>NC_052075.1:42170208-43420208 GCF_015852505.1 Tachyglossus aculeatus | reverse complement strand
TGGAAATTTATAGTTTGAGGACATAGTGTTACAGCACTTTTTTGTTTCCCCCACCTGATTTTAAGAGTCCAGGAGTTAGGATCCTTCTTCTGGAACCCTAGGGACTAAAGGAAGGAAAAAGAAATCTATAAAGTTTTATGTAGCCCATCTCCCGGAAGGGGTCAAGACTGACCATTATTACTCTGTCCAGAGAAGCCTTCCCACAACATGATGGAATAGACTCATTTTAGAATGCCTTACATCCCAAGGTCCAAAGCCTGGTGAGTTTGCCCAATTATCAGTTGATACTTTACTTCTCATCAGTTCTTCTTTTATTCCTCAGTCCATCCTAAAATCATCCTTTTCTGCCTTCAGGTATTGACACGAACATGTAAATTTCACTTAAATTTGCTATGTTTATGGAGACTGAACAAGTGCAAATCTCAGATGTTTCCTGTCTCTGTTTCTACAATGGCCTCTTTCCCCACAAACACTCATGTTGTCCGTCTCCGAGCAATTGCCTCTCCAAGGAAGGAAGCTGTTGCCAAGAAGTGTTCCAATGCTGAATCTTTACATGAGAACTTGAACGGTGGGGGAAAGGGCCATTTTCAATTGCAAAACACAAACCAAGGGAGAATTTAAATCAAGGTAACTGGATTAAGGAGTGAGGGTTTTACCTGCCCTCACACACACATGGGAATGAACGTTGCCTCAACTAAACAAAGAAGAGTCAATTGAGATTGGTAGACAAGAAAGATAGCAGACATCCCTTAGTATAGACAACATTATTCCTGAAAATCAGTTGCATTTATTGAGTGCTTACTGTGTGAAGAGCACTGCACTTGATTCTTGGGACAGTACAACGCAACAGAGGTGGTAGACATGCTCCCTGCCCACAACGAGCTTGCAGTCTAGAAGGGAGTGGTCCAGAAAGTGAATTCTCTTTTCCATCATGCAATTCTATTATCGAACTGGAAATGAGTCTCTCTGGAAACTAATTTGAACCCCAGATAGAATAAGATCACACCTTGATGCTCTTCTTATTCCTCTCCATCTCGCTTTTCTTGCACACTCTCATTTTGGGTCTCTTCCCACTGTGGGGCCGGGGAGGCTTTCCATCACATGCAGTGGCTTTACTGTCCCACATCCAATTGCCCTTCTACGCTCCCCCTGTGACAACACATCCCAGGAACCCACAGGGACATCCCATACGGGTGGATCCATCCCAGCCAAGAAGAAAGGCCTGACACAAGCCCAAGATTTGAGCTTATGCAAGGCTCTATCCCTGCCAGTCTCTACTGACGCTGTGTAACAGAATCTCTATCACTTCTCTTGCTACTTCAATAATTAGCCATGAAGTATCCAAGTCTAATGGGAACTTAACTAAGAAAACTCTGGAAATTGCAAGGGAAACAATTCCCATTCTCAATTCCCAGACTCCATTCTGATTTTGGACAGTGAAAATTCTGAAAATGAAAACTTAATCTAACATATCAAATTCATTCCATAATGGAGAAATGACGTTATCGTGAAACACTGTGTATTGAACTGCCTTGTGGTGAAGAATGCCAGCAATGTTAATGAAATACTAATGAGAACAATGGGTGGCTCTGCACCAAGACGGGCTACAGTTAGTATGGTCCCAGGGCACAGTAAGTGGTGAAATGAGAGAGGACAAAGGGAGGACAAAGGGATTTAAGTCTCTGATTTAGCAATATAGGCAGCTGGCTGCCTATCCACGACCACTGAGAATTGTTTGAACCAGATGCAACTGGAGAGAGACGCCAGAGAGTCCAAAACTTTCAACTCAGCCTCGCCCTGGTCAATCCTGAGCTGAGTCCTCAGGTCTGTGGGCCCCAGGCCCAGCCCAACCACCAGCAGGCCTGCAGGCAGCCTGACCTCACTTACAGTGATGGGAAGATCCAGTAGCCCAGAGAGATGTCTGCACAGACACACACAGTGTGGCCTACTGGAAAAAGCACTAACCTGGGAGTCAGAAGACCTGGGTTCTAATTCCAGCTCGGCCGACTGCTTATTGTGCGGTCTTGGCCAATTCACTTAACTTCTCTGCATCAGCTTCCTCACCTGTAAAACGGGGATTAAATCCTACTTCCTTCTACTGAGATTGTGAGCTCCAGGTGGACTGTGTCCAACATGATAAACTTGTATCTACCCCACAGCTTAGCGTTTGACACACTGTAAGTGCTTAACAAATACCATATTTTAAAAAACCCAACAAACTACACAATATACATGCATGGCATCTTACCTGCCAACTCTTGCAAACCTATAGGATTACAATGGACTAGGTGCCTCAGACTTCCTGGGGGACTTTAGGCAGGGCACAACTTAACGTGTTCCTATTTCTCCACTTGAAAAATGATGGAGATGCAGGAATCATTCCTGCTAGGTTTTCAAGGAAGTTATCGGGGTAGACTAGACTTAAAAAGTGCTCTGAGCTCCACAGCAGTAGCTGCTATAGAAATCATGGGGAGGCCACTCTGATTTGGCAAACTGCCAAAAACTCAGTTACTCCTAATCTGTTGAGCTCCAGGAGTTATTGAAGGTCAATGTACCCGCAGGCATTGGCTTTGAGACAACAATACTTTACTGGAAGACGGCCCTGCTCACCTAAGGAGCCCCTAGTCCCATCCCTCTTCAGGATTTAATTCTTAATCTTCAACAGTCCTGGGAGGCTGGGAGGGGCAGCTCTGACTTCTGATTTTACAGAGGGATAAACAAAGACAAGACAAAGCAACCGACACCAATTAACTCATCATTCCAGGAGAAGCCGAAAACCATGGTGGATTTCCTGCTTCAGATCAACCATCCACTCTCTTACCAGGTGGCAAGTATAACCTCCTCCTTTCCTATAAGGAGGCCAACTGGAAAGAGCACAGGCCTGGGTGTCAGAAGACCTGGGTTCTAAACCCAGCTCTGTCACTAGCCTACTGTGTGATCTTGGGCAGGTCATCGTCAACATCATCACCCCCATCAACGGCATTTATTGAGTGCTGGGGGGAGGGTACAACTCAGTTGGTAGACAGGTTCCCTGCCCTCTGAGCCTCAGTTCCCTCATCTGTGAAAAGGGGATTAAATACCTATCCAATCAATGGTATTTACTGAGACCTTACTCTGTGCAGTGCAATTATTAAGTACTTATCCTCCCTCCTATTTAGACTGTAAGCCCAATGAGGGAGAGGGACTATGTCCAACTAGATTAGCTTCTATCTTTGCTCAGAGTAAGTGCGTAACAAATACCACTATTACTACTATTGTTTATAGCTCGAACTGAGCCAAGGGGAAATCTATCCAGACTGGCAGGTGCTTTGCTTCAAGGTCTCTCTCTGGATCTCTGTGGGGTGAACCGCAAATGCAGACTCCTCTGGTGCAGCAGATGAGGTAACTGAGGCCCAGAGAAGCGAGGTGATTTGCCCAAGGTCACACAGCAGACAAGTGGCAGAGCACGGATTGGAACCCATGACCTTCTGGATCTCAGGTCCATGCTCTATCCACTATGTCATGGGAAGGACCACCGCCTCAACTCTGAGGTCCCAGGGCGACTAGCTCCCTTTGCTCTTCCTTCCTTCCAGCCCCAAAGCACTTAAGTACGTATCTGTAATTTTATTTATCCCTTTGCTCTTCCTCCCTCCCAGCCCCAAAGAACATATGTACATAGCTGTCACTTTATTTGTTTCTGATGCCTGTCTCCCCCACTCTAGACTGTGAGTTCATTGTGGGCAGGGAACGTCACTGTTTATTGCTGTATTGTACTTTCCCAAGTGCTTAGTACAGTGCTCTGCACACAGTAAGTGCTCAATATATACAAGTGAATGAATGAATCTCAAGCAGGATGTACCTGCTTTGTTCAGTAGACACGGGCAGTGTCTTCTCCTAAACCAGTGCTGTTTCAATATACAGATAGAGCTGATCAGAAACAATATTCCCTCTAGCCAACCAAGGTTTCCTGGGTTAGAGTCTGGCTGTGCCAAAGCTACCCACAATAAAGCAAAACCCAGACAGCACTTGCCCCACAAATTATCCACTGAAATCAGAAACTGTCACTTTTCACATCTGAAACTTTCTAGGCCTTTAACTTTGAGGACAATTCAAGAGCTTTGTCTGGCTACCCTCACTCCAAGAGTCCCCTGACCTTAGATACAGCCCTATGTTCCTGCCTACTCATTATAAAAATGAACATATGGACTCTCAGAATAGTTGGGGTGGGCTCTACCACCAACAGAAAGAAAGCTGGTAGCCATTACACAAAAAGACACACCAAATCAGAACGCTAACCTCTCGGGGAAATTCAGACTTAAACAAAGCTAGAAAAGAGGGGGCCGTACTTGTATCAGCTATATTTTGGGTCCCATATCTCTGCCTAGTTCCAGAGACAAATGGATGAGCAGGGGCGTAAGTACAAGGGCAGCATGGCCTAGTGGAAAGAGCACAGGTCTGGGAGCCAGAGGACCTGAGTTCTAATCCTGACTCCACCACTTGCCTGCTGTGCGACCTTGGGCAAATCATTTAACTTCTCTAGGCCTCATGGGACAGGAACTATGTCCAACCAGATTTTTTTAAATGGTATTTGTTAGGCACTTACTAGGTACCAATCAATCAATCAATCGTATTTATTGAGCGCTTACTGTGTGCAGAGCACTGTACTAAGCGCTTGGGAAGCACAAGTTGGCAACATATAGAGACAGTCCCTACCCAACACTGGGCTCACAGTCTAGAACGGGGAGACAGAGAACAAAACCAAACATACTAACAAAATAAAATAAATAGAATAGATATGTACAAGTAAAATAAATAGAGTAATAAATATGTACAAATATATATACAGGTGCTGTGGGGAAGGGAAGGAGGTAAGATGGGGGGGATGGAGAGGGGGGCAAGGGGGCGAGGGGGAGAATACCAGGCACTGTAGTAAGAGCTGGGGTAGCTCATCAGGCTGGACACAGCCCACATCCCACATGGGGCTGCCAGTCTTGATACCCGTTTTTACAGATGAGGTAACTAAGGCACAGAGAAGTGAAGTGACTTGCCCAAGGTCACACCGCAGACAAGTGGTGGAGACAGGATTAGAACCCAGGTCCTTCTGGCTCCCAGGTCTGTGCTCTGTCCACTAGGCCACACTTAGTACAGTGCCTGGTACACAGTATGCACTTAAATACCATTTAGAAAAAAAAAGAGCATTGCCATAATGGGTCAGACCCGTAGTCCACTCAGCCCAGCTTCTGAATGGAGGAAATAAAACAATCCAAATTTCTATCTGACCTCATCGAGTTCTAAGAAAGAAGAAATGCTTCTGTTGGGTTAAACCACTGAACTGTTGAGTTGACTCATTCATTCAATCGTATTTATTGAGCGTTCACTGTGTGCAGAGCACTGTACTTGGGAAGCAAGTACTTGTACTTGGGAGCACTTGGGAAGTACAACATATAGAGATGGTCCCTACCCAACAATGGGCTCACACTCTAGAAGGGAGTTGCCATAAGGGTGAATTTCTGTGTTTGACCATGTCTGTTGCTTATACTTCAGCCCCTAGCACAAAAACTCCTCAGGTAGCAGCAAATGATTTGCTCAGTGACACTCAGCAGGGGTAGTGGCCAAACCAGAATTCCTGAGTTCAGACCTCTAGACCACTGAGGTCCAAGACAGATCTGACATTCCTAATGGGAGACTCCAACACCAGTATCACCAGACCAGTCAACACCAAGCTCGCTCAAAGAGCAATAATAATAATAATAATAATGATAATAATAATAATAATAACATTTGTTAAATGCCTACTACATGCCAGGCACTGTTCTAAGCGCTGGGGTAGATTCAGGATAATCAGGTGGATACGGTCCCTGTCCCAGAGGGCTCGCAATTTTAATCCCCATTGTAGAGATGCAGGAACTGAGGCACAGAAAAGTTAAACGACTTGCCCAAGGTCACATGGCAGACAATTGGTGGAGCCAGCATTAGAACACAGGTATTTCTGACCCCCAGCCCCATGCTCTAACAACTACACTACGCTCTGGGCACGAAACATGGCTACCAACTCTGTTATAGTGTACTCTCCCAAGCACTCAATAAACACCATTGATCGACTGATTTAAAAAAGGGTAAGTGTTCTTCTTGGGGACAAGCATGAAGGTATGACAAAACTGGCTGGATGCCTCTTTGGAGTCAGATTGTTATTGGGCGGTGGATTGGCCTTCCTTCACTTCCCTGGGGAAGAGCTCTGCCCCCTGATTTTGCTATTCGATGTGGTTTCAATTTTCCCTGTTGTCTCAATCCTGGTTCGATATCTGATCCCACAATAACCAGACCCACGGCATCAATACCCTCAAACTGGTGGAAATACGCTCCTTAGACTCTAGCTGGGGGACGAATTTCATGCTGGAAATCTGTGTCCTCAAGTGCTGCTTTGCTCCATCTTGTGCAAGCACCGGTCTACCAGCCTGCACTGAGCGCCCACCCACACTATTCCTCAGGAAACCAAAGCAGATCCCTTTGTGCACCTAAGATCCCACAGGGCATCAAAGCCAAGTGCCCAAGTGTGGAGTCGGAAAAAGGCCGGAGAGTTCTTAATGCCTGGAAAGGTGGGGGCGAGGACCGGCTCCAACTCCATGAACCAGACCAAGCTCAGAAAAAGAAACAGGAAGAGGGACTGATCCGATAGGTTTAGGGGTCCAGGGAAGAGCAACTGCATTACCAAAGACGCTGGAGATTTAAAATGGCTTGCATAATGCTGTCTGCCCTGGCTGCAAACAATACCGATGAATGCAGCAAGCACGCACACACTCCCATCTTCCTTCCCAAGGAGCCTCATTTTAATTATAATGGTTGCCATGGTTACTTTAATTCCATCACAGCTCCCTCTGTTAATCAGCACCAAATTGCCTCAATTTTGACCAACTCAAAGCCCAAGCTAGTTAAAAGCGCTGGAGCTGATGAAAGGAAGATGTGGGCCTACCGGCAAGAGAGCCCAAAAGTAAGGGTTTCTGTTGGGTTAATACATTCTCTGAGTTTGTCCTGCATCTGAACTGTTATGATCTTTGCCAAAAAGGTAAGTTAAGAGGGTTATAAAAGATGGAAATGCAAGGGGTGTAACACCTGACATTTTCTCTCAGCTCTCTGTGAAAGTATCTGAAGGAAGGATGTTTCTGCCAAGAAGAGTTCCAATCTTTACATGAGAACTTTGAGGGTGGAGAAAAGGGAAAAAGGCCACTGTCACCTGCAAAACACAAACCATGGGAGAATCCAAATCATGATTAACTGGGCAACGGGTCAGGTTTCCACCTCTTCTCCGACACAAACTGTGTCTGAGCTGAGCCTAAGCTAAACAATGCACAGTCAATGGAGAAATCTGGAATGATAGACGAAGGGTATGCTTACGGTTTTCATGAGTATTCTTCGCAAAACTCAATTATTCTGGCCTGGGAGCTGCCACAATTGATGCTTTAAATATACTTAAGTGTTCAGCTGGAGAGTACAGAACAGGTACAGTTCCTTTTACAAATGGCACAATAAGTACCATTTGACCAGGAGGCAAAGCAGGCACACCAGGTAACCCAGCAAGTTACAGAAACAAAGTTAAATTCTTAAATAGGGTAATCACCCTACAGTTCCTCCAAGCTTCTTTGGCCACTAACAGAGCAGAACACTAGCCCAGATGAGCCTTCAATCTGAGACGGTAATGGCAACACTTAGGTTCTTAAAAATAGAGGAGTGGCAGGAAGTTGAAACTCATAGGCCAAGATTAGCCTACACCCTAAAATAAAATCTACCGTTTAAAATACAAAGGCGTCACCTGGGAAAGCGTTATAACATTCCTGGGCCCTTTAAAGTCTAACCACTTCTTTGATGTTTCCCTAGTCAGTACTCCGCATCTCAGGGGCCATCTCCCTAGGTGATATTCTGTCCCCAGGAGTGAAGCAGAATATACAGTTAACACCTATATAAAGCTTGCCACCAGTCTGCTAGTACCAAAGCTGCCCAGTGAGCTTATTCTGTGCCAGTATCCAGAACAAGGCAGTAAGCTGGGTTGATTTTGCTGCCCAGGCTTCCATTCTGAATCACTTCCCTTCAGTAAGAGTCTCACTCCGTTCATCTTTCTCACGCTATCTGGTTTCCTCCTCTAGTTCACACCCACACCACTCTAGGCCTCCATCTGTGAAGGTTGTAGCCTGAAGCTGTAGTGTGTTCCAGCTCACCAAGTGGCGGGGAACACTTGTCACTACTGTGGCATTGAGGAGGCGAGAAGAGAACCCTGTGCAGGACGTGCTGCAAACCAGTCAACCTGGGGAGGTGCATCGCTGGCATCCTGCTGATGGCCTAGAGAAGCACTGGGTTCAGGGGAAACCTGAGCTGTCCCCTAGAGATAAGGGAGATGTTGCTGGAGAAAAGGGAAAAGGGATGGCACTGTTATGGAAAACCTGGCACAACCAGCAATATGGGGCTGGAGAGGGGGGTCAGGAGGGAGGTTCCAGTATTTGCAAAATCCAGATAAAAGCAGGAAGAGGCAAAACCCAAAAAACTCATTTCCTCCCTCTCACCACTTCCACTTGCTCAGGTACTTTTCCAACTGGCAAACACCAATTCCACACCTGAAATTTCACATTCAACATTTATAGGACTCTGTAAACAACTGCTTGGTGCCAGAAGAGTCTCAAGCCCAAGTTTTAGCTGATCAAGTAGGCATAGTTCTGTCAAGGTGATCCAAAGCTTGTGAAAAACCAGAGAGGTTTCGGAGGTTCGGAACACGGTGACCTACTGCTTCACCGAGCATAAAGCTTAAAAATTGAGAGCTCTTTCCCCCACCAAGAAGAAATATTCCTGCTGTGCTATAGAATAACTGGCTTCAGAAGGGCCCTTTAGAGGTTACTTGGTCTGAACCACTCTTCAAGGTAGGATCTTGCCTAATTTCAAAAGATCTAGGAAAGATATTTCATGTCTTGCCCACTTGATTTACAACCCATGCTTCAGGTCTAACCTAAATCTCACCAAAATTTGACCTCATTCCTTATATTCTCTTCAGTGGAGATAAGAACAGCTAATGGGCAATCTCTTTAACATAAATCTACCTTTAAATCGTATTAAAGTAATCTTTTAGTCTTCTCTTCCATAGGACCAAATAATCCCAACGACATTAACCTTTCCTCCCAGATCCTATTTTCAATCCCTTTAAAGCGAGCTGAGAAGAAGCTGCAGAAGATCCGGGGAACACTAAAAATGAATAAACTGGATTCACATTTAGCAATGCAGTAGCAGGTACAATTACATCTGGAGGTCCAGATGATGAATGCAAAGCCATCAGTTACGTTTCAAAACAAGGCATTACACAGCTGACTTAGTCTACCAACTCTGTTATACTGAACTCTACCAAATTGCTTAGTACAGTGGTCTGCACACAGTAAGCGCTCAATAAATATGATTACTTTGGAATTGCCGAACTTCCTCAGTAACATGCTGTTTTTAACATGTGTGATTGTAAATGTATGGAAGAACAGCCTTACTCTTTCTGAGGACGTTTTTATGTGGAGGATGGGAAGAAACAAATTCCAAATCGGAGCCAGTACAAATGATGAAGAAGTCAGAGCCCAAGTATCAAGTTAACACCCCAGGAACATATCCAAGATAGCCACTATAATCAATAACCAATGGTATTTACTGAGTGTTTACTGAGTGCAGAGCGCCACACTAAGCATACAGGAGAGTCCAATATAATAGAGCTGGTTCCCTGCCCACAATAAGCTTATGGTCTTGAGGGGGAGTCAGACATGAATATAAATAATTTAATATAATTACACTATAGCAGTATAATTATATGATTATGGTACAACTGTAATATTGATAACCAATTTATATTAATAGGAATGCACTACAGATGTGTACACAAGGGCTGTGGGGCTATATGAAAAAGGGGACTGTGTTTTGTCAATTAATACCATTTAGTAACAGCTACTGTGACCAGGGTAGGGAGTTTCAAGCCCTGAAGTGGGTCAAACACTAATGCACATACATGTAAGGAGACCCAAACGCAAATGAAACACCAGGGTCACGAGACACCTAAGATTACAAACATAAATATACTGAATAAGGAGCAGTAGGAGTATGGAAAACTGGCTTCTCATTTAGAATTGTAAACACCTACTGAGGTGGGGGCCATCTCTCCAGCCTACTGGATATGTATTCTCACATACGGGGACCAAATACATTGAGTCACACCAACGCCTCACCATCATAGCAAAATTTTATTTCATTTTTTCATTTTTTATGGTATTAAGTCCTTACTATGTGCCCAACAATGTACTAAGCCCTGGGGTAGATACAATCTTAACAGACTGGACACAGTCCCTGTCCCAAATGGGGTCACAGTCTTAATCCCCATTTTACAGATGAGGTAACTTAGGCACACAGAAGTAAAGTGACTTGCTCAAGGTTATACAGCAAAAAAGTGGCGGAGCCAGAATTAGAACCCAGGTCACTCTGACTCCCAAGACCATGCTAAAGGGAATTGGAGAATGAAGGAAACGGATCATTACAACCTGGAAGAAGAAAGCAAACACAGATCACCATTTTTTTAAGGTACTTGTTAAGTGCTCACTATGCAATGGACACTGTTTTTTAGTACTGTGATAGGTACAAGTTAATTAGATCAGGCCCAGTCCCTGCCCCTCATGGAACTCACAGTCTAAATAGGAGGGAGTACACATTTAATCCCCATTTTACAGCTGAGGAAACAGAGACACACAAAGAAGGTAAGTGACTTGTCCAAGGTCACACAGCAAGCAACTGGCAGAGCCAGGATTAGAATCCAGGTCCTGACTGCCAACAAATGCTCTTTCCCCTAGGCCATGCTGAAAAGGCAACTTGTTTGACAGTCACCAAAGTAAAAGGAAATTTCTGACCACCAACACCTGGCTTTCATTCACCACAGAGAATGGAAAAGTCAAGCCCTTTTCCAGGTTTCAGCACAAGGAGTTCGTTTCCTTGCTTGTTTCTCCTCTTCCCAATTCATCGCTTGATAATAAAGGGCCATAAATACAAATACTAATTTCCAAAGCAATTTCTAATCAATGACCTTGGTATTCGTTTTAGTAATTACGGTATTTATTAGGTGCTTTAATGTGCCAAGCACTGTACTAAGCACTGCGATAAACATAAGGTCAGCTATAGACCCTGTCCCACAAAGGGCTCACAGTTTAAGTAGGCAAGAGCGCAGGCAATGAATCCCATTTTAGAGATAAGGAAACTGAGGCACCAAGAAGTTAAGTGAATAGCCCAGGATCACAGAGCAGACAAGTGGAAGAACCAGAAGTAGAACCCAGGTCCTTGTGATTTCTAGGTCCCTTGCTCTATCCACTAGGCCATGCTGCTTCTCTTTTGAAGATGATCTCCGTTCAGCGATTTAAGAAGCGTGCTCACTTCCACCATCAAATCAAGTTTCCATGAATTGAGGTAGGCTCTAAGCTAATTTCAAGTCCACTGTTCATTGGAATTGTGCAGGGGCCTAGATTTTGACCCACAGAGGACTGACTAGCCCTGAAATCTTGTCCCTGGGGGAGATTACAGTGGAGTTCTTTAGAAACAAAAAGTAGACAATATTGTGTTTAGAAGATATATACTTAAGGAAGCCATCTGAACTAGGGTCAAAAAGAAGTTGTTAGGCTTTTTTTTTTAAAAAAAAGCAAACTTTAAGAAGTAAGACTTCAAGGTCCCAACACTGATGCTATCCTTCATTGCCATTAAATGCACCACATCAGCATATTGGTGAGAGGACTGGGGAAAATTTTGCAGATTAGCAAATTGTCCTAAAAAACGTACACCTTAGAACAACTAAGAAGTACAGACTAAGCACAGGGCTGGGAGCCAGAGGTGAATTCCCAGATCACCTCTTATTGAGAGACAAGTCCCAGCACTGCTCCACATCTCAGCTTCCTCTCAGCAAATCAGGAAACCGAACTCCCAAGGGATTGAGAAGATTCACAATAGTTCTGAAAACAGAATTTCGAGTAAAAACTAAACAAAATAAATGAGATATTAACCACCCAGAAGCCTCCATACCTGGCTTGTCTCCTGTTGGTCTTAACCGAGATAGGGTCAGTTTCACTCTTAAAAGGATGCCTGTGACAAAAGCTCCCCCCTTCCCCCAATCCCTGAGGGTGCATACCACACTCTGACAGCTAAAACCAAAATTTTTGAGGCTAATTACTGAATCACGTTCCCATGAAGTCACTCAAACAAGCCCAGGCTGACCAAGCCCAACAGTTCTCAAAGCCACACGAAAACAGACGGTCTTGCTGAAGGGCTTAGCTGGAAATCACTCTCATGGTTTCCTTCATCATATCTGCTTACTTGTCTTACCCATTAGATTGTAAGTTTCAAGAGGGCATGGAATACATTTTATAAGCAGTAGCGGTAATGGTGTGAACTGCGAGTTTATTCAGTGCAGGACACTGGACCAAGTCCTTGGGAGGTACAAAAGAAATACAAGTCACACGCCTTGTATTTATTACTCTATTTATTTATTTATTTATTTTATTTGTACATATCTATTCTATTTATTTTATTTTGTTAGTATGTTTGGTTTTGTTCTCTGTCTCCCCCTTTTAGACTGTGAGCCCACTGTTGGGTAGGGACTGTCTCTATATGTTGCCAATTTGTACTTCCCAAGCGCTTAGTACAGTGCTCTGCACATAGTAAGCGCTCAATAAATACGATTGACGACGACGACGCCTTGCCCACAAGAAACTTTACACTCAACAGTTTTTCAGCACTCACTGTATGCACAGCACTGGGCAGAGTACAAAAGTCCACAATTCATAGCTGCCTGGATCATTTTCCTAAAACATCATCCTACTCACACCTCCCCATTCCTCAAAAACCTCAAACGATTATCCAGTTCTCTTCTCAAGGAGCAACTCCTTGCCACTGGCCTTAAGGCATTTAATCCACTCTTTCCTTTCTAGTCACTCTCTTCTCCCACTACGACCCAGCTCAAACTCTTCATTCCTCTTGAGCTAACCTACGACACTGAACCTCCTATTTATCTCTCCTGCTGCCAACCTCTTTCTCGCAACCCTCCATCACCTTGAACTCCCTCTCTCTTCAAATCTAACAGACCACAGTTCCCCCACAATTCCAAAGCCTTTCTGAAATCATATCTCTTCCAGGAGGCTTGGCCTGATTAATTTCTAATCTTTCCAATATACATCCCTCAACTGTCACTTCAGCATCAACTAAGCACTTAGGTGCAGCATATGGAGTGAGGAGGGGGGCTCATGGGTTTCTAATCAAAGGACTGCATATGTGGTAACAAAAGAATAATAAAGTTGGTGACATTTACCTTAATTTCCATGATGCAACCACACCCATGCAAAAAACCCACCAAGGCTGCACAGCCAATGACCCTGTGGGGACCGGGGAGGAGGAACATTTCAATCCTGAAATAGCCCAAACTGCTCCCTTCTCTCACAGAAACTTAGAACTGAAACTAAGGCATTCAATCTGTCCAGCAACAACACATACAACTACTGCCAGTGAAAGTCATCCTTCACAATCAATCAATGGTATTTACTGAGCACTTACTATGTGCAGAGCACTGTTCTAAGCATTTGGGAGAGCATAACACAAGAAAATCAGCAGACACATTCCCTGCCCATAATGAGCTTACAGTCTAGATAGCTTCTCTCTGCAAACGGGTGACCATGCCAACACGTGCCATCCCAAATAGACGCAGCAACCAGTTTGCTCCATGCCGCTTTTCCGCACTGTTCACAGGGAACCTGGTGTGGGGAAAAGTCAGTGATAACTCACTGGCAACACAGTCACGGGACTGGGGATCCTAGATCCTCCCCCATCTCCAAACAGCTGAGAGATCTTTCCATCTTCGGACCCGTTTCCCCCAACATTTTCCACACAGGAAAGCCACTATTCATCGTTCACCTACTCGCAGGCTCTTGGGAGAACGAACACGGCAATATGTTTAGAAAGTGCTTTGAGGATTACAACAGAAATTGCAGGAAAGACTTTTAAAAAAATACATTCATCCTCTCCCCCTACGTTGTTCAGTTTGAGTGAATATTCTTCTCTTTCCCTTGAAAGACAGCAGGAGTGAATAGAAAGCAGCATTATTTTCAGGCACCAGCCTAGAACAATTGAAATGACCAAGGCAAGCCTGCAAGACCCTTTCTTTAATATGGAGGAACAGCCCACAGCCTGCCCATTCAGACTGCTGAATTAATCACACGAAGCAGAAGCCTGAGACTTGTGCTGGAAAGCAGCCCCTCCGCATGCTGCTGGCCTGGGTCACAACAGATGTCAAACATGGGGAGCCCATGGGTTTCTGGCACTGGCCATGCAAGTCCCTCAGCTGGGCAAAGGAAGGGCTTCAGCGCTCTAAAGAATAAAATAAGCTTTCAGACTAATATGGAGTGTACACACTCGCTACTCTCCATCAGCAAGAAAGGGAATCTGCTTTCACAATCTACATTTGTAAAACTCCCCTGCTCATTCCTCTCTGGTGCCTGGTTTTGCTGGTTTGTCAGGCGGGCAGGAGCGTACACGCACACACACGTGTCAGCATCCATGCTCTTCAGTAAGTGTTTCCCAAAAAGGATCCTCTCCGCAACTGGATGTTGCCCCGAAGCATTAACAAATTTGTGTATGCGGCTGTCAGTCCTATCTCTACTGACTAAAAACCCTGGCAACCATCATTCCAGACATGCCATTTTTCTCACCAAGTTTTTTTTTGGCACAAAAATGTTGTTTGGTTTGAAAGGTTTTCAGCTGGCAAGTGGATTCTACCTGAACCACTTTCTGCGTCCACAGGCGGTCCCGAGCTATGCCTATCCCCCAAGATACACCCAATCATCCAGCAGACAAGACCACTGCAAGCCATCTGTGCTCTTGACAATTATCCCTCCCCCATTATTAGGCACTACAGCATCACAACACCACACTCACACAGGGCTCTCCTCCACTCCACCTCAGTGCTACAGGTCTTGGTCCTTTAATAAATGAATATGCATCAACCGACGAGGCTCAGGCACAAAAATGGTGTGCACAGTCTAGGTCCAAAGGGAAACGGGTGCCAGCCTCAGTCTATCCAGTACACGGAGACTAGCTTTGGAAAAGAAACAAGGAGGCCAAATATAAAAAAGGACCAAGCTGAAAATGATGCCCAGAACAAGCAGTTCCAAAAAACAAAGGTACACATCAAACCAGCTTTGCTGGTATCCATGTTCCTCCCTATTTCCTCGCTGCAATTCTCTGCTTAAAGTCATCGGTGGCAAATGTGCCCTCACGCACCTCTGCGCTGAAAAGCAGGGATGGTTAGGGTTTGTTTCCCAGGCAGCTCTGGCAGACTGCTCAAGGCAAGTGAATTTCTCTGGTCCAAAACACACGCAGCCTTGGCAACGATGCTTTTCCACCTCACGGAATCAGTGGCCAATTCATACTGAGAGCAGACTGAGGCTCAAACAGACGCACGTCCCTGAAAGAGAGCTCACCCAAAACAAATTTGGCAGAAGACAAATGTTTGTTCTCTGCATCTTCCAAAAACAATTTGATTAGCACCTACCTTCTGGCTGTCAACACTTTATCTCAATCTCCAGGCCTGAAAGAGTAGCTGGAATGCAATACTGCACATCGCTATGAAAGACAGAATGAGTAAAGAAGCCATTGACAACCCTGCGCTTTTTTTACAGATGCTGCTAAAGGCACCTCGTGACCCTCTTTGCAAAGACACACATGGTGTCTTCTCTTTATTTCAAAGCTTTTCATAATAATAATAATCATTATTACTGTGGAATGTGTTAAGTGATTGCTAAGTGCCAGTTACTGTTTTAAGCGCTGGGATGGATACAAGCAAATCGGGTTGGACACAGGCCCTGTCCCAAGTGGGGCTCACGGTTTTCATCCCCATTTTAGGGATGAGGTAACTGAGGCCCAGAGAAGGGAAATGACTTGCTCAAGGTCACAC
Organism: Tachyglossus aculeatus; assembly: GCF_015852505.1. NCBI lineage: Eukaryota > Metazoa > Chordata > Mammalia > Monotremata > Tachyglossidae > Tachyglossus > Tachyglossus aculeatus. Next base: position 43,404,247 of record NC_052075.1, on the reverse strand, counting down.
GGCAATCGTATGGCAGAGTCAGGATTAGAACCCACGACCTTCTGACTCCCTGCTCTATCCACTTCACCATGTCAACCACGTCAATTCTTTCAGACTAAAGTTTCTCCTTGATTCTAAGTTGGGCACTCTGCATTTTAGTGCTCTAGAGCAGCTTACACACCTCCTCCATAGGCAATATCTCAGAGACAGGTGTGAAATGAAGGCGAGGCCACGGCAGGTTCGGAGCTCTGGCTTTCCAAATGACCTCAGTGGCTGTCCCTTTCAATAGCAGTAGAATGTGGCTTCAAGGAGCAATTTCCTGATCCAAAATGAAGCAGTTCAGAGGATGGGGAGGTTCAAAATAAGAGAAAACACAACTTTTTCCCAGAGAAATTGATAAATTTCTGGAATTCACTGCCACGGAAGCTGTGCAGGTAGATCTGTACGTTCAACAGTTTGGATGAAAGGCCTAGAATGGGATCCCAAAGGGAAAAGTTGTGAATGCTAGATGTATTGTTCATCCACAATCGAGATGTTTGGGGGCAGCCATCACCCTACTCTCCAAACATATGTTGCCACTGTTGGAATCAGATCCCTGAGTTAGATGGACCACTGGTCTGAGCTAGTAATAACCTGTTTGGGGGTGGAGACCCCTTTTTCCTCTCCTCCTCCCCATCGGCCCCCCACTCACTGCCCTACCTCCTTCCCCTCCCCACAGCACTTGTATATATTTGTATAGATTTATTACTCTATTTTACTTGTACATATTTACTACTCTATTTTATTAATGATGTGCATATAGCTACAATTCTATTTATTCTAACGGTTCTGACACCTGTCTACATGTTTTGTTTTGTTGTCTGTCTCTCCCTTCTAGACTGTGAGCCCGTTGTTGGGTAGGCACCGTCTCTATATGTTGCCGACTTGTACGTCCCAAGCACTTTGTACAGTGCTCTGCACACAGTAAGCACTCAATAAATACGACTGAATGAATGAATGAACCTTACAATAGTAACAGGCCTAGTAACAGTCTTGTCAATGTTCTCTTTTTTCCTTTTTTTAAGATTGTACCTATTAAGTCCATACTATGTGCCAGGCACTGTACTAATCACTGCAGCTGAGTCATTCATTTATTCAATCATATTTACTGAGTGCTTACTGTGGGCAAAGCACTGTACTGAGCACTTGGGGAAGCAGATAACAAGCTAATCAGTTTGGACCCAGTCCAATGTCCCCCGTGGGGCTCACAGTCTTACTCCCCATCTTACAGATGAGGTAACTGAGGCACAGAGAAGTTCAGCAGACAAGTGGCAGAGGTGGGATTAGAACCCAGGTCCTTCTGACTCCCAAGCCTGTGCTCTATCTGCTAGGCCCCACTGCTTCTCAGGGTTTCCTTAAATGTTCTTACATTTCTCTGGCAGCCTTAGCCCCAGGCTTGCCTGCTTTCTCTGGAGAGGAGGCAAGCACATCATTCACTTCAGTGACTCCCAAACTGCAATACGAAAAAGGATGAAACCAGGTTCAGAGTTCATTTTAGGGATAGAGGGAGTAATCATTTCTTATTTCTCAGACTGCCGAATTTTAGTGTGTAACCCACATTTTCAGAATTTGATCTGCAAGGAGGCATAGCCCCAATCTTTTGCCTGCTTAGACTCAGTTCCTAGTAAATTACTCCTGTTTTGGGGTAAACACAATTTGACTGCCTGAGCTAGAGGGACTTAATCCCTAAGAAGCAATGTTCCAAGAAGCACTTATTGAGCATCCCCTGAGGTATATAGGATACATCAGAGTGGCTACATCAAACTTAGTCCAAATGGACTCAAGGGCTTCATCTTTCTAAAGATAAAGGGCCAACATCTTTCGAAAAGCCTATCCCATTCAACTCCCAGAACACACATAAGTGAAAAGAACAAAACAAGAAAGCCAAAAAAATGACCAGGAGGAGCTATTCCATGGTTAAAAGTTGGTCAGCTGCTCCCGTAGGAAGGCCGAATGAACTTTCTGTCCAAGAATACTGCCCACATCTTTTATTAGTCACGTCCTTAGTCAAACTAGTCTAACCATTGCTCCCAGTCTGACCTCTAGAGTAACATTTGGGCTGAGGGAGCTAAGTGAGAGTGCCAAGAAAATTACACCTCATTTTTCAGGCTAGGTTAACCAAGACCCGTTTTACAATCCCTCGAAACAAACGTCACTTCACTCCTGCAAATCCCCCGAGAAGGGTTCCGTCATTCCTCTGCTCAAAGTTTTATGGAAACAACAGCAGTGTACGATAAAACCAAGTGCTGAACCACTGATTGGTGTGGGAGGTGGAAGTGGCGCACACAACAGAAAGCTTGTGCTTAGGAATTAGGCATGCGAGGCAGCCTCTGGGGAGGCTGATGCCCCCAATGTAGAGATGCCACAGATCTAGAGTCACCCATCCACAGATTGAGCCCCAAAAAGTGAGAGAAACTGAAGGTCGTGGTGAAACAGCAAATTATTTTTCTTTAATATTATGAATGGTCCCCAGGCTTCTGCTAATTTCTCATTAATGGTCTAATTTTTAAGAAGTGTGACCTCCAAGAACCGTGGGGTGACCACAGTAAAACCACCCTGGAGAATCTCTGATCTTCAGATGGTGACTTGAGTCAGTGCCCTCACCCCATTCCTGTAAGAAAGGATGAGAATAGACTCCACGCAGAAAATGTCTGAAACTCACCTCCACGTCTTACACAAGACCACAAGTCAGTCGTGTACCTACCCAAATGTGAATGGTGGTTCTATCTGCCTTCCAGGATACCCAAATGGCCTAAAATTGGAGTCAGCATTGTGGATATGTAGAGCTCTGCTACAGACACCAGAAATGACTCAAAGCCTCATTCCAATTACTGTCGGACAAGGAGATGTTCGGTTCCCGTTTAAATCTCTAACAGGCCTTGAACTGCCCACTAGAATAGTACTGGACAAAGCGAGTGTGGTCATCTAGCCATCTGCCCTCTCAGTTTATTCACCCAACCCCTATTGAGAAAGAAAAGGAATAATGACAGTGAATCATACTATCAGCTCTCCCATAACACAGACACACCCTATTAGAATGACTGGAAGAGGAGAGTTCCTTTGTAGCAGTCCACTGCTGTCCTGTTTATGCATTTGAAACCTCTTCTGCACGACCCAGGTGTTGCTCTAATACCTGAGCCAGGGGAAGGGGGCACTGGAATGGCAAGAACTTGATTCTGGGCAAGAAAAGGAATCCACCAGCTGTTGGGCCAGGTGCCCTGGAGGAGAGAGATCTAATTAAATTGTTACAGCATATGGAAGAAAGGAGAGAATAAAGAAGTTGTTTGTTTTGGAAAGTATTTAATTTAACCTGAGTTTACACAGCTTGGGGACTGTTCTGGAGGAAAATTCAATCTTCTGTTGCTTCATCCTCTTCGCTGCTGTCACCAAGCCTCCCTGCTCAGATCACAGCTCACTCGTACCTATAAAAAGCGCAGGCAGGTTCCAAGGTAACCTGATCAGTTTATTGAATTTCCTACTACTTGAATAGGAAATTCTAATTGTCCCTCCCATTGCAGCAAGCCTACCCAAAAGGGCCCCCACTCTTCAGACGTTAATGGAGACTGGAGTCGTGACTGCTACTGAGTTCTTTCTCTTCCCCTCAAAAGCCTTTGGGCCCTGAGAGAGTCCTACAAGAACAGCTGCTGCCTCCTCCACTTCTGGAGAAACTTCACTGTTTCTCTTTGATTGTTGTACTCCAGCTCCCACTAAATCTATCGGAGTGGTTTGCACAAGGGAGTAGACTCCTTCTGCTTTTTCTTTCAGGATGGGGAAAGATACCTTCAAGAAAAAGAAGGGAGGTAAGAAAGAAATTCTCTTCTTTATCTGCAAGCTTTACATTACCTCAATGTATTCTATGTCCTAAACTGAACTCCTCACCTTCCTTCCCAAATCCTCGTCTCCACCTAATTTTCTCAGGACAGTTAACAACACTACCAATCTCCCAGTCCCTCACGGTCACAACTTTGGCACTGTCTTTGACACCTCCCTATACTCAATCTGTCGCCAAATCCTTTAGACCTTTCCTCCCCACCTCCTGGCCACACCCCTTCATCTCCAGCCAAAAAGCCACCACTGTGGTCCAGGAACATAACAGACCCTAGCTTGAATACCGCATCAGCCGCTTCCCTGATCCCCTACCTCCAGTCTCTCCCCTTCCCAGGCCATACTTCACTCTGCTTGTCAGATCATTTTTCCAAAACATCACTCTGCACACATTTCCCCTTCTCAAAAACCTCAAATGGTTACCCATTCCTCTCATTAGGCAGCAACTCCTGGCCATTGGCTTTAAGGCACTCAATCAGTTCTCTTCCTCCTAATAATAACAATAATAAAAATGATGACATTTGTTAAGCGGCTTACTATGTGCCAAACACTATTCTAAGCACATGGGGAGATAGGAGGTTATCAAGTTGTCCCACGGGGGGCTCACAGTCTTCATCCCCATTTTACAGATGAAGGAACTGAAGCTCAGAGAAGTTAAGTGACTTGCCCGAAGTCAGCGAGCTGATACGTGGCAGGGCAAGATTAGAATCCAAGACCTCTGACTTCCCAGCCTGTGCTCTTTCCACTAAGCCACTATGCTTCTCATAATTTCTATCCACCCCAGAGATTAGAACAGTGCTTGGTGATCATGTACGCTGCACGGGGCGGTCACGGGGCGATCACGTGTGCGGCAGGGGATGGTCACGTGTGCGGTGTGTGGCTATCACGTGGCAATAACGTGCTGACATGGGGCGGGCACGTGTTGACCACGTGCACGGCACGGGGTGGTCACTTGGCGATCCCGTACGCTGTGACGCAGCGGCCCTGGGTACCTCCGATGGAGAACCGCAGCTCCCAGCAAATGTCCCTAGGGAGAGTTTGTCCGCTCTGCCCGCTGAGGGAAGCCGGGCCCTGCCAGCGCCCAATGCCCTCAGGGACCTTGGCAGCCCATCCGTGGGCAATGAGCAGGCTTTTAACCAGGGGAGACAGTTGGAACCCACATCCTTCCAGACCTGTGCTCTAACCACTAGGTACACCACTTCTCCACTATTATGACCTAATATTACTTTAAGAGCTTAACGAATGATGAATAATGTATTTATTAAATTAGTTTTGAAAGTTCAATACATTTCTGAAGTGAAAATACAACTCAAAATGTTTCTCGAAACAAAAAGTAACTATAACAAACATTTTGTCCTCAAATCTGATCTCTCCTACCACTGCCCAAGAAAAACTCAAATAATTTCTCCATAAACGTACTATTGTAGCAGCTGATCCCAGCCCCGCCACTTGTCTGCTGTGTGACCTTGGGCAAGCCACTTAATTTCTCCGCGCCTCAGTTACCTCATCGGTAAAATGGGAATTATGACTGTGAGCCCCTCGTGGGAAAACCTGATTACCTTATATCTACCCCAGCACTTAGAACAGTGCGTGGCACATAGTAAGCACTTAAAAAATACCGTTATTATTATTATTATTGACACACAGTAAGCGCATACTTATCAACTCTCTTTTCCCACTTACACCCCAGCTTGCACTTTATTCCTCTCATGTTGAACTATTCACTGCGCCCATTCTCACCTTTCCCCCTGCTTACCTCTCACATCATCTCCCCGGCCTGGAACTCCCCTCCTCCTTCCCATCAGACAGACCACAACTCTCCCCCTTATTAAAGTCCTTCCGAAATTAAATCTCTTCCAAGAGACCTTCCCCAATAAATTTCTAATATCCCCCACTCATACCCCCCAGCTGCCAGTTCAGCATTTCTGTGTATTCTGATCTAATGCATATACACACCCCTTCTCTCCACCTTTCAACCTTTTCCTTCTTTCCCCTATCTGTAATTTATTTTAAGTCTCTGGCTGTCCCAACTAGATTATAAACTCCTTAAGGACAGGGATCATGTCTAATAATTCTATTATAGTCTTCCAAAGCCCTTTGTATAGTGCTCTGCACACAGTAGGTTCTCTTGATTCATCACTGGTATACATGCCCATCAAATCTTCCTAAAACATTCAAGCAGAACACAAATCAGTTTTTGGCCTTCGAACCATCCTTTCAACACTTGGGGTCAATGTTAACACATGGTCACACTAACACTACTAATTGGGGACTGGCTCACTGTCTGTGAAGTGCATAAACCGTGTGGGTAGCTAAAATTCTGAACGGAAAACGCCTGTGGATTATGGTGACTGGCTCTTCAAACAAAACCCCAAAATGCTGAGAGAATAGGAGCCAAATCCTGAACTTTGCACAGAGAAGCCATTCAGTCCAGATATTTGAGGACAGCATCCATCCGAATACTGGTTGAGCCCAGCTTCTGTGAATGACTCCATCAGATACTCAGGTCCCAAACCACTTAGGACCTGAAACTGAAAGTCTGACCCCAAAAGAGATTAATCTGAAAGAGGCTACCTGCCCCTTGCCTCTAAGGCTCTGCCACTTTCTCCCTCTCAGTGAAGGAACAGTGCTCTGCATTCTGGTTTGGGTTTCACTCAGCAATCCTTTCTTGTGAAACCCTTCCTGCTTCACCCAGGAAAGATGTCTCAACTGGAGTCCATCAACAGTCACCCACACCTTCATCTACCGATTCCGGCTGTCTTGAAATAATCTGCTACAATTCAAAATATTTTGCAAACATCCTTCTAGACAGCCTCCTCCATATCTCAATCAGCCTCCTCAATATCTGGATCAGCCTCCGCAACTCAATGCAACATCAACTCTATTTCTGAGCTTTTCCAGGAAGTAATTCTGGCTCTGTTACATTTTCACTGGCAACGATGTATCAATCACTCATTGAAAATCCTTCCTGAACACTCCCCCCCTCCAACATGAAAGTCACCTTCCTGCACCAGATATTCGATGGAGCCAACATTTACAATCATCTAAATCAAGGTTTTGGGGAACTAAGGATGTCCAGCCCATTCCTGGCTGGCAGGGGGAAGCTGACTGAAGGGCTTTTTCGTTTGAATCAACAGTCTCGGTTACTATCTCCCCAAGTAGTAGTTTTAACGGTCTCGTTGCATGTGCTGCTCTCTGATATTTACCACACACACACAAACCAGGTAAGGCCCTATGACTGCCCAGCCCAATGAATTTTCTCTGGGGGCCACCTGGGATCTCTCCAGGCATCAGGACACCACTCGTTCTCCTATTTCCATGGCCCACTAACATAGGAAATCCTTTCAATACTACGTCCGCTTTTGGACACAACAGTTTCTCCCTTACTTGACGAATCATCCATCGTCTTTACACCAGGGATTCTGGGATGGGTAGATTAGCTTTACATGAGCTATCAATACTTGGATAAATTTTTATAGAATGCCTCCAAAGCCACAAAGACTAGCCCCAGCACACTATAAATTACTGGAAGGCGGTAGCTCCAAAGGTAGGATGGTAACTGAGTAACCTGTAAACCATTTGCTCATCTCATTACACTGCCCGCTTGGGAATTCTGCCTCATGTAATACGTTTATTTCCCTTGGGTGACTGTTTGTAACAGAACTAAGCCCACAGCCAACACATTCATGAATGGATAAAAGGAAGCCATCAATAGAAAACTGTTCTAAAATGAATAAGCCTATGCATGACAGTCACAAATGAAAAAGCGATAGCCAGGTCACCGCCTACATTGTTAAAGGCAGATATTTCACTCTCCGCCTGCTGCCCTTCCCCTCCCCAATCTGTAATAAAACCAACAGGGAGGGAGTCATGGTCAGAATGATCACTTAAGCAGACCACATGAAAACCAAGGAGAGGCTCAACAAATCAAAACATCTCACTGCTGTTTCCCAGTCAGGTGAAGTGACAGCCCAGGGAGCAATACAAATTTATTTTGATTTAACCAATGTAATTACAGATCTTCCCCCCAAAAAGAGAAGAGGTAAGAGGAACATTCTGCTCAGCGGAGCGACACTGTCAAATGCTCCTTGTTCCACCCCTCGGTTGCTCCCTCTCTGTTCAGAGTTTGATTTGTTTAGCTTCCAGTCAAAAGAAGTTGGTTTGGTCCGTCGGAACTGCAGTGTGACCTCAGCTCTGCCTCCCATCACTGCAAACTAAGCCCAGCTCTCAAAATATGTGTCTTGACCGTACTAGGAAAAGCAAGACTGTAGCTTGATGCTCAGATGAAAGAGAATGGTCAAGGGGCTCAGCAATTGGAAAAAAAAAATTGTTCAGGTACTAGATTGAAATGCATACCTTTAATTCTACACCCTCCTCATACATGTGAAAGAATCACCAGTTCCAAGCCAACTTTATAGCAAGGATCAAGTCCTGCATTAAAACAATTATGACAGTTTCATTTTTAAAAAGCAACCTGCACTTTCATATTACCACATTTTCCATTTGGCCAGTACCTGCTGCCAAAAAGTTTAAATAACTTTGCAGGCTTATCTTCATAGTAATATATATGAATATATATATACATATATAAATAATATATATGAAAATGTATATGTGTATATATGAATATTAATATATACTTCATAATAATATGAAGATATTATCCCCATTTTACAGGTGCAACAGTCTGGCAGGGGAGGTGATTTGCCCAAAGTTTTCACAGCAAACCAGTAGTGCAGCTGGGAATAAAGACCAGATTTCCTTATTTCCGTTCAATATTCTGGCCATTATTCCCCTTGATGGCTCTTCAATCTGCCGTAACCTTAACTCTGCCAGGAAACACAGCCCCAAAAAGAGGGCAATGTGGGCAAAAAATTAGAGCCCCGGTCAGCATTAAATAGTATTCTCAAGCCTTGTCTGAACTCTTTTGTAATCTTAAACATGTTTCCCTCTAGTAGTCATGATTTTGACAGTTAGGTGGAATGGGATCGGTGATAACCCAGCTATTAGAGAATCAATACCAAAGAGGGGGAAAGAACTCAAACATCCTGAGTGTTATGTTCTGGCCACTGGTCCTCACTAGAGAAGCTAGGCTACTACTGCCAGGGTTGGTACCTGTAATTACGATCTGATCTGTGGCTACCCATGTTGGAAAAAAAAAATCCCATTATGTCTATTCAACTAGGTCTTTGGTCTTTATGTAGGGCTGCTTCTGTTTGTGACTTGGAGAATACACAGAAAGTGGCTTCAGGTCCCTTAATTGCTGGCCAATCACTACGATTAAAAATAAACCACACAAAAAGTAAACTATGTTCTGTACTGTTCTAATTTACTGTTGGTGCTCAAACTGAAGATTTGCCATTCCTTGTTTACACAATTCCTACCATGGAGGAGAGAGATCCTTTCCCCTATATCTTTCTGAAACTACTTTTTAAGATGGCCAGTCTAGCGGGCTAATGTTTCAACTAAAAACATGTTTTGGGCGGTCTTGCGTAACTGTCTTTGACAGTCATGGAGTATCAGCCCTTCTGTTCCCTCACACTCCCAGGTGCTTGGACAATAATACTGCCAGTTCCAACACATTCCCATGGAAAGAGTCAGTGAGCTGGGAAAGCAAATCCCACATTCATCCCTTCCCCACAGCACTGTATATATCTCTGCACATTTATTACTCTATTTATTTTACTTGTACATACTTACTACTCTATTTTATTAATAATATGCATGTAGCTATAATTCTATTTATTTTGATGGTTTTGACACCTGTCTACATGTTTTGTTTTGTCGTCTATCTCCCCCTTCTAGACTGTGAGCCCACTGTTGGGTAGGGACTGTGTCTATATGTTGCCGACTTGTACTTCCCTAGCGCATAGTACAGTGCTCTGCACACAGTAAGGGCTCAATAAATATGAATGAATGAATGAATCCCTTTACGCTGGTTGGAATACGAGAAGCAGCACGGCTTAGTGGAAAAAGAACAGGCCTGGGAGTCAGAAGACATGGGTTCTAATCCTGATTCTGCCACTTGTCTGCTGTGACCACGGGCAAGTCGCTTAACTTCTCTGTGCCTCAGTTACTTCATCTGTAAAATGGGGATTAAGACTGTGAGCCCCATGTGGGACACGGACTGTGTCCAACCTGATTAACTTGCATCTTTCCCAGAGCTTAGTACAGTGCCTGGCACAAAGCAAGCATTAAAATACCATAAAAAAACAACAACTCTTCCTGACAAAGAAAAATATGATATTCAGAGTACGCCCACCATATGTAGTAGACCTTGGAAACCAGCGCGATAATAATAATGTTGGTATTTGTTAAGCGCTTACTATGTGCAAAGCACTGTTCTAAGCGCTGGATAACCCTCAAGTAATTAGGACTTGGGACAAGGAAAGGAAAGGAGAGGAAATTGCAGCTCTTCTCCCCACCCCCAACTGTGTCCGTTTGCAAGAAATAGCAGCAATCCTCCCCACACCTACACACCCTAAACACATGCTTGTTGATTTCCCAATGGAATTCTGTTACTATAGTACTCAGCGGCAGTTCTGAATGTACTATCCTACAAATACGGTCCCCTTTCCTCAGAACAGCTTTAAAATGTTTTCCCTTCCATGCCAACCGAATCTAACTGTGGAATGAGGAGCTGGAGAGAAGGTCAATTTCTCCCTAGATAAAGGAGTATCAAAAGAATTAGATTTGTGGGGAGGGGTCCGAAGTGGCAATTATTGGGGTTCCCTCTGGAGAGAGTTCACACAATGGGGGTGGGGGCCTATCCCCAGGCGAGGGAGGTGACAAAACTCCAGAGAAAGGGAAGACACAGAGATCTTATCGTCCTTCGCGCAAGGGAAGGAGGACGTGTTGGGTTTCCACAGTGCAGAGTGGGAGAAGGTCGCAGTCAGGAATCAGACTGAGGACACTGGTGAATATTTCTAAGAAATGTATGGTCACCGTGAGGAAACTGTCCCTCCTCAGAATGCTGTCTCCTTGATAAAAACAGAGCAGTACTCTGGTGGAGAGGACAGGGGCAAGAGGGTGCATTGCCTGCCCATCAATGGTTTCCCTTTCAAGGTTGGGGTGGCTATTTCCACCTCCCCTTGCTAGAAGACATTCTCCCTTGGATAAAGCGGTCTTTTCCCCCTGATGTTAGGAAGACAAGGGATGTGGGGGAGGGGATAAATGGTTCCATTTATGTTTGAGACGACCCCAACCCGTCTTAAATAATAATAATAAAAAATATTATGGCATTTGTTAAGCACTTACTGTGTGCCAGGCACCGTTCTAAGCGCTGAGGTGTATACAAGCAAATCGGGTTGGACACAGTCCCTTGTGGACGTGGAGCTCACAGTCTCCATCCCCATTTTACAGATGAGGTCACTGAGGCGCAGAGAAGTGAAGTGACTTGCCCAAGGTCGCACAGCAGACAACTGGCAGAGCCGGAATTAGAACCCATGACCTTCTGACTCCTTGTCCCATGCTCTATCCACTAGGCCATGCTGCTCTAAATGGGGATGCAGAGGGTCCGTCCCCTCACAGCATTTGGGTAGGGAGTGAGGGGAACAGGGCTGGGAAGGGGGGCTTCTTCACTTGGGGGCATAGGACATCCCATCCCAGGTCCGTGGGGAGACAGAGAGGGGCTGTGCCCCGGGGGGATGGGAAGGAGTGGGTGGGGAGGTTCATTCATTCATTCAATTGTACTTCTTGAGCGCTTACTGTGTGCAGAGCACTGTACTAAGCACTTGGGAAAGTACAATACAACAATAAACAGTGACGTTTCCTGCCCACAACGAGCTCACAATCTAAAATGAGGCAAACAGGCATCAATACAAATAAGTAAAATGACAGCTACGTACCTAGGTGCTTTGGGGCTGGGAGCGGGGAAGGGCAAAGGGATAAATAAAATTACAGGTAATAATAATAATGGCATTTATTAAGTGCATACTATGTGCAAAGCACTGTTCTCAGCACTGGGGAGGTTACAAGGTCATGAGGTTGTCCCGGGGGGCTCACAGTCTTCTTCCCCATTTTACAGATGAGGGAACTGAGGCCCAGAGAAGTGAAGTGACTTGCCCAAAGTCACACGGCTTACAAGTGGCAGAGCCGGAATTTGAACCCATGACCTCCGACTTCAAAGCTCGGGCTCTTTGCGCTGAGCCACGCTGCTTCTCTATACGTACTTATGTGCTTTGGGGCTGGGAGGAAGGAAGAGCAAAGGGAGCAAGTCCCCCTGGGACCTCAGAGTTGAGGCGGTGGCCCTTCCCATGGCACGGTGGCTACAGCCCGGGCCTGGAAGCCAGAAGGTTATGGGTTCTAATCCCGGCTCTGCCTCTTGTCTGCTATGTGACCTTGGGCAAGTCACTTCACTGGGCCTCAGTTACCTCATCTGTACAATGGGGAGGAAGACTGTGAGCCCCACGTGGGACAACCTGATTACCTTCTATCTACTCCGCCGCTTAAAAGACTGCTTGGCACGTGGTAAGGGCTTCATAAACAGCAGTGTGGCTTAGTGGCAAGAGCCTGGGCTTGAGAATCTGAGGTCGTGGGTTCTAATCTCGGCTCCGCCACTTGTCAGCTGGGTGACTCTGGGAGACTCACTACACTTCTCTGTACCTCAATTACCTCATCTGTAAAATGGGGATTAAGACTGTGAGACCCAAGTGGAACAACCTGATCACCTTGTATCCCCCACAGTGCTTAGAACGGTGCTTGGCACATAGTAAGCGCTTAACAAATACCATCATCATCATTCTCAGTGCCTCGGAAACCTCATCTGTCAAATGGGGATTGAAACTGTGAGCCCCACGTGGGACAACCTCATCACCTTGTATCTCCCCCAGCGCTTAGCATGGTGCTTGGCACATAGAAAGTGCTTAAACAAATACCATCATCATCATCCTCTGGACCTCAGCAACCTCATCTGTCAAATGGACCTCAGCGATCTCACAGAAGACCGTGAGCGCCACGTGGGGCAACCTGATCACCGGGAATCTCCCTCAGCACTTAGAACGGTGCTTGGTACATAGTAAGCGCTTAATAAATACCATCATCATCATCCTCTGGACCTCAGCAACCTCATCTGTCAAATGGGGAAGAAGACTGTGAGCCCCACGTGGGACAACCTGATCACCGGGGATCTCCCTCAGCGCTTAGAACGGTGCTTGGTACATAGTAAGCGCTTAATAAATACCAACATCATCATCTTCTGGACCTCAGCAACCTCATCTGTCAAATGGGGAAGAAGACTGTGAGCCCCACGTGGGACAACCTGATCACCGGGTATCTCCCCCAGTGCTTAGAATGGTGTTTGGCACATAGAAGGCACTTAACAAATACCATCATCATCATTCTCAGTCCCTCAGTGACCTCACCTGTCAAATGGGGATGAAAACTGCACCCCAAGTGGGACAATCGGATTACCTTGTATCCTCCCCAGCGCACAGAGTGCTTGGCACCCAGTAAGCGCTTGACAAATACCATCATCATCATTCTCAGTGCCTCGGCGACCTCACCTGTCAAATGGGGATGAAGACTGTGAGCCCCACGTGGGACGACCTGATCACCGGGAATCTCCCCCAGCGCTTAGAACGGTGCTTGGCACACAGTAAGCGCTTAACAAATACCATCATCATCATTCTCGGTGCCTCGGCGATCTCATCTGTCAAATGGGGATGAAGACTGTGAGCCCCACGTGGGACGACCTGATCACCGGGTATCTCCCCCAGTGCTTAGAACAGTGCTTGGCACAGAGTAAGCGCTTAACAAATACCATCATCATCATCATTCTCAGTGCCTCGGCGACCTCATCCAGCGCTTTGAACAGTGCTTTGCACATAGTAAGCACTTAACAAATACCATCATTATTATTATTATTATCTGTCAAATGGGGATGAAGACTGTGAGCCCCATGTGGGATGACCTGATCAGCTTGCATCCCTCCCTGTGCTTAGAAGGGTGCTTAGCACCTAGTTAGCAAATACCACCGTTATTATTGTTATTCACTCATTCATTCATTCATTCAATCATATTTATTGAGTGCTTACTGTGTGAGGAGCACTGGACTAAGTACAAGTTGGCAACATATAGAGACGGTCCCTACCCAACAGCGGACTCACAGTTATTGTCGGGAGCCTTGTGTGTGTGGGTGTGTGTGGGTGTGTGTGCCCGCTGTTGGGTAGGGACCGTCTCTACATGTTGCCAACTTGTACTTCCATTCATTCATTCAATCGTATTTATTGAGCGCTTACTGTGTGCAGAGCACTGTACTAAGCGTTTGGGAAGTACAAGTTGGCAACATATAGAGACGGTCCCTACCCAACAGTGGGCTCACAGTCTAGAAGCAGTCTCACAGTCTTCACGCTGGAAGCAGCGTGGCTCCGTGCGGAAGCAGCGTGGCTCAGCGGAAAGAGCCCGGGCTTTGGAGTCAGAGGTCGTGGGTTCAAATCCCAGCTCCGCCACTTGTCAGCTGTGTGACTTTGGGCAAGTCACTTCACTGGGCCTCGGTTCCCTCATCTGGAAAATGGGGATGAAGACCGTGAGCCCCTCGTGGGACCACCTGATCACCTTGTATCTACCTCAGCGCTTAGAACAGTGCTTGGCACATAGTAAGCGCTTAACAAATACCAATATTATCATTATTATTATTATTAGAAGGAGGAGACAGAGAACAAAACCAAACATATTACAGCCTTCTACAGCCCGGCCCGCACCCTCCGCTCCTCCGCCGCTAATCTCCTCACCGTACCTCGTTCTCGCCTGTCCCGACATCGACCCCCGGTCCACGTCCTCCCCCTGGCCTGCAATGCCCTCCCTCTGCCCATCCGCCAAGCTAGCTCTCTTCCTCCCTTCAAGGCCCTACTGAGAGCTCACCTCCTCCAGGAGGCCTTCCCAGACTGAGCCCCTTCTTTCCTCTCCCCCTCGCCCCCCTCTCCATCCCCATCTTACCTCCTTCCCTTCCCCACAGCACCTGTATATATGTATATACGTTTGTACATATTTATTACTCTATTTATTTATTTTACTTGTACATATCTATTCTATTTATTTTTTTTTGTTAGGATGTTTGGTTTTGTTCTGTCTCCCCCTTTTAGACTGTGAGCCCACTGTTGGGTAGGGACAGTCTCTATGTGTTGCCAACTTGGACTTCCCAAGCGCTTAGTCCAGTGCTCTGCACACAGTAAGCGCTCAATAAATACGATTGACGATGATGATGATGGACTGTCTCTAGATGTTGCCCGCTTGGACTTCCCAAGCGCTTAGTCCAGTGCTCTGCACACAGTAAGCGCTCAATAAATATGATTGATGATGATGATGATGACTGTCTCTAGATGTTGCCCGCTTGGACTTCCCAAGCGCTTAGTCCAGTGCTCTGCACACAGTAAGCGCTCAATAAATACGACTGACGATGATGATGATGACTGTCTCTAGATGTTGCCCGCTTGGACTTCCCAAGTGCTTAGTCCAGTGCTCTGCCCACAGTAAGCGCTCAATAAATACGATTGATGATGATGATGATACAGTAAGCACTCAATAAATACGACTGACGATGATGATGACGACTGTCTTTAGATGTTGCCCGCTTGGACTTCCCAAGCGCTTAGTCCAGTGCTCTGCACACAGTAAGCGCTCAATAAATACGATTGACGATTGATTGATAGAAGAGGGAGACAGAGAACAAAACCAAACACATTAACCAAATAAAATAGAATAGATAGGGACAAATAAAATGAATAATCAATGTGTACAAACATCTATACAGGTGCTGTGGGGAAGGGAAGGAGGTGAGACGGGTGGGTGGGTGTGGGGTGTGGGGCCCCGCGTCCCGGTACAACAGCGTGGCTCGGCGGAAAGAGCCCGGGCTTTGGAGTCGGAGGTCGTGGGTTCGAATCCCGGCTCCGCCACTTGTCAGCTGGGTGACTCTGGGCAAGTCAGAAGCAGCGTGGCTCAGTGGAAAGAGCCCGGGCTTTGGAATCGGAGGTCATGGGTTCGACTCCCGGCTCCGCCACGTGTCTGCTGTGTGACCTTGGGCAAGTCACTTCACTTCTCTGAGCCTCAGTTCCCTCATCTGTAAAATGGGGATTAAGACTGCGAACCCCCCATGGGACAACCTGATCACTCTGTATCCCCCCCGGCGCCTAGAACAGTGCTTTGCATATAGTAAGCGCTTAACAAATGCCAACATTATTATTATTCTCTGAGCCTCAGTTCCCTCATCTGGAAAATGGGGATGAAGACTGTGAGCCCGCCGGGGGGACAAGCTGATCACCTTGGAACCTCCTCAGCGCTTTGCACATAGTAAGCGCTTAATAAATGCCTTTATTATTATTATTATTATTAGATTACCTTCTTGACGGTCCTGGGGGCCTCGGCGAGGGCGCCGTCGGGGCTGGCGAGGGCCTGGGCGCCGTCCCGGTGTCGCTGTTGCTGGTGATGCGGGTCGCTCCGCTTCATGGCGGAGGCCTGCGGGAGCTTCCCCGCGGGCGGCGGGGCGGCGGCGGGGCTCAGGGCGGGGGGGCGGCGCGGGGGGCGGCGGCGGCGGCGGCTCGGGACCCGGGGGGCCCATGGCGGGGGCGGACGAGGAGGACGAGGCGGACGAGGCGGAGGCGGACGAGGCGGAGGCGGCCGAGGCGGAGGCGGCGGCCACCGCCGCCGGACCGGCCCTCGGCCGGGGCTCCGGGGGGCTCAGCTCCCTCAGCTCCACCTCGCCCGCCGACACCACCTGCACCGACATCATCGCCTCACGCTCCGGCCTCGCCGGCCCCCTCCCTCCCTCCCTCCCGCCCCACCGCCGCTTCTCTTCTGCGCGTGCGCGCGCGCCCGAGGCCCGACCCCCTCCCTCCCTCCCTCTCACTTCACCACCGCGTCTCTTCTGCGCGTGCGCGCGCGCGCGAGGCCCGACCCCCTCCCTCCCTCTCACTTCACCGCCGCGTCTCTTCTGCGCGTGCGCGCGCGCGCGAGGCCCGACCCCCTCTCTCCCTCCCACCTCACCACCGCTTCTCTTCTGCGCCTGCGCGAGGCCCGGCCCCCTCCCTCCCTCCCGCCCCACCGCCGCGTCTCTTCTGCGCCTGCGCGCGCGCGCGAGGCCCGACCCCCTCTCTCCCTCTCACTTCACCACCGTGTCTCTTCTGCGCGTGCGCGCGCGCGAGGCCCGACCCCCCCCTCTCCCTCTCACTTCACCACCGTGTCTCTTCTGCGCGTGCGCGCGCGCGCGAGGCCCGACCCCCTCTCTCCCTCTCACTTCACCACCGTGTCTCTTCTGCGCGTGCGCGCGCGAGGCCCGACCCCCCCCTCCCTCTCACTTCAACACCGTGTCTCTTCTGCGCGTGCGCGCGCGCGAGGCCCGACCCCCACTCTCCCTCCCGCCCCACCACCGCGTCTCTTCTGCGCGTGCGCGCGCGCGCGAGGCCCGACCCCCCCCTCACTTCACCACCGCGTCTCTTCTGCGCGTGCGCGCGCGCGCGCGAGGCCCGACCCCCTCTCTCCCTCCCGCCCCACCACCGCTTCTCTTCTGCGCGTGCGCGCGCGCGAGGCCCGGCCCCCTCCCTGTCTCCCTCCCGCCCCACCACCGCGTCTCTTCTGCGCGTGCGCGCGCGCGAGGCCCGACCCCCCCTCTCCCTCTCGCTTCACCACCTAGTCTCTTCTGCGCGTGCGCGCGCGAGGCCCGACCCCCCCCCTCACTTCACCACCGCGTCTCTTCTGCGCGTGCGCGCGCGCGAGGCCCGACCCCTTTTAGACTGTGAGCCCGCTGTTGGGTAGGGACTGTCTCTATATGTTGCCAATTTGCACTTCCCAAGCGCTTAGTACAGTGCTCTGCACATAGTAAGCGCTCAATAAATACGATTGATGATGATGATGACCCCCTCTCGCCCTCTCACTTCACCACCGCGTCTCTTCTGCGCGTGCGCGCGCTCGAGGCCCGGCCCCCTCCCTCCCGCCCCACCACCGCGTCTCTTCTGCGCGTGCGCGCGCGCGAGGCACCCTGGGACTTGGAGTCCGCCCGCGCCCAGAAGCGGGGCCGCGGACTACAACCCCCAGCCTGCCCCGCGCGCGCGCGCGCGTCATCACGGGAGTTGAAGTCCGCACCTCCCCTCCCGCGAGCGCGCGCGGCTGACTTTCCATAATCAATCAGTCAATCGTATTTATTGAGTGCCTATTGTGTGCAGAGCACTGGACTAAGCGCTTGGGAACATCTAGAGACGGTCCCTACCCATCAGTGGGCTCGCAGTCTAGATGGGGGAGACAGAGAACAATAATCAATCAATCATCAATCGTATTAATTGAGTGCTTACTGTGTGCAGAGCACTGTACTAAGCGCTTGGGAACATCTAGAGATGGTCCCTACCCAACAGTGGGCTCGCAGTCTAGAAGGGGGAGACAGAGAACAATAATCAATCAATCAATCAATCAATCAATCGTATTTATTGAGTGCTTACTGTGTGCAGAGCACTGTACTAAGCGCTTGGGAAGTACAAGCTGGCAACATATAGAGACGGTCCCTACCCAACAGTGGGCTCACAGTCTAGAAGGGGGCGACAGAGAACAATAATCAGCCAATCAATCAATCAATCGTATTTATTGAGCGCTTACTGTGTGCAGAGCACTGGACTAAGCGCTTGGGAACATCTAGAGACGGTCCCTGCCCAACAGTGGGCTCACAGTCTAGAAGGGGGAGACGGAGAACAATAATCAATTGTATTGAGCGCTTACTGTGTGCAGAGCACTGTTCTAAGCGCTTGGGAAGTCCAGGTTGGGAACATCTAGAGACAGTCCCTACCCATCAGTGGGCTCGCAGTCAAGAAGGGGGAGACGGAGAACAATAATCAATCAATCGTATTTATTGAGCGCTTACTGTATGCAGAGCACTGGACTCAGCGCTTGGGAACATGTAGAGACGGTCCCTACCCAACAGTGGGCTCGCAGTCTAGAAGGGGGAGACGGAGAACAATAATCAATCAATCAGTCAATCGTATTTATTGAGCGCTTACTGTGTGCAGAGCACTGGACTAAGCGCTTGGGAAGTACAAGCTGGCAACATATAGAGACGGTCCCTACCCAACAGGGGGCTCACAGTCTAGAAGGGGGAGGCAGAGAACAATAATCAATCAATTGTATTTATTGAGCGCTTACTGTGTGCAGAGCACTGTACTCAGCTCTTGGGAAGTCCAAGTTGGCAACATATACAGACAGTCCCTACCCAACAGCGGGCTCACAGTCTAGAAGGGGGAGACAGACAACAAAACAAAACATATTAACAAAATAAAATAAATGCTGATGTGCATCCAGCTTTAATTCTATTTATTCTGATGATTTTGACCCCCGTCTACATGTTTTTTTGTTGTTCTCTGTCTCCCCCTTCTAGACTGTGAGCCCGTTGTTGGATAGGGACCATCTCTATATGTTGCCGACTTGTACTTCCCAAGCGCTTAGTACAATCAATCAATCAATCGTATTTATTGAGCGCTTACTGTGTGCAGAGCACTGTACTAAACGCTTGGGAAGTACAAGTCGGCAACACATAGAGACAGTCCCTACCCAACAGCGGGCTCACAGTACAGTGCTCTGCACGCAGTAAGCACTCAATAAATACGATTGATTGAATGAATGAATGAATGAATCCAGGGTTTTGCTGGGTCAGTCCCTGTTTTCTGAAGTCTCTCTCAGTCTTCAAATCATCATCATCATCATCAATCGTATTTATTGAGCGCTTATTATGTGCAGAGCACTGTACTGAGCGCTTGGGAAGTACAAATTGGCAACATATAGAGACAGTCCCTACCCAACAGTGGGCTCGCCGTCTAAAAGTTCCTGGGATTTCAGCCAATCGATAGCATAGTACAGTGCTCCGCACACGGTAAGCACTCAATAAATACGACTGATTGAATGAATGAATGAATCCAGGGTTTTGCTGGGTCAGTCCCCGTTTTCTGAAGTCTCTCTCCGTCTTCAAATAAAAGTTCCTGGGATTTCAGCCAGTCGATAGCGTAGTACAGTGCTCCGCACACGGTAAGCACTCAATAAATACGATTGATTGATTGATTGATTGATTGATTGAATGAATCCAGGGTTTTGCTGGGTCAGTCCCCGTTTTCTGAAGTCTCTCTCAGTCTTCAAATAAAAGTTCCTGGGATTTCAGCCAATTGATAGCACAGTACAGTGCTCCGCACACGGTAAGCACTCAATAAATACGACTGATTGAATGAATGAATGAATCCAGGGTTTTGCTGGGTCAGTCCCCGTTTTCTGAAGTCTCTCTCCGTCTTCAAATAAAAGTTCCTGGGATTTCAGCCAGTCGATAGCGTAGTACAGTGCTCCGCACACGGTAAGCACTCAATAAATACGATTGATTGATTGATTGAATGAATGAATCCAGGGTTTTGCTGGGTCAGTCTCCGTTTTCTGAAGTCTCTCTCAGTCTTCAAACAAAAGTTCCTGGGATTTCAGCCAATCGATAGCATAGTACAGTGCTCCGCACACGGTAAGCACTCAATAAATACGATTGATTGATTGATTGATTGAATGAATCCAGGGTTTTGCTGGGTCAGTCTCCGTTTTCTGAAGTCTCTCTCAGTCTTCAAATAAAAGTTCCTGGGATTTCAGCCAACTGATAGCATAGTACAGTGCTCCGCACACGGTAAGCACTCAATAAATACGATCGAATGAATGAATTTGCCGTGTGGCGTTCACTGTACTGAGCACTTGGGAGAGTACAATGTGACGGAGCAGGATCTTCCCTTGTTTTTAAGCTCGTCTTTCCTCTGTGCTTCGCGTGACCATGGACATTCATTTTAAACTGCCCCCCTCCTGCGTCCTGGAGTTGGGGATGGAGGGAAGGGAACCCTAGGCCCCTAGAAAGAGGGGGGTATTGTCGAAGTAGCAACAACTCCCCCAAAACCCGTTTGCATTTTCTTCTTTCAGTTTGGGAATGCGGGCACCCATGAGAAGCAGCGTGGCTCAGTGGAGAAGAGCCCGGGCTTTGGAGTCAGAGGTCATGGGTTCAAACCCCGGCTCTGCCAACTGTCAGCTGTGTGACTTTGGGCAAGTCGCTTAACTTCTCTGTGCCTCAGCTCATCTGTAAAATGGGGATTGAGACTGTGAGTCCCACGTGGGACAACCTGATCACCTTGTAACCTCCCCGGCACTTAGAACAGTGCTTTGCACATAGTAAGTGCTTAATAAATGCCATCGTTATTATTATTTTTGGAGACAGGAGGAGGGTTTAGGAAAGGCAGCTCCAGAGGGTGCAGGCCTGTGCACGGGAGCAAAGCCAGGTAAGGTGAGTCAGCCAGCAGGGACCTCCGCCCCAAGGAAAAGAAGGGTGCAAGGGTGGAGGAGGGAGTGGGTGGCAGCTAGGAGAGGTTGGGCACCTCCAGGCTCTTTCTCCGTGGTTTGAGTCTCGGGAATGTTTAGCGGGAAGGTGCGGCCCCTGCCCCGGGCCTTGTCTCCTGGTGGGAAGAAGCAACATTCCTGCTGGGAGGGAAGGGAATCCAAGCCAAGCCAAGGCTAACGCTGGTTTTTCTGCACCATCCGGTGGCAGAACCTGCTCACCACCCCGGGAAATGCCATTTCCGGGGCTGCTCCGGGACTCAGCAAAGCCCCTGGCCCTGTTGAAAGATAATAACAGTAATGACGGTGTTTGTTAATAATAATAATAATGATGATGGCATTTATTAAGCGCTTACTATGTGCAAAGCACTGTTCTAAGCGCCGGGGAGGTTACAAGGTGATCAGGTTGTCCCATGGGGGGCTCACAGTCTTCATCCCTATTTTCCAGATGAGGGAACTGAGGCACGGAGAAGTGAAGTAACTTGCCCAAAAGTCACACAGCTGACAAGTGGCGGAGCCGGGATTTGAACCCACGACCTCTGACTCCAAAGCCCGGGCTCTTTTCCACCGAGCCACGCAGCTTCTCTTAAGCGCTTGCTATGTGCAAAGCACTGTTCTAAGCGCCGGGGAGGTTACAAGGTGATCAGGTTGTCCCACGGGGGGCTCACAGTCTTCATCCCTATTTTCCAGATGAGGGAACTGAGGCACGGAGAAGTTAAGTAACTTGCCCAAAAGTCACATAGCTGACAAGTGGCGGAGCTGGGATTTGAACCCACAACCTCTGACTCCAAAGCCCGGGCTCTTTTCCACCGAGCCACGCAGCTTCTCTTAAGCGCTTGCTATGTGCAAAGCACTGTTCTAAGCTCCGGGGAGGTTACAAGGTGATCAGGTTGTCCCACGGGGGGCTCACAGTCTTCATCCCTATTTTCCAGATGAGGGAACTGAGGCACGGAGAAGTTAAGTAACTTGCCCAAAAGTCACATAGCTGACAAGTGGCGGAGCCGGGATTTGAACCCACGACCTCTGACTCCAAAGCCAGGGCTCTTTTCCACCGAGCCACGCAGCTTCTCTTAAGCGCTTGCTATGTGCAAAGCACTGTTCTAAGCGCCGGGGAGGTTACAAGGTGATCAGGTTGTCCCATGGGGGGCTCACAGTCTTCATCCCTATTTTCCAGATGAGGGAACTGAGGCACGGAGAAGTTAAGTAACTTGCCCAAAAGTCACACAGCTGACAAGTGGCGGAGCCGGGATTTGAACCCACGACCTCTGACTCCAAAGCCCGGGCTCTTTTCCACCGAGCCACGCAGCTTCTCTTAAGCGCTTGCTCTGTGCAAAGCACTGTTCTAAGCGCTGGGGGATACGAGGTCATCAGGTTGTCCCACGGGGGGCTCCCAGTCTTAATCCCCATTTTACAGATGAGGTCACTGAGGCACAGAGGAGTGAAGTGACTTGCCCAAAGTCACACAGCTGACAAGCGGCACAACCGGGATTTGAACCCACAACCTCTGGCTCCCAAGCCCGTGCTCTTTCCAGCCCCTGTTGAGTAATAATAATGCTGGTACTTGTTAAGCGCTTACTATGTGCAAAGCACTGTTCTAAGCGCTGGGGGATACGAGGTCATCAGGTTGTCCCACGGGGGGCTCCCAGTCTTAATCCCCATTTTACAGATGAGGTCACTGAGGCACAGAGGAGTGAAGTGACTTGCCCAAAGTCACACAGCTGACAAGCGGCACAACCGGGATTTGAACCCACAACCTCTGGCTCCCAAGCCCGTGCTCTTTCCAGCCCCTGTTGAGTAATAATAATGCTGGTACTTGTTAAGCGCTTACTATGTGCAAAGCACTGTTCTAAGCGCTGGGGGAGACGAGGTCATCAGGCTGTCCCACGGGGGGCTCACAGTCTTAATCCCCATTTTACAGATGAGGTCACTGAGGCACAGAGGAGTGAAGTGACTTGTCCAAAGTCACACAGCTGACAAGCGGCGGAGCTGGGATTAGAACCCATAACCTCCGACTCCCGCGCCGGGCTTCAGCCAGGAGGGTCACTGGCCACACAGCTCCCAGGGACTTTTAATTAATTAATTTATTTATTTATTTATTTATTTTACTTGTACATTTCTATCCTATTTATTTTATTTTGTTGGTATGTTTGGTTCTGTTCTCTGTCTCCCCCTTTTAGACTGTGAGCCCACTGTTGGGTAGGGACTGTCTCTATGTGTTGCCAATCTGTACTTCCCAAGCGCTTAGTACAGTGCTCTGCACATAGTAAGCGCTCAATAAATACGATTGATTGATTGATTGATTGACTAACTCTCACCACTCCATTTTGGCCCTCCTTCCCAAGCCTCTCCCATCCTTCCGCTTCCTCCAGCCCTGCCGGGGCGTCTGCTTCTGCTCCCCCAACTTCCCAACCCTGTACATAAGTTGGCTTCGGCCTGCCTCCCTAGACTGTGAGCCCATTGTTGGGTAGGGACCGCCTCTATATGTTGCCAACTTGTTCTTCCCAAGCGCTTAGTACAGTGCTCTGCACACAGTAAGCGCTCAATAAATACGATTGATTGATAAGCAGACAAGGCATTCATTCATTCATTCAGTCGTATTTATTGAGCGCTTACTGTGAGCAGAGCACTGGACTAAGTGCTTGGGAAGTAAAAATCAGCAACAGAGACGGTTGGGTAGGGACCATCTCTGTTGCTGATTTTTAATCCCCTTCTCCATCCCCCCCATCTTACCTCCTTCCCTTCCCCACAGCACCCGTATATATGTATATATGTTTGTACATATTTATTACTCTATTTATTTATTTATTCATTGTATTCGTACATATCTATTCTATTTATTTTATTTTGTTAGTATGTTTGGTTTTGTTCTCTGTCTCCCCCCTTTAGACTGTGAACCCACTGTTGGGTAGGGACTGCCTCTAGATGTTGCCAATTTGTACTTCCCAAGCGCTTAGTACAGTGCTCTGCACATAGTAAGCGCTCAATAAATAAGATTGATGATGATGATGATGATAACAAATACGATTGATTGATTGATAAGCAGACAAGGCATTCATTCATTCATTCAGTCGTATTTATTGAGCGCTTACTGTGAGCAGAGCACCGTACTAAGCGCTTGGGAAGTAAAAATCAGCAACAGAGACGGTCCCTACCCAACAGCAGCCAGTGAGGGAGGCACGATTATCAGCGGGCACAGGCTTCAGGAAATGGGATCAGATTAACTGTGGGATTCACGGAAGCCACCGAGGGCTGCGGTGACTACAAACGGGGCTCCCTCACAGCCCATCGATCAATCAATCAATCAATCGTATTTATTGAGCGCTTACTGTGTGCAGGGCACCGGACTAAGCGCTTGGGAAGTACAAGTTGGCAACACACAGAGACAGTCCCTACCCAACAGTAGCGGCACGGCCTGGTGGGAAGAGCACAGGGCTGGGAGTCAGGAGACCTGGGTCCTAAAAGCCTTGCTCATGGTGTGACCTTGGGTGGGTCACAACTTCTCCGTACCTCAGTTTTCTCACCTTTAAAAGGAGGATTAAATCCCTGTTCTTCCTAAAACTACGATTCCTGGGTGGGAATGGGACGAACTACTTTTATCTAAGAGCTATTTCTTGGAGGCAACCCTGTTTGTCCCTAACTGCCGTGAATGAAGAATGTACCATATTTTGCCTGGATGTAGCTTTTTCAATCAATCAATCAATCAATCGTATTTATTGAGCGCTTACTATGTGCAGAGCACTGTACTAAGCGCTTGGGAAGTACAAATTGGCATCACATAGAGACAGTCCCTACCCAACAGTGGGCTCACAGTCTAAAAGGGGGAGACAGAGAACAGAACCAAACATACCAACAAAATAAAATAAGTAGGATAGAAATGTACAAGTAAAATAAATAAATAAATAAATAAATAGAGTAATAAATATGTACAACCATATATACATATATACAGGTGCTGTGGGGAAGGGAAGGAGGTAAGACGGGGGGATGGAGAGGGGGACGAGGGGGAGAGGAAAGAAGGGGCTCCGTCTGGGAAGGCCTCCTGGAGGAGGTGAGCTCTCAGCAGGGCCTTTTTCAGTGATTGTAATTTAGTAGCCTTTAGTAGATTGTAATTTATGGTTGTACATATTTTATGGTTGTACATATTTATTATGGTTGTACATATTTATTACTCTATTTTTCTTGTACATATCTATCCTATTTATTTTATTTTGTTAGTATGTTTGGTTTTGTTCTCTGTCTCCCCCTTTTAGACTGTGAGCCCACTGTTGGGTAGGGACTGTCTCTATATGTTGCCAATTTGTACTTCCCAAGCGCTTAGTACAGTGCTCTGCACATAGTAAGCGCTCAATAAATACGATTGATGATGATGTTTGCTCCGATTGGATTTTATCTACACCAGTGCTTAGCATACATTTAAGCGCTTAACAAATAATAATAATGATGGCATTTGCTAAGCGCTTACTATGTGCAAAGCACTGTTCTAAGCGCTGTATATTATGATGACAGAGAATCCCTACAATCAAAAAAGGGTGCAGAACATGAGGAATCAGGGACTAAACTCCATTGTAGCTACAGGCCCCCTCCTCTTCACTCTCCTACCTTCCAAGTGGGGGAAGATAGAGGACATTGCTGTATTGTACTCTCCCAAGCATTCAGTACAGTGCTCTATACACAGTAAGCACTTAGTAAATACCACTGAGGGTGACAGTGAACAATCAATCATATTTATTGAGCGCTGTATGCAGAGCACTGTACTAAGCGCTTGGGAAGTACAAGTTGGCAACATATAGAGACAGTCCCAACAGTGGGCAACAACACTACCCACCATTGTTTATGGTATTTTTTAAGCGCTATTTGCTGGTCAATGTGCTAAGCGCTGGGGGAGGTACAAGATAAATCAGGTTGGACACAGTCCCTGCCCCACCTAGGGCTCACGGTCTTAATCCCCATTTTACAGATCAATCAATCAATCGTATTTATTGAGTGCTTACTGGGTGCAGAGCACTATACTAAGCTCTTGAGAGAGTACAATATAAAAGAGTTGGTAGATGAGATAACTGGGGCAAAGGGAAGTGAACTGATTTGCCCAAGGTCGCACAGCGGACAAGAGATGGAACTGAGATTAGAACTCAGGACCTCTGACCCCCGGGCCCATGCTCTTTCCACTAAACCACGCTGCTTCTTAGATACCCTCTTTCAGCCCAACTTTAATCTTGCCAAACAGCCCACCTGCCTGGTCGTTCGCTAGAAACGTTTCCAGTCCGCCACTGCGCTGTACTTGGGCCCGTGAAAGGGCCGGCAATGTGTCTGTTGATTGTTACACTGTACTCACCCAAGCGCTCAGTACAGTGCTCTGCACATAGTAAGCGCTAAATAAATATAATTAAATGAATGAACGATGAATGAAAGTTTGGCCTGGCTGCACCCAGATTACTCCACCCCTGATCCAAATGGTGCTCAGGGCATGACCAGGAAGCAGGAGGCTCAGGGCAGAGAGGTGTGAGAGGAAGTGAGAGGTCAGAGACTTATACAAAACCTTTTTTTCTTTTATTGGCTGTTTATCCTCCTCCCCAAAGTCCCCTTTCCCTTGGCCTGGATCCCAGCCGGCCACTGATGTGTGTTTCTGTTGCCCCACTGTGGGGGTGGGAGCTGTGAGGACCCGGAGCAGAGCGATGGAGAGACGGCCCCCACCGTGGCCCCAGGCTGGTCAGCCAGAGTGGCGTCCCCGGACCCCTCTGCCCGGGGACCCCCACGGAGCCCCCAGCCCTACCCCACGCGGGCCTGGGCCTCCACTGCTGAAGGAGCCCCTCTCCTGGAGATGGAGTGAGGCGGGAAAAGAGCAGGAGGGAGGGGGTTGGAGAGGCCGGCCGGAGCTTGGGAATACAGCTCGGAGTGTAAACAGACAAAAACAACAAAGACGTCAAAATTCAAACGGGAGCTAGGATGGAGCTGTCCAAGTGGGGCTAACTGTCGGGAGGGGGAGGGGGGAAGAGGAAAAGGCCTTGGGAGGAGCTTGTGGCCCTCTCCTCCTCCTCCTGAGCTCTGCTGCTGAAGGAGGCTCTGGCCCATTAGAAAGTAGCTCTCATCTATTCAAAGGAAAGGGGAGAAAGCCAGGACACCCAGCATCCTTTGGACTCGCCCCTAAGGCCTCGCCACAATGGAGAGCCTGTTGCAGCAGGGGTCACCCAGCTCTGAAGGCCCTGCTGCCCCCACAGTCGGGCGGCCCCTCACCCCTGAGCTTTATCTGCGGCCCTTGGCATGTGTCCGGCCCTGAGCACCGGGGCCTGCGCTGGGCAGCGTTATCCCATTGTGACTCAGGCCGACTTCGGCCAAGGTGGGGGCAGGGTGGGATTCTGGTCAATTCCGCCAAGGAGAAAGTCCGCCAGAAAGAGGGCGATGTGAGGGGCAGAGCCGGGGGGGTCCAAGGCCACCCTAAAGTAGGGCTGCCTCAGGCCGGCAACAAATACCTCCAGGTGGGCACTGGGCCTCACTGCTCTGGCACCGAGAAGTGCCTGGGGGAACAGGCGAGGCCAGTTCAGAAGCAGTGGGCGTGAGTGAAAAGCTCCAGTCTCCTCTCTGGGGCAGCCGAGTTTCCAGAATCCTCTTCTTCCCCCCGGAGCCCCAGGGCCCGCTGTGTCCTCAGGCTCAGAAGTCCGAGTCGGCATCCAGCAGTTCCGCCTCCATCAGATTGGTCCGGGAGTGGATGGGGGCCAGGCCAGGTCGGCGGCCTTGAGTCCAGACTCCAGGGCCAGGGGGAGGGGGCAGGAACGGGTCCTGGAGTGGGCTAGGCTCTGGGCAGAAGGGGTTGGAGACCAAGGTCCAGGTGCCGTGGCGGCGGGGATCCCCATTCCCCCAGGCCCCCGCCACGAGGCATTTCTGTTGGGGCAGCTGAGGCAGGCGGGGCACCGCACTGGAGGCAGGAGCAGGATGGCGCAGCTCAGCCGGCAGAGCCAGCGGGCACACCTCCTTCTTCCTCTTCCTCCTCTTCTTCTTCCGGCCCAGGCGCTTCTCCAGCTCCGGGGAAATCTCTGCCTCCACCAGCCACAGGTTGGCTTGCTCCTCAGGGGGGACTGGGAGCAGGGAATTGTGGAGAAGGAGGCAAAAAAAAAAAAAGAGAGAGAATGTGAGTCTGGGGAAACTTGAAAGAGCAGCTAACTGCTTCATCCGCTGGCTCCACCCCTGCCCTTCCCGCTTCCACAATCCACCTGTTTCCCCAGCTCGGGGCCTGCTATTCAGCCCTTAACTTGTACCTCCCCTCGCCTCGCTCAGACCCCTCCGTCACCCATCAGCTCAGGTCCCCCAGCTCCACGGCTGCTTCATAAATAAATACATTTATTTATTTATTTTACTTGTACATACCTATCTTGTACTTGTACTTGTACATATCTATTCTATTTATTTTATTTTGTTAGTATGTTTGGTTTTCATCATCATCATCATCAATCGTATTTATTGAGCGCTTACTATGTGCAGAGCACTGTACTAAGCGCTTGGGAAGTACAGATTGGCAACACATAGAGACAGTCCCTACCCAACAGTGGGCTCACAGTCTAAAAGGGGGAGACAGAGAACAAAACCAAACATACTAACAAAATAAAATAAATAGGATAGATATGTACAAGTAAAATAAATAGAGTAATAAATGGTTTTGTTCTCTGTCTCCCCCTTTTAGACTGTGAGCCCACTGTTGGGTAGGGACTGTCTCTATACGTTGCCAACTTGTACTTCCCAAGTGCTTAGTACAGTGCTCTGCACACAGTAAGCGCTCAATAAATACGATTGATTGATTGATTGATTGATTGATTCACCCTCTTGCCCTCAGCTTTCCCTCTCGACGTTCCCCATTACCCTCCATACCGGGAGTCCCCACAGGGGTGACAGACACGTCCTGAGGCAGGATGGCTCCCCTCCGGGCCACCATCTTGGTGACGTGCTGGGCCCAGGCGGAGGAGACGTCGGCGGAGGGCTCGTTGAGGTCAAAGGCCAAACCCGCTGTTGTCGGAACGGGAAGAGAGGTGAGTAAAAATCACTCCCTCTCCCAGCCCAGGTTTTCCCTCCTTCGGCATCTCCCTGAGCCCACCCTGGCGCAGCTCCGGGGAGAGGAACCATGTCGTGTTTCTCACAGTGCTCTCCCCCAGCTTCCAGCGAGCCCGAGTACCACAAATGAGCGGGGGGAGATGAGAGAGCACCCCATTTCTCCCACTCGCAGGAAATCACCCTGCATCTCCCTGGCCCACTCGGTGAGGTTTGGGCCAGGGCACAGAAGTGGGGGACGGGGAGGGGAGGGATAGAGGCTCACCCACAGGCCCGTCATGGGACACGGTGTGCATGCTGAATGACAGCTCTTGGCCCGGGTTCTGCAGCAGTTCCCGCCGCTTGGAGAAGGCTTTGGCAATCATTTTGCTCTTCTTGATCCTTTTAGGCTCGTCATCACTCTGACCAGTCAGCCTAGGGGGCAAGGGAAGGAAAGGGGACTGTAAGCGCCTTGGGGTCAGGGATTGGGCCACCCAACTGTTGTACTGTACTTTTCCAAGCACTTAGTACAGCGCTCCGCACACAGTTAAGTGCTCACTAAATACCACTGATTGGTTGATTGACTGACCGAAGAAGAAGGATGTCCGAAGCCGGGAGGGACTGAAATCCTGCACTTTCTTTTGTGTCTATTGTCATCCTGGTCTTTCACAATGTTGTCTGTCGCCTGCCCCATCTCTCCCTCATTCTTAAATGGTGAGCTCTTTGAGGGCCAGAGACATGTCACATGTCCCAACTCTGCCACTTGTCAGCTGTGTGGCTTTGGGTAAGTCACTTCACTTCTCTGTGCCTCAGTTACCTCATCTGTAAAATGGGGATTAAGACTGTGAGCCCCACATGGGACAACCTGATCACCTGGTATCCCCCCCAGCGCTTAGAACAGTGCTTCGCACATAGTAAGCGCTTAACAAATGCCATCCTTATTATTATTATGTCTATGTCTCACTTCTTTCCCAGTGCTGAGAACAGTGCTTGGCACGTGATAATCTCTTAATAAATACTATTATTACTATTACTAAATTGTCTCACTAAACCCAGGGGAAGAGGGCACCTACTTTCATAGGCAATACCTCCTCTGTAACTGCCCATCACTCCGGGCCCATCAGTGGTCTAGAGGAAGGAATGTAAGCCTGGAAGTCCCAAGTCCTGAATTCTACTCCTCAGCTCTGCCCCTGGCCTGCTTGCTGTGTGCCCTTGGGGAAGTTACTTAACCTGACTGGGCCCTGGTTTCCTTCTCTTAGGAAAACGGGGATAATACCTGCCTCTCTTCTTACCTCACAAGAAGATACTGTGGGGATAATGTGAGCCAACTGGCTGTGAAAAATAGAAGCATTCTACAAAATCAGTTATCATTATTGTAAAAAACTCCCTCTCCTCAATTCTGAGATTATTCTTAAGGATAATCAAACCACCAGATTTGAGAAGCAGTGTGGCTCAGTGGAAAGAGGCCGGGCTTGGGAGTCAAGGGTCATGGGTTCTAATCCCAGCTCCGCCACATATCTGCTGTGTGACCTTGGGCAAGTCACGTAACTTCTCTGAGCCTGTTACCTCATCTGTAAAATGGGGATTAAGACTGTGAGCCCCACGTGGGACAACCTGATCACCTTGTATCCCCCCCCCAGGGCTTAGAACAGTGCTCTGCATGTAGTAAGCGCTTAATAAATGCCATTATTATTATTATTACCAGATCTTTAGGAAAGGCAAAAATCTGATTAATGTGCATCTATCCCAGGGGCTTAATACATAGTAAGAGCTTAACAAAAACCATAATTATTATTAGTCCTGGTGGCAGATGGTGTTCCTGAGGGATGGAATTCGGGCTGTCTGCTCGCCCCAGTTTCCCCTCTTTCTTGGCAGGGCAACATATTCAAGGGTAACATCTGCAGCACGGTGCTCTGCACACAATAAGCACTCAATAAATACGATTGAATGAATGAATGAATGAATGAATGGAGCTCCTGCCCCCGGCAGGGAGCTTAGCAGAGGGCCCAAGAGTTTTAGCTCCCAGCAGCTCCTACTACTCCAATCTGGAGAGTTGGGAGGGATACTTTATGGGATTCCAAAAGCCTCCCCCACATCCCCTCAAGCCCCACCTTGAGGGGTACCCCATCCACCCCGGTGAATTTCCGGGTGGGCCAGGAGTGAGCAGAGAGGAGAACCAGCCTTTCTTCCTATAATACAGTCTCGACCTAAAACCGAGACTGGCCGGGGAAAGAGACAGGGAAGGTGTAGAGTACTGGAGTAGGGCCCACCTGCACCAGGTGCGCCTCCAGATGAGTAGGGTGGCCTTGGTCCAGACCCAGGTGCTCATGGCGATGCCCGTGCCAAACATGGCAAACAGATTGATCTTCTCCACCAGGAGGCTGGGGCGATTCTTGATCTCACAGTCGGAGATCGGCTTCTTGGTAGGCAACCCGATGGTCACGTTGGCTTGGCACCTGTGGGAAGAGACCATCACCCAGGGATCTCCAAGCACTTTAGACCAGCCATCCCCATCAGTCCAGAGCCAGAAAGAAATCCTCTGCCGTCCAGCCTAGAGGCTCCCTTCCCTTTTGATGCCGCCGGTCCACCCCCACAGCACCCGACGGCCCCGCGCTCACAGTACGTAGTCCCGGAAGCTGCGTTCCCATTCGGCCTGGTTGAAGAAGTCGTAGAAGTGGCAGCTGAATGTGATGAGGACAAAGCCGAAGGCCAGGAAGCCAAAGATGCCTGGTGGAAAGATTGGAGGAATTACTCAGACAAACCCATTCTGCCACTTACTCCCGGGTTTCGGAGAGGGACAGATGGAGAGCAGGGAGAGGGCTCACACCACCCGGGGCCTAAATGCAACTTGGTCTGGGTTGGAGCAAAGTTAGTCCTTCCAGTACCACGGTTCAGAAGGAAAGGGCCAAAGGATCCCAGATCTAACCATGTCGGTGCACCTGAGTGGGAAGCAAGAAAGAGATGGGAAGGCTGGATTGGCTAGGACACCCGATCCCAGATCCGCCACTTCTCTGCTGTGTGACCTTGGGCAAGTCATTTAACTTCTCTGTGCCTCAGTCCCTTCACCTGTAAAATGGGGATTAAGACCGTGAGCCCCATGTGGGACACGCACCGTGCCCAACCTGGTTAGCCTGTACCTACCCCAGTGCTTACTGCAGTGCCTGGAACATAGTAAGCACTTAACAAATACTAAAAAAAGAAAAAAAAGCCCACCAGGGCCCTCCGGCCCTGAAAGTACTGTGGCTGGCCCCTGGACCTTGTCCCTACTTCTTTCTCCTTCCTCGCACTCCTTGTGCCTCTAAACTCAGCAGTTCTTTTCTTCTCAACAGCCCCTTCTGCTTACCCAGTCCTGCCAGGGAGTCTGAAACCGCCTGGGGTTTATATTACATCTATCCCAGCAGTTAGCAGAGTGCTTGACACATAATAAGTGCTTAAAAACCACATTTATTATAAGTCCGAGGGGGATGATGATCCTGGGAGATGGAGTTCTCTACTCATTCCGGTTTCCCCTCTTTCCAGGCAAGGTGACAACATTCAAGGGTAATATCTCAAGATCCTTGCTGCCGGCAGGGTAATTTAGCTAAGGGCCCAAGAGTCTTAGCTCCCAGCACCCCTCATTACTCCAATCTGGAGAGGGAGGGAGGGGGACGTGGCCCGGCCCGGTCCCCACTCACCCAGCCGCAGCATGGTCTCATTGATCTTGCTGGCCGCCTTCTCGCTCAGCAGCCCGGGGTGGTTGCTCTTGATGGAGAACAGAGTCATGACACCTGAGGAGAGTTGGGGAAGGAGCTTTGGATGTGAAAGGCTGAGGCAGCCCCAGAAAGCCCTGATCCTCTCCTCCTAGGAGAATTTTGGACTTGGAGAGTCGGACTCCCACCGGGCCAGGAAGAGGCATCACTGGGGCACAGGGGACTGCCCTAGACTGGTCACTCTCTGGATCATGTGGTCAGGTCACAGGTGCTCTGGTGATATGGGGAGAATTGAGGCACGGGACAGAAAGCTTAGCTGAGAGAAGGGGGAAGAGAAGCAGAGAAACAGAGAGAGAGAGAGAAATTGAGACACAGGTGGGGGCTGGATACCAAGACTCAAGGACGGGGGACTGAGGCAACAGAAGAGCAAGCAGATATGGTTCAGTAAGGGAAAAAAAGGGCTCAAATGGGAATGGGAAAACTAGCCTAATAGAGGCAGGGGGAAAGGCATCTAGCCCGGAGTGGAATGGACTTGTGTGGTACCACAGGGTGGGAATGGGTGAGCGGTAGTGTTGGAGGCAGAACCCTCTGGGGACAGAAACCACAGGGGACGGAAACCTCCAGGGCAGAACCCGGCGATCCACCCACCTCGGATGAGGAAATAGCCTCCAACGATGAGCACCAGGCCAATGGGAGCCAGCACAAAGCCAGCACGATAGCGGTAGTTTTTGTAGCCCACGAAGCAGATGCCACTCACCGAGTCCCCGTCCACCTGGAACCCCGAGGTGGGAAGGGGCAAAGCTGGGCACAGAACGGCCACTCACACACACCCGTCATGTGCCCTTTTCCCCGCCAGCCCCTCGGCACCCCCATCCCTTGGCCGGGAGTCTCTGTACCTGGGCCACGGCGAGGATGGCGACCGTGAGGACAAAGGGCAGGGACCAGGTGAGCAGGTGGAAATAGGAGGTCTTGCCCGAGAGGGGCTGGTAGGTGGTGCCCAGGGCCTTGAAGGAGGTGTGCCAAGCGTAGGTCAGCACCACGAACCAGACCACCCCCGCCATCAGCGCGTAGTATACGATGACGAAGATGATGACACAGGACAGTGTTTCATTGGAGCTGTGGGAATGGGGTGGACGGGGAGTCACGTGGTGGTGTGGGGGGCAGGGGATGCACCTGGCTCCCCTCACTCCCCCCAAACCTCCACACTGCTACTCTTGCCCTGGGAAATGGCCAAACTCAAGGTCAAACTTTTGCCAAGGGAGGGGGTGACCCCACTCAGTGGATTCCGCCCAGGCCCAGACTGAGCACAGCGTTGAAGAGAGGCGCCTAGCACGGAGCGAGCCAAGTTCTGGGCCCAAACCGGGAAGTTAGCCCCGAACGGAATAAGGCCTCGAGGCCGGACTCCCACGAGGAACGTCAGGTTCCAGTCCTAACAGATCCCGACCCCCGTCACGGACCAATCCCCGGCGGATCCGGAGGCCAACCGGATCCACGGGGAAGCTGCCGTGGGCCCCCGGACCCTGTCTTTGATTCCCCCCAGCACCTACGTGGGCTCCCCGAGCCGCATGGTGCCATCGGCCCGGCAGACAATCTCCCGGCGGGCGCCGTCCATGAACTGGGCCAGCCAGCCGATGCTGCCGACGAAGAAGCAAGCGTTGACGTAGAAGAGAATGACAGCCGGGTAACGGTTGGAGTTCTTCCAGTCGGCGATAAATGTGGCCTGGGGGAGGGCGGTGGGGCTCAGTGGGTCAGTCTGACGCCGTCGGCCTCCCGACTCCCCGGGAGATCTGAACCCTTATCATCTTCCCATCACCCACCCCTCAAAGCCCCCCACCCCGGCCTCGGCAGCATCCTCCCCACCCTCTCTTCTTTCCTCCCCTCATCCCCCACCCCCCCCACAACCCTCCTCCCCTGCCCGTGAGCTGACCAGGGTGAACAGGGTGCAGAGGCCAGTGACGGCCCCAAAGGCGGCGATGTAGCTGTGCATGTCCCGGTGCTCGGCCTCGGTGAAGAGGGGGTTCTGGCACTGGATCCCGCAGCCCTCCACATCCTCGTACCAGCTCTTGGGGTTGTCCGTCCGGACCAGCGGGGCCTCGCACTGCCCTGAGCTGTTGAACTTGATGTTCTGGACTTCATTCTGGGGGACCCCAGGGACAAGCAGTGGAGGATTATCACCGAGGATTGCCCCCGAAGGCCAGCTGGTCTGCTGACTCTTCTCTTTACGACCCGCAGATGTCCGGAGATTCTGGCCCCACAGAAGTTAGGGATCCTCTCCCCTCCCTCCCTTCCTACTTCTTTCCCTCTCCCCTCCTCATCCCCCCGCCCCCCCCCATTCCCACCGGGTGCCCAGCTCCCGACGCTCAATTTACCATACAGCCTTCTGGGAAGCCATCGGAAGAGCAGCGCAGGAAGTCGGGCCAGCCCCGCTCGCGCTCCACAATGGCGCAGGGCCCCCGGGTAGCCTGGCATAGCGTGCGGCTGGGCAGCTCCACCCGGTCGTTCTCACATTTGGGCATGTAGACGGCACAGAGCAGGGGCTGAATCACCGCCCAGCAGCGGGGGGCATTCCGGAGGCCTGCGGGATCGGGGAGAGGGGAGAGGAGGTCAAACGGGGAGCCGAAGAGCCTACCCCCTCCAGGACCATCAGTGGGACCACCACCCCTGGCCCCAGCCTTTCCACTCTAACAGGTGCATCTCTCCCTTTGGGACTTCTTAGAGCCATTAATAGAAAATAACTGCTGTCTGCTGGCCCCCTTATCTGTGTGGAGGCTAAGGTGGGAATGGAAGGGTGCGGGAAAGAGGGATCCGGGAGGGAAGGGGGAGCCCGAAGTAGAGCAGAGTAAGAGGGCCCCCTCCTCATTACGGCCCTGGGACATTCTGGAAACTGAACCCAAGAGTTCTCAATCACCCAGACCCCCTTACCAAGCTGAGGTGAGACAGAGAGGTGATGGGAAAGAGAAGTGGTCAGAGGAGCCAGGTGTTCCGAGGCCAAAGAGAGGAGAAACAGGAAATCAGATGGAGAGAAACAGAAGAGACTCTGTCCTTGCAGGGAAAGGAGAGGAGGAGTCAGAGGAGCAGACAGGCAGCAAAACTTTCCGCCCTCCTCCCGCCCCCCCCCCACTTCCCCCCCTCCCCTTGCAGACCCTTTGGAAGGTAACCGGCCACTGACGTACCCACTTCCGACCTAGTTTGTTCCGTCTTGGACCCTGCTCACTTAATCTTCAATATTCATCCCCAGAACAGCCACCCCTGACAGCCACCCCAGGGCTCCCGATGATAGCCCGTGGATTTCTCCCTGTGGAAGGGTTGGGAGGTGGTGCCAATAACTGAGGGATGCTTCTGGCCTCATCTCCACCTCCATCTCCTTCCAGGACAGTACAGAGCTAGTGATGGATCACTGTCTGGAAAATCTGGGGCTTAGGGGGCTCCCATGGGGACACCCAGATCTCAGCTGTCCTTATTGTGGACTTTCCCCCACTTACAGGGAAGCAGCGTGGCCTAGTGGAAAGAACATGGATCTTGGAATCAGAGGACCTGGGTTCTAATTCTGGCTCTGCCACCTGCCTGCTATGTGATTTTGGGCAAATTTACTTAACATCTCTGGGCTCAGTTTCTTCATCTATAAAATGAGGAGTCAATACCTGTTCTCCCTCCCACTTAGACCGTGACCATCAGGTGGGACAGAGATGAGGTCTGACCTGATTATCTTGTATCTACCCCAGCGCTTAGTACGTAGTAAGTGTACATATATTAACATATTACATTATTATTATTATTACTGAGTTAAACAGAGCTCCCAGATACTTTCATCTCAAAGAATTGACATGCATAAAGCCTGCTCCCTTCCTTCACTCCTCCCAGCTTCCCACTCCCATCTCCCTGCCTCTTCTCTCCCCTCTGCACCCCACCTACCACCCAGAGAAGAGGAATGGGAGCTTTTTTTGTCTCCCTCCACCCCGGCCACCCAAGAAACATTACAGCCCAAACAGAGTGGCCGGGGGCAAACAAGTAAGATCCCGGTGTCAGCATGCCACGACCTGTCACCTTCACCTGCTGCAACAGTGCCTGCCTTTCTCCATGCATCTGCCAAGTCGGGCTCAGCCCTACGGGCACTAGGGCGTGCCGACAACTTGGCCTGCATCGGGGCACAAATTGGGCAGCCCCTCTACCTGGCTGCCGACAAAGGAGCCTTGGAGAACAGAGTACTCACCGCTGCGGAGAGAAGAGCTGGAAGAGGACCCCACTCCCCGGCCCTGGGAGGACCCAGGCCAGCCCACGGCTCTGTAGAGGCTCAGTAACTCTGCCTCCACTCTACCCCGCTCCACCACCCTAATCTATGCTGCTTTACCCGGCCTTGGGTCTCGGGCTTGAAGCAGCCCTATTTCTACCATCCTCATCAATCCCCAGTGTATAAGGAGCACCTCTACTCCCGGGACTGGGTACAGTCGGGCCTCTGGGGATGAACAAAAACCTAAGGCCCCTGTTCATTCATTCATTCATTCAATCGTATTTATTGAGCGCTTACTGTGTGCACAGCACTGGACTAAGCGCTTGGGAAGTCCAAGTTGGCAACATACAGAGACGGTCCCTACCCAACAACGGGCTCACAGTCTAGAAGGGGGAGACAGACAACAAAACAAAACATGTGGACAGGTGTCAAGTCATCAGAATAAATAGAAATAAAGCTAGATGCACATCATGAACAAAATAAGTAGAATAGTAAACATGTACAAGTAAAATAGAGTAATAAATCTGTGCAAGCGTATATACAGGTGCTGTGGGGAGGGGAAGGAGGTAGGGCGAGGGGGATGGGGAGGAGGAGAGGAAAAGGGGGCTCAGTCTGGGAAGGCCTCCTGGAGGAGGTGAGCTCTCAGTAGAGCTCTGAAGGGAGGAAGAGAGCCAGCTTGGCGGATGTGCGGAGGGAGGGCGTTCCGGGCCAGGGGTCGACGGCGAGAATGAGGACCTGCTCGACCTCCTCAGCTGTCCAGAACTCCCCTACGCCACCAAGTCAGATGACAGAGGTATGGATAGCCCGGACCTGGCCCATGTACCGGCTCGCTCAATGGCAAGGGTGGTGTGATCTAGCTCTCCGCTATTTTGGAGCAACTGGGGCTGGAGGGGAGGATCAGCAATGACCAACAAGGGAAACAAAAGTGGGGAGCTCCATCCGCCACCCTCCTTGCTCCTGTGGTCCCCAGAAGTGAGGTCACCATCTGTTGGGCCAAGGTGGACGTGAGAGGAAGGGCAAACGCAGCCTGGGGGCCTGGATCATTTTGGTGCCTGGACTTAGCCTTCGCTGGACTCCTATCAGTTGGGATTTCTTTCTTTATTCATGTATTCAATTGATCTCTCTCTGAATCCCAGAGAGTGCCCTGGAGGTAGCTGTGGGGCTGAAGGCATTGGCGGACACCACCTAAACCCACTTCTTCCACCAGTCAGACAACCAAACCCCCTGTTTTAATCCTATTTCTGCGACTCCACCTACCGCCGCACCAGCTCAGGTCTGGGAGGGTGATGATGAAAGAAGCAGAAAGAAGTCGAGTAGGAATGAAGGGAGCAAAGGAAATGTGGAGGTCCCCGAATCGCAAACTGAGCAATAGGTACAGGGCCCACAGCTTTGGGGTCTCTGCTTCGGCCTGCCTGTAAACCCCTCGGGTGGGCAGGGCCCCCACCGCGTCACTTGCCTCCCTGGTTCTTGACTCTGAGCTGGAGCGGCTTCAGCATTTTTCCCTCTCCCTCTTTTTGGGGGTGGATTTAGGTTAAAGCTGGCTGGGAGGTTGGGGAATAGCCAGGGCTTGTGCACAAGAAGCCCCAAGGAGATGATGATGAGGAATCCTTGAATAACATGCTGGGCTCGTTTTCACCCTCTCCACCGCTGTCAGGCCCAACACTGGGTCAGGGTCCCTAGAGGCTCAAACAGTTTAAAGGACTCCATCCCTGGAGGCTGAGGATTCTAGGGTCCAAAGCTCCAGGTGCCTGAGAAATCCTCCTGACTTCCACTCATTCCACTTTTCAGATGAGGTAACTGAGGCGGAGGTGGTCTTCCCAGCTAATCACTAGTGGAAGCAGGCCTTGGGTCCATTTCTTTAGATAGAAGTCTCCAAATCCTTTCTCCCCAGGATCTCTGGGGACTCCCCCCAGTTTCCCCTCCTAGGGTTTTTCTTCCTTTCTCCAAATCCTCAGATCTTTTCTCCTCTTCCTCCTCCCACTCCATATTCCAATGCATTTCCCAAGCGGCCTCCTTTCCCTTCCCTTCCCCTGCAAGGAGCCTTTGACCTCTTCTCTGACCACCCTGCCCACTCTGCAGCCTCCCGGCATCATCTTGGGTCCCTAACCCCACACCCTATCACGCACACACGTTAAGTGAATGAACACACACACACACAATGTCACACACACACACCACGGAGGGGATGGGGGGACGATTCCCCGGATATTTTGGCGAATGGCTGCTTTCGGTCTCCCTGCCCCTCGGAAAGTCCTAAATAAGAGTTTCTCTCCTGGACCGAGGCCTACCCGCCTCCACCCGATTCTCATCCAGGACGTGGGTCTCCTCACCCCACACTCCCTCCCTCTGCCTTTTATGCTTCCATGTCGACCCCGTGCCCACCCTATCTTTACTTCCTTGCGCATGGGTGCGTGGGGGTGTGCATCTGCTGTCCTCTGCGTGACTCAGTGGAAAGAGCCCGGGCTTTGGAGTCAGAGGTCATGGGTTCAAATGCCGGCTCTGCCAACTGCCAGTTGTGTGGCTTTGGGCAAGTCACTTCACTTCTCTAGGCCTCAGTGACCTCATCTGGAAAATGGGGATTAAGATTGTGAGCTCCACGTGGGACAACCTGATTACCTTGTATCTACCCCAGTGCTTAAAACAGTGCTTTGCCATTATTATTATTATTATATGCTCCCCAACCCCTCTCCGGTGGGAGCCCCCCTCCTCAAATCTACCACACAATTCGGTTCCCCCGGCACCTTCAAAGCCTGACTGAAGGCCTACCTCCTCCAGGAGGCCTTCCCAGCCTAAGCGCCACTTTCCTCCCCTCCCCCTCCCTTCTGGGTCACCCCTACTCGCTCCCTATGCTCCTCCACCCCCTTCCCCATCCCACCCCACTTATCCAACTTGTACTTCCCAAGTGCTTAGTACAGTGCTCTGCACAAAGTAAGCGCTCAATAAATACGACTGAATGAATGAATTCATATATCTGCCATTGTATTTACTTCGATTGAGGTCTGTTTTTCTGTCTGTCTCCCCCGGAATGTGAGTTCGTGATGGTGGGCAGGGCTTGTCCCTTTTTATTGTTCTATCGTACTCTTCCCAAGCGTTTAGCACAGTGCTCTGCACACAGTAAGCGCTCAATAAATACGACTGAATGAATGAACAGTTAGTCCAGTGCTCTGCACACAGTAGGCACTCGATAAACAGGATTGAACGAACCAATGACTGACTTTTAAGCCTGGGTGTCTGTCATTAGGGAGGGACCGTCTCTGTTGCCCAGTTGGTTTCCAAGCGTTTAGTCCAGTGCTCCGCACACAGGAAGCGCTCAGTAAATACGACTGAATGAATGAATAAACGGTTAGTCCAGTGCTCTGCACACAGTGG
Organism: Tachyglossus aculeatus; assembly: GCF_015852505.1. Lineage (NCBI taxonomy): Eukaryota > Metazoa > Chordata > Mammalia > Monotremata > Tachyglossidae > Tachyglossus > Tachyglossus aculeatus. The sequence continues at coordinate 43,363,792 of NC_052075.1, read as the reverse complement.
GCACTCGATAAACAGGACTGAACAAACTAATGACCGACTTCTGGCCTGGGAGCCTGTCGTTGGGGAGGGACCGTCTCTGTTGCCCAGTTGGTTTCCCGGCGTTTAGTCCAGTGCTCCGCACACAGGAGGCGCTCAGTAAGTACGACTTAACGAATGAATAAACGGTTAGTCCAGTGCTCTGCACACAGTGGGCGCTCGATAAACAGGACTGAACGAACGAATGGCCGACTTCTAGGTCGTTGGGGAGGGAGCGACTCTGTTGCCCAGTTGGTTTCCCAGCGTTTAGTCCAGTGCTCCGCACACAGAAAGCGCTCAGTAAGTAGGACTTAACGAATGAATAAACGGTTAGTCCAGTGCTCTGCACACAGTGGGCGCTCGATAAACAGGACTGAACGAACGAATGGCCGACTTCTAGGTCGTTGGGGAGGGAGCGACTCTGTTGCCCAGTTGTTTTCCAAGCGTTTAGCCCAGTGCTCCGCACACAGGAAGCGCTCAGTAAATACGACTGAATGAATGAACGGTTAGTCCAGTGCTCTGCACACAGTGGGAGCTCGATAAACAGGACTGAACGAACGAATGGCCGACTTCTACGTCGTTGGGGAGGGAGCGACTCTGTTGCCCAGTTGGTTTCCCAGCGTTTAGTCCAGTGCTCCGCACACAGGAAGCGCTCAGCACGACTCTGTTGCCCAGTTGGTTTCCCAGCGTTTAGTCCAGTGCTCCGCACCCAGGAAGCGCTCAGTAAATAGGACTGACTGAAGGAGCGGGGGGTCCCCCCCCCCCCCGCCGTGGGGGCCTTACCGGACCAGAGGCCGAGCTTGCCGTGGGCCTCCTCCTGGGAGCCCGAGTCCCCGGCGAGCAGCGTGGAGGTGGCGGCGTAGGGCAGCGCCGAGCCCAGGCACACGTTGTAGCGCAGCGGTTCGCAGAGGGCGTCGCGGCGGCAGCGGCTCGGCGGGGGGTCCGTGCGGCTCCGGGGGCCGGGCCCGGGCCTGCCCGGCGGCGGCAGCAGCAGCAGCAACAGGAGCAGGAGCAGGGCCAGGGGCAGGGGCAGGGGCAGGGGCAGGGGCAGGGCCAGGGGCGGCCCCCTCCCCAGGGCAGCGGCCATGGCCGGTCCCGCCAACCGAGCCAACCCCCCGGCCCCCCGTCTCCCCCACGCCCCGGCTCAGGGACCCCAATCCGGGGCGGCCCAACGCTGCCAACTTGGCCCCCGCCGGCCCATGCTGGCCTGACCTCTGACCCCTGAGCCCCGCCGCCCTCAGCCCCCGCAGCCCCCCGGGCCTCCGGGCCCCGCTCCCATCTCCTCCCCGCCTTGGTCCCAAGTTTCCTCCCCTTCCTCGTCCTCGTCCCCCCCCTCCTGGTGCCGGTCCTTCTCCCGGCTCCTTTGTTGCTGTCGCCCCGCTCTCAGGAATGCAGGGGCCGCCGACGGCCAAGCCCGGCCCCCCTGCTCCAGCCCGGGGGAGGAGGCGGGAGGGGAGGAGGGGAGAGGAGGAGACGTGGGGAGGGGGGCCTCTCCTTCCCCGCCCCGACCAAGGCGGGCTCCGGGGAACCCAGCAAACCCTCCTTCCCACCCAGGGGTCGGTGGAGAGCCTGGGATTGGTGAGGAGGGGGAAGGAAAATCGGGCCTGGGGAAAGGATCCCAGCCCCCCACTCCCAGGCACAATCAAGGTCGAGGCCTCCCTCGCAGGGGGATCTCCTTTAATCCCTCCCCAGGCCCAGCACGGATAACGGGATGCTGTGTCCACCCGGATCGCTATCCTTCCCCCTCCGAGCCCCTGGCTTGGAAGAGGAGGGCGCCCAGCTTCTCTGAACTTCTCTCCTCCTCGCAGATTCCCGGAACTCCTTCTCCTTTCCCCAGGACCGGGCATTCAAGCAGGCATGAGGGTGGAGATAGACTGTGAGCCCACTGTTGGTATATGGTGCCAACTTGTACTTCCCAGTGCTCCGCACACGGCAAGCGCTCAATAAATATGATTGAATGAATATATGATCATCCTTGGCATTCAGGGAGTGCAGTATATCATGGTCCCTGGCATTTGAAGACTCGGCAGTCAGCCGGGTGGTCCACCCTACTAGTGGGAAGCTCTGGTCTTTTAGACTGTGAGCCCACTGTTGGGTAGGGACTGTCTCTATATGTTGCCAATTTGTACTTCCCAAGCGCTTAGTACAGTGCTCTGCACACAGTAAGCACTCAGTAAATACAATTGATGATGGTCTTCGCCGCTTCGTCTCCTTGACTCCCACAAACTACCCCCAACCACTGTCCTGGAAGGCCCAAATGGACAGGCTTTGTTTGCTGTTCCCTAGCATTCCACAGAACCTGCAGCTCTTTGGCATTCCTGGAAGTTGGGATTTACCGTGTCCTTTCGGCAGGGCCCGCTTACCCTGCGGACCCTCGGTGTTACACCGCCTTCATCCTTCCTCCACGCCTGTCCTGCCCAGGGCAGTTGTGTTGCGGAAAGGATGGTTTTTGCACTGGTAGGCTGACTGCCTCCCAGGGTCTGCTTTTATGAAGTTCTGCTGACCTTCAAATAGTTACTGTGAGCTGATCGTTATGTATATGCAACCCTGGCTCCACGCATGTTCCTCTTCTCTCCCCGCCTTCTTCAGGGGTAATTTTCAGATAGGATAGGAGGCATCTTCACTTTTGAAGATGGAGATAATGATTTCTTTGGAATCCTGGGTTGGAAGTAGTCAGAGGTGAATGTCCAAATCCAAGTGACACAGCTAAAAGATGGTAGAGATGGCTGAACTTGGCCAGGAAAGAGTCTGATGCCAAGTTAATGCCACAGCGTTGGCCCTAGAGTCGTCGCAAATGATCTCCTTCTTGCCTAATCCAAAGGCCTCTACTCCCCCCTAATCTTCCTCAACCGCCCAGCTGCTCTCCACATTGTCGACCACCCCCTTCTCCTGGAAACATTATCCAACCGTGGCTTCATTATCCAACCTTGGCTTCACTGAGGCTGCCCGGTTCTCCATCCATCTCTCTGGCCGCTCATTCTCCTCCTCTGCCTCCCACTTCCTAACTGTAACTGTGGGAGTCCCTCAAGGTTCAGTTTTGGCTCCCCTTCTATTCTCCATCTGCACCCACTCCCTTGGAGAACTCATTCACTCCCATGGCTTCAACTACCATCTCTATGCCGATGATTCCCAAATCTTCATCTCCACCCCTGATCTCTCTCCTTCTCTGCAGACTTGCATTTCCCCTTGCCTTCAGGACATCTCTACTTGGATGTCCCGCCAATACTTAACGTGTCCTAAACAGAACTCCTTATCTTCCCATTCAAACCCTGTCATCCCTTGACTATCCTGTCACTGTGGACAGCACTACCACCCTCCCTGTCTCACAAGCCCATAACCTTGACATTAACTTCGACTCATCTCTCTCATTTAACCCACTTATTCAATCTGTCACTAAATCCTGTTCGTCTGACCTTCACAGCATCACTAAAATCCACCCTTTCCTCTCCAACTAAACTACTTCCACAGAGATCCAAGCACTTATCCTACCCCACCTTAATTACTGCTTCAGCCTCTTCGCTGACATCCCTGCCTCTTGTCTCTCCCCACTCCAATTCATACGTCACTCCTCTGCTGCCCAGATCATCCATACGTCACTCCTCTGCGGCCCAGATCATCCATACGTCACTCCTCTGCGGCCCAGATCATCCATACGTCACTCCTCTGCTACCCAGATCATTTTTCTAAAAAGAGTTCAGTCCATTTGTCTCAACTCGAGAGCCTCCAACAGTTGTCCATCCTCCTCCACATCAAACAGAAACTCCTTACCATCAGCTTTAAAGCACTCAGTCACCTTGCCCTTTCCTACCTTACCTCACCGCTTTCCTAACTACAACCCAACCCACACACTTCACTTCTTTAATGCCATCCTACTCACTGTACCAAGTTCTTGTCTATCTCGCTGCTGACCTCTCGCCCACATTCTGCCTCTGGCCCGGAGCGTCCTCCCTCTTCACAGATGACAGACCATCACTCTCCCCAACTTCCAAACCTTACTGAAGATGCATCTCCTCCAAGAGGCCTTCCCCGAGTAGGCCCTCATTTCCTCTTCTCCCACTTCCTTCTGCATCACCCTGGCACTTGGATTTGCACCCTTTATTCATCCCTCCCTCAGCCCCACAGCACTAATGTACATAAACATAATTCATTTATTTATATTAATGTCTTTCTCCTCCTCTCGACTGTAAGCTCACTGTCGGCAGGGAACATGTCTACCTACTGCTACAGTGTGCTCTGCCGAGCGCTTAGTACAGTGCTCTGCACATAGTGAAGCACTCAATAAATATGACTGATTGATTGATTTATCTACCCATTTCTGGGCCCACACCCTGGCTTGATTTCATTTTCTACGCTTCTCATTATCAAGGCGTCATTGCAAAGCGCATCAACTGCTGAAATAGCAGAATTTGGTGACAGTTTCATATCTGCTCTGTTGATGAACAGCTTTGGCTGGATGTATGGTTCTGCCAAACACAGGACCGGGGGCTTCTTTAAGGCTATTTATCTGTCCCCAAGTCTTTCTCCTCGAATAGGTGCTTTCAGAAAAGGCCGCCCCTTAGGGATTTTAATACTTGAAAGGTGCAAGCCAGAGGACCCCCCACCCTGATCCCGCACCAGGTCATCCCTTCCTATCTTCCAAAGAGCATGTGCGTGTAACCCTAACTCCACCTGAGATACACAAGCCAGAGGGCCCTCTCACTATGTCCCCCTTCCCGTCTTCCCCAGAGCACACGCATGCAACCCTATCTATCAATCAATCAATCATATTTATTGAGCATATACTGTGTGCAGAGTACTGTACTAAGTGCTTGGGAGAATATAATACAACAATTAGACACTTTTCCCTGCCCAGAATGAGCTTACAGTCCAGATGTGGGGAGAAGGTGAGGACAATGGCCCAAATTGGAATTTGGAGGAAATGACTCTTCACCAAAAGCTACAGGGTCTGTTCATAACCACACTTAACCCTAGCTCCATGTTCCTCTTCCCTCCCCCACCTTCTTCAGGGGAAGCAGCGTGGCTCAGTGGAAAGAGCCCGGGCTTGGGAGCCAGAGGGCATGGGTTCAAATCCTGGCTCCGCCGCTTGTCAGCTATGTGACTTTGGGCAAGCCACTTCACTTCTCTGGGCCTCAGTTACCTCATTTGTAAAATGAGGATTAAGATTGTGAGCCCCACATGGGACAACCTGATCACCTTGTATCCTCCCCAGCACTTAGAACAGTGATTTGCACATAGTAAGTGCTTAGCAAATACCAAAATTATTATTATTATTCAGGCGTAATTTTCAGATCAGATAGGAGGCATCTTCTCTTTTGAAAATGGAGATGATAATGATTTCTTTGGAATCCTGCAGCCAGTTCTTACTGCTGGTGAAATCTCCTCTCCCCTCCACGTAGAAGTCATATTCCAGCTCTGCCAATTGTCAGCTGTGTGACTTTGGGCAAGTCACTTGGCTTCTCGGTGCCCCAGTTCCCTCATCTGTAAAATGGGGACTAAGACTGTGAACCCCACGTAGGACATCCTTATCAATTCGTATCCCCTCAGCGCTTAGAACAGTGCTTTGCACATAGTAAGTGCTTAACAAATACCATTATTATTATTATTATTATTATTATTAAGTGCTGGGGTAGATACAAGTTAATCAGGTGGGACACAGTCCCTGTCCCACATGGGGCTCACATTCTTAATTCCTATTTTACAGATGAGGTAACTGAAGCCCAGAGAAGTTAAAAGACTTGCCCAAGGTCATAATATATTTATTTATATTGATGCCTGTCTCCCCCTCTCGACTGTGAGCTCATTGAGGGCAAGGAACATGTCTACCAACTCAGTTGTATTGTACTGTCCCAAGTATTTAGTATAGTGCTCAACACACAGTAAGCACTCAATAAATATCATTCATTGATTGATACAGATGGCGAAAAACTCCCCAGATTTAGATTGAGCTGTTTCGGACATCTGCTCGCACTGTACCGCTGCCAAAAACCTCAAGCCTTGAAGCCGTGTAGAGATGTGGCAATTGTGTCTTCCCTAAATGCTTTTTCCCTCTCCCCTCATCTCTTCTCACATAGTCTTAACTAAAATCATCCAAGGGAAGGGAGTCAGAAAAATGTGAAAACCTTGTGAGTCTGCCTTAGACCCAACACCTTACTGAGAATGTATCTCCCTATTTGTATACTGTAGACTGTGAGCCCCTTGTAGGCAGGGAATGTCACTGTTAAGGTTGTATTGTACTTTTCCAAGCACTTAGTACAGTGCTCTGCACACTGTTGGTGCTTAATAAATAAGATTGAATGAATGAATGAATGAATGTCCTGATCTTAAATTGTAGGCTTCTTTAGGACAGAAACAGTTGCAAGGTATTTATGGTAACTTGGGGGCATATTTTATTAACGATGTGTATATAGCTATAATTCTATTTATTCTGATGGTACTGACACCTATTTACTTGTTTTGTTGTCTGTCTCCCCCTTCTAGACTGTGAGCCCGTTGTTGGGTAGGGACCATCCCTATATGTTGCCGATTTGTACTTCCCAAGTGCTTAGTACAGTGCTCTGCACACAGTAAGCACTCAATAAATACCATTGAATGAATGATGAATTCATTTATCCTTTTTTTAAATATTGCACCTTTTGCAAAAGTCATCTAAAGCAACTAGATTGCAAGATTATTTTGTTTCTAATACTTTGGCCCAGTATTTCAAAAAATTATTCTATCCCCATTTTTCATGGGAAAATGTAGTTTCCCTGGACAGAACACAATACCACCACCCGCTAGACTGTAAGCCTTTTATGGGCTAATTCTGTTGTATTGCACTCTCCAAAGCACTTAGTACAGTGCTCTGCACAAAGTAAGTGCTCAATAAATACCACTGATTGAGTGATCCTCTCAGCCACATACCTCTTGCTATCTGGCTCCCCTGCAACCCTCTAATCCCATAAAAAAGTGAAAAGACCCAACCAATCCTCCCCAGAAGAATCTTTCAGTTTTCCCAGCAGCGCTCTGAAGCCCATCACAAAAGGCTCATGTCCCTGCCCATTCTTGGCTAGGCTCCCTATCTTTAAATTATATATTATAAATTATTTATTTATATTAACGTCTGTCCCCCCCTCTGGACTGTAAGCTCTTTTTGGGCAGGGAGCATGTCTGCCAACTCTGTTGTATTGTAACTCCCAAGCGCTTAGTACAGTGCTCTGTACATAGGAAGCATGCAATAAATACCATTGATCGACTGATTGATCGATTGATTCTCTGTCCAGAAGAGGACATACTTTTCCCTCTAGGGCCCATCTCCACCTTTTTCGGCAGGATTGCACTGATCCCTAGGAAGCAAGGAACTGGACTCAGTTTCTCCCCTCTTCCATCCCCAGGTCTGCGTAGCTTCATTCTCCGGGAATGAGATGTGCTGATCCCCAGTTTAATTAATGCTGAGAGCATGAATGGGGAGACGGAGTCCATCTGGCCAGGAGGAGTTGAGAACCAGAATTGGGAGTATGGTCTACGAGAGCCAGGAAGTAATCCTTCTTCTAACTCCTGGACAGGTCAGCCCTGTATTAGGGCATGGTGTCCAGTTTGGGTCGGTGCACTTTGGAAAGGATGTAGGGAAACTGGAGAGGATCCAACGAAAAGTAGAAGGAAAGGATAAAGGAACTGGGGCTGTTTAGAGAAAAAAGGGCTAAGAAGTAACTTATTAAACATCTTCAAGTGTATAAAGGGCATTTGTGAGGAGAGTGGTGACCAGTTCCTCGTGTTCTCAGAAGAAAAAATAAGAAGAAATGGGCTTAAATGGCAGTAGGAGAGAACTTGGGTGGGCATATCCAGAAGAACTTTTAGACTCTTAGGGTGATAAAACATGGGGACGAGCTGTCAGGGAAGGAAGTGAAATCTTTTTCTCTGGTGATCTGCAATTACCTGTTCTGGATGACTTCATCTAGAGGCTTTCAACCAGGGAAATCAGCCCCCCTGAGTTCTTCAAAGAATCAAAAGGGATGTGGCCTCTGTGGCAACAACTGGAGAAGTACCAACACTGGCCATGTCGAACTCTGCTTCTTCCGGAATTCCCTGGTTAAAACAAGAACTCCAAGGAACCCGGCAAGGAACAAGCAACTGTAGCAAGAGGAGGAAAAAAGGGAAACTACCACTACTACCCTGATCCTGTCCTCAGAATTCATGTCTCTGCCAGGTTCAGAGTCATCAATCAATCAATGGTATTTTTTCGAGCGCTTACGATGTGCAGGGCGCTGTACTGTTTGGGAGAGTACAACGGAATTAGTGGGCACATTCCCTGCCCACAAGCTGACCGTCCAGAGGGGGAATCCGACATTAATAAGAAGCATTCCCAGAAGCAAGCAGCAGCAGAAAGGTTGGTTTCACTTCTCCCTAGTTTCTGGCCCCTCAGCTCCAGCTCTGGTGACTATTCCTGTGTGGGAATGAGGCAGGATTGCTGTGGGCAGGAAACATGTCTACCAACTCTGTTATACCGTCCTCTTCCAAGCATTTAGTACCGTGCTCTGCAGACAGTAGATTTTGTACAGATTTATTGCTCTATTTATTTTACTTGTACATATTTACTATTCTATTTATTTTGTTAATGATGTGCATCTAGCTTTATCTCTACTTATTCTGATGACCTGACACCTGTCCATATGTTTTGTTTTGTTGTCAGTCTCCCCCTTCTAGACTGTGAGCCCGTTGTTGGGTAGGGACCGTCTCTGTATGTTGCCAACTTCTACTTCCCAAGCGCTTAGTCCAGTGCTCTGCACACAGTAAGCACTCAATAAATACGACTGAATGAATGAATGAACGGCAAGTGCTCAATCAGCATGATCGATGGATTGATTGACTGGGGAGAAGTTGAGCTAGGCTGTGAGTGTGACAAGAGAACTGTGAGATGTGGTACTTTGAGCAAAATATGGAGATCGCTACGGTACATTTTCTTGAAAAAGGGTGAAAATCCCTGATTAATCACTCATCTGCTGGAAGTTTCACTTCACCAGGATGACTAAAGGAGCTCCAGCTCACTGCTCCTAGCTGAGCCCAGAGCACAGGCAAAATGCCAGGAGAAATGCAAAATGGTGTGCCTCTGAACTCAAGGAGCTTACATTTTAATTGTCCTAAATGTTCTCTAAACACAGTTCAGCTCTGCTTAGATTTGACTTGGTTTCTCAACCCCCCAGAAGTAGCAGTAACAGTGTATTATTATTTTTATTGTATTAAGTGCTTACGAGGTGCCAAGCACTGTTCTAAGCGCTGGGGAGGTTACAAGGTGATCAGGTTGTCCCACGGGGGGCTCACAGTCTTAATCCCCATTTTACAGATGAGGTAACTTGAGGCCCAGAGAAGTTAAGTGACTTGACCAAAGTCACACAGCTGACAATTGGCGGAGCCGGGATTTGAACGCATGACCTCTGACTCCAGAGCCCGGGCTCTTTCCACTGAGCCTCGCTGCTTCTCTCTATATAGTATAACAGTATTTATTAGCACTTACTGGGCGCAGAGCGTGATACTAAGCACAAGGAGAGAATGCAGAGTTGGGAATTAGACATGGCCCCTGTCCCTCAGGTGGCCTACAGAAACCACTTGTTCCAAGCACAAGGGGAAGCAGGCCCTGGTGGACAAGGTAAGGGGCTGGGAATCGAGAGACCTGCGTTCTAGTTCCAGCTCTGCCACTGGTCTGCTGTATGACCTTGAGCAGGTCGCTTTACCTCTCTGAGCCCCAATTTCCCCATGAATAAAATGGGGTTGATAATAATAATAATAATGGTATTTGCTAAGCACTTACTATGTGCCAAGCACTGTTCAAAGCGCTGGGTTAGATACAAGGTCATCAGGATGTCCCAGGTGGGGCTCACAGTCTTAATTCCCATTTTACAGATGAGGTAACTGAAGCACAGAGAAGTCCAAAGTCCCACAGCTGACAAGTGGTGGAGCCGGGATTAGAACCCAAGATCTCTGACTCCCAAGTCTGTGCTCTTTCCACTAAGCCACGCTGCTTCTCACCTACGATTTAGACATTCATTCCCTTGTGGGACAGGGACTGTTGTCTGACTTGATTATCTTGCATGGCATTTGCTTAATAAATTCTCTATTATAAGCGAATTAGGGGCAGGGGCAATAAAAGGTCCCACGGAGCCCATTGCCCAGACCAAGGGCTGTCCTTTGGACCTTGCTATGGTGACTTCTTCCTCCCTGCCACCTCTTCTAGGTAGCTGCCCTGTCCATCCAGCTGTGAGACAACTGCTGCGTCCAACATCTACCGTTGGTGAGAAAAGAAGGTTTCTGAGCTCCTGACTCTTTTGGAGAGGTTTGATGCTCAAGTTAGCCACTCGGGTAGGATGGTCGGTTACAGGGCATAAGGAAGCTGATGAGGAAGACCAGCGCTTCCCTGGTTTGGTCAAACTAGCTGGCCTCTTCAGAGGGAAAGGAGGGGGAGACAAAACTCTGCAGGGGTCCCAGATTTTCCTTCTGGACGGCATGGTGATACCAATCCTTTCTTAGTATTCACACCTACCCTTGCCCATCCCTTCCCCCACCTCTGCCCACCACCCTCAGCTTAGGCAAAGACTCTGAGGAGGGACGGCCCTTGCCTCAGAGGTCTCTGCTCGCCCCTGTCCCTGTCTCATTCCCTTCCCATTAACCCTCACGGGTGCCTCTCACGCACTCAAGAGTCCCGGCGGGAGATGCAGCTTGGTGCAGAGTAGATGCAGCGCTGAGGAAACCACCCACTGCCCACCTGATGTGGTGACCAGCCTCCTCAGGGTTGGAGGGATGAGAGGAGATTGGAAGAGAGACGGGGCCAAGGGGAAGAGGAGGGTGGAGAACTAGAGGCTGGATGGGATATCCCATTATCCTAGGACCGTTCCCTAGAAACAAGATAAATTCCCACACCGCTCCATCTCTGCATTTAGCACACATTCACTCTCTCTCTCTCTTTTGAAAAAAGTTTACATCAAGATTACGACCTCCTCCTGGCCACCTGGGGCTGCGAGTCAGAAGGACCTGGGTTCTAATTCCAGCTCTGCCACTAGTCGGCTGTGTGACCTTGGGTAAGTCACTTAACTTTTCTGTGCCTCAGTTACCTCTTCTGTAAAATGGGGGTTAGGACTGTGAGCCCTGTGTGGGCCAGGGACTGTGTCCAACCTGATTAACGTCTATCTACCTCAGTGTTTAGTATAGTGCCTGATACATAGTAAGCACTTAAAGAGTATAATAAAAAAAAATGGGCTCTCACTTTTTCTCCCTCTGACCTGGGAGGAAAAGTTGGTGGTGGGAGGGGAGGGAATTGAAGAGAGTGGCCGATGGTAGCCCCCTACCAAGTGCTTTCTTTCTTCTTGTTCACCACCCCATCTCCTCTCCCACCTCGTGGTGGGCAGTTTCCCTTTTAGAAGGCTGGTAAAGGGGGTGGGGTAAGCAGTAGGGGGGTTGGTGGAGATGGAGAGGGCAGGCCAGCTGGGAAGAGGCTGGGCAAGGGGGTGCTCAGGCCACAGCTGCATGGCTTCACCCTCACAGCTGGAAAGCCCCCGCATCGTATTCATATCGCTAGCACCCACATCCTCCCCCTGCTCCGACTCAGCCTGGGAGTGCCCCTTCTCTGGGCTGAGAGCTGGGATCCCTCGCTATCGGCTTCAGAGCTCTCCATCACCTTGCCCCTTCTCTCCTCACCTCCCTTCTCTCCTTCTCCAGCCCAGCCTGCACACTCCGCTTCTCTGCCACTAACCTCTTCACTGGGCCTCATTTTCACCTGTCCCGCCGTCAACCCCTGGCCCACGTCCTACCTCTGGCCTGGAATGCCCTCCCTCCTCAAATCCACCAATCACACTTCCCCCCTGCAAATCCCTACTGAAGGCTCACCTCCTCCAGGAGGCCTTCCCAGACTAAGCCCCCCTTTTCCTCCTCTACCCCCTCCCCCACAATGGCCCTTGCATATATATGTACATATTTATAATTCTATTTATTTATATTAATGTGTATGTATCTACAACTCAATTTATATTGATGCTATTGATGTGTTTACTTGGTTTGATGCCTGTCTCCCCCCTTTCAGACTGTGAGCCCATTGTGGTCAGGGATTGTCTCTGTTGCTGAATTGTCCTCTCCAAGTGCTTAGCACCGTAAGTGCTCAATAAATATGATTGAATGAATGAATAACCCCCCGGTTTCAAATCTGGGCCCCAATCCTGGCTCCCCAGTTAGGTTCGGGCCAGCCTCTTCCCTCCTTCATTCAATCATATCTACTGAGCACTTCCTGTGTGCAGAGCACTATACTAAGCGCCGAGTTCCCTCGCACCGGGACCCATCCACCCCCTTGGGCCCGACACACCCCAAAAAGCCATAGAAACGTCTGAGCATCCAGCTGAACATCAAGGCCCTGGTTGAGGCCACGGCGTTGGAAGGAGACGAGGAGCAAAAAAAAAAACCCACAGTCCTTGGCACGGGCAAAGTAAATGCACGTCAGCGAGGAGGCGCTTGCATCTGCCTCGCCCCCAGACTGAAAGGCCCTTATTTTTTGTTATTTTTTATTTTTTTTCTCTACTAGCAGCAGAGCGAAACTGTTGGCTTCGGTCCCGGCCGGCTGCAAGGACCGGCGCCCTGTGAGGCGCGGCAGTTTAGACCCAGGGAGAAGGAGGGGCGCTGGTTTGGAAGGGAGGGAAAGCAACACACACACACACACACACACACAAAAATATATATATCTCCCCCCCCCCCAAGGCTCCTGGTCATCACTGACGTTTTGTATCCGGTGTCCGGGCCAAGGGCCGCATCAGGGCCTGGAGTTCCCCCACCCAGGTCCAAGCTGACTCCCGCTTTATGGGGCAGCCTCAAGTGTGTATGTGGGGGTCCCCTCCGCCCACCCCGGCTGTGATGGGCGGGAGGGACCACCCAGATCGCCCGAGCTCCCGAGGCCTGCGGGCCACCCCCACGCTGGGCCTATCCAGCCAGCACCCTCCCCCGCCCCTTCCTAAGCCACGGTGGCGGGCTGAGGCTGGAAGCCAGCTCTCCTGAGTCCCCAAGGGGGGCCTCTGAGAGAAGGAGGGGAGGGGCCGCTCAGCAGCCCCCTTGCACCGCACGTAGTTTGGGCAAGAAGCCCCAGAGTGTGTGTGTGGGGGGTGGGGGGGGGCAGAGGGGTTGAAGTCATTTCCCCCTAGCTACAGGGAAGGGGCTTTAGTGCATTTCAAGGGGAAGGGAGAACTAAAGACTCCCCCCGCCACGGACCCCAAACAGGCCCAGGGCTGGAGGCTTCCTCCATTGGTGGCCCCGTCTCCCCCCCCCCGCCAGCCCCAGCCCTGGAAAGAAGGACCCAGAGCCGACCCCACCCCTCGATAAGCTTTTATTGCCACCAGGAGTTGACCAGTCAGCCCACACAAGCCAGGGGGTGATGGGAGGGGAGCTACCCTCCCCCTCCCCGGCCAGAGTCCTTCTGAGGGCAGACCCTGTAGAAATATAGAAATCTCTCTGGGTGCATCCAGGATGGGGGAAACAAGCCGGGAGGGAAGGGTGGTCTGCCTCTCTGTCCCATATGGCTGAACATGAAAAGGAAAGTCACGGGCCAGGGTAGGAGGCTCTGCCCACCGTGCCCCTGGGCAGGACACAGCAGTGAGAAAAACATGCCCCACATAGTATTCCCTCTAAGTACGGAACAGCGACTCCAGGCCTGAACTTTTTTTTAAGGGGGGATTTGACTGCCACCCCTCCCTAGGTATTTCCATCGAAATGAGGTGGGGGGTGGGGGAGCGTAGGATGAGGTTGGCTGATTGTCACTTGGGGATGCCAGAGTGGCATTTCCCCCTAACCATCCAACCACAGAAAGCCGACACTCTGTTGGATACCTCCCCCACTCCAGTGAGGATTCTCTCTCTGCATCTCCCCTCGGCAATTCGTTCGTCCAGGGTGAGCCCCGGGGCCAAATGGGCTCAGGACAGAGACTATGGCACCGTCTGTCCTCTGCTGCCTGGGTGGGGTTATCTGGCTGTGCCAAGGAGAGGAAGGGCAAAGGGAGGGCTGCTGCGGAGGCCTGGGCGAGAGAGGAGGGAAATGGTACTATGGCACCTCTCCTTGCTACCCACCACTTCAGCACTAACCCAACAGTTGCTTTTTGAAAGAGAGTTAGAAGCCTGGCAGTGCTGGGCAAAGGGAGAGGCCTTTCTCCTGAGAGCCAACCCCCCCCACCTCCCATGTTCCCTTGGCTACTCTGCCCATCTAGGCTTCCCTCTGCCCGGCTGTCAAGGGGAGAGGGGGAAGTCAAATCATCTCTGCTCTTCACGTGGAGCTGTGCCCACCGCTGCCAGATGATGGTGCCCACCTGGTACCAGGTTTGGGTAGCCCGGTGTCTGCTCAGTACCAAGGATCAGCCCGGTGCTGCTGGTTGTAGAGCTGGAGCCTGACCTGGTCTTTGATTTGATTGATGAGGATCTGAGATAGCAGGATGCCAACCAGCTGAGAGAGGCAGAGAGGGAACTCAGGGGCACATATGCTCCCTCCTGCCCCAACTACATATCACCTCTGCTCCCAAATCCCGCCCCCAGCCCAGGACCATGCCTGAACTCCTATGAAAGCTCCCAACTATTCAAATATTGCACCTGTTTTCTCCTACTGTACCCATTCTACCACCTGTTCTAATAATGATAGCATTTATTAGGCGCTTACTATGTGCAAAGCACTGTTCTAAGCACTGGGGAGGTTACAAGGTGATGAGGTTGCCCCATGGGGGGCTCGCAGTCTTAATCCCCATTTTCCATATGAGGGAACTGAGGCCCAGAGAAGTTAAGTGACTTGCCCAAAGTCACACAGCTAAGTGGTAGAGCCGGGATTTGAACCCATGACCTCTGACTCCAAAGCCCGTGTTCTTTCCACTGAGCCACGCTGCTTCTAGCCATATTCTTCCTCCCACTCCTTGGAAATATCATTTGTCTCCCTCCTCCATTAGATTGCAAATTTATTATTATTATTATTACTACTACTAATAATAATAATGGTACTTGTTGAGTTCTTACTGTGTGCCAAGCACTGAGTCCTGAGACAGATACAAGTTAATCAGGTTGGACACAGTCCCTGTCCCACATGGGGCTCACACTCTTTATCCTCATTTTATAAATGGTAACTGAGGGACAGGGAAGTGAAGTGACTTGCCCAAGGTCACGGCAGACAAGTGGCGGAGTCACGATTAGAACCCAGGCCCTTCTGACTCCCAGGTGTGTGCTCTATCCACTAAGCCCGTGACATTTTGGGTGGGAGGGGTGGATGGGAAGAGGGAAACAGCATGGCCTAGAGCAAAGAGCACACACCTGGGAGTCAGAGGACCTGGGTTCTAATCCCAGCTCCGCCACTTATCTGCTTTGTGACCTCTGGCAAGTCACTTCACTCCTCTCTTCCTCAGTTACCTCATCTGCAAAATGGGGATCGAATCATCCTCCTCCTTCCGACTGGGACTGTGAGTCGCTTTTGGGATTAGGGCCTTGTATCTAATCCTGCGCTTAGAACAGTGCTTGGCACAAATACCAAAGAGAGGTAACCTCTGTCTTGCTTCTGTTGAAGTCTCCAAGGTGCTTAGTAGAGTCCTAGGAGCTCAATAAACACCAGTTATTGACTGATGGCTTGAACTGCCCCAATATAGGCTTAGTTGTGCACCACTCACGCCTCCTCAATGTCCCTGGCTCTTTCGTGACACTGGATACCCCGGTTCCAGCGTCCCTATTCTCCCTGCTCCTCTAGGATTCTTCCAACTTTGGAACCCAAGAAATGTGGGTTGAGTGGGGATGAGAGAGCATCCCACCCTCCCATCCTCCCGCTTGCCTACCCCCTGCCCCGCGCCCTCGGGACCAAGTTTACCTGGGGGATGGCCAAGCCCAGGGCCAGGCCCCCCAACAGGAAGAGGTTGCTGTGAATCCAGTTGACCAGCTTGTCGATGCAGCCGTTGGTGTTGATGACCTCACCGGCCTTCAGGTAGTCAAGGCTCTGCATGCCCTGGCCACACATGGTGTTGATCACCGTCTGGAGGAGAGGAGGGAAGCAAAGAAATGACCACCCAAGGATGGTCCCTTCCCGTTATTTCCCCATTTCGAACCGCGCTAAGGGGGCTTCCTCCTAACTGGGCAAGATATGTGCATTTACATTTCAATTCTCGACGCCAGTTCTCCTGTAAACTCAGTGAGAAGTCTGGGTGATCGGGTCCCTCTTTCCTTCCTTTAAACCCCTCAAATACTTCCTGAAACCTATGGGGGGACAGGGACAGGGGCGGGAACAGGGGCTCCAGGAAAGGGTCATCATAGAAATGCTATTTGCTCTGGAGCATCTCTTAGTGGTTAGTCTGGAAAAAAATGTCCTGTCTTAGGTAAGATCTGAATGCCTCTAGATGTGGGATTTTCACTCTGAATCAACTAGTGATATTCAATTCAAGCACCTGAGGAAAACCATTTTAGTATCTGCTACCTCGGTGCTACATTTTACTGCACAAGTAAAAACAAGTAAAGTAGAAACAGTGGGGGTCAAAATGATCAGTGCAAGGAAACAAGTACACACAATACACACAAATGCACACAATACAAAAAAGGGGGTCTCCTTCAGATAAGGGAGGTGTTCACTTTTGATGTTCACTGTTCCTTCTAAGTGTTGCTTTAGTTCTCCATTTTGAGTCTCAGACACTATAAGGATCAAGCACCATGTTTCAGACGACAAAATGGAAAAGACTTGCCTTAGTTTTCCCATTTGCGGACCTCTCATGAGTCTCCCTGCTGCCACAGTTGTAGGGAGCCTTGGGGATGGGGCGACGACCCTTCCCCCCGGATCACGAGGGGTCAGGAGCTCACCTGGCCGGGGACATGCAGGCAGCAGGAGTAAGGCACGGAGCAGCGCTCCCGGCTGGGGTTGTCATCCGTGCAGTTGAAGTACAAGTTCAGGGACCAGTCCTTGTACGAGATGCCTCCACAGCAGCTGAACTACATAGGAAACCCAGATCTGGGGGTCACAGCCCATCCATCCCCAAAGCTGGGCTCTGATTGTGAGGAGTAACCATCCAGAGGACTGTTCCTTCCATTCGGTTGGGAATGGGAAGAGGCTACAGAGTTGTCATCACCCCCAAAGTGGGAAACCCAGGCTCGGGGAGAGGCTCTCTTCTGGACACTGATGGGCAGAGAGTAGACCCCCTTCATGGATTGAAACTCCGGGACCCCAGTCTGGCCTGGCCCACGATGAGCCCCAGGAGGGCAGGCCTATTCCTGTTCACAAGCCCCGTCACGGCTTCAGGGACGGGACAATCTGAGCATGAGCAGTTAGAGTCGTGGGCTGCTGGGACCCAAATAAATAACAATAATAATAATAATAATAAATTGTGGTATTGACTAAGCACCCAGTATAGGCCAAGCACTGAACTAAACGTTGGGGTAGGTAGCCTGTGAGCCCGTTGTTGGGTAGGGACCGTCTCTATATGTTGCCGACTTGTGAGCCCACTGTTGGATAGGGACTGTCTCTATATGTTGCCAATTTGTACTTCCCAAGCGCTTAGTACAGTGCTCTGCACATAGTAAGCGCTCAATAAATACGATTGATTGATTGATTGTACTTCTCAAGCGCTTAGTACAGTGCTCTGCACACAGTAAGCGCTCAATACGACTGAATGAATGATAATCGGGTTCCACATGCGGCTCACAGTAAGAGGGAGAACAGGTGTTGAATCCCCACGTTGCAGATGAGACAACTGAGACACAGAGAAGCTCAATGACTTGCCCAAGATCGCACAGCAGGTAAGTGGCGGAGCCAGGATTAGAACCCAGGGCCTCTGACTCCAGGCCCGCGCCCTTTCCACTAGGTCACGCTGCTTCCCAGCATGGGTCGCCGCCCAGGCATGATTCTTCCATTCGATGTGGCCAGTCACTGTGCAAGTAGAGAAGCAGCATGGCCTAGTGCAAAGAGCACAGGCCTGAGAATTGGCGGTCATGGGTTCTAATCCCGCCTCTGCCACATGTCTGCTGTGTGACCTTGGGCAAATCACATAACTTCTCTGTGCCTCAGCTACCTCATCGGCAAAACGGGGATCAAGATTGTGAGCCCCATGAGGGACATGGACTGTGTCCAACCTGATTACCATCTACCCCAGCGCTTAGAACAGTGCTTGGCACATAGTAAGAGCTTACCAAATACCACAAATTATTTTTCAGTGCTTAGAATAAGAATGATGATGATGTTGGTATTTGGTAAATGCTTACTATTCATTCATTCAATCGTATTTATTGAGCGCTTACTGTGTGCAGAGCACTGTACTACGTGCTTGGGAAGTACAAGTTGGCAACATATAGAGACGGTCCCTATCCAACAACGGGCTATGTGCCAAGCACTGTTCTAAGTGCTAGTACATAGCAAGTGCTTAAATACAATTGTTATTATTATATTATTATTATTATTAAGGCTCTAGCAGACAGGAATCAGAACCATGCATTTGGTGGAGTGGAAGGTGTGACCTTTAGGAGAGGGCAGGGATTTGTGTGCCCTGAGGATAGGGGGCTCACTGAAGCCCTTAAATAATAATGATGGCATTTATTAAGCGCTTACTATGTGCAAAGCACTGTTCTAAGCGCTGAGCTCTCAAGTCCCCTAATACCCTCTCACCCTCACCACCTTACCCTTCTCCCAAACCTGGTGGTCCCTACCTCCTTCTGGCCAAAGTCGATGAGGTTCTGCAGGTCCAGGTCATCACGGTAGTGTACAATAGCCTTATTGATGATCTCGTTCACCTTTCCCCGTGCCTAGCAATGAATCAATGGTCCTTATTGAGCATTTACTGTGTGCAGAGCGCTGTACTAAGCATTTGGGAGAGTGCAATGCGACGGAATTAGCCAGGACAGTCCCTGACCATAAGGAGCTTGCAATCGGAGGGTGGCAATTTGGGATACCCTCTCTGCCCCTTTCCCCTGTGGCCCCTGGAGTGGTCACTGGTCCCGACCCAAGTCAGTTCCATGCCCCCTGGACATATGATATGGAGTCTGTTTGTCCTGGCACGGGTCAGCCTCTCCCCTCCCCATCCCACAC
Organism: Tachyglossus aculeatus; assembly: GCF_015852505.1. Lineage (NCBI taxonomy): Eukaryota > Metazoa > Chordata > Mammalia > Monotremata > Tachyglossidae > Tachyglossus > Tachyglossus aculeatus. Next base: position 43,344,760 of record NC_052075.1, on the reverse strand, counting down.
CAACCAGGTGCTAGTCCTTCCTGGTGACCCCTTCCCGAAGGTCGCTTTTCCTTGGAAACACGAGAGTGCGCTACTGAGCTTATCCTAGAGGAAGGAGGGAATTGTGAAGCGGGCTGGATGGAGTGTAGACTCTTTCTGTTCCCTGTGGGTGCTCTGTTTGGGGTTTCCCTGCTCAGAATGGACATCCGCAGCTGGATCCACCCAGCTGGGCCGAAACGCGAACTTGAGCCGAAACAGAAGCGGGGTGCCATCACGTACTCGAGGTTGCCCTCAGGGTTTCTGGGGATGTCGACCTAGCAACCGAGGGGCCGATTATGTCCGTACAAAATAATAATAATGGCATTTATTAAGCGCTTACTATGTGCAAAGCACTGTTCAAAGCGCCGGGGAGGTTACAAGGTGATCAGGTTGTCCCATGGGGGGCGCCCTGTCTTAATCCCCATTTTACAGATGAGGTAACTGAGGCCCAGAGAGGTTAAGTGACTTGCCCAAAGTCACACAGCTGACAATTGGTGGAACCGGAATTTGAACCCATGACCTCTGACTCCCAAGCCCGGGCTCTTTCCACTGAGCCACGCTGCTTTTCCAAATGCCTTTGCATAAGCAGCGGAGTCCCAGTCCTGCGCCGTATGCCCCCTCTTCCCCTGCAGTTTTTTTTTGGCATTTATTAAGCACTTACTATGTGCAAGGCACTGTTCTAAGCGCTGGGGGTATACAAGGTGATCAGGTTGTCCCACAGGGGGCTCGCAGTCTTCATCCCCATTTTACAGATGAGGTAACTGAGGCCCAGAGAAGTTAAGTGACTTGCCCAAAGAAACCGACAAAATGGGGAGAGGGTCTCTGTAGGACAAAGGCTCAAGGCGGGGAGCTGAACTGGTTCCAAAGCCAAGGGGGCTGAGCTCTGGGCCAGGCTGGGTGGGCTTCATGAGCCGGGGACCCCAGGGCTGGCCTGAGCCAGGAAGGACCCTGTCCCCTGGTGGCCACATAATCAATCAATCAATCGTATTTATTGAGCGCTTACTGTGTGCAGAGCACTGTACTAAGCACTTGGGAAGTACAAGTTGGCAACATATAGAGACAGTCCCTACCCAACAGTGGGCTCACAGTCTAGAAGGGGGAAACAGAGAACAAAACCAAACATACTAACAAAATAAAATAAATAGAATAAGAACCACATATGAACCGGAAGACCACAAAGCCGAGGACTCAAGTGGGACTTCATCCCTGAGGCCGGTGCCACCCAACTCCCTGCCTGGGGCTGGATGGAAAAGTCCCGTACTGGCCAAGCCGGGCCAGGCCCGGCTCCACTTTTGCCCGCCTCCAGATCCTCAGTCTGTTCCCTTTTGGCAAAGCGGCATCAATCTTCCCGCCTTGAGCCTTTTTCCTACAGAGACCCTCTCCCCATTTTGTCGGTTTCTTTGGGCAAGTCACTTAACTTCTCTGGGCCTCAGTTACCTCATCTGTAAAATGGGGATGAAGACTGTGAGCCCCCTGTGGGACAACCTGATCACCTTGTATACCCCCAGCGCTTAGAACAGTGCCTTGCACATAGTAAGCCATGGAGTCAGGGTCTGGGCAGTCAGGCCCAACTGGCCTGGGTTGGTGGGGCGCTGGTCAGATCCAAAGGGGCATCACTGAGCCAAAGAGTCGGGGCCTGAGGGGGGCCTGGTCAAACCTAATGGTGTATTTTATTTTAAGGAAACAAACGAAACCCACATCTGGGTCTTCTGTCTCCTGGGTAATGAAACTATCTTCTTACCTTTCTCTTTAACGTTATCTCTACCTTTATCTTTACCTTCCTTTCCCAGCATGTCCCAGGACCCTCTCCCAGGAGCGGCACGATCCCAATTACTCCCTCGCAACCACTTTTAAGGGAGCGGGAGACCATCCAAGGAGTGGTCCATCTGGGAAGAGGGGCAGGGGCTAGGAAAGGTCACAAGAAAGCACAAGGGCAGGAGACATCCTTCCCACCCTCTCTCCATACCCTGAAGGGGTCCAGGCGGTCCCTCTGTACCTCTACCTTATCTGAGAAGACGAAGCCCAGGACTCCGGCAGCCAGCTGCAGCAGAAACACGATGGTGAGGCAGGCGGAGAACTTTTGGAAGGCAGGGAGGGAAGAGAGGTGAGGAACAGTCATCCAAGAGGGACTGGAACCCCTGTCCGAGCACTTCTCCACCACTGAAATGCAGTCACCGCTGGGGTGGGGCATGGCTGTTAATGAACAGCTGCAAAGCACACAGCTTTTCCCGGGGACAGGGGACCAGAACTGACTGCCCAGACCTTGGAAAGCCTGGATCCTGGCCCCAATGGGGGTGGGGCTGCTGGCTGGCTAAGGGAATGATTCTATCAGAGTGAGGAACAAGGACAGACAGGCTGGCGAGGAATGGAAGCCGGGGGTCCTGGCTGCTGGGGAGCTGGGGAAGAGAGTTTGAGGGTGTGTGGGCACTTGCGCATATGGGTTCCTGTCCCCAAGGGATACTCACCGTCTGCAGAAGGCAGATGTTCTCCCGCAGGGAGCCGATACAGCCACAGAAAGTGAGCAGGAACATGAGGATGCCCACTACAATCAAGAGAATGGCTGGGTCCACCGCCAGGCAGGCCATGGCTGCCTCTGAGGGAGGGAGGGGGCGAGGGAGACAGCAGGGAAGGAAGGGGTTGGGGAGAAAAGAGGATGAGGTAGAGAGAGGAGGAAAAGGGGGATGGAATGGAAATAGAGGGAAGGAAGGTGGGGGAGGGAGAGGAAACATCATTGTGGCTTAGTGGAAAGAGTACGGTCCTGGGAGAGTTCTACTCCCAGCTCCCCTATTTGTCTACTATGTGACCTTGGACACATCACTTAACTTCTCTGTGACTCTCATCTGCAAAATGGGGATTCAATACCTGTTCCCCCTCCTACTTAAACTGTGAGCTCCAAGTGGGACCTGAATATCTTATCTACCCCATCACTTAGTGCGGCGCTTGGCATTTAGTAAGCGTTTAAATAATACTACAGTTATCATTATTATTATCATCATCATCAGTCTGCAGACTGCTTCAGAACCTGCTTCCAGGGAGGGGAAAGCAATCACGGGCCTGGGACCCAAGGTGGAGGTGAGGGATGTAGAGGGGAAGGGGTGTAGAGGGATGACAAGTAGCTCCCCTCAAAAGTTTCTCTCCTTCCTAAGGGACAGGCAGAAGGGAGGGAGCCCAGCAAAGGAGTAAGGCTAGGGAGGTCCCAGGCAGGTAAAGGAAGGTGGTATGACCTCACCTGCATGCTTCATCAGTCGTGCATAGACTCCCACGCCAACCATCACTATTGCGATCACCTGCAGAGAGCGAGGAAGTCAAGGTTAAGAGGTTTTTTTGAGTTATTTTTCCCCCCGGTATTTGTTAAGCACCATCTTCTAAACACTAGAGTAGATACAAGCTAATCATGTTGGACACATTCCATGTCCCACGGTTTCAGTCGTAATCCCCATTATACAGATGAGGTAACTGAAGCACAGAGAAGTTAAGTGACTTGCCCAAGGTCACACAGCAGACAAGTGGCAGAACCGGGATTAGAACCCAGGTCCTTCTGATTCCCAGGCCGATGCTCTATCCACTAGCCCATGCTGCTTCTCGGGGACCAAGACCACCAACTCCACATGGCTAGGCAGAGGGAAGACAGAAGATAGAGGCCATAGGTCTCCTTAAGCCTGAGCAGGTTTTGAGGGCTCAGCAGCATCACCATCATCATCAATCGTATTTATTGAGCGCTTACTATGTGCAGAGCACTGTACTAAGCGCTTGGGAAGTACAAATTGGCAACATATAGAGACAGTCCCTACCCAACAGTGGGCTCACAATCTAAAAGGGGGAGCAGCAGCCTGGGAACCAACCAGTCAGCCAGATGAGAAGAGTAAAGTGGGAAGGCGGAATAAGGTGGAAGCAATTCTCTCCAAGAGATCGCAGGAAGGAAGACCCAGGCTGCCTTAAATGGTGTCATTTTGTAATTCTGTACTTCCCAAGTGTCTAGTACAGCACCAAGTCTGCATTCAAAAAAATGCTACGGTCACTATTACTTGAAGGAGCTCAAGAGAGGACCCCTGGGGTCACCGCCACATGCTCCTCAGGTCCCCTCACCCTCCACCCCATTCCTCTGGCTGGTGCTGAGCAGCAGCATGCCGTTGCCATGGTAATGGCTGGGGCCCACTCTGGCCAGAGGGAGTTCTCAGGAAAGCCTGGGCCAGCCCACCTCGGAGGGGCCGGCCGGGGGCAGGACGGGACATCAGGGTAGTGCCAACTGAGCCCTCCCTCTGTCAATAAAGTGGGGGAGAAAGGCTGTGGCTGTGGCTGTGGAATAAAGACTCGTTCTCACCTGTCCCACCATCGACCCCCGGCCCACGTCATCCCCCGGGCCTGGAATGCCCTCCCTCTGCCCATCCGCCAAGCTAGCTCTCTTCCTCCCTTCAAGGCCCTGCTGAGAGCTCACCTCCTCCAGGAGGCCTTCCCAGACTGAGCCCCTTCCTTCCTCTCCCCCTCGTCCCCCTCTCCATCCCCCCATCTTACCTCCCTCCCTTCCCCACAGCACCTGTATGTACATATTTTTTTTACTCTATTTATTTATTTATTTATTTAATTTATTTGTACATATCTATTCTATTTTTGTTAGTATGTTTGGTTTTGTTCTCTGTCTCCCCCTTTTAGACTGTGAGCCCACTGTTGGGTAGGGACTGTCTCTATATGTTGCCAATTTGTACTTCCCAAGTGCTTAGTACAGTGCTCTGCACATAGTAAGCGCTCAATAAATACGATTGATTGATTGATTGATTGTGGCAGGCACTGGCTTTTGGGGAGGGAGGTGAGGAGTCCCCACGGCCCAGCTAAACAGGATCAGCCCGGTGCAGCTGTTTCACTGGCCGACCTCCTCTGCGGGGTGTCTTTCTGGAGTCTGGGTCCGGGAGGGATGCTCCTGCTCCCCTGGGGGCTTTGTGTTCCCTGAGGTATGACACTGGCAGAGGGTACCTGACCACAGAACTAAAGACTCTGCCCGCCACCACTCCGTGGGGAAGGAAACCAACGGCAGCCTCCCACACCAGAGTCAGTGTAGCCCAGTGGGCTGGCCCTGCCCAAGGAGGAATGCTATGCTAGTGCTTGCCTCTCTCCCACCCCCCAAATCAATCAATCAGTGGTATTTATTGAGTACTTACCGTGTGCAGAGCACTCTACTAAATACTTGGGAGAGCACAACACGACAGAGTTGTTAATAAAAATAATGGTACTTGTTAAATGCTTGCTATGTGTCAAGCATTGTGCTAAGCACTGAGGGAGATGTAAGATAACCAGGTCCCTCATGGGGCTCACTACTGAAGTAGGAGTACAATGCTCTGCATATAGTATACATATAGTAATCATGGCTCTGCCAAGTGTTGGCTGTGTGACTTTAGGCAAGTCACTTAACTTCTCTGTGCCTTAGTTACCTCATCTGTAAAATGGGGATTAAAACTGTGAGCACCCCCCAGACAATCTGATCACCTTGTAACCTCCCCAGCACTTAGAACAGTGCTTTGCACATAGTAAGCGCTTAACAAGTACCATCATTATTAGGTGCACAATAAATATGACTGATTGATTGTTTTGCAGATGGAGGAAGTGAGGCCCAGAGTAGCAAGTGATTTGCTCAAGATCACACAGCGGGTATGTGGCAGAGCAGGGATTAGAACCTGGTTTCTCTGATTCCTAGGCCTGTGAACTTTCACATTCCCTGCCCTTAACCGCTCCCCACAGTGCAGAATGGACGGGGACTGGAGCGTCCCTGGTCTTCCCAGGGCTGGCAGGTTAGTGCTGGATTTTGAAATTTACAGTCACCAGTCATTGCTGGATAATCTAGCCTGGCTTCATACTGGAGAACCTCACTTCGTGTTTTGTCCGAGAAAAGCAGAAGTGGCATGATCTGGCCACTAAAGTGCAGCCGACCACCTCACCTGGTCAACAGAAGCCCCCCAGAGTAGAAAAAGGCCATTTATGCAGCCTGGGCTAGGAGGGCTCTTTTATTTTTCCAAGTGGAATTTGTTGAGCGCTTACTACGTGTTAAACACTGTTACAAACACTGGGGTAGATACCAGATAATCAGGTCGGATACAGTCCCCCTGTCCCATGTGGGGCTCACAGTCTAAACTGGAGGATTTAATCCCCATTTTACAGATGAAGTAACTGACTGAGGCACAGAGAACTCAGGTGCCTCAGTTACCTCATCTGTAAAATGGGGATTAAGACTGTGAGCCCTATGCAGGACAGGGACTATATCCAACCTGATTTCTTCGAACCCACCCCAGTGCTTAGTACAGAGTCTGGCACATAGTAAGCACATAATAAATATCAGAATTATTATTATTATTGTTGACTTGACCTTCTATTCTCTCTGAAGGTTGCTAAGTAGCAAATTAATTTTAGATTTAGTTTAATGACTCCAGATATGAACTCAGACATAAATCTGTGCTCCTCCAGGTCTCCCCTGTCAGATTTTCTAAAACAGAAATTGAACATTTTCTCTGCCCTCCTCCTAAATGCCCAATGTCTACCCTGGACCTCCTGTCACCCCACTAATAATAATGACAGTGGTATTTGTTAAATCCTTACTATGTGCCAAGCACTGTCTGTAAGCACTGGGGCAGATACAAGGTATTCAGATTCATTCATTCATTCAATCATATTTATTGAGCGCTTACTGTTTTCAGAGCACAGTATTAAGCGCTTGGGAAGTATAAATCGACAACATATAGAGCCGGTCCCTACCCAACAACGGGCTCACAGATCTGATACAGTCCCTGTCCCAACCAGGGTTCACATTCTAAGTATGAGGCAGAACAGGCATTGAATCTTTGTTTTACAGATGAGGAAACTGGGGCACAGGAAAGTTAAGTGACTTGCCCAGGGTCACACAGGAGGCAAGTGTCAGAGCTGGGATTAGAACCCAGGTTCTCTGAGTCTCAGGCCCATCCATATATATATGTATATATGTTTGTACATATTTATTACTCTATTTATTTATTTATTTTATTTGTACATATCTATTCTATTTTATTTTGTTAGTATGTTTGGTTTTGTTCTCTGTCTCCCCCTTTTAGACTGTTGGGTAGGGACTGTCTCTATATGTTGCCAATTTGTACTTCCCAAGCGCTTAGTACACTGCTCTGCACATAGTAAGCACTCAATAAATACGATTGATTGATTGATTGATCCATGCTCTTTCTATTAGGCCACGCTGTTAGTTAATCACATTTATTAAGCACTTACTGTGTGCAAAGCACTGTACTAAGTGCTATGGGAGAGTACAATATAACAATAAACAGACACGGTCCCTTCCCACACTGCTTCTTGCTATTCTTTTAAGTGTCTCCTGAGCTTGCCTCGCCCATCCAGACATGCCGTCCGGGGCAGGCTTATTCTCAGCAGCCCTCAGTCTCACAACTCCTTCCACTCCAACCAGGGGGCTGGATTTTCATATAGCCCTCAAGCCTTGGTTGAAACTTTCCCCTGAAGGCGTAGTTGGGGAAACTGAGGTCAGGGAGGGGAAAGCCCCAGGCCAAAGACTGCAAGACGCTAGACCAGCATGAGTTAGGGCTTCCATTTCCGCCATTCCATGCTGGAGCCCTTGGGCCAGTTCCTGCCTCATCTGCTTTCTGTTCCCCAGAGTTCCCAGCATGACAGCATACAGTCTGGGACTCCAGGAGAGAGACAGAGAACAGGATGGATCCAAAAAGATCCCCAGGCATGACTCCAGCTAATCAATCAATCGTATTTATTGAGCGCTTACTGTGTGTAGAGCACTGTACTAAGCGCTTGGGAAGTACAAGTCGGCAACACATAGAGACAGTCCCTACCCAACTGCTTCTCATACCTCCCAACCTAGCCTCTCTACTCCACAACCACCAGGTAATTTATTTATTTATATTAATGTCTGTCTCCCCCCACAAGACCGTTAGGTCGCTGTGTGCAGGGAATGTGTCTGTTTATTGTTATACTGTACTCTCCCAAGGGCTTAGTACAGTGCCCTGCACACAGTAAGTGCTCAATAAATATGACTGACTGACTGTCAGGTAATAATAACAATGATGGCATTTATTAAGCACTTACTATGTGCAAAGCACTGCTCTAAGTGCTGGGTAGGGTCAGCAGCATGGCCAAGCACATAATGCACAGCACTGGGAGTCAGAAGGACATGGGTTCTAATCCCAGCTCCACCACTGGTCTGCTGTGTGACCTTGGGCAAGTCACTTCTCTGGTCCTCAGTTACCTCATCTGTAAAATAGGGATTAAGACTGAACCCCATGTGGAATGCCCAACCTGATTTGCTTGTATCTACCCCAGTGTTTAGCACAGTGCCCGGCACATAGTACTAAATATTATTGAAAAAAAATAGGGCACAATGCAAAACAGACAGGAGGAGGAAAATCCACAGGGCTGGTACAGAGCCTGCTCCAGGAACCCCAGTGATCATGGCAGGAAGCAGTAAAATGACCCTGAGTGTTGTGACTTGTGTCTGGGGTCCTGGGCCACTCATTCACTGTCGTATTTATTGAGCGCTTACTGTGTGCAGAGCACTGTACTAAGCACTTGGAAAGTACAATTCAGCAATAAAGAGAGGCAATCCCTGCCCACACAGGGCTTACAGTCCTAATGGGAAGAGTTGCAAAGGGCCAGCAAGCCTGAGGTCCCCTGCTGGACTGTGCCTCTTGCCTCAGAGCCCCATATTCCAAAGTCTGAGAAGAAGGAGGACTGGGTCTTTCCTTGTGTACTTCCCAAGCGCTTAGTACAGTGCTCTGCACACAGTAAGCGCTCAATAAATATGACTGAATGAATGAATGAATGAATCTCTGCCCTTCCCATGGGCCCCATGACAGTCCAGAGGAGGTGGGGCAGAGGAGAAGTGCTCTGCACACAGTAAGTGCTCAATAAATACAACTGAATGAATGAATGAAAGGAAAGGCTGGCATCAGTGGTGGGATCCACCCGTCCTGGGCATCTGGCTGCCAAAGGGGACGTTCCACGGTGGGAGGGGCCCTGACTGTCACTTCACTGTGGCCTCGCTCCTCGCATTGGGCAGGGAAAACGGGGAGAAGGCGGAGTCCCTGCTTGAGCTTAGTTTCTCCCATTGCAACCATCGTCCCCCAAGCTTGGTATCTCCGAGGGTTGACTGCAGGGGGTCAGAGAGACCCAACCCTTCTTCCCGGGTGGGGAAAGGGAGGGAGATGGAAGCAGGGAATGTGTCTATTTATTGCTGTTTTGTACTTTCCCAATCGCTTAGTACAGTGCTCTGCACACAGTAAGTGCTATTGAATAAATCAGTGAATACAATGAAGCAGACTGAGAAGGGTGCTTCTTTCTCTTCCTGCTCTCGCCATCTCTGGGTCTGGATCTCCCCCTCCAAGGTGCCTTGGAAGGGATCACTCTGTTGTTGTTTTTTAAATGATACTTGCTAAGCACTTACTCTGTGCCAGGCACTGTACTAAGTACTGGAGTAGATAGAAGAGAATTAGGTTGGACACAGTCCATGTCCCACATGGGGCTCAGAGTCTTAATCCCCATTTTACAGATGAGGTAACTGAAGCAAAGAAAAGCAAAATGACTTGCCCAAGGTCACACATCAGACAAGCGGCAGAGCCGGGATGAGAATCCAGGCTCTTCTCACTCCCAGGCCCGTACTCTACCCACTAAGCCACACTGCATGTTGGATGGCATGCTTTGGCATGAGAGTCATTTAGGACCCAACACTACATGAAGCTATAATATTTACAGTAAATACTTCTTCACTCTTACAGTGCAGGGACCGTGTCTATATTTCTTGCTTTTTATTGGCGTAGGTGCAGGTCGGGGCTTTCCGAGGGATGAAGAACAGAACAGACAAGATGTTGCATTGCCCTTTAAGGCCCAGTTTAAGGCAGCTCCAGACCAAGGAATGTCGTGGACAGATTCATTCAATCGTATCTATTGAGTGCTTACTGTGGGCATAGCACTGTACTAAGCGCTTGGGAGAGTACAATCCAACAGACAGACAGACACATCCCTGCCCACAACACGCTTACAGTCTAGAGGGAGAGACAGATCCCCTGCAGCCTGCATGGGAAGCTGGAAGAGCAGAGTCTCCCCACTCCCTAGCCGGGGGACAAAATAAAATTAAAAACAAATAAAGGAGCTTCAGATGGTAGTTAGAGTCCCAGGGCAGGCTGGAAGAGACGATTAATTTAGAGAAGCAACGTGGCACAGTGGAAAGAGTGCAGGCTTGGGAGTCAGAGGTCATGGGTTCGAATCCCAGCTCTGCCACTTGTCAGCTGTGTGATCTTGGGCAAGCCACTTAACTTCTCAGTGCCTCAGTTACCTCATCTGTAAAATGGGGATGAAGACTGTGAGCCCCAAATGGGACAACCTGATGACCTTGTATCCCCCCAGTGCTTAGAATAGTGCTTCTCACATAGTAAGTGCTAAACAAATACCATTATTATTATTATTATTCTGACCAGCAGTAGCTGAGGACTGGATCTCCAGGATTTGAAAGTCATCTCCCTAACATGGTACAGACCCATGGCAAAAATATTCTCTCTTCCCTGCCCACAAGCCACTGTTTTTGACTCTCCAACCCTAAGCCAGAGCGCAACCTGGCTGCAAGGGTGCCAGCCACCCCGTGGGCTAACAGTGTTAATCCAAAGGGAGTTGGAGTGGGGGGAGAGAGGCCTGAGCCTACTGAAGGAAAGGGCAGGAGGAACAGATATTTTCCTTTGAGGGGACTGTCAGGTACTTCCCAGGGGCTACTTCTGAAGCAAGCCTCCAGCTTTGTGGAGAGGAGCCTAGGGGTGGGACAGTGAGGGGAGGCAGGACGCTGTTCATGGGCAAGTGTCTCCATGCCCTGGCTAGGTCTGCAGGATCCAGAGCCCACTGTTGTTGGGGTGAGCAACAGAAAGTGAGTTTACAAAAAAAAAAAACCTGGCTCTTTGGGAGACTCCACAATGCCCCAGAGAGAGTGGACATTACCCAATCTTCCCAGAGCTAGGAGAGGGAAAAATGAAAGGCTTAGGGATATTTGCACTGCCCCTCCCCCAAAACACACACACACACACACACACACACACACACACACACACACACACTCTCTCACACCTTTCACAGAGAGGAAAAGAGACTGGCTCAGGGTCACACAGCACACCAGCATTAGAGCTCAGATCACAAGAACATAGGTGCCTGCCTGCCTGCCTTCTGGCACTGAGACCTCTCCTCTAACTCACCTGTCAGGGAGCTAGGGAGAGTTCACAGCCCTGAACTCCCCTTCTCCACCTCCTCAACTCTGTCTTTGGACTGGCTAAACAAGGGGCTCTCTGACTGGCTGGAAACTTCCTGGGACCAAAATCTTGCCAGGGAGGGTGAGCCTGCTGGACTTCCCTGGCCCCTGTTGGAACCTGAAGGGAGGAGGTGGGGAATACAGGGAGGAGCAGGGGACTCCGAATCGAAAGTGAAAATCAAGCAGGGGCAAGAAGAGAGCAGGGAGGCAGAGCTGCGGCCTGGAGCAGCCCTGGGAACTGGAATGGGAGGTCTGGAATTCGACAGCCCCAGAGTGGAGGGTTGGCTGGACCCATCGACAGCATATGCTGCTCCTGAACCCCGCTAAGGGAGAGGCGGGAACCACTGGGATTTGAGAAGGTGGCTGCTTTCTGCTCAGGGCATTCCCTGGAGAGAGGCAAGCGGGGGGAATTTCTCCCCCTTCACCCTGCCAGTCCCCCCACCCCATCACACACCCACACCACCATCTCTAAACAACCCAATGCTGGTGATATCCCAGCCACAGCAGCAAATGCCCCAGGGCCTTTCCTAGGGGATTTCTTTCAGACCCTCCAGTAGTTGTGATCTGTCACACAGCTTAAAAAAGCACACAGAGCAAAGCTTTGGTGCCTTTAGGGGAAAACCCGTATCAAATAGGGATTCCCCCCAACCCAAAGTTAGACTCCAGATCATGGGCAGGGTTGCATCCCCTACCTTCTGAGGGGGGAGGGGATGGGAGAAGTCACCCGTGATGGGAAGGGAGGAAGGAAGAGAAAGAAGGTGTGTGTGTGTGGGGGGGGATAGGCATTCCCAGAGGCTGGCTTATTTCCCAGGGATCCATCAGAATAGCAGCATCAGGGAAACGGCAAGGTCTAATGGAAAGAACATGAGAGCCGGAAACCAGGATTCTAGTCCCAGCTGCGTCACTGGCCTGCAATGTGACCTCAGGTAAATCACCTAACCTCTCTGTGCCCATATTTTCATGAGTAAAATGGGGATTCTAACCAGCCTCTTTTCCTCCGAGTGATGTTGCGGAGAAAATGAGATAACTAGCGCGGATACGCTTCGGTAAGAAACGTTGTTCAAATTTGGGGGACGGCATGACCACGAAGGTGGCGTGGGGGCTGCTGACTTCCAGCCTCTTCCTCGGAATCGGCCTCCTCACCTCCCATCCTTGCCTCTGTCCAACTACTTGAGGCTCTCCCTCGCAGGCCTGACCACTGCCCCCGACCCCGGCGAGCCATTGGGGGGCTGGCTATTCGAGCATCCCCTTGCCAGGCCTCAGGTTAATGAAGCCGGGGGAGTTTGGCCTGGAAAGCAGGGAGTTTGGGGAGAGTTTAGACTGTGAGCCCACTGTTGGGTAGCGACTGTCTCTATATGCTGCCAACTTTTACTTCCCAAGCGCTTAGTCCAGTGCTCTGCACACAGTAAGCGCTCAATACATATGATTGATTGATTGATTGAGAGCACAGAGAGGTGAGGGAGAAGCTGCTCCCTTCCCAGAACCAGGCCAAGCAATGGGAGGATCTCCCTCTGCAAAGTAGGAAAGGCTCCCAGAGGCAGTTCTCCTTCTTTCTCCTGCAGCTCTCCCCACCCCAGGCCGGGACCAGCCCATGGCCACGAAGCCCTCCCGAGACCCCTCACTCATTCAATCGTATTTATTGAGCTCTTACTAAGCACTGTACTAAACGCTTGGGAAGTACAAGTCGGCAACATACAGAGACGGTCCCTACCCAACAACGGGCTCGCAGTCTAGAAGGGGGAGACGGACAACGAAACAAAACGAGTAGACAGGTGTCAAAACCGTCAGAATAAATAGAAATTGAGCCATATGCACATCATTAATAAAATAGAGTCGTAAATACGCACAAATAAAGTAGAGTAAAACATTTGTACAAATATATAAGCACTTATATAATATAAGCAAATATATTTAATATATATAATAGTACTACTAATAAAGGCATTTATTAAGCACTTATTATGTGCAAAGCACTGTTATAAGCGCTGCCACTGTTTATACATAATAATATATAAGCAAATATAATATAAGCAAATATAAGCATTCAGTACAGTGCACTGGCACTGTTTATACATAATATATAAGCAAATATAATATAAGCAAATATAATATAAGCAAATATAAGCGCTTAGTACAGTGCACTGGCACTGTTTATACATAATAATATACAAGTAAATATAAGCGCTTAGTACAGTGCGCTGGCACCGTTTATACATAATAATATATAAGCAAATATAACAAGCAAATATAAGCGATTAGTATAGGGCGCTGGCACTGTTAATACATAATAATATATAAGCAAATATAAGCACTTAGTACAGTGTGCTGGCACTGTTTATACATAATAATATACAAGCAAATATAAGCGCTTAGTACAGTGCGCTGGCACCGTTTATACATAATAATATATAAGCAAATATAACAAGCAAATATATGCACTTAGTACAGTGCGCTGGCACTGTTTATACATAATAATATATAAGCAAATATAAGCGCTTACTACAGTGTGCTGGCACTGTTTATACATAATAATATACAAGCAAATATAAGTGCTTAGTACAGTGTGCTGGCACCATTTATACATAATAATATATAAGCAAATATAACAAGCAAATATAAGTGCTTAGTACAGTGCGCTGGCACTGTTTATACATAATAATATATAAGCAAATATAATGTAAGCAAATATAAGCGCTTAGTATAGTACGCTGGCACTGTTTATACATAATATATAAGCAAGAGAGGCAGCGTGGCTCAGTGGAAAGAGCCCGGGCTTTGGAGTCCGAGGTCATGGGTTCAAATCCCGGCTCCGCCGATTATCAGCTGTGTGACTTTGGGCAAGTCACTTCACTTCTCTGTGCCTCACTTACCTCATCTGTCAAATGGGGATTGAGACTGTGAGCCCCCCCACCCCCGTGGGGCCACCCGATCACCTTGCAACCTCCCCAGCACATAGTAAGTGCTTAATAAATGCCATTATTATTAGTATTACAGTGCTCTGCACACAGTAAGCGCTCAATAAATGCGATTGAATGAATACAAGTGCTGCGGGGAGGGGGAGGGAAAAAGGGGAAGGCCTCCTGGAGCTCTCGTTCATTCAAAAGGATTTAGTGAGCGCTTACCGTGGGCAGGGCACTGGACTAAGCGCTTGGGAAGTCCAAGTTGGCAACATCTAGAGACAGTCCCTACCCAGGGACTATGTGCAAAGCACTGTTCTAAGTGCTGTCACTGTTTATACATAATAATAGATATGCAAATATAATATAAGCAAATATAAGCATTTAGTATATATGTATATATGTTTGTACATATTTTTTTACTCTATTTATTTATTTATTTAATTTATTTGTACATATCTATTCTATTTATTTTATTTTGTTAGTATGTTTGGTCTCTGTCTCCCCCTTTTAGACTGTGAGCCCACTGTTGGGTAGGGACTGTCTCTACATGTTGCCAATTTGTACTTCCCAAGCGCTCAGTACAGTGCTCTGCACATAGTAAGCGCTCAATAAATACGATTGATGATGACGATTTAGTACAGTGCACTGGCACTGTTTATACATAATATATAAGCAAATATAATATAAGCAAATATAATATAAGCAAATATAAGCGCTTAGTACAGTGTGCTGGCACTGTTTATACATAATAATATATAAGCAAATATAAGCGCTTAGTACAGTGCGCTGGCAGTTTATACTTAATAATAGATAATCAATCAATCAATCAATCGTATTTATTGAGCGCTTACTATGTGCAGACCACATAGCAAATATAAGATAAGCAAATATAACAAGCAAATATAAGCAATTAGTACCTGGGTAGGGACTGTCTCCAGATGTTGCCAACTTGGACTTCCCAAGCGCTTAGTCCAGTGCTCTGCACGCAGTCAGCGCTCAATAAATACGATTGATTGATTGATTGATGATGGGAGGAAGAGATACCCGAAGTGTGGGATGGTGGTGGTGGTGGTGGTGGTGGTGGTGGTGGTGGTGGTGGTGGAGGGGGTCTCCCTTTGGCCCAGCCCCCCGGGCCCGGGCAGGGACTCACCCAGAAGAGCATGTTGAAGAAGAAGAGCAGGTATTTCACCACGGGGTTGACGAAGGAGAACTCTTCAGCCGAGGGGGCCTGTCTTTGGGCCATGGCCCCCCAGTCGTGGCCGCTTGCCGCACTGGACCGGCCCCATCTCCATCCCCATCCCCATCCCCATCCCTAGGCCCGCCCCCTCCCCGCGCCCATTGGAGCAGCCCGGGAACCCCGCCTCCCCATTGGCCAGCCGCCGCTGTCACTCATCTCCAAGCCACCCCCCCAGAGCCCGGGGAGGGGGACACCTGTTCGACCAAGGACAACTTTTCAGTCCCAATAATAATAAATCAATAATGGCGACGTTTGCTCAGCACTTACTCTGCCGTTCTAAGCGCTGGGGAGGATACAATCAATCAATCGTATCACTCTTCTTCTAATAATAATAATAATAATAATAATAATGGCATTTGTTAAGCGCTTACTACGTGCAAAGCACTGTTCTAAGCGCTGGGGAGGTGGTATTAGAACCCATGACCTCTGACTCCCAAGCCTGGGCTCTTCCTTCTTCAATGAATGTAGGGACCGTCTCTATATGTTGCCAACCTGTACTTCCCAAGCGCTTAGTAAAGTGCTCTGCACACAGTAAGCGCTCAAAAATACGATTGAATGAATGAGTAAATGAAGAACGCTTCAACAAATGATGTGTATATAGCTATAATTCTATTTATTCTGATGGTCACACAGCACACCAGCATTAGAGCTCAGATCAGAAGAATGTGGGTGCCTGCCTGCCTGCCTTCCATCTGTCCCCTTCTAGACTGTGAGCCCATTGTTGGGTAGGTGATGAGTTGTCCGCCGGGAAACAATAATAATAATAATGATGGCATTTGCGTGGAAGCAGCGTGGCTCAGTGGAAAAGAGCAGGGGCTTTGGAGTCAGAGGTCATGGGTTCAAACCCCGGCTCCTCCAATTGTCAGCTGTGCGACTTCGGGCAGGTCACTTCACTTCTCTGTGCCTCAGTTACCTCATCTGTAAAATGGGGATTAAGACTGTGAGCCCCACGTGGGACAACCTGATCACCTTGTAACCTCCCCAGCGCTTAGAACAGTGCTTTGCTTTGTTAATGTATTTTGTTTTGTTGTCTGTCTCCCTACCCAACAACAGGCTCACACTCTAGAACGGGGAGACAGACAACAAAACCAAACATGCCTACTATACTATCCTATTTATTTTATCTTGTTAATAATAACATATTTACTATACTATCCTATTCATTTTATCTTGTTAATATATTTTGTTTTGTTGTCTGTCTCCCCCTTCTAGACTGTGAGCCCGTTGTTGGGTAGGGACTGTCTCTAGATTTTGCCAACTTGTACTTCCCAAGCGCTTAGTCCAGTGCTCTGCACAAAGTAAGCGCTCAATAAATAGGACTGAATGAATAGGGACCGTCTGTATATGTTGCCAACTTGTAACAATAATGATGGCATTTATTAAGCACTTACTAGGTGCAAAGCACTGTTCTAAGCGCTGAGGAGGTTACAAGGTGATCAGGTGGTCCCACGGGGGGCTCACAGTCTTAATCCCCATTTTACAGATGAGGGAACGGAGGCACAGAGAAGTTAAGTGACTTGCCCAAGGTCACACAGCTGACAAGTGGCAGCGGCAGGATTCGAACCCATGATCTCTGACTTCCAAGCCTGGGCTCTTTCCACTGAGCCACGCTGATTCTCTACTGCTTCCCAAGCGCTTAATACCGTGCTCTGCACACAGTAAGCGCTCAATAAATATGATTGAATGAATAGGGACCGTCTCTATATGTTGCCAACTTGTACTTCCCAAGCGCTTAGTACAGTGCTCTCCACACAGTAAGTGCTCAATAAATACGATTGAATGAATGAATGAAAGTCGGCATCATCTACAGACTGTCCCTACCCAACAACGGGCTCACAGGCTAGAAGGGGGAGACGGACAACTAAATAAGACACAAAGACAGGTGTCAAAGTCATCAGAACAAATAGAATTAAAGCTTTATGCACATCATTAACAAAATAAATAGAATAGTAAATAGGTACAAGTAAAATAGAGTAATAAATCTGTACCAATATATATACAAGTGCTGTGGGGAGGGGAAGGAGGTCGCACGAGAAGCAGCTTGGCACAGTGGAAAGAGTTCAGGCTTGGGAGTCACAGGTCATGGGTTCTAATTCCGACTCCTCCAATTGTCAGCTGTGTGACTTTGGGCAAGTCACTTCACTTCTCTGGGCCTCAGTGACCTCATCTGGAAAATGGGGGTGAAGACTGTGAGCCCCACGTGGGACAACCTGATGACTCTGTATCCTCCCCAGTGCTAACAACAGTGTTTGGCACATAGCAAGTGCTTAACAAATGTCATCATTATTATTATTATTTATTAAGAGCTGTGTGCAGAACACTGTACTAAGCGCTTGGGAAGTACAAATCGGCAACATACAGACACAGTCCCTACCCAACAATGGGCTCACAGTCTAGAAGGGGACAGATGGAAGGCAGGCAGGCACCCACATTCTTCTGATCTGAGCTCTAACGCTGGTGTACTGTGTGACCATCAGAATAAATAGAATTATAGCTATATACACACCATTTGTTGAAGTGTTCTTCATTCATTCATTCATTTAATCGTATTTTTGAGCACTAACTGTGTGCAGAGCACTTTACTAAGCGCCTGGGAAGTACAGGTCAGCAACATATAGAGATGGTCCCTACATTCATTCAAGAAGAAAGAGCCCAGGCTTGGGAGTCAGAGGTCATGGATTCTAATACCACGTCCGCCACTTGTCAGCTGTGTGACTTTGGGCAAGTCACTTCACTTCTCTGTGCCTCAGTTCCCTCATCTGGAAAATGGGGATTAAGACTGTGAGCCCCAAGAAGGACAACCTGATTACCCTTTATCGCCTCAAGTGCTTAGAACAGTGCTTAGCACATAGTAAGCACTTAATAATAATTATGGTATTTGTTTAGCACTTACTATGTGCCAAGCACTGTTCTAAGCACTGAGGTAGATACAAGGTAATCAAATTGTCCCATATGGGACAATTACTCATCTGTAAAATGGGGATTAAGACTGTGAACCCCACGTGGGACAACCTGATTACCTTGGATCTACCTCAGCGCTTAGAACGGTGCTTGGCACATAGTAAGTGCTTAACGAATACCATAATTATTATTATTATTTACTAAGTGGGAAAGAGCACTTCTCAATGAGGGAAAATGAAGACTTGCTCCAAAAATGGAAGCATGAGTAATCACCCTAATGAGGGCAGGGCACAGGACTACATCACAGCCTTCTCTGTCTCCAAACTTCAACTCTCCATAATTCTCAAGCGTCACCCTCTCCAGCAACTGCTTGGGCAGGACGAAAAGCAAGTTACTTATCCATCCGGCATCCCGAAGAAGCAGAGTGGCCTAATGGATAGAGCCTGGGAGTCAGAAGGACCTGGGTTCTAATTCCAGCTCCACCACTTGTCAGCTTCGCTGTGGTTCAGTTACCTCACCTCTAAACTGGGGATTAAGACTGTGAGACCCATGTGAGACATGAACAGTGTCCAACCTGGTGAGCTTGTATCTTCCCCAGTGCTTAGAACAGTGCAAGTAGAGTTAAAAAAAGTAAATGCCATTGATCGATTACTCCTGGTGGGCAACAGTGAGAGAAACTGAGGCACAGATAAGCCAAGAGACTCTCAGGAGACTATGGGAGCTGGGATCCTGTTTCCCTGTGCCCCCAGAGCTGCCCTTCCTGTCCCCTTAATGCCCTCTCGGAGGAAAGGTAATAAGATCAAGCCGGAATCAGGCTTCCGGAGAGACTGATTTCCTGCACGAGAAGTAAGCCAGGTGGACCTGTTCAGCTGCATTTTGCCCCACATTAATGTCTCCTAATGCACTTAGATTGTGAGAGGCAGCTGGGAGCAGGCCTTCCTAGGCTCACTAATGGGGGTCCATCCTGTCTTTCACGGGGTTGGGGGGTGGGGAGGGGTAATGAGGCCAGGAAAGAGGAGGAAGGCGTTGAGTACAACGACTGAAAAATCTATGGCTCAGGGAGGAAGTTTGACATTTCATTGCAAACCTCAGTTAACCTGGGAGCAGGGCCCTACGGGGCTGTAATTGGATTGGGCTAATTAGTAGAGAAAACCACCCTGGCAGAGAGACCCAGGGGACCTTGGGGTTGAGACCAGAGCAGCCCGTCACATCCCTTGTGTTTCCAAAGCTAGATTTCTTTTTCTTCTTTTCCTCGTCATTTATTCAGTCGTATTTATTGAGCACTTACTGTGTGCAGAGCACTGTCCTAAGCACTTGGGAAGTACAAGTCGGCAACATCTAGAGACAGTCCCTACCCAACAGTGGGCTCACAGTCGAGAAGGGGGAGACAGACAACAAAGCAAAACATGTAGACAGGTGTCAAAATCATCAGAACAAATAGAATTAAAGCTATATGTACATCATTAACAAAATAAATAGTAAATATGTACAAGGAAAATAGAGTAATAAATCTGTACAAATATATATACAGGTGCTGAGGGGAGGGGAAGGAAGTAGGGTGGAGGGGGGGATGGGGAGGAGGAGGGGAAAAAGTGGACAGAGTGGCAGCAGGGGGAGGAAGAGGTGGGTAAGAGTGAATAAGGGGGGGAATCTGGGAGAATAACAGTGGAGGATGGAAGATTCAGGAGATTGGGATTATAATGGGGCATCCTATGGCTTGGCACTCTGTTTCAGGAAGGGTTTAGCAGAGCACCTCTGGTCAATAGGATGGGCAGTTCCACAGAATGCAATCCCACAGGGCTGAGCTTCCGGGGATCCGGAAGGCATTTTGGGCAACTTCACTATGAGGTGGGACCAGGTATGATATTAATAATAATCATGGTATTTGTTAAGTGCTTACTGTGGCAAACAGCGTATTAAATGCTGGGGTAGATAAAGGTATTCAGTGGGGACAGAGTCAGACGGCAGACAAATACTAGGGTCAGGACTAGAAGCTATTTCTTTTGACACCCAGATCTCTGCTCTTTCCATTAGTCCACCCTGCTTCTCTGCAGAATAGGGTCAGGACAGAGCTTGGAAAAATGCTGATTATCCTGAAGGTCACCAGCTAAGGGTTGAATTCTCCTTGGGGCAGTTCTGCTTCTGGAAGTTTACTGCCTTTGGTGGTTTAGTATTTATTGCGTTCTTTCTATGTGCCAAGCACTGGGGTAGGGGCAAGATAATCAAATTGGACACAGTCCCTGTCTCCCAAGGGGCTCACAACCTAACTCTCATCACTATTTTACAGATGAGGGAACTAAGGCCCAGAGAGATGAAGTGACAACCAGTAGCAGAATGGGAACTGAAATATTTTGTCTGTCTGTATTTTGACTATGTCTGCATTTTGTTTTCATTCATTCATTCAATCGTATTTACTGAGCACTTACTGTTTGCAGAGCACTGGACTAAGCGCTTGGGAAGTACATGTCAGCAACATATAGAGATGGTCCCTACCCAACAATGGGCTCACAGTCTAGAAGGGGGAGACAGACAACAAAACAAAACATGTGGACAGGTGTCAAGTCATCAGAATAAATACAAATAAAGCTAGCTGCACATCATTAACAAAATAAATAGAATAGTAAATATGTACAAGTAAAATATAGTAGTAAATCTGTACAAACATATATACAGGTGCTGTGGGGAGGGGAAGGAGGTAGGGCAGAGGGGATGGGGAGGAGGAGGGGGAAAAGGGGGGCTCGGTCTGGGAAGGCCTCCTGGAGGAGGTGAGCTCTCAGTAGGGCTTTGAAGGGAGGAAGAGAGCTAGCTTGCCGGATGTGTAGAGGGAGGGCATTCCAGGCCAGGGGGAGGACATGTTTTACCATTCCTTATGTACCTGTCTCCACTGTGGGCTGGGAACATGTCTACCAGCTCTGTTGAATTCATTCGATTCATTTAATCATATTTATTGAGCGCTTACTGTGTGTAGAACACTGGACTCAGCGCTTGGGAAGTACAAGTTGGCAACATATAGAGACAGTTCCTACCCAACAGCGGGCTCACAGTCTAGAAGGGGGAGACAGACAACAAAACAAACCATATTAACAAAATAAAATAAATAGAATAAATATGTACAAGTAAAATAGAGTAATAAATATGTACAAACATATATATATATATATATATAGTTGCTGTGGGGAGGTAAAGGAGGTAAGGTGGGGGGAGGGGGAGGAGGAGGAGGGGGAGAAGAAGGAGGGGGCTCAGTCTGGGAAGGCCTCCTGGAGCAGGTGAGCTCTCAGTAGGGCTTTGAAGGGAGGAAGAGAGCTAGCTTGTATTATCTCAAATGCTTGGTACGGTGCTCTGCACACAATAAGTGCTCAGTAAATACCATTGATTGAATGATTTCTCCTAGCTCTAATTTATTGTAATGTCTGTCTCCCCCTCTAAACTGTAAGGTCCAGGTGGGCAGGGAACATGTCTACCAGTTCTGTTGCATTGTACTCTCCCAAGTGCCAAGTACAGTGTTCTGCACACAGTAAGCACTCAATAAATACCAACGATTGATTAGGCTTTTAGATTGTGACCCCCACAAGGGAAAGAGACAGTGTTTAATGCCCACCTATGTATTCTCTCCCAGCGCTTAGTACAGTGTTCTGCACACAGTAAGGACTTAATAAATAGTATTACTACTAAACTTGCATCCTCAGACTTCCAGATTCATACTCTGCCACGAAGCCATGTGGCCACTCTTAATCTCCCGGTTGTGGGATAGTCCTTCCCTGGCTTTCCTTTCATTCATTCATTCATTCACTCAATCACATTTATTGAGTGCTTACTGTGTGCAAAGCACTGTATTAAATGCTTGGAAAGTGCAATTCGGCAACAAATAGGGACAATTCCTACCCAGCAATGGGCTCCCAGCCTAGACGGGGGGAGACAGACAACAAAACAAAACATGTAGACTGGCATCAATAGCATCAATGTAAATAGAATTTGAGAGATAGACACATCATTAATAAAATAAATGGAATAATAAATATGTCCTTGTGTGCAGCAACCAGTTCTGGACGACTTCTGGAGAAATCCTGTCTCACGTGTTGATCTCCCATCCCCGCTAGAAATTATTAGTGAGAATTTATCGAGGATCGAGTTCATTTCTCTTTCCCTGCCCAAATCCACTCTTAGCAGTAAAACCTAGAGGGTCCTGAGTGAAAATGACTTCAGGTAGAGGATGACTCCTAGTCTAGAAATTGTTTCATTATTGTCCCGAACATTCAACCTCCTGAGTTCTAGGACACCCAAACCCTGGAACAGGACTCCGGGAAGGAATAATAGAGGGATATGGACAAGTTGGCACACACTTTCTCCGGGACAAATGCTACTTTGGTGTCATATTTATTGTCTTAAGTGGCATCAGGCCCAGAAAGAAAGGTGCAGAATGGTATTGTCTGGCTCTAAGAGTGTCTGAAGCATCTCTGTCCCTGGCATACATTCTAAAAGTTGGGAAGGCTGGCTTGGATTCTGTAGGGTTGGAAGAGGTGGGCTTAATCTGTCAGCCATTCCTTTCAGTCAGATTTGAAGGTTGACTATCCCTGGACCAGTGGCGCCTCTTTCTGAAAGGAAAAATGTTTACCAACTCTGTTATACTGTACTCTCCTAAGCACTTAGTACAGCACTCTGCACACAGTAAGCACTCAATAAATACGATTCATTTTTTTTGAAAAATGGGGCTGGGAATTTGCACGCGGCAGGTGGGTCAGTCACACAAATAGAAGGTCTAGAGTGTCTTTGCTTCCTGCCCAGCTCCTCTTCATATATCTCTCACTCAACAGACCCATCTGGCCCTGGGGGGAAGCAGATGCCAATATTCAATAACTCTTCCTTACCGCTTCCCCTCCTCCCTTTGCCCCCTCCTCTCCTCATTCCTCTCCCTCTTTTTCCCTGTTTCTGCCTTTTCCTTCCCCGCTTCATTTTTCCTTCCTCTCTTTTCCTCTTCTCTCCTTCCCTTCCCCCTCCCCACCCTCTTCTCTGCCTCTCCCATTTGAGTAAGTCTTGTTCCGCAGCAGCATCTGTCAGGGTCCCTGGGCCTGAGCCACACGAGTTCCATTAAGCAGATTCGAGCTCTGATTAATAGCAGGAGGTCAGCCAAGCCACACTGGCTGGCGGGAGGATACTCAGCCAAAGGATGTACTTTGCACGGGGGACCCCTTGCCACTAGTTGTCTGTCTGGCTCTCATCCAGCCTTGGCCTTGGCTCTGCTCCTGGCCTGGAGGTCCCTGATGCCGAAGATCAGTGGGTAGGAAGCAGTTCATAACATACCCTGCTCCCGATCCACCCTCTTCAGCCACCGCCTTCACCCAGTTTAGATGGGACTGAGGGGCAACTTGGATATCGACTGTAAACTATAGACTGTAAGCTCCTTGTGGGCAGGGAGCGTGTCTCCCAACTCTGTTACACTGTACTCTCTCGAGTGTTTAGTAGAGTCCCCTGCACACAGTAAGTGCTTAATAAATACTGTTGATACAGCTCAACTTCCCAGACTGAGCCCCCTCCTTCCTCTCCCCCTACTCCCCCTCCCCATCCCCCTGCCTTACCTCCTTCCCCTCCCCACAGCACCTGTATATGTGTATATACGTTTGTACGTATTTATTACTCTATTTTACTTGTACATATTTATTCTATTTATTTTATTTTGTTAATATGTTTTGTTTTGTTGTCTGTCTCCCCCTTCTAGACTGTGAGGCCGCTGTTGAGTAGGGACCGTCTCTATATGTTGCCAACTTGTACTTCCCAAATACTTAGTACAGTGCTCTGCACACAGTCAGCACTCAATAAATACAATTGAATGAATGAATGAATGAACTCCGGGGTGGACCCGAAGTTCCAGTTGTCCCCACACTGATTAACCTCTGGGCTGGGGATGCCCAGGGCTCGCCTTCTGAGTCTATTACCTTCAAGACCCAGTTACTCCAAGGTTAGACTGACTCCTGGGAATGGGTTGAAACTACCATTTAGGCAGCCAGGATGGCTTAGCCTAGAGATTGAGGGGCCTGTTCTTTGTGGAAGAGGGTCATTCCATAGTTCTGGGGGTCTGGGTAAAAAAGTAAAGTAAAGCTACGCTGCTTCCCTGTCACTGGTGGGAACTGTCAACCCTATCTCCTACCTGTCCCCTTCCTCCCACGAGGAGGACTGGACAGAGACCCCCAGAAGTGCAGAAGCATGAGCTCGTTGTGGGCAAGGATTTTCTCTCTTTATTACTGTATTGTATTTTCCCAAGCACTTAGCACACTGCTCTGCAAACAGTAAACGATCAGTAAATACGGCTGAATGAATGAATGAATATTCCATTCCCTCTTGTCCGCCTCCTACTCTCACCTCTTCAAGTCTCGAGAAGCAGAGTGGCCTAGTGGAAAGTGCATAATAATAATAATGGCGTTTATTAAGTGCTTACTATGTGCAAAGCACTGGGAGTTAGAAGACCCGGGTTCTAATAATAATAATGATGATGGTATTTGTTAAGCGCTTACTATGTGCCAAGCACAGTTCTAATCCCAGCTCCGCCACTTGTCTGTCTTGGACCTTGAAACAGTCACTTCACGTCTCTGTGCCTAAGCTACATCATCTATAAAAAGGGGATAAAAACTGTCCCCTATGTGGGACATAGACTGTGTCCAATCCAATTGGTGTGTATCTACCCCAGTGCTTAGTACAGTGCCTGGCACATAGTAAGAGCTTAATAAATACCATAAAAAAGTCTGTAAAGAGTGAATGTATTTTTTGGAGAGGGCTTTTCTCTGATAGGAATATCCGGTTTTGACGAACATTTGCTTTATGTCAAAAGCACTAAGGCACCAGAACCCTAGGGCCAGTCTGTCTGAGTGATGGACAGGCTGCATTTACCCTGCCTTTGAGGCTCAAAGCAGGTTCCACCTTGCAGCCGCCAGTTTGACTGCAGAATTTTTTGTTCTGTGGATCTTTTTTCTTTCTCTTTTGGCCCTCCTATGCCGGTGACGTTAGTAGGGCTGGACTAGAAAATCAAGCATCTGCATCTGGGTAACTGTGCTTATTCTCACCAGAAAATCTGCATTTCTGATCGCAGCTTCTCAGGAAGAACATAAGCTGGAGCGGCTACAGGGAAGGGCAAATAAGGTGGTCAGGGGATCGAGAAACTGTTTTTAAAGTCAGACCGAAAGAAAAATTCAGTGTAAGGGACACCACTGAAGTCTACAAAATCATGATGGCAGTGGGTACAGTGAATTCTGACCCACACAGTCAGGAGTAGGGGACACACAGTGAAGATTCAAACCAAACAAAAAGAAACAGTTCTTCATACGGAATTAATTACCACAGGAAGTTGTGGCCGAAAAATATTAGTGGGTCACGAGGGACTTGGATAAATTTATGAATGAGCAGCCCATAATGCACTACTATCCTGTAATGCCAACTTACTCTTGTCTTATGCTGTGTGCAGGGCGCTGTACGGAGCGCTTGGGAGAGCAGAACTAAGTGACCGCATTCCCTGCTCAAAATGAATTTGCAGTCTAGAGGAGAGATTCTCTATGGGCACCGAGCAAGCCGATGTCCTTTGAGGCTTGGCTTTCACAATTGGAAAGCGAGAGAGTTGATTAAAACAGTCTACGGGGCAGTTTAAAGAAGCCAAGTTCACATTGGAGGCCTTCCCAGACTGAGCCCCCTCCTTCCTCTCCCCCTCCCCATCCCCCCAGCCCTATCTCCTTCCCCTCCCTTCAGCACCTGCATATATGTATATATATATATATATATATATATATATATATTTGTACAGATTTATTATTCTATTTATTTTACTTGCACATATTTACTATTCTATTTATTTTATTTTGTTAATACGTTTTGCTTTGTTGTCTGTCTCCCCATTCTAGACTGTGAGCCCGTTGTTGGGTAGGGACCGTCTCTGTTGCCAAATTGTACTTCCCAAGCGCTTAGTACAGTGCTCTGCACACAGTAAGCGCTCAATAAATACACATCTCTCCCACCTCCATCTTCAATCGTTTTGGTAGTGTATCCATAGAGTTTTCTTGACCACTGCCTCCTTCCGCGCAGTAAACTTGAGTCTCCACCCTCTACTCTCCCCCACGCCCAGCACGGGTGAGTTTTGACTTGTAGCAGATTGCCTTCCACTTGCTAGCCACTGCCCAAGCAAGGAATGGCATGGGTAGGCCTCTTCTTGACTCTTCCTCCCAGAGTCGAGACTGGTAGAGGACTGGAAACTCTCCAGGTATGACCCTGAGAGGGACCAACTTACACACTACCTCAATCTCATCCATCTCGCTGCTGACCACCAGCCTGGAGCTCCCTCTCCCTTTATACCAGACAGACCACCACTCCCCCCACCTTCAAAGCCTTTTTAAAAGCACACCTCCTCCAAGAAGTTTTCCCTGACTAAGCCCTCATTTCCCCTACTCCCCTTCCCTTCTGCGTCACCTATTCACTTGTATCTGTACCCTTTGCACTTCATATTCACCCCACCCTGAGCCCCACAGCAGCACTTATGTACATATCTGTAAATTATTGATATTAAAGTCTGTTTCCCTCTCTAGACTTTGCTCCTTTTTGGCAGGAAACAAGTCTACAATTCTGTTTTATTGAACGCTCCCAAGCACTTAATTTCTGTACACAGAAATTACTCAAATAAATACAACTGATTGATTGATCGAATGTTACACGGTCCATTCCAACACTTAAGATGGAAGTCAAGGTAGACAGAATAGAATCAGAAGAGTAAATTGGATGAACCATTGGTCTGATTCAGCAATGACAATGCACGTGGTCATATCTGTTGAACTCCTGCCTCTGGGTGATGAGAGTAAAATATTTTCAAGACCGAATCATAACTTCGGTCGCCTTTCTTTTTTGCCTTTAAATAGCTTAAGCCTACTAGATTGGAAACTTCTCCCGTAGATTGTAGAATCCTAGAGGGCAGGGATTGTGTGTTTTACTTTCATTGTACATTCTCTCAAAGTGCCTAACATATGATGGGTGCTCAGTAAATGTAATTAAATTAATTAAATAATGAATTACATCATAACAACAGTGGTATTTGTTAAAGACTTACTACGTGCCAGGCTCTGTACTAAACCCTGGGGTAGGTACAAGATAATCAGCTTAGAGCCAGTCCCTGTCCCAGATGGTCTAAGGTAGAGGAAGAAGGGGTATTTAATCTCCAATTTACTGATGAGGAAATTGAGGCCCAGAAGAGTTAAATGAGTGGCCCAAGGCCACAGAGCGGACATGTGGTAGAGCCAGGAATAGAACTAAGGTCCCCTGTCTCCCAAGCCCTGTATTCCTGCCACTAGACCACACCACTTTGCTCAGATTCACACTTCCTGTCCATGCAGCCCAAGGGCAGACAGTTGCCCTGCCATTCATTCATTTGTTCAATCGTATTTATTGAGCGCTTACTGTGTGCAGAACACTGTACTGAGCACTTGGAAAGTACTATTTCCAAGAAGAAGTTGCTGCTTGGAGAAGCAGCGTGGCTCAGTGGAAAGAGCCCGGGCTTTGGAGTCAGAGGTCATGGGTTCGAATGCCGGCTCTGCCACATGTCTGCTTTGTGACCTTGGGCAAGTCACTTAACTTCTCTAGACTTCTTCTAGACTGTGAGCCCACTGTTGGGTAGGGCCTGTCTCTATATGTTGCCAACTTGTACTTCCCAAGCGCTTAGTACAGTGTTCTGCACACAGTAAGCACTCAATAAATACGATTGATTGATGGATTGATTCTCTGAGCCTCAGTTACCTCATCTGTAAAATGGGGATTGACTGTGAGCCCCACGTGGGACAACCTGATCACATTATATCCCCCCAGAGCTTAGAACAGTGCTCTGCACATAGTAAGCGCTTAACAAATGCCATCATCATTATTATTATTATTATTACAATTCGACAACAGAGACAGTCTCTACCCAACAATGGGCTCATCCTCCCCATCCCTCATCAGCAATGGCCTCATTAACCTGGGCCTCTCCAGCAGGATTGATCATATTGGTACTCAATCCTCTCCAGTTTTCCAACTGTTTATTCCCTGATGATAGCACAGGAAGCTGAGGCCTGGGCTCCACCTACCCTCCACTCTTCCCAGTTAGAGTGAGAAGTCTTTGCCTGCTCTCTACCACAACGCATGAACTCCTCATTCAATTCATTCATTCAGTCCTATGTACTGAGCACTTACTATGTGCAAAGCACTGTACTAAGTGCTTGGGAGAGTACAATATAACAATAAATGGACACATTCCCGGCCCACAACGAGTGGAGACCTACTTAGGCCAGGGCCTGTCCCAGACCGTGGCAGGTTCCCCTCCACCTCTGAGCTCTGGAATTCTGGACGGGAAAGGAGCTCCCCTTAAGACCCTGGAAAATGTCATCTGACATTGTCTCCTCGTTCCAGATCATTCTACGGCCAACAGTCCTGTAGGAGAGCCCCTCCTGGTTTGTCCTCCTAAAGAGGTGATTAATTAGCTGTTAACCAAGGTGGCCAGTGAAAATGGTGATAATAGTTGTGGCATTTGTTAAGCGCTTACTATGTGCCAAGTGCACCTGTATATATGTATATATGTTTGTACATATTTATTACTCTATTTATTTATTTATTTATTTTTCTTGTACATATCTATTCTATTTTATTTTGTTAGTATGTTTGGTTTTGTTCTCTGTCTCCCCCTTTTAGACTGTGAGCCCACTGTTGGGTAGGGACTGTCTCTATATGTTGCCAGTTTGTACTTCCCAAGCGCTTAGTACAGTGCTCTGCACACAGTAAGCGCTCAATAAATACGATTGATGATTGATGAAGTGCTGCACTAAGCACGGGTGTAGGTACACCAGTGAGCCCCCCGTGGGACAACCTGATCACCTTGTAACCTCCCCAATCAATCAATCATATTTATTGAGCACTTACTGTGTGCAGAGCACTGTACTAAGCGCTTGGGAAGTACAAGTTGGCAACATATAGAGACGGTCCCTACCCAGCAGTGGGCTCACAGTCTAGAAGCGCTTAGAACAGTGCTTTGCACATAGTAAGCACTTAATAAATGCCATTCTTCTTATTATTATTACAAGATATTCAGGTATAACACAGTCCCTTTCCCACATGGGACTCAAAGTCTAAGTAAGAGGGAGAATAGGTATTGCACCCCCACTTTATAAATGAGGAAACTGAGGAACAGAGAAGTTAAGTGACTTGCCCAAGGTTAGACTAGAGTAGCCTTTCATCCAGTCTTGCACCAGAGAGTGTAGTTTTCAGCTGGTCTGGTCCCTGGGTAGTACGTTAAGGATCCAGCTAGCTCTCTTCTTCCCTTCAAAGCCCTACTGAGAGCTCACCTCCTCCAGGAGGCCTTCCCAGACTGAGCCCCACCCTACCTCCTTCCCCTCCCCACAGCACCTGTATATATGTTTGTACAGATTTATTTTATTTATTTATTTTACTTGTACATCTTTATATTCTATTTATTTTGTTAATGATGTTAATATTTTACTTGTACATATTTCTATTCTATTTATTTTGTTAATGATGTGCAGCTAGCTTTATTTCTGTTTATTCTGATGACTTGACACCTGTCCACATGTTTTGTTTTGTCGTCTGTCTTCCCATTCTAGGCTGTGAGCCCACTGTTGGGTAGGGACCGTCTGTATATGTTGCCAACTTGTACTTCCCAAGTGCTTAGTACAGTGCTCTGCACACAGTAAGCACTCAATAAATATGATTGAATGAATAGGGACCGTCTCTATATGTTGCCAACTTGTACTTCCCAAGCGCTTAGTCCAGTGCTCTGCACACAGTAAGCGCTCAATCAATATGATTGAATGAATAGGGACCATCTCTATATGTTGCCAACTTGTACTTCCCAAGCGCTTAGTACAGTGCTCTGCACACAGTAAGCGCTCAATAAATACGATTGAATGAATGAATGAAATCCAGTTCCCTCCACCTGAAATCCTGAGGGCTCCTGACACTGACACTGTCCTAGAGCCCCATGAAATGCAAGGGCTGGTAAAACTCCGCAACCTATGATCATTAAATTGCAGGCTTCCTGAGGGGCTTTTTTTTGTTTTGTTTTGTTTTTGCTTTTATTGTACTCTCCCAAGACTTAATACAGCAGTCTGCATATAATAGGTGTGCAATCAGTACCATTTATCATTCATTCATTCATCCAATCGAATTTATTGAGCGCTTACTGTGTACAGAAAACTGTACTAAGCGCTTGGGAAGTACAAGTCGGCAACAGAGAGAGACGGTCCCTACCCAACAACGGGCTCACAGTCTAGAAGGGGAGACAGACAAAAAAACAAGACAAGTCGACTGGTGTCAAAACCGTCAGAATAAATAGAAATATAGCCATATGCACATCATTAATAAAATAAATAGAGTAGTAAATATGTACAAATAAAATAGAGTAAAAAATTTGTACGAACATATGCAGTCTGTGAGCCTGTTGTTGGGTAGGGACCGTCTCTATATGTTGCCAACTTGTACTTCCCAAGCGCTTAGTACAGTGCTCTGCACACAGTGAGCTCTCAATAAATGCGATTGAATGAATGAAGTGCTGTGGGGAGGCGAAGAAGGTAGGGCAGAGGGAGGGGAGGAAAGGAGCGTGGCTCAATGGAAAGAGTACAGGCTTGGGAGTCAGAGATCCTGGGTTCAAATCCCGACTCCGCCAATTGTCAGCTGTGTGACTTTGGGTAAGTCACTTCACTTCTCTGTGCCTCAGTCCCCTCATCTGTAAAATGGGGATTAAAACTGTGAGCTCCACGTGGGACAATCTGATCGCCTTGTATGCTTCCCCCGCGCTTAAACCCCTGCTTTGCACATTGTAAGCGCTTAATAAATGCCATCATTATTATTAACTTGTACTTGCCAAGCGCTTAGTACAGTGCTCTGCACACAGCGCTCGATAAATATGATTGAATGAATGAAAGGTAGACTGAGGGGGAGAGGGGGAGAGGTGGGGAGGGAGGGAAAGGGAGAGAGAAAGGGAGAGGGAAGGAGAGAGAGAGGTGGAGAGAGGGATATATGTTTGTATATGTCTGTATATATGTATATGTATATATGTCTCTATATATGTTTGTACATATTTATTACTCTATTTATTTATTTTACTTGTACATTTCTATTCTATTTATTTTATTTTGTTAGTATGTTTGGTTTTGTTCTCCGTCTTCCCCTTTTAGACTGTGAGCCCACTGTTGGGTAGGGACTGTCTCTATATGTTGCCAATTTGTACTTCCCAAGCGCTTAGTACAGTGCTCTGCACATAGTAAGCGCTCAATAAATACGATTGATGATGATGATGAACAATTCCCGTAAAAATAGCAGACAGCTCCAGGCCCCCGTCGTCCAAGGCAGTTTTGATTTTTCCCACTGGAGGGTGCGTGGCACTAAGCTGAGGCCACTGCTTGAGTTAAGCGGAAGAGGTTGCAGGGTTGGATTCATTTTGGGCCTTTCAGGCTGGGGTGATGGGGGGAAGGACCAAACCGGATTAGAGCCCTCTCCAAACACCGGCCAGCTGCACCCACAGCTTCCGACTCCTGCCCCACAGCTGCTGGGGCCCCATGGAGAAGCAGCGTGGCTCATCATCAATCAATCAATCAATCAATCGTATTTATTGAGCGCTTACTATGTGCAGAGCACTGTACTAAGCGCTTGGGAAGTACAAATTGGCATCACATAGAGACAGTCCCTACCCAACAGTGGGCTCACAGTCTAAAAGGGGGAGACAGAGAACAGAACCAAACATACCAACAAAATAAAATAAGTAGGATAGAAATGTACAAGTAAAATAAATAAATAAATAAATAAATAGAGTAATAAATATGTACAACCATATATACATATATACAGGTGCTGTGGGGAAGGGAAGGAGGTAAGATGGGGGGATGGAGAGGGGGACGAGGGGGAGAGGAAAGAAGGGGCTCAGTCTGGGAAGGCCTCCTGGAGGAGGTGAGCTCTCAGCAGGGCCTTGAAGGGAGGAAGAGAGCTAGCTTGGCGGATGGGCAGAGGGAGGGCATTCCAGGCCCGGGGGATGACGTGGGCCGGGGGTCGATGACGGGACAGGCGAGAGCGAGGTACAGTGAGGAGATTAGTGGTGGAGGAGCGGAGGGTGCGGGCTGGGCAGTAGAAGGAGAGAAGGGAGGTGAGGTAGGAGGGGGCGAGGTGATGGACAGCCTTGAAGCCCAGGGTGAGGAGTTTCTGCCTGATGCGCAGATTGATCGGTAGCCATTGGAGGTTTTTGAGGAGGGGAGTAATATGTCCAGAGCGTTTCTGGACAAAGATAACCCGGGCAGCAGCATGAAGTATGGATTGAAGTGGAGATCACATCAATCGTCATCATCATCAATCGTATTTATTGAGCGCTTCCTGTGTGCAGAGCACTGGACTACGTGCTTGGGAAGTCCAAGTTGGCAACATATAGAGACAGTCCCTACCCAACAGTGGGCTCACAGTCTAAAAGGGGGAAGAGCACGGGCTTTGGAGTCAGAGGTCATGGGGTCGAGTCCCGGCTCTGCCACATGTCTGCTGAGTGACCTTGGGCAAGTCACTTAACTTTTTTTTTTTAATGACATTTATTATGTGTTGCCAATTTGTACTTCCCAAGCGCTTAGTACAGTGCTCTGCACATAGTAAGTGCTCAATAAATACGATTGATTGATTAAGCGCTTATATGTGCAAAGCACTGTTCTAAGCGCTGGGGAGTTTACAAGGTGATCAGGTTGGCCCACGCGGGGCTCACTTCTCGGGGCCTCATCTGTAAAATGGGGATGATGACTGGAAGCCCCACGTGGGACAACCTGATCACCTTGTATCCCCCCCCCAGCGCTTAGAACAGTGCTATGCACATAGTAAGCGCTTAACAAATGCCATCATTACTATTATTATTATTATGGTTTCAAATCCCGACTCCGCCAATTGTCGGCTGTGTGACTTTGGGCGAGTCGCTTCACTTCCCTGTGCCTCTGTTACCTCATCTGTAAAATGGGGATTAATCAATCAATCAATCGATCGTATTTATTGAGCGCTTACTGTGTGCAGAGCACTGGACTAAGCGCTTGGGAAGTACAAGTTGGCAACGTCTAGAGACGGTCCCTACCCAGCAGTGGGCTCACAGTCTAGAAGGGGGAGACGGAGAACAAAACAAAACATGTTAACAAAATAAAATAAATAGAATAGATATGTACAAGTAAAATCAATAAATAAGAGTAATAAATACGTACAAACATATATACATATATACAGGTGCTGTGGGGAAGGGAAGGAGGTAAGGCCGGGGGGATGGAGAGGGGGAGGGGGATTAAGACTGTGAGCCCCCCGAGGGACAACCTGATCACCTTGTAACCGCCCCAGCGCTTAGAACAGTGCTTTGCACATGGTAAGTGCTTAATAAATGCCATTATTATTATTACGCTCATTCATTCATCAGGATTTACTGAGCACTTAATATGTGCAAAGCACTGCACTAGACATTTAGGGGAGTACCAAAAAAAGTAAAAGATGGTCCCCTGCTCTCAAGAGAAGCAGCATGGCTCAGTGGAAAGAGCACGGGCTTGGGAGTCAGAGGTCGTGGGTTCAAATCCCGGCTCCGCCAATTGTCGGCTGTGTGACTTTGGGCAAGTCACTTCACTTCTCTGTGCCTCAGTTACCTCATCTGTAAAATGGGGATTAAGACTGTGAGCCCCCCGAGGGACAACCTGATCACCTTGTAACCTCCCCAGCACTTAGAATGGTGCTTTGCACATAGTAAGTGCTTAATAAATGCCATTATTATTATTATTATTATTATTATTATTATTGTATTCATTCATTCAGTCGTATTTATTGAGCACTTACTATGTGCAGAGCACTGTTCTAAGCGCTTGGAAAGTCCAAGTTGATAACATATAGAGACAGTCCCTACCCAACAATGGGCTCACAGTCTAGAAGGGGGAGACAGACAACAACAAAAAAACATGTGGACAGCTCAGCGCTTAGAACAGTGCTTTGCACATAGTAAGTGCTTAATAAATGCCATAAAAAAAGTCGTCAGAACAAATAGAAATAAAGCTAGATGCACATCAGTAACAAAATAAATAGAATAGTAAATATGCACAAGTAAAATAGAGTATTATATCGATTGGTTTAGTGGAAGAGCACAGGCTTGGGAGTCAGAGGTCGTGGGTTCTAATCCCGCTCTGCCACTTATCAGCTGTGTGACTTTGGGTGAGTCACTTCACTTCTCTGTGCCTCAGTTCCCTCACCTGGAAAATGGGGATGGAGACTGGGAGCCCCACGTGGGACAACCTGATTACCTTGTATCTACCCCAGCACTTAGAACAGTGCTTGGCACACAGTAAGTGCTTAACAAATACCATTATTATTATTATTATTATTACCAAGCACAGATCACAACTACCTCTAGTCAGTCAATCGTATTTATTGAGCACTTACTGTTGTGCAGAGCTCTGTACTAAGCATTTGGGCGAGTACAATATAACGGTATAACAGACAACAAGCTTACAGTCTCGCGGGGGGAGACAGAAGTTAATAGATAAATAAAATTACAGAGATGTATATAAGTGATGTGGTATCTTCAGGCTTTGGAGAGGAAATGCTTGTCACTTAGGGGAGGTTAAGGGATAATGACGACGATGACGCTGATAATAAAAATAATATTTCTTAAGCACTCACTCTGTGCCAAGCACATAATAAGAAGCAGCACAGCCTCCTGGAAAGAGCATGGGCCTGAGAGCCAGAGGACTTGGGTTCTAATCTCAGCTCTGCCAATTGCTTGCTGGGTGACCTTGGGCAAGCCATTTAACTTTTTGGGGCTTCAGTTTCCTCAGCTGTAAAATGAGAATCAAATACCTGTTCACCTTCAGATTGGACAAAGACTTAGTCCAACCTGATACACTTTTTTATAGCATTTATTAAGCGCTTACTATGTGCAAAGCACTGTTCTAGGCACTGGGGAGGTTACAAGGCGATCAGGTTGTCATCATCATCATCATCAATCGTATTTATTGAGCGCTTACTATGTGCAGAGCACTGTACTAAGCGCTTGGGAAGTACAAATTGGCAACATATAGAGACAGTCCCTACCCAACAGTGGGCTCACAGCCCTTGTCCCACGGGAGGCTCACAGTCTTCATCCCCATTGTACAGATGAGGGAACTGGGGCAAAGAGAAGTTAAGTCACTTGCCCAAAGTCACACAGCTGACAATTGGCAGAGCCAGGATTCGAACCCATGACCTCTGACTCCAAAGCCCGTGCTCTTTCCACTGAGCCACGCTGCTTCACCTGCATCTACCCCAGGGTTCAAAATAGTGCTTGACACATAGTAAGCCCTTAACAAGTACCGTTTAAAAAAACAAAACAAAACATTGTATCAAGTATCAAGTACTTCTCTGAGCCTCAGTTACCTCATCTGTAAAATGAGGATTAAGACTGTGAGCCCCACGTGGGACAACTTGATCCCATTGTATCCCCCCAGGGCTTAGAACAGTGCTTTGCACATAGTAAGCGCTTAACAAATGCCATTATTATTATTATTATTATTATTATTATTATTATTATTATCATCAAGACACAGTCCCTGCCCACCATTGGGCGCCTTCAGGTAGGACCCAGTCTGTCCTAGGGCCCACCCAACTGACGAGCCTAGCGTGGGAAGAAGGTCCCATTCTCACACGTTGTTGCTGTGGAGAGGTAATGTGACCCCAGGGAGAGAGGCAAGTTAAGAAAATAATAATAATAATGGCATTTATTAAGCACTTACTATGTGCAAAGCACTGTTCTAAGCGCTGGAGCACTGTTCTAAGCGCTGCCCCAAGGGATCATTTGGTGCCTAGACACAGAGGATACCTGTGATGCTGATCTGGAAACAAGAAACTCT
Organism: Tachyglossus aculeatus; assembly: GCF_015852505.1. Taxonomy (NCBI): domain Eukaryota; kingdom Metazoa; phylum Chordata; class Mammalia; order Monotremata; family Tachyglossidae; genus Tachyglossus; species Tachyglossus aculeatus. The sequence goes on along the minus strand of NC_052075.1, from coordinate 43,308,553 downwards.
AACACTTCCACGATCTATTGGAAAGAGCTTGAATCTGGGAGTTAGAGGAGTTGAATTCTAATCCAGCTCCACCAATTACTTGCTGTGTGACCTTGGCAAGTCACTTAATTTCTCTGGCCCTTAATTTCCCCAACTGTAAAATGGGGATTCAATACTTGTTCTCCCTCCTACTTAGACTGCGAGCCCCATGTGGAAGAGGGAATATGTCCAACCTGGTTAACTTGTATCTCCCCCCACCATCAGAATGGTGCTTGACACATAGTAAGTGCTCAACAAATATCATAATAATTCTGGCCCTTAGGGCTATCTCCAAGCCCTCTAATTTTGCTTGGCCAAGCAAACCCTCCTGTGGTCCCAGGTTGACCTCCCCCACATTTCCCTGGACACATCAGTGTTGATTGAGAGAGAACAGCCCCGGGAGATCTTCCCCTTCTGTCCCCTAGCTGGGACGGGGGATGTTCTGCTCAGGTCAAATTCACCTTCTCTTCTGACTCTCTTCTCAACTAAGACATCTCCAAGCTGTGCATATTTCCAAGGATCAACACAGGCTAGCCCTTTTTAAAAAAATGTGCTTAATATAATATAAAATATAATATAATATAATATAATATAATATAATATAATATAATATAATATAATAATATAACATAATATAATATAATATTACATATAATATTTCTAAATTATAATATAATTTACTATAGAATATAATATATAATAGAATATAATAATATAACATAACATAATATAATATAATATAATATAATATAATATATAATAATATAATATAATATAATATATAATATAATGTAATATAATATATAATATAGCATGATATAATATAACATAATATAATATAATATAGCATGATATAATATATAATATAATATAATATAACATAACATAATATAATAATATAATATAATATAATATAATATAATATAATATAATATCATATCATATAATATAATATAATATAAAATAAAGCGCTTAATATGTGCCAAGCACTCTGCTAAGCTCTGGGGTAGATCTTTTAGACTGTGAGCCCACTGTTGGGTAGGGACTGTCTCTATATGTTGCCATCTTGTACTTCCCAAGCGCTTAGTACAGTGCTCTGCACACAGTAAGCGCTCAATAAATACGATTGATTGATTGATCCAAGATAATCAGGCCCCACATGAAGCTCACAGCTTAAGTGGGAGGGAGAAGAGGTACTGAATCCTCATTTTACAGAGGAGATAACTGAAACGCAGAGAAGTTAAGTGGCTTGCCCAAGGTCACACAGCAGGCAAGTGGCAGAGCTAGGATTAGAACCCAGGTCCCCTTACTCCCACGCCTGTGCTCTTTCCTCTAGGCCACCCTGCGTCTCTAAGGCCCTTTCTGGTCAAGTCTCCAGGATTGAATGCTGCCCATCTGTACAGTACTAGAATTCATCAAATTCATCATACAAGCGCTTAGTACAGTGCTCTGCACACAGTAAGCGCTCAGTAAATGCGATTGATGATCAAGCATTTACTAAGTACAGGGATAGTTACAAAATAATTGGGTCAGACACAAACCCTCTCAGAAATAATAATAATAATTATTATGACATTTATTAAGCACTTACTATGTGCAAAGCACTATTCTAAGCACTGGGGAGGTTACAAGGTGATCAGGTTGTCCCACGGGGGGCTCACAGTCTTAATCCCCATTTTACAGATGAGGTCACTGAGGCCCAGAGAAATGAAGTGTCTTGCCCAAAGTCACACAGCTGACAACTGGCCGAGTCGGGATTTGAACCCATGGCCTCTGACTCCAAAGCCCAGGCTCTTTCCACTGAGCCACGCTGCTTCCCATGACTCCTGGACCCTGGACCCCTGTGAATGGCTTTTTTGGGCTTCAGTAGAGAACCCCCAAAGGGCCAAACCCCGAGCAATGAGATTGTTTCAGCAAGGAGAGAAGGTCTTGTCTGCTGCGTGTTTCTGGGGCTGAAATGGTCCCAACCACAGGCCAGTGGAGTGAGAACAGAGGGATAAGGGCGAGAAACAGGAGAGCAGAAAAGCTCTTCCCGGGTCTGTCTCCCCCCTCTAGACTGTGAGCCCATTGCTGGGTAGGGACCGTCTCTATATGTTGCCGATTTGTACTGCCCACGTGCTTAGTACAGTGCTCTGCACACAGTAACTGCTCAATAAATATGATTGAATGAATGAATTTAGGACGCAGATCTCGGGTTGCTTCCTGTCACTCCATTGCAGTCTAGACTCATCCATCTTCGATTTACCCTCCCCTGTCCAGGGCCTGGGGTTACAGCACCCAGCAAGTCCCAAGAGTCGCCAAACTATGAATGTGCGTTGCCGTTTGCCCCCGCTGAGGCTCTGGCCCGACGGACAGTCTCCAGACCAAATAGAAACCCACTGGATTCGTGCTGGGGAACAGTTTGTTGTCAGACTTTTCCAGTGGGAACAAATCAGCCCCCTGCGATCCGGATGGAAAGCTCCCGGGATATTTCAGGGGGAGACGGATGTTGGAGTTCTGAGCGGTTTCCAGCTCTTTCACAATTCACTTCCTCCAGCCCTGTGGTGTTAGTTAGGTATTCTGCTCCTCTTTTTTTCTTTTTGTCTGTATTCCTCAGGCCTTGGAGATCGCAGAGCTGAATGGTGGGCCCTGGAAGCTATTTTATCTAAGAAGGTGAGAAAAGAACCACACTTTCCCACACAAAGGTGTGAAACAGCGTGGCCTAGTGGGAAAAAGACAGGACCTGGAAGTCCCAAGACCTGGGTTCGAAACCCACCTCTTCCATTCCAACTTGTACTTCCCAAGTGCTTAGTACAGTGCTCTGCACACAGGAAGCGCTCAGAAAATGCAACTGGATGAATGAATTTGCCTGCTGTGTGACCTTGGGCAAGTCTTTTAACTGCTCTGTATCTATTTCCTCACCTGTAAAATGGGAATTCAATACCACTTCTCCCTCCTACTTAAACTGTGAGCCCCATGTAGGGACAGTGACTGTGTCAGTCCTGATTACTCCAGCATTTAGAACAGTGCTTGACACATAGTAAGCACTTAGCAAATACTTTTTTTAAAAAAAAAAGGTTATACAGCTTAGGGAACCAGACCTGTTTGGTTGCTCCATCTCCCTCGTATGTCCTAGTGGCAAGAACACAGGCTTGGGAGTCAGAGGTCGTGAGTTCTAATCCCAGTTTCGCCACTTGTCTGCTGTGTGACGTTGGGCAAGCCGCTTAACTTCTCTGTGCCTCAGTTACCTCATCTGTAAAATGGGGCTTGAGACTGTGAGCCCCTCATAGGACAATCTGATTACCTTGTATTTACCTCAGGGCTTAGAACAGTGCTTGGCACATAGCACTTAACAAATACCATTATTATTATTATTATTATTATTACCTGTATATATGTATATATGTTTGTACATATTTATTACTCTATTTATTTATTTATTTATTTTACTTGTACATATCTATTCTATTTATTTTATTTTGTTAGTATGTTTGGGTTTTTTTTTTCTCTGTCTCCCCCTTTTAGACTGTGAGCCCAATGTTGGGTAGGGACTGTCTCTATATGTTGCCAATTTGTACTTTCCAAGCGCTTAGCACAGTGCTCTGCACATAGTAAGCGCTCAGTAAATATGATTGATTGATTGATATTATACTTTTACAGCTAACATGCTAGGATCACTTTTTAGGCCCCATTAGCAACCAGTCACGCTTTCTAGGTTTCTTCTGCCCGGTGAATCAGTGAATCAGTTTCAGGGATTTTCTTGTACGGCAACACTGGGTTGGGTTCACATTTCGTTTCCTGCCAATTTTCCAACTCCTTTGGTAGCAACTGGTGCCTTTTCGGTCTTCCCCAGCTGGGCAGCAACGCCTCCGAGTTTGGTTTTCTTATCATGCTGTCAATTCCCTCTTCCAGATTGTAGATCAAACTGTTCCCAGTCTTGATTTAGATAGCCCTAAATCTCCCTCAGTCAGTTTCACTGCTCATTTTTCTCCCGCCTGGTTTCTATCCTGGCAACTTTGCTCGTGCCCCAACCCATTTGAATATGTTTTTCCAAGGGAAATTTGAGGAAAAGTGGATGATTGAAGGCAAGACAAGATGTTCTTTTTCAAGAGCTGTGAACCCCAAATGGGATTATTTGGTGTTAGATGCAGCAGTGGCGATGTCGTTCTCCTGTGAAACTTGGTGCAGGAAACAGTTTTTAGACTTTGCTCTTCCTCTATCACTTAAGCGAAGTGGAGTCAAACGAGGACAATGCTGTTCTCTGCTGGCAGGGGACTTGGGCAAACTGGACTGCATTCCTTCGTGTTGGGGCTGGCTGGCTTTTTTCAGATAAGAAACCAGGGCCCAGACTGATTAATCTACTGGCTTGCCAGTTGCGGAGATGTGTATTAAGAGCCTGTTTTCCAGTCCGGCCTACATCAGTGGCTATTCAGTAGATGGTGCTTATCTACTACTATAAGCACCATGGTTTGGTGGAAATAATAATAATAATAATGGTATTTGTTAAGCACTTACTATGTGCCAGACAATGTTCTAAGCGCTGGTGAAGATACAAGATAAGGTTGGACACGGTCCCTGTCTCACAGAGGGCTCACCGTCTTCATCCCCATTTTACAGATGAGGGAACTGAGGCACAGAGAAGTTAAGCGACTTGCACGAGGTCACACAGAAGACAAGTGGCAGAGCCAGGATTAGAATCCATGACCTTCTAACTCCCAGTCCCATGCGCTATCCACTACGCCATGCTGCTGCTCAAAGGGCACAGGCTTGGAAGTCAGAAGACCTGAATACTAATCCTGGCCCCATCACTTGCCTGTTATGTGACCTTGGGACAAGTCACTTGATTTATCTATACCTCTGTTTTCTTACTTACAAAGGGTGAGGGTGAGGAGTTTCTGCTTGATGCGTAGGTTGATTGGTAGACACTGGAGATTTTTGAGGAGGGGAGTAACATGCCCAGAGCGTTTCTGCACAAAGACGATCCGGGCAGCGGCGTGAAGTATGGATTGAAGTGGGGAGAGACAGGAGGATGGGAGATCGGAGAGGAGGCTGATGCAGTAGTCCAGACGGGATAGGATGAGAGCTTGAGCGAGCAGGGTAGTGGTTTGGATGGAGAGGAAAGGGCGGATCTTGGCAATGTTGCAGAGGTGAGACCGGCAGGTTATGGTGATGGCTTGGATGTGAGGGGTGAACGAGAGAGCGGAGTCGAGGATGACACCAAGGTTGCGGGCTTGTGAGACGGGAAGGATGGTAGTGCCGTCAACAGTGATGGGAAAGTCAGGGAGAGGGCAGGGTTTGGGAGGGAAGACAAGGAGTTCAGCCTTGGACATGTTGAGTTTTAGATGGCGGGCAGACATCCAGATGGAGATGTCCTGAAGGCAGGAGGAGATGCGAGCCTGGAGGGAGGGAGAGAGAGCAGGGGCAGAGATGTAGATTTGGGTGTCATCAGCTTAGAGCTGATAGTTGAAGCCGTATCAGATGTAGTTTCTGTCCAACAGTAGGTAAAGCAATTTCTGTTATCTGCCTCTAGTTCCTCTTTAATGAAAGGCAGGAGTGTAAGGCTCGTTGTCTCTAAGGACTAGACTCATCAGAACAAAGGCTCCAGTTTGAATAATAATAATAATAATAAACTTCACATCCCTCAGAACTGTGCTGCAACTAGTTATAAGGATTTCATTCGAACAAGGTATTTGGTCTCCAGAAGTAGAGAATTGTCCATTTTTGGAAATACTATCATTTAGGATGGTCTTGACTCTTTTACATTGAAAATGTTGGTGTTAGGCAGTAATCTTGACTTCAATAAAGCAATTTTAGTTGAAGAATGTAAGGCTATTACTATTTACTGAGATCCAGTCAGATTCAGAAGAAAACAAAGACCAAGACACAATCCCCATCTAGCCTGCAGCTAAAAATATGGGAGTTCAGCTCTGGAGAGACTTTTGTCTTTTCTGCCAGCTTTCAAATTGTGAAGTAGGGACAATCACACGTTTGAAATCTCACGTTCTAATATTCCTCGGATTAGGACCAGTCGCCACCACAACTCTCAAACTCCCTTTCCTTGGCTCTTCTTTCACCCAGATCTTCTTTCTTGTCAGACTCGTAAACTTTTAACAAGTGTTCAATGTTCCTTTTTGTTGTCTCTGCGGACACAAGACATGAAATTGCCTAGTACTCCCTGTGCTTCTGTCCTATCGTTAAACTTACTTCCTGCATCCACAGCCCACTGGAAGAAAATCTCTCAGATGAACCTTCTGTAAATGGATCTCAGCAAGGGTCATCCATCCAGTTGGCAGCAGCGTGGCTCAGTGGAAAGAGCCCGGGCTTGGGAGTCAATCAATCAATCAATCAATCATATTTATTGAGCGCTTACTATGTGCAGAGCACTGTACTAAGCACTTGGGAAGTACAAGTTGGCAACATATAGAGACAGTCCCTACCCAACATTGGGCTCGCAGCCTAAAAGGGGGAGACAGAGAAAAAAAACCCAAACATACTAACAAAATAAAATAAATAGAATAGATATGTACAAGTAAAATAAATAAATAAATAAATAGAGTAATAAATGTGTACAAACATATATACATATATACAGTCAGAGGTCGTGGGTTCAAATTCCGGCTCCGCCAATTGCCAGCTGTGTGACTTTGGGCAAGTCACTTCACTTCTCTGGGCCTCGGTTACCTCATCTGTAAAATGAGGATTAATAATAATAATAATAATTGGCATTTGTTAAGCACTTACTATGTGCAAAGCACTGTTCTAAGCACTGGGGAGGATACAGGGTGATCAGGTTGTCCCATGCGGGGCTCACAGTCTTAATCCCCATTTTACAGATGAGGTAACTGAGGCCCAGAGAAGTTAAGTGACTTGCCCAAGATCACACAGCAGACATGTGGTGGAGTCAGGATTCGAACCCATGACCTCTGACTCCAAAGCCCGTGCTCTTGCCACTGAGCCACGCTGCTTCCCTAAGACTGTGAGCCCCCCGTAAGACAACCTGACCACCTTGTAACCCCCCCAGCGCTTAGAACAGTGCTTTGTACATAGTAAGCGCTTAATAAATGCCATTATTATTATTATTATTATTAAACAACGAAGATGATCAAGAAATTAGAGAAGTAGTGTGGAGAGCCATAGAAAAGGATTCCAGTGGCATGGGGAGGTTGTTGTCCATCTCTAGACTGTGAGCCCGTTGTTGGGTAGGGATTGTCCCTATCTGTTGCTAAATTGGACTTTCCAAGCGCTTAGTATAGTGCTCTGCACACAGTAAGCGTTCAATAAATAAGATTGAATGAATGAGTGAATGAATGAATGAATGACCAGCCACAGAAGGGGAAAGACGACGGGGTGAGAAAAGGAGGCCCTCCCCTTATAGACTGTGAGCCCGCTGTTGGGTAGGGACCATCTCTGTATGTTTGTACATATTTATTACTCTATTTATTTATTTTACTTGTACCTATCTATTCTATTTATTTTATTTTGTTAATATGTTTGGTTTTGTTCTCTGTCTCCCCCTTCTAGACTGTGAGCCCACTGTTGGGTAGGGACTGTCTCTAGATGTTGCCAACTTGTGCTTCCCAAGCGCTTAGTCCAGTGCTCTGCACACAGTAAGCGCTTAATAAATACGACTGAATGAATGTTTTGTTTTGTTGTCTGTCCCCCTTCTAATAATAATAGCATTTATTAGACTATTATTAGCAGTCAGACTAATAGCAGTTAGCTATTTACTCAGTGCTGTGCACACAGTAAGCGCTCAATAAGTATGACTGAATGAATGAATGAATGAATGTTTTGTTTTGTTGTCTGTCTCCCCCTTCTAGACTGTGAGCCCGCTGTTGGGTTGGGACCGTCTCTAGATGTTGCCAACTTGTGCTTCCCAAGCGCTTAGTACAGTGCTCTGCACACAGTAAGCTTTCAATAAGTACGACTGACTGAATGAATGAATGTTTTGTTTTGTTGTCTGTCTCCCCCTTCTAGATTGTGAGCCCGCTGTTGGGTAGCGACCGTCCCTAGGTGTTGCCAACATGTGCTTCCAAAGCGCTTAGTCCAGTGCTCTGCGCACAGTAAGCGCTCAGTAAATACGATTGAATGACTGAATGAGTGTTTTGTTTTGTTGTCTGTCTCCCCCTTGTAGACTGTGAGGACGCTGTTGGGTAGGGACTGTCTCTATCTGTTGCCGACTTGTGCTTCCCAAGCGCTTAGTCCAGTGCTCTGCACACAGTAAGCGCTTAATAAATACGATTGAATGAATGTTTTGTTTTGTTGTCTGTCCCCCTTCTAATAATAATAGCATTTATTAGACTGCTATTATTAGCAGTCAGACTAATAGCAGTTAGACAGCTGTTTACTCAGTGCTGTGCACACAGTAAGCGCTCAAAAAGTATGACTGACTGAATGAATGAATGTTTTGTTTTGTTGTCTGTCTCCCCCTTCTAGACCGTGAGCCCGCTGTTGGGTAGGGACCGTCCCTAGATGTTGCCAACTTGTGCTTCCCAAGCGCTTAGTCCAGTGCTCTGCACACAGTAAACATTCAATAAATACGATTGAATGAATGAATGAGTGTTTTGTTTTGTTGTCTGTCTCCCCCTTGTAGACTGTGAGAACGCTGTTGGGTAGGGACTGTCTCTATCTGTTGCCAACTTGTGCTTCCCAAGCGCTTAGTACAGTGCTCTGCACACAGTAAGCGCTCAGTAAGTACGATTGAATGAATGAATGAATGTTTTGTTTTGTTGTCTGTCTCCCCCTTGTAGACTGTGAGAACGCTGTTGGGTAGGGACTGTCTCTCTATGTTGCCAACTTGTGCTTCCCAAGCACTTAGTCCAGTGCTCTGCGCACGGTAAGCGCTCAATAAATACAACTGAATGAATGAATGAGTGTTTTGTTTTGTTGTCTGTCTCCCCCTTGTAGACTGTGAGGACGCTGTTGGGTAGGGACTGTCTCTATCTGTTGCCAACTTGTGCTTCCCAAGCGCTTAGTCCAGTGCTCTGCACACAGTAAGCGCTCAATAAATACGATTGAATGAATGTTTTGTTTTGTTGTCTGTCCCCCTTCTAATAATAATAGCATTTATTAGACTATTATTAGCAGTCAGACTAATAGCAGTTAGCTATTTACTCAGTGCTGTGCACACAGTAAGCGCTCAATAAGTATGACTGACTGACTGACTGAATGAATGTTTTGTTTTGTTGTCTGTCTCCCCCTTCTAGACCGTGAGCCCGCTGTTGGGTAGGGACCGTCCCTAGATGTTGCCAACTTGTGCTTCCCAAGCGCTTAGTACAGTGCTCTGCACACGGTAAGCGCTCAATAAATACGACTGAATGAATGAATGTTTTGTTTTGTTGTCTGTCTCCCCCTTGTAGACTGTGAGAACGCTGTTGGGTAGGGACTGTCTCTCTGTGTTGCCAACTTGTGCTTCCCAAGCGCTTAGTACAGTGCTCTGCACACAGTAAGCGCTCAGTAAGTACGATTGAATGAATGAATGAATGTTTTGTTTTGTTGTCTGTCTCCCCCTTGTAGACTGTGAGGACGCTGTTGGGTAGGGACTGTCTCTATCTGTTGCCAACTTGTGCTTCCCAAGCGCTTAGTCCAGTGCTCTGCACACGGTAAGCGCTCAATAAATACGATTGAATGAATGTTTTGTTTTGTTGTCTGTCCCCCTTCTAATAATAATAGCATTTATTAGACTATTATTAGCAGTCAGACTAATAGCAGTTAGCTATTTACTCAGTGCTGTGCACACAGTAAGCGCTCAATAAGTATGACTGACTGACTGAATGAATGTTTTGTTTTGTTGTCTGTCTCCCCCTTCTAGACCGTGAGCCCGCTGTTGGGTAGGGACCGTCCCTAGATGTTGCCAACTTGTGCTTCCCAAGCGCTTAGTACAGTGCTCTGCACACGGTAAGCGCTCAATAAATACGACTGAATGAATGAATGTTTTGTTTTGTTGTCTGTCTCCCCCTTGTAGACTGTGAGAACGCTGTTGGGTAGGGACTGTCTCTAGATGTTGCCAACTTGTGCTTCCCAAGCGCTTAGTACAGTGCTCTGCACACAGTAAGCGCTCAGTAAGTACGATTGAATGAATGAATGAATGTTTTGTTTTGTTGTCTGTCTCCCCCTTGTAGACTGTGAGGACGCTGTTGGGTAGGGACTGTCTCTATCTGTTGCCAACTTGTGCTTCCCAAGCGCTTAGTCCAGTGCTCTGCACACGGTAAGCGCTCAATAAATACGATTGAATGAATGTTTTGTTTTGTTGTCTGTGTCCTCCTTCTAGACTGTGAGCCCGCTGTTGGGTAGGGACTGTCTCTAGATGTTGCCAACTTGTGCTTCCCAAGCGCTTAGTCCAGTGCTCTGCTCACGGTAAGCGCTCAATAAATACGATTGAATGAATGAATGTTTTGTTTTGTTGTCTGTCTCCCCTTTGTAGACTGTGAGAATGCTGTTGGGTAGGGACTGTCTCTATCTGTTGCCAACTTGTGCTTCCCAAGCGCTTAGTCCAGTGCTCTGCACACGGTAAGCGCTCAATAAATACGATTGAATGAATGTTTTGTTTTGTTGTCTGTGTCCTCCTTCTAGACTGTGAGCCCGCTGTTGGGTAGGGACTGTCTCTAGATGTTGCCAACTTGTGCTTCCCAAGCGCTTAGTACAGTGCTCTGCACACAGTAAGCGCTCAATAAATACGACTGAATGAATGAATGTTTTGTTTTGTTGTCTGTCTCCCCCTTGTAGACTGTGAGAATGCTGTTGGGTAGGGACTGTCTCTATCTGTTGCCAACTTGTGCTTCCCAAGCGCTTAGTACACTGCTCTGCACACAGTAAGCGCTCAGTAAGTACGATTGAATGAATGAATGAATGAATGTTTTGTTTTGTTGTCTGTCTCCCCCTTGTAGACTGTGAGCCCGCTGTTGGGTAGGGACTGTCTCTCGATGTTGCCAACTTGTGCTTCCCAAGCGCTTAGTACAGTGTTCTCCTTAGGGTAAGCGCTCAGTAAATACGATTGATTGAATGAATGAATGACTGAATGACTGAATGAATGAATGGAAAAGGAGGCCCCGCCAGGCCCAAGGCACGCGAGCGCGCGAGGCGCCGCCTCCTTCCCGCTCCGCTCCAGGGCGGGGCGCCCACTTCCGGTGGGGAAGGGGTTCGCGGCGACGCCGGCGGAAGTGCTCCCCGGCCGGGCGCCCCCACTTCCGGTCCGCCCCTTTTGGCCCCTCTGCGCGCCTGTGTGTGCCTTTTTCCGGCAGAGCGAGTCCCGGGGCCGGCGACGGGGGAGAGCGGGGGGGGACGGCGGGATCGGCGGCCGACGGAGGGGGCGGGGGGAGGGGGCTCCAGTCGGGGGTGGGGGGGGGGCGGAACCCCAGCGCCGCCGGGGCCGTGTTTCCGGGGGGGGCGGCCTTCGCGGGGACACCCGGCCCGGTAACGGCTGAGGCGGCGGCGGGGATGGCGGCGCCGGGCAGGGACGGGCCGCGGCCGGGACTGTGAGGGGGACGACGAGGCGACGCCGCCGCCGCCGCCATCGTCGCCATCATCGTCGTCGTCGTCGTCCTCACCATGGACGGGGGGAAGCCGAGCCTGCAGCTGGTGTACCAGGCGGTGCAGGCGCTCTACCACGACCCGGACCCCAGCGGGAAGGAGCGCGCTTCCTTCTGGCTCGGGGAGCTGCAGCGCTCGGTGAGGCCACCGGGAGGGCTGCGGGGAGGAGGAGGAGGAGGAGGCGGCGGCCGCCGTCCTGGGTTCGAATCCCGCCTCTGCCAACCGGCAGCCGGGGCACTTGGGGCAAGTCACTTCATCATCAGTCGTATTTATTGAGCGCTTACCATGTGCAGAGCGCTAGACATGTTTACTACTGTATTTATTTATTTTATTTGCACATATCATCACCATCAATCGTATTTATTGAGCGCTTACCATGTGCAGAGCGCTGGACATATTTATTACTGTATTTATTTATTTTACTTGTACATATCATCATCCTCATCAATCGTATTTATTGAGCGCTTACTATGTGCAGAGCGCTGGACCTATTTATTACTGTATTTATTTATTTTATTTGTACATATCATCATCATCAGTCGTATTTATTGAGCGCTTACTAGGTGCAGAGCGCTGGACATATTTATTACTGTATTTATTTATTTTATTTGTACATATCATCATCCTCATCAATCGTATTTATTGAGCGCTTACTATGTGCAGAGCGCTGGACCTATTTATTACTGTATTTATTTATTTTACTTGTACATATCATCATCATCATCAGTCGTATTTATTGAGCGCTTACTATGTGCAGAGTGCTGTACATGTTTATTACTGTATTTATTTATTTTACTTGTACATATCATCATCCTCATCAGTCGTATTTATTGAGCGCTTACTATGTGCAGAGCGCTGGACCTATTTATTACTGTATTTATTTATTTTATTTGTACATATCATCATCACTCGTATTTATTGAGCGCTTACTATGTGCAGAGCGCTGGACATATTTATTACTGTATTTATTTTATTTGTACATATCATCGTCATCATCAGTCGTATTTATTGAGCGCTTACTATGTGCAGAGCGCTGGACCTATTTATTACTGTATTTATTTATTTTATTTGTACATATCATCATCATCAGTCGTATTTATTGAGCGCTTACTATGTGCAGAGCGCTGGACATGTTTACTACTGTATTTATTTATTTTACTTGTACATATCATCATCCTCATCAATCGTATTTATTGAGCGCTTACTATGTGCAGAGCGCTGGACATATTTATTACTGTATTTATTTATTTTATTTGTACATATCATCATCCTCATCAATCGTATTTATTGAGCGCTTACCATGTGCAGAGCGCTGGACATATTTATTACTGTATTTATTTATTTTACTTGTACATATCATCATCCTCATCAATCGTATTTATTGAGCGCTTACTATGTGCAGAGCGCTGGACATGTTTACTACTGTATTTGTTTATTTTACTTGTACATATCATCCTCATCAATCGTATTTATTGAGCGCTTACTATGTGCAGAGCGCTGGACATATTTATTACTGTATTTATTTATTTTACTTGTACATATCATCATCCTCATCAATCGTATTGAGCGCTTACTATGTGCAGAGCGCTGGACATATTTATTACTGTATTTATTTATTTTACTTGTACATATCATCATCCTCATCAATCGTATTTATTGAGCGCTTACTGTGTGCAGAGCGCTGGACCTATTTATTACTGTATTTATTTATTTTATTTGTACATATCATCACCATCAGTCGTATTTATTGAGCGCTTACTATGTGCAGAGCGCTGTGCATGTTTATTACTGTATTTATTTATTTATTTTACTTGTACATATCCTCATCAATCGTATTTATTGAGCGCTTACCATGTGCAGAGCGCTGGACATATTTATTACTGTATTTATTTATTTTACTTGTACATATCATCATCCTCATCAATCGTATTTATTGAGCGCTTACTATGTGCAGAGCGCTGGACATGTTTACTACTGTATTTGTTTATTTTACTTGTACATATCATCCTCATCAATCGTATTTATTGAGCGCTTACTATGTGCAGAGCGCTGGACATATTTATTACTGTATTTATTTATTTTACTTGTACATATCATCATCCTCATCAATCGTATTGAGCGCTTACTATGTGCAGAGCGCTGGACATGTTTACTACTGTATTTATTTATTTTACTTGTACATATCATCATCCTCATCAATCGTATTTATTGAGCGCTTACTATGTGCAGAGCGCTGGACATATTTATTACTGTATTTATTTATTTTATTTGTACATATCATCACCATCAGTCGTATTTATTGAGCGCTTACTATGTGCAGAGCGCTGTGCATGTTTATTACTGTATTTATTTATTTATTTTACTTGTACATATCATCCTCATCAGTCGTATTTATTGAGCGCTTACTATGTGCAGAGCGCTGGACCTATTTATTACTGTATTTATTTATTTTATTTGTACATATCATCATCATCATCAGTCGTATTTATTGAGCGCTTACTATGTGCAGAGTGCTGTACATGTTTACTACTGTATTTATTTATTTTACTTGTACATATCATCATCCTCATCAGTCGTATTTATTGAGCGCTTACTATGTGCAGAGCGCTGGACATATTTATTACTGTATTTATTTATTTTATTTGTACATATCATCACCATCAGTCGTATTTATTGAGCGCTTACTATGTGCAGAGCGCTGTGCATGTTTATTACTGTATTTATTTACTTATTTTACTTGTACATATCATCATCATCAATCGTATTTATTGAGCGCTTACTATGTGCAGAGCGCTGGACATATTTATTACTGTATTTATTTATTTTATTTGTACATATCATCATCATCAGTCGTATTTATTGAGCGCTTACTATGTGCAGAGCGCTGGAAATATTTATTACTGTATTTATTTATTTATTTTACTTGTACATATCATCATCATCATCAATTGTATTTATTGAGCGCTTACTATGTGCAGAGCGCTGGACATATTTATTACTGTATTTATTTATTTATTTTACTTGTATAGACCATCATCATCATCAATCGTATTTATTGAGCGCTTACGATGTGCAGAGCGCTGGACGTATTTATTACTGTATTTATTTATTTATTTATTTTACTTGTACATATCATCATCATTATCAATCGTATTTATTGAGCGCTTACTATGTGCAGAGCACTGGACATATTTATTACACCGTCAGCTGGGGGACTTTGGGCAAGTCACTTCATCATCATCATCAATCGTATTTATTGAGCGCTTACTATGTGCAGAGCGCTGGACCTATTTATTACTGTATTTATTTATTTATTTATCTTACTTGTACATATCATCATCATCATCAATCGTATTTATTGAGCGCTTACTATGTGCAGAGCACTGGACATATTTATTACACCGTCAGCTGGGTGACTTTGGACAAGTCACTTCATCATCATCATCATCAATCGTATTTATTGAGCGCTTACTATGTGCGGAGCACTGGACATATTTATTACTCTATTTATTTGTTTATTTTACTTGTACCTATCTATTCTATTTATTTTATTTTGTGAGTAGGTTTGGTTTTGTTCCCCGTCTCCCCCTTTTAGACTGTGAGCCCGCTGTTGGGTAGGGACGGTCTCTAGATGTTGCCAACTTGTACTTCCCAAGCGCTTCGTACAGTGCTCTGCACATAGTAAGCGCTCAATAAATACAATTGAATGAATGAATCATTATTATTATTATTATTGGAACCTTGGTCCTCCCCATTGGGTATATATGTATATGTGTTTGTACATATTCATTACTCTGTTTATTTTACTTGTACCTATCTATTCTATTTATTTTATTTTGTTAGTAGGTTTGGTTTTGTCTCCCCCTTTTAGACTGCGAGCCCACTGTTGGGCAGGGCCTGTCTCTAGATGTTGCCAATTTGTACTTCCCAAGCGCTTAGTATAGTGCTCTGCACATAGTAAGCGCTCAATAAATACGATTGATTGTACTAAGCGCTTGGGAAGTACAAATTGGCAACATCTAGAGACAGTCCCTACCCAACAGTGGGCTCACAGTCAGTCAATCAATCAATCGTATTTATTGAGCGCTTACTATGTGCAGAGCGCTGTACATATGTATTACTCTATTTATTGATTGATTTATTTTACTTGTACATATCTATTCTATTTATTTTATTTTGTTAGTATGTTTGGTCTCCCCCTCGTCCCTCTTTCCATCCCCCCCATCTTACCTCCTTCCCTTCCCCACAGCACCTGTATATATGTATATATGTTTGTACATATTTATTACTCTATTTATTTTACTTGTACATATCTATTCTATTTATTTTATTTTGTTAGTAGGTTTGGTTTTGTTCTCTGTCTCCCCCTTTTAGACTGTAAGCCCACTGTTGCGTAGGGCCTGTCTCTAGATGTTGCCAATTTGTACTTCCCAAGCGCTTAGTACAGTGCTCTGCACATAGTAAGTGCTCAATAAATATGATTGATTGATTGATTGTACTAAGCGCTTGGGAAGTACAAATTGGCAACATCTAGAGACAGTCCCTACCCAATAGCGGGCTCACAGTCTAAACGGGGGAGACAGAGAACAAAACCAAACATACTCACGAAATAAAATAAATAGGATAGATATGTACAAGTAAAATAAATAAATAGAGTAATAAATATGTACAAACATATATACATATACTTCACTTCTCTGAGCCTCAGTTACCTCATCTGGAAAATGGGGACTAAGATTGTGAGCCTCACAAGGGACAACCTGATCCTCTTGTATCCTCCCCAGCGCTTAGAACAGTGCTTTGCACATAGTAAGCGCTTAACAAATACCAAAGTTATTATTATTATTGTTATTATCCTTCCATCCATCCATCAGTCGTATTTATGGAGCCTTCTAGACTGTGAGCCCACTGTTGGGTAGGGACCGTCTCTAGATGTTGCCAACTCGGACTTCCCAAGCGCTTAGTCCAGTGCTCTGCACACAGTAGGCGCTCAATAAATATGATTGAATGATTGAGTACTTCCCAAGCGCTTAGTACAGTGCTCTGCACACATGAAGCGCTCAATAAATACAATTGATTGATTGATTGAGCGCTTACCCTCCCTTGAAGGCCCTACTGAGAGCCCACCTCCTCCACACTGCCGGACTGAGCCCCCTCGTCCCCCTCTCCATCCCCTCCCCACAGCACCTGTATATATGTATATGTGTTTGTACATATTTATTACTCTATTTATTTGACTTGCACATATCTATTCTATTTATTTTATTTTGTTAATATGTTTGGTTTTGTTCCCTGTCTCCCCCTTCTCGACTGTGAGCCCGCTGTTGCGTAGGGACTGTCTCTAGATGTTGCCAACTTGTACTTTCCAAGCACTTAGTCCAATGCTCTGCACACAGGAAGCGCTCAATAAATACGATTGATTGAGCGCTTACCCTCTCTTCAAGGGTACTTCCCAAGCGCTTAGTCCAGTGCTCTGCACACAGTAAGCGCTCAATAAATACGGTTGATTGATTGAGCGCTTACCCTCTCTTCAAGGGTACTTCCCAAGCGTTTAGTACAGTGCTCTGCACACAGAAAGCGCTCAATAAATACGATTGATTGATTCAAGGCCCCTCCTCCAGACTGCCAGACTGAGCCCCCTCGTCCCCCTCTCCATCCCCTCCCCAGAGCACCTGTATATATATATATATATATTTGTACATATTTATTACTCTATTTGACTTGTACATATCTATTCTATTTGTTTTATTTTGTTAATATGTTTGGTTTTGTTGTCTGTCTCCCCCTTCTCAACTGTGAGCCCACTGTTGGGTAGGGACTGTCTCTATATGTTGCCAATTTGTACTTCCCAAGTGCTTAGTACAGTGCTCTGCACATAGTAAGCGCTCAATAAATATGATTTATGATGATGATACTGTGTGCAGAGCAGTGTACTAAGCGCTCGGGAAGTCCAAGTTGGCAACATATAGAGATGGCCCCTACCCAACAGTGGCCATCCTTCTAGTCACTCATTCATTCATTCAATCCTATGTTTGTATGTATTTATTACTCTATTTATTTATTTTATTCATTCAGTCAGTCCTATGTTTGTACGTATTTCTTATTCTATTTATTTATTTGTATGTATCTACCCAACAGTGGCCATCCTTCTAGTCGCTCAGTCATTCATTCAATCCTGTGTTTGTACGTATTTATTACTCTACTTATTACTCTATGTATTTATTTATTTGACTTGTCCATATCTATTCTATTTATTTTATTTTGTGAATATGTTTTGTTTTGTTCTCTGTCTCCCCCTTGTAGACTGTGAGCCCGCTGTTGGGTATTTATTACTCTATTTATTTGTACGTATCTACCCAACAGTGGCCATCCTTCTAGTCACTCAGTCATTCATTCAATCCTGTGTTTGTACGTATTTATTACTCTACTTATTTATGTATTCTATTCATTCATTCAATCCTGTGTCTGTACGTATCTATTACTCTATGTATTTTATTTGTACGGATCTATTCTATTTATTTTATTTCGTTAATATGTTTCGTTGCCTGTCTCCCCCTTCTAGACTGTGAGCCCGCTGCTGGGTAGGGACCGTCCCTAGTTGATGCCGACTTGTACTTCCCAAGCGCTTAGTCCAGTGCTCTGCACACAGTAAGCGCTCAGTAAATGCGATTGAATGAATGAATGAATATGTTTTGTTTCATTGTCTGTCTCCCCCTTCTAGACTGTGAGCCCACTGTTGGGGAGGGACCGGCTCTAGATGTTGCCGACTTGGACTTCCCAAGCGCTTAGCCCAGTGCTCTGCACACAGGAAGCGCTCAATCAGTACGATTGAATGAATGAATGAATTCATTCAAAACAAAACATATTAACAAAATAAAATAAATAGAATAAATATGTACAAATAAAATAGAGTAATAAGTACATACAAATATATATATATATAAATATGTTCTAAGTGCTGAGTTAGATACAGGGTGATCAGATTGTCCCACGTGGGGCTTACAGCCTTTATCCCCATTTTACAGGTGAGGGAACTGAGGCCCAGAGAATAATAATAATTATAATGATAATGATGGTATTTGTTAAGCGCTTATTATGTGCTGAGCGCTGTTCTAAATGTTGGGTTAGATACAAGGTAATCAGATTGTCCCACGTGGGGCTCACAGTCTTCATCCCCATTTGACAGATGAGGTCACTGAGGCCCAGAAAATAATAATAATAACAATAATGGCATTGAGCACTTACTAGGTGCCACGCACCGTTTTAAGCACTGAGGGAAGTACAAGGTGATCAGATTGTCCCACGTGGGGCTCACAGTCTTCATCCCCATTTTACAGATGAGGTAACTGAGGCCCAGAGAATAAGAATAATAATAATAGCATTTGTTAAGCGTTTACTCTTTGCTGAGTGCTGTTATACAAGGTGATCAGATTGACCCACATGAGGCTCACAGTCTTCATCCCCATTTTACAGATGTGGGAACTGAGGCCCAGAGAATAAAATAATAATAGTGTTTGTTAAGCCCTTACTAGGTGCCAAGCACTGTTCTAAGCACTGGGGGAAGTACAAGGTAATCACATTGTCCCACGTGGGGCTTACAGTCTTCATCCCCATTTTCCAAATGAGGGAACTGAGGCCCAGAGAAGTGAAGTGACTTGCCCAAATTTACACAGCTGACAAAGTGGCAGAGTCGGGATTAGAACCCATGACCATTTATTCATTCAGTCGTATTGAGCGCTTACTGCCTAGAAGCAGCGTGGCTCAGTGGCAATAGCCCAGGCTTGGGAGTCGGAGGTCGTGGATTCTAATCCCGCCTCCGCCACTTTGTCAGCTGTGTAAATTTGGGCAAGTCACTTCACTTCTCTGGGCCTCAGTTCCCTCATTTGGAAAATGGGGATGAAGAGTTCAGTTTGGCCACAGATAGAGACAATCCCTGCCCAACAACGGGCTCACAGTCTTCACTCCCCCTGCCCCTGACGACTGGCTGCTGAGTAGTTATACCTGTCTACTTGGTTTTTGTTGTGTGTTTTGTTGCCTGACTCCCCCCTTCTGGATTGTGAGCCCCTTGTTGGGTAGGGACCGTCTCTAGATGTTGCCGACTTGTACTTCCCAAGCGCGTAGTACAGTGTTCCGCACACAGGGTTTACTCTATCAATACGATTGAATGAATGAGTGAGTAACAATAATAATAATAATGATGGTATTTGTTAAGCGCTTACTATGTGCCAGGCACTGTTCTAAGCGCTGGGGGAGACACAAGTTAATCAGATTGTCCCATGTGGGGCTCACAGTCTTAATCCCCATTTTACAGAGAGATTTCTGAGGCACAGAGAACAATAATAATAATGGTATTTAAGTGTTTACTATGTGCCAAGCACTGTTCTAAGCTTTGGGGTGTATACAAGCAAATCGGGTTGGACACAGTCCCTTTCCCACGTGGGGCTCACCGTCTCAGTCCCCATTTTACAGATGAGGTAACTGAGGCACAGAGAAGTGAAGCGACTTGCCCAAGGTCACACAGCAGACAAGTGGCAGGGTCGGGATTAGAATCCACATCCCAGAGGCCGGGCCTAGGAGTCAGAAGGTCATGGATTCTAATCCCGGCTCCGCCACTTGTCTGCTGCGTGACCTTAGGCAAGTCACCTCACTTGTCTTAATATTATATCACTTGATTATTATTATTATTATTATTATTAAGGTTCCAGCCTTGCTGCTCCCCAGGAAGACCCAGGCCTACCCTCGGCTGTACCCCAAACTCCGCCACGACCCCCAATCTCTACTTTTCATTATTCATTCATTCAATCATATTTATTGAGCGCTTACTGTGTGCAGGGCACTGTTCTAAGCACTTGGGAAGTACAAATCGGCAACACATAGAGAAGGTCCCTACTCAACAACGGGCTCACAGTCTAGAAGGAGACAGACAACAAAACAAAACACATAGACAGGTGTCAAAATCGTCAGAATAAATAGAATTATAGCTATATGCACATCATTAACAAAATAAATAGAATAGTAAATATATACAAGTAAAATAGAGTAATAAATCTGTACAAATATGAACAAGTGCTGTGGGGAGGCGAAGGAGGTTGGGGGGTGCGATGGGGGAGGAGGAGAGGAAAAAGGGGGCTCAGTTTAGGAAGGCTTCCTGGAGGAGGTTAGCTCTCTCTAGGGTTTGAAGGGAAGAAGAGAGCTTTAGACCGTAAGCTCATCTTGGCAGGGAATGTGTCTGCTTATTGTTACATCGTACTTTCCCAAGCGCTTTGTACAGTGCTGTGCATCCAGTAAGCACGATTGAAGGAGTGAATGAATGAATACTTCCCATTCATAATTCTCCGTTCTGAACCCCAGAAGTCCATTATGGGCGGGGAACGTGCTTACTGATTGTGTTGTGTTGTGCTCTCCCAAGTGCTTAGTTCAGTGCTCTGCACATAGTAAACGCTCAATAAATCCAACTGATTGATTGACCTTCATTTCCCGCACTTGAGTTTGTTCTTTCCCCCCTGCACCCCTCTCCCCGGTCTAGCCCTCATAGGTTTCCTTTTCTGTCTTCCGACAATCAGTAGTATTTATTAAGCACTCAGTTTGTGCGGGGCACTGTACTAGGCGCTTGGAATAGTACAGTAAAGACAGTGGTCCAGGTGCTTTCCATCTTAACTCCTCCGACTGACCCTGAGCCCGGTTTCTGATGAGTTGTGTCTTGGAGATCTCGACCACCTGAGCAACTGTTAAATGCTATGAAAATGTCAATCATTACTCAGGTTGACATGATATTACTAAAACCTATGCCATTTCCCCGGGTTTTGCTTTTTCTCCTCCCCCCGGGATTCTGCCGTCTTAATTTTCCTTCGGTCCCTTCCATTTCTTGGTTTAAAAAGTAAATATTCCAGTCAGGCACTGATGAGCTGAGTGTCCTGCTAGTACCCCACTACGGGGACAGAGAAAGGACGGAGAAGTTGTAAAAATCAAAACAAACACCCTTTCGTTAGCACTTATGAAAGCTTGGTTGGGTCGGGGTGTGTGTGAAATGTATTTCTGTTTTCTCTAATCTATGGATTGTTTGGCCGTCGTTCATCCATCCATTATATATCCATTATGCTATAGTCAGTCTATGTGTAATTAGTCTTAATTTTTATCAAGAATGTTAATGTTGGAAAGTGGTTATTAGGATGGACTGTGGTTTTTATTGTTTTTTTTTTTTTTATCCTCCCCACCCTTTTTGGTCTTTTCCCAGTTTGTTAGCACCTAGAGTGTCAGGGCACAGAGTAAGTAGGAACAGAGCAGACCCTTTCTCGCTTTTGCTCCTTGTTAGCAGCTCTGGTAAAGGCTTGGTGGAGGAAGTGACTTGAACTCTTGATTAAAATAAGGTTTGGGAATTGTCAGTGGAGAGGAAGTAAGCAGAGTGAGCCAGTGGGGAGAGCCTCGGAAGATCTGGATTCTATTTTTAACAGTGGGCACTTCATTTAGCCTCCCTTTTCTCATCTGTGAAAGAATAATAATAGTAGCCCCACCCTATTCCTCAGGAACGTCAGGAGGACAAAAGGAGTTGATGATTTCTTTAAATAATATGGTGCATTCATTTTTTCCTAGGGGCTTTGTTGTATTGTACTCTCCCAAGAGCTTAGTACAGTGCTGTGCACGCAGTAAGCACTTAATAAATACAATTTGACAGTTATTTCATTTTTTCGCGCAGTTCCTATTCTCCATAATCGAGGCTTAACTAGAACCAGCATTTGTGGCATTTTATATTTTCAGCTTTTGATGACTTTCTGTCAGTTATTCTTGTGAAATAGAGCCAGTTCTTTATTGTATGTAGAAAGAGTGAAGGGCTGAGGAAAGCAAATGACTTTGCTTCTAATGACAGAGTTGGAATTCGACCTCAGTTTGTTGATGAGTTCAGTGATCCTCTCAAGCTACGGAAACGATGAATAAGTTGATAACTGGCAGGGAATTTTGAAAGGTTTCTGTCAGCACCAAGGCTGTTTTTTCTCCTGTATGTAGGAGAGAGAGAGCACATGGTTGGCCTCGAGTTTTCTCGGGACGACTTCGCAAACAGAAGTTGCTTCGAGAAGAAATTGCCTGTCTATCAGAAAATTATAAAAGAACTTTAAAAAAATGTCATCATGAAGCCCACCAGTTTTATTTCCATGGACCTGTGACAGGAAGGAAACAAAGATGCTGCTAACAAGCACATTTTTTTGGGAGGGAGGGGGGTTCTTGCTAAGCACTGAGGTAGTTAGAAGATGATTAGTACAGACAGTCCCTGTCCCACCTGGGGCTCATAGTTTAAGTACCCCAAATGTTTTTTTGGAGGGTGTAAACAGCGAAGGTCTGTTCCTTGATCGTTTTATTTAAGATACCAGCCATTTACCACCAAAAGGCTAATGTGGTGGAAAGGCTAATGTGGACAAGGACTGTGTCCAACCTGATTAGCTTGAATCTACCCCAGCGATCAGAATAGTGCTTGACACATTGTAAGTTCTTAACAAATGTAATAATAGTGCCATCCAGCATTTCCTATGCTAGGCCTTTTTGGAGTCTGGTCAGTTTTCCTATAATGCGGAGACTGTGTTTTAGAACCCCATGTTAAAGAAAATGCCTATTTTAGTCTTTGCCCCACGTGTGATGCCTCTTGGATGGGCACAGTTCCATATGTTACCGTGCGTCATTCTATCCAGTCAGTCCATTGTCTTGAGCACGTACTGTGTGCAGAGCACCGTACTGCGTGTTTGGGAGAGTACGTCAGAATTAGTAAGACATGATTTCCGACCTCAAGGACAGACACATGTTGTCAGAAGAGCTTTCCGTAATTCTGCCGCCATGTTATATCCCAAAACTTCTCTTGAAAATACACTTTCTGAATCTTGAAGAAGTATTTCTTCGTTCCTGATGAAGACTTTTGTTGGCTGTGTACTTAGTGGGGCCTGCGCTGGCTGGATAGCTATATCGGTTGAACAGAGTGGGATGACCTGGCTAATCAAGCCTCCCGGAGATGTAGGAAGCATCGAAGGGGTGGCCACCCCTCCACAGAATATGGACTATGTGACTCAGAGTGGACCATAAATGTCTGTCTAGGGAAGGGAGGGTTAACAGAAAATATAGTCAGGAAGCTGCGCTTTCACAATGAAGCAGCAAATCAAATCAAACCAGGCCCTGGGGACTGATGGACCAGATTACCTTGGCATAGTGTGATTTGGTTTGGCTTCTGTTTCTTTGGGAATTTTCTCTCTCGCTTATCAGATTACACAGGCTAGAGGTCATAGTGTATCCCTTTCTGGACTCCTGACGTGCTTTTTTAGTGGCATTTGTTAAGCGCTTATTATGTGCCAGTCACTGGTCTAAGCACCGGGATAGATATAAGGTGATCAGGTTGGACACAGCCCATGTCCCACATGGGGCGCTTAGTCTTAATCCTCATTTTACAGATGAGGTAACCGAGACCCAGAGAAGTGAAGTGACTAGCTCAAGGTCACACAGCCGACAAGCAGCGGAGCCAGATGGAGAACCGAGGTCCCGACTCCCGCCAGGCCAGGCTGCTACTTTCTCGCTGTAGAACTCCCAGCACTTCCTCTTTGGACCTCTCCCTTTATGTGGGGGACCTCGGTTTCTTGGGTGGTGTGATTTTGTGATTTATCTCGACGCCCAGGGGTTTGATCGTACAATCCTGCTCCCCCAAGCCATGTGACCACCAGAACAAAACACACCTTTGAAAGCCAAGCTGCTTCCTCCGCAGAGAAGGAAATGCCCTTTCTTCCCCTCTCTCCCTTTTCCACCTCTCTCTTGGGGCAGACGTGGGAGTGCCAGAAAGGCAAGGAGCCTGCATATACAAGGGCCCCAGCGATTGCATTTCTATTGGTATTGTAGCAGAGTCTTGCCTTCAAACCCTGGTTGCTTGGCCTGGCATTCTTCCTGGCAGCTGGCCGGCTCGAGGCAGCTGGGGTCCTGGGCCAGGGGTGGTTGGTCTGAGGATTTAGACTGTGCTGACAAGCAGCCAGGGACCACCCCCCAGGGCTACTTGGAATTTACATTTCTAATGAGGAATGGGCACATCTGCGCTCTGGATCCGTACCTCTCACTGTTGTCAGAGACAAGGGAAGAAAAGGTGCGGCTGCTATCTTAGACCACTTCGGTCACTTTTGCCTTCACCTTGCATTTATAAGGGAAGAAGTTAACAACTGCTCGGGTGAGTAGAGCACTAGAGTAGGAAGGAAATTAGAAACCAATCAAGGGAACCATATGGATCCGAGATCCTTGAAGTCAAAGAACTCTCCAGACTCAGTGGTTAGCTCCCAGGGGCCGATATCAGAGCTGGGCTGGAAGCCTCTGCTGTCCGTTGGCTGTCGGTTTGATGCCAGAGGAGGTTATTTCTGTCTTTTTGGCAAATGGAAATATCGTCTGGTGTGTGCCAACCTGTTGGTCTTTCTTAGAGGTCATATTGTGCTTGAAATACTTGTGTGTATCCTGTGATATCCCCGAGATTCCAAGATGAGGGAGGGTTATGAAGCCCTGTCCTTCATTTGAGTTTTTTTTTCTTCTGAGGATTTTTCGGGCTTTGCATATGATACTCTGACATGGCACGGGGGACCAGAGGAGGTCAGTGGAACTGCCAGAAATCCAAGGGGCAGTACCTGGTTTTCATAAGATGTGGCGATTCTGGTTGTTTTCCTATTTTAAAGTGATTACTCCAGCGAAGTTCAGTCTTTGCCCCCACCCCTAAAGGATGGTTTTGCTCTGGCCTGGGCTTGGGGATGCCAGTCTGAACCCTGGGGGTTCAGGGGGTCCTGATGTGCCCTGGGTACCTTGTTCAGTTCGTGGTGCATTGCCAAGTTGGACTGCTCTAGGGTCTGACCAGGAATACGATTTGGTCTAGGACTCCGGGGAACATCACAGACCCAACCAGCTGTAGTTTCGGCCCCATCGTGCCCTTCACCAGCTTTTCATCTTAGGTCCTCCCCTCCCTGGGGATGGTGAAATGGGCTCCTTTTTGCCAAGTGCTCTGCCCTGCAACTTTCTGGGCAACAAAGAGACGATCGGTTCCAGCGATTCCAGTCACCTGACTCTTGATCGTAGGTGACTGATTCTCTGGGATCAAGGAGGAGCTCTGCAGGCCGGGACCTGAAGTCTTCTGAGCGTAGGTTGAGGTAGCAGCCTTCTTGTTTGTCCCTCCCTGGAATGGTGTCCTATCTGGTATATCAGTCAGAAGGGTGGAGAGTGATCTCTAACTCAGGATGTTTATTTGAGAGTAAGTGGCTCAGAAGTAAGAGGCCAGAATTGGACACAGATGCTTCTCTCTCAGGAATTCTTTTTTTCCTCCCGAAGGCAAGTATTTTTCCTCCTTTTCATCGTTCCAATTGTTGTGGAGATTGCTGTAAGAATCAGAAGTGGCTCCTGGGCTTCTGGCTCTGGAAACAAGCCTTGGATGTAGAATTGGTTTGGCTTCCAACAGAGTTTAGTTTCTCCTGCTGAGAGACTTTATGAGGGACTGGTAACTTCCTTGTGATTCTTTAAAATCTTTCCTCTCAGAATGGGCTTTTTGATCTGGCATCCCCTCTTTGTCTCGAAGGTGAGGATGCCAGCCCTGAAAGTTATTTAGTTTCAGGCCACCTAACAAAATAATGAAATTTAACCAAGAGCCCTTGGCTTAGTAACTGTCATCTGATCCGATTTCTTTTTAATGATACTTCCTCTTTTTTCCTTCACACTCTCCTTCGTCTTCCCACCAAGTAAGTGTCTGTCATCAACTGACAATCTGTTGTGCCAGACAAGCAGTGTCTGTTTCTGTGGTCTAGGTGGGACTGTTGAGAATTCCTTTTCCATTTCAGTCAAACCACACTCACTCTCTCCTTATCTGTCGCGGCAGAATTGTATTTCCTGGACTCAGAAAATTTCATCTGTCCAGCTCCAGGTCTTTCTGTGCCACAGGACCCATCTGAGCCTCTAAGGGGTTAGGTTGGGGTTTTTTTTTTTGTTTGGTTCGGTATTCTCTGACCCTGTGCTCTGGAACCTTGGTTCTTTTCTTTTCGAGCACTGTATCTACGGATTGCTGGGGGGCTCCTGGGTCTTTCCTCCTTGTAGGTCTTGTTCAGTGAATAAATCATTGGGTGGCTGGGGAAATTTCAGCCTCGAAGCTACTGCTGTTGAGTTCTTTGCTGTTCCTTGTTGGTTTTGTGAAGTCAGACTTTTCAAGACCGATTGGCTTATTTATTGCTGAGATTTCTGTTTTCCATTTTGCAACTGAACCAGTGAGCTCTGTCCTACCCCTCAACGAAGTGTTTTGGCTAGCCGGCCTTAGTTTGGGGTGTTTGGGTAGGATTAATAAACAGCATTCACTCATCCCTTCTCGATTCCTGGCAGCTAATGAATCTGTCTGCTTTCTGGGTTTGTGTGTGAGCGTTTTTAAGGGTGTGTTCAGTGATTTCAGTGGAATTGGCAGTTTGAACTATCCAGATAGAAATGAGTCATACAGAGCACCAGCGCATCATTCAAAAAAAAAAAAAAAGCAAGAAGCTCTTTTCGCATTCGTTTGAAAGTGGATAATGAGAGACTTAGGGGCAACCAGTGAAAGGCTCGCTGGGCCAGAGCCACTGCACATTCACAGAAGCAGCCGTGTGAAAACCTGTGTAAAGGCTTTGTGAAGCGGCCTGCCGGAATTAGATGGTTAAGTGGGAAAGATCCCCTAGTTGCAGTGCCTTTGAAACCCACTGCCATGAGGAGGGCTGTTGACTCGTAGCCACGGGCTTCGGGTGAGATGGCCCCTTGGGAAACGTCCAGGCGGGGAACTGGTGGCCCCCAGCCCAGGTGGAGAGAAGGGGCGACGAAGTGGGAGGGCTGGATGCTATGGGACCTCTAACTGGAGCACGTGATTGGGTTCCCGGGTATCTAAATGGAGGGGCAGCAGGCATGAGTACAGTGCATTCATTCGTTCAATCGTATATATTGAGCGCTTACTATGTGCAGAGCACTGTACTAAGTGCTTGGGAAGTACAAGTCTGCAACATATAGAGATGGTCCCTTCCCAACAATGGACTCACAGTCTAGGAGGGGAGGGAGCAGGGAGCAGCATGCAGGATTCTTGGGTTCTTTCCAGCCGCATCGCTGGTTCCTGCTGGCGAACGATCACATCTTTTGTGACTCACTTTTCCCTCCTGCAAAATGAGGACCAGCATATTTGAGTTCTAACCGGCCCAACAGTCAATAAAGATCAGAGATTCATTCATTCATTCACTCATTCATTCAATCGTATTTATTGAGCGCTTACTGTGTGCAGAGCACTGTACCAAGCGCTTGGGAAGTACAAGTTGGCAACATATGGAGACGGTCCCTACCCAGCAGTGGGGTCACAGTCTAGAAGGGGGAGACAGAGAACAAACCAAAACATATTAACAAAATAAAATAAATAGAATAGACATGTACAAATAAAATAAATAGAGTAATAAATACGTACAAACATATATACATTAATACAGGTGCTGTGGGGAGGGGAAGGAGGTAAGGTGGGGGGGATGGGGAGGGGGAGGAGGGCGAGAGGAAGGAGGGGACTCAGTCTGGGAAGGCCTCCTGGAGGAGGTGAGCTCTCAGTAGGGCTTTAAAGGGAGAAGAGAGCTAGCTTGGCAGATGTGCGGAGGGAGGGCATTCCAGGCCAGGGGGATGACGTGGGCCGGGGGTCGTGGGCCGGGGGTCGACGGCCGGACAGGCGAGAACGAGGCACGGTGAGGAGATTAGCGGCAGAGGAGCGGAGGGTGTGAGATGGGCTGTAGACGGAGAGAAGGGAGGTGAGGTAGGAGGGGGCGAGGTGATGAAGAGCCTTGAAGCCGAGGGTGAGGAGTTTTTGCCTCATGCGTAGATCCCGGAAGGTGTTGAACTCTGGTGAAATATGGTGGATATAAGCATCAAGAATACAGCAATGGGCTTTATCTAGGGTGCTTTTCTGGAGATCCGAGTTTTTTAAGAAGTTTTATTCGGGAGAGCGTTATTTGGGCCGGAAACAGTGGTTCCAAAACCAGGGGAAAGAACTAATTTCGATTTCTGGTTTCTCCCATTGGTTCAGCAGGAAAGATGGCTGACTCTTGGGCACAGATCATGGTAACTTCCTTTTGCGGTAGAGATTGAAGTGTGGTCACCGAGCCATTGGGGGGGTCTTGTAGACATGGAGGCCCCGGGGTTAGGGGTGTTTTGCAAACCTCCACCACCGTTTGCATGTGGACTAGAGAATAGTAAATAGCCCCTTGGTTTTCTCTCACAACAATAAGCACTCTCCAGAGGGATTCTGCTAAAACGGCCAGCTTTGTAGCGATTTCACTTTGGCAGGCTGTAACTTTCGAGTGGTGGCCTTCTCCTTTCTTGAAAGGTGGCTGTTGTTTCTGCTCTTTTTCTTTTCCCCATTCCCACTCTAAAAGCAAGGTGCCTCCTGGGCAGCAGGTTAGGCAGCACGAAGGGATAGAAATGAGTTTTTTGTTTTCTAATATGGTTGTTAAGCGCGAGCACTGCTTTAAGCCCTGGGGTAGAGACAAGTTAATCAGGCTAGATACAGTTCCGGTGAAGTAGGAGGGAGAAGGTATTGAATCTCCAATTTTTGCAGTTGAGGAAATTGAGGCACAGAGAGGTTAAAGTGACTTGCCCACGGTCACACAGAAGACAAGAGGCGGAGCGGTATTGGAACCCAGGCATTATCCACTAGGCCCTGCTGCTTCCCAACTCGGGTTTGAACCCAGAGTATGATCCTCTCTTCCTCTGGCCCGGTTCCAGCCAGCCCGGTTTTCTGGCACAGTTTCAAGATCTCTGCAAATCCGTTTCTCTCAGTCTCGTGGCAAAACAGCCACATTGGGGTCCCCAGAGCTATAAATCATGCTATTCTGCTTCTCTACTTATTGGAAGACTTGGAGTTCTTTACTGATTTTTTTCCCTGCTGCCTGGAGCGAGTGAGTGCCTCTGTTCCCCCACTTTGAAAGTACAGATCATACCAGCATGTAAAGATGGTACAGAAAATGTCCGGTTTCATCTCAACTGGGACTTTGAGGTTCACCTAGGCAATGCAGCGGTCGTGTTGTGCAGTTTTACCACCTGTAACCGATTCACGTAACCTCATTAGGACTTTCTACCTTGGCCCCTTTCAGCAAGTTTCTATCCTTTGGACAGTGCTAAGTGCTTAGTCCAGTGTTCGGCACACAGTAAGCACTCAATAAATTACATCGATTGACTGGCTTGGGTGGCCGCATCGTGTTCCACCTCTGAAAAGTGCTGTGAGTGGAAATGCAGCCAGCTCAGTGAGCTCTCCAGAAAAATTAAATCCCTTTTTTTGTGGGTGGGAAAAGTGTGTGGACCAGTGAAGCCTAAGATATTGAATATTTGTTTGTATTTGCTAGTTCAGGGCAAAGCACTTAAAATAGTGCTCTGCACACAGTCAACACTCAGTAAATCAGTTTCCTTTTCTGTGCCTGTTACCTCATCTGTAAAATGAAGATTAAGTGAGTTCCATGTGGGATAGGGACTGTGTCCAACCTAATTATTTTGTATCTATCCCAGCACTGAGTACAGTGCCTGGTACTCAGTAAGCGCTTAACATCATTTTTAAAATTCTGCTGACTGACTAAAATTTGGTCTTTTTTCTCAACTTCTGTTCCATATTTGCTCCATATTATTTTTCGTTTTTGTTTTTAATGGTATTTGTGATGTGCTTAGTATGTCAGGCACTGCACTAAGTGCTGGGGTAGATATAAACTAATCAGGTTGACACAGTCTTAATCCCCATTTTACAGATGAGGTAATTGAGGCACAGAGAAGTGAAGCGACTTACCCAAGGTCACAGAGCAGTCAAGTAGCATAACCGGGATTAAAACTCAGGTCCCTCTGACTTTAAGGTCTGTGCTGTATCCACTAGGCCATGCTGCTTCTCATTTTCCGGTCTGATCCCGATTTCAAGCATTTCAGAATCAGACGTTTGTCCTGAGGAAAAGGCAGCCATACTTCTGTCTTTGACTTGAAGCAGCAGTGAAGCCTGTTTATTCACTTCTGCATTCACTGCAAACAGTTTCTAATGACTGTCACTTTAGAAAGAGATTCACATAAGGAATTTGGATTTGCAGGTGTTTTATCATTTTTTTTCTTTCCATGGTTCTTTGTGCTGGCACACTTGAAAGGGTTTAGTTCTTGAAGACTTGTGATTGTTAGCACGAGGGTGAGTATGGGAGTTGTAAAAACAGCGGTGTTTGGGTTTGTATGTCTTGTAGTTTTAAATGGGTCAGATTCTTTTTTTTCCTCTCTCAGGTCTAAGAGCGTTTGTATTTTAGAGTCCAGCATGTGCAGCAATTGATTTTTGAAGGGGACTGGCAACAAAGCCAGGGCTAGATGGGCCAGTACTGGCCCGAGCTTTACCCTCTGTCTGTCTCTGAGAGTTATTCTCTCGCACACTCTCATCCTGTACCTGGTCGCGGCCCCGTGGCCTTGTCTAAAACCATTGTCCCCAAAGGTGGGAAGGGCCCCTGCTCTGCAGCCCAAGACAGAAATACAGAAGCAGCATTGCCTAGTGGATAGTGGATACTAGTGAGTACAGACTTGGGAGTCAGAAGGACCTGGGTTCTAATCCTGGCTTCACCAATCACATTTATTGAGCACTCACTGTGTGTAGAGCTCTGTATTAAGCGCTTGGGAGACTTCAGTATAACAGAGTTGGTAGACGCGTCCTCTGCCCACTATGAGCTTACAATCTAGAGTATGCTGTGTGACCTTGGGCCAATCACTTCACTGTGCCTCAGTTACCACATCTGTAAAATGGGGTTTAAGACCGTGAACCCCAGGTAGAACAGGGATTGTGTCCAACCTGATTAGCTTGTATCTATTCCAGTGCATAGTACAGTGCTTGGCACATAGTAAAGCATTTAACAAATGCCACCAAAAAAAAAAAGACACACAGAGAATGATTTCTAAAAGTTCTGTTAGAAATGTGCCCATCACAAAGGAGACCAGCTTTGGATCTCCATGGCCCAGAGCTTCAGTATTTATGAAGGAAAACCCACCTCTGCGGCATCTTCTAAACCATAGAGAGAGTAAGGTCTGTCTGTAGTGAGACCAGTGAGAGTATTTGATTTTTTAGTTGTGGGGCCGCTTTTAAGAAGAAAGAAAAGGGAAGAAGGGTCATCTTCCAAAGCTGTAGTGTTTTTGACAGTCCCAACAAGCTTTAGTCTTCAGAGCTGGATTGTCTGAGAATTAGTTTGATTTCCATCCTGGAGCAGCCTCACCTCCGTTTCATTAACTCCTTTGATATGAGACATGTTAATATGATAAAGATTTGAATTGGAGGCCAGTAGAGAGTCGGAAAGCAAGCGTCGTGAGGGCAGAGGAGGTCAGGAGGTGGTTTAGCAGGGTTGCACCTGGAGAGTTTCCAGTACTCTAACAGTCTCAACTATGAGAGGCAGAGTCAAGCAGAGGTATATCCATTCCGTTCCTAGCTTGGGCCGTGGCTGGCGAGTGGAAGACAATCTGCCACAAGTCAAAACTCCCTTGTGCTGGGCAGCAGCGGCATGGGAGTCGAGGGCGGAGACTCGAGACTCGAGTTTACTGCGTGGAAGGAGGCAATGGTGAAGCACTTCTGGATTTTTAGCAAGAAAACTCTGTGGAAACATTACCAGAGCAATTGCTGATGGAGGTGGGGCTTTCTGGGAGAGATGCGTCCCTGGCGTTGTTATGGGTCAGAGACGACTCGATAGCATAAAACAGGAGTACAAGAGAGTCTCAGCCTGGTCCTTTTCAGGTTTGACAGATGCAGGGTGGAGTGACAGGGAGGTGGTGAGATCTCTTTCTTTCTCCATCTTCTCAGTGGTGTGAACCCATGCTTATATTGCTGTGCAAGTGAGAGTTTTTGTTGCCATAGCATCTAGATAACATCTTGGCTTCGCCCCCCTCCCCCCCTGAAGATTTCATATGATGTTTTATGGTCATTAAATAGATCTTATAATATGGCTCCCCATTGTTATTGCGTCGGTGCC
Source organism: Tachyglossus aculeatus (assembly GCF_015852505.1). Classification (NCBI taxonomy): domain Eukaryota; kingdom Metazoa; phylum Chordata; class Mammalia; order Monotremata; family Tachyglossidae; genus Tachyglossus; species Tachyglossus aculeatus. The sequence goes on along the minus strand of NC_052075.1, from coordinate 43,276,046 downwards.
TGTCCAGGATAAAGTAACAAAAGGAGAAAAACCAACCCTTTTAAATGTAAGTGGAGGTTTGATCCCTGAGGAAACCTCCCGGTAGAAAAGGCAACAATTCTATTACTATGACTAGCGCAGCCATTATTCTACAGTATTTTCAAGGCTGCAGAGTTGGAGAAGGGTGAATGTGCCCTGACTGATTACTGGGTACCTTCCTTAGCTCCTCTGTTTTTCCATGGCTCGCTCCTCTGTTTTTCCATGGCTCCTTCTTCATCATTGGCCAGGGTCTCTCTACTGTCCCATCTTTCTGCCATTCCCTGGACCCCCTCCCCCCCGATATTAGTTTTCCTTTTTGTCTCCTCCCTCCCATGTGTCACCTTGAGCTGCCTCTTCTCGCTCCATTCACTTCCCCAGTTCACTGTGCTCTTCTCATCTCCTCTACCTCCCCCTCCATCCCAGCTCCCTCTGGCTTTCTACCGCTTGCCCACACTTACCTAGTTTTCTCTACCGTAACTACTGCTGTGGTGAGAAAGACCTATTGATATGCTCCAACCACCACCATTCCTGCCATCTTCGCTGTCAGACAGTGTGCCGTAGCTATGAAAATGAAGGGATGTGTGCTGTGGGGGAGGGACAAAGCCAGCTTCCCTAGCGTTTTACTCAGCTTCCATGTATTAAAGTTGGCCTCTTCCCTGGCCGCCTCCTCATGTGAGTCTGCCATTGCCACCATATGCCTCTCTTCACTTACCTCTGCCTCTTGCTGCCCCCATGTTGTCTGTCTGTTGACCTGAGCAGGCACCATGAATGAGTTACACATTTTACAGTGGTGTTTATTGGAGCTGTTGGACACCCTTCGGCAGAAAAGGGACACGTTTCCCATTGCCAAAAGAACTTACTTCCTCAAGGCCCTAGCCACGTCACCCTATCAGCCAACTCGGTAGCCGTGCTTTTATATGAAATTTTTTTTCCGTTCTTTTCCCGTTGGGCCTCTACTTCCCCAAATGCGAAATATAAAGTGGTACAAGATCCCGAAGTCGAAGGCTGAACTATATCTGCCATTATATTTGGTGTGATTGATTTTAGGTACTGACAGGAGATTTGAAAGAGGGAGAGTGCAGGAGTGAGCCCTGTGAATTTTGGGGTCAGGATAATTTTCCAGATTGGAAAGTTGAGATAGTAATAACGATGGCATTTGTTAAGCGCTTACTATGTGCAATGCACTGTTCTAAGGGCTGGGGAGGATACAAGGTGATCAGGTTGTCCCACGTGGGGCTCACAGTCTTAATCCCCATTTTACAGATGAGGTAATGGAAGCACAGGGAAACTAAGTGACTTGCCCAAGGTCACACAGCTGACAATTGGCAGAGCTGGGATTTGAACCCATGACCTCTGATTCCCAAGCCCGTGCTCTTTCCATTGAGCCACGCAGTTTCTCTGAGTTCCGAGATCCAGTCTGAGTTCTGGACTGGCCATTGTTTGGTCTCGAGGAGAAGTGATTTGTTAGCAATCTCGGTGGGCCTACTTGGTAGACTCCCTTGTTGGCTTGATTTCTGAAGATGTGGTACGGTGCCTGACCTCAGCTGCTCTTGGTTTGTTCCTGCATGTAACAAACAAAGAGGAGCCAAAAAGTCAGATGGTGGGGCTCGTGGCATTGCTTGGCTAGCCGCTCAGTGTGGGGAAAGGAGGCGGCAGAATGGGATTTGGAATAAAATCAAGGGGAAGATGTAGTCCTGCTCTCTTATTGCACAGAGAGGAGCTTGGCATCAAATCATAAAAATGGGGAAAGTCATAGCAAAGGCCAAGATCAGATCTATTCTTAACTCTGCTTTGGCTGAGTGGAGGGATGTTGCCATTTGCTGAACTGCTGAACAGATCTCAGGCTGTGTTTCCTTTTTAATTGCCATTGTCAGGAGGAGAGCCTCAGACAGTTTTAGACCCTTGTGCAAATTCCTGAAGCTGGCATGTCTAAAACAAGTTTGGATTTTTTTTTAATACAGGAGCTTCCAAAGATATTATGCATTTCACAGTAGTGAAATGACAGCTTCAAAGAATCCCAGCCTTTCCCACCCCCCCGGAAAAGTGTATTTTTGCAATTTATGGTAAATTTCAAAATAACAGGGAAAATGAAAGTACCATCCCTTCCGCTTCCCCCAAGGTCCACGTGTGCACACTAATAATAATAATAATGGTGGCATTTGTTAAACGCTTACTATGTGCAGAGCACTGTTCTACGTGCTGAAGCGCTACTCCTCCTCACAGCAAACTTGAGGTGGAATATCCAGGATTCCCGAGTTGTGTTCTGCCCGCCTGCCCTCGCTCGGAGTCGTGCCCCCTGCAGTGGCAGGCTCCAGGTGAGGAAAGACCCCCGTGAGCCCCCTCCTCGGACAGCCCTGCTTCCTCTCCCCCCCAGTCCTCACCTTCCCTGCGCTGCCCAGCGTGGGGGTATCAGGTGCGGGGCCTCATGCCGTGTGCAGTGAGAAGAAATTTCAAAAGAATGAACAGATCTGGCTAGGCACTCGGGATGCCTTATGATGTGAGCTTACTGATGCAGCCTTGGCGTTATTTTTTTAAATGGAAATACCTGAAAAATTCCTTGTGGAATTTTCACCCACTTTTCTAAGAAAACCAAGATTTTGGCTATGTTTTGGCTGACTGTGTGACCCTGACTTTCGTGTATTTCAAGTGCCGTGGCTCTCATCACTTTGAACATCGGGGTCTGCTTCGGATACCAGTCACCGGGTCTCTGGCGGCTTCTTTCTCTGGCCAGTTTGGGCCATCTTGTGTTTGTCCCCCTGCCCCCAGAGCCTGATCCAGGTGGTGGGGCTGTCTTACCTTGGTAGTCATATCAATCAATCAATCAATCAATCGTATTTATTGAGCGCTTACTATGTGCAGAGCACTGTACTAAGCGCTTGGGAAGTACAAATTGGCAACACATAGAGACAGTCCCTACCCAACAGCGGGCTCACAGTCTAAAAGGGGGGAGACAGAGAACAGAACCAAACATACCAACAAAATAAAATAAATAGGATAGAAATGTACAAGTAAAATAAATAAATAAATAGAGTAATAAATATGTACAACCATATATACATATATACAGGTGCTGTGGGGAAGGGAAGGAGGTAAGATGGGGGGATGGAGAGGGGGACGAGGGGGAGAGGAAGGAAGGGGCTCAGTCTGGGAAGGCCTCCTGGAGGAGGTGAGCTCTCAGCAGGGCCTTGAAGGGAGGAAGAGAGCTAGCTTGGCGGAGGGGCAGAGGGAGGGCATTCCAGGCCCGGGGGATGACGTGGGCCGGGGGTCGATGGCGGGACAGGCGAGAACGAGGTACAGTGAGGAGAGGAGCAGAGGAGCGGAGGGTGCGGGCTGGGCAGTAGAAGGAGAGAAGGGAGGTGAGGTAGGAGGGGGTGAGGTGATGGACAGCCTTGAAGCCCAGGGTGAGGAGTTTCTGCCTGATGCGCAGATTGATTGGTAGCCACTGGAGATTTTTGAGGAGGGGAGTAACATGCCCAGAGCGTTTCTGGACAAAGATAATCCGGGCAGCAGCATGAAGTATGGATTGAAGTGGAGAGAGACACGAGGATGGGAGATCAGAGAGAAGGCTGGTGCAGTAGTCCAGACAGGATAGGATGAGAGCTTGAATGAGCAGGGTAGCAGTTTGGATGGAGAGGAAAGGGCGGATCTTGGCAATGTAAAGGAATGATTCCTTCATAGGAAGGAATGATTAACAAAGCCGCCGTTTCCTAACCTTAGTGACCCGGTCAGCCAGTTTCTAGGTAGCGCCGAGTGAAACCCAGAGCTAGAGAAGCATTACAACATGTCATTTCTCCAGATCTTGATTGGAGCGGAATTGGAGGAAAACTCAAAGTGAGATGGTAGGTCAAATGAGGTTCCTTCTTAGGTTATCAATGAGTCATATTTATTGAGCACTTACTATGTGCAAAAACACTGTACTAAGCATCTGGGAGAATACACTGTAAGAGTTGGTAGACATGTTCCCTGCTCACAGTGAGTTTACAATCTAGAAGAATAGAGTGCTTTCTAGTGCATAATTGCAGGGTCCCAGTGGGTGGGTGTGGGATTTTGCTGGCCCTGCTCTTCCTAGCTTTTTAAAGGGGTGCAGTGTTCTCTCTGACAGAGGCAGGATTAGAACCTAACTTTTTCCCATCCAGAAGACTCCCACCTCATCGAACTTTTCCATTCTGTCATGTGACCTTGCCTGAGAATGACTCTCCCTGCCACTGTGAAAGAGGGTTGTTTTTCTGGTCGGTCACCGTGAAAATTCCAGGTGGAGTATCCTGTCTGCTCCCCTTTGGTGTTGTGGTACTAAGGAGCAAACTCCCTGAGGCAGTGTCAGGATTCCTTGCAGATGATGGCCATAACCAAAACTTTTCTCGGCTCTGAACTCACCTGGTTTATAAGGGAGATTTGGATTTTGCTGCTTTTTATTTGCCGGCGGAAAAGCCCAGCAAGTGTATTATTGGAAGACAGCACTAAATCACAGAGCTGCTTTAACCATTGGGTGAAAGGGGGAGCAGACCATGGGGTTCAGGGAGCCTACAGCACTTCCCTGCCACGCACCTCTTCTACTGTTCTTCTGCAGTGTCAGAGAAGGGAGGACGGGTTCAAGCCAAAGTGGAGATCTGTTAATGTGAAGGTTTGTCCCGGCTGTCGTTCTGAATAAAACAGTGTGGGCATCCCCCCCACCCCCCAAGCAGCTGAATTGCTCACAGGCTGCCTGCCTCAGTTAGTTGACAGTCAGACTTTCTCGCTGATTCGGGGCAATAGGTAATTGTATTTCAAAGCGGCAGCCTCAGCAGAACAGCTGTACTTGGATGGAATTTTAAGCTGGAGCCGTAGGCGTACTTGGGTTGCCGGTTGACTGCTACATGGCTCCGATTGGTTTTGAAATCTGATTTGCGGGAGGAAAAGGATCCCCGTTGCCCAGTGGTGGAGAGAGACGAAAGCTGCTGTTGGTTGCCGGCCTCCTTGGGGTACTTTCGAAGAGGGAGCTTAAGTTCTTTTTGCCACTTCTAGGGGTGGGGTCAGTATTACGAAGGGCGGTGGTGTTATTCCACAACTCCAGAAAATCACTTAATCTTATTTCCTTGTCGTCATGCCTTTTGGATATTTGATATTCATCCCACCCTCAGCCCCACAGCATTTATGTACATATCTGCAAATTATTTATATTAAAGTCTATCTCCCCCTCTAAACTGTAAGCTCTATGTAGGCAGGGAACATGCTTACCAACTCTATTGTATTTTACTCTCCCAAGCGCTCAGTACAGTGCTCTGCACACAGAAAGGACTTGATAGATACCATTGATTGATTTCCTATATCCCTAATCTAAGATTACCACCTTTCTTCCAAAACACTGGGGATAAGTAGGAATTTTTGATAATCAGTGATGTTACTAAGTTTTTATTGTGTGCAGAGCACTGTACTAAGCGCTTGGGATTTCCCCAGAAGCAAAATATCCCTGCCCATAAGGGGTTTGCCATCTAATGGGAGAGATAGAAAAGTTTGAATTGAGTTTGATGTATTCTGTCTCACCCTCTGATTGGGTGACTGTTGTCCTCTGGCCTCCTATCCATTTGAGAAGCAGTGTGGCCTAGTGGAAAGAGCATGGGCATGGGAGTGAGAGGACCTCTGTTCTAATCCCAGCTCCACCACTTGTCTGCTGTGTGGCCTTGGACCGGTCACTTAACTTCTCTGGACCTCAGTTACCTCATCTGTAAAATGGACATTAAATCTGGGAGCCTTAAGTGGAACAGGGATTGTGTCCAAAGTGATTAGCTTGTATCTATTTCAGTGCTTAGTACAGCACCTGGCACATAGTAGGCACTTAACAAATACTATTAAGATAAAAAGAAAGAAGCATCTTTTTATTCATTCATTCATTGTTGTATTTATTGAGCACTTACTGTGTGCAGAGCACTGTACTAAGCACTTGGGGAGTACAGGTTGGCAACATGTAGAGATGGTCCCTACCCAGCAGTGGGCTCACAGTCTAGAAGGGGGAGACAGACAACAAAACAAACACGTGGACAGGTGTCAAGTCATCAGAATAAATAGAAATAAAGCTAGATGCACATCATTAGCAAAATAAATAGAATAGTGAATATGTACAAGTAAAATAGAGTAATAAATCTGTACAAACATATATACAGGTGCTTATGATTGACTTTCAAGATGAGTCCTCTGCTCATGTCTGATGATGACCAAATCCAGGAATTTATATGGTCAAATTTTGGGCTTTGGTCATTCCATTATTTTCCAAGATGTGAACTGCAAGAAGTATTCAAGAAGCAGGTAGGTTGGTTGTAGCCGTTCTAAAGCGTGATTTGCTGGTTTCAGTGAAACATTCACCAGGGACACTGCAGCAGTGTGGAAAATTGAATCTAGGCCCATCGAGGCGGACAAGTAGCAGCTTCTCGTGGGTTGAGGTGTTTCACCACAGCTGGAAGCGAAGCCTAGAAATGACAGAGTGGAGGCCGGAGGCGGGGACCGTCAAAGGTTGGAAGGTGCTCTCACAGTGGCTTTCTCACATACTATTGGCTCTCCTTTTTCTCACAACCTGACTTGTGTTTGAAATTTCCAACTCTCACCGTATGATCAAAGATCTAGGTCTTCAGTGTAGAGAAGGAATTGATGTTTCCAAGAGTGAGGCTTGGTTGGTCAGTGAAGGAGAGAAGTGGTGCTGTGGTAAGGGAGTTCCTGAAATGGGGCAACTTGTGGCACACATCTGTAGGATGAGCCATATGACATTCCATCCTGGGTTCTGTCTTCCCAGTGTTGGGTTCAAAATGTTAGAAAGGGAGTTCTGGCTATCCTTTCGCTTTCAAAGTCAGCCTTGCAGATGTTGTAATTGGCTAATTAGTGTGTCACCTCTCCTCCATGATGTCTCTGTTTTGATCTGTTTTCAGGTTCACGCGTGGGAAATCTCTGACCAGTTGTTACAGATCCGGCAGGATGTGGAATCGTGCTATTTTGCAGCCCAGACGATGAAGATGAAGATTCAGACCTCATTTTATGAGCTTCCCACAGACTCTCATGCCTCGTTACGGGACTCCTTGCTGTCACACATCCAGAACTTGAAAGACTTATCACCTGTCATTGTTACTCAGGTAAAACCTGGGCTGCAATTTAGGGGAGCATGCGGATCAATCTAGGTGACTCCTTAGCTTGAAGTCACCCAGATGCAAATGGCTTGATTGATTGTTCGAAAGTAAGCAAGGGCTGGCCTTGGCTCCAGTAGTTATCCATGCCACACCCCCACTGCTATGGAGGTGTGGCAGGAGGGGGATGTCCTGGGGTGAGTGGAGGAATCATGCATTTCGAGAAGCTTTTGGAAGCCGACAGCTAGAGCTGAGGTTCAAGGTTTTATAAGTGGTGTTCAGATAGAGTTGGCTGTCGTCCCTCATGTGGGATCATTTGGCAACTTTGGGCAGTGCCCTAACATGCAAGATGGCACAAGCCACTAAGCATTTCGAGGAGCTCATCAGATTTGGAGAGGAGAAGTCATTTGGATCAGCAGGGTCTTCTGGGCTGGCTTCCCAAGGAAGTAGCTGGATCTCTTTCTTGGAGGTCTTTAAAAGTCAAACATATATATAGTTTATGTATACATTATAGCTTGTCCTTCGTACTCAAAGAAGACATCACTGACTGTGAAATTCACCCACGAGTATGTATGAGACTGGAAAAGCCACTGCGGTCCCATTGTGCACTTAAAAAAGTTGTACCCTGTTGGGCTGTTCTAGTTAATATTTCCAGCCCCCAGCATTATCTTCTGTCTTGCCTCTTTGATGATAATAATAATATTAATAATGATGGTATTTGTTACTATGTGCAAAGCACTGTTCTAAGCTCTGGGTGATGCTCATCCCCTACAAAACTTTTACTTCTGTTTTGATAGCACCCCTGGATGGTCAATCCTGGACAGTTAGCACATTTCTAGTGCCCTGCCTCAAATAGTTTGGAACTGAATCGGAACACCCCACCCCCATTCTGAATTCAATTTTAGATTTTGACAAACCAATCGATCAGTGTTACTCAGGCTTGCCAATGATAGTGACTCCCTCATGGTAGAAGGATGCTGTGAGAAGACGTGGCGGAAGAGTGGCAATGACCTTGTCCCCCCTGCTATCATATCGATCATCAGACCATGGTTCTTCCCCACTCCTTCCCCCATCACTTCTGCTCCTGAAGTTCTCATTCAAGGCCAGGGCATCTTTCCCAGTCAGGATGCCCCCTTCAAAAACCCTTCTACAGGTGTCCAGCCCACACTATCACACTGTGTTCCTCCCTAGCTCAAAGACATGCTCTTCTCTGCTGCAGTTATCATCCCCTGTTCCCTTGATCACGCCTTTTCTACCCCCTCCCATTCTGCTGCTTCTCCATGTGTGATTGAAGCTGGTTCTTAGATTTAAAAAACAAAAAAAGAGCACCCAAGGAAGGCTCCTAGATCAGAAATGAAGGCTGGGGAATTTATACAACGGCTAAAGTCTAGAGAATTGTATTTACAGTCTCTTTTAAAGTAGATAAATATAGAGCCTCTGGCTCGCTTCCTCTCAGTTTATATCAAACATTTCTCCTAGAGCTTTCCCGGTGCCTCAGATATCTTTATTATTAACAATAATCAAATGTTATTAACATCATTATTCTGTATAAATTACGGTTTGAAAGTTACAGGGTGTATCTTTAAAGCTCTGTATATGGTATAGTTTGTACGCGAAGTACTCCTTTAAGACTAGTACACCTAGGTAGACTTTGCTGTGGACACCTAAAAGAGTCTCTTAATATAGCCATGACGTTTGGCTCAAGAGCGTGATGTAATGCCAAACAGACCACCCCAAAACCCATCTCAAAGTCCCAAGAGAACAGTGTGAAAGCGTTCCCTTTAGGGATCAGAGCTGAAAAAAACAGAAGCCAGCCTTCTGTGTTTGGGTAACAGTTAGCCTTAATTAATATTTGAGGGTCCTCTTGGTGCAAGGTACTACACGAGGTGTTTTGAGGTTCGATATTCTGAACTGAGACTTATGAAATTCAGGACCATCGTGCACCAAGACTGCCTTCAGAAACGTATCCTTTCTGAGACGGGGAAAAATTCACCACGCCCAAATGTTCTTTTGTTAGATCATTGCATTGGTGCCGCATGTATATGCGGGGTCTGTATGATGTCGTTCTGTCGTGTCAAATAGAAGTGCTGTGTTCTGTATGATGTCACATGCAAAGTCAGTTCCCTGAATCACAAGTGTTTTATGGGGGCGGGGGCTGTCCTTGCCCTCCTTGCTCCAGACCCATTGCGTTCCCCTTGCAGACCTCTATTCACCCAGGCAGCGCTTTGACACTTTAAACTACTGCCGTCCCTCCGATGTGCACCCGGACACTGTTTCCTTCTTCGATTACTGTCTGGATCCCAGCCTGCCCTGTACTTGAGGCACTTCCTTGGTAGTTATTGTACCAATGAGGAGGAGACCCCAGAGCCTAGCAGCCAAAACCCGGGATGGTCTCCGTGACTATGCTTCCGGGGACCCATGAGTCGAGCCAGGCCTGTTGTTCCTGCTGGGTATTAAGTCTCTTTCCCCAGGGCTTACCTTAGTTTCCTTTTTTGCAATAGGGAGGTGCTTCAGCCTCTCTGGAGTGTTCGAGGGTGAATGCTAGCATCTACAGGTGAAGAAGGAGAGTCATTGTACTGAGCAGAGTGCATTGTAACAGCGTTGTTAGGCACGATCCCTGGCCTCAAGGGGCTTCCCCTCCTAATCTTTTCGCCTCCCAGTTCGGTTGGTGAATTTTCCCCCGATTGTTTCTTCAAAATGACCCCCAATTATCTTGCAGTTTGGTCAACTTAATACCCTCTTATTGAATTGCATAATGTCCCAAATCCACTGCCTGGTCCCCACCCCAGTTTTCATCCTTCAGACTGCAAGGAGCTGGGCCCAGTCTAATTATCTTGTATCTCCTTCAGTACTTAGTACAGTGCTAGGTACATAGTAAGCACTTAACAAATGCCACCTTTATTATTATCCTAACCCCTCCTCTGTGAGCAGGTGTTGGTGTTTCTTCACTCTCTGCTGATCTACCTGGGTGTTGAAACTCAAGGTGATTTGGATCCAAAGGGCACTATTTTCTGACTCCAGGTGTTTTTTTGGTTTTGTTTTCACCATGTTGACCCACTAAATTAGTTTGCTCTTGAACAGAAAACTACAGATCATCATTTAGCAATCAGGGTCTTTTTTCTTTCCTTTTTTTTCCCCCTCTTTTTAATCTCTCCCTCCCTTGCTAACTGGGCAGGATGTGATCTGGGAAGTGAATTCAGGCTGTAAGGAAGTGGTGAATGAAATTCATGTCAGGAAATTGGGTGTATACTAAAGGGTGCCATGCAGTAGAGATTGGCATTGGCCATGAGCCAGAGGTCATGTGAAATATTAGCTGGTGTCTGCATCTATTTTAAAATAATCTTCTGGGTGCCCTCCTGTGTTTGAATGGTTTGAATGTGACCTGTGAGAAGAGCCTTACATCTTGGCAGTGGTGGATATTGTGAAATATGAGGAATAAGCAAGCTGTAGGGCTTTCTTGTAGCAGGAGAAATACTGAGTTCTCAGACGAGGTAGCCGAAGAAACGTTGTGAACATCTTCCATTCAATATCAAGGCTTCCACCAAGAGCAATCAATCCATCAGTTAGTGGTATTGAGCACTTGTGTGTGCTGGGCTGTGCTGAACACTTGAGAGAGTACCTTAGCAGTAAGGAAAGAGTGGGGACTTTGAGTCAGAGGACCTGAGTTTTCATTCTGGCTTTTCCATTTGCCTGCTGTGACCTTTGGACAAATAACTTCTGTGCTTCAGTTCCCTCATTTGTAAACTGGGAATAAAATACTTGTTCTTCCTCCCACTTAGACTGTGAGCCCCATGTGGGACAGGGACTGTGTTTATTCTGATGATCTTGTATTTACCCCAGTGCTTAGGACAGTGCTTGGCATATAGTAAGCACTTGAAAAATAACAAAATTATTATTCCAGTTTTCCCTAAATTTAGTAAATTTACAGGATTTAAGGAAACCTGTTGTACAGTTTTACAGGTCTTCCTCCCAGCAATAATGTGTCTCTACAGTGCAGTTTAAAATCTGTGGCAGAAACTGAACTCAGTTCCACTCCTAAATGTTCACTGCCTGACTTTCCCATCACTATTAACAGCACCACTGTCTCCCGGATCCAGAAATTTGCAACCTTGCTGCCCTCTCTGTTTACTTTCCACATGGTTATGCTCTAAATCTGGTCCATTCTTTGTAATATTTTATGGATCCAACCATATGATCACCCCACCCTCATCCCCTCCCAAAACGATTACTGCAGCAGCCTTCCGACCTCAAACGTCTTGTTAAAAGATATCATTGGGCTCTTCAGCCCAGCCGTGGTCAACTGGTCTTTCAGAAATGTCTAAAATGTTATAAAATAAGAGCCACGAGGGTAATTTCACAGAATCAAGATGCTTATTACGGTATTAAACGTGGTCACTGTGTTAAAGTGATGGATAGATACGAGATTAATCCGCTCAGACACAGCCCCTGTCTTCTGGTCTTTAAACTTGTGGGCCAGGATCGTGTCTGCCTGCTCTTGAATTGTACCTCCCAAGAGCTTAGTACAGTGCTCTGCATGTAGTAAGTGCTCGGCAGATACCAGTGATTGATTGATTACAACGTGGGACTCGTATTCCTGGAGGTGGGAAACCAGGAATCATCCCCTCAACAGAGGAGGAAACTGGCTCAGCCCTTCGTGACTTGTCCTGGGTCCCACAGAAGGCCAGTGCTTGGAACTAGAACCCAAGACTCCCAGTCCTGTGTTCTTTCCATCAGGCTGCACTGCCTTCAGAGCAGCATGGACCTGGTCTCACTTGTGTTCTCCTCCTTTCTTTATGGTATTCATTAAGCTCCTACTACGTTCAATTCAATCGTATTTATTGAGCGCCTACGGTGCGCAAAGCACTGTACTAAGCGCTTGGGAGATTACAATACAACAATAAACAGACACATTTCCTGCCCACAATCATCTTCCAGTCTGGATTGTGTGCCAGGCATTCTGCCAAGTGCACGGATAGATAACAAGCTAATCAGGTTGGACACAGTCCATCCATGTCCCGCATGGGGCCCAGAGTATTAACCCCTGTTTGAGGTAACTGATGCAACAGAAAAGCCAAGTGACTTGCCCAAGGTCTCACAGCAGACAAGTGGCAGGAAGAGGGATTAGATTCTAGCTCTTTCTGACTCCTGGGTCTGAGCGCTATCTGGTAGGCCATGACCCAAATACCGTTTAAATTTTGCTGGCCGTCAGGTTAGTTACTGATAAAAATTTGTTCAGAAGTCAGGGACTAGGACATCTGATTGCAATTGAAGAAAGAGCAAGAGGAAGTGTGATATGTGCAACTTGAATAAAACAGGAAGGATTTAGGTTAGATCATTTTACAGGCTTCTGAAGGTTGTTGAAATCACCTTCTCTAGTGGTCTTCAAAAGTGGACAGATCTCCATTTGTGTGGAATATTTTCGGTGAGGACCTGATTAGATCTAGGCTAGATTACTTTGCAACTTTATTCCACCAGGGTTCCTATTTTCAGGCTTTGGAAGCATGGTGAGTCAGTGGCTCTCAAGAGTGGTCTCCTTAGAATCAGAAATGAGAAGACCATGGGGTTCCTTTTTCTCCACTTCTGTGTGGCTGAGTATCCTCTTTTTTCTTTTGTTTATTTTTCCAGTTAGTTTTGGGGGAAAAGTGGGAGCTAATCACATGATCCATATTGTGATAGGTATTGTAAAAGGTTTATGTTGAACATGGAAAGAGAGATGGGTAGCTTTAGGAAAAGTGGGAAGAGGACAGAAGGATTTCAGAGGATGGAATTTGATTTGTGTCTCTTGCATTCACTTTCTGGTATTACTGCATTACTCTGAATGTAGGAACTTAAGAGGTTTCAAATCTCACCAAACTGGTTTGAAGGCTCTTCCTCAATGTAAGTGTGAATTTAACTGGTGAGGTCTATGAATTGGGTTTTGATTCAGTGTTGATTCATATTAGGAACTGTCATTTTCTTGGAGTAGTTTTTCAGCTCAATAAATACCACTGATTGGGAAACATTTTAGTGACTTTCAGTGGATATACTTGCCGGTTGGATTTGGTTGATAAGGCAGTTTCTCCTAAAGGAGTTAGAATGTTCGGGGAAGGGTAATTCAGGACAAAGACCTAATGCATTGCAGGATTTATATATTCTCTCTCTCTGTCTCTGTCTCTCTCCCCCCCCCTTTTGTTACATGAAATAAATAGTGAATATTAGTCACCTGCAAAGCAGAGAAGACTGAAGCAAATATTATGGTGGATAGCTAGTAGGCAAATTGATGTCTCATTCTCACAGGTTCTCAACATTTTCTGGTGTTTTGAAAGTCTCAGGTTTAAGGGTCGAAGCATTCTACCCTTAAGGGTAGTTAAGGGTTGACTGTATTTTTTAGTGGTACAACCCAAGGGGATAACATTACTGCCTTTGGTATTATAAGCAGTGTACCCTCTATATGTTTTCCATAGAATGCCTTAGGTTATTAGTCCCTTAATGCAGAGTTCTTCAATAATAATAATAATAATAATGGCATTTATTAAGCGCTTACTATGCACAAAGCACTGTTCTAAGCTCTGGGGAGGTTACAAGGTGATCAGGTTGTCCCACGGGGGCTCACAGTCTTCATCCCCATTTTGCAGATAAGGTAGCTGAGACACAGAGAAGTTGTGACTTGCCCAAAGTCACACAGCTGACAATTGGCAGAGCTGGAATTTGAACCCATGACCTCTGACTCCAAAGCCCGTGCTCTTTCCACTGAGCCATGCTGCTTCAAGAATGTAACCTCCAAGTTGTGGGAGAATGGAATGGACATTATGGTACAAGAACATTTTGAGAATTTTGCAAGCAAGAGTCTATTGGAAGAAAACATCTAGGAACAAATTTTCTGTAATGAAGGATCTAATGCCCAAAGATGTGAAGTCTTAGGTATGCTGTACTTTAAATCAGAGATAGAACTGCAGTGCAGTTCACTTAATTCCCAGGCTATTTTCTGCCTTGGGCACAAAACCTTATTTAAGTAACCCATTTGAGTCTGGCCTTCTGAAGAGCTGTTGGTAATGAAGAGGCCTTAATACCAATTGGACACAGGCAGTGGGTTTCAAGAAGATAACCTGGGTGGCCCTAGGCATCCAAAATCTTGAGGGGTTTTTTTTAACCTCTGGATGAATGGTTTTTGGGTTTTTTTGGAGGTGGGGGTCAGAGGTGAGGGAAGAGACAAGACAGAGAGAGACTGATCCCTTGTTAGCAGTCTGCCTGTTTCGTAAAACAATGGGTGGGGAGATTTCTTTCCTCTTCTGTTACTACTTTGGGATTCAAAATGGCTTACAAGTAAAAGCAATTGATGTGGCAACTTGAAAGGTTGTGCCTTAGCTACTCAAATTGAGGGCCTGATGTCATTTTACTGTCCTCCTATTGCATTCTTGCTGTCAGAAATGTTCTTTCATTAATGGTCAGGAATTTAAAAAGAAATTATCTTTGTCAAAGAACAACATGTTTTTATAATTTTCTGTTTAAATGGAACCAACCTATATTTGGTCAGCAGAAGTGTACATAGAGAGGGTCCGTCAGTCGGCTACCTGTACCAGTAGGTGACTGTAAAGGTGCTTTTCTTGGAGGGATTGGATGCCTTCTAGTAGAACGTCAGTCTTTAGTGCTAGACTGAGTACTGTATAGACCGCTGGGATCTATATGGGGTTGCTGGAGAAAATTGCCTCAGATGTTGGAGGATAACTTAGAGGTGTCTGGCCTTAACCTTTAGAGGTCAATGGATGATCAATCTAACCCCTAAGGAAAGGCGAACATTAGATCAGTTCCCTGCCAGCTGGTTCAGAAAATCTACTAATTAGTATCTTTGAAGGAGGAGGCTCTGAGCGGGAAGTAGAGATCAGGGGAAGTGGGTAGGTGAAAGGCCATAAATCGCTGCCCTGAGTTATATTTGTAGGCAGCTTCCCCTTCAGATTCAGCTACATTGGCAGAATAAAAGTAATCTAAGGTATGTTCTTTTCAACGGGGTCATCTTTTCAGTGACTATGTGCAGTTGGGCCCAGAATAACCTGTTTACACTTGGGTCCTAGTGCACATAGTGAAGAAGGATAGATTCCCCCTACTCTGAACTAATCTTCCTTTGGTCAGCATTTCTCCTAGAGAAGTGAAGAGTTTTTGTCAGGTCCAGCGCTTTCTTACTGATTAGGATTGGTCGCAATGCCCCCATTTATGTATTTATGTTCATTCTTTATTTCTTTCCTCCCATTCAGCTTGCTTTAGCAATAGCAGATCTTGCCTTGCAGATGCCTTCCTGGAAGGGTTGTGTACAGACACTGGTGGAAAAGTAAGTGACCTCTCTTCATGATGGGCCCCAATTTTGGCAGGCATTTTGTTAATGTACATTGATGGGCAGGTTACAGTATTTCTCCATCTGGGATTTAAATCAACCCCAGGATCCGATGGTCACTGAGATCATTGTATTTTGAAATTCCAGATAGGAAGGAATTTCCTTCACAGATTTGTTGGCAAAGAAAAAAAGACAGTTATTTCCCAAATTATGTTTTTTTTTTCTCTACACCTGTGAGATTCTGGGTGTGATTGCTTTGCATAAAATAAAAATAGTAATTACGATAGTGATATTTAAGTGTGTACTGTGTGCCAAGTGCTGTATTAAGCACTGGGGTAGCAAATCGTGGTTCTCCATTTTACAGATAAAGGAAACTGAGGCGTAGAGAAGTCAAAGGACTTCCCCAAAGTCTTAAAGACAAGTGGAATACCTGGGATTAGAGCCCAGGTCCCCTGACTTCCAGACTTGTGTTCTTTCCAGTAGGCGTACCCCTATTCACTGTGCCTCAGCTGGGAAAACTGACCAAATCACTTGCGGCAAAACTGAAGACGCATAGCTCCTTATTTCTATGAAAGGCAGAAATAAACAACTGCCCAACTGTTCCCTTGCTCATTTTATTGATCACTAAATGGCACATGAGCAATTCTGAAACCTTTTGCTGTTTCACTAAGATGACTTTGCTTCCTTGGAAGAGGTCAGAGGGCTAATATTCTTTCTGGAAAATCAGAACCAGTTACTTTGCAGGCTTTTTAAGCAGAATAAAGCAGTTTGGCTCCTTAAGTTTAGCACCCAAGTATGACCATTTGAGATCTGGTTTTTTTTGTTTGTTCTATGAAGCCCCAGGTACACTACCATTTTGCTGTTCATTTGGAAAAAGTTTGTTTTGAGCCCCAGCAAATTAGCCCATATCCTTTTCACACCTTCATGGGTAGGTGTCAGTAATGCATTCAAAAGTCCCCTTGGTTTGTGAGGTATATTTTTTTGTTTGTTTTTTGCTTTTTAAAAAAATGTGGTTTTTGTACCTCTTGTTCTGTCCCGTGGCTTATTTTCCCTTCCTCTTTTCCAGATACAGCAATGATGTGACATCACTACCTTTTCTGCTCGAGATCCTCACAGTCTTGCCTGAGGAAGTGCATAGTCGATCCTTACGCATTGGAGCTAATAGACGCACAGAGATCATTGAAGACCTGGCCTATTACTCCAGCACAGTAGTCTCTCTGCTGGTAAGTAGCTTAAGGAACTCTCCCTCTGAGGAATTTATCCCGTGACAAATAGTTTTGAAGAAAGTGGCAAGACTCCTTGGAGGTAGCGACTGTGCCTACCAACTCTGTTGTATTGTATTGTACTCTCCTGAGCATACTTAGTACAGTGCTCCGCACTCAGTAGGGGTCAACAAATACCATTGATTGAATCAAGGTTGGGAGTCAGTTTTCTGTTGGCCATGTTGAGGAGTTGGCCTAATAAGTTGCCGTGCTGCACATTTGAAGAGAATTTCTCTCTCCCCCTCCCCACCCCCCACAGTCCTAGTGGCTTCTTGGGGGCCGGCAAATGAAAGTGACCAGGCTTGAGGTAATGAGTGTGAACCACAACGGAGATGTCCTAAGGATCCTTAGAGTCAATGGAAAAGGGATGATTAGCAGTCTGCTCAGCTCAGAGATGAGAAAATAACATGGAATGCAGAACAAAAATCCACAGAACTAATATTATTTTGACCTAATGTACGGGGAAGCTGTTTTTGAACACAGAAATAGATTTTCCACAGAACTGGCTTGGTTTGAACAACGTATTATGTGTTGGGAAGTAGTTTTGTGATGGACTGAAGCCATTTTGTGAAATTGCTGCTACCAAAAACTACCACTTCAATATTTTGGCATCATTGGACTATATCTACTTTTCACCCAAGTGGTTTTTTTTAATGGTATTTGTTAAGCACTTACGTTTCTTCATTCATTCAGTCGTATTTATTGAGTGCTTACTGTGTGCAGAGCACTGTACTAAGCACTTGGGAAGAACAAGTTGGCAACATATAGAGACGGTCCCTACCCAACTACTATGTGTCAAGCGCCGTTCTAAGCACTGGTTAATTAATTAATTAATCCTGTTGGACACAGTCCCTCTCCCACGTAGGACTCACAGTTTACTTAGGAGGGATAACTGGTATTTAATCCCCATTTTACAGTTGAGGAGATTGGGACACAGAGAAGTTCAGTGACATGCCCAAGGTCACACAGCAGACAAGTGATTGTGTCAGGATTAGAAACCAAGACCTCTGACTCCCAGCCCAGTGCTCTTCCCTAGCATGTCATGCAGCGCTTTGCAAATAGGTTCTTTATATATACTGTTATTACTACTCTACTCTCACACCACCCTCCCTCTTCTTGAGTGCACTTCCTATTCTCTCTTTGCCAAATCACACCCCTCCTCCACCCAGTAGTAGTCGTGGTGGTAGTTGTAGAAAGCTCCCTCTTGCCTGTAAGCTCATTGTGGGCAGAGAACATGTCTACAGTGGTGGCAATGGTAGTAGTTGTAGAAAGATCCCTCTTGACAGTAAGCTCATTGTGGGCAGGGAATGCGCCCACCAACTCAGTTATATTGTACTCTCCCAAGTGCTTAGTGCAGTGCTCTGTACACAGTAAGCACTCAATAAGTGTGATTGATTGATAGCAGTAATAGGGTTTATTAAGCACTTACTGTGTGCAGAGCACTGTAATAAATGCTGGAAATGAATACAAAGGTGGGAATTAAACACTTTCCACATGAAAGCCTTACCTGAATAACCTCTTGTTGTTGCCCTCATTGGACTGTAGTAATTCCTTTTCAGTGCAACTCGTTGCACAGAGGAGAGGGGCTGAATATATACAACTTGAGCTACCGCTGCTACTTGGACCTAAGGACCCCCCCCCCCCCCCGAATACCTTCTAGTGTTATTATTGTTATTGTTATTATTATTATTATTATTATTAGAATTATTATTAACTTCTCTGAGCCTCAGTTCCCTCATTTGTAAAATGGGGATGAAGACTGTGAGCCCCACGTGGGACAGACCTTGTATCTACCCCAGTGCTTAGAACAGTGCTTTGCACATAATAAGTGCTTAATAAATGCTATTATTATTATTATTATTCTTAACTTCAGCGCTTAGAACAGTGCTTGGCACATAGTAAGCACTTAATAAATACCATTATTATTATTATTATTATTATTATTATTATTATTATTATTATTCTAGTGGGTCCCAAAGTCTCATTTGAAAGATACACTGTGGTTCGGGGCCACTTGACTGTGCCAGAACCGTCCTGGTAGGTAATAAAATTAAGTTGTTGATGATGATAAAGCATTTATATGAGTCCCTAAATTGCCCAGGTTTATTTCCAGTCAGGAAGGAGATAGTCTCGGGAATATGTTGTATTCCAGGATGTGCTACACCCCAAATTTTTCCGCTTATCCAGTGCCGTGCATCCCGTGGGCATTGGAATATACATAATGGTGTCTTCTCCAAGTCCTCAGTGTCCGTATCGTTCTCTCTCTTAACTGATGACTTAGTGAACGTTGATTAGAATATGTCTGCAAACTGCTTAGTTCTGTGGCAAGGAAAGAGGTCCGTGGGTTTGAATCTCTGGCCTCCCACCCTCCAGCTGTCCACTTTAGGGTCGGGGGTAAGAGGACAGTCAAGAGTTGTTCCAAATGAAAGAGCTACTTTGGCAAAGTGATCCTTTTGGGCTGGGAGAGAGCTGCTTTCCCTATTTCCATTTCATAAAACTTTATTTGAATTGACTACCCAGGAGTGACTAAAATGATCTTGGATTTGACACAGTAATGAAATTCTGCACCTTACAAATTATCTCTGAGGAAAGTTCTCATTAATTTTTACTGTTTCATGTTCCTCATTTGAATGGGCCATCCAGGATAAGGAATAATGTACCCCTTGCTGTGCATAATAAGTCTGTAATCCTGGCAAGTAGTTTGTTAATGTTGCAGAACCTGGAGATGGAAATTACCCCAAAATTGCCAATGTAAAGCTCTATTTAATTCTAATATCATGTCGCAAAGGACTCTTTAACCGCTCGTCATTTATTCTTGTCCCCATAGCTGCCTCTCATCTCTCTCCTTATGAACCTCTCTAGCTCATCTCCCTCCTAGAGCTCTCGCACTGTTCCTTTGCAGTGGATTTCAGGATTTCTTTTCCCATCATCTTCAAGCCAAGGAGTCATAAGCATTGAGACTTCAGCCCTCTGGCCACTGGAGGATTGTTTCTGCCAAACTCTCGCCCAGTCTTTTAATTAGCCCAGATAATGGGGCTTCCACAGTCCATTTTGGGGGCCCAATTCCTTGGATAGTAGTGCAATCTAAATATATTATCTTGTTTTTGAGCCTAATTTTTCCATCCCATTGCATCCAAGCAGACCTTGTCCCCTCATTGGATTGACTTTTCTGTTTTTCCCAATGCCCTTCATTTTAGCAGTTTTTTAAATAAATGTTTCCTTCTAAGTTGGGCCCCTTAAGGTTTGTGTGAGAGCGTTCTGATGCTGATTGATCTAGTAGAAAGGCTCCCGGGTATTGGACCCAATAGTCTAGGGGCTCTCTAGTTTAAACCGGAGCAGGAACTCCCCAACGTCCCCATATGCTGTGTGTTTCTTGGCCTTTATTGCTGGCCAAATTTCAGACTCAGATCTGGTGGAGGGGAGAAGGGGGGAAGGGAAGGAGGGATGGCAGAGGGGGAGGGTAAAGGGGCTTTTGGATCAAAGCAATTCCTGAATTTTTCCCTTGTGTTCATTCCCTGCTGCAGTCTAAGTGATCTTCTGTCTGTCTCTTGTCCTTGTTGTTGGTAAAGCTTACCACAGAGCTTCATTTTAACCCTCCTGCTATCCAGCTGGTCATTTGCCTTAAGGTGAACCAAACCACTTTGGGCCCAGTAGCTTTTTTAATAAAGTTGGGCTGAGAAATCAATTCGTTGCTAATTTAACCTATCCAAGGAGAAATTCAAAGCTGCTCCTTCTCTTGGAACTCCGTGCCAGTGGCTTGCTGAGCAGGATTCCTTCCATTTCAAAGACACCCTGGAGAAGGCGAGCAGCTGGTTTTAGCTAGTGCTTGCAATTTGAAAGGCAATAAGCACAAATTTTCCTTTAAGGCAGGTGTTGCGTTACTAACAGAATCCTTGTTAAGGAAAACTTCATGTGAGAACTCAGTTGCACTCTACTTTTTAAAACTGGGAAGTAGGAGTAAGTGTGTCTGTGTGTGCACTCCTTGAGAAGAATAGCAGCCTTTTTCAAAACTAGACCATTTTGCTTAAGGGTTTTTTAGGGGTAGTTCCTCCATTGGCATCCCATTCAACCCTTCTTCTAGACTGTGAGCCCGTTGTTGGGTAGGGACTGGCTCTATATGTTGCCAACTTGTACTTCCCAAGCGCTTAGTACAGTGCTCTGCACACAGTAAGCGCTCAATAAATACAACTGAATGAATGAATGAACCCTGGTGTATTTGCCATTTTCTTCTTTTTAATTCAGCCATTACATTCCTGACTCATATTCAGCCAGCGGTTTCTTTCTGCTGTTTTGGGGCTTCATCAGTCTTACCCATCTTGTGTTTGTGTGGTTTGTTTTGTATCCCGAATATCCTACCCTGCCCTTTGATGCTACTGCATTTCATTTTTGTTTTGAAGGAACATTTTTCCATGTAACTGAACTTTATTCCTGTGCATTAAGTACTTCACCTAATTTGCTGAAATATTATTGATTGATTGTAATAAGTTACTGAGCTTTGGTGTAAGAAATGAAATCAAACTTTTCTTTGCAGCAGCCTAGAATGTGTTCTAACTAGGTTATCTGACTGTCTGAGGTGGACACTTATCTTTCAAAGCCTTTCTCAGAAAGATTCTGAATTTCAGGCCTCAGATTCCCTTAACATTTTATCTCTGCTTGGCAAGTATCAACCTAGAACATGTCTAGTGCTATGAATGCGTGAGACAGGAGTGAAAGCAAATTTATGTATTCGGATTTTCTTTTTGCAAAACGGCTTCCAAGCCCACCCCCTAGGTGTGGCGTTAGTGTGGGAAATTGATTAAGTTGATTAAATGTGAATATTAGTATATCATTCGAAGATCTAATTTTTTTTTTTCTGCATCCCTCCCAGATGACCTGTGTGGAGAAAGCAGGAACAGATGAGAAGATGCTTATGAAGGCCTTTCGCTGCCTGGGGAGTTGGTTTAACTTGGGTGTCCTGGACAGTAACTTCATGGCTAACAATAAGTTACTAGCCCTGCTCTTTGAGGTTTTGGTGAGTATTCACTTGTGCTTTCCCCTGAATATTCACAGATTCCATAAATGGCCTTCAGGAAAACAGCAAAAGCTTCAGAATTCAGCTCAGTGACCAGCATAGTCTAGTAGAAACAGTGAAGACCCCAGTTCTAGTCCCAGCTCTGCCACTTCCTTACTGGGTGACTGTGGGCAAGTCACTTCACTCCTCTGTGCCTCAGTTTCCTCATCTGTAAAATGGGGCATCAGTACTTCTTTTCCCTTCTGCCTTAGACTGTGAGCCCTAGGTGGGGCAGGTTCTGGTGTCCAACATCGTTACCTTGAATATACCCCAGGGCTTAGTAGTAATTAATGATTATAATTCATCAGTATTAATTTTGGAAACCGAAGATACCATTTCCTTACATTGCTTCCAAATTGGGATTTTGGGATTTTCACTCATAGCCGATAGCAACAGCTAAGGTAGGGGAACACTTTCTGCTTGGCTTAGATATGGGGATCAGGAGTATTAGGACTTTGCCCATATCAGGCTCATCTCGAAAGGCCTTTCGAGTAGCCTATCGAGTAGCCTTTCGAGTAATGAGAAGGTTTTGCTAAGTAGTCTAGGGTGAGGTAACATCAGTGGGGTTGCTGTTTACGCAAGAATTGTTTTCTTTGTTGGTGTTGGAGAAAATAGCCCCTAGCACCATCTCCTTCAAACTTATCCTCATTTGCTTTTTCTGTCCCATGATGGAACAAACTGGCTTTCAGCACTTATAAAGGAGCAGTCACAGGAACAGGGAAATTGAGCAGACCAAAGAAGCGGAGGACCCAGGGGCTCTTTCCAAGCGGAGCTTGGTTGGGGTGTGCAATTTTATTGACACCATCTATGATCAATGCTGCTGTGGAGTTCAAAAATGGGAGGTGTATTTGAGCGACATTCTGTTGTTAGCTGGCACATTTCTTGGTAAAACAAAACCAGGCTATTAGTGTGCCGCTGTTTGTTGACGATGAAGGCTTGGCTACGCACCGTGGCCCAGGAGACAAGGCTGTGGATTAGGGCTCCAGTGAGGCGTCCCAGTGATTGTTTTGCCCCGGGTCCTGTTGATTCTGGGCCACTCATCACCTTGTTCAGCGCCTCCATATTTTCTGTAAGCCAGGGATTGTGATTCTGACCGTAGCGAGTTGGGAGAAATGACTATTTGAAGACAGACGTAGTCCTCAGAGTACTGTAGAACTGAGCATTTGAATGTCAGTGGTTCACTGGCCCTGGGTGGAACATAGAGCAAACAGTCCCTGGATGAGCCACATCTTGTCAAATAGACCTGTGGGCCAGCCCTTGATAGACTTTCAAGGAGATGGGGAAGGACTGAGTTAAAGTGATTTGTAGTGTAGGATGCCTCTGAACGACTCATCTATCTTAGCCAGATGGCCGGTTTTAATTAAAAAAACCCAGAGGCCCTTTTTTCCTCAGTTTGACTGGGAAGTGGTCCTTCTGGCTGCTTGCTTTGCACACTGCCTCCTCCTCTCCCCATTGCTTAGCACGAAAGCCAGCAGGGCTGTCTCAAGCAGGGTCCTGTTGATTCAAGGAGAAGGGAGGCGGGTGAGAGGGCTGATCTCTTGTTTTGAATTGGAGGTGCTAGAGAATCCTGTCAGGGTGCAGAGTTAGCTCAATCAATCAATCAGAAGGTACTCTGTGTGCAGAGTACCGGTACTAAGCACTTGGGAGAGTGCAGTGTAACCGAATTGGTAGACATATTCCATGCCCCTAAGCAGCTTACAGCCTAGAGAGGGAGACGGACCAGATATGTACAGAAGTGCTGTGGGGCTGAAGGTGGGGTGAATGAAGGGTACAAATGCAAGTGCCAGGGCAACGCAAAAGGGAGTGGAAGAAGAGGAAATGAGCATTCAAGCGTTCACTATTGCTCCAGATTGAACTGCAGAGTCACTGGGGTACTTAACTACTGGTTCTGTCCATTACCCATTCTGGGCAGATTTTTCTCTATGGGGCGCCCACTCTTCTTGAGGCTTTTTCCTCTGTTGCTGTGTATAACTAGATGTATTTTTGGTGGGTTTTTTTTTAATTAGGCCTGGAGTGGCAATGAACCGTCCGTGTTCCGTGGCCTATTTCAGTGGCAAGGAAAGCCAGTATGGCACCGGACACCTTGGGGACCGTGGGAAATGGACCGTTTTGGCACGTTGAGGGATGGAACATAGGAAAACAGTCCACTTCGGCCATTCTGTTTTCCTAAAAGCAGAGCCATCACAATGTGCCACATTTCCCATTTCGCAAGCAAAACCCAGAGAATTTCTGCACAAATCTTTGTTCTTCCTTGTCCAAACAATTAAATTTAAAGTCCTCGAGGCTTTTATTGAACTTGTTTGCCTACTAGGAAATTGCACAAGTAGGGAACTTGCAGGGGAATGCTGGGTGACTAATAGAAATGAGCAATGTTATCTTCATTTAGAATTGTCATTTGGGTCTCTGGGTCTTGCTGAACACATGTATCTCCCCTCCCCCCCCCCCACACCTTCTTGGTCATCTTTGGCCTCCTGATGCTGTTTAAGGTCCAGTTCTGAAATGAACATTTACCACCTGAGGCCTTGGATTTCATTTGGTCTATTTTTCACTCTGTGTGTTGCTGAGTAAACCAGCCCTGAGGTGTTTACTCAGACACAGGAAAGGGTTTGCAGCCCAAGCAGTTTGCTTGACAGATCCGAGTTGGGGGAGAATTTGACAAAGCCCCAGGCCGAGAGATCCTGAAAGATTTTGACACTGTCCATGTATTCGTGAGCCTCTGAACTCTGCCCAGGTCTTCATGCACCCAGGTCTCTATTATTGGTGCATATTTTGATCAGCATCGAAATGACTGGATCTCCCCTTCCCTCTAATCCCATGTTGCCCTCCAGCAACAGGACAAGACGTCGTCCAACCTGCACGAGGCGGCTTCGGACTGTGTCTGCTCGGCGCTTTATGCAATTGAGAATGTGGAGACCAATCTGCCCTTGGCCTTGCAGCTCTTTCAGGGCGTCCTGACCTTGGAAGCCGCCTACCACATGGCCGTGGCTCGGGAAGACCTAGACAAGTAAGTGGCTGAAGTGGCTGTGGGAGGTCAGAGTTGTTCTGTGTCTGGTCAAGGTCGTACTGAGGATCGTGCGCTACGGTGACAGCTTGAATTTTCTTTCTTAATGTATGTAAATCCTTGTTGCCAAAGATGGAGGCAGAGGATCTCTGGGTTATCCACCTCCCAGTACTTTTCAGCAAACAGTTCCGTCAGTCAGCCAGTCAGTTGTACTTATTAAGCTCTTACGGTGCGCAGAGCGCTTGGGAGACTACAATAATCATGGTATAACAGACACATTCTCTGCCCACAGTGATCTTACAGTCTAGAGAGAGAGACAGACATTACTATAAATCAACAAATTACAGATGTGTGCATAGGTGTTGTGGATCTGGGAGGGGGAATGAATAAAGGGAGCACGTTGGGGTACGCAGAAGGGAGTTGAAGAAAAAGAAAAGAGGGCTTAGTCAGGGAAGACCTTGGAGATGTGCCTTCAGTAAAGCTTTAAAGTGGGGAAGATGAATTGTCTGTCGAATATGAGAGGCGAGAGTGTTCAGGCCAGAGCAGTTAGTTGAAGATTGGGTTGTAGGTGGCCTTTGGGGGGGTGCTGGGAGACCCACCCATTGTTTGATAGGCCAGACCAGATCGCCCTTCTTCAAGGTGGACATAGGCCTGGGGTGAAGCGTCACCGAGGATTTGTGAACATGATAAAACTCAGTAGGGAGTCCAGTGAATTGCTGGTCTGTGGGCAGCTAGAGAAGAGAATGCACCCTGAGACGAAAGTCTTGTTTTAGGGTAGATTTTGCCAGTTACGTTTAGGGTAATAATCAAGATTTTGGATCAAGCTTTTTCTAAGCCCATTTTTCTGCACCAAAAGTAAACCAAACTGGCCTCTTGGGGCCAGTTGTAACAGAGAATGGGCTGCAGCATTGCAAACAGGCTGTGGGTGATTAGGAAGCTGCTGAAGGGGCTATAGACTGTAAGCTCCTTGTGGGCAGGGAACATGTCTATCAAACTCCATTATATTGTTCTCTCCCAATGCATAGCGCAGTGCTTGGCATACAGTAAACACTCAATAAATGCGATTGATTGTTTCGGTTCGTTACATGGTTTGAGCCCTGGCCTGTCTGCTACGGATGGATGGTCTGGGTGTGAAGGGGGAGTTTTGTCTTCGATTGCGTTGGCTCGGGGCAGAGAAGCGGTGCTGGCAGGTTGAATGCCACTGAGCGATTTCTAAATCTATCCATTTGAGCCGTGTGATTGAGTTTCCCTTTTCTCCCCCAGGGTCCTGAATTACTGCCGGGTTTTCACTGAACTGTGTGAAACATTTCTTGAAAGAATCGTTTGCACGCCAGGCCAGGGGCTCGGGGACCTGCGGACTCTGGAGCTGCTCCTTATCTGTGCGGGCCATCCTCAGTATGAGGTAGGACTGGAGGGAAGGTCGCGAAGGTATCCTTCGAACTCCCTTGCCTGCATCCCAATGTTTCCTTCCCACAGCTTTGCTTTAGTCTTGTACTTTTTTCACTGAAGGCATACGTGCTGCTATCGAGGGAACCGTAGCCATGACAGCACTTAAGTGTCTGCTTTAGGGGTGACCAAGGGCTATAGCAAAGGAGATGGATTATCTCTTCCCCCCTCCCCCCCATTCTGAACCTGCTCTGCTGTCCTTGTGTCAGTACAGAGTTTCATTGTTGTCTCTTATCCTATAAAAATGCCGCTTTGTGTGTGGGGGGGTATGTCTGTCTGTCTATCTGTCTCCTTGGGAGGTAGCGCATCGTAGAGTCCGAGAAACAAAGGATTTGTGATTCCATTGATTACCTAACCCTGACATTACCATACTTGGGGCCCTAAACAAGCTGCTTCTCAGTTCTAGGACTATTTCTTCATTTCATTGCTCCCCTTCCCCCAGCCCTCCCACCAAGAAAAAAAGAAAGAAAGAAATGAGTCCTTGTTATTCTCTGAAGCCTCAGTCCATCACAGAGAGAGGGACAGGCTGCTGCGAGGAACCTGTTTTATTATTATTACTATTATTTTCTTTTGTTTCTGCACAAGGAACTGACCCTTGGAAACTGCTGCTTCCAAGGGGGCAGCTCTTCCTCTTCCTTCCTCTTCCCCACTGTGGGGGTCTCCCTGGCCTCACTGCAGAATGTGAGATGGAACTGCCTGCACCAAACCCTTGCTTTCAGCTTGGCTTCAAATGGAAATCGGGCCAATGGGTTGGCTTATATTTAGTGCCCGTACCTTAGCGGCACCTGTCCTCTGGACCCCCGTTGAGTGGTCCAGCACCCTCCCGTAGTATCCGCTGCCTGTAAAATTTGTGGGGTCCTATTAACCCTCCATTTCTTCACTCAACAGGTGGTGGAAATCTCCTTTAACTTCTGGTACCGCCTGGGAGAGCATCTGTACAAAACAGATGACGCAGTTATCCACAGCATCTTCAAAGCCTATATCCAAAGGCTGCTCCACGCCCTGGCCAGACACTGCCAGCTGGATCCCGATCACGTAAGTTTCCACTAGCTTTCCTTTCTCTCCTTGTCCAATCAGTTGTAATTATTGAACTCCTATTATGTGCCAAGCACTATCCTAAGCATTTGGGAAAGCACGGTACAACAGCCGTTCCCCAAGAGGTTGGGATTCTAGGGTGGCGACAAAGGATGGGAAACTAATGGAACCTGGGAGAGTTGTTCTGCCATCCAGCCGTTATTCTCCCCGCTTTGGGTTCCTTGTTCCTTCTGCTGCTTCCGCAGTTTTGGGGATTGGTTTGGGTTGGTTTGTCAGTCCTCCCAGTATGAATTAGGGATCCCAGTTCTGATTTTCTTCCCTAGATCTGAATGTTTATGGAAACTGTCCTTGCCCTCCACTTCAGTGAAAGGCCCAAATATATTTTGTAATTAAAGGCATAAATCTGTACTGATGACCTATTTCCCCTGTCCACCCCTACCCCCCTACCTCCCAACTCCTGATTCTGTGAATTTTACAGGGAGACACACCTGCCCTCGTAGGGAAGTTTGTGTTTTAAAAATCAGGCACATTGACTTCCCTGTTAGTTGATAGTCAAGAAAGGTGATTGTTATTGAAAGACCTTGAGTAAACGACGGGGATTTAAGAAGGAAATTTTTAGGAAACAGCTAGTCTGACGAAAAGACCCATAGCATTAGGGCTTTTCTGGTCTCCTGCTGGATGGGACTGGGCTCCTGATGGCACCTATGTGCTCAGCCCCCCACCGAGTTTCTGATTCTGCAGGGCTGGGGAACCGGCCAGTCCAGGTTTAATATCTTCTTATTGCTTTGAAATTTCAGGAGGGCGTCCCTGAGGAGACTGACGACTTTGGGGAGTTCCGGATGAGGGTGTCTGACCTGGTGAAGGACTTGATTTTCTTGGTTGGTTCTATGGAGTGTTTTGCACAGGTGAGCCCCTTCTCTCCAGCCAGTTATGTGTGTTTGTGTGTCTCCCTCGTCCCCAGAAGGTTGCCCAAGCCGAAGGGAACCTGCCTGGTTTGAAATAACTTTATCACTCCAACCACTGAGGGCTGGGTGAGAGCACCGAATCCTCACTGGCTTGGGTCAGTCCATGGGTCCTAAGCTTGGGTGGGCTGGATCAGGCCAGGCTTAAAGTTGGGTGGGACTGAAACTTTTATCCCCTATGAGGACTGGATTGGATCAGGACCTGGAATTTGGATCCATTCAGGGCCCTGGTTCTGCAGCCCCTCTCCCGCCATCAGGCACGCCTCTGTTGGGGCAGTGTTTTTGAGCTGAAGCTCAACCTATCTGTAGTTCTACAAGATGCAGGGCTTTTTCAGAGGAGCTGGCATCTGGCCAGGTGAAATGGGGCAACCGTTACCGCTTAGGCAATTGCGTCTGTCCCCCTTGCAACTTCCCTAGGGCACGGTTGGCATTCACTTCCCCTTCCTCCCTGCCGGCCCTTCTTGCCATACAGGGGTGAGCGGCTGTTGTGTTTTGACCCAGGCCCGGCTGTACCCAGGCCCTCTTTGGTCTCTGCGTGCCTGCCCGTCACCAGGTTGTATTTTTGTCGATGAAATGGTGGTGCCTGGCGTGCCCCGGCTCTCCCCTCTTCCACACCCACGCCCAGGCCACCATAGTGGAGGGAATTGCAAAGAAGGCTCTGCAGAGCGCCGGGTCAGGTGGCACCTAGGCAGCTTGGGTCACCCAGCCAGCTGCTCTGACTAGTTGTTCTCGTGCCCAAGGCGGGAGACTGTTTCAGTCTCTTCTTATTGGAGCTCAGCTGCATCTTGGTTATAATGAAGCTTCCTTCTGTGCCCTTGGGAATGTCCTTGGCTCCCAACTGAATGACTGAGATGCAGCTCCTGTTTTTTTTCCTTTGTTCTCATCTTTCATAACATCCCAGTCTAGTGTCTTGTTTTAAGATTAGTAGAGCTGGGGATTACCTGGTGGGTTCTCGTGGCCCCATAAAACTGTTCCGCCTCCAAAGAGGTGGGTGAGACTAAATGAGGGAACATCTATCGCCTCGTCATAAGAATGTTCTCATGGTATTTTAGAGAAATAGTTCTGGCCTCTTGATTAGAACGGAATAAGAGCTGAAAATAGCATTCCCCTCCCAGCTCTGTCAGCAGGCTTGGGAACAAAACTAAATGGGTTGGATTTCCTTGAACTTGTAGAATTGATCGGTCTCCTTTGTCTTTCTTAGTTGTACTCCACTCTGAAAGAAGGCAACCCTCCCTGGGAAGTGACAGAAGCGGTTCTCTTTATCATGGCCTCCATAGCCAAGAGCGTTGACCCGTGAGTACCAAATCCCTTTTGCAGGGACATCAGTGTCAAGAGAGGGGCATCGGGCTAATTTGCTCTACCATTAGAGTCCTTGGGAAGCCTGGAGAATCTCTCTGCTGGTTAGTAATCCTAAGCGTGCACAGTGATGCCTGTGTCCTCCATCATCTTCTTTCCTTCTCCTCTACTGTGCCCTGGATGGCCGCCTGAGCAGCTATATCATTAGTATTTCTACCTCCTACAGAGTGTTGTGCCGAGAGAGCCGTGCCCACCCATCCAGGGCAAATAGACGTTTGTGCTAAGCTAATAGCACCAAATTCTGATTTTATTTCACTGCATGTGGCTTTCTGGAGGGAGAGAAGGATAGTAAAAAGAATTCCAGGGTCCAGGGGGTTCTCTGTTCTGTTTTATGATCTGATCACTCACCCAGAGAGTTTGTGGGAAAGTTGGATGTGATGTGGGATTAGGTATGGGCAGGGTCAGCCTGAGGGCACAGGCAATTGTGAACCCTTTGGGCCAACCACCCAAACCCTTGTTGACACTCCCCACCCCCAACCTAAGTCCCCCCACCTCCCAGGAGATTTGAATGCTGCATCCATCTCCTAACCAGTCATTCTGAATTTGCAGTTGTTGCTAGGACTCCCTCCCTCCTCCTCCTGGCGGCCTTGAGTTATAGGTAATTGGAGATACTTCATTCATTCAATCGTATTTATTGAGCGCTTACTGTGTGCAGAGCACTGGACTAAGTGCTTGGGAAGTACAAGTTGGCAACATATAGAGACAGTCCCTACCCAACAACGGGTTCACAGTCTAGAAGGGGAAGACAGACAACAAAACAAAACATGGACAGGTGTCAAGGCAACAGAACAAATAGAATTAAAGCTAGATGCACATCATTAACAAAACAGAATATTAAATATGTACAAGTAAAATAAATAGAGTAATAAATCTGTACAAGCATATATACAGGTGCTGTGGGGAGGGGAAGGAGGTAGGATGGGGGGATGGGGCGGAGGAGAGGAAAAATGGGGCTCAGTCTGGGCTTCTTGGTCTCAGTTGATTGCCAGGACTTGGCCCATGGAACCTGCAACTTTGTATTTAATAATGAGATTTATTAAGCACTTACTATGTGCAAAGCACTGTTCTAAGCTCTGGGGAGGTTACAGGATGATCAGGTTGTCCCACGGGGTCTCACAGTCTTAATCCCCATTTTCCAGATGAGGTAACTGAGGCACAGAGAAGTGAAGGGACTTTCCCAAAGTCACAAAGCTGACAAGTGGCGGAGCTGGGGTTCGTACCCATGACCTCCGACTCCAAAGCCCTTGCTCTTTCTACTGAGCCACGCTGCTCAGAGTGTCATCGCCTACATCTGGGGCATCTCTTCCAAGCAGTCTTTCCCAAAAGAATTGTAACATCTCTTTGCCTTCCACATAGCACATCTCCATAGTAAAATACCTTATAAACAGCTTCTGCTGCCTGTCTAGTGCTGGTTTCAAGGAAAGGGGATGGACAGCACCTGGGGCTTCCAAAGTCACAGAGTGAACTGTGAATTTAGTTTCCTGCCAAGACTGTCCCAGGCCACGGTGTCATTCCAACGTTTATCTTCCGAGGAGTGGCCCCAACTTTTAGCTTTATAAATTCCAAGGATTGCATTCCCGTTGTTGTAGTCAACAGGGGGCTCTCTTGGTCTAATCCAGGATGGAAAAGGGGACATTTGAAAACAGTAATAATAATGGCATTTATTAAATGCTTACTATGTGCAAAGCACTGTTCTAAGCTCTGGGGAGATTACAAGGCGACCAGGTTGTCCCACGGGGGGCTCACAGTCTTAATCCCCATTTTACAGATGAGGTCACTGAGGCACAGAGAAGTGAATTGACTTTCCCAAAGTCACACAGCTGACAAGTGGCAGAGCCGGGATTTGAACCTTTGATCTCTGACTCCAAAGCCAGTGCTCTTTCCACTGAGCCACGCTGCTTCTCTTCGATAGCTTTTCAGTTCCCGGAACCAGAGAACTGCTGCAGAGTCAGCATTCGTGGAAGAGCGGGAATAGGACAGCTGGTCGTCATCTAGTTAGATTAATTATCACGGGGAGCCTCCTGTAGAACACCTCCCCTGGATGTCCCCAGGAAATCAGGCTGTTCCACCTACAGCTCTTGTCTTCCCAGAACCTAACACGAGGCGGGATGTCCCTCATCAGGGACATGCTACTATAAAAGAACTATATGGGTACATCCAGCTCCCCTATAATGTGCAGATCATGCTCTTCAAATACCCCACTTGACAACTCATGCCATAATCGTTGCCCATTAGAGCAACACTACCACACATCGCATCTGAAGCAGCTGGCGTTGTCAGGCGCAAAAATTCCCTCATTCCCCAACAACCAGTTCCGGCCAGTCATGTGGTGAAAACCCGCACTGTGGCAGCGCTGAACCGTCACTTGAGAAAAGTCTCCCCCTCAGTAAAATCCAGCCCCTCGGATGGCATTCGGCAGCATTTCTGTGTGAGAGAGTGGTGTGGCTTTCAGGCACCTTGCATTCTGACCCTTCTATTTTGGAGGGCGTATGGGAAAAGCTGTGAGTGATGGGTGTTTCCAAGGGTTGAGCAATGGGCGAGCCAAGGGGTTCCTTAAAAATGACTTGGGTGCCGGCGGCCCGGCGCTTGAGCAGGACGCAGAGTCATGAGCACTTCCCTTTGTTTCCCCAGGGAGAACAACCCAACTCTGGTGGAGGTCTTGGAAGGAGTTGTCCGCCTCCCAGAGACGGTGCACACGGCCGTCCGATACACCAGCATCGAGCTGGTGGGAGAGATGAGCGAAGTGGTTGACCGAAACCCCCAATTCCTCGGTGAGTGCAAGCTTGTGACCTTTCCACTAGGCTCCACTGCTTCTCTGGGATGCATAGTTATTCTAGAGAAGCAGCAGGGCGCATCGTGGCACTGGCCTGGGAGTCGGAAGGTCATGGGTTCAAATCCTGGCTCTGCCACTTGTCTGCTGTGTGACCTGGGTAAGTCATTTTACTTCTCTGGGCCTCCGTTCCCTCATCTGTAAAATAACGTTTGAGACTGTGGGCCCCCTGTAGGACAGGGACTGCGTCCAACCCAATTGGCAAGTATCCACCCCAGCGCTTAGTACAGTGTCTGGCACATAGTAAGCGCTTAACAACTACCACAATTATTATTATTATTATTAGACGGTTTGGGGGTTCATTTATTTTAATGTCTATTTCCTCTTCTAGATTGTGAGTTCCTTGTGGGCAGGGAGCGTGTCTACCAACTCTGTTGTACTGTGCTCTCCCAAGTGCTTAGTTCAGCGCCTTACACACAGTAAGCACGCAGTAAATGGGGTGGGGGGGGAGGGAGTCCCACAAGTGGCACCGTGACCTCTCCCCCCCCACCGTCACCCAGCCCCCTGGCCTGAAGATCTGTCCCACGGGGTACCAGTAGGTGATGGAGGCCAGCCCAGTCCCAACTGGGCTTGGCTTTGTGCCCACCCCGTCTGACTCTCCCAAACTATAATTCGCAGGCCCCATTCAGCCTGTGGGGAACAAAGGGAGTTTTTTCCCCCAGCATTGAAGTCATCCTCCGGCTGAAGGGTGTAGGTGTAGTTGTGACCTAGAGAAATCATATCCAATGGCCAAAAAGCAGTGACTTTTCGCTCCTTGTGAAAAAGGAGGCAAGAGATGTTTGGCAGGGCTCATTTGGGAGAAGCAGTGGGGAAGGAACTAACCATCTTGAACTAGTCAGGACTGCAGGGATTTTCTTTCTTTCCCCCCATTCAGTTTGCAGTTGTCCCTTTCCCATCTTCTTGGGGTCGTAATTTGGTCCAAGTCCCAAAGAGCTAAAAAGATCAACTATGTCTCCAAGAGCCCTTTACTGCTATAAAGTGAGAAATGGCCAAGCCCAGAGTTTGAAGCTCCCAGAGTAACTCCAACTCCGGCCTGTTCATTCATTCATTCAATCGTATTTACTGAGCGCTTACTGTGTGCAGAGCCCTGTACTAAGCGCTTGGGAAGTACAAGTTGGCAACATGTAGAGCTGGTCCCTACCCAACAACGGGCTCGCAGTCTAGAAGGGGGAGACATACAACAAAGCAAAACATGTGGACAGGTGTCAAGTCATCAGAACAAATAGAATTAAAGCTAAATGCACATCATTGAAATGTGCTCTGTCACGCCCACCTTCCCGGTGGAGCCCAAACTAGCCATTTCTACTCCCACTTTCCCCAGTCTCATGCTTGCGTTGTAAGCGAGCAAACCGTAAGAAGTTGGAACGAGCAAGCCAGAACTCCCTTTACCAATTTGAAATCTGCCGTTTCTCATATATCTTCTGCTCTTAGACCCTGTGCTGGGCTATCTGATGAAAGGCCTTTGTGAGAAGCCCCTGGCCTCCGCCGCTGCCAAAGCCATCCACAACATCTGCTCGGTCTGCCGGGACCACATGGCTCAGCACTTTAATGGACTGCTGGAGATTGCTCGTTCCCTCGATTCCTTCATGCTCTCCCCAGAGGCTGCAGTGGGGCTGCTGAAAGGTACGTATCTACTGATATGCGTAGTGGGTTACTGAGCAGCCGACATGTAGCTGACCACCTCCGGGCACATCTCTTTTGCCCTGGGGGTATTGTGCCGGTGTTGGCGTTGGCACTGGGGTGGGATGCCCTCTAGTTCCAGGGTTTTTTTTTTTTTTTCGCTTGGCCAAAGAGACTGTAAGTGGGTCTTTCTGACCAGCAATCCAAAGCCGGGGGTGGGGTAAAGGGGGTGTGTGGTGTGTGTGTGTGTGTGTGTGTGTGTGTGTGTGTGTGTGTGTGTGTGTGTGTGTGTGTGTGTGTGTGTGTGTGTGTGTGTGTGTGTGTGTGTGTGTGTGTGTGTGTGTGTGTGTGTGTGTGTGTGTGTGTGTGTGTGCCTTATTTTGGGGGGGGTGGATGCCAGCAGAGGGATCTGTGCAGCATTTCTGGCCTTGCATTCTGGTGTATTCATGTGACTTAGCCCAGCTTTTCCAGTGAGGTGGAAGGCGCATTTGTTTCAGTCTGGAAAGGGATTATGGAAGCTGCAGAAATCTGTCAGTTCCCAGCTTTGGTTTGTTCTCCCTATTGCTCCACCCTTGAGCATAGGGGACAGTGCAGTGATGCAGTTAGCAGGCTGGGCAGGGATCCAGAACTCCATTCAGAGTTCTGTCCTCTGCCCTGCCTGTGATTTTAGTCCAACTCCAGGGGCCCCCCCTTCCCCCTTCCCTCCCCTCCCCAAGCTGTGGGGGTGAACACCATGGCTTCACCCCCACAGCTGGAAACCCGTGGGGGCAGCGGCCCCCATCGCCCCCATGGAGTTGGCATCTCTGACTGTCAATACCAAGTCCCGGGTAAACATGAAAGGAAAAATAAGAAAAGAAGGGATGGTCAAAACTCGGGATCATGACCGTTTGGGGAAAGGACACAAACAGTCCCACCAGGTAAGCCTCACCTTCCTCCACCTCCTCCTCCACCTCCTCCTCCTCCTCCCGCCCCGTCAGTTGTTGCTAAGTAGGGTGGTCTATGGAGTTCTGGGTATCGAGTGCCCCCCGACTCTGCCCCCTCTCCATCCATGTGCTTCTTCCCCTTTGCTTTCCAGGGACGGCGCTGGTCCTCGCCAGGTTACCCTTGGAGAAAATTGCCGAATGCCTCAGTGAACTGTGTGCTGTTCAGGTCATGGCGTTGAAAAAGGTGAGCCCGGGCCAGAAGACTGGCATCTTCAGCCCTGCCCCCACCCCCAGCTGGCCTCTTTGCTACTTAATGGTTGGGGCATGGGACGCGGGGATTGGGGTTCCTGGCTTCTACTCCACTCTTTTCCACTATGGCAGTAAGTGAGCCACTGCCCAGAGCCTCCAGTCCAGCATTTTGATTTCAATCAATAATAATCAGTAGATCAGTGATATTTATTGAGTGCTTGCTGTATGTGCAGCACGCTCTTCTAAGCACTTGGAAGAATACAGTACAAGAAAATTACCAGTCACATTCCCTGACCATAATGAGCTTTCAGTCCAGAGGGAGAGACAGGCATTAATGTAAGTAAATAACATAATTTATAATGAATAATTTAAAGATGGGCATGAGTGCTGTGGGGTTAGGGGTGGGGTGAATAGCAAATGTCCAAATCATCAATCGTATTTATTGAGCGCTTACTGTGTGTAGAGCACTGTACTAA
Organism: Tachyglossus aculeatus; assembly: GCF_015852505.1. Classification (NCBI taxonomy): domain Eukaryota; kingdom Metazoa; phylum Chordata; class Mammalia; order Monotremata; family Tachyglossidae; genus Tachyglossus; species Tachyglossus aculeatus. The sequence goes on along the minus strand of NC_052075.1, from coordinate 43,240,428 downwards.
GTGCTTGGGAAGTACAAGTTGGCAACATATAGAGACAGTCCCTACCCAACAGTGGGCTCACAGTCTAAAAGGGAGCACAGATCCAAATGTCACAGATCCAAGTGCATAGATGACACAGAAGGTAGCGTAAGCCGGGGAAAAGAGGGCTTAATCAGGAAAGCCTTCATGGAGAAGATGTGACCGTGATTGTAGGTGGAGAGAGTGGTGGTAAAGCAGTATACCCTCTGGTGGTGTACCCTGTAGAGTGTGAGCCCTTCTAGACTATGAGCTCATTGTGGGCAGGAATGTGTCTGTTTGCTGTTATATTGTATTCTCCTGAGCGCTTAGTACGGTGCTTTGCACACAGTGAGCGCTCAATAAATATGATCGAATGAATGACTGAATATGGCCTATGTGAAGCGGGGAGTTCCAGGCTAGGAGGAGGATGTGGGAAAGGGGTCAGCAGTGAGATAGACAAGATAGACGCATAAGTAAACAGGCTGGGGATGAGCTGATTGACTGCTTTAATGCCTGTGCTAAGGAGTTTCTGTTTGACGGATGTGGCTGGGTAGTTATCGGAGGCCCTTGAAGAGTGGGGAGACATGTACTGAACGTTTTTGTTGGTAGGTCATCCAAGGAGCAGAGTGAAGTATGGATTGGAGTGGGGAGAGACAGGAGGCAGGGAGGTCAGCAAAAGTCAGATTGTCATGAAAGTCCCTTCTTGGTTCCCGAAACCGCTCCTCTTATTTTCCCACCTGGGTTTGGATGTGGGGATAAATTATCTGCCAGGTGCCATGGAAGAGACCTGTGTTAATGCTTCCTGGAGATGGTGGTTGCTAGTGGCTCAGAACGAAGAATTTACATGCATGTGTGAATGCTCTCTCTGAACATTGACTTCTGTCTGTCCTCAGCTACTGTCTCAGGAGCCCAGCAATGGCATATCCTCGGACCCCACTGTGTTTTTAGATCGCCTTGCAGTCATATTTAGGTAAGAAGGAAAGAGGCTGAAGAGTCTCTTGGCTGAGAGCAGTCGAGGACGGCCATGGAGCCGGCTTCACCTTGGTGAGGTCCTGGGATTTCTCCTTGGGTGGAGGCCCTGGGATCCAGGTGGACTTCTTCTCTTCCCTTCCCAGACCTGTCTGGCCTTCGATTCAGGTGACTCCATGCAAGTCACCTTCCCTGCCCAGCCTTTGGCCTTTCCTCTGGAGAACAGGGAGGATGAGGTCTGAAAAGAGCTCTGAGAGCCCGAGATGAAAGGCACAGTGCAAAAGCTAAGACATCATTGCTGTTATGGCATTGTCCATGTCCCCTTGTAAAAGAGTAATTGAGCCCTTGGTCTCTCCTGGGTGGAAAGCAATAAAGGATCCTGAGGTGGTTTTTCTCGATCAAGTCCTCATCCAAGAGCAAGAGGGGGCCTGATGAGTTAAAAAGGCAACTGAGGGAGAGTGGATTAAAGGGCAGCTCTTCCCTGGGAATGATTCCTCAGGAGGGCCTTCTAAACCCCAAACGGTGAAGGATGAGAGCGGAGAAGGGGACCTGCAGAGTACACAGGCAAAGGTGCTGGACCAGCAGGGTGGAGAATTGTCCTGCATTCGCGAACCTTGGTCTGCAAATGGTAGCCCACTCTCATCCTGTTCACTTAGGAGGAGGACTAGAGAGCTTCCTCCCTCCCTTTCCCCTCCACCCACCTTGGGCCACCCCCACCTCACTCTGTGCCAACTTCTGAGGGTTTGTTGAAGGCAACCCTCGTTTCGAGCCAAGTAAAGAAAAATCCAGGAATTTGTGGCTTGAGGATAAAGTTAATGTGTGGAGTTGGGTTTGGGAAAACATGGCTAAAGACGGGGGACTGGAGAATGGGGAAGGGGCTAGAGAGCGCAGTGGTCAGGAAAGGGGGTTGGAGCTGGCCAGAGGTGGGCACGCTCTGTCTGCCTAACTGTTACTGGTTGGGAGAAACAGCCTCCCCGGACTGGAGGCCCCGAAGCTCTCGTCCTTTCTGGGACGGGAGCGAAGCTGCATTTGTTTTCTCAGGGAAGACTCAGAGGCCCAGTTTAATATATCTGACTCGTGGCTACACGTTGAGGGCAAAAGGGGAGGAAAAAGAAAGAAATGATTGCAAAACCCCACTGTTCCCCGAGCTGCTGGGAAGCCTCCTTGGGGATGAGTCGGTCACCGTCGAAGGGATGTGTGTGGGTTTGCAGACACTGGGAGGGAAGATTTGGAGAGGGTAAGAGTGACTGATCCAACTTCAGAAAGACAGGCGCCCTCAGGTCCGGCCCCCAGGAGGCTGGGGGCGAGCAGCCTGACTGAGTGTCTGGCTGCAGAGTGGCTGTGCCGCCGGGCCGGGGGCCTGGTATTCATCCTTCAGCGAGTGGGCAGGGGGCGTGGTGGGTTGCTTCATCTGAGAAACTGCTTGGCCTTCATTGCTTCGGGGCATTTGTTTCTTCCCCAGACACACCAACCCCATCGTAGAAAATGGACAGACTCATCCGTGCCAAAAAGTCATACAGGAAGTAAGTGCCGATGGGTGCCCCAGGGCTCAGAGGTGCCCTTGGCCCCAGAGCCTGCCTCCCTCCTACTCTTCCTCCACTTGCTGGGATTTGGGTAGCGCGTGGGAGCCCGATTCCCCGTTCCCCCGGCACCCCCACCACTCCGCTTCCTGGAAAGGAAGCCCCTTGCTACTGAGATTTGGAGACCAGAGGTACCAGCCGCTCATAAAGTCACCTCTACCTCAGCTTTGACCAGAAAGCAGACTGGGTGGAGTCTCCCTGAAGAGTCAAGAGTGAAGGGATGGGAGTAGGCCTAGATTAGCCCTCTGCTTCAGACGCTTTTAGTGTTGCGTTAGAAATGGTATCCCTGCGTTCTCATGGTTTCACCTGAAATACCTTCCCAACCTCCCCCTCATGAATCTCGTGTGTCTCCCCCCACCCCAGTTACATTTAGGCCTCTCATCCCCAGCCCCCACACTCCAGCCCACCCCAGAGAACGGCAGCATCTGGGGAGGTGAAAAAAGAAAGTTGTTTCCATTTTACCTCAGACCTTGGGTCAACTGCCGCTTTTTGACGGCTCCCCAGACTTCCCAGCAGCGGCCTGCCGTCTGCCCTAAGGCTCTGAGAGGGCCTTAGGAGGCTCTGAGAAGATAGCGTGTCTGGAGAACCGGATTCTGATTCCAGTTGTACCACTGACCAGTGATGCGTGACCTCTTTCACGCTCCAGTAGTAATTTACATATCCACTGTTTCACGGCGGGTGGAGAGGCTCTCTAAAGCAGCCTGGGAGAAGGACTTTGGGATTATCTGAAGAAAGACATTCTGTAAATCCCCAGTTTCCGAAACGCTGTTGAGTCAACTAACGGGGTTAAAGACTCCTTTCCTTTAAAATCCCCACTGCGTTCAAGACCTTTGCACCATCCGACAGCAACTCTTCCTATTAAAGAACGCTAACTGCTTCTGCAGAGCTAGTTCTTCACTGAAGCCGGGACCTTTCAGTTCTTAAAACATTGCTACTGCTTTACTGTTACTGGGCATTTCTTCAGTGGTGGATGATGTCTTCTCCCCAGAACCCCCAACCACCCGTCAATCAGTAGTGTTTAGAGGGAGCCAACCCTGTGCAGAGCACGGTGCTGCTTACTTGGGAGAGTACAATAGAAGTAAAATCCAATCTGTTCCTGGCAGCAAAAGCCATTCCATACTTCTTTAAAGTCAAGGCCGGTCTGTTCCTGCCTCTTTATCTTTCCTCCTGTGTTTTCCCCTTTTTGGCTCAGATCTGGCCTGTTCTGTCAGAGACCCTGAACAAGCACCGGGCAGATAACCGCATCGTGGAGCGCTGCTGCCGGTGCTTGCGCTTTGCTGTTCGCTGCGTGGGCAAAGGCTCCGCTGCCCTGCTTCAGCCCCTGGTCACCCAGGTAAGCTCCTCGCCCCGAGACTCTCCAGGGCCCGTCGCGGGCGCATGAACAAGTGGGCATTTGGGCAGGGGAGTCGGGCTACGGTGGGGGCAGGTCCATCCCACTCAGAGAAGAGCAGCGCTGGGGCGACTGGAAATCTTGAGCTGGCTGATTTCTGGGCCATTCATCTCGAAATCATTAGGGGTCTCTATTGGAATTGCTCATCAGTTAAACTCTGTGACCTTCAGTCTGTAAGCCCACCTGAGTTCCTCAAATCTGTGTCCAGTGGATGTCTTTTTCTTTTTTTTTCTTTTTTAAATTAGAAGACCATAAGTGTTACCTTCCCATTTACTGATGTCCACCCCCCGCCCCCTAGGATTTCATTTGGAAGTATGTATTCACGGAGTCATTTTCACAGTGGGGAAGAAAATCAAAAACAGCAGTTCACATTGCTAGTCATTTTCACTTAAATACTTGCCTTGTGGCCTCACTGAGCTCCAGCCTGATTCCTGCTCCCCGGTACGTTCCGGACCCGAGTCTCACGCCTCGGTTGGTATCGTTTGGCTGCTGGTGGATAATTGCACCATTTCCAAACCCAGCTGACGTTCACGGCAGAGCCGTGGATGGACTGTGACGGGAGGAATTTGCACCAAGACCCTCATTGCTTGTCACTCCCAGTTGAAGCTCGTGACCAGCAAATAGCAGGGCATATCATTTTCCTAACTTCACATAACATGCTTGGTTAACTTGGTCAATTGAGAGGACTGAGAATAATTTTCACAGGGTCACAGAATCAACTTACCCGGCTGCACCCCACCTTGGGAGGGAGTCACGCTGAGCCACCACAGTATTTCAATTGTTGGTTCCTGGAGAAACTGGAGGGCTGCCCTGGCCCTCCCAAGGCCGGGCGAGCCCCTGGGAAGGAAGGGACCCGTCCGGCACAGTGGCTGCTCTTTGGGGAGCCAGACGGCTGCCTCTGAATGACCTCATGGTGCTGCTTCCGCTTGGCAGATGGTGAGCGTATACCAGGTGCATCAGCACTCCTGTTTCCTGTACCTCGGCAGCATCCTGGTGGATGAGTACGGGATGGAAGAGGGTTGTCGGCAGGGGCTACTAGACATGCTGCAGGTAAGTCTCTCTGTGGGAGGAAAGCCATTTCCTCAGCCTTGACTAGGTGATAGCATAGGTGCGTGTGTGTGTGTGTGCGTGTGCGCGCACCGTCCAATCTTGGCTCAAACCTCTTGCCTTTTGAGTGGTATTTCCCTCCTGTGGCAGGGTTGACTGCTAAAGGCTTTGCACTGCGGTAAAGTTCATTTTTTCCAGTTAGTAAAAACTTCCTCTCAGCTTGCAGGTTATGGATAAGGGGATGGCAGTGGGTGTTTTTTTAATGAGTTTAGCAGGTGCTCTGCGTGACATGCAACCTCTCCAGAGGTGTTCTTATGTTTGGACTTGCTGCCTGGCACTCAAAAAGTTTCAAACCCCAGACAGTCCAGCTATGAACTCCTTATGCTCTACTATTAAATCGACTTAGCATTTGGGGAAGCTATTTAAGATCCAGGGAGACGCTCAGCGTGGGCAGTAAGCACGGTGGAAAAGGTGGCCCTGGAGCCACGTCCTCTTGATTTGGTCTCTGCAGTAACTGGCAGGTGGCCGATTGAAAGGGTTAAATTACCACCCCCTTTCCTGGGGTCCTCAGCCCAAAGCCGTCTTCCCTCCCCTTTTGAGCCATAAGTCCTGGACATGAGTGCTCAGGTGGCAGAGACCACCCCGAGTGCTGCTGCAGCCTGCACCGTTTCTCTGAACCCCATTCTTTTCCCCTCCATCTGCCTCCAGACATTTGGAGGAAGGCCAGTGACCATTGAAATAAAATCGCTCCTCTGTCCTTCTTGTAGGCACTATGCATCCCCACCTTTCAGCTCCTAGAGCAGCAGAACGGCCTCCAGAATCACCCTGACACTGTGGATGACCTCTTCCGGCTAGCCACCAGGTAACCCAACCCCTTTGCTTGCTGCTGAGCTCAGCCAGGATATATACACACATATACACACACACAAAAACACACACACCTCCCACCCCATCACTGTGCTGGCCCCACTTTTGTCAGGGGTCTGAGCCCCTTTCTCCTGTCTGCAGTTGCATCTTAAGAGAAGCAGCGTGGCTTAGTGGAAAGAGCGTGGGCTTGGGAGTCAGAGGTAGTGGGTTCTAATCCCACCACTTGTCAGCTGTGTGACTTTGGGTAAGTCACTTCTCTGTGCTTCAGTTACCTCATCTGTAAAATGGGGATTAATCAATCAATCGTATTTATTGAGCGCTTACTGTGTGCAGAGCACTGTACTAAGCGCTTGGGAAGTACAAGTTGGCAACATATAGAGACGATCCCTACCCAACAGTGGGCTCACAGTCTAGAAGGGGGAGACAGAGAACAAAACAAAACATATTAACAAAATAAAAGAAATAGAATAGATATGTACAAGTAAAATAAATAAATAGATGGAGTGATAAATATGTACAAACATATTTATTAAGACTGTGAGCCCCACACAGACGGACAACCTGACAACCTTTTATTTACTCCAGTGCTTAGAACAGTGCTTGGCACATAGTAAGCGTTATTGTTATTGTTATCTCTGTCACAGCAGCAGTAGTGGTTGTATTTGAGGGCCCACTGGGTGCACTGACTGTACCCATTTCCTGCCCACAAGGAGCTTTCACTCCGAAGGGGGCGGACAGACAGTAAATGTATTTGCAAAAAGAATAATTAAAATAAGTAATTGAATGGAGAGTTTAATAATAATAATAATAATAATGTTGGCATTTGTTCAGCGCTTACTATGTGCAAAGCACTGTTCTAAGCGCTGGGGGGGTACAAAGTGATCAGGTTGTCCCACGTGGGGCTCACAGTCTTAATCCCCATTTTACAGATGAGGGAACTGAGGCTCAGAGAAGTTAAGCGACTTGCCCAAGGTCAGACAGCTGACATGTGGCGGAGCAGGGATTCAAACCCATGACCTCTGACTCCAAAGCCTATGCTCTTTCCACTGAGCCACACTGCTTCTTCTTAAATGAATAAGCATTTATAATGAGAGACTGGGTACAAATAGGTACATAGCTGCCAGGGGTGGCTAATGAGAATTAATTTGGAATGGCCTGATGGAGGAGGTAGGCTTTGAATTTGGGGAGGGCTGTGGTCTGATGGATTTTGATCAGGGGGAGTTCCAAGCCCTGGGTACAGCGGGAGCGAGGGGGCTGAGGCAAGAGATTTGAGAGTGGGAGGTAGGGTTAGGGAGAAACAGGCAAAGAGAGCAGATAGGTAAGATGAGATCATTGGGAATCTGCAGGGGCCCTTCAACTGGGATTTGCATTATGGATTTTGGGGGAATCTCCCAAGACTTGGGTTTAGCCCAGAACTGATCTACTTTTGAATCATTCTGGAATTCATTCTGAGCCCTGTTGGTTGTTTTTTGGTTTTTTTTAACCAAAATCGGCAGTGTCCTCCACCCCCCATGACCTCTTGGGGAGAACCTTCCTGGATAGTAGTGTATACAAAAAGTGGTCATTGTGACAGCAGAAACTCCCTCCTACTTCAACTGTGAGCCCCAGGTCGGGCAGGGACCGTGTCCAACCCACTTCTCGATTCTACCCTAGCACTCAGAACAGTGCCTGACACATTGTAAGCACTTAAATAGCATAGCAAACAAACTGGTCCCTCATCTGAAATGACTTCTGCTACTCAAGGGAGAGCCGAGATTCAAGGTTCTGGGTTGTCCCCGTTGGGTTATGTGGACCAAGATCTTTTAAGTTTTCAGTGGTTTTTGGCACCATCGACCCCATTTGTGTCATGCCGGCGTTCTGTACCTAGCCCCTCTCTTCTTCCCCCTCCAGGTTTATCCAGCGCAGTCCGGTCACCCTGTTGAGGAGTCAGGTGGTCATTCCCATCCTGCAGTGGGCCATCGCCTGCACCACCCTCGACCACCGGGACGCCAACTGCAGCGTCATGAAGTTCTTGCGTGATCTCATCCACTCTGGGGTGGCCAATGATGTACGTACTTCCTTCTCCAACTCCCAAGCCAGGATTCTGTTGAGGAAGGAGGCCTTTCCCAGAAGAGTGGGAAAGGCCTCTGCTCTCCTTTCCTGTTCCTCACCCTTGGTTCACTCCTGCTTCCCCCTCACCAGTCATGCTTACAGAAGGGCTCTGATTTTGGCCTCCAGGCTGATTATCCACAGCCCGCCTGCTGATGGGGGTTTGGGCCTCCTTGGAGGCTCGGGGTTCTTCCCCTGGAAACTGAGTCGTTAGATACCACGATTAATTGGTTGACCTTCGCCCCTAGCCTAAGAGTGTGGTGGGCAGAAGGGGAGAGTTTGGGCAGCAGGGTCCCTGTATCCCTGGATGCAAAGAAATGGGCTGGGAGAGGAAGGAGCGGAGCTCCATCTTTGAGGGGGTTGGAGAGTGCTCACCCGGCCACCTTTGGTTCTCTTTAGCACGAAGAGGACTTTGAGCTGCGGAAAGAGCTGATCGGACAAGTAATGAACCAGCTCGGACAGCAACTTGTGAGCCAGCTGCTGCACACGTGCTGTTTCTGCCTGCCCCCGTACACCCTGCCGGATGTGGCCGAAGTGCTCTGGGAGATCATGCAAGTCGACAGACCGGTAAGACGACCTAACGGGGGTTGGCCTTGGAAGACTTGCTCTCTCTCTCTCTCTCTCTCTCTCTCTGTCTCTCTTGCTCAGTTCCTAGCAGACACTGGCTCCTGGGGACAGAGCCCAGTTAGGACATCGTGGTACCGGGTGATCAGTGGAGCCCCAGGGGGGCCTTGTACGTTCAGGAGGCGGGTGGAAGCTTGTTGATTCCCTCGACGCCTCTCTGCTTCCCGTGAAACCAAAGGGAGGGTGACCTCCCCACTACTGCCCTAATGAGTCTTCAGCTAGGATTGGCGCGAACTGCCCAAACGTTTTTATCACGCTATTCGCATTGTTCCCCAGCCACCGGGTGTGGGTGTGTCCCGAGGGGCAGGGATCGACCTGAAGCGGGAGACATAGGGCAGTGTCCCCAAAGGCCAGGTTACAGTCCCAGGCTTGCAGCTGCTATGGACAGACTGGCAAGGGTCGAGTATGGTTTTTGTCCAGGGAGTTGGCTGCTGATTCCCATCTCCCTCAGGGCCAGCCAAGGTTCGGGGAAGGGCTAGAGGCGGCACGGTGGTAGTGAGAAGGGTGGACGGAGTTGGGAGGGAACGCTTGTGGAGCCAGGACTAGTTTCTGGGAAGTAGGGTTTCCTGGTGGAAAGAGCATATGGGCTTGGGAGTCAGAGGACCTGTTTCTCAGCCCTGCCACTTGTCTGCTAGGTGATTTTGGTAAAGTCACTTAACTTCTCTGTGCTTCAGCTACCTCATCTATAAAATGGGGATTAAATCCTACTCCCTCCTACTTCAATTCTGAGCCCCATCTGGGGCCGGGATTGTGTCCAGCCTGATTATCTAGTAGTATGGTATTTGGCACGTAATAAGTGCTTAACAAATACTGTTGCTACCACTGCTACTATTATTACTGTTATTATTACCCTAGGCTCAGCATTATCAGAAGTGCCAAATTACTCTCGATAGCTCCATTTTCTGTTTTCCCCCTGAACGAGCTTGTCTCTTGGCACGGCAGGGTCCTGGGGCAGTTCCTGTGAGGGCCACACTGTGCAGGGCAGCTCTTCCCTGGTGCCCTTCCTAGCCCTGGTTCTGTTGGGATATCTTAGGACCCAAGCTTCTCCCCGCATGGAGTGCTCCCCGGGCCTGGCAGCCTTCTCTAGGTGGCCTCATATGGAAAGGGCTGTGTGTTTGGCATCGATGGCTAACCCTGGCCGATAGGAGATTGCACACGGTTTTCACACATTCACAGGTGGAGCTCACACTTCGTGAGTTGGGGGGAGATCCGGAGAGGAGCCAGAAGAGCTCAGTGAAACGATGAGAAGCCAGGAAAGGAGGGGGTTAAGGGTGGGGGCAGACTGGGAGCCCTGGGCAGAGGGAGGTAGCCAGCTGCTCCCCATCTCCCCTGAGAACTGGATGGGAGGAAATGGGCGGAATAACAGCAGACAAGAGATATCAGGGTAGAGATCAAGCCTGCTCTGACCTAGTGGGTAGGCAGGAAGGAGGGGGAGTTAGGGAACAGTCTGTTTAGAAGCACAGGGGTGGGGGGAGGGCGGAGGGCCTCATATAGATTTCTCCTTGCACTAGGACTCTAGGATTATGGAGTGGGTCTGAGGGTCGCCCGCCCTTTGACCCTTTATACTTAGAGCTTCTACTTCTTTGCCCTTCCGTTGGAGGGGATTTTCAAGACTGGGAAGTGACTTGGTGGTGGGGCAAAGCTCATGCAGCTCTCCAGGTGGAGCTCCACCTGCCTGGTGTCTGGGGGCGGGGGGGGCGGGGGATTACCAGAACGAGCAGCACAGCCCCTCACCCACTTCAGAGGTCATGTCCAAATGGGGACGGTCCATCTTAAAGCATCTCCCGTGGTATGTCCAGTGTGGGGAGGTCTCAACGGAAATCCACCAGCCTTTGCTGGTTCTCATAGAGCCCAGTGGGGGAATATACCCCATTTAGCATCTTTTTCATTTCTCCCCTCTTTTCTTCTTCTCCTCCTTCCCACCCGCCTCCCCCTCCCTGGCTCCCGCACCCCGCAGACGTTTTGCCGATGGCTAGAGAATTCTCTGAAGGGTTTACCAAAGGAAACAACCGGAGGGGCTGTCACGGTTACACACAAGCAGCTTACCGACTTCCACAAGCAGGTCACAAGGTGAGTGAGTGCGGGCAGGGGAGACGCGACAGGTGAGGTGGGCTGGAGGTGGCTCTGGCTGTATGCTGGCACATCGCTCACTCGTTCCGAAACCCATCAGGGCAGCGTGCCCTTTGCCTGCCCCCATGGTGTCACTGCTTTTGGCTCTTGGAGTGTGGCCGGGCCCCCGGACTAGCTACGGGGGCCAACCGAGGATGTGTTCTGTGTTGGGGGACGGGGCCTCTTCCTGGTTATCATTGAAGAGTGCCTCTCCCATTTATGTCTTCTGGGACAGTTGGGGGAAAGGGGTTCTTCCCGGTCCACTCCGGCAGATGGGGTCGGGCCACACCGGCTCACGAGGATTTCTCGATTCTCACCGAGAACGGGGAGCGGATGTGAGGCGATTGGGGTGGAAAGCTAATTTAATGCGCTCATCCTGCTCTGGGCTTGGTGCAAACTCCCAGACCCTATTCCCCCGTGGGCTGAGGCGACAGTGGCCGGCTGAGGGGCCAGGTTGGAGTTTGCCAACAGGGACTGCCTAACGAGAGGGCACCAAAACGGGGGCAACCTAAGGACAAAAGTTAACCCGTATCCCCCACATCCTCCGCCCCCACCTCCTTCTGCCTTTTTTAAACAAAGTGTCAATGTAAAGAGGCCGGAGCCTGCCCTGAGGGTAGACTCGGGCAGTTGTTGGGTGGGTTAGAACACTCTCCACAGAGTCTGCCTCGGGACTTCTCTCTCTGGACTAACTGGGACGGTCACCCACCCACGCACACTCTTCGGTTTAAATCTCTCCATCCTCCACCTCTTCCTCCTCTTCGCTGCCGTCCCTCCTCTCCCCGCCACCTCCCTAGCCTTGGCTTATGGGGTAAAGAGCTGGTGTAGGAGTCACAGGGTGAGAGATCGCCTCATTGATTCAATCCAGGGGATGCGAGCATCACCCCGAGATTGGGGGTTCACCAAAACAAGCCCCTTGGTAAAGGGCTTTCTCCACTCACTCAGCGACTGCAAGATGCCCCGGCTTGCAGCCTGGGCTTCCCTTGATCTTTCTTGGCTAAACGAGTTTGGCGGCTCCCGTACAGGGCCGTGACATCATGGCGAGGGAGCGCGGCTGAACCGGGCAAGTCCCGGTGGGGTTCTAGAGCCAGAAAAGGCTCGGGATTCCGGACCTGCCAGAATTAATTGGCTTTCCCCAGCCTACTGGCCGCCTTTGAGCCCGTGGCTCTGTGACTCAGTCCCCCTGTCTTGGTCTTAAGGTCCTGCAGGTCCTGCCTCAACGTGCCTTGTGTTTGCCATCCTATCAGGGAGGGTGAACTGGTTCAGTTTCATTTCAGCAAGCCCCAGCCTGTCTTTGAAGCGGCGGTGGCGAATTCCCCAGCTTTTTCGGCCATCCGGCCCCGGCAGCCCGTCGGGGCCTCTTGTCTCCTAGACTCCTTGTCTCCTTCTCGTCGCCCTGTCCCTTCCCACCAGGACAGAGAGAGGAGAGCTTCTTGTCTTTCTGGCCAGGCAGGGGGTTAAAGGGCCGGGGATTGGGATGGGAAGTGTTGAGGAGTGGAGTTGTTGCGAGGGGTTATCTATTTGGAGGGCAAAATTGGGCTAGGGGACAAGAAGGGGCCTGGGGACTTGGTGAGGATTAAGAACTATTGGGCATGACTGGAAATGTGGCATTCAAGACCAGAAAGGAAGTGGCTACCTGAGTGAGTGAAGGGAGTGAATGGGAGTCGGCTACCTGAAGGACCCCTGATGGGAAAACACTGGGGAACCACTGCCCTAGACCTCTCTTTCCAAGAAGGATTTGGTAACCATTCTCATCGCTTGCTTCCCGCCACAGGGCAGAAAACTGGTGACTACCTGGAACAGTGTCTCTTTTAGAGACTGGGATAGGGGTGACCGCAGGTAGCTCATCTTTTCCCACGTTTAGCCAGGGAATTCCAAGGAGCAGAAGGACTTTGGCCATTCAGCAAGTAGGGTGGTGGTTTTTAATTTGGTGAAAAAATGGGCACGGTTTCCAGCCCCGTTTTTTACTCCCCGAGCGCCACAGTTTCTCCCTTCCTGCCCCTGCGTGTGAGAGGCCAGGAGGTTTTGAAAAAGGCTAGGAGCAGAGCCTGCTGGGGAAGGCTGAGACCCCGACCTGGAAGAGTGGGAACCCCGCGGCTCGGGCAGAACAGGAAGTCGAGGTCTCTCCAGGCAGAATCTGAGTCAGAGCAGCGCAGCCTTGGAATCCAGGGTTTTGCCGGCCTGGGTTCTTTGTTCTAACCGCTAAACCACACAGCCGCTCCCCCAACCCAGCTGGCGGCATGAATCTGTTCTCGGTCAACCCCAATGCCGACCAAACCCTTATTATTATTGATTTGGAAACTGCCCCGAAATTAAACGCTTTTACGGCCGCTTATTAAATCCAGGAAGAGCATAATGGCACGAGTCCCATAAAAACGAAAGTTTCCTGGTTGGGTTTCCAGGGGAAGGAGAGGCAGGAGGGAGATGGCCCTAAATCCCTGTTTGTGACAGTGGCCCTGATGGTCGGAGGCTCTAAGGCATCCTGGTCCCTTTGTCCCTACTTTCTGGCTTCACGAATGGTGTTCGGCTGTGCTGGTGCCCTGGGATGATACGGGCAGAGCTGGAGGAAGAGCTCACAAGGGGATTCTCCCTTACCCACGTGGGGCCGATGCTAAAACAGCTCTTTGTCACAGTGCCCGGGAAAGAGGGAGAATCTTGGCTTGGCTCCAGTGCCCCAGTGGTACTCGTGAGCCCGGGAGTGGTATGAAAGCAGTAGGGCTGGGTTAGAATCATCTCCTGGCCCAGTGCGCTGCTGACATGCTACACAGGCATCTCAAGTGTTTGCCTGAGGACGGATCCCACTTCCTCCTCCTCCCTTCCTCCTCCTTATTCCCCCCCCCCAACACATACACACTCACTCTCTCACCCTCCCTGCCCCCCAAAATGCAGCTTGTTCAACTAGAAAATCAGGGATTGGTACCGACTCAGCTGCCGGACCTTTTCAGCCAGAGCCGGCGCCCAGGTGAGAGAAGCAGAAGGGAAATCACAACGGGGTGCTTGGAGGCAGAAAACCAAGCCCCACACCCGCTGTAGCATGGCTTCTCCATCCATGGGCCCTGGCCTGGGCCCTTCAACCTCACAGTCCGCCAAATTTGATTGCCACCTCTCTCTTCCTTTCCAGTGCTGAGGAATGTAAACAAGTTTGCTGGGCCTTGCGGGACTTCACCAGACTGTTTCGATAGCTTGCACTCCTGTACCGTGCCTGTCCCCAGGTGAGTTGAGTGGTGCCACTGGTGGTCCCACTGGTGAGAGAGCAGTGTCTGGCCTTTCTGGGGGGCTCTCGCACGTGGGGTGACCTTTCCAGGAGCCACACAGGCGATACCCAGTCCCCCGGTGCAAGTTGCGGGGGGCAGCTGGAGTCCCCGGCATTCACTCAAAACCTGCTCAGCTCCTTCCCGGGTGCCCTTTGGCGGGGGACGGAAGGGGTAAATCTGTCTGTCCGTGCCCTAGACCAGTCGAGATGTCCAGTCTTTTGAACTTCCCCTGTCGGGACCCAAAACAAGCTACAATGTAGTTGATCTGCAGTTCCAATTAAAGGACCCCTCGAGTCCCAGCTGCTGCGTTTCCCATATCTGCACAGTCGGGATCTACCTCTCAACTGTTTGCGTGACTGATGGAAAGCATCTAGAGAGTCGAGGTGCAAAAGGAGGATGGTGGGTGAGGGCGAGGACTTTCCGAGGACTCTGCCTGTGCTCTAGGAACTGCTGGGCTTGTGGCCTGCTAACTTAAGCCTTCCCAGGGCAGCCCACAGCAAGGCCTCTGAGGTGGGTTTACGGTCTCCGCCAACCATTACCGGGCAGCCCTTTTCTCCTCTTTTAAGGGGATGATTTCCTTAATGGAGAAGCAGAACTTCTTGGGGGAACTTAGGCACCCGCCCCAAGTTAAAGGCCTTTCCCGGCCGAGGGCAATAGGAAACACAAAGTGAGGGGGAGGATGCCACAAGCCAGTTACCGGGGCAGGGGTGGCCCTGGAGGTCCCTGGAAGTGGCCGTTGGCCGTAGTGCCCGCCTGCTCCCTATGCTGACTGGCAGCGTACATTGGAAAATCAGTCAATCGTATTTATTGAGCGCTTACCGTGTGCAGCGCACTGTAGTAAGCGCTTGGGAAGTACAAGTTGGCAACACATGGAGACAGTCCCTACCCAACAGTCTAAAAATGCTCGCCACCAACAGCCAGGGGCTGATGCCGATTGCCTTGCCGTTTCTCTCCCTCCCTGTCCCCAGGAATGTCTTTTCGCATTAGAAGACAGGAGAAAACCGAAAACAAGAATGTGTCCCCCCGCAACCAGAAGCCTTCCATCGTGGTGAAGGGGCTTTCACGCGCGCCCAAGGAGCCCCGGGGGAAGAGGCCCAGCTCCCTAGGGCAGTTCTGGGGGCAGAGGGCAAATCACAGCGCTCGGACAAGATGGCTGCAGCCTGCGTTGGCACCATGGGAAGCTGGTTTCCTGTCGGACTCGTTTTAAAAAAGGAAAAAGAAAAAACTTTAAAAAGAAAAAAAAAAAAGGAAAAACAAATGAAGCGGAACAAGACCGGAAACGTTTGCCTGGCAGCATTTAGAAGAACAAAAAGGAATGAAAACCAACCACAGAATACGATAAAAGTAATGAACTTTCTGTGAAATGAAATGAAAAAAGCAGATTACTTAAAAACGTGGGAATTTGAAAGAATAAACCAAATTGCTGCAGTGGAGGGGGGTGGGAAACATCTTTCAGGTGTTTAGTTTTTTTTGTTTTTATTATTATTATTATTTTTGAAATACACCAAACGGAAATGAGTTTCTCCTGCCTTCCACCTCTTTCCCCTACGGTGATCAGACAAGGGACGAGGATCAGGGAGCTGGGCCACCCCAGTCCCGGCCCCACTCAGACACCAGGTCCCTGTCAGCCTCATGGAGACAAGAGCTCAAAATCAGGGGAGTATTATATATATATTATATATATATTTTCTCTTTTTAAAATATTTTTTTTTTAATTTGAAAGTTTTTTTTTTTTCTTAAATTTTGGAGAGAGAAGGCAGGGTGGGGGAGATACAACAATGTGTTTTACGGGGCTGACGCTTTTATTCCAAGGTTTGGGAATGGGGGAGGGAAGGGAGGGTGCCAAACCCGATCTTAATCTTTCAAAGCAATGCGAGCCGGCTCCGCTGTCGGCCTAGAGCGGGAGCGCGCACTGTTCCGTCTGGTGTTGTAGCCATCTCGAGAACAAAACAACAACAAAATCAACTGAAAAAACAACAACAGAAAAAAATAAAAAAAAAAATCTAAGCTCTTATTCTTCCGCTTCGACTTCTTGTTGTGCCCGTCTGCCCACGGGGCGGGGACTGCCCCGCCTCGTCCCGGCCGGCCTGCGGTTACCACCGAGGCTGCGGGCCCGGCAATGGCCCGTGACGGGTCCTCTGGCCATCCCAGGAGATTGGGGGGGTGGCGGGGGGGTGGGGGGAACCCCACATCCCAGCTGACCCAACCCCTGGGTAGGGGCAACCACGTCAGGCACCAAAGCAGGCTGGGCTACGGCCCCTAGCCCGGCTGCAACGAGGAAGCCCCCCCTGCACTGCAACTAGATGGTGTTTCTGTTCCCCCTCTGAGGGGAAACGGGGAAATTGGGGCCCAGAGGGACTCATCGCAAGAGCAGCTAGGCCCAGCCCCATCCCTCCTTGTGGGGGATGGGGCTCCATCAGTGAAGTATCTGAGCAGAGGCCATGATGGAGAAAGCTTTCTGCATTTCCGAATAGAAAAACTGGCTTGAAGTGGCCTCAGCCCTGCATGTTAAGTCTGTTCTGCGATTGTTTGGGCTCCTTTAGTCAGTCGCACTTTCTTATCCCGTCAGGAAACTCCGCCCTGAGGAGCGAAGGACCAGGGGCATTGCACTGTGCGGCCGTCAGGCTTCTTAGCACCTTTCCTCTAGGTTCTCCACACTGTCCTGCTCTCCGGCCCCTGGTGCACGTGGCGATTGGCAGGGAAGCGGCTGTCAGGCCCTGGAACTATTCTCACTGAAGATTGCAGAGGGCTTTCCATAGAGACTTATCCCTCAACGTCTTTGGGGGGGGGGGGGGGCAGGAAGAGGGAACCGTGTTTGCTGTGGAGTTGGAGGGGCTGAGCAAAGTCTCCACCCAAGACCGTGACCAGCTCAGCAGTCCCCAGGGTGGAGGAAGACACACGCAGAGGGGCAAGTCTAAGGAAGTTTATTTAACAAAGCAGCTCAGGCCCCATAACCAGTCCCGTGGTCCCCTGCCCCTAGGGCAGCTACTTGTAGCCAGCTGGAGGAACCTGTCCTCAGCTTCCCCTTTGCCTCAGGGAGACCGGGGCGGCTCAGAGGGCCATGTGAGGGGACCCCTGCCCTCTACCAGAAACCATCCCTGCAGTTTGCACCCCTACTTGGGATGTCCCAGCCACTTGCACCTCGTGCAGCTGAGAGAGGGCAGCGCTACAGCCCCGGAGTCGGGGAGCGGGGGCAATCGGGGCTTCTCTGGACCGACACCACTAGCAATTCCCCCCAGGTGCAAGGTGGCACCCACTGGGAGTGGCGCTCCCCAAGTTAGCGGTGGCGGCGGCAGCTCCGAGGCCCTGCCCCATCCACCCTGGCTCTTCCCTGGAGCCTCCATCACCTACCCCAGCAGCCAGAGTGGTGATCCCAGCTGTCGTGCCGGGGCTGGGCCTCCTGTCCGGTCCTGTCCTGGCCTGTCCTCTCCTCCCCAGGGCAGCTTGCAGGTTCTCAGCAGGACTCCGGAAGGCCAAGGTGGGGAGGGGCCTGCATCCCGTTGGCACCTCGGCATGAGTTGAGGAGAGGCAGGCCGGTGGGCACGGCCGAGCGAGAAGAGGGAGGCGATGCCAGCGGCAATCCTAGCGCATGCCCGCTGGGTGCATGGGCCAGGGTCCCGTGCCCGCGTCCTGGCTCGAGGGTCCAGCTGGGGTGGGCTGCAGCCGCTGCTGCGACTGCCAGATCTGGTGCAGCTCCTTGAACTGCTCCACCATCCTGTCCTTGAGGTCCGGGTTGGAGATCTGAAGCCGGATGCTGTCGGCCGACCAGGACAGCTCCCCCGAGAACATCTCCAGCAGCAGCCGGGCTGCCACGGGCACCACCTGGGGAGACCAGCGGTGGCTCAGGGGGCAGAACGGGGGGGGCCCTGGGGTAGGGGAGAGGGAGCGGTCGGGGGCTCGAATCGAGGAACCCGAGGACCAGGCCGCAAGAGCCGGTCGGGGGAGGATGGGGGTGGCCGAGCAGAGGGGGAGGGGGCCACGGGCCCCGCCTACCTGCACGGTGATGAGTTTCTTCTCCCGCGGCTTGAGATCCGGCCACTCCTCGCCAAAGCAGAAGAAGATCTCAAAGGACGGCGGGGTGGGCACCTGGCCCTTCTGGAACAGGATGAGTTCTGCGGAGAAGGAGGCAGGGGCCGAGGCCCAGCTCTCAGCCGAGACCCTAACGCCAGTTCCTGGCCCACGTGCAGGGGAGAGGAGAGGGGAGAGCAGAGCTAGAGCAGGAGACAGGCCTTGGGGTCAGAGGGGAGAGGGGTGGGCCGTCGGTGGGTCAGGGGGCCGGGAAGCAGGAGGGGGATCCGGGCCTCACCGTTGAGGAACTGCTCGAGGCTGAAGAGCTTGGTCTTCCTCTCGCGCTGGATGGGGTTGGGGCCGGGGTGGTCGGGCTTGGCGCAGGGGCCGCTCCAGAACACCTTGCACTGGCAGAGGCGGACGGCGTACAGGTCCTGGCCCTGCAGCTGCAGGATCAGCCCCCGGTCCAGCACGTCCAGCAGCTGGAGGGTGTAGAAGCGCTGCTTGTCGCTGGGGATGTCCTCGGGGCCGGGGAAGCGTACCTGCTCCAGGCTCACGGGCCCGAACAGCTCCACCTGCTCCTGCGTGGCCTCCAGTTGGCTGTAGAAGAGGCGGCAGCCGTGGGGGTTGCTGATGGTCAGGGCGCGGGGCGGCCGGCCCCGGTACTGGAACTTGATCTCCAGGTCGGTCACTGGGGGAAGGGACAGGCCCCGCGGGGGGCCCCGTGAGTGCTTCGCTCCTGATCCCCCCTCCAAGGCCCGGTGGCCCACTGACCCTGGCCCACTACCCCCCAGAAGTCCTGGCCCACTGTCCCATCCCCAGGGAGGGCCCTCTGATTCACCCTGGGCAGGGTGGGGGAAACCCTTAGACGTTAGGGGTGGTGAGACGGAGCCCGGAATTTCAGTACCACCCAGTCCGTTTCAGGACAAGTGGTTCACATTGGCCCAGGAACCGGGGGGCTCTGCCTGCCACCCACCCCGGGCCTTGTCACCGATCCCTGGGCCCCACCCACTCCCAGCTCGGCGGGCCTTACGTGGGAGCATGTGCGGGCTGACCAGGAGGTCCGGCAGCAACTGTTCCGCAGGAGGAGCGGGGTTGGAGCCCAGGGGTCCGGGCTCCAGGCCTGGCAAGCCCCCTGGAAGCAGCTCCCCGAAGCCAGCAGGGGGTCCAGGGGGAAGGGCCAGGGCCGCCGCCGCAGCAGGGGAGGGGCCCAAACCCAAGGGCGGCTCGTAGCCGGGCGGCCATTTCAGCTCGTGCTTCAGCCAGGGGTAGGGCTGCATAGCCGGGACCGGGACTGGGACCTGGCCCTGGTCTGCAGAGAGGGGAAGAGTCAAGGCATCGGTTCCTCCGGCTCAGGGTGGAACTCTCCCATTCCCCTTCCTCCCTCCTCCAGCTCCCACCATCCCTTCCTCACCTGTGATACTCAGAGTTGGTAGCATTTGCTGCAGCTGAGGGAGAAGAGGGGCAGAAGGGAGATTATTAAAGTCCAAGTACCGGGACCCGGCCACAGACTCCTCCCCACCCTTTTGGTTTAGCCAGGCCCCAGGGTGAGGGCCCAGATCCAGGTTGGGGAGAGGGGGAGATGTGCGGAGCTGGGAGAGTACCAATGGCCAAAGGGTGGACTGCCCAGAAAGGTCAGTCTCGTGAGGATTTTTTAAACCAGAATAAAAGTTCTCAACCACCCTCGGTAGAGAAATGGTTAGTATCCAGAGGCGGGGGTGATCGTCTCCCCTTGAGGACACACAAGAGGAGGTGGACTGCAGCAGGGCAGCTTGTGGTTAGATCAGAAAGGAGTGAGTGAATGTCTTTCTTGGGACTCCGTGAGCGTCAGAGAGACCGCATCCTCTCAGCTCCCAGTGCACAGGGAAAGGCCGGGTCCTCGGGGCGGGGACGGGAGGTACCCCGGCAGGCCTGGGGTGGATTCGGCGCCAGACTGCCCAGAACCAGAAGAATGGACATGTTGACCTTGGAAACTTCTCCCAACCTCAAGGTTTGAAGACAGGAGAGAGCAGAGGCTGGAATGACAGGACATCTCCGAGCCCCATCCACAGGGTCCCTGAACTCGGGTGGCAGTGGGGAAACTGAGGCTCTGGAAGGGAATGGATAACTAAACCCTAGGGCAGGGATTCCAGCCCACATTCACCTCCTCTTCTTCTTCCTCTTCCTCCCCTGGACCACAGCCATACTCCTCGCCCATCAAGGACCCTGTGGGGCAAGTCAAGAAACCATTAGGCTCCCTGTTTCACTCTGCCCCAAGCCCACGCCCTCCCATCCAGTCGAGCCTGCTGCCTGGTAGCCCTCGGTCTGTGGTTCACCCTCTCCAGCCCCTCCATGTCCCGGCCCAAGGCCACCTCCCCGGGGAAGCCTTCCCAGATGCCCCACCCCCGTGACCAGTCAATCATAGTCATCGCATCTGAACATCCACATTTGCGGCGACCTCTGGTCTGTCTCGTCTGACCGAGGAGTCCAGCACGGACGAGATCCACCCCCTTGGTGAGCTCCCAGGAGTGTGACTCACATCTGTCCGCTAACACAGACCCCACAACACACCTATGACCCTATGCCCTGTACACATGTCCACACCATTATTCCATGAGCCCGAGCCAGGTACCCAGGGCCAATGGGAAAAAAACAGCACTTTAGTTTCATTCTCTTTGCTCCCAAAGACCCCAGCCAAAGGGCAGGTTCTCTTTCATTCATTCAGTCATATTTATTGAGCGCTTACTGTGTGTACTAAGCTCTTGGGAGAGTACAATATAACAATAAACATATTCCCTGCCCACAACGAGTTTACAGTCTTAGCCATTCATTCAATTGTCGTTTGAGTGCTTACTGTGTGCAGAGCACAGTACTATCTCTATATGTTGAGGACCATCTCTATATGTTGCCAACTTGTACTTCCCAAGTGCTTAGTACAGTGCTCTGCACACAGTAAGCACTCAATAAGTAGGATTGAATGAATGAGTGAGAGGTCATGGGTTCAAATCCCAGCTCCACCAACTGTCAGCTGTGTGACTTTGGACAAGTCACTTCACTTCCCTGTGCCTCAATGACCTCATCTGTAAAATGGGGATGAAGCCTGTGAGCCCCCCCGTGGGACAACTTGGTCACCGTGTAACCTCCTCAGCACTTAGAACAGTGCTTCGCACATAGTAACTGCTTAATAAATGCTATTATTATTAGTAGTGTTAGTCTCCACTTCAGTTCCCTCATCTGTAAAATGGGGATGAAGCCTGTGAGCCCCCCGTGGGACAACCTGATCACCTTGTAACCTCCCCAGTGCTTAGAACAGTGCTTGGCACATAGTAACTGCTTAATAAATGCCATTATTATTAGTAGTATTAGTCTCCGCTTCAGTTCCCTCATCTGGAAAATGGGGATGAAGCCTGTGAGCCCCCCGTGGGACAACCTGATCACCTTGTAACCTCCCCAGTGCTTTGAACAGTGCTTGGCACATAGTAACTGCTTAATAAATGCCATTATTATTATTATTATTAGTCTCTGCTTCAGTTCCCTCATCTGGAAAATGGGGATGAAGGCTGTGAGCCCCCCGTGGGACAACCTGATCACCTTGTAACCTCCCCAGCGCTTAGAACAGTGCTATGCACATAGTAAGCGCTTAAAAAATGCCATTATTATTATTATTATTACTAAGCGCTTGGGAGAGTACACTATAAGAATAAACAGACACATTCCCTGCCCACAAGTTGTGGTCTACAGCCGGGCCAAGCGGAGCCAATGGGCAGGGTTGGACAGCCGCTCCGCTCCGCTGGGCCTTGCGAGAGGCTGTTGGGCTTACTTGCCCCCGGCGGGGTGGGTTACCTGGCGGGGTGGGGCCGGTGGCACAGACCTCGTAGATCTTGTAGGGCTGAGGTGGCGTGTCCCGAGGCCCGTCGTACAGCAGGCTGAATTCGCGGCTCTTGTTCAGGGCACAGCGCAGGTTGGCCTTCCACTTGGCCGGATCCGCCTCATCCACCCCCTCCGTGTACTTGCCCGTCTCCTTGGCCCAGGCCTGGGGCGGGTGGGAAGGAGGGCACGGGGCCGTCAGTCCCCCGAGGAGGGAAACTGAGGCAGTGGGGGGGCGAGGCCCCCTCGCCTATTGGGACCCGTACTGCCGTGCGACGGAGAACCGTGGGAGGGGGCACGAGCGGGAAGCGGGAGAGTCAGTCAGACGATCGTATTTCGTGAGCGCTTACTAGGTGCAGAGCACTACACTAAGCGCTTGGGAGAGTACAGTATAACAATAAACAGACACATTCCCTGCCCACAACAAGCTTACAGTCTAGAGGACTGTAGTGGGATCCAGTGGGCATCCCCCCTCCCTCACCCTGGGGGTGTCCTCCCCCCCGCCCCCCACCATGTAACTGACCTTGAATATGGTGTTGTCATCGTCCTGCGGGGGCCCATGGCGGGTGGCATGGCGCCAGGGGATGCAGAAGAGCCTGCGTTCGGCGTTGACCCACTGCAGCCCCGGGTACTGGCGGCTGTTCACCTGGGCCACCAGCCAGGGCTTCAGCCGCACTCGGCGTGGAGGGGGCGGCACCGGCAGGTTCATGGCGCGGGGGTGGCAGGGGGGACCTGGGGAGCGGGGCTGGTCAGTACAGCAGAAACCGGGCCCTCTGCACCCTACCCGAGAGCTTGGGGTTCCTGGAATCGGAGCCCGCTAGGTGTGGGGAGGAGGAGGAAGGACCACACATTGGACCCAAGAAAAGCTGGCGGCCCATCCTCCCGGTCTTCTTAGCCAGCCCGCTCCTGGGCACCCACAGGGGCTCGAACATTGCCAGTTAAGCTTGTTCTCAGCTGGGGGCCAGAGGGGAAGAGACAGCAGAAGTCTAGTCTTGCTGGGTGACAAGGAGTGCGGAGCCTAGCTCCTGGGTGCTGGTCTTGGACCCAGATACCAGATTGTGCTGGGGGATGGGGTGAAAGCACCAGTCTGGGGGCCCCAACAGCTGCCATTGGGAGGACCAGGGGGACTCAAAGCAGGGAAAAAGGATCCCAAAGTCCCAAAGGTTTTCCTCTTCTCAGACTGGGGACGATGCTGAATTCTGCCCCCTTGCAGAGAGAGGAAGGATGCTCCAGGAGCTGAGACAAGATGAGAGCCAGGAGTCCTGGCAAGCAGAGCTGGCCTAGGCTGACATCACCCAAAGCAGGACCTGTACGGTTCCAGGCCCAGTATCCCTGTCTGGACCCACCCCGCTTAACACCCCACGTGGGGTGGGATGGCAGGACTTGTCCATGCCTAGCAGGACCTGGACACTTCCTGGATGTCTGCCTACGTCCGGCTGCCACTGCTGCCTTGCTGAGGCCCGTAGGCAAGGCTGCCGCACCCACTTGCCCCTTTGGCAGTTCCGGAGAGCCAGTCATAGCGTCCAGCCTCCTGGAGGGATAGGACTCGGGGTCCTGGGGGATGGGGAGTGAGAAGCAATGTACACATAAAGAGGCCTCTTCTACTCTGCTCTCCAGAGCCGGCTCCCACTCCCCCCAGTTCTAGCCCAGGGCCGGGGCCCCTGCTCCATGCCTTTTGAGCTCTTCCAGGCTGCCTATGCTCAGGTGAGGGGGGTCCTGGAGTGGCGCTGCCCTTTCCAAGGGGAAAGAAGTAGGGGGTTGGGGGTGAAGCTCCTTCCCTGGGGCCTAAGTGGCTCAGTTCCCTATTCTGTGCTCCCCCAATCCCACGCCCCCACCCCAGCAGGGAAATGAAAGGCCTCGGGACCGGTTGTGTCGAAAACCTGACTCATTGTGCTCCTGGGGGTGGGGCTGGGGGAGGAGGGGGCAGCAACGAGGGGGTGGGGGGCATCCTGGCAGGAAGACTAAGAGGGAGAGGGCAGCAGGGATTGTGTCAGTAGGAATGGCACCCAGACCCAGTCCTTCTCCTCCTCCTCCTCCTCCCACACTTCCCACCCGGGTGGGCAGAGCAGGCTGCGCTACAAGTCCCCTGCCCAGGGTCTCTGTGGGGGGCTTCCCTCTTCCTCGGCGTTGAGGTTGGGCTGCGCAGTCATCGCTGGGGGTTTCATCACCGCCCAGGGCGGCAGAGATGCTCCCAGCTCCAAATGGCAGCTCTGCAGGCCCGGCCGGGAGGGCGTCCTGACAACTCCGGCGGTGCCCCAACTAGGAGGAGACCCCGGCCTCAAAGACCCAAGGCCCAGGGTGCCCCCCGCCCAAGCCCCAAACCCGATCCCCGGCCGGGGGAGACTGGAGCTTGGCAGAGGGAGCTCACTGCAGGGGCAGGGGCAGCAGCAAGGGCAGGGATGTGGCTGCCCCGAACACCAGGACACGATGGGGGAGAACTGGGCCCGGTGCGCCTCCTCCCATCTTCGGGACCCCGGGGGAGTGGGGGACAGGGGCCCTCGATGGGGAACACTTGACTCTGCAGGCTCCATTTGGGCTTGAATGGCAACGATTGATTGATTGATTGATTGACTTGAATGGCAATACCCGTAGGCCTGGGTCTTCCTCCCCGTCCCTCTCCCCGCAAAATAATAATAATAATGGCATTTATTAAGCACTTACTATGTGCAAAGCACTGTTCTAAGCGCTGGGGAGGTTACAAGGTGATCAGGTTGTCCCACAGGGGGCTCACAGTCTTCATCCCCATTTTACAGATGAAGTAACTGAGGCCCAGGGAAGTGAAGTGACTTGCCCAAAGTCACACAGCTGACAAGTGGCGGAACCGGGATTTGAACCCCTGACCTCTGACTCCAAAGTCCGTGCTCTTTCCACTGAGCCACGCTGCTTCTCTACATAATACATATATACTTCTCTACAAATACATATATACTTCCTGAACCTATTCAGCTTCCAACCTCACCCAGACCCCACTTCTCCGGGACGAAAAGGCAACATCTCCCAATTGCTTAGTACAGTGCTCTGCACACAGTAATTGCTCAATAAATACGACTGAATGAATGAATAAATGAATGAACATGGTTCCTGAACGCCCCCTCCCTAGTCCCCCAGTCGACATTTTTAGTCCCTCCCACCGGCCCTGATTAACAAGCTGTAAAGAGGCAGAAACTCTCCAACCCTCTCCTGTCTCAGTTGAATTCACACAGTGCCTCACCCTATATCCACCCCAGCCCCCACCCCCCTGGTGAACCAGAGCCTGGGAAACCAGGGAGCCCGAGACCCCCCGCTCTTTTCCTCTGGCCCCTTTCTTCCCACTACAAAGAAAGGCCAAACTGAGGCTCTAGTGAGTGGGCCTGGAAACTGGGGCGGCAGACACCGTCACTGGGCCAACCCCTGAGTCATAGGACAAGAAATGGAAACAGGACGCCTGGTCCCTCACAGGGTCTGGCCTTTGGGGTGGAGATGAGGGCAAGGAGGATGAGTCTGGGGCGGCATTCATTCAATCGTATTTACTGAGCGCTTACTGTGTGCAGAGCACTGTACTAAGCACTTGGGAAGTACAAGTTGGACTTGTGGCAACTTCCTCCCGAGGAGTCAGGCGCCCAGCTAGGGGAAGGGTGGGCTTGTCTGGGAAAGTCATATGGCAGAGGTGGTTGAGGCCTCCAGAGTCCCAGAACAGGCCAGGAAGAGGGTATGGGCTTTGCCGAAATGCTCCTCCGTCCAGTCCAGGAACTCTGGACATCACCCATTAATAATAATAATAATAACAATTGTTAAGCGCTTACTATATGCCAAGCACTGTTCTAAACATTGAGGGAGATATAATGTAATCAGGTTGGACACACTCCCTATCCCACATGAGGCTCACAGTCAATCCCCATTTTACAGATAAGGTAACTGAGGCACAGAGAAGTTAAGTAATTATAATAATTGTGGCATTTGTTAAGCGCTTACTATGTACCAGGCACTGTAATAAGCACTGCGGTGGATAAAAGCCAATCAAGTTGGACACAGTCCTTGTCCCACGTGGGACACAAAGTCTCAATCCCCATTTTGCAGATGAGGTAACTGGGCACAGAGAATAATAATAGCGGTGTTTTGTTAAGTGCTTACTATGTGCCAAGCACTCTACTCACGCTGGGGTAGATATAAGTCCGTTCTAGACTGTAAGCCCGTTGTTGGGCAGGGACCGTCTCTACATGTTGCCGGTTTGTACTTCCTGAGCGCTTACTACAGTGCTCTGCACACGGGAAGTGCTCAATAAATACGATTGAATGAATGAATGTTGGGTAGAGACCATCTCTATATGTTGCCGGTTTGTACTTCCCAAGCACTTAGCAGAATGCTCTGCACACAGTAAAGCGCTCAATAAATATGACTGAATAGGAGGTAATCAGGTTGTCTCACATGGGGCTCACAGTTTTAATCCCCATTTTACAGACGAGGTCACAGGCACAGAAGTTAAGCGGCTTGCCCAAGGTCACAGGGCAGACAAGTGGCAGAGCAGGGATTAGGACCCACATCCTCTGACTCCCAAACCGGTGTTCTTTCCTTGCACAGAGCAGACATGTGGCCGAGCCGGGATTAGAACCCACATCCTCTGACCCCAGGACCGTGCTCTTTCTACTAGACCATGAAGCTTCCACTACTGGAGGGTAGGGACTGTCTCTATATGTTGCCAATTTGTACTTCCCAAGCGCTTAGTACAGTGCTCTGCACATAGTAAGCGCTCAATAAATATGATTGATTGATTGATTGATTGGAGCCTGACCCGCCCAACCCCGCTTCCCATCGCCCGCTTTGCCCCATTCATTCATTCATCCATCCATCCAATCGCCCCAGCCACTTACAGACCTCTTCTGGCTTCTGGGTGCCCCTTTGCAAGTTCCTGGTTCCGGGGGCAGAAGAAGCCTTCTCCTGTGCAGTTTCTGTGGGTCAGCCAGATGGCTGTGTGACTTTTTCTTCTCCGAGGCTCACTTCCCAGGCTGGCTGTGCCTTGAACCCCTGCAGGCCAGCTCCAGCCTTCCTCCGGGCCCTTCCTTCTCCTTTGCCCGGTGGGTGGGCCCAATCTTCTTCCCTGCAAGGTCTTTCTCTCCCCCACCTCCCCTAAAAGTGTTCTCTGCCCTCATTAGCTCCGCTTGGTTAGCACCTACTTCTCAGTTCCTTTTCCCAATCGGGCTCAGAGCAGCCTCTCGAGCTCCCTTGAGATCGCCACTGAGCTACGAAGAGACAAAGCCCAGAATGCTGCAGGACCCCTGGGTTTGACCCCACTTTGTCACTGGGATCAAGAGAAAGCTTCTCCCTGGGACTCTAATCTTTCCAACTGCACAATGGCCACCAAGCGCTTAGTACAGTGCTCTGCACACAGTAAGCGCTCAATAAATACGATTGAATGTTAAGGAGCAGCATGGCCCAGTGGAAAGAGCGTGGGAGTTTCATTATTAATCAATCGTTCATATTTACTGAGCGTTTACTCTGTGCACAGCTCTGGACTAAGAGGTTGGGAGAGTACAATATAATAATAATAATAATAATGGCATTTATTGAGTGCTTACTGTGTGCAAAGCACTGTTCTAAGCGCTGGGGAGGTTACAAGGGGGCTCACAGTCTTAATCCCCATTTTCCAGATGAGGTAACTGAGGCCCAGAGAAGTTAAGTGACTTGCCCAAAGTCACACAGCTGACAATTGGCGGAGCCGGGATTTGAACCCATGACCTCTGACTCCAAAACCCGGGCTCTTTCCACTGAGCCACGCTGCTTCTCTGTAGAGTAGAGTTAGAAGACAAGTTCCCTACCCACAAAGAGTTTACAGTCTGGTATTATCATCATTATAATAATAATAATAATAATAGCATTTATTAAGTGCTTACTATGTGCAAAGCACTGTTCTAAGCGCAGGGGAGTACTTGTACTCCAGGGAAGTTGGGAAGCCAACTTGTACTTCCCAAGCGCTTAGTACAGTGCTCTGCACACAGTAAGCACTCAATAAATACGATTGAATGAGTGAATGGGGAGGTTACAAAGTGATCAGTTTGTCCCACGGGGGGCTCACAGTCTTAATCCCCATTTTACAGATGAGGTAACTGAGGCATAGAGAAGTAAAATGACTTGCCCAAAGTCACATAGCTGACAATTGGCAGAGCTAAGGAAATTACTGAATTTGTTAAGCGCTAATCAGCGTTACTGGGAGTCAGAGAACCTGGGTTCTAATCCCAGCTTTGCCTCTTGCTTTTTGGGTGATCTTGCTCAAGTTTCTTGATTTTTCTATGCCTCAGTTTCTTTAACAGCTAAATGGAGATTCGATACCTGTCTGCCTCTTGTTTTTTGGGTGATCTTGCTCAAGTCACTTGATTTTTCTGTCTCGGTTTCTTTAACAGCTAAATGGAGATTCAATACCTGTTCTCCGTCTTACTTACGGCTGTGTGAGTCCCATGTGGGACAGCGACTATATCTGATCTGATGAATTTATATCTACCCCAGTGCCTGACACCTAGAAAATGTTTAAGTATAATAATAATAATAATAATAGTAATGAGACAGGCCTTGGGAGGCAAGTATTCATTGAGCCCTTCACGGCTGCCCACTTCCTAAAAACACACGGTTTTATCGGCACCCCTCCCTGCGTTTCCATTTTCCATTTGGAAAGTCCGAGATCTCTTTGCCTCTGACATCACGGCCCATCTGACATCATCACCACCAACAGTACTTATGGAACGGCTCCCTTGTGCAAAACACTAAACAGGATCCTGAGGGAATTACAATAGAAACCCAATCTACTGCATTACATTATACTGTACTTGGACCTCCCCAAGTGTTTAGCACAGTGCTTTGCACCTTGTAAGGTGCTCAATAAACATGATTGATCAAAGTCTCTGCCTTCCTGTCACAGTCTCTAGACTGTGAGATCGTTCTGGGCAGGGATTGTCACTTTATTGTTGTATTGTGCTTTCCCAAGCGCTTAGTACAGTGCTCTGCACACAGTAAACGCTCAATAAGAATAATTATGGTATTTGTTAAGCGCTTATTATGTGCCAACCACTGTTCTAAGTGCTGGGGTAGATATAAGGTATTCAGGTTGTCCCATGTGGGGCTCACAGTCAATCTCCATTTTACAGACGAGGTAACTGAGGCATAGAAAAGTTAACTGACTAGCCCACGTTCACACAGGAGACAACTGGTGAAGCCAGGAATAAATACGAGTGAATGAATGAATGAATGAACGAATGCGTGAAAGAAAAGGTCCCAAGGTTTTCCCCTTGGGCCCCTCCTTGGGTCCCACCCCCCTCCAGTCCCAGGCACCCCCTCATTCATTCAATTGTATTTATTGAGTGCTTACTGTGTGCAGAGACCCTCCTTCCCATGCTACTGGCACATAGGTACCAG
This sequence comes from Tachyglossus aculeatus, assembly GCF_015852505.1. NCBI lineage: Eukaryota > Metazoa > Chordata > Mammalia > Monotremata > Tachyglossidae > Tachyglossus > Tachyglossus aculeatus. Next base: position 43,211,272 of record NC_052075.1, on the reverse strand, counting down.
TCAGTCCTCTGAGTTTGCATTCAGACAGAGAAAATCTCAGAGGGGTCATTTCATTCATTCATTCAATCGTATTTATTGAGCACTTACTGTGTGCAGAGCACTGTACTAAGCGCTTGGGAAGTACAAGCTGGCAACAGAGACGGCCCCTACCCAACAACGGGCTCACAGTCTAGAAGATGGGCTCAAAAATTCTGATCAAAAGTTATGGGAAAAAAAATTGCTGGCTTTCACATTTTTTTCTTGCCAGCACTGGGCACTCGTCATGGCGTCGATTTGACCCACAGCTAGATGATGCCCAGTGCCCAGCACGGAGAGGTGGCTTTCTGCAAGGCATGTAAACCCAAGTTGGGGAGAGGGAGGGATGTTGCGGGCAATGAAAAACTGCCTCAAAAACACTGCTTCCCCTTCTTCCCTCCTCCTTGCACAGAGCTGTCAGTGGCAGTTCCTGGCCTCTGCCCCTCCTAGGTCACCTGACTTAGGGGCAGGAGGAAAATCTACCAAGGAGGTGGATGGGAGGAGGAAGGACCAAAAAAGGGGCAGGGGTCAGGGGGCTCCCTATCTCGACCAAAGTGAACTTCATCATTTTCTCTTCCAACCCAGCTTCTCCCCTCCCCATTGCTGAGGGGGCCAGAAGTCCAGCCTGCTGGGCTGCCTCTGTCGGTCTCCCCTCCGCCCGGGCCACGGTCCAGGGCTCCTCTGGCACAACAGCCCCAGGCCCGGCCTTCCCTGCCCACAGAGCAGGGAGGTGTTGGAGAGCCCCAAGCTGAAGGGCCCAGGGCTATAAAGATGCTGTGTTTGTGGGTGGCCAGCCGGGCTGCTCTCCCAGGCAGCCTTCACTGGCTGGCGGGGTCAATCCAGGTAGCAGCTGGCCCCCTGCCAGGGCTGGGTGCACCGGGGGGCTTGCCCCAGGGCACGGCCCCCTTGCCCCCTTCCGCCCATTGGCTCCAGGGAAGCCCAGAGCTGCACCCTGGGCCCAGGACTCCCTGGGTGGGGCAGGGGTGACTTCTCCAGTGTGGTTTAGTGGAAAGGGCCCGGGTTTAGGAGTCAGAGGACGTGGGTTCTAATCCCGACTCTGCCACTTGTCTGCTGTGTGACCCTGGGCAAGTCACTTGACTTCTCTGGGCCTCTCAGTGACTTCATCTGTAAAATAAGGATGAAGACTGCGAGCCCCTCGTGGGACAACCTGCTGACCTCGTGGCTATTCCAGCGCTTAGAACAGTGCCTGGCACATAACATATGCCATCATTATTATTATTATTCTCCAGGTGGTCGGGACCCCTGCCAGTCTGCTGCCAGTCTCCTAGGGGAGGATGGGGAGGAAGCTGGGGTGGGGGGTGGGGGTCGGGATTCCAGAATCCTCCTCTTGCCAGTGTGCCCCGGCTGGGGGCGAGGGGGGCAGAAGGGCCCGGGATGAGGGGAAGAGACATTCCAGCATCCCGTAGGGAGGGTCTCTGAGGACACTGGGCCCTCCAGCCCCTTCTCCCCAAAGATATCCTCGGCCCCAGTGGATCGGCGGGAACCCAGTTGTTCTGTCTCTCCCACTGCGGCGCCCTGCCCGGCGCGATGGGCACCTCATTCATTCTTTCAATCATATTTATTGAGCTCTTACTGTGTGCAGAGCACTGTACTAAGCGCTTGGGAAGTACAAGTTTACTTGTACACCTGGCCCGGGCACGGTCCTGGCCTCGCTCGGGGGTCTGGAACATGTGGCTGGGGGGGCTCAGACTGTGAGAGGGGGTCCCCGGGGCAAGGGCGAAGGGCGCGATGCCCACGGGGAGCCCGCTGCCCGGGGGAGGGGGCAAGCAGGGCCCGAAGAACAAGGAGGCTCCCGGGGGCCAAAGGCTGCGGGCGGGGATCATTCATTCATGCATTCAATCGTATTTACTGAGCGCTTACTGGGTTCAAAGCACTGTACTAAGCGCTTGGAAAGTACAATTCAGCAACAGAGAGAGCCAATCCCTGCCCACAGAGCGGCCGGAGGGGGTCAGGCTGCTCCGGAGACTGCCCCGGAGACTCTCCCGCAGAATGCCCCGGAGAATGCCCAGGAACTGCCCCGGAGCTGCACTGAAGCCTGCCCCGGAGACTCTCCCGCAGAATGCCCCGGAGAATGCCCAGGAACTGCCCCGGAGCTGTCCTGAAGCCTGCCCCGGAGACTGTTCCGGACCTGCCCCGGAGCTGCCCCACAGAATGTCCCGGAGGCTACCTCGAAGTTGCCCCGAAGACTGCGCCGGACAATGCCCAGGAGCTGCCCCGGAGACTGTTCCGGAGCTACCCAGGAGCTGCCCCGGAGAATGTCCCAGAGACTGCTCAGGAGCTGCCTCGGAGACTGTTCCGGAGCTACCCAGGAGCTGCCCCGGAGAATGTCCCGGAGGCTGCCCCGAAGACTGCCCCGGAGAATGCCTAGGAGCTGCCTCGAAGAATGGCCCGGAGCTGCCCCAGAGAATGCCCAGGGGCTGCCCCGGAGACTGTTCCGGAGCTACCCAGGAGCTGCCCCGGAGAATGTCCCGGAGGCTGCCCCGAAGAATGCCCCGGAGCTGCCTCGAAGAATGGCCCGGAGTTGCCCCGGAGAACGCCCAGAAGCGGCCCCGGAGAATGCCCAGTACTACCCGGGAGAATGCCCAGGTACTGCCCCGGGGAATGCCCAGGAGAATACTCCGGAGCTGCCCCGCGAAATGCCCAGGAGAATACTCCGGAGCTGCCCCGGAGAATACCCAGGAACTGCCCCGCGGAATGCCCAGGAGAATGCTCCGGAGCTGCCCCGGAGAATGGCCAGGTCTACCCCGGAGAATGCCCACGAACTGCCCCGGGGAATGCCCTGGAGAATGCTCCGGAGCTGCCCCGGAAAATGTCCAGGAGAATGCTCCGGAGCTGCCCCGGAGAATGCCCAGGAGCTGCCCCGGAGAATGCCCAGGAACTGCCCCGGGGAATGTCCAGGAGCTGCCCCGGAGAATGCCCAGGGGCTGCCCCGGAGAATGTCCAGGAGAATGCTCCGGAGCTGCCCCGGAGAATGCCCAGGAACTGCCCCGGGGAATGCCCAGGAGAATGCTCCGGAGCTGCCCCGGAAAATGTCCAGGAGAATGGTCCGGAGCTGCCCCGGAGAATGCCCAGGAGCTACCCTGGAGCTGCCCCGGAGAATGCCCAGGAACTGCCCCGGGGAATGTCCAGGAGCTGCCCCGGAGAATGCCCAGGAGCTGCGCTGGAGCTGCCCCGGAGAATGCCCAGGAACTGCCCCGGGGAATGTCCAGGAGCTGCCCCGGAGAATGCCCAGGAGCTGCCCTGGAGCTGCCCCGGAGAATGCCCAGGAACTGCCCCGGAGAATGCCCAGGAGAATGCTCCGGGCCTGCCCCGGAGAATGGCCAGGAGCTGGCCCGGGGACTGGCCCGGAGCTGGCCCGGACACTGGCCCGGAGAGTACCCAGGAGAATGCTCCGGAGCTGGCCCGGAGAATGGCCAGGAGCTGGTCCGGAGAGTGCCCAGGAGAGTTCCCTTGTCTGGAGGGGAGAGGAGGGGGGAAGCGGGCGGGCGGGACTTACCTGGAGTGGTCAGCGGGGGCGAGGGGGCTCCGGGCGGCGGGGCCCGGCAGGCCAGGCCGGGCCGGGCTCACCTGGAGCTGCGGCGGCGGCGGCCGCCGCCTCCTCCCTCCCTCCCTCCTTTCCTTCCTTCCTTCCCTCCCTCCTTCCCCGGCCGACACTTCCGCATCGCTCCGCCCCCGCCCCGGTTCCGGGCACGCAGCCGGGCCCGGGGGGCACGGGGGCGCCCGGCCCGCGATGCCCCTACCAGGGCAGGGCAGGGCAGACCGAGCAGCCCAGCCCAGCCCAGCCGAGGCCTTCCCGGGCTCCGAGGGCTCCGCACAATCCATCAATCAATCGTACTTATTGAGCGCTTACTGTGTGCAGAGCACTGGACTAAGCGCTTGGGAAGTACAAGTTGGCAACATCTAGAGACAGCCCCTACCCAACAGTGGGCTCACAGTCTAGAAGGGGAAGACACAGAACAAAACCAAACATACTAACAAAATAAAATAAATAGAATAGATATGTACAAGTAAAATAAATAAATAAATAGAGTAATAAATATGTACAAACATATATACAGGTGCTGTGGGGAAGGGAAGGAGGTAAGATGGGGGGCCCGAGCGGGGAGGGGGGACAGAGGGAAACCCCCAACCCCCGGCCACCGGCCCTCCTGGTCCACCGTGATGCAAGAGGGGCAAACTGAGTCACGCAGAGGGCGGGAAGGGTCATGGCCAGTTTAGGCGTTGGCAATCTAGACTGGGATCCCGCTCTAGGGTGGGTAGGGATTGCCCCTCTCTGTTCCCGAATTGGACTGTCCAAGCGCTTAGCACAGTGCTCCGCACCCAATAATCGCTCAATAAGTATGAATGAAAGAATAATAATAATAATGATGGCATTTATTAAGCGCTTACTATGTGCGAAGCGCTGTTCTAAACGCTGGGGAGGTTACAAGGCGATAAGGTTGTCCCACAGGGGGGCTCAGTCTTAATCCCCATTTTACAGGTGAGGTAAATGAGGCACAGGGAAGTTAAGTGACTTGCCCAAAGTCGCACAGCTGACAATTGGCGGAGCCGGGATTTGAACCCATGACCTCTGACTCCAAAACCCGTGTTCTTTCCACTGAGCCCCGCTGCTTCTCTAAGAATGAATGAATCCCACTGCTACCCCGCCTCCCGGGGGAGGAATCCAGAGCCCAAAGGGGCCAGAGGCCTGGAGGTGGGGGTGGCGTCTCCCCCGCTCCCTCCCCGGACTGGCCTCTTCTCCGGTCCCGTCCACCCCCAGGCCGGGGCCGGGCTGAGGGTGGGGCTTGGCTCCGGGCCTGGGAGGGTGCTTGCTAACCTCAGGATTTATTTACAGCCAAGCAGCTGTACTTTGTCCAGCCCAATGTTTACCCTTCTTGGGGCCGCCTTGGGCCTGAGGGTCCGCTAAGATTAATAATAATAATAATAATAATAATAATAATTGCATTTGTTAAGCAATTACTATGTGCAAGGCACTGTTCTAAGCGCTGGGGAGGATACAAGGTGACAAGGTGTCTCCCCCTTCTAGACTGTGAGCCCGTTGTTGGGTAGGGACCGTTTCTATATGTTGCCAACTTGTACTTCCCAAGCGCTTAGGACAGTGCTCTGCACATTGTCAGCGCTTAATAAATGCCATCATTCATTCAATCATTCATTCAATCGTGTTTATTCAGCGCTTCCTGTGTGCACAGCACTTTACTAAGCGCTTGGGAAGTACAAGTTGGCAATTTATAGAGCCGGTCCCTACCCAACAACGGGCTCACAATCTAGAAGGGGGAGACAGACAACAAAACAAAACATGTGGACAGGTGTCAAGTCATCAGAATAAATAGAGTAAAGCTAGATGCACATCATTAATCATTATTATTAAATACGATTGAATGAATCAGGTTGTTCCATGAGGGGCTCACAGTCTTAATCCCCATTTTACAGATGAGGTAACTGAGGCACAGAGAAGTGAAGTGACTTGCCAGTGGTCAAGGCAAAGGACAGTAGAGAGAGGAGCTACAGGGAGAGGGAGGGTCCCATTTCATTCATACATTCAGTCGTATTTATTGAGCGCTTGCTTGTGTGCAGAGCCCTGGATTCAGTGCTTGGGAAATAATAATGATGGTATTTGTTAGCGCTTACTATGTGCAAAGCACTGTTCTAAGCGCTGGGGGGATACAAGGTGATCAGGTTGTCCCACATGGGGCTCACAGTCTTAATCCCCATTTTACAGATGAGGTAACTGAGGCACAGAGAAGTTAAGAGACTTGCCCAGAGTCACACAGCTGACAAGTGGCGGAGCGGGATTAGTACCCATGACCTCTGACTCCCAAGCCCATGCTCTTTCCACTGAGCCAAGCTGCTTCAAGTGCACTACAACAATAAACAGACACCTTCCCTGCCCACAACGAGCTCACAGTCTAGAGGGGGGAAACAGACACTAATACAAATCAATAAATTATTTGTATTCCCATTCCACTTGGGAATGTTTCATCCTACAACAAAGCCTTGTTTAAGATGATGGTAGTTATTAGATGGTATGATTTATATGATGGTATTAGAGAAGCAGCGTGGCTCAGTGGAAAGAGCATGGGCTTGGGAATCAGAGGTGGTGGATCCTAATCCCAGCTCTGCCACTTGTCAGCTGTGTGACTTTGGGCAAGTCAGTTCACTTCTCTGGGCCTCAGTTACCTCATCTGTAAAATGGGGATGAAGACTGTGAGCCAAACGTGGGACAACAAATACTATCATTAATCATTATCATTATTACTATTTGTTAAGCGCTTACTACGTACCAAGCACTGTTCTAAGCACTGGGGTAGATACAGGGTAATCAGTTGTCCCACGTGGGGCTCACAGTCTTAATCCCCATTTTACAGATGAGGTAACTGAGGCACAGAGAAGTTAAGTGGCAAACCCATGGTCCAACACAGCAGACAAGTGGCGGAGGTGGAATTATAACCCACACCCTCTGAATCCCAAGCCCAGGCTCTTTCCACTAAGCCACGCTGATTCTTATGGGAAAGGAGGGGGCTTTCTGTGATTGACTGAAAAGCACCGATCCCCTTTCCAAAATCCGGTTGGGGGGCGGGGGGAATAAAACAAAACAAAAAAACCCAAAGCAGCCTTTGCAGTGTGCCGTAATTGAAGCCCAGGTGCAGCTTTGGGAGGGACTCAGCGTGTGGAATTGAGTTAATCAAATTCTACTGTACTCTCCCAAGCGCTTAGCACATGCTCTGCACGCAGTAAGCAATCAGTACATACCATTGAACTAATCGGAATTTGGTTTGGAAAAAGGACTGCTGCGGGGAATGTGTCTGTTTATTATACCGCACTTTTCCAAGTGCTTAATACAGTGCTCCGCACACAGAAAGCACTAAATAAGTAGCTGCAGGGAATGTGCCTGTTTATTGTTATATTGTACTCTCCCAAGGGCTTAGTACAGTGCTCTGCATACAGCAAGCCCTAAATAAATGTCTAGCTGCAGGCTCCCTGGGGTCTGTTCCCCTGGGCAGGGCCTAGGGTGCAAGGTGTGGGAGCAGCTCAGGAATATATCAATCAATCAATCAATCAATACCATTGATTGGTTGATTGACTGATCTGACCACAGAGCCAGACCATCACAACTCCAGCCCAGGAATCTCAATGTATTGTACTTTCTCAAGTGCCTAGTACAGTATTGTGCACACGCTAAACGCTCAATATGATTGAATGAATTAATCAATGGTATTTATTGAGCCCTTGACTGTACTAAGTGCTTGGGAGAGTATTCATTCAATCGTATTTATTGAGCGCTTACTATGTGCAGAGCGCTGTACTAAGCGCTTGGGAAGTACAGGTTGGCAACATATAGAGACGGTCCCTACCCAACAACGGGCTCACAGTCTAGAAGGGGGAGACAGAGAACAAAACAAAACATATTAACAAAATAAAATAAATAGAATAAATATGTACAAATAAAATAAATACATAAATAAATAAGTAAATCTGGGTGGAGTGCAGCACAAAGCGCTCACCGACTTCATTCATGCAATCAAATTTATTGAGCGCTTACTGTGTGCAGAGCACTGTACTAAGTGCTTGGGAAGTACAAGTTGGCAACATAGAGAGACGGTCCCGACCCAACAGCGGGCCCACAGTCTAGAAGGGGGAGACAGAGATCAAAACAAAACATATTAACAAAATAAAATAAATAGAATAAATATGCACTAATAAAATAGAGTACAACATATCATAGTTGGTAGACACGTTCCCTGCCCACAGCGAGCTGACAGTCTAGAGCAGGAGACAGACATTAATATAAATAAATAAATTATGGATATGCACATGTGTGCCGAGGGGCTGAGAGTGGGCAGATAGCAAGAGCCCAAAGGGTACAGATCCGAAGACCTTCCCAGACTAATGCCCCTTTTCTTCTACCGCCCTCCCCGCCACAGCACTTATGCATATAAGTACATATATTTTATTTTTTATATTAATGATGTGTATATATCTATAATTCTATGGATATTGATGCCTTTTTAATTGTTTTGATTCCTGTCTCCCACTTCTAGACTGTGAGCCCATTGTTGGCAGGGATTGTCTCTGTTGCCGAATTGTACTTTCCAAGCGCTTAGTACAGTGCTCTGCACACAGTGAGCGCTCAGTAAATACGATTGAATGAATGAGTGAAATGCTTAGGCGACACAGAAAGCAGAGGGCCTGTCCAACTCTCAGAACTGTTCTGGATTTGTGTCCTGGGGGTGAGAGGGCATTTCCATCGCCCTGGTTCTGCCCTGCCAGGGATCCAGGGAGGGGAAGAATGGGGGGCTTGGGCCAGGGAGATTCGGTTTGTGGGGCCAGGTGGAGCATTTGGGCTTTGGACTTTGGACTTTGGGCAAATCAGTGGGCTTTCTGGGACAACAGAACAGGGACAACATGCACATTGTCGGGCAAGTCATTTTTTCAAAAGAAAAGTTCAGGTTTCGCCTGAATCCGCATAATGTTTGCCAGGATTGTGCTATATGCAGTGAATTTCCTGCCTCTAAACCCCCAGCCTTCCTGGAACCTAGACAATGAGAAGCAGCATGGCCTAGGAATAATATGGACCTGGGAATAATAATCAAGGCATTTGTGAAGCACTTGCTATGTGTCAAGCACTGTTCTAATAATAATAATAATAATAATGATGGCATTTATTAAGTGCTTTCAATGTGCAAGGCACTGTTCTAAGCGCTGGGGAGGTTACAAGGTGATTAGATTGTCCCATGGGGGGCTCACAGTCAATCCCCATTTTACAGATGAGGGAACTGAGGCACAGAGAAGTTAAGTGACTTGCTCAAAGTCACACAGCTGACAATTGGCGGAGCCGGGATTTGAACCCCTGACCACTGACTCCAGAGCCTGTGCTCTTTCCACTGAGCCACACTGTTAAGCACTCAGATATATGGTAAAAAAAGAGCACGGTCCTGGGAGTCAGAGGGCCTGGATTCTAATGCTGGCTTTGCCAGTTGTCTGCTGTGTGAACTTGGGCAAGTCAGTTAACTTGTGGAAAGATCACGGGCTTTGGACTCAGAGGTCATGGGTTCAAATCCCGGCTCTGCCAATTGTCAGCTGTGTGACTTTGGGCAAGTCACTTAACTTCTCTTAACTTCTCTTAACTTCACTTAACTTACAATCAATACGATTGATTGATTGATTCTCTGGGCCTCAGTTCCCTCATCTGGAAAATGGGGATTAAGATTGTGAGCCCCACTGGGACAACCTGATCACCTTGTATCCCCCCAGCGCTTAGAACAGTGCTTTGCACATAGTAAGCGCTTAACAAATACCATCATCATTATTATTATTATCTCATCTGTAAAATAAGGATTAAGGTCGTGAGCCCCATATGGGAAAGGGACAGTGTTCAGCCTGATAAGCTTGTATCTGCCTCCCTGCTAAGTAACAATAATAATAATGGTATTTGTTAAGTGCTTACAATGTGCTAAGCACTGTTCTAAGCGCTAGGGTAGGTACAAGGGGCTCACAATCTTAATCCCCGTTTTACAGATGAGATAACTGAGGCACAGAGAAATTAAGTGACTTGCCCAAAGTCACACAGCAGACAAGTGACGGAGCCGGAATTAGAACCCACATCCTCTGATTCCCAAGCCCGGGCTCTTTCCACTGGGCCACGCTGCTTCTCAGTCCAGTGCCTGGCACAGAGGAGGCACTTAACAAATACCAGAAGGTATTCAGGTTGGATACGGTCCCTGTCCCACACGGGGCTCACAGTCTAAGTATTGGAGGAATCAGAGAACCTGGGTTATAATACTGGCTCTGCCACATACCTACTGTGTGACCTTGGGCAAGTCACTTCACTTCTCTTCGCCTCAGTTCCCCCATCTGCAAAATGGAGATTCAATATTTTTGTTCTCCCTCCTACTTAGACTATGAGCCCCGTGTGAGTCCTGATTAGCTTTTACCTACCCCAGTGCTTAGTACTGTGCTTGGCACGTAGTAAGCGCTTAATAAATATCACAATTGTTACCAGAATGGCTGCCTGATTGACGGCTCCTGATAGGTTTTCCCATGCAATCCCCTCAGTGCCGTCTCCGCATCCCGCTGCCTCCCCTGGGAACTTCAGGCCAATCTTCGGCAGCTAAGCAGACTGGAGATGGTGCAGAGGGGCAGAGCAGAGCCCTCCAGGGAAGCATCTGCTAATCAAACAGAGTCCCAGGCCCCGAGGACAGACTCGGTCTACTTCAGCTCTTCCTCACTAAACTGTGGCCGGGACCAGCCCCAGAGCCCCCTTGGTCAGCAGCTTGGTTCAGAGTGTCTTCACGCTTCTCATATTCAGAGAAGCAGCACGGCCTACTAGATACAGAACGGACCTTCAAGTCAGAAGGACCTGAGTTCTAATTCCAGCTCCACCACTTCTTCGCTGTGTGACCTTCAGCAAGTCACTTGGCTTCTCTGTGTCCAACCCAATTATCTTGTATCTACCCCAGTTCTTAGAACAGTTACTGGCACACAGTAAACACTTAACAAATGACATAATTATTCTTCTTCTAGACTGTGAGCCCTTTGTTGGGTAGGGACCATCTCTATATGTTCCCGATTTGTACTTCCCAAGCGCTTAGTACAGTGCTCTGCACACAGTAAGCACTCAATAAGTATGATTGATTGAATGAATGAGTGTGGGACAAGGACTATGCCCAACCCAATTTACTTGTATCTACCCTAGGGCATATAGTACAGTACCTGGCACGCAGTAAGCACTTAAATACCACAATTATTATTATTGTTATTATGTAGTTTAAAGGCAAGCAAATTTGGAGATATTTTTTCAGCCTGAAATTGGGTTTTCCCTAGGTTAGTTGGGATCCACCAAGCTAGCTCTCTTCCTCCCTTCAGGGCCCTACTGAGAGCTCACCTCCTCCAGGAGGCCTTCCAAGACGGAGCCCCTTCCTTCCTCTCCCCCTCGTCCCCCTCTCCATCCCCCCCATCTTACCTCCTTCCCTTCCCCACAGCACCTGTATATATGTATATATGTTTGTACATATTTATTACTCTATTTATTTATTTATTTTTCTTGTACATATCTATTCTATTTATTTTATTTTGTTAATATGTTTGGTTTTGTTCTCTGTCTCCCCGTTTTAGACTGTGAGCCCACTGTTGGGTAGGGACTGTCTCTATATGTTGCCAATTTGTACTTCCCAAGCGCTTAGTACAGTGCTCTGCCCACAGTAAGCGCTCAATAAATACGATTGATGATGATGATGATCCTCAAAACCTTCACACACTTGCCTGACCCTCAAAGCGGAGGCCAGAGAAGCTCAGGGCTCCCTGCTCCATTCAGAGGTAGAGTTGAGTCCTGCGTGGGTCAAAAGTCAGACCGTCAGCCCAGTCAAAGCCCAAGCTTGAGGGGGTTGGGCCTGAGCTGAGCCAGCATCCCCGGGGGGAGACTCTAACGTCCAAGGAGAGGCACAGGGGCCGCACCCTTAGAGGCTGCTTGGATTTGAGGTTCCAGTGAGCATATCCCCTCTAAATTCTTTATGAGCAGGGAACGTACCTACCGATTCTGTTATACTGTACTCTCCCAAGCCCTCAGTACAGTGCTTTTCACACAGTAAGCCCTCAGCAAAGAGAAGCATCTTGGTGTAGTGGATTGAGCATGGGACCGGGAGCCAGAAGGACCTGGGTTCTAATCCCAGCTCTGCCACTTTTCTGCTGTGTGACCTTGGGCAGTGCCTGGCACATAGTAAGCGCTTAATACAAAAAAAAGTAAATTCCCTTCTCCGTGCCTCAGTTACCTTATCTGTAAAATGGGGATTAAGACTGTGATTCCCACGTGGGACAGGGACTGCATCCAACCTGATAACCTTGTATCTACCATATCAAATAGAAGCCCTTAACAGATACCATCATCATCAACAAATAGGATTGATTGCTATCTGGGAGGGCGGTAAGCCTCCTGCAATTGGAGCCCGCAGCTTTTCCCAGCCCTGAGGGAGGTCCTGCTGAGTTCCCCATCTATCCCCGAGCTAGGGGCCTGGGGCTGGGAAAGAGGAAGCAAGCCTTTCCCTCCCCACTGCCAACCCAAGGGGTAGCCTGGAACCAGACTCCCACTTCCCCCTGCTGAGACGAGGGGGAAGGGAAGGGGAATTACCGTCTCCAGACAAAGTCTCAGGCCGGACCCTCTGGAATTTCCAGCCCAGAGAGCAGACCCAGGCTCTTTGCTCCCAGCCATTCCTAGGGCAGTTCCCACCTGAGACTCTTCCCTGGGCCAATGGTGACTTGTGAGGGAGTGGGAAGGGGGAGGCCTGCAAGAGGAACTCTCCCTCGAGCTGGACGGAAGCCGGGGAGTAAGAACCAGTGCTTCAAGAGGAAGTGAAAGAGGCAGTGGGAGTCTGGAAACCAGCATGGCAGCAAGAACCTAAAAATAGTCCCTGTGGCCACGTTCCAAATCTGAGCACTTTGAACTCCACTCTAGGGAGAGGGGACCATGGGGCCAACTGCCTTCTCCCACCTTAATCTCTGCTCTGCTCTGGAGGCCTGTGTGGAGAGAGCAGATCGGGTGGTCAGCCCCTGGCACTGACTTTTCACAGGTACAGCCCCTGCTTGACCCAGATGGGCCTCCCCACACCTGGGATCCGTGTCCATCTCCATCCCCAGGAGCCTCCAGCTCAGCCTGCCTCCCTCAGAGAGCCTGCCTCACTTCCTGGGCTCTCCCCTCCTCCTGCCCCCTGCCCCTGCCATCCCTTCCCCATGCCCCTGCCCTGACACTCTTCTCCCTCTGCCCTGACACTCTGATAGCTTGAGTGTCTCCTGGAGCTAAAGCTAAGGAAGACTCTTCCCTTCATTGCCCCTGCTTGCCCACGGTAGAGCTTGGTGCTGGGTCCCCCCGGCAGGTGGCTATCACCTTGTGTTGAGTTTTCCCAGGAAGAGGAATGTTTTTCTCACCAGGGAGCCCCGATTTGATTCCCAAGACAGCACTGCCCGGGATTGACTCCCAACCCGGGGGTTCAATTCCAACAGCTGGGGGTCTCTGGAAGGAAGTAGCAGTGGGGAATCGGGCACAGGAATGGCAGGGGCTGGGTTCTAATCCTGGTTCTGCCACTTGTCTGCTTTGTGACTTTGGGCAAGTCACTTAACTTCTCTGTGCCTCAGTTACCTCTCCTTTAAATTGGGGATTAAGACTGTAGCCCCTTGTGGGACGTGGACTCTGTCCAACCTGATTAGCTTGCATTTACCCCAGTGCTCAGAACAGTACCTGGCACATAGTAAGCGCGTAACAAGTACCATTAAAAAAAAGAGGCTAGACACGAGCTGCTCTGGTCGGGAACCAAACTCAAAACTCTGTTCAAGAGCGGGGCTGGCAGAACCCTCCAATCCTAGCAGAAAGGATAGGGAAGATTCCACAGGAGAGGGTGAAGTAGACTTTCTTCCCATGACAAACACTCTTCCAGTAGGGCAATCAGCAGCACAGTACTTCTACAGGTGGGACACCAAAGGAGTCAGAACACTGGGCTAGATGAATCCTTAGCCTGAGCCATCGGGAGTACTGTTCATGTCAAAGAATCGGTATATTTGCACCAGAATCTGTAATCCATGTATCTTAAATCTGAAAAAAAACCCTCCATTTTTCATCCTTTGTTTCATTCCCTTTATCAATTTATTAAATATCTTCCGTGCATCCCACCCCAACTTTGACCCAAAGGCTACCATTTGCCCCACCAAGCCCTTCCCTGACTCACCCCTTATCAGTTGACAGTATTCCTAGAGTCCACCTGGGTGCCAAGCACTGTTCCATGGGAATGGGGATTTCAGAGGAAGAGAAACTCATAGCCCCTCGAGGAATTTTCCATGGGATGGGGGAGGCAAGCCAGATTCAGACACACAAACATAACGGGACTCATTCTCCTCTTCCTCTCTTTCTCTTCCTCCTGGGGCCCACCTTTTGCCTGTCCTTCATCTTTCCTGCTCCCCACCAGTCATCCCTCAGTCAGCACACCTCCTCCCCAACACTTCGGTCTTCACGTCTGGCCCGGCCTCTACCTGATCCTCCACTTGGGTCCCTCCCTTCTCAAAGCCCACCTTCTCCAGGAAGCCCACCTCCTCCAGACAGTGAAAATCAGGGTGTCCGGTTGGAATACTTCAATCTCCTGTAATGGTTGTCATCGCTCTCCCCCACCCCCATCCTGGTTTCCACATGATCTCTACCAAATAGCAGGAAAATAGAGTAAAACCATAAGGGGGTTAATTTTCAAAACTAATTCAAGAGGAGACACAAGACCTCAATCAGCCCACAGTTCAGAGGTGAGTGGCTGGGGTATGCCTACCGGGATTTAGTTTTAGATTTAGTTTTAGGCATCGCCTGCCACCTGAGACTGTCAGTTTCATTAAGCCGACCTCTGGTCTGAGCACATGCCTGGGTAATCCTCAGTAAGCGCTGCACACAATAAGCGCTCAAGAAATATGATTGAAAGAATGAATAATCCTAAACTCCCACCGTCCCATTTGCTCCCCTTGCTGGTGTGCTGGGCAGCTGCTTGGAAGCATCTTTGAGCCTGAAGCTCTTGGCCTTTGGTGGTTTTAAGGAAAACTTTCTAAACATCCCCTCCCGGGGAAAGACCGCCTTGATCATCAAAATCGCTATCTGCTGAGTGCTTACCTTGCACAAAGCCCTGGAGTAGGTGCTTGGGAGCATGTTAGAAATAAAAGATTGCTCATCGCACTGTAAGTTTCCAATAAATACTATGGACTGATTGAGCACATACTCTAGTGACTAAAAAAAGAGAAAAATACAAACGTTGTTGGGACTCTCTGAAAAGGGAAGGTGCCTTGGTCTGGCCACCTAAATTAAGCTCAGGAGACCTAAGCTCCCTTCTACAGGTCACATAACTTGCAGGGAAGCCCCTCCCTCAAATGTCTTCTAAGGAGACAGGGCCCTGCTTAACTCGGTAGTGGCATATGGAATGCAGGGATTAGCAGTCATTCATTCAATCGTATTTATTGAGCGCTTACTGTGTGCAGAGCAAATCCTTGACCAACTCACACACACACACACACCCCTCCCCCTGCCCCCCTTCTTCCTTTCAGTTCCAGGCACTTTTCAAGTGCCAGTCCTCCTCTCCTGGAGGTGGGTGTCCTCCTCTCTCCTTCATTGAGGGAAAGAGGCACAGATGGAGGACAGAAAACTGCTCCCAATAAAACCGTGGAAAAGAGAACCGACCCATGCCCAGACAAAAGCTTCCACCTGATCCCTGAGCTGCCCGTTGGACCCTTGAAGTCCTGGACCAAACCTGCTCTTTCCCTGCCGGTGCTGGCTGGAACGGAGGGTGAGGGGGCTAGCATTCAATGGAGTCTTCCAGGAGCTGGATGAGAGAAGAGGGGACTACTGCTGGCTCCAGAGGAGACTCCTTGGGGGTCAGGACCCCTGGCGCCATCTGAACCACTTCCCCATTGGAAGGGATCTCAGTGGCGGCTGCCCTCTCCTCCCTCCCTGGGTCTGTCCCGGCAGGGGACTCCGGGTCAAGCTGGGGCAGGCCGGCCACCTCTCCAGCTACATGGTTGGCCACAGGGGCACTAGCCCCCACCTGCAGCGCCCCACACATGGGACCCTGGGCTTTGTACTGGCCTCCCAGCAGGGCTTCCTCCACAGGCTGGGCTGGGTGGCTCTGCTCTTGGCTCTCCTCCTGGCCCGATCCAGCCTCGGCCCCTGCCAGCCTCCCCTCTCCCTTCAGGGGCTCTTGGCCTGGTTCCAAGAGCTGTGTTGCCCCTGGCTCTAATGACTCCCTCCTCTGGGCATTGGAGACTGGGGGCCTGAGGCTTCTTTTGGCTTTTGGTGGTGGCAGGTCCTTCTCATTGTTGGGGCCGGGGGGGTCTTTGGTCACCACGGCCCTGGGCTCGCTGAAGCCTTCATTCTGGAAGGAGATATTTTCCGGGGCCGGGCTTGCCTTGCTGGTGCTGTCCTGAGGGAGGAAAGAGGGTGGAGATGTGGTCCGGGCAGGGGAGGAAGGGCACGGGGGGGACGGAGTGGCTCATGCCCGGAGGGCTCTTGTGACTTATAGGAAATGGCTTTGCCATGGCTCCGCTTCCTGGTCTCTCTCAGCCCCATGCCCCTTCCTCCCTGTCACAGCCCCCAACCCAGTTCCTCATTCCCCCCTCCTCCTCCCCACATTTCCCTTCATGTCCAGCTCCTCCCTCCCTGCCCTAGTTCCAAGGGTGGGGAGATGCTGGCGTCTGCTGGCTGGACAGGGCAGCGGCGGGTGGACGGATTGGGAAATGCTATCGTTTTACAGAGTGGGGAAATTGAGGCAAAGGAAAGAAAAACGGCCTGGGCTGGGGCCTCAGAGCTCTACTGAGGGATGATGGGAGAGGGTAGCCATTTCACCTACTCTCCTTCCTTCACACTCTAAAACCTAGGGTCACACAGTCCCCTATGCCCTTCCCCTCTTTAGTCGAGTCCTCCTTGCTCCTAAAGCGGAGGCCAGAAGCCACATCTGTCCCACTGTCCACTAGCCACTGCTCTTAGGAGGTGGGTGGGATGACTCAGCGCCCTGCACTTCCCTGCTGGGGGACCTTGGGCAAGTCACTTCACTTCTCTGTGCCTCAGTTACTTCATCTGTAAAATAGGGATTGAGACTGTGAGCCCCATGTGGGACAGGAACTGTGGCTAACCCAATTTGCTTGTATCCAGTGCTCAATATAGTGCCTGGCACAAAGTAAACACCTAACAAATACCACAATTATTGTTATTATTATTATGTGGGCTGCATGTTCGGGGTACAGCAGAGTCTCAAGAGACACACTGGGCCTGAGAGGCCGGGTCTCTGGTGCCCCCGGGCTGGGACTAGGACCAGAACTGGGACAGGGGCTGGGCTGAGTCTTGGATCTCACCCTCCCCACCCCGCCACACAGCCTCCACGGTTTTCCAGCAGGGAACAGTGCTCACAGGCCTTGGTTCTACCCCAGGAAACAGTGAAGGGCAAGGGGGAGCCGCCGGGAAGGGGAGGGCTGCAGGGATCTGGACTGTGAGCCCATTGTTGGGTAGGGAACATCTCTGTATGCTGCCAACTTGTACTTCCCTAGCGCTTAGTACAGTGCTCTGCACACAGTAAGCGCTCAAATATGATTGAATGAATGAATCTGGAGGTAGCCCCACTCTCCCTATCCGAACCTCCCACCCAGCACCCTCGGCAAACTCATCCAAACAAGTGCGAAAGTTTCATCATAAAGGAGGGACGGTTTCCACGAGAATCTTAAAATTCTCAGCAGCTGGGTTTCAGACCTCCTCCCAGGCCTCAGTTTCCCCTGTGGGGAACACAGTTCCCGCCTCCACCTCCACCCCCAGCCGGCTGGTTACTGCAACCCCTGCCCCCTAACCAAGGGCCACACACAGACAACTCTGGCACAGGGCAACCTGAGCACGTGTCCCCCGGCCCCACCCCCTGGAGGCAAGGGGGCAGCAGGGGGGCTGGGGGAGGGAAACCCCCTCTGCGCCCCACCCTTGCCAGCGACTCACCATCTGGAAACACTTTAAACTCTTTCAGGCAGCGGGACCAGTAGCGAGCGAGAGAGAAGCAAAAGGCGTGAAGGTGGCGTGGCAGCAGCGGTATTGGTGCTGGGCAGGCGAAGCTTTGGAGAACCACTCACTCATCCACACACTCACTCCCTCATTTGCTCAAGAATATTCATTGAGCACCTGCTGTATACAGACTAGGTGTGTGGGAGAGTGCAGTGGAGCTGAAAGACCCAGGACTCAGGGGGTCACCAGAGGTAGGAAGAAGGAGTGGTGAAGAGAGGATTTGACTAGAGTCCAGGCCAAGTTTGGTGAGCTTGGCCCCGAGGGCACCTCCCACGGTCCCCCAGCTCCCCACTCTCAGGAGGGATCTCCCAGGTCGGATGGTGGAGGAGAGCTGGAAAGAAACAGTGTAGAGAGCCTTCCCTCAGTTCTTGCCTATCCCTCTCCACCCACTACCCTGGGAGGTTGGGTTGATTGCCAGCTTGAGGTAATAGGCCCAAGGGCTCAAAGGGATAATGATGTCCACCCCAAGGTTGGCAGGATTCCGGCCCAGGGCATCCCATCAGGGAGCTCACAAATCTGGGACTCTGCCTGCATAATGCCATCCTCCAGGGGTTCTATGCCCAGCCCTGAGGCTGCTACACCCTCCGTTATTCCCAGGAGTTCTGGCTCTGGGACACCCTGACCACCTCCAACTTGGGTTCAGTGCTCAGAGATCCTTATTTGGGCAAGACAATCTCCACCCTTCCCTACAAAAGGTGTGAAAGGCATGAAATCTTTCTGATGCCAGTAAGGTTAATCCTCTTACAGGCTGTTTAGTCCCCACCTGAGCCTAATTCTGCCCTTGGCAGACAGCCCCACGGAGCCTTGGCAGAGTGGAGAGCGGCAGTGTTGTTACCTGGCTGGGTTCCTCTGGGGCCTCAGAGCTGGGTCCAAGCCCACTGGGGGTGAGGGGCCAGGAGACCCAGCCAGCAGGTGGGCATCGCCTCACAACAAGGGGAGTAGACTCAGGGAGAGTCAGGGAGCTTTAGCGGGTGAAGAAGAGGTAGGAGAAGACTGGGAATAACCAAGGCCTGGAATGGTGGGGCCTGGACTCCCTAGAGGGAAGTTAGAAGACCCTGCCAATGCCCTTGCTGATGGATGCTAGGAATGATGAGGGGTCTCTGGGAGAGGGGACATCAGGACTTTTCAAGGAAGCAAGAAGCAAGTGTTGGGATTCTGCTCCCAGCCCAGTCTCCTTCCAGGCCCCTCCTGATACTCCCCAGACCCTGTCTGGAGCTGGCCCTCTCCTTGGGGGCCACAGCATCCCCAGCCTGGGCCAAGCCCACCCCTTCTTCCCCTGGTCACCTCGTGTCTCATTCGGTTCCTTGCCCGGGGGTGCCACCTGCCTGAGAGGACTTTACAGGGACAGGGGGGTTTGAGGGGCCGGGGGCCAGGCTACCCTCACTGGGGACACTCACCTGCTCCAGCCCCTGTGGCTTCTAGGACACCAGAAGTTAAAACAAAGTGGGGAGAGAAGGGAAGGCGTGGTCACTGTCCTGGGGGACAGAGGGAGGGATCTGGGACGTGGGGTGAGGTTGAAGGGTTTCATGAAAGGGCAGGGACCACAGGTCTGTAGGGGCCAAAGGTCAGGCTGCTGACTTCTGGATCTCCTGGAACAGCCCCCGGAGACTGCCAGAATCAATCAATCAATCAATCGTATTTATTGAGTGCTTACTGTGTGCAGAGCACTGTACTAAGCGCTTGGGAAGTACAAGTTGGCAACATATAGAGACAGTCCCTACCCAACAGTGGGCTCACAGTCTAAAAGTGGAAAAGGAGGATGGCTCAGTGGAAAGAGCCCGGGCTTTGGAGTCAGAGGTCATGGGTTCAAATCCCTGCTTCACCGATTGTCAGCTGTGTGACTTTGGGCAAGTCACTTAACTTCTCTGGGCCTCAGTTCCCTCATCTGTAAAATGGGGATTAAGACTGTGAGCCCCCCCGTGGGACAACCTGATCACCTTGTAACCTCCCCAGCGCTTAGAACAGTGCTTTGCAAATAGTAAGCGCTTAACAAATGCCATCATCATTATTATCCAGCGCTTAGAACAGTGCATTGCACATAGTAAGCGCTTAACAAATGCCATCATCATTATTATCCAGCGCTTAGAACAGTGCATTGCACATAGTAAGCGCTTAACAAATGACATCATCATTATTATCCAGCGCTTAGAACAATGCATTGCACATAGTAAGCGCTTAACAAATGACATCCTCATTATTATCCAGAGCTTAGAAGTGCATTGCACATAGTAAGCGCTTAACAAATAACATCATCATTATTATCCAGCACTTAGAACAGTGCATTGCACATAGTAAGCGCTTAACAAATGACATCATCATTATTATCCAGCACTTAGAACAGTGCATTGCACATAGTAAGCGCTTAACAAATGACATCATCATTATTATCCAGCACTTAGAACAGTGCATTGCACATAGTAAGTGCTTAACAAATGACATCATCATTATTATCCAGCGCTTAGAACAATGCATTGCACATAGTAAGCACTTAACAAATGACATCATCATTATTATCCAGCACTTAGAACAGTGCATTGCACATAGTAAGCGCTTAACAAATGACATCATCATTATTATCCAGCACTTAGAACAGTGCATTGCACATAGTAAGCGCTTAACAAATGACATCATCATTATTATCCAGCACTTAGAACAGTGCATTGCACATAGTAAGCGCTTAACAAATGACATCATCATTATTATCCAGCACTTAGAACAGTGCATTGCACATAGAAAGCGCTCAACAAATGACATCATTATTATCCAGCACTTAGAACAGTGCATTGCACATAGTAAGTGCTTAATAAATGCCATCATTATATTATTATTATTATTATTATTATTATGAGGGAGATCAGGGGACTGATTGCCACTCACCACATTTGGGTGTTTTTCTCCAGCCAGCGTCACCTGCTCCAGGGTCTGCCGGCGCCTCTGCCGCCTCCTCAGTGCTCGGCAGCCCAGACAGAGCCCGACCACCACCAACAGTACGGCCCCAACGAGACCCCCACCCACGGCTGCCACCTCCGCCAGGCTCCGGGGCTGGAGGGGCTCTGCTGGATCTGGGGGAGCTGCGGGGAGGAGCAGAAGAGGCTCAGGAAGTCTCTGGACCCTCCCCAACCCCGGACCCTCTTCCTCATCCCATCCGCCCCTGGGAAGCAGCATGGGGTAGTGGATAGAGCACGGGCCTGGGAATCAGAAGGTCATGGGTTCTAATCCCGACTCTGCCACTTTTCTGCTGTGTAGCCATGGGAAAGTCACTTCACTTCTCTGTACCTCAGTTATCTCATCTGTAAAATGGGGATTGAGACTGTGAGCCCCACGTGGGACAAGGACTGTGTCCAACCTGATTTGCTTGTATCCACCCCAGCACTTAGTACAGTGCCTGGCACATAGTAAGTGCTTATCACAATATTATTATTATTGTTGTTGTGGGGGCCCTCCTCATTCAGGCCTCTTGCGTGGCTTTCCCAGCCCATGCGCTGGCCCCTGGGTTCCCCGCAGGACTCTGAGCTTACCTGGTTGGCTGGCATGCAGTACCTCCACGCTGACTGAGACATTCGTGGACTCCCCTGACTCTTCATCTCGGGCGATGACCTAGAGGACAGGGGAGGGGAGGCTGGAGACACCTGGTCCTATCAAGGAGGGGATTCACCCTGCTCTTAGGTGAGGAACTAGGGGAGTCACTGAGGGACTTCCAGTGAGGCCTAGGCAGGAAATGAACTCAGGAATCTTGACAGTCACTTCAGCACTGGTCCTCCTTGGGGATGCAGGCTTGGGTGAAGCCCCAAGGGAGGGGCTCAGGGGATGGGTCAGGGCCTTAGAGAAGGGGTTCTGGAGGGCTGGAGGAAGGGACTCGGGGAAGGGGGAAAGGATCGAGGGAGATAGGCTAGGTCCAGGGCAAGGGTTCTAGGAGGCAGAGGGAGAAACTCAGGGTCCCAGGGGTCAGCTCTCACCTGCAGGGAGTATCTCTCGGCTGCCCGCAGCTGGTGGGGCCTGGCGATGACCAGCCCACCCTGTGTCACGTAGAAGAGCTGGGACTGGTTGCCCTGGGGCTGCAGCTCATACCACAGGCGTGGGTTGACTCCCTGCAAGGGCAGATGGATTATGGGGCTCCCTTCTCACCCTACTGACCCACCCCTCCACCCCAGAGGAGACGCTCACTTCCCTGCCCGGGGGTCCCTCTGCCAGCTCCCACCTCCCCTCCCCTCCAGATCCTCGATTTGGCCTCCATCTCTCCCCGGGGAGGATCCTCTGTGGGGAGGCCCTGGGTCCAGAGGAGCCCGGCGCCCTGGGGCAATATGGGGCATAACTCACATTGGGGAAGTCAGGGTCGACCGCCTGCAGAGTGAGGACCCGCCCGCCGTAGGTCAGCAGCAGGGCCGCGGCGCCCGGGCCCTCGGGCACAAAAGAGACGAGGCGGGGCAGGGGGAAGCGTGGTGGGAAGTGGTTGGTGGCCAACACCCGGACTACCACCTCTGACACTGCGTACTTCTTGGCATCATTCACCTGGGCAGCCTGAAGGGGCAAGAGGCGGGGAAGGACAGAGAGAGAGAGGGAGGGATAGATGTAAGGGCACTCTGAGCCTGAGTTAGGGCCGCTCGGGACTTTAAGGGGCTTCTCCAGGCCCATCCCACCCGTCCCGGTCTCCATCCCCTGGCTGGGCCCTACCATGATGATGAGGCGGAAGACGGGGGTCAGTTGGCTGCTGGGGGCAGCGCTCTGCATGCTCAAGGCCCCTGTGGCATTGTCAATATGGAAACGACCCCAGTCTGCCCCTGCAAGCGAGCAGGCCCAAGGATGGGTTGGTAAGGGGCCCTCCCTGCCGCCAGACTTCGCATCTCCAGCGGCATCACCTAAGCCCCCATGAGGAGGAGAGCCGGGGGTTGGAGATGTGGTGATGACAGCAGGGATAGGTCCTGGGGTGGCAATCCAGGCTGGGAAGCCCAGGGCAGCAAGACCCTTACCTGGGTGCCCTTCCCCAAACCTGCCACATCCCACAGTGATCTGTTCCCGATTGAACCTGGGGGCGGCTATTTTCTCTCTTTCCCCACCCCGATCCTATTATTTGGTTGCCTCTGTGCCTTCTTGCCTCTCCCCAAGCTGTTTTCATGACTCCTGGTGGCAGAGGAAGCTCAAGGATGCCGGGGCCCAGAGGAGGCTCTCTTGTATGAAAGCTGAGGGTCCCCCCGAGAGCCCTCCGACACACAACCGGGCAACGCCACCGGCCCTCTGCAGCAGTCCTGGTCTTGGCCTTAGCCAGGTAGCCAATGCTGTCCCCATCTCTGTTATAGTTTCCTGGGGCCGGCGGGCTTTGTCAGGCTCCAGGGGCAGTGGTCGGCGGATGGGTCAGAGAGACTCCCCTTGCTGCCAACACCTATCATCGCTTCATAATTGTCAGGCGGCAAGACTCATTCTCCAGTATGCGGCTGTGACCCCAACTGGTCCACCCCATCCCTCCATCCCGGCCAGGTGGGTGACTCCCCTGATAGGGGGCTATGGGGTCAGGGGAGCCCAGGATTGTGTCGGGCACTACAATGACCTGGAGGTACAGGGGACAGGGCCGGCATGGTGGGTCCTGGTATCCCTGAGTCCAGTACCTGAGAGGATGGAGTAGGAGACAGGAGCCTGCAGACCCTCATCTCCATCCTCAGCGTGGATGGCCCCAGGTGAAAAGATTAAAGGCCCCTCCTGGGAGGAAGCGTGGAGAGGGCAGGTCAAACTTCCCCCAACCCAATTGCTTGTGATTCCCTCCCACCCTACTGTCTGGACACATTAGCCAGGCCTAAGGCAGAGCAGTCACGTTGGTGATGAGGAGGAAAACCAAGTCCCACCCATAAAGGGTGAGGTCATGCCAGGGCTGTGCCCCAAAATATGCCCTCCCCCAACTCTTCCTGGCCTGTGGAAACTGAGTTTGAATCTGCCTAATGCCCTGAGATTGGAAAGGGGAAGGGGCTGTTGGAGCAGATGCAGCTGGGGTCCCCGCTTCCCTGCCAACCAATGTTATTGAGTGCGTAGTATGTGCAGAGCACTGTACTATGAGCTTGGAAGAGCACAGAATTAGCAGACACGTTCCTCGTCCCTGAGAGGGGCTCTCACCACAGTGCTTCCCTCGGTGATGTTGGCAATGTAGACGGGGCTGACGCAGACGCCGGCACCGCGGTGGGGCAGCAGACGGCAAGGGAGGAAGCGGGGGTACTGGTCATCCCCGTCCAGGACATTGATGCGGATGGTGACTGAACAGCGGTAGCGTTCCCTGGTGTTCATCTCCTTGGGTGGGGTGGACAGTCACAGGGTCTGGGTCAGGGGACAACCCATCCATCCAGCCCCTTCCCAAGATGTTCTCCCAGGCACCAGGACAACTCTCTTGGGGACAGGTCCCGGCCTCAACCCCAACCCAGCTGCCATTCCCCTTGGGGAGGTGTGGGAGAAACTGAGGCATGGATAAACTATCTCTAGGTGAACTCCATCTGCTGGAGCCAGCCAAAGTGGAGAGAGCCTGTTCCATGGGGCCTCTGTCCATCCCCCATGGCCCCTGCATGATGAAGAGGGAGGACAAGTTGCCACCCCACTCCCCGCACTCTTTTGGGTCTAACTCAGGAATCCATTGCCTGCCGCGTGCCCTGCAAATCCTTCAGTGGGATCAGGGACTTGGTGAAGTCTGTTCCAGGGTGACCAGCCCAGATCCTAAAAGGAGGGCTGAAACCAGGTGCCCACCAGCCACTTAGGGAAATTACAAAGGGGATTAAGGGTGGCAACGGCAGTGGTGAGTTCAGAGGTCCCAGGAACCTGCAGGGCCGAGACCAAAGACTCAGGTGTCCAGGGCCGTACACCCACCCACCCACACACTTCCCACCCGGCCTGGCCTGATGGTTCTCCAGTAGCTCTCAAAGGGGCTGTATACCCACCCCCAGGCTCTGGGGCCCCCTACCACGGCATGGATCACGACCTCCAGCTGTCGTTTGGTCTCGAAGTCCAGCGGTTGGGCCAGGACCACCCTCCCGCTGTTGGGAAGATCAATGCGGAAATGCTTGGCATCGGTCTGCAAGGGGCAGAAGGGGCTCGTGGGATCATGGGACTGGGGAGGGTCAGGGGGTGCTGACCTTCTCATCCCCTCCCGGGCCACCCTCCCCCATGGCTGGGTCTTTGCCCTGTGTGGCCTCCTGACTTTCAGCCCCAGGGAAACAGAGGCTTAGTTGGGGTCCCTCCTTCTTGCCGCCTCCCCTGATCATTGCAGGCCCTGGCTCTGACCCCGGAATGCAACTGACTCTGGGGTGGGCTGGCATGGGGCAGGGTCTCTCTCAGGAGCGCATCCTCCCACTTGGAGAGGGTGGGCAGGGCCCAGCCTGGCAGCATCAGTCTAGGGCCGGGGGCAAGGCGAGGAGGACCCAATCAGCCCAGTCGGCTCACCGAGGTGCTGTCGATGGAGTACATGAGTGGGTCACCATCTTTGTCTTCTGCCTGTGTTGTGAACGCCAGGGAGTGTAGGGCTGCCAGCTGGGCAAAGGATGGGTGTCAGCAGGAGCCTGGGCACCTTCCCCATTGCCTCCCACCTCAAATTCTCCCCCCTCTAGACTGTGAGCCCGTTGTTGGGTAGAGACCGTCTCCATATGTTGCCGACTTGTACTTCCCAAGTGCTTAGTACAGTGGTCTACACACAGTAAGCGCTCAATAAATACGTTTGAATGAAATCTACCCTTCTCCATGCTCTGCCACTGCTTCTCCAAACTCCCTCCTGGACACCAAGACCCTCCCTCCCCTCCTGGCCAGCCCTCCTGGGGAGTCTTGCC
Source organism: Tachyglossus aculeatus (assembly GCF_015852505.1). Lineage (NCBI taxonomy): Eukaryota > Metazoa > Chordata > Mammalia > Monotremata > Tachyglossidae > Tachyglossus > Tachyglossus aculeatus. The sequence continues at coordinate 43,185,904 of NC_052075.1, read as the reverse complement.
TCACTGATGTTCTGCGAGAGGATGGGCCCTCCCTGGAAGTAGGGCTGGTGGTCATTCACGTCGAGCACACGTACCATCACCCTGTACTCCACCTGGGCGAGACGGAGGGGAGAGAGGGGGTGAAATAGGGGCAGATGACTCAGACTACCAAGAGGGAAGCCAGGGAGGGAGAGGGTAGAGGGTCTGATAAACTTCCAGAGTCAGGCCACCAAGCCAACAAGTTTGGGGCGTGGGGTGGATGGGGAGCTTACCGGGGGGAGGTGATCCTCAGAACAGAACAAAGCTACTACCAGCACAGGAGGATCTAAGGCCTGGAAGACACAGACATGAGGTTGGAGGTTAACCTTGCTCCCTTGATGATGATGATGATTGTAGCATTTGTGAAACGCTAACTATGTGCCAAGCACTGGGGTGGATGCAAGCAAATCGGGTTGGACACAGTCCCTGTCCCTCGTGGGGCTCACAGTCTCAATTCCCATTTTACAGATGAGGCAACAGGCACAGAGAAGTGAAGTGACTTACCCCAGGTCACACAGCAGACATGCTGCAGAGCCGGATCCCTTGTGGCAGGGTCATTCTGGGATCAGCTCCAGAGGGGCAGAGGGTGGGGAGGGGCAGGTTGGGGGCTCTGGGGTGACTGGGCAGGGTCAGTGAAGCAGTGTTGCTTAATGGATAGAGCACAGGCCTGGGAGTCAGAAGGACCTGGGTTCTAATCTAATCTCTGCCACATATCTGCTGTGTGACCTTGGCAAGGCATTTAGCTTCTCTGTGCCTCAGTTACCTCATCTGTGAAAAATGGGGATTAAGAGTGCGAGCCCACTGTGGGCTTGGGACTGCGACTGTGTCCAACCTGATTAACTTGTATTTACTCCAGCACTTAGAATAGTGCTTAGCACATAGTAAGAGCTTAACAAGTACCATAATGATTATTAGAAGACTGGCAGGGCTGGTGGAGCCTGGAGTCAGGGTGGTTGTGCAGCCTGGCAGCTGGCCCTGCCCCCACGGGAGCAGGCATGGGCTGGGGATGGGTGCTGGCTGGGCATTCTGTGGGCATGGAGGCTAGGGAGCCTGTCCCAGGGGCACCGCTCCTCACCAAGGATCCCTCCCAAAACCACAGGCCCTGAAGGTGGTGCTGGGATCTGGCCTCCTCCTCCAGGGTCTCAGTCTCCACTCCACCCATCTCCAGCAACCTCCCTGGCAGCAGCATCACAACTGCCATGGTTACCACCAACACCATCATAGCCAGCATTTCTCCTGCCTGGCATCGTGCCCAGTGGAACTCTTGACCCTCTGACCAAACCCCCCTCCCACCATCATCCTTGGCATCACTCAAACCTCCCTGCTATTCTCCTCCAGATTGTAAGCTCACTGTGGGTAGGGAACATGTCTACTGACTCTCCCAAGCACTTAGTACAGTGCTCTGCACACCGTAAGTGCTCAATAAATACGTTTGATTAACTGATGCCCCATTCCAGCTCTTTCTCATTGGCCCACCCCCATCGCTTCCACCTTCCCTAGCAGAGACTCTCCCCACTCCAGACTCTCAACATTCTGTTCTTGACAACCAGATCCCAGGAGCACCTGGGGAGAAGACATTTAAATTCCCCCAGTGATCTAGTATTTTAGGAACCGGCTCCATTTCCTCGTTAGGCATAATCCAACTTTACCCAATCTCCAAAGTCCAGGCCCTATTCCTAACAGTGGCTCTAACTCTATGGGTGGTTTTTCATTCAATCTGGTTTTTGCAGCTGGATTTTCTCTCAGAGACCACTATGTCCACAGCCTTCATTCATTCACTAATTCAGTCGTATTTATTGAGCGCTTACTGTGTGCAAAACACTGTGCTAAGCACTTGGGAGGGTACAATATAACAACAGACACATTCCCTGCCCTGTTCTAAGCGCCTGGGAAAGTACAGTACAAGAGAATAAGCAGACACGTTCCCTGCCCCTAATGAGCTTACAGTCTAGAGGGGGAGAAAAACATTAATATAAATACCATGACTGTCAAGTTAGGGCTGGGGACATTGTGGTGCCTTAATAAACCAATGCGCTGGTGATGAGGTAGAGAGGTCGATTTTGATTGGAATTACTCAGTGATCAATCAGGATATACACTGTTGATGATTAACACCCATAACCTCATCCTGCCCTTCCCAGCTCTCCCACAGAGGCCCTGCGCCACGCCTGCCCCAACCTCCTGCCCGCCAGCCCCGTCCCCCGCCCATCCCCATGCCCACCGCACCCTACCCCATGCCCATCCTGGCCCCATTCTGCACCTCTCTGTCCAGGATCTTCCCTGCAGAGATGTTGAGTCGCATGGCCTTCTCCTCCAGGTAGAACCAGTGGGCATCGGTGCCACCCAGGCAGAGCTGCAGACCACCAGTCAGCGGATCCCCAAAGCCCGTTAGGTTGGCCACGAAGGAGCCATTGGGGCTGTTCTCTGGGATCTCCGTGAAGATATTGCTGCCTCCAGAGCACTGGTCTGCTCTCCCTGGGGCTGCCTCCCAAAGAAAGACCCAGGCCCAGATGTCAGCATCTCCATGGACGCCCCCCCGCACCTTCATCTGCCCTCCAGCCAACCATAACTTTTTAAAAAATGGTATTTATTAAGCTCTTACCACATGCCGAGCACTGTGCTAAGCACCAGAGTAGATTCTAGATAATCAGATAGGCACCATCCCCATCCCACCCAGGGCTCACAATCTAAAAGGTAGTGGAGAGCAGATATTTTTTATCCCCATTTGACAGATTGGAAAGCTGAGGCATGGAGTAGTCACATAATTTGCCAAAGGTCCCACAGAAGGCCAGCCATAGGGCTGGGACAAAGTCATTTTCTCCAGTCTTTAATCTTCCCTTCCCAGCTCCCAACTGAATTCTCTAACTCAAAGCCAATTCCCCTTAAGCCAGTGACTCCCAAACTGACTGGAGGTCCCGGCTGGACTATCAATCAGTAAGTCAGTCAGTCAGTTGTATTTATTAAGCACTTACTGAGCACAGAACACTGTATTGAGCGCTTAGGAGAGTACAATATAACAATAAAAAGGTGCATTCCCTGATCACAATGAACTTACCCTCTAGAGTGGGAGACAGACAATATAAATAAGTAAATTACTCATATGTACATAAGTGCTGTGGGGCTGGGAGGGGGGATGAATAGAGGGAACAAGTCAGGGTGACACAGAAGGGAGTGGGAAAGAGGAAAGGAGGGCTTAGTCAGAGAAGGCCTCATTGTCATACAAGCTACCAAATTACCTCTGAAGAGTCACCCCCAGTCTTCCCCCTCCTGGTGCAAACCCCAGGCTCACCCCAGGACTCCAACTTTCTAGCAAGTCTGAACTACTTCAATTGGTGACCTCCAGGCAAAGAAGACGTGGCCACCATCCCCCACTTTCCCCACCAGCTCTATTCCCAGCCCAGAAGTCTCGGCAATGGGGCCGGCACCATGGTTACTACCTCCTTTAGTGGGTGACAGGGACCGCTCTCCCGCTCTATGAGCCTCCCTGTCAGTACACTGTCATCAGGGCTGGTCAGGGAAAGGCCAGCAGCAGAGAGCCAGCAGGAGCAGGGGACCTGAGCTAAGCCTTGTCTGGCACAATGGGTGGGAGTTTGTAGAAGTGGTAGTAGCTGTCAGAGCCTATGGATGCCCACGGGCACTTGAAGATGGGGCTGGGCAGGGCAGGCCCTTAAACTGGGCCCAAGATGGGTGGGACTAAGGGGAAAGTTGGGTAGGACGCAGAGGGGAAAGAATCTCGCTCCCTGTCCCACACAAACATTAAGAAGTCCCAGGGACATTTCCCCCTCTACCCACACCAAGACAGTCACAACAAATGGAAGTGACAGGCTGAGGAGCCGTTCAGAAAAGACCGGAGAGGGTAAACTGGGCTGTTGGGTTTTGTCTAAATGTTGGGGGATATCATGAGAGGCATCATAGCGAGAAGCATAATCCAACAGAAGCGGTTACACTTCAGCATTTCCTTCGTTCATTCAATCGTATTTATTGAGCACTTACTGTGTGCAGAGCACTGAACTAAGGCGTTTCATTCCTCTTGGTAAGGAAAGGAAGAAAAAGGAGTTTCCATGGGATTCAATCCTGATATGGTGGGCAGATTTAGGGGTGCACGAAAGTCACATCATAGGCAGATTTGGAATAGGAAGTAAATCCCCAAGCAGGCTGAGGGGGGTGAAGGGTACTTTGAGATGGGTTCTCCATTAACACAGGTACCATCTCTTACAAAAATAATAACAATAATAATAACAACAATAGTAATAATAATAATAATATTTAAACACTTCTGTGTCAAACACTGCGCTGAGCTCTGGGGTAGATGCATCACATGCAGATCAGACATTGCAGCTGTTAGTAGGGACTTGGGCTGCCAAGGAGCAGTCTGGTCCCAAGTGGAGCTCAGGTTTGACTCCGCATCTTAGGTCACTTTAATGCCCCTCCTCCTTGACGTTCCACCCCTTGGCCTGGCATTTTGAAACGTGCCCAGCCTGCTCTCTGCCACCCCAACACTATGCCACCTCTGTCCAGGCTTGACCCTTCCCCAGGCCTTGATTCTCCCCACCTATCCACCATGGTGCACCCTGCTCTCATGACTTTACCAATTCACTCAGTAAGCTCTCCCCTCCTCCCTCTCCACCCCCGTTCCCAACCTCCCAAGCCAGATGGGAGTGGGAATAACTAAGAAGTCCCCTTCACCCAACTCCCATACCTGTGCTCAGGTGAAAGGTCACAGCCAAAGCCAGCAGCCAGGCATCCCACATCAGCTCGGCCTGGGGCATGTTTTGGGGACAGGGCTCCTGGGGCCACAACTCTGCAGAGCAAACAGAAGAGTCTGGGGCTTCTTCCTTGCCCCAAGCAGACCCTCCCACTGCTGTGGGGTCAGAGGAATTGAGCCTGAGACCCCTCCCCTGGGACCCCCATCATTGTTGTCAACCGAGTCCAAATAATGGTTGGTTGGCCCACATGATCACCAATCTTTAGGTGCCTCATCTGGTGGCTGGACTCCTGCTGAGGAGGGAGTCCAGCCCTGTTCAGTGGAGTTGGAGACTAGAACCCAGGAGTCCCACCTCTTTACTTACCTGCTGCTGCTGCAGTGGGAAGAAGGTGGACACCCAGGAGTCCACGCTTCCTGCCGTGATCTTCCCGGCTACTTTCAAACAGAAGGAAAGGGAGAGAAACCAGGAGAGGGAAGATTTGAGGGCCGGCCATGTCAAGGGACGGAGTGTTACCCATAGCGCAGAGGGCACAGGATGAATGGAGAGGCAAGGAGCTGGGCTCAGAGCCATAGCCCTGCAAGATGGCAGAGTCAAATGGCTCAGTGATGAGAGTAGGAAATCCCCTAATTGTAAGCCCCCTGAGGGCAGGAATAGAATACAACTCTATTGTATCAATTGATCAATCAATGGCATTTACTGAGTGCTTACCATGCACAGAGCACTGTACTAAGCTCTTGGGAGAGTACAATTCAACTGAGTTGATAGACATGTTCTGTGCCCACAGTGAATTTACAGTCTAGAGGGGGAGCCTGACATTATTATAAATAAATAAATTACGGATATGTACATAAGCGCTGCGGAGCCGAGGGAGGGGTTAATAAAGGGAGCAAATCCAAGTGCAAGGGTGACACGGAAGGGAGTGAGAGAAGATTCCCTAGATAATCATCATTGTCTAATAAACCATTTAATTTCCAAATCTGTTCTAATCCTGGGCCTGCTGTTTGATTTCTAGGTGGCCTTGGGCAAGTCATTTAACTTCTCTGTGCCCCAGTTTCCACAATTTATTTATACTGTAATTTATTTATGTTAATGTCCATCTCTCCCTCTAGACTGTAGGTTCACTGTGGGAAGGAAATGTGTCTACCAACTCTGTTGTATTGTACTTGAGTATTTCATACAGTACTCTGCACACAATAAGTGCTCAATAAAGAGAAGCAGCATGAATTAGTGCTTAAAGTAAGGGACTGGGAGTCAGAATGACCTGGGTTCTAATCCTAGCTCTGCCACATGTCTGCTGTGTGACCTTGGACAAGTCACTTAACTTCTCTGGGCCTCAATTACCTCATCTGTATAATGGGGATTAAGAGTATGATCCCAGTGTGAGACAGGGATTGTGTCCAACCTGATTAACTTGTACTGACCCCAGTATTTAGAACACTGCATGACACACAGTAAGTGCCTAACAAGTACCATAATTATTGATAAATACCATTGAATGATTGATTTCCTCAGCTGTGAAAATGGGGGTAAGATACCTGTTCTTCCTCCCCAGGGACTTTGTCTGATTTACTTAAAATTGTTCATAAACAAAGCCAGGGCTTTGTTCACTATTTTGCACAAAGTGCTTAAATATAATAATGACAGTTATTATTTTTATGGTATTTGTTAAGCACGTATGTGTCAGGCACCGTACTAACTGCTGTTTACTGTCTGTTATTATTTATTATTTGCTGTTAATCCGAAGCTTGACTCCAGTGAGGTGAGGAGGAGAGGGGGCCACTACTCTATTTGCATGAAAAGGAAATACAGAAATCGAAAGGCTAGACCAGCCCTGCAGCTAGTCTAGGACTAGAGCCCAGTTTCTGGACTCCCAGGCACTCCAGTCTGCACTGTCCGCTCGCCAAACCCCAGCCAGGTCCTGTTTTGTCCAGATCAGGAACTCTTGGTCACTTCCCCAAGGGATCATCCTATGCTAACTCTTCCCTTAATTCTCATCCTTTCCCCACCTAACACTGTGGGGCCTCTTTCCTAGCTCAGGTGCTGTCAAGAAGTATGCTAAGCCTCTGTGTATGGAGTTACAAAGAACAGTAAGCACGAGAAGTAGCATGGCCTAGTGGGTAGAGCACGGGCCTGGGGGCCAGGAGAACCTGGGTTCTATTCCCGGCTCTGCCACTTGCCTGCTGTGTGACCTTGGGCAAGCCACTTAACTTCTGTGTGCCTCAGCTGCCTCATCTGTAAAGTGGGGAGCCCAATGTGGGAAAGGGACTGAGTCCAATTTGACTACTTGTATTTTCCCCAGTGCTTAGAACAGTGCCTGGCACATAGTATGTGCTTAACAAGTACCATAAAAAAAAGCTACAGTGCCTACTGTCAATGAGCTTGTTGTCTAATGGCCCCCTGCAGCACAGACACAGATAGGGCTTGTATGTTTCATGACAGATAGAGAAGCAGCGTGGCTCAGTGGAAAGAGCCCGGGCTTTGGAGTCAGTCGCCATGGGTTCAAATTCTGGCTCTGCCAATTGTCAAGCTGTGTAACTTTGGGCAAGTCGTTTAACTTCTCTGCGCCTCAGTTCCCTCATCTGGAAAATGGGGATTGACTGTGAGCCCCCTGTGGGACAAACTGATCACCTTGTAGCCTCCCCAGCACTTAGAACAGTGCTTTGCACATAGTAAGTGCTTAATAAATGCCATTATTATTATTATTATCGTCTTGGTGAGACATGGGCAGATTGAGTCAGGAAGGATTCTCAGCCCAACCTGCCCAGTGACAAAGCCAAATCAGCCTTTCCCTGAGCCAGTTCCCTCCTTGCTGTCTCAGACGGCTAGCTCCAAACCCAGCCCCCACTCCACACCAGCTGAGGCTCTCAGAGCCAGGCACTGTCCTGGCCGAGGATGCCGTGCCCTGATTCTGTGGGCACTTAATAGGCAGGGAAGCAAGCTCTCCAGGCAGGTCTGGTTCTGAGGGTGGTGAGAGGATGGAAGTTAGGGTACAAGGAGTAGAACTACTCACAGCTGAATCCAAGGGGGCAGGTAGGGGAAGGATGTGGGCATCTTGGCCCCAAAACCAATCACCCGCCTTTTCTCCCGGGAGGAGTCCAGAACCAGCTGCCCTCACCCCAGGAATCCCTACTGCTCCTTCTCCTGCTCCTCCACACACATACTGCCACGTTAGGATCACCCTGCAAAACCCACCCCATTAATTGAGTCCCAGACGTCTTGCCAACAGCTCCAGCTGGATGAGGGGTCCAACTTGATTTCCACACCGCCCCCTCGGATCTTACCTGGGGGACGACTTCGCCTGTTCCCCTGGGTTCCGAGAGCGTCCCGGGTCAGCACCCAAGTTGGGGGTCCGGATATGTCATGGCTCCGGCTGAGGCTTTATGCTGCTTCTCTCTGGCCCTGGCCCCCACGACAGGTCCACAGGGTCAGTCGGTGGCCCTGCTTGCTCCAGGACACATCGGGGAGGGAGACAGCTCAGAGCCAAGCCTGCCCACGGCAGCAGCTGGCCGGCTCAGTTAACCCAGCAGCCCCACGGCAGATAATACCCTCCCTGGTGGCTGCAGGGGAGAGAGTAATTGGATTAACCCATCTTATACCACACACTTCCCACCTGTCTGATGATGTTGGGGGGCAGTGTGTGTGTGGGGGGGAGCATATTACTTTCATTCATTCATTCAATCGCATTTATTGAGCACTTACTGTGCGCAGAGCACTGTACTAAGCGCTTGGGAAGTACCAGTCGGCAACATATTAGAGACGGTCCCCACGAAACAACGGGTTCACAGTCTAGAAGGGGGAGACAGACAACAAAAAAAACCCATGTGGACAGGTGTCAAGTCGTCAGAACAAATCATCAATCGTATTTATTGAGCGCTTACTGTGTGCAGAGCACTGTACTAAGCGCTTGGGAAGTACAAATTGAATTAAAAATACAATTAAAGCTGATTACTTGGCCTGCAGGAGGCTCCAGACTCCAGCCTGAACCAGTGAGATTGTAGAGAAAATGGCACTGGGGTCCTACCCACTCCTCCCAGGTTGGAGGAGCACCTGGAACACAGGACCACCTGATTTTGTTGGGAGGCTGGACCCTTGGACCTCCATAAGGGAAAGGGTGGAGAGGGGCAGTGGGGGCTCTGCATACCAGTGGGTGGGGAGTTAGGAAGGAGGCCGCAGAGATGCTGGGGGGGGGGGGGGGAATTGAGCAGGGAGGGTGAAGGGTTTGTGTGTGTAATGGGGGTAGGACAGGGAATGGGGCTGTCCCGGCTGGAGAGGGGAAGGTGATGATTCATTCAATCGTATTTATTGAGCACTTACTGTGTGCAGAGCACTGTACTAAGCACTTGGGAAGTACAAGTTGGCAACAACGGGCTCACAGTCTAGAAGGGGGAGATGCTGTGGGGCAGGGGCATTGGGACTACTCTCCCAAGACGAGCCCTCGTTAATGGGCTTTGAGCTAAGATGCTTAGCAGCCACAGCTGCTGCAGGCCAGAGGGTGAGGGCTGAGGGGATGGGGGGGGGTGGGGGGCAGGGGCAGGGCGGATAGGTAGGGCAGAGGCTGGAGGTTGCGGGCAAAGGCTGGAGGTTGCGGGCAAAGGCTGGAGGCAGCAGCAGAGGCTGGGGGCAGTTGGCAGAAGCTGGGGGCAGCAGGAAAATGGCAGTTATAGGACTTGGGTGGGGACCTCTCCTGGCCCTCAAGAGAAAGCAAAGTGTCCCTCCCTTATGCTTAGAGAGGGGGATGTAAAATCTTCTGTACTCTAAGTGAGCTTGCACTGAAAGCCAATCAGCCAGTGACATTCCCCTTCATATCATATAGAGAAGCAGCATGGCTCAGCGGAAAGAGCCCGGGCTTGGGAGTCAGAGGTCATGGGTTCGAATCCCGGCTCTGCCACAGGTCTGCTGTGTGACCTTGGGCAAGTCATTTAACTTCTCTGAGCCTCAGTTACCTCGTCTGTAAAATGGGGATTAAGATTGTGAGCACAATGTGGGACAACCTGATCACCTTGTATCCCCCCAGCACTTAGAACAGTGCTTTGCACATAGTAAGTGCTTAACAAATGCCATCATTATTATTATTATTATTATTATTATCTGCTGCCTTGTCCCTCCTACCACTTCCCCGCAGCCTGTCACTAGCCCTAGCCTCGCCCTGGCATGTTTTCCCAGTTCCACGACTGCCCCATCCTCATGCTGCCTCCTTCCCAGGAACAGAGAAAGCAGCCCACACTACTCACCCACCCCCTCCTCTCCTACCCTAGCCTGCAGCGTGGCCTCATCCAGTCTACCCAGGAGGTAGACAGAAGACCCCTAGAGATCTGCCACAGTATCTATCAACCAATCAATCCATCAATAATAATAATAATAATGGTATTTGTTAAGCACTTACTATGTTCGAGGCACTGTACTAAGAGCTGGGGTGGGTACAAGCAAATTGGGTTGGACACAGTCCCTGTCCCACACGGGGCTCACCATCTCAATCCCCATTTTACAGATGAGGTAACTGAGGCACAGAGAAATGAAGTGACTCGCCCAAGATCACACAGCAGACAAGTGGCTGAGCCGGGATTAGAACCCAAGACCTTCTAACTCCCAGGCCCATATACTATCCACACTTCTAGACTGTGAGCCCACTTTCTAGACTGTGAGCCCACTGTTGGGTAGGGACTGTCCCTATATGTTGCCAACTTGTACTTCCCAAGCACTTAGTACAGTGCTCTGCACACAGTAAGCACTCAATAAATACGATTGATTGATTGATTGATTATGCCATGCTGTTTCTCAATCAATCGGATTTATTGCATGCTTACTGTGTGCAGAGTATTGCACTAAACACTTGGGAGAGTACAATACAACAGATTTGGTAGAGACTCTATATGTTGCCGACTTGTACTTCCCAAGCACTTAGTACAGTGCTCTGCACACAGTAAGCGCTCAATAAATACAACTGAATGAATGAATCCCTATCCAAAGCAAAAGCAAGCCTATAGTCTAGAGGAATCGAACTCCAGCTGGGTGCAGAACCCAGTACTAGCAATCAATCCATCAATCAGTCTTATTTATTGCAAGCTTACTCTGCGTAGAGCACTGTACTAGGCACCTAGGAAAGGTCAGGAGAGTTAGTGGACATGATCCCTGCCCTCAAGGGCCTTACGGTCTAGTTAGGGAGACAGACACTAAGATAAATTACAGGTAGAAGGAAGGGAGAGTGTAAAGACATGGACCTTCTCCCCCTCCTAGACCGTAAGCCCACTGTTGGGCAGGGACCGTCTCTATATGTTGCCAACTTGTACTTCCTAAGCGCTTAGTACAGTGCTCTGCACACAGTAAGCGCTCAATAAATACGATTGATTGATTGACCTAAGTGTTACTGGTGTGTGAGTTTCCAAGGGCTTAGATAACTGCTAATGCCGATGTACAATAGACATCCCTGTCCTCAAGAAGCTTACAATCTAAGGGGGAAGCTGGAGCTGGTGTGGACACATCCTGGGCCTGGGGAAGTGTGCAGTGATTTGCAGAAGGAAGAAATGAGAGCTTCCAAGTGCTTAGATAACTGCTAATGCTGAGGTACAGTACACAATCCCTGCCCTTGAGGAGCTTACAGTCTAAGGGGGAGGCTGGCACTGGACACCTCCTGGGCCTGGGGAAGTGTGCAGAGATTTGCAGGACGAAGAAGTGAGGATGGGCCGGGGTGCTGGGACCAGGGTGCAGAATTTCAAGCTCCTCAGGACTAAGAGTTCAGGGCACACACACAGTGGAGGCCTCGTGCTGAGGGTATGCATGGGCACACTTTTTACCCCGGGCCCAGTGTGCATGGAGCTTGCTGGGAACAAGGACCCAGGACCCTTGGTGGATGGAGGGAAGGCAGCAGTTCCAGGGCGCCTTTCTCGGTGGCGACGGAGGGGTCTGAGGGCAGGAGCAGCTTTTATCCCCCACCCAGAGGGTGCCGGATCAGCTTTTATCTCAGGGCCTTTGTATTCCCCCAAGTCCCTGTGAACAGGGGTCCTTCTTCCAATCACGGGACCTGGAGATAGAGGCAGAGGAGGAGGGAGAGGAGCACTTAAAGTCAAATACAGTGTATTAAGGCCCCCAGCACCACCTCAGTCCCAGGCAGGGAGACAGGCCAGCTGAAAACTGGACAAGAAGCTCTCCTAGCCCAAGACCAGGAAGAGGGCTGAGACAGAGACCCAGATGGATAGGCTCAGAGGAAGACAGTCACCAAACTCCCCGAACAAAGAGAGAGAATCAGAGCTGTGGTTTCTCTCCCCACCCCCCGTCCGGGTCCGGCCCCCCGTCCAGCCCCCTGTCCAGCCCCCAGCCCGGCCCCTGCCCAGCTCCGGCTGTGCCTTCAGCCCTAGAAATCCAAATTCTTTTCTCGGCTGAGAGGTCCAGGGGGCAGGAGCATGGTCAGACCGGGGATTCCCTGGGCTCTGCCCTCTGCTGTTTCCCTCCTCCTGCTACCCCTTGCCCTGGCACTACCCGAGCTGGAGTTGGCACAACCCAATTTAGAGGACAACGGTGAGTCCCCTCCCTCTCCCTGAGGCTGAGTCCTAGGCTGGTTCCAGGGCTAGGACACCTGGGCTCTGAGCAAATCTGGAGAGAGAAAGGGCCTAGGGACCAACCCTCCTATATTCGGTTCCCAGTTCTACTACTGATGGGCTGTGGGACGAGTCCCTCTGGCTCCTTGGGCCTCCGTTTCCCAGTTCCCTCAGTACTGGGGAAATGGGCGACGCCAGGCCCTGGGGATCTGAGAGAATGAAGTCTTGGAAGGGAAATGGGGAGGGAGGAAGGGTAAGAGGGCACGGGCCGGGGGATTCCGCTCCAGTCCCTGTCACAGACCTCCCCACCCCATCGCCAGAGTCGGGCTGGACCGGGGACCGGGTGGGCGCAAAGTCTTGCGTAGACGCCGCCGCAGTCGGCCAGCTTGAGGCTAGAGACAGACCTGGAATGGGCCTCCTTGTGGAGTCTGAAGTTAATTATTTCTTGAGAGGAAGCAAGGGAGAAAAGGAGAGGGAGAGGAACAGCAAAGCAGGAATGGGCGGGCTCTTCTTTGTTATCGGTCTGGGAGAGGACCGAGGGGCCGGGGGCTGTAGGGGGAAGGGGAGGGGAGGATGGGGCCGGAGGATGCTGAGGGCAGGGGGTCATAGAAGGATGGGAGGTGAGCTGCTCAGAGGAAATTTGGAGGGGAGGGGGTTGCTATGCACCCCGATTTCCTTTCGGCCAGGTGGGAGGGATGGGGGAGATGGGAAGCTGAGTCTCCTGGGTCCTGGCTCCTACCTCCATCTGGCACAGGTCCTCCTTCTCAAAGGTCGGACACTCTTAGGGTGACCCTGACACCGGGGCTGGATGGGGGGTCCAGGGGGTGATGGAGGGGGGGCGGGGCTGGGGACAAAACCGAGGGTGGGGGCAGAACCCCGGAGAAGATGAGCCTTAGGGCTTGGGGGTCGACGGCCGGGGGGCAAGGCTTGGGGCAGGGGTTGAGATGAGTGGGACAGGAAGAGAAGGGCCCAAGGAGTCCCCCAGCCTAGACGGGGTGGGGGGGGGGGGGTCCCCTGTCACTTTGGGCCTCTCCCTGGGTTCCCCTGTCCATTCGGGCCTTCACCCAGGTGAGACTCCAGGAGCCTGACCCTGGAGTAGGAGGCAGCGAAGGGTGCCGGGAGCTCAGGGGGCAGGCCCGCCTTCAACTGCCCTCCCCGTCCCTCTCACCTTCCAATCCGGGACCTGCTGGAAGCTCTGAACATCAGCGGTGCGGGGGTGCCCGGGGTTAACCGGGGGACGACCCTGCCCCACGCCTTCACCCTCTAACTGCTCTCCACCATGCGGGGGGCACTGAGCCTGTGGTTCGAGGAGCAGCAGATCCGGGGCATCGGGGCCGGGGTCAGGGGTGAGCCCTCACTGCTGGCCCTGCTCTCCCCGGAGGCCACCTGGAGGGACGGACAGCCCTTGCTCCGCCTGGTGTCGAGGTCCCGGGCAGGCTATTTGTGCTTGGACTACCGGACCAGCCTGCGGCCCTACTCGCTGCTGCCCGGGCCCTCGCCCTTCTCTCAGGGGCCGGTGGGCTCGCCTGGCGCTGCACCTGGAGCTGGGCAGGGTGCAGCTGTACCGGGACCGCGAGGAGCCCGTGACCATGACCCCGGCCCCGGGGGGCCTCAGCTTGCAACTCCCCCTGGACCTTATAGTGGCCTTCTCCAGCACACCCGGGGACCCCACCTCCAAATTCCTGGTAGGCCGCTGCCCCCTGGCAGGCCTTTGGGTGCTCCCCCCTTCTTCCCTCCTTCCCTCACTAGCAGCGTGGCTTAGTGGGTAGTGCACAGCCCTGGGAATCAGAAGTTCATGGGTTCTAATCCCGGCTCCATCACACGTCTGCTGTGTGACCTTGGGCAAGTCACTTCACTTCTGTAAAATGGGGATTAAGAGTGTGAGCCCTATGTGGGACAGGGACTGGGTCCAACCTGAGTCTACCCCAGCTCTTAGAACAGTGCTTGGCACATAGCAAGCACTTAACAAGTACTATTATTATTATTATTATTATTCTGCTGCCCACTGGCAGGCCCTTAGATGCCATCCCACCTCCCACCTTCCTTCCCTCCATCCTTCCCTCCCTCTCGCCCTCCCTCCCTCCCTCCCTCATCAGCTTCTGATCCCCCTGGCAGGGCTCCTGGCTCCGGGCAGAGATCTCCCCGTACGGCTTACCCCGCAGGCCCTGGCACTGCCCGATGGGGCAGGTAGGTGGGTGCAGGCCTCCCACTGCTTCTCACCTTCCTTCTTCCTAGGATGCCCTCCCAGCTATGGGCAGACTGGACAGAGATGAGCCCCTGGGGAAGGGGGTGGTCAGGAAAAGAGGTTCGGTTTTTTCCCAAAGACTCCAGAGGCAGAGGCAGGAATCCAGGTGTCCCAACTCCAAGATCTGTGGGCCAGCTGCGAGAAGAATCCAGATGTTTCACACAAACACACACACACACACACACACACCCCTCCCCCCCTTTCCCTCGCCCCAGGGACAGTGGGCAGATGAGACTCTTGGGTGTGGGAACCTGGTGGCCCATGAAGCCCTGGACTGGAGCGCCCAACTCCACGGGTCTTCATGGGTCTTTGCCCAACTAGGTGAGTGCTCCTTGAAATGGCTAAGTGTCTCTTTCTGCAGAATGGACAAACATAAACCTCAGACATGCTTGCAAAGTGCTTTGAGATCTGGGGCTGGATGGGGCTTCATTTCCAAGCAGGGAAGCAGTTTGGCCTAGTGGAAAGAGCATGGATGGCTTGCTGTGTGGTGTTGGACAAGTCACTTAACTTCTCTGTGTCTCAGTTTCCTCAACTGTAAAACGGGGATTAAGTACCTGTTCGCCCTCCTACCTAGACTGTGCACTCCATGCAGGACAGGGACTGTGTTTGACTTAACTTGTTCCTACCCCAGTACTTAGAACAGTATTTGATGACTAGTAAACGCTTAACAAATACCATAAAGAAAGCACGAAAGAAGGATGTCTCCCTCGACTCCCACTTGGGGCGCGGAGCAGCAACACCGGAAATTCCTGGAGGGGCTGGAGAGAAGACAGGAAATTGGGAAGAGGAGTCAAGGTTGGCCCGTTCTGGACCAGCCCACTTCTCTCCGACCCCCAACCCCTGGTGTGGAAAGCAGAAGGGCAGGTAGTTGGAGAACTGGGGACCCAGGAGTGGGGTAAGGGCCAAGCTCTTGGCTCTGTTTTGTCACAGGGGATGGACCACGAATGTCCTCTGACTCTCACGCTTCATTACCCCCCTGGGAGATGGTCAAAGAGAGAGAGAGAGAGAGAGAGAGAGAGAGCGAGAGAGAGAGAGAGAGACCCCTCCCGTGGGAAATGCTGCTAATGAGGAGCTAGGCTGGCTCCCTGCCTTCCTGACTCCGCTAACGAGGCATGTCCGTGGGAAACCGCTCTCTCACCATCGGACCTGCTCCCTCTCTCCCCCGATGCCCGGGACAGAGTGGCTGGACACCAGGGGCCTCATCTCTTCATCCCCACCCTCCCACCCCCTGCGCTGCTGTCAGAGGAGCGGCGCACCCACCGATGGTGGTGAATCAAAACCGATTCGCTTCACTCCCCACAGCTCCACCACATGACCACCCAGGGCAGGCCTGCATCCCGAACCCCAACCTGACTCTAAGACATCGAAGGGGGCTCCCATGGGCCAAGATCACTCCCCTCTTCCCTTCCCCATTCTCAGTTCCCGGGCCCCGGGGTGGCGCTCAGACCTCATCAAAGTCGAGGCGGGGTGATAGGAGGAGCCTTGTTTCACCTCATAATAATAATAATACTTGTAGTATTTGTTAAGCAAATTGGGTTGGACACAGTCCCTGTCCCTCTTGAGGCTTACAGTCTTAATCCCCATTTTTCAGATGGGGTAACTGAGGCCCAGAGAAGTGAAGTGATTTGCCCAAGGTCACCTAGCAGACATGTGGCGGAGTCAAGACTAGAACTCATGACCTTCTGACTCCCAGGACCACAGTCTATCCACTACACCATGCCACTTCCCATTGGGTCCACTTTGGATTTCCGGCCTGTTCTTGAGTCCTTTGTCCTCACCTCCTTTCTCATATTCTCCGCTTCCTCCTACTTTTCCCTATGGGTGACTGACTCCTGGAAAGAGCCTCTTAGCTTGTTCGGTCCCCATCACCGCAGAACCAGCAGGCCTACTTCCCATCGCGATAGCAAAGCTCCGGCAGTCAATCAATTAATGGTATCTATTAACTGGCCACGCTGTGCAGACCACTATACTAAACCCTCAGGACAGTTACAAGACCCATTCCTGCCCTCAAGGATATTACAGTCTAGGGGGCCTCCTGTCATGTCAACATAGAACCAGTAGATCTGTCCCCTATTGCCATAGCAAGATCCCAGCACTCAAGGTAGCAGCATAACTTAATGGATAGTATATGGCCTTGGGAGTCAGAAGGACGTGGGTTCTAATCCCGGTTCTGCCTCTTGTCTGCTGTGTGACCTTGGGCAGGTCACTTAACTTCTCTGTGCCTCAGTTACTTCATCTGTAAAACGGGGATTAAGAGTGTGAGCTCCATGTGGGACACGGTCTGTACCTACCCTTGTATCTACCCCAGCGCTTAGTACAGTGCCTGGTACATAGTAAGAACTTAACAAACACTATAAAAAAGTAGTATTTATTGGATAGGGACCGTCTCTATATGTTGCCAACTTGTACTTCCCCAGTGCTTAATACAGTGCTCTGCACACAGTAAGCGCTCAATTAATACAATTGAATGAATGAATGAATGGAGTGCCCACTCTATACAGAGGGGGAGTTAAAAGACACCAACCCTGCCCTGGAGGATCTTGCAATCCAGGGGGCCTCCGGTCACTGGGAGGCCTGCCCCCTCTCATGATAGTGGAGTCCCAGCAGTAGCCAAGGGAGGTAGCCACTGGCCTGGAGGAGAGGAGAGCCTCGGGCTGGGGGAAGGAGAACCTTGGGTGGGGAAACTTGATGTGATTTCTTCCCCTCCCCGATCCCAGACCTGGAGAGCTCCCTCCAGCCCTGGCTCCCTTCCCCATATCCCTCAGGCTCTCCGGGCCCCCTGGGACCTCCCGGCCTCACTGATGTCCGGCACTACCAGCAGCAGAAGCCCGCTGACCCCCTTGACCCAGCCGGGCCCGACGCAGAGCGGCTGCGCCGCCTGGAAGAGAGATTGGGGGGGCTGGGAGCCGCAGTGGCCCTGCTCAAAGAGCAGGTGGGGGCTGGGACTGAGGTCAGGGGTCAGGGACCCTAGTTTCCACCTTGGTTCCACTGGGCCTCCCTTGTGGACGTTGTGCCTCAGTCTCCTCCTGCCCTGGGGTGGGGACGGGCTCGCCCGTCTGATGGGCCCCCGGCTCCTCTGCCCAGAACGCAGCCCTGCAGTCCCGGGTGAAGCAGCTGGAGTCCTGTGAGTGCCGCCAGCCTCTGTGCACCTGGCAGGGGCAACAGCATCCAGACGGGACCCGCTGGGAGCCCGACGCCTGTACCAGCTGCCTCTGTCTAGATGGGGCAGTGCGCTGCTTGGCCCACCCAGACCGACCCCACTGCCTCGGTAACCCTTCCCATTCCCCTGGTACCTCCTGTCCCGCACCAGGGCCCTTCACCTTTCCTATCCTGCTCTGCTCCCTGCACCCCCCGGCCCTCCCCATGGAGCCCTGCACCTTTAGGCTCAGGCTGGGGTGGAGCAGAATTGGGGAACTAACCTCGTCAATCAATCAATCAATCAATCATATTTATTGAGCGCTTACTATGTGCAGAGCACTGTACTAAGCGCTTGGGAAGTACAAATTGGCAACATATAGAGACAGTCCCTACCCAACATTGGGCTCCCAGTCTAAGAACATTGGGGCTGGACGTGGAACATCTCCAGACCTGTTTTTCCATGCCCTAGAGGCTGGAAACCCTTGGACATCCCCTCCTTCATCCTCCTCCGGCCCCTTGTTCCTTCCTCTGCCTTGTGGCTGTTGCTGGAGAGGAGCATTTCTCCCCCGACCCCCCTTGGTGACAGCCCAAATCTTTGGCTAGGCTGCAGCCATGCCAACAAGGACTACAGCAATGGGGAAACGTTTTTCCCGGACCTCTGCACTGCCTGCCGCTGCCTGGTGAGTCTTGGAGAGCCCCTGCCCCAGACCCTGTCCCGATTTGTCCTCTGCACCTCCCTTGCTGCCCACAACGTGCATCCTGAGCTTCTGTATTGTTAGGTAGCTGGCAAACAGTTGGAAAGGTAGTTGGGGAGCTGGAAAAGGAACACAGTTCTGGGGAAGTCAATGTGCTCAGAATTGAGTCGTAATCAGCCTCTCCAACTTTCCCCCGGTGAGAGGGCGGTGGGCCCCTATTGCCTGGGGGCTCTACTACCTCTATCCTGCTTCCAGTTGGGAAACTGAGGCCTCTTCCTGTCCACAGGATGGGAAAGTGGCGTGTACTCAGCAGCCCCCAGGATGCTGCCCTCACTGTGAGCCAGGTCAGTGCCCAGACTGGGGGCCCAGGGAAGGGCCCGGTCCACAGCAGGACTAGGTGCTGTAGGGTGTTGCCCGCACACACTCACGTAAACAATATGTGCAACACACAGATAGTGTGCCAGACCCAGACCCCAACTGGCCCAAGCACAGACCCTCATGGACACAAAGATTCCCTCTTACCTCTTTGCCTTGGTTTGAACATCTGTCCCTTCCTTCCCAGACTGCTTGGGGGGTCACAGGGCTGGGGAGACGTGGCACCCGGAGCCCTGTGTCAGCTGCATCTGCCAGGTAAAGGGGTATGGGGGCCCCTAGAACTCTGTGGTCCCCTCCCCCTGCACGATGTCCCCTCTGCCCATCAGCCCCTCAGTCGTGGCAGGCCAGACTCCTGGCGTTCCCGGGTCCGGTTCTCCCTCCAGGTAAACCCTGTGTGTCTATTGCCATGTATGCCCTGTGTGCAGGGAGGCCAGGAGGTGTGCATCCGGGAGACGTGCCAACACCTTGACTGCCAGCACGCCTGGGTGCCCACGGGGCAGTGCTGCCCAGTATGTGATGGCTGCTCCTATCGTGGGCAACAGTTGGGCAACGGGGAGACCTACTCAGGAGAGCCATGCGCCAACTGTACCTGCAAGGTGAGCGGGGCAGGGGTGGGGGGTGGAGGGGAAGCCAAGGTGGAGGAGTGGTGAGGCAGCCTTGGGAGAGCTGGGGTGCCAATGCTGGGCATCCCACAGAGCTGTGGGCAAAGGGGCTCTTTCTCCTTCCCTACAGGATGGCACGGTGCAGTGCCAGGGGCCCCTGTGCCCAGAGCTCACATGCCTCGAGCATTACACCCCAGCTGGAGATTGCTGCCCTGTCTGCCACTCAGGTCCTCCTGACCCCTCCTCCTTGCCTGAAAACCCCTCCCAATGGCCATCAGCTCCCCTTACAGAGGTGCCAGGACCGAGGAGAGATTTCTGAGAGTCAGGAGTCACTGCCCACAGCCAGTTCCTACCAATGACTGGCCCATGGGCTCAGTGACCTTTCCTTTGCCCTCCCCTACATCCAGGCTGTGAGTACGAGGAGCGGCACTACCCAGAGGGCACCAGCTTCCTGTCCAGCTCCAATCCTTGTCTCAGCTGCTCCTGTTTGGTGAGAGCCTGGCACCTCTCCCTTGCCCAGAGCCTCCCCAGGCCACCCAACCTCAGAGCCCTGCTCCTGCCTCTGAGGCTCTCCCCAATCCCAGTCCATCATGAACCTCTGGGACAGTCATCTTTAAAATGGGGATGATGACTGTGACCCCCACGTGGGACAACCTTATTACCTTGTATCTACCCTAGTGCTTAGAACAGTACTTGGCACATAGTAAGTGCTTAAAAATACCATCATTACCATCATCTTGTGCCCTTTCTGCCATGCCAGTCCTGCCACCCTCTTTTCACTTGGCTCTCGGGTACCCTGGCCATGGGCCTTGGGTTGGCACCACCTGGCATCTTCTCTGCCCTTTGCCTGCACCCTGCGAGGCTCTCTCCAACTCCGAGTCCTCTTGCTCCCCTGTCTCACTCTTTTGTGGGTTACAGAGGGGCCTGGTTCGCTGTTTCCCTGTGAAGTGCCCACCCAGCACCTGTTCCCAGCCTATCCTGAGCCCTGGGCGCTGCTGCCCAACCTGCCAAGGTGAAACTTCCCCCAGCTCCTGGCTCCCCTGCCTCATTGCCCCTTCCACCCAGGCCAGGGTAAGGGGCTGGAGACTCACCACTCCCTTTGTTCCTGCTGCTTCCACTAGCTCTGCCACCGAAACCCAGCCAGGCTGGGGAGGGCAGCATGGGACAGTGGGCATGGGTGGGAGAGTGACTGGGGAAGGGGACGGAAGGAGCCAGGGGATGAAGGTGAGGTAGGGGTGTATATGGGTGTGTGTGTTTTACTTGGGTTCTGCAGCCTAGTCCTGGTCCTAGCCCCACTCCCACCCAGGCAAACAGTGTGGGGCCTCCCTGGAACTGGGCTGTGCCAGCAGCTGGGCAGTGCCTACTAGGGGGAGGTGCCCGGAGACTGTTGCCCCCACAGTTCTGTCTTCTGTATGAGGCAGGACACCCCACACGTCTGGGTATTGGTGCAATGTCTATCTGTCTGCCAGGGTCGGTGTCTGGGAGGTGATGAGGCCCAGGCTCCCTTGATCGGTGCCAGGCCCAAAGAGGTGGCAGGGCTCTCTCTGTGGGTCCAGCCAGCCCAGCCCTGAGCCTGCTCCCTCTTTCCAGGCTGTGAGGAGGGCGGCTCTTCCCACGCCCATGGAGATGAGTGGATGGCCCCTGGTGACCCCTGCCAGCTCTGCCGCTGCTCGGTAACCTGCCCTCTAAACTCCCTTCCCCCAGCTTCCCTCCAACTTCCTCCTCTCCCAGGGAGAGGCTAGAGCACTGTGTGTGTGCATGTGTGTGTCTGTGCGTTGGGGTGGGGGTAAGGGGAGACACGGATCTGGGGGTGGAGGCCTCGGGAATGTGATCCTTTGGGGCTGGAGCCAAAGGAACAGGGCTTTAGTGGTGGTGGGGGGTCCTGATCTTTGGCCCCTTCGGTCTTCTCAGGAGGGCCAGGTCCTGTGCCACCAGAAGGAATGTGCCAACCTCTGCCCACACCCTGCCCGGCCCCGCCCTGGTACCTGCTGCCCAGTCTGTGACGGTGAGCCAGAAGGGGTGTGAAAAAGTCTCCTAGAGTGGAGGGAGATGAGATGCAGTGTGGCTTAGTGGAAAGAGCACAGGCTTTGGAGTCAGAGGTCATGGGTTCAAATCCCAGCTCTGCCAATTGTCAGCTGTGTGACTTTGGGCAAGTCACTTAAATTCTCTGTGCCTCAGTTACCTCATCTGTAAAATGGGGATTAAGATTGTGAGCCCCATGTGGGATAACCTGATCACCTTGTATCCCCCCAGAGCTTAGAGCAGTGCTTTGCACATAGTAAGCACTTAAATACCTCCATTATTATTATTATTCCCAAAACGATCCAGAAACCAGCTCTGAGGCCTCTCAACTAGTCCCATGGGTGGGAGGTGCTACCCACTGGAGTGGGGTAGGGGTGAAGGAGCCCCAGGCCTGCCTACCGACTCCCTCCTTCTTGCAGGGAGCTGGTGGCTCTCCCTAGTCCTGGGTGAATGGGGTGGGTAGGGGCAAGGGAGGGAATGGAAGAGCAATTTGCGTCCCCTCCAGGATGCTTCTTGAGTGGGCATGAATACCGCAGCGGGGAGCCTGTGAAATCTGGGGACCCCTGTACCCACTGCCGCTGTGAGGTGAGTGTGTCCCCGTGCCCCAAAGAGCCAGACGGGAAGCCCCTGAAAGAGCGGAGGAGGAGGAGGGAGTGTGGTTGGGGGGCGGGGGGAGGAGGAAAGGGAAACCCCAGAGGAAGCTGTCTCTTGGGGTTCTCCCAAAAGGCCGACTGGGGCTCCCCTTTGGCAGGATGGGCATGTCCACTGTGAGCCGGTGTCCTGTCCCTCTGTGCCCTGCAGCCACCCGGGGAAAAGGCCCAGCCAGTGCTGCCCTGTCTGTGAAGGTGAGTCTGGGGGCTGACAAGGGGCACAACAGGGAGAAGCATTGGGGGTGGGGGTGTTGATGGAAGGACACATCAGCTGGAGGGATGGGGGGTGTCAGAGAGGACCGGGAGCAGAGCAGCAAGTAGTACTTGAGTCTCAGAAGAAAAGCTCCAGGAGGAAAGGTTTAGGAAACTGGAATGATTTACCTGGGAGAAAAGGAAGGCTAAAGGTATCTATCGACCAGTCAACAGACCAATCAAAAATGGACTTATTATTATGATTTCTGATATTGGTTAAGCATTTTTTTATGGTATTTGTTAGGTGCTTACTATGTTTCAGGCACTGTTCTAAGCACTGGGATAGATACAAAGCTAATCAGGTTGGACACAGGCCATGTCTCATATGGGGCTCACAGTCTTAATCCCCATTTTACAGATGAGTTAACTGAGGCACAGAGAACTTAAGTGACGGGCCCAAGGTCACGATTGCCGCAATAAGGATTCCAATTAGATATGTTAGACAGCTTTCTACCCCGGGGGGTCTTTAAAGTCTTGGACTGTGGAAGGTTGGGAATCTCCTTCTCCAGAGAGTTCAAGAAGATGGAGAGGGCCCTTCCCGCCCCTGTTTGGGCTGGTGCATGCAGCCTCCAGGCAGGAGGGAATTAGTTGAGGTGAACCCCAACTCCCATCTCCCTAACAGGCTGTGAATATGAGGGGCATCAGTACCACAGCGAGGAGACCTTCCAGCCCCCAGGGCATGGCCCCTGCACCCGCTGCTCCTGCCAGGTCTGCTGGGCTACTGGGTTCTCCCCCTGCCCATTTGGGAAGCTCTGCTCTGGGGTCTCACCCTAACCGCCCCCTCCTTGCCCTCTCTGCAGGCTGGAACTGTACATTGTGAGGAGGAGCAGTGCCCCCCAGCTCCCTGTGTTCACCCCGTCTCTCATCCCCAGCACTGCTGCCCAGTTTGCCAGGGTGAGGGACCTTCCTAGGCCAGGGAGTGGTGGGGAGCTTCCCCAGCCTCCCCAGGCATGCGGGGTGGGTGGGGGGGATGTCCAGCTTGTACAGAGGACGGGTCCTGTGGAGAGAGGGCCCCAAAGCCCGCCGAGGCAGTTTCCGTGGTGACAGGGAGATTTTTTTTGGGGGGGTGTCCTGACATGGCGTGCCCCCAAAGGTGGGGGAGACAGGAGGTGGCGGGTACCCAGAGAGGGCCCCTGGAGGGGCTGGATTTCTGGTTACTATGGAGATGGTGAGGAGGCCTGCTGTCCCTGAAGGCCGGAAGGGTCCGGGTTGCCACGGTGACAGTGGTGTGCCCTTCAGTGTGCGTGCTGAACAGAGAGGAGTTTGCTGAGGGAGTGGAGTGGGAGCCGGAGGGCCAGCCTTGCCACACGTGCTCTTGTGTCCGGGGGCTGCCTGTCTGTGGACCTGTGCTCTGCCCCCCGCCCACCTGCCAGCACCCGACCCAGACGCCCGGTGAGTGCTCCGACCCTGGGCTTCCTACCACATCTCCTCCTCAGGCTTGGGGTCTGTCCCCAGCACTGCCCAGCCTGAACTCCTGCCCCGACTCCCTACTGACCCCTCCCAGAGTCTGCCCAGGACCCTGCGCTCAGCAAGATCCTTCCACCCCTCCCTGTCCAGGAGCCTGCTGCCCCAAATGCCAGAGCTGCACCTTCCAGCACTGCATCTATGCCAATGGGCAGAATTTCACAGACCCCGACAACCCCTGCCAGACTTGCCACTGCTTGGTATGTTGCCCTCGATCCCTTCACCACCCTCCTCAACTCCTTCCCCGACTCCCCGCCACTGCCACTCTGAACCCCAGAGTGTGGCCCACCCCATTCTGGCTCTCTCCTAATTCCTCAGGATGGGACGGTCCAGTGCTCTCCCATCAACTGCCCCCCTACCACCTGTGCCAGACCTCAGACCTTGCCCGGGCAGTGCTGCCCCAAGTGCCCAGGTATGTATCTCTGCGGGCTGGTCTTGTGTGCCCGCTAGTTCCACAGACATTCCCCCATCTCAGGGTGCCTGCTAGTTGGAGGGGGCAGAAGTCCCAGGCCCCCTAACCTGGCCAACCCCGCTTGGACAGACTGCCTCCTGGAGAAGCAGGTGTTTGTGGATGGCGAGAGTTTCTCCAGTCCCGGGGATCCGTGCCAGGAATGCCAGTGCCAGGGAGGTTCTGTTCATTGCCAGTCCCGGGCCTGCCCCGAGGCTCCTTGTGCACACCCTCTGCCTGGTACCTGCTGCCGGAGCAACTGTAACGGTGAGTGGTGGATTGGAAGGTCCAGGAAGGGTCGGGGGGAAATGGAGTGAGGGATCTAGGGGAGGCTGAAGGCGGCCTGGAGTTCCCGGGGGGCTGTGGTGACTAGGGGGTGAGGAGAGCAGTAGGATACTCACCTTTTGGGTGCTCCCCATCCTGTTCCCAGGCTGTGACTTTGCTGGGAAGGAATATCCCAACGGAGCGGAATTCCCCCATCCCACCGACCGTTGCCGCCTCTGCCACTGCATTGTGAGTCTAGGGGAGGGAGAGCCGGGAGGGTCTGGGGCGGGGGTGGCGGAGCCAGACAGGCTGGCAGAGACCGCCTGTCTGGAGGGGCTGCATGGGGGATAGTGGATCCTGACTGTGGGCATCTGAATGCCCGCAGAATGGGAACGTGCAGTGCCTGAGCCGGAGGTGCCCCCCACTGCCCTGCCCGGAGCCCTTCTTGCCACCTGGCGAGTGCTGCCCCGGGTGCCCGGGTACAGAACTGCCCTGCTCTTCTCTGACTCCTCTCCCCTTCCCCATCTCCTCCCACCCTTCCAGCCGCGCCCCTCTCCCCATCCTGCTTTGCCAAGAATCTCAGAAGGCAGGCAGAGAGGAGAGGGGGAGGGGGCATCGCTGAGGGCCTGGGAATCAGAGGGGATGGAGTCTGGTGCCAGCCTTGTCCTCCTCCCGGCTCGCCTAACCCTGGGGACTGAGGGGCTTTAGGGGCTCAAAGGGGCTGGGGGTGAGGGGCAGTGGGGTTCCCAGGGCTCATGGCCTGGCATGGGCATCAGGGGGCAGCAGGGAAGTTGTCCCAGGGAGCTCAGCGAGGTGGGGCCTGGCTGGCTCTGATGGGCCGCCCTCCCCAGAACCTCCGGCTGGCTGCCCACGGCCTGGATTACCCCCCGCACACCATCAGGAGCAGTTCTCCCCACCCGGGGACCCCTGCCGCCGCTGCCTCTGCCTCAATGGTTCCACATCCTGCCAACGGCTGCCCTGCGCCCCAGCACCCTGCACACATCCCCTGCAGGGTGCCTGCTGCCCCTCATGTGATGGTAGCCCAGCCACCCCAACCGGCCCTCGGGCGCTAGTAGCCCAGCCACCCCTCTTGCAACATTAGCCCAGCTGGCCTTTGTTGACAGTAGCCCAGCTGGCCTTCTTGGCAGGGGGTGAAGGCCCCGAAGCCACCACAGCACCCTGCTCTCTTGCCCAACCCCAGGCTGAGGCCAGGCATCCCACCCCCCTGTGACCCCTGTCCCAGCCCCACCGCTGGTCCCCTCCCCACCTCCACAGGTCTGGGCTCCTGCAGGGCCTCCATGCTGGGGGCTGCTGGCTCAGCCCCACGGCCCTCGCTTCGCAGGGTTGGGCTGCGGGGTCTGCTGCTCTGCAGGATCTCCCCCCGGCCCCCCAGCCCCTCTCCCCACCTACCCCCACTGCAGGATGCCTGTACGATGGGAAAGAATTGCCCAATGGGGAGCGTTTCCCGGCCCCCGGGGCCCCCTGCGAGGTCTGCCTCTGCTGGGAGGGCAGCGTCAGCTGCAAGCCCCGCGCCTGTGCCTCCGTCCAGTGCCCCTTCCCCACCCGGGGACCTTGCTGCCCGGCCTGTGATGGTGCGTGGGGGCAGAGACGGGCTGCGGGATTGAGGCAGGGGGCTACTTCCTCCCCATTCCCTTCCCTTCCCCTCTCTCCACCCTCTTCTCCCCTCCCCCTTCCTCTCTCCCTACCCTCCTTTCCACTGTCCTGCACCCAGCCACCCCCATGCCCCGACTCTGCTGGGCAGTAACTTTGGCATGAGCAGGGGCTGCCGCTCTTCGGGGGAGCTTTCCTGGGGGTCGGGAGGTGGCTTCCCCTCTGCCGGGGAGCTGCGCAGGTGTGTGTTTGTGTGGGGGCACACGGTGACCATTAGGCCGGTCCCTCGCTGTCCCCTCAGGATGTGAATACCTGGGTGAGTCCTACGTGAGCGGCCAGGAGTTCCCAGAGCCCGGAGAACCGTGTAGCCACTGCACCTGCCTTGGGGGCTTCGTCTCCTGCAGCCGTCGGCCCTGTTACCAGCCAGGCTGCAGTCACCCGATCACCCCACCCGGGCAGTGCTGCCCGCTTTGCCAGGGTAAGGCTGGGCTCCGAGTTCAGTCCTTTGCTCTTGCTGCTGTCCTCACTGTGGCAAGGACCCCCCGTACAGGTCTATAGCAACCCCCCCCCCCCCCCCCGCCCCTGGGGCTGGGCTCGGGCCCGCCAGCTCCCGTGAGCCCACCCTGCCCCATAGTCCTCCTGCAGACCCCAGGCCCCTCACTCATTCCCCTCCCCAGCCCCCTCCTTGCAGACCCCTGCTCTTTCACCGAGCCCCACCTCCCACCAGGCTGCCTGTACGAGGGGATCACCGCAGCCACGGGAGAGACATTCCCAGACCCGGCCGACCCCACTTGTTCCCTCTGTACCTGCCAGGTAACGGCCAGGAGGGAAGGAGAGAATCATCTGGGGAGGTGTCGAATTGACCTTCCTCATCCAGGCCTCCTTGGGGAAACTGAGGCCCAATTGGGCCAGGGCCTGCGGAGAAGGGACCGGAGTCTAAGGGTCCTTGCGGAGGGGAGGAGAAGGGGTTTGGAGGCCCAGGGTGTGGTGGTGGTGGGGGAAGGGGGCTAGAATAGGTACCTTGAGTGTGTGCTGGGGGGTTCTGTGGGTAGAGGGCTGGGGCCTGGAGGCTTAGAGAGCTGAGGGAGCTTGTTGTCTCTCCCCCAGGATGGCTCTGTGCAGTGCCTGAGGAAGCTGTGTCCGCCAGCCGCCTGCCCTCACCCCACCCCAGGACCCTGCTCCTGCCCCATCTGTCTAGGTAACCCATTGCCCTCCGCTCACTATTTCTGTAACCTCGTTGCCCTCCACTCACTATTTCTCCCTTCCTCCTTCCCTTTAAACGGGCGGCCTGGATCCCTGGGGGAGGAGGCAGGACCAGTCCCCTGACTGGCCCTCTCCTCTCCCCACTGGCCCCAGGCTGCCATTTTGAGGGACAGGAACGCCAGGACGGGGAGGTGTTCGAGGGACCAGAGGGCAGTTGTGAGAAGTGTCGCTGCCAGGTACCCTGTTCAGTGGGCATGGCTTGGCGGGGGTGGGGTGGGGGGGGTCTGCTGGGGTCACACTGTAGGAGTAGGCTAGGTCCTGTTTGAGACAGGACAAACACTCCACCTCACTCCTGCCCCACAGGGGAGGGTAGGGGATCCCAGTGGGGACCCCCATCTTCTGATCTCCATCTCCTGCAGGCTCGCAGCGTGCACTGTGAGAAGGACCCGTGCCCTCGCCTGTCCTGTGCCCTGCAGGTCACAGAGCCCGGGACCTGTTGCCCCCGTTGCAGAGGTAGTTTCACCAAGAGACCTCTCCCCGTGTGGCCCCCACTGACCTCAGCCTGGGCAGCCCCTTGACTGTCTCCCAGCCAGCCTGCCAGCCCTTGGGTGGAAGATGGGTGGGGGGGTGGAAGATGCTGCCAGTTCTGTGACCCCCCTCCACCCCAGCTCCTTCCCAGTCCCAAGACCCCTATCATCAAATCACTGCCAGCTGGCTGGGGGGGTCCATGCCTGACACCCCCCAATCCCTGGCCCCTCAGGCTGTGTGTCTCAGGGTATCCAACACCCTGAGGGCAGCAGCTGGACCCCGCCAGATACCCCCTGCTCCACCTGCGTGTGCCACGAGGGCGTCGTCACCTGTGCCCGCATCCACTGCGTCAGCTCCTGTGCCCGCCCCCACCAGGTGCCTGGGGAGTGCTGCCCACTCTGCAAAGGTACCAGAGGCCTAGAGGGGTCCTGGGGCAGGGCTTGGGGAGGGAAAGAGGGAGAAAGGGACAGTTGGGAAGGTGGCAGAGGCTGGTCAACATGCTGGGAGACTGGTTTCCTGGGTCCAAATCCATGCCCTTCTCTTGGCTTATCCAGGGACATGTCCAATCTGCCCCCATTCTCTGGGCCCAGGCCCTGAAGCCTCTCACTTCCCCCTCTCGCCCAAGGCTCTGACTTTCTTGCATTCGGCCCCTGGCTGGGTTGGGGGTGCCAGCTCAGATGGGAGTCCCAAATCTGAGACCCGCCTCCCTGCCCGGGCCCTCGCTCCCCTCCAGACTGTGTGCACGAGGGCCGGACGTACCAGCCGGGGGAGAGTTTCCAGCCGGGCGCCGACCCCTGTGAACTCTGCACCTGTGAGGTATGGCCAGCACTGGCAGCGACGGGGCCGGTGGCTGCAGGGATGGAGCCCAGCCTGGGGACAGGTGTGGCAGGAGAGGGTAGAAATAGCTCGTAGGTGGCATCTTGGGTGCCCAGGTGTGGGTTGGTGGCTGGGCTGGGGGGGGGTCCCAATACCGTTGCACCTGTTGGGGTCCCCCCAACTCACCTCATTGCAGCTGCAGCCAGAGGGTGCCCCACGCCTGCACTGTTCCCGGATGCAGTGCCCCAGCCTCTTGGGCTGCCCCCCATCACAGCTCCTGCCCCCTGGGCCTCGGCACTGCTGCCCGACCTGTGCCCGTGAGTCCCAGGCTGGGGTTGGGAGGGAGGTAAAAAAAAGTTGAGGGCCTTCACAGGAGGAGGCTGGGGTCCCCTGCGGAGAGTCAGGAACCAGGCCCCCAGCCTCTTCTCCTCGACCTCCCTGTGGCCATCCTCACAGAGGCCTTGAGTAACTGCACAGCCGGGCTGCTGGGAAGGAGGCTGCCTGCTCCGGATCCCTGCTACACCTGCCAATGCCAGGTAACCCCCTGAGCCTCCTAAAGCCTCTGACTTAGAGACGACGGGAAGGACCAGCTTCAAACCGAAAGACGGCTCTTCTGGGTGGGAGGATTCTTTCTGGCTCCAAAGTTGGGCCCTTCCCTTCTCATGTGCCTCAGAGAGCACCACGTGTTCCCCGAATCCACCCCGGGCCATCCTCTCTGGGGTCACCCTGTATCCCTAGGACCTGACGTGGTTGTGTGTGCCCCGGGCCTGCCCTCAGCTCAGCTGCCCCCTGGCAGAGCGCCATACGCCCCCCGGTGCCTGTTGCCCTGTTTGTGATGGTAAGTGCCTGGCCCCTGCCTCGGGACCCCCCTGCTCCCCAGGCCCCATCCCCAGACCACCCCAGTTTCCCTGCTCCCACCCGTGGGCATCCTTTTCTCCACCACGGATGGGGATTTTAGAATAGGTTTCTAGCTATGGGTCCCAGAATCCTTGGCCTCCAAGGAGAGGGAGCTGTGGCTGCCGACTGACTGGTTGAACTGCTACGGGGTGTGGGTACGGTACAGAGTCGAAACACCAAAGGGCTGCCCCAGCCTGCTGATTGGTTGGGAGTGTGGGGGATGCTCGGTTGGGAGGGACTCGAACCCTGAGACCGCTTGGGTCTTGTTTCCCCATCAGACTGTGTGATAGAGGTGGAGGACCAGCGAGTGGCCGACGGGGAGAGCTGGCAGGATGCGGGCAATGCCTGTGTCACCTGCACCTGCCAGGTGAGCATGGGGGAGGGGAGTGCTTGAGGGAGGGAAACTGAGTCACAGGGCAGCGGCGTGCTCAGGGTCAGGAGGGGAGAAGCCTCAGACTTCACATGAGGGTGGAGTAGAAGGGCTGCCCGGGGTGGCTGAATGGAGAAACAAGGAGCTGCAGAGGAGGAGGCGGCTCTTACACTTGGGTGATGAAGGAAGGAGGTGGAAGTGGAAACCAGGAAGGGGGAGTCCCTTGACTCTGGGACACTTCCCTTCTTCCAGTCCCCCTCTTTTCCTCCCAGATCAGGATTCATCTTTCTCCCCACGCGGGTGGGAACGGGGAGGGACATGCTTTGGAGGGAGGAGGGAATTCCTACCCCCCCACCCCATCTGCATACCTGAACCACCCCCATCCTCTACCCAGCTGGGACACGTGAAGTGCCGCAAGGAGGAATGCCCAGCTTTGGCCTGTCCCGCTGGTTGGACCAGGGAGCGGGTCCCAGGCAGCTGCTGTGACCAGTGCCAGGGTGAGTCCTGGGGACTCGGTGGGGCAGCGGGAGGAAGTTGGGAGCGAGGTCTGACCCCAAGCCCTCTGGCTCCCCAGCCCCCGCCCTGCCCTGCTCCTACCAAGGCCGCGAGGTGCCCTCCGGGGAGCAGTGGGCAGTGGACGAGTGCACCAGTTGCTCCTGCCACTCCGGCGTCCTGCAGTGCCGGAGCCAGCGATGCCCACCCCTCACCTGTGCCCCTGTGAGCGGCCCCTAGTTTCAAACTGGGGAAGGGGGTGCAGCCGGACAGGAAAAGTGTGGGCCCCACACTCCCAGGGTTTATCCTAAGTCTCCCTGCCCGAGGGGAGCTGAAGTCAGGGACCGACATCCCCGACCATTCAATCGTGTTTATTGAGCGCCTGCTGCGTGCCGAGCACTGTACTAAGAGCTTGGGGAGTCAAGATAGGCAACGTCTATCATCGAACCACCGGCTCGGGCCCTGGCAATGCCCACCTCCCCGTCCTCCGGGTGCGCACATCCGCAAGGAAGGACCGGTGGGGAGGCAAACCTAGAGTCCCACCCGTTCCAGGCCGTAAATTCAAGTGTTGGCAGTGGGTTGGGCGGGCCAAGCTGGCACAGGAGGCCAGGGCGTGCCAGGCGGGCAGGGGGCGGCCAAGGCCAAGGGCCGGCGGGCCCGTTGGTGGGCGTCTCTGACGTTGCCCTCGGTGTCAGGAGGAGGCCCCGGTCCTCCGTCCGGGCGCCTGCTGCCCGCGCTGCCAGCCCCGCCCCGCTTCCTGCCTGGCCTTCGGGGCTCCGCATTACCGCACCTTCGACGGCCGCCTGCTCCGCTTCCAGGGCGGCTGCAGCTACGTGCTGGCCCGGGACTGCCGGGGAGGGGACTTCAGGTGGGCCCGGACCCCCGACCCCTGACCCCTGACCCCTGACCCCCACCCCGCTCAGGCCTGTCACTCACGGTTAGCGCGCTCCGTCCGTCTGTCTGTCCGTCCGTGTGTCTGTCCGTCCGTCCGTGTGTGGCGGGGGCGCGCTCGGCGGCAGCGTGCACGTGGAGCAGGACCGGCGGGACCAGCGGCAACGGGTGGTGATGGTGCTGCTGGCGGGGGGCCTGGCCGTGCGCCTCCTGCAAGACCGACACGTCACGGTGAGGGCCGGGAGTCTGGGGGTGGGCACAGGGGGGCTGGGGGGGTGGACTCCGGGTGGGGCTGAGGATGGGGCGGGGGGCTCCGGGTGGGGCTGAGGAGGGGGCACGGGGCAGCCTGGGGTAAGGCTCTGGCCAGGGCTGAGGGCGGGCTGGAGGTTGACCCCAGCTGTGGCTCCGGGAGGGGCAGCGTGGACAGGGCAGGGCAGAGCCGGGGCGCTGGGCCCAGTGGGCAGAGACAGGCTTTGGGGCGCCGGGAGCCGGTTCCACCTGCCGCCCGATGCCCGGTCACCCCTCCGTCCATCCGTCTGTCCCCAGGTGGACGGGCGGCCGGTGTCCCTGCCCTTCCTGCGGGAGCCGCTGCTGTTCGTGGAGCTGCGGGGCCGCACGGTGCTGCTGCACACTCAGCTCGGGCTCAAGGTGGGCACGGGGGAGCAGGGGGGCACAGGGCAGGGGGAAGCAACACCTCCTGGACTTGTACCCCAGCGCCTGAGAGTTGCCTCGCCCTAGGGACCAGAAAACAACCCCCTTCCTCCACCATGGGTGGGGTTTTTTTTGGCATTTGTTAAGTGCTTACTCTGTGCCAGGCAGTGTACTACCACCTGGGACAGATATAAATTAATCAAATTAGACACAATTCCTGTCCCACATGGAGCTCATAGTCTTAATCCCCATTTTACAGATGAGGTAACTGAGGTCCAGAGACGTTAAATGACTTGCCTAAGGTCACACAGAAGGCCCGGAGCAAAGTCAGGA
Source organism: Tachyglossus aculeatus (assembly GCF_015852505.1). NCBI lineage: Eukaryota > Metazoa > Chordata > Mammalia > Monotremata > Tachyglossidae > Tachyglossus > Tachyglossus aculeatus. Next base: position 43,153,702 of record NC_052075.1, on the reverse strand, counting down.
TTAGACGCCTAGGCCTGGGCTCTTTCTACTACGCCACACTGCTTCCCGGGGCCAGGGCCTAGGGCCCGGGGTCCCTTTCCACTAGGCCACACTGTTTCTCAGGGTCAGGGCCCAGGTCCGGGGGGCCAGGCCCCCTTGTAGCCCAGGGTGACCCGGCTTCCCTGCCCCTCCCTCTGCCAGGTGCTGTGGAATGGTCAGTCCCAGGTGGAGGTGAGCGTCCCGGGCTCTTACCGGGGCCGGACCTGTGGGCTCTGTGGCAACTTCAATGGGTTCACCCAGGATGAGCTGCGGGGCCCCACAGGGCTGCCCCTGGCTTCCGAGGCCGCCTTCGGCAACAGCTGGAAGGTAGGTGGGCATTGAGTGGGAACCCACATGGCTATGCCACTCACTGCTGATGCCATGGACGGAACCACTGCGTGGGCACAGATCCAGGGGGGGCTGAACCCAGCTTAGTTGGGGTCTAGGGCTCTTCTTCCAGGCTCTGCGCCCACTTGGGGGTGATGCCTATTTCTCTCATCTACTTCCAGGTCCCCACGGAACCTGGGCAGGACGACTCCTGCTCCCCGGGCCAGGACGTCAATCCATGTCGAGAGGCGGGATACCGGGCCCGGCGTGAGGCCAATGCCCGTTGCGCGGTGCTGAAGTCGGTGGTATTCGGGCGCTGCCACTCGGTCGTGCACCCGGAGCCTTTCTTTGCCGCCTGTGTCTATGACCTGTGTGCCTGTGGGCCAGGAGCTCCTGCCGATGCTTGCCTCTGTGATGTCCTCGAGGCCTATGCCACCCGCTGCCGCCAAGCTGGCATTAGCCCCAAATGGCGGGGCCCTTCGCTCTGTGGTGAGGGTCTGGGGACCTTGGGGAGATTGTGGGGGTGACCCACTGGGAGCAGTACCCTAAGGGATGTTGGAGAAGAAAAAGGTGTCAGGGAAGTAGGTGGGCAGGGGCACTAGAGGAGGTGGGACAGAGGCTGAAGGGACAGGGCAAGGGTGGGCCAGGGGCTGAAGGGAGAGGGCAAGGCTGGGCAGGGGCTGAAGGGAGAGGGCAAGGCTGGGCCAGGGGCTGAAGGGAAAGGACAAGGCCGGGCCAAGAGCTGAAACGGAAGGACAGGATCAGGCCAGGAGCTGGAGGGAAAGGACGAGGTTAGGCCAGAGGCTAAAGGGAGAGGACATGGCCAGGCCAGGGGCTGAGGGTCGAGGGCTTGGTTGAGTCAGGGGAATAGGGGTGGGGGCAGCATGATGCCTCATGGCAAGGTGCCAGGGGACCAAGGAAGCATCAGCCACAGTGTGGGGTTAAGTCCAAAGGTCAGGGTTTCTGCTTAGTGCAACCCAGTGTAGAGTGGTGTCCAGCTGGCCCCTGGCACTGATCCTGCTTCCTCTCCCCGCAGCGGTGGGCTGTCCCCTGGACCGGGGCTTTGTGTTTGACGAGTGTGGCCCGCCCTGCCCCCGGACCTGCTTCAACCAGCACGTGCCCCTAGGAGAGTTGGCCGCCCACTGCGTGCGGCCGTGTGTGCCCAGCTGCCAGTGTCCGGCTGGGCTGCTGGAGCACGAGGGTCACTGCATCCTGCCCGAGTTCTGCCCTCCAATCCAGCTGGCCCCAGAACTGGAGCCCATGCCTCTGCCCACCCCCAGCAGAGACCCCCGCCGGAGATCCTGAGCTCACAACCTGGCCGGACGGAAACTCGGCTTCTAGTCACAACTCCCCGCCCAGGTCTTGCCCACCAGAGCCTGGTGACCAGTCCACCATACACCAAGACCCTTGGTGGCCTGGCCCATTCCACTCCTTGGTCCACTAGGCTTGTCACGCTGATGCCAGTCTGGAAAGGTGCGGGGAGGGTGGTGCCCAGTCAGGCCCTGTTTGCTTGGTTTACCACTGAATCGGGGTGCCAGCTGAACCCACATCTGGAGCATTAAACCGCTGATGGTTTCTCATCCTCTGTGCCTTTCTCCTCTGTGGGGACACCGAGCTCTCCGGGGCCGTGGAGGGTGAAGCGGGGGATGGAACCCTCGGATCCTAGATGCCATCCTGTCCTTGGGTCTGTGCCGGGCAGAATGGACACCACCCTCTGAGGAACGCCAGTGGCCGGCAAGCCAAGAAGGGGGTGGGCTGAACTTGGCTGTGTCCACAAGCCCTGCGGTGCTGCCCACTATCACGGTGGGGCCGATGGGGACACTGAGGCAGTGACCAAGAGGACTGGCATGGGGGTTATTGAGCTGAAGAAAGCCCTAGCAACTGGGCCTGGGTTCCTGCACTCAGTTCACGCAGCTGGGGAGGGTGGTCTCAGGCTGGGCACCTGTTGCACCCAGCCCCAGAGATGGGCATGGCCCCCTGGGGCACCTACCCTTTTTGGCGGTGGAGCAAACTCATTCCTGCCCTTCCCAGCGCCTACTTTCTGGGCATCTGGGCTAGATGCCGCCACTGATCCAACCGCTCATACTGCAAGGGTCCAGAGAACCATGGCACCCCATGGCTGAGGGCCCTGCATAGCCAAGCTGGGGTCCCCTGGGCCCCGTCGACCTGCTGGGAGTGACAATATCCAGCTGGCCACACGTACACACCCTCCTGCCTTCCCCCATAAAGTCAGGCTCAGATATCGGCGCTCATACATTATTGAGGGGCTGCAGCACAGCCCGGTAGCAGGGCAGTTGGACCTGGGGGGAGGAGGTCATGGACCCCGAATTTGCCCCCCACCCCCAATCGTCCCTGGAGCGGGTCTTGGTCCTGTACCAGCGACTCTTTCATGCCCCTGCTCAGCTGGGCCAGTACTGGGCCGCATTGATGAAAGTAAGGGGGATGATGGGGGGGGGGACGGGCTGGGGTGGCCAGGGAAGGTGCCACCATGGAGTATCCTGCTCCCAGGTTTGAGGGCCGGTTGCCCCAGAGGGCTAGAGCTGGTCACTGTGCTGCTGGAGATGGAGCGGAGGCGGCGGGCACAGAAGCAGGTACGGGCAGGGCAAGGCATGGATTGGACGGGCTGGACAGGGGCAGGGGCACAGGCCGGGTTCAGACTGGAGTAGTAAGTGGTTTCTCCCTGTTGGACTTTCCTTCACCTTCCTCAGCTCCTGTGGGACCTGAAGCTGGTCGCCGGGGCCCGCCTGGGGCTCCTATGGCCACGCCAGGTCGGGCTGCAGCTGGAGGGGCCCTGGGCTCAGCTGGCAGGGTCGGGGCTGGAGCCCTGAGGCGCAGATGGCATAAAGGGTCCACTGGTGAGGAGGCCGAGGGTGGGGGGAAGTGGGGGTCTCCGTGGCCATGGGGTCAAGGCGGGGGCTCCAGCAGGTACACACTGGGCTGGGGCAGGGAGTGAGTTTATCGACTCTGTTGTATTGTGCTCTCCCAAGTGCTTAGTACAGTGCTCTGCACCCAGTAAGTGCTCAATACCAATGAATGATTAGGGGGGGCAGGAATTGGTCGAAGGAGTAGCCTGAGGGACAGAGGGTCCGAGCCAGACTCACAACTCCGGCAGCCGCTGGCTCCTGCTCTCGAGGGCTTCATCAGGCGGGAGTGACCACAGCCGGGAGCTCTGGGGAGTTGGCGCCTGGACAGAAGGGCATTTCCCTCAGCCCAGGCCCCCCTGGAGACCGGCACTCTGGCCTGCTTCCCCCTTTCCCCACCCTCCAGCTTTAGACCACAGCACAGTCGGGTGTGAGAGGATCGGGCAGGGGTTGGAGAAAGTCAATCAATCAATTGATCGTATTTATTGAGCGCTTACTGTGTGCAGAGCACTGTACTAAGCGCTTGGGAAGTACAAGTTGGCAACATATAGAGACAGTCCCTACCCAACAGTGGGCTCACAGTCTAAAAGGGGGAGAGCACTGTGCCTTGGGAAAGTCAGTTCACTTCTCTGGGCTTCAGTTACCTCATCTGTAAAATGGAGACTATAACGCGAGCCCTATGTAGGGCAGGGACTATGTCCAAGCCGATTTGCTTCTATCCACCCCAGTGCTTAGTACAGTGCCCGGCCCATAGTAAGCGCTTAACAAATACTGTAATCACTATAAGCCGTCTCAGTGCCATCCTTCCCCCCAACTCCTCAGCACCCCTGCCTCAGTCGTCCTCACAGAGAGAGGACTTTGGTGGCCCCCACCCCTGAACAGCAGGAAGCTGCCCTGCAGAGACTCCTGCATCTGCAGCGGGAGGCAGGTCACAGGCGCAAGCGAGACGGCGAGTGGCAGTGGCTGCAGGTGAGCCAGTCTGCAGGTGAGCTAGTCTGGGGAGAGGACAGGGAGGGAGCCGGGGTGAACCAGGCAGGGACCGAGGATCATGTCAGGCTCGTGCCCGGCCCTGCCTCCCGCTCAACCCCATCACCCCCATCTCCCCCCTGCCCTTCAGGTCCAGGAGTGCCTGTGCATCGCCAGGATCCGCCGCCTCGGAGATGGCCCCGTGGGACCTCCTTCCTCGCCCACCCAGGCCTGGCCACAGGCAAGACCCAGCTCGGGGCGGCGGGGAGGGAGGAGATTGAGGGCCTGGATGTGCGGTAGCTCTGCCACCTGCTGCCCATCCTTACGGTAACTCTGCCCCTTGCTGCCCATCTTTGCGGCAGCACTACCCCCGCCGGCTGCCCATGCGGTAGGACTGCCCCCCAGACTGGCTGCCCGCGCTGTAGCTCTGCCCCCGTCAACCCACAGCTGGATGCCCATGCAGCAGCACTGCCCGCTGCTGCCTGCCCATGCCGTATCCCCGCCCCGCTCCCGGCTGGCTACGGGGACCCAGGCTCTTTTCCTGGGGCCGCAGGGGGATGTGGACCGGCAGAGAAGTGCCATAAGGGACCAGCTGGAGCAGGTGCACCGGGAAAGGACAGGGAAGCTGCAGGCCCGCAGGGACAGGTGAGGATGCGGAAGGAGGACGAGAGGAGGAGGAGGGGAGCGGCCCCTATCATGACCAGAGAAGGCCTTCTCTACCCCAGGAATACTCACATCTTCCAGAAGCTGCTGCAGCCTAACAGGGCCCGGGGAGTAGCCCCCAAAGACCAGTACTCTCCCTGGACCCCCAATCCTGGGCCGCAGGTCAGGGGTCAGACAGAGAGCTGCCGGGGGTCAGCAGGAGCTGGGAGCGGCGACGGGCAGGAGCACGGGACAGACACACAAACCCAGGAGCCTGCGGCGCCCCTCCCGGGGCTTGTAATCTCCCCAGCCCACCTGCGGCCCACCTGGCTCCTCCCAGCCAGGGTGGGTTCAGAGGGCCAAGTCCCGGGGGTCCAGCACGGAGAAAGCTCCATTCTTGCGGAAGAAGGTCTCGATGCGGCACAGCTTGTTGGAAGGGAGGGCCCCCTTCACAGTGGGGCCTGGGGAAGAGAGACGTGGCAGAGTCAGGCGTGGGGACCGGGTGGGTGGGCCAGGGAGGGCCGGTTGCGTGCTGGACCACGGACCTCGTCCACCCCAGCTGATGCCCATTAAAGGAGAAAAGCCCCCCGGAAGACATTGGAAATGGATGTCTGTAGGGGTGCAGAGGGGGCAGGGAGTCACCTTATCAGCCCTTGGTGGTCAGGGAATGTGTCTATCAACTCTGTTATACTGTACTCCCCCAGGCGTTTAGTATTCATTCAATTGTATTTAGTAAGCACTTACTGTGTGCAGAGCACTGTACTGCTTGGGAAAGTACAATACAAAGCAGTGACAGTCCCTGCCCACACTGAGCTCACACTCCAGTACAGTGGTATACACACAGTAAGTGCTCAATAAATGCCACTGATTGATTAATCGATCACCTGCCAGAGCCCTGATGAGCAGAAGGAAAAGCCACTGAACAGGGCTGGGGGCGCGTGGAATTCTAGTTCCCTCCCAGACTAGGATCTGCCCCATCCACGGATTTTCCAGCAGGAAGTGGACCCTCTCTGCCGCTCCCACCACCCCGTGATGGCCACCCATGGCACAGGGGGGCAGGGGCGCCTCACCCAGCTGCCAGCCGTACACAAAGCTGGTGGTGAGGGGGTAGAGGTAGCGCTCCTCCGGCCTGGTGGCCGCACGGGCGGCCAGGTAGCAGACTCGGCCCTGCTGGTCGTGGGAGACGCCGTGGTAGAGCAGGGTGCGGATGGCGGGGGGGACGGGGTACATCTCCCCGTCGGGGGGGGAGGGACAGACGGGGCCAGTGGGCTTGGGGACGGGGGCCTTGGGCGGGAGTGGGGTGGGGGCCTTGGGTGGGGAAGGGACCTTGGGAAGGCCTTTGGGGGCAATGGTGGGCAGCTTGAGGCCCTCGCGGGCCTGGACCCGGGCCCTCTGCTTGGCCCGGACGGCGGCGCCGTACTTGCGCTGCCAGCCAAAGCGGAGCAGCATCTCCTTGAGGTACTCCTCCTTCCAGAAGTTCTGCCGCTGCGTATCCATGTTCAGGTGCCGCGCCATGGATGACGGGCAGGGGCCCAGGACCGAGGGGAAAATTCAGGAGCCAGTCGCCTCCTGCCCAGTGCTGGGTCTAGGAGCCTGTTGCCTTGGCAACTGAACCCCACATCACATCACACAGGGCCCGGTGCGGGTGTGGAGGGGTTCCGCGCTGGAGTTTTCCCAGCACGGGAAGTAGCGTGACCTAGCGAGAAGAGCACAGACCAGAGAGTCAGAGGACCTGGGTTCCAATCCCAGTTCCACCATTTGTCTGTTCGGTGACCTCAGACAAGTCATTCAATTTCTCTGTGCCTCAGTTCCCTCACCTGCAAAACGGGGATTCAATACCTGTTCACCCTCTTACTTAGACTCTAAGCCCCACTTGGAATTCATTTATATCTAGCCCAGCACCTAGTATAGTGCTTGGCATACAGCAAGCACTTAAAATACCACGTTATTATTATGACCATTAGCCCTACCCTATCTCCAGCCAGCACCCGCAGTTCAGAGGGAGCTTTTGTTTTTTAAATTAGTACTGAATGCTTACTATATGCCAAGCACTGTACTAAGAACTGGGGTAAGTACGAGACGGATTGGACACCGTCTTATTCTCCATTTTACAGGTAAGGTAACTGAGGCACAGAGCAGTGAAGTGACTTGCCCAAGGCCACAGAGCAGAGAAGTGGCAGAGCCAGGATTAGAACCCAGGTCCTTCCGACATCTAGGTCCGTGCTCCACCCACTAGGCCCCACTGTTCCTTGAGTTGCGGAGACGTTTTGGCCTGGGGCCCCAAGCCCTCACCAGGCTAACATTAACACTCCAGGGGTTCGTGTCTATATAGTTCCCTCTTCTCCCCGCTACCCCCTCCCCATCTCCCTACAGGAGAACAGTTCCCTCTCCTTAGGGAGATTCCTGTTCCTCACATTCCTCTTCACTACTGGGCCCAGGCCATGGGCTCTGGGGAATTCTGGGGGTTAGCTTCTCTCCTCTGCCACTACTACACTAGCTCTGCAGCTACAACACTGAGCACAGCTCTGTGCTACGCCCTCACCCCTGTTCCTCCCACCGTCCACTCATCCTCTCCCTCAACGCCAGCCAAAAAATCAAGAGGCAGCCAGGAGAGGGGGAGCCTTTAATTTAATAATACTATGAAACAGACAGCACCAGCCTTGCTGGGGAGCAGGGTGAGGGGAAGGAAAGAAAGGCGCGCGTGTTCGTGTTGGAGGGCATGGCCAGCTTCGGGTTCCCTCAGATCTACTTTCTCTTGAGGTTTTTGGTCTCGCCCCGGCCTACCCCAGGGGGCTGGAGAGAACTTATCCGGTTGAAGGGTGCCAGCAGGCTGAGGCCACACCTTCTCGGATAAGCCTCCGAGTGAGGGGAGGGACACCGGATGGACAGATGGACACACACTGCAGAGGGAAGGCTCAGGGCTAGTAGCCGGGGGCTGCTAGCGCAGGTCTTCGGCTGTGAACATGCCGCGGGCCCGGCGCAGGATCGAATCCTTGGCCGCATCGTAGGGGTGCTCCTTGGAGGGGATCTCCAGCACGGCGGGCAGGGAGCGGGTGTGGGCATCCAGCGCGTGCCGTACCATCTCAGCGATATACTGGTTGATGAGGATGATGCCTATGTCATCCCGGTTGAGGAACTGCCTGCAGGGGAGGGGAGAACGGGAAGAGAGGAGGGGGCCAGGAGCTGTGAGGGTCAGCCTCCCCGTGGGCCCGGCTCCGTCTGGGTGGGACGGTGGCTGCAGGAAGATTGGGGGGGGGCGGGGGGTGGAGAAGCAGAGGATTCAGGGAAAGGCAGTGACCAAGAGGCAGGAGAATGGCAGGGAAGCAAGTTGGGCCACCAGGCTGCAACCCTGCACAGAAATTAGGGAGACCCAATTTGGCCCTCTTCACTCATCATCATCATCATCAATCGTATTTATTAAGCGCTTACTGTGTGCAGAGCACTGTACTAAGCGCTTGGGAAGTACAAATTGACAACATATATAGAAAGTCCCTACCCAACAGTGGGCTCACAGTCTAAAAGAGACTCCTCAATCAGTGGTATTTATTGAGCACTCACTGTGTGCAGAGCACTACAGTGCTTGGAAGCGGACAATACAGAGAGTTGGTAGACACGTTCCTTCTCCACAAGGCACTTAGAGTCTACAGGAGGAGACAGCCATTAAAATAAATAAGGAGGCCTCACAGAGCCTCCTTCTCAACTCTCCACCTCCAACCCCTTTCTTCCTCCGGCCTGGAGCTCACTCCTTCAAATCTACCAGTCCACAGCTTCCCCCCAATCTTCAAAGCCCTCCTAAAAACCCACCACCTCCAGGAGACTTTCCCTGATTAATCTCCTCTTCCTCCCAGGCCAGGCCCATTCAACAACTGCTGCTCTTGTCATTTTATATCCGTGCTAGGGAAAGGTGGATCAATACCTCATTTTATGTTCACTTACACTTGTTATCCTCCCCTCCAGTAGCCCCACAGCACACACACATAGCACAGGGTCATGGTGACCTTCCCCGGAGCCAGTCAGAGCTGACCGATAGGATCAGACTTTCCAGAGTCGGGCCGGGAGTGGTTCCCATGGGCTGTGGGCAGCGAAAACCGGTCGGGCCTCAGTTACCCTGTGGTCTGGACTGTTTGGGGAAACAGTCGGGGCGTGGGGCAGGCACACGGACCTCGGCAGGGGCAGGCCCAAGTCTGGACGTGACTGGGAGGGGCTGGATTCAAGTTATTCAACTAGTGGGGTGAAGTGGCCACTCTTAAAGGGTGGGGTGGGGTGGGATGAGTGTGTGTGCCCGTCCGTCTGTCCTGTTTTCGCTGGGTTCTGATGCCTCTGATGGTGGGGAGACCCAGGGCAAACAGCTCCCGGGCAGGGCAGGGCTGGAAAAGGGGTGGGGGGCGTGGAGTACCTCGTTGGGGTCTACCAACTCTGTTATACTGCACTTTCCCCAAGCGCTTAGTACAGTGCTCTGCACGCAGGAAGCGCTCAGTATACAGCAGTAAGTGCCTGACTGGGAAAGGGCAGCAGGAGGGCGGGGCTTGGGCAGCGGCTTGTCCCGGGCTCTCCCCGCTGAGGGTCACAAGGGGCTGACTCTGCCCCGGCCTCACCTCCGGGGCCAAAAAATGGGAAGCTGACCCTCGGAGGGAACTTCCCAGGCGCATCCCCGGCTCCTCCGGCTGCACACAACGGATCCCGAGGCGGAGGGAGCCGGGGGTGGCCACGGGCGCGGGGAACCCAGGAATCCCCCACCGAGCCAGACTCGGTGACAGCCCACCCCGGGACGGCCTTACATCACCCCTCGCTGAGAAGCCGCGTGGTCCGGTGGACACGACACGAGACTGGGAGCCGGGAGGCCTGGGTGCGAATCCCAGCTCTGCCACTGGCCCGATGCAGTACTCTGGACAATAATCATCATCACCATGGCATTTGTTAAGCGCTTACTATATGCCAGGCGCTAAGCACTGGAGTGGATACGAGCAAATCCGATTGGGCACAGTCTCCGTCCCAGGCTCAGTCGCAATCCCCATTTTACGGATGAAGTCACTGAGGCCCAGAGAAGTGAAGTGACTTACCCAAGGTCACACAGCAGACAGGTGGTGAGGCGCGATTAGAACCCATGACTCCACCACTCTTCTGCGGTGTGACCTTGGGCAGGTCACTTTATTTCTCTGAGCCCCAGGTCCCTCATTTGCAAGATGGGGATCCAATACCTGTTCACCTAAGACTGTGAATCCTGTGGGCCCTGATTATCCCCAGCACTTAGTGCAGTGCTTGGCACATAATATTTAACAAATAAAGCACTTAACAAAACAAATGTTTCGTTTTGTTGTCTGTCTCCCCCTTCTAGACTGTGAGCCCGCTGTTGGGTAGGGACCATCTCTATATGTTGCCAACTTGTACTTCCCAAGCGCTTAGTACAGTGCTCTGCACACAGTAAGCGCTTAATAAATACGATTGAATGAATGAATGACCTTCTGACTCGCAGGCCCGTGCCCTACCCACCATGCCAAGATGCCTAACTTTCCTGTGACTCGGTTTCCTCATCTGTAACATGGGGATGAAGATACCCGTTCTCCTTCCCTCAGACTATGAGGCCCGGGTGGGAAAAGGATTGTGTCCGATCAGCTGGGATTATTTTTATGATATCTGTTGAGCGTTTACTATGTGCCGGGCACTGTACTAAGCGCTAGGGTAGATACAAGATAATCAGGACTGCACCTAACCCAGCGTTTAGCAAATACAGTTACTGCAAAGCGTTTAACAAAGACAGTTTTGGGTATTTTTTTTAACTGCCTCTAGCTCCGCTCAGGGATTTGCCTGTATCCACCCCAGCGCTTACTACAGTGCCTGGCACCTAGTTGTGGCACAAACACCACAATTAGAGAAGCAGTGTGGCTCAATGGAAAGCGCAGGGGCTTGGGAGTCCAAGGTCGTGAGTTCTAATCAATCAATCAATTGTATTTATTGAGCACTTACTGTGTGCAGAGCACTGTACTAAGCGCTTGGGAAGTACAGGTTGGAAACATATAGAGACAGTCCCTACCCAACAGTGGGCTCACAGTCTAGAAGGGGGGGATGGAGAACAAAACCAAACATAGTAACAAAATAAAATAAATAGAATAGATATGCACAAGTAAAATAAATAGAGTAATAAATATGTACAAATATATATACATACATACATATAATCCCAACCTCGCCACTTGTCAGCTGTATGACCTTGGGCAAGTCACTTCACTTCTCTGTGCCTTGTACGTATTTACTATTCTATTTATTTTATTAATATATTTTGTTTTGTTGTCTGTCTTCCCCTTCTAGACTGTGAGCCTGCTGTTGGGCGGGGACCGCCTCTAGATGTTGCCAACTTGCACTTCCCAAGCGCCTAGTATAGTGCTCTGCACACAGTAAGCACTCAATAAATATGATTGAATGAATGTGCCTCAGTTCCCTCATCTGTCAAATGGGGATGAAGACTGTGAGCCCCACGTGGGACAACCTGATCACCTTGTATCTCCACCTTGTCTCAATCAATCAATCATATTTATTGAGCGCTTACTGTGTGCAGAGCACTGGACTAGGCGCTTGGGAAGTCCAAGTTGGCAACATATAGAGACAGTCCCTACCCAACAGTGGGCTCACAGTCAGTCAATCAATCGTATTTATTGAGCGCTTACTGTGTGCAGAGCACTGGGCTAAGCGCTTGGGAAGTCCAAGTTGGCAACATATAGAGACGGTCCCTACCCAACAGTGGGCTCACAGTCTAGAAGGGGGAGACAGAGAACAAAACCAAACATACTAACAAAATAAAACAATCAATCAATCAATCAATCGTATTTACTGAGCGCTTACTGTGTGCAGAGCACTGGACTAAGCGCTTGGGAAGTACAAGTTGGCAACATATAGACACAGCCCTACCCAACAGTGGGCTCACAGTCTAGAAGGGGGAGACAGAGAACAAAACCAAACATATTAACAAAATAAAATAAATAGAATAGATATGTACAAGATAAATAGAGTAATAAATATGTACAAACATATATAAATATATACAGGTGCTGTGGGGAAGGGAAGGAGGTAAGATGGGGAATGCCTGGAATGCCCTCCCTCTGCCCATCCGCCCAGCTAGCTCTCTTCCTCCCTTCAAGGCCCTCCTGAGAGCTCACCTCCTCCAGGAGGCCTTCCCAGACTGAGCCCCTTTCTTCCTCTCCCCCTCGTCCCCCTCTCCATCCCCCCCCCCATCTTATCTCCTTCCCTTCCCCACGGCACCTGTATATATGTATATATGTCTGTACATATTTATTACTCTATTTATTTATTTTACTTGTACATATCCATTCTATTTATTTTATTTTGTTAGTATGTTCGGTTTTGCTCTCCGTCTCCCCCTTTTAGACTGTGAGCCCACTGTCGGGTAGGGACTGTCTCTAGATGTTGCCAATTTGGACTTCCCAAGCGCTTAGCGCAGCGCTCTGCACGTAGTAAGCGCTCAATAAATACGATTGATGATGGGCTCACAGTCTAAAAGGGGAGCCAGAGAACAAAACCAGACACATTAACAAAATAAAATAAATAGAAATAGAGTAATAAATATGTACAAACATCTATCCAGGTGCTGTGGGGAAGGGAAGGAGGTAAGATGGGGGGGGATGGAGAGGAAGGAAGGGAACCCAGTAAGCGCTTAACAAATGCCACCATGATTCTGAGGGTGATTATGAATCATAAGGAGGAGAATCAGTGGTTCGCGTCCGTCCGCCCGTCGGTCGGTGTGCGCGGCCGGGCCCTCCCGGGCCACCGTACCGGAAAGTGTCCTCGATGTCGTTGAGGGCCGTGTCCTTCTCCACCACCAGGAAGTTGGGGTGTCGGTTCTTGTTGAGCTCCCCGATGCCACCGAGCAGGAAGCCGGTGACCGTGTCCTCGTCGCCGATGACGGCGATGAGCTTCCCCCGGCCGGCCATGCTCCGCGCCCGCCTTCGCGGCGCCCACCGTCGGGACTCGGGGAGCCGAAACCCTGCCCTCGGGAAACGCCTCCTCTACGGCCCCGCCCCGACGACCTCCACGCATGCGCACTCGGCCCACATCGTGCCGGGGCCTCACGCCCCCCCTCCCGCCCCAGCTCTTGAGCATGCGCACTCATCCGACATCGTTCCGAGGCCTTCACGACCCCCCACCACCTCGGGCCTTGAGCATGCGCACTCATCCGACATCGTTCCGGGGGCTTCACGACACCCCCCCGCCCCCGCCCTTGAGCATGCGCACTCATCCGACATCGTTCCGAGGCCTTCACGACCCCCCCCCCCGCCCCCTCAGGCCTTGAGCATGCGCATTCATCCGACATCGTTCCGAGGCCTTCACGACCCCCCACCCCCCACCCCTGGCCTTGAGCATGCGCACTCATCCGACATCGTTCCGAGGCCTTCACGACCTACCCACCACCTCGGGCCTTGAGCATGCGCACTCATCCGCCATCATTCCGAGGCCTTCACGACCCCCCCCCACAACCACCTCGGGCCTTGAGCATGCGCACTCATCCGACATCGTTCCGGGGGCTTCACGACACCCCCCCCGCCCCCGCCCTTGAGCATGCGCACTCATCCGACATCGTTCCGAGGCCTTCACGACCCCCCCCCCCCCAACCACCTCGGGCCTTGAGCATGCGCACTCATCCGACATCGTTCCGGGGCCTTGAGCATGCGCACTCATCCGACATCGTTCCGAGGCCTTCACGACCCCCCCCCACCCCCGCCCTTGAGCATGCGCACTCATCCGACATCGTCCCAAGGCCTTCACGACCCCCCCCCCCCACAACCCGGGCCTTGAGCATGCGCACTCATCCGACATCGTTCCGAGGCCTTCACGACCCCCTTTTAGACTGTGAGCCCACTGTTGGGTAGGGACTGTCTCTATATGTTGCCAAATTGTACTTCCCAAGCGCTTAGTACAGTGCTCTGCACACAGTAAGCGCTCAATAAATACGACTGAAGATGATGACGATGATGATGACCCTCCCCACCCCGGGCCTTGAGCATGTGCACTCATCCGACATCGTTCCGAGCCCTTCACGACCTCCACCTCCCCCAACCCCGGGCCTTGAGCATGCGCACTCATCCGACATCGTTCCGAGGCCTTCACGACCCCCTTTTAGACTGTGAGCCCACTATTGGGTAGGGACTGTCTATATATTCATTTTATTTTGTGAGTATGTTTGGTTTTGTTCTCTGTCTCCCCCTTCTAGACTGTGAGCCCACTGTTGGGTAGGGACTATCTCTATATGTTGCCAAATTGTACTTCCCAAGCGCTTAGCACAGTGCTCTGCACACAGTAAGCGCTCAATAAATACGATTGATGATGACGATCCGACATCGACCCGAAGCCTTCACGACCCCCCGGGCCGTGAGCATGCGCACTCAACAGACATTGTCCCGGGGGCTTTATAGCCCCGCCCTTCCCCGGTCTTGAGCATGCGCACTCAACAGACATCGTTCCGGGGGCTTCACGGCCCCGCCCCCCATCCTTGAGCATGCGCACTCGTCAGACGTCGTTCCGAGGGCTTCACGGCCCCGCCCCACCCTCCTTGAGCATGCGCACTCGTCAGACGTCGTTCCGAGGGCTTCACGGCCCCGCCCCACCCTCCTTGAGCATGCGCACTCGTCAGACGTCGGTCCGAGGGCTTCACGGCCCCGCCCCCCGGCCTTGAGCATGCGCACTCAACAGACAACCTAGCTGGATTGAAACTGGGGCTGCTTTACTGTACCGTAAATGAGGACTGTTCCCATTGGCCCATTGAACACACAGTGTTCATTCATTCAATCGTATTTACTGTGTGCAGAGCACTGTACTAAGTACAATTCGGCAACAAGGAATCCCTGCCCACAACAGGCTCACAGTCGAGAAGGGTGGATATAAGCAAACTGGGTTGGGCGCAGTCCCAGTCCCCAATGGGGCTCAGAGTCTCAATCCTTGTCCTTGACTTCTTGTCATCTGGGCACAAGTCCACCAACTCTGTTATAATGTACTCTCACAAGCATTTAGCACAATGTTCTGCACCCAATAAGTGCTCAATAAATACGACTGATTGATTATACAGATGAAGTAACTGAGGCACAGAGAATAACAATAACAATAATGACAGTATTTGTTAAGCACTTACTATGTGCCAAGCACTGTTCTAAGCTCTGAGAAAGATGCAGGGTTAAGAAGTTGTCCCGCTTGGGGCTCACAGTCTTAATCCCCATTTTACGGATGAGGTAACCGAGGCACAGAAGTTGCCCGGAGTCACACAGCTGACAAGTGGCGGAGTGGGATTAGAACCCACGACCTCTTTCCACTAAGCCAGGCTGCTTGGATTCTTCAGCACCAGGTCTCTGAGCCAAATGAGGCAGCAGGTTTGGGGGGCAATAAGGAGGCGGGAGAAAGAAAATGCGAAAGAAGAGTCAGAGCCACTGCGACAGGCCACACTTTATTTGGGGCCAGAGCTTTCCACCCCAGCAGTTCCCAGAGGGGCTGCCCGCAAGAGAGGTACAAAAGCCCCCCAGGAAAGCTGGGCCGCGCAATGCATACAAAAGGCCCCCCCTCGGGGGCTGAGCTGTGCAATGGTAAAAAAAGTCCCCCAGGAAGCTGGGCTGTGCGAAGTGTACAAAAATTCACCTTCCCCCAGGTGCTGCTGCTGCTGCCGTTGTCACCACTGAATCTTTTCTTCGCTGCAGACATCTTTTTCCCTCCTAAACGTTTGTGTCCTTTATCTGTTTCTCCAGATCCTCCGCCCCAGGAGGGGGTGGTGGGGGTGGGGGGGCGGGAGGGGGCAAGTTACAGTCCTGGGGGGCATAGGCATCTCCAATTTGGGGGCAGGCGTATCCCGGGGTCTTGGCTGTGGGTGCAGTTTGGGGGAGCTCACACACAAACACACACATGCACCCCCCTGCAGCCCCCGGCTCAGCCCAGCCAGCACCCCCCAGGGCTTCCTTTCTCCTTCTCCCCAACTCCCTCAGGCAAATTTCGATAGGCACCACACTAGGGATGAGGGGGAGCTTTTCAGCTCCACGGTCCCCACCCCAATTCAAAAAGCATATCCCAAGGATGGACACAGCCCCTCCGATGAGAGGCCCAGGGACCCTGCCTAGGATGAGGGGGGTCCCAATGGGAAACCAATCCATTCATCTGTAACCCCAAAACACGGGGCACAGCCCCCTTGTCCCCAGCTGACGTGTGTGTGTGTGTGTGTGTGTGTGTGTGTTTGTGTGTCTGTGTCTGTGTCTGTGTGGGTGGTGGGGGTGGATGACCGTGGAGGGGTTGGGGGACGCAGGCTGGGAGCTCAGGGCACGTTGACCTTGAAGGGACTTCCCGGGACACTCTCGTCACCCCACTTGACGATCAGGATGTAGTCCCCCTTCTCCTTGACGGTGTAGGTGACGTTGTACACCCGGTTACCCATGTGCTTCACGTACACTTCCTCACACGGAGTCTTGGGCCCGTGGACTCCCACCATCATCATGTTGGTACCTGGGGGGGCGTGGGGTAGCGCGGAGGAGACAATAATAATAATAACGATGACGGTATTTGTTAAGCGCTTACTATATGCCAAGCACTGTTCTGAGCTCTGGGGTGGATACAAGTTAATCAGGTTGGAGACAGCCCCTATCCCCCATGGGGCTCACAGCCGTAACCCCCATTTTACGGATGAGGTAACTGAGGCCCAGAGAAGTTAAGTGACTTGTCCAAGGCCACACAGCGGACAAATGGTGGAGCCGGGATTAGAACCCATGACCTTCTTACTCCCAGGCACATGCTCTGTTCACTATGCCGTGCTGTCAGAGAGCAGGCCCTGTGGGGTATTGCCGGCTCCCTCGCTGCCTAGCTCCTCATTCTGCAAGGGGCTCAACAGTCCTGTCCACTGCTCCCAAGATCTCCCCGCACCCCTTCCCCGCTCCCTGCTCTCCAGCTGGGGTCCCCGCCCCACCTGCTTTGCTGCAGTCCACGGTGAAGGAGTTCTTCTGGCCCACGAAGGCCTTGGCCAGCCCGGGGCCCCTGGTCACCACCTTGCTGGCGTCGGAGGAGAACTTGGGGATGGAACTGTAGCTGGAGCCGCGGCTGGAGGACGACTTGGTCACTGTCTCCACCAGCACCGTGGACGTCTCGTGGAGGCTGTGGCCGCCTGACAACCGGGGCCCTGCCGAGGCCAGGGGAGAGGGGCTGAGTGCCGGGAATGGGCCCCGGACCTCACTGCGGGAAGGCTGGTCCCACCCCGTCCCATCCCGGCCATGCAGGGGGGTTGGCTGGGGAGGCGATTCCTTCGCTCAGTGGCTCCGGCTGGCTTGCCCAGGAGACGGGGGGTGGTCTCTGCCCCACTGCTCTGGTTTTGAAGAGATCCAAGGCTCATGGCACTAATTTGCATCCTATCTTGTAAGCCCCTTGAAGGCAGGGATCATCCCCACTGACTCTTATACTCCCCAACCCGCTCAGTGCACAGTGAGAGCTCACCAAATGCCATTGATTGATAGATGGATTGGTCTTGTATGAGGTTGTGGGCCCCTGCCCCAAGGCCCAGCTCCCACTCTGTCCTCCTGGCAAGCCTTCCAGCAGCCCCTCGCTCTCGATTCGCCAGACTCCAATTCATTGGGCTTGCCCTTCCCCTTGCTTTGAACCATCCCCCTTCTCAAAGCCACCAAACTGAGTTCCTTGCCACCTTCAAAATCTCCTAAAACCCATCTCCTCTAGGAAGCCTTCCTCACCTCACCCTCACCTCCCCAGTCAGGACCACCCAGCAGCCGCCCTTGGCTCTGCGCTGCCTGGATAACGATGCATTTATTCCATTTGTTTGTACGATGCTCTGCACTCGATAAATACCAGCGAGGTTTCATTTCTTGTATCTGTGGTACCTGAACTCTTGTACCAATTGTATGATTGCAATTCAATAAATACGATTGAATGACTGAAAATTTATGCCTGCCTGACTCCCTCATTACAGTGTAAGGTTCTAATTGCCAGGACAATATTTTCTACTTCTTCTGCCCTCTCCCAAGTCCAGTATTACACTGGGCATACAGGTGTCAGTGGTTAGGAGGGCCCCACGTCCAAACAGTTCAGTCCAATGCTTGTGTAGCCCTCTTGGGTGGTACCCCTCCCCTACGTCCCCAACCTGACTCAGCGGAAGCCAAAGTCCCACTGCGGGGAGGCAAGGAGGACTGAAGCTTCCCAGAGTGGTCTGTCGGCCCCCCCTCACCTGTGACCTTGGCCTTGAAGGGGCTGCCCACGATGTGCTGGGGGCCGCCGTACTTGATGGCGATGAGGTAGTTGCCGGGGGCCATGGGGGTGTAGGTGATCACGTGACCCTCCGGACACTCGCGGCAGTCCAGTTGCACCTTGGAGGGGCCATCAATGGTGACCGAGAGTGCCCCCGAGCCCGCATTTACTGTGTTCACGATGAATTCTGATGACACGCCTGCAGGGGAAAAGGAGGATGGACATGTGACCACACAGGGGGTCTGTGTGTGTGTGTGTGTGTGTTTGTGTGTGTGCATGTGTGGGGCGGGGGGAACCATGTGTCAGCCCATGGGCACAACCAGAGCAGAGCGAGGGTCCCCTCGCCACTTCCCCCTTCAGCCGCCTCCCGCTCCCATTCTAAGCCCAGGGAGCCTCCTGGTGAGGGTCCCGGCCCAGACTCACCGGTGGTGCCTCCTTCCAGGCCTGGCCCGTAGGCAGAGACAAGTCCAGGGTCTCCAGCCTGGCTCTGCTCCCCGACCCGGATCTTGAAGGGGCTCCCTGGGATGTGTGAGCCGTTGAACTTGACGTCGATGGAGTGGACGCCGTTCTCGTGGGGAATGAAGCGGATCGTGTGCTTGTCTGCAGAGATGAAGGATCCATGGAGGGGGCGTCCCTCACCTCCTGCCCAGGCAAGACCCCGCCCACACCCTTCAGGCCCAGGTTGCAGGACAGCGGAGAAGGGCCGGGACTGGAGGGGACCTGTGTGGGGAGACTGGGCGTCCCCATCCGAGCCCTCACCGCTGTCCAGCTCAGAGACGTAGCATTCCTCCACGGCTCCCGAGGGAGTGTGCACTCTGGCGTCGATCACGCCCCGGGCTCCATTCAGCTGCACCGCGAAGGACGCTGGCTGGTTCACCTTCAGCCCCGTCTCCTGCAACGGTACCCACCATCAGGGCAGGCCGTGCCACTCTCAGGCTGACCCTTCTCCTCCCTGCTCCCACTCTGGGACTGGGCACAAGGACCCCATCCCTCCTTTGCACCACACGCCTGGAGCTCTGCCCCTTCCCCAGCATCCCCCCAGCCAGGACCAGAGCAGGGTGTCCTTGATCTGCCCAATACAGGGCTCTGCCCTCAGTCTCTGCTTAACAACAATCATGTGATGGAGACTTGGGCTCCTCATGGGGATGCTACTACATTCCCCCCGCATCCGGCTCTGTCCAAAAGCCCCTCCTCTCAACCCCCTCCACATCTGGGCTCCTGCTGGGCCAGACCCAGTGCTTCGGGTCTGGGTCGCCCCCTCCACCCACGGGTACCTGGAGGCTGGTGACTGTGAGGCGGCGGGCATCGTCCGACAGGGAGGCCACGGGCACCACGAAGGGGCTGTCGGGGATGTGCTCATCGTTGAACTTGATAGAGACCTCATAGTCCCCTGGAGTGGGGGTAGAGGGGGTTAGTACAGTGCTCTGCACACAGTAAGTGCTCAATAAATACGATTGAATGAGGAGTGAGGACTCAGTGATACCTTGCAACCGGCTCACCTTCCCTAGCTCCCAACAGGATAGGCTGGCTAGGGTTTGGGGCCTGGGGCACATTCTAGTGTAAGGCCCCCCACAACCTCCTCCCCCTGTCCCAGCAGGGACTATGGGGGTCGTAGCATAGGACTTAAGCCTAGGAATTCATTGAGTGCTTAGAGTATGCAGAGGGCTGTACTGTACGCTTGCAAGACTACAAAAGAGTAACTAGGCACATCCCCTGCTTACTTAAAATTTCTTAAGCATTAATGGGTGCAAAGCACTATGTACCAAGCATTGGGAAGTTACACACGGGTGAGAATTAGACGAAGTCCCTGGCTCAAGGGTCTGTCAACCGAAGAATCCAGTTTATGCCCAGTTTATGGGGCCGGGGCCCAGGTAGAGGCGGGGGACCCATCTGACCCCAGCACCCCTGCTGACCTTCAAACTACATCTGTACATATTTATTATTCTATTTATCTTATTAAAGATGTGTATATATCTATAATTCTATTTATTTATATTGATGCTATTGACGCCTGTCAACTTTTTCTGTTTTTTGTTGTCTGTCTCCCTACTTCTAGACCGAGAGTCCATTGGGTAGGGATTGTCTCTGCTGCCGAATTGTACTTTCCAAGCGCTTAGTACAGTGCTCTGCACGCGGTAAGCGCTCAATAAATATGAATGAATGAATGAATGAATGAATACATCTCGCCTCACCTGGCTCCTGAACGATGTAGGAGACCCCGCAAGACCCATCCTTGCGGTCCTCAAATGCGATCTCAGCCTTGCTGGGCCCTTCCACTGCGATGGACAGGCCCCCGGCCCCGGCTTCTCGGGTCCAGATGCTGAACTCCGCTGTGGGGTGGCAGGGAGAGGGACAGAGAGGGAGAGGAGAGAGAGGAAGAAAGAGAGAGAGGAGAGACTTCAGAAGCCTCCAAACTCCACCTCTCAAGCTATATGGAGTCTTAGGGAAGGCTCAGCGTCCCTCCTCCCCCCCAGTCCTCGCACCCCAGGGTCATCCCCCAAATGCTCTTCCTATTCCTGACCCCGGGACTTCCATGTCCTGTCCCCGGAACCTCCCTCTGGGTGTTTGCCCAGCTGGTGTCCCCATCCACCCTGTCCTGTCCCCTGCCCCCTTCCCCTTCCCGAGCCCCTCACCTGGCACGCCAGCCACGCCGCGCTCCAGCCCGGTGCCCCCGGCCCGCACCTTGTGGGCCCCGCCCTCGCCCAGCGGCCCCACGGTGAACTGGAAAGGGCTGCCCGGCACGTGCTGGCCCCGGTACTTGACGGTGACCGTGTGCGGCCCCATCTCCTGGGGCACAAAGCGCACGCTGTAGGCGCTGTCCTCGCCCTCCAGGATCTCGGCATCCTCCGTCTTCCCGGACGGGCTCGTCACCTGCGCGGTCATGTCCTGGGACCCGGTCTCGCCTGGTGGGGAGAGAGGACGGGCAGAGGAGGAGGGTCAGCTGGCAGTCCCTCCCCTGGCTCAGGACCTCAGGGAGGCTCTCCCCTTCTCCCATTCTAACATACAGCTGGCTCTGGGGTGGAGCTGGCTCTGGGGTGGAGCAGCTGAGAACAGCTCCAGAGGCTCTTGAGGAAGGTTCCCCTCCTGTCCCCTTCCCACTATCCCAGCTAGATGTGGGAAAATGGAGACAGGAAGAGGGACTTGGGATGTGCCCAGAATAGGATGGGGTCAGGGATGGAGCCACAAGGCGCAGCAGTGGGCACAGTGGACAGTCATGTGGGCAAACCCCACAAGTGGACACTACCTGGACCAATTCCCCTCTCCATCCCCGGTCAGACACCGGGGCCACCCCGGCCACCCTGTACTAGCACTGGCCCCACGGGCAGCGCCCTGGGCTCACCCTCCTGCTGCCGGGTGATGCTCCCGAAGGAGCCGATCCGCTCGCGGCCCAGGAAGTCTCCGAAGACGGCCGGGAAGGGGTCACCCCCAACTTGCGTGGACTCCTCCACCCGCACTTCCCGCTTGGTCTCCCCGCCTCGGGTCTTGCTGATCTCCGTCCGCTCCGTGCGCGTATATGTGTGGCTGCTCCGCGTGAACGTCCGGGTCAGCCGCTCCTGAGCCGACACCATCTGGAACCAGTTCCCTGTGGGCAGGGGGTGAGGAGAGGAGAGTGGGCGGGGGGCGGCAGGGATAGCAAGACAGGGGGTGGGGAAGCGAGGGAGACGAGGGCGAGGAAAGGCGCTCCAAAAACCCCCAAGGCCCAGTCCCCTCCCTAACCCCGGGGGTCACTCAGCCCCAACCCAGCAGGGTCCCCGTCAGGCCACGCGTGTGGGCAGGTGGCCATGCTTCAGGACAACCTTATTCCTGCATACCTGGGATCTTGAGGTTGAGGTCACAGGTGCTGCCAATGGTGGCGATGGAGGGGGCCTGCCGGCGCCGGGTGATGCTCTCCTTCATGCGCCCTTCTCCGGTCACCTTCACTGTGAACGGGCTCCCTGAGGTGGCCGCGGTGGTGGAGGGGAGAAGCCGTCAGGGGCATGGCCCCGTCCCTCCTCCCTCCTCACCTTTCCTCAATCCCACGCCCAGGATCTCACCAGCCCCCCCCGATCCCTAGGCCCTGCCTTTGGGGTCCCCAGCTCTGATTCCAGGTTCCCGGGCCCTGTTTTCAGGGTCCCCATCCCCCCAGCCCCGGTCCCGCCCTCACCGGGCACGTGCTTGTCTGCGAACTTGATGTTGATGATGTAGTTGCCCGGCTCGGTGGGGCAGTAGGTGACTTTGCAAGTCCCGTCCTCCATGTCCTCACAGTTGATGTCCACCTTGCTGGGCCCCTCGATGCTCAGCCCCAAGCCCCCATATCCTGCGGGGAGGCACGGGAAGGGACAGAGGTGCCTCAGGATCAGTCCTCCTGGGGCAGAGGCTGGGGAGCTAGGGTGTTGGGGGTGAGAGAGATGGGGCAGGAGTCACTGCTCCATGACGATGGGTCAGAACCCTCAGTATGACTCTCAGCAAGGGGAAGGTGGCTGGGGAGAGATGGTGACTCAGCCCTGAGGAAGACGGGAAAAGGACGGGGGTAGCTCGGCCTGCTGGGACTTTCTTAGGCCAGGCCCTGGAAGATGAGGACTGTTTCTTGTCCCGGAGCCTCAGGAATCGGGGTGGGGGGGGCCACTAACCTTTCTCATAAGCCCTGTGGGGCTAACCCTGACCTGGCCGGGGGCCAGTGGCAGCCCCGACTCTTCCTAATGCTGACCCCAGGAGTTCCAGAGGTTCTGGGGGTTCCGGGAGCGACAGAGGTGGGAAGGGGTCGCAGAGGCTCCCGGGAGGGGGATGGTTACCTGCAGTGCGGGTGTCCACGATGAACTCAGAAACCTGGAAGGTGTTACCCTCAGACAGGCCCTTGCCCCAGACCCGCACTTTGCTGGCATCTCCAATCTCCGAGGGTCCCACGAAGATCTTGAAGGGGCTGTTGTTGACGTGCTTGCCACTCTTGCGCACGCTCACCACATGCTCACCCACCTCCTTGGGTGTGAACGAGATCCCTGTGGAAAGTGCAGGCTGGGCATCAGCTACGGCCACTTTCCCTGGGCGAGGCCCTACATACCCCTCTGCCCGGTGCCTTTGGCCTGGGCAAATGGTTTGCTCTGGCCTCAGTCAAAGCCTGGAGTGGAGGACAGGATGCTGGAGATGCTGGCCAGGCCCGGGCAGGAGGATGCCTGTGGGTCATTCTCCCTCCCTCCTTGCTCCACGCTCCTTGCACCCACCCCGAGGCTCACCGATATGCCGGTTGGGCAGCCGCTTGAGCAGGCACGGCTCCTCATTGCCCGAAGGGGCGCGGATGCTGGCAGTCAGCAGGCTCAGGTCACTCTCCGTGATCTTCAGGGACACGTCCGTGGAGGTGCCCACATTCAGCTGCGACGTGCGCATGGAGTCGTCACCTGAGCAGGGGGAGTGGGGGTCAGCCCCTCAGGTCCCGAGGGCCTTGGGGATGGGGGGCCCAGGGGCTCCCCTGGCAAGTGCTGGTGAGTAGGGGGATGGGGACGAGGAAGGTGAGGGCCATGGAGTTCTGGGATTTGGGGGCCCAGGGGAACTTGTGGTCCCGGAGGTGAAGGGAAGAGCCTTTGGGGAGCGTGAGGGTGGGTACCTGTGATCTTGGCAGTGAAGGGGCTCCCAGGGATGTGCTTGTCGTCGAAGCGAACGATGATGCTGTAGTCCCCGGGTGCCGTGGGCAGGTAGGAGACGGTGCAGGTGCCGTCCTTGTTGTCCTTGCAGGTGATCTCGGCCTTGGACGGGCCTTCGACGGCCAGGGACAGACCCCCTGGGGTGGGGAGAGGGCATGCTCGGAACCCCGCTCTCCGGGCAGGTCCCTCCAGCCACTCCCGTCGCTCCCGCCCAGCCCTCTCCTAGCCCTCCCCTCTCACCTTCCCCAGCATCCTTGGTGACGATGGTGAAGGTGGCCGGCTTGTTGACCATGCCATGGCTCAGACCCGGCCCGTAGGCGCTCACCTGGCGGCTGTTGATCGCGTCGACGTAGAACTGCAGAGGGCTCCCTGATGGTGGGAGAAGTCGGGGAGGGCATGGGGGTAGAGGGAAGAGAGGAGTCAATATGGAATTCCGGAACCCCTGCCTAGCCCCATCCCCACTGGCTCTGCGGCTCCTGTGCCGGCTGCTGATATGGCTTCTGATACTGACACCTGACTTTCCTCCCCCTACCCTCTAGGACCCAGTCCCACTCCCTATCCCCCCAGCCCAGTTTTCTGGACCCAGCTCTAGTTGCTCTCCCAGTGCCCCCTGCCCCCTACCCATTCTCTTGTCCTCCACTCACCAGGGATGTGGTTGCCATCGTATTTGATGCCCATCTCGTGGAGGCCCTTCTCGCTGGGCGCATACCTCACTGTGATGGTGCCATCCTTGTTGTCCGTGATGTTGGGTCGGGCCGTCTTGCCCGAGGGCATCCGCACTTCACCTGCCGGGCCCGGGCAGAGTTAGTGTCCTGCCGGGTGGAGACCTTGGGCCCTGCTTCCCTGTTGGCCTGTCTGAGCTCCCACCCCTCAAGGCGACCCCCTCCTTAGCCAGGGGCTTGGTGTTGGGGTCAGGGGTGGAACCAGGGGACCTAGAACCTCCCAGTCAAGCTTGAGACCTCCCAGGACGGGGGGGCATATCTCGGTTCCTCCTCGTTGCCGGCTTGACCTGGCTGGGAGGGGACCCTCCTGGATCCAAGCGCAGAATCAAGGGGTCCTGTAGCTCAGGGAGGCAGTACCTGTGAGCTCTCCCTTCTGAACTGTGAAGGGGATGACCAGATTGAAGGGTCTCAGCATGGACTCTAGAGGCTCGGCTGGGGCCACCGGCTCCTTTGTAGCCTGTGGAAGGGGAGGAGAAGAGGAGAGACGAGGTTGGCTGGGGAGGGCCGGTGAGTTTGGGGCCTTTTGCCCAGAGAGAGAGAGAGAAATAGAGAATGAGAGAGAGAAATCAAAAGAGTTAGCGTCTGGAGGAAGCTCAGCAGGTGAGGAGAGGGCAGCAGCTGAAAGAGAAGAGTTATAGTCATGGGATGGTTTGGGAGGGCCATTCCAGTCTCCCCTTTCCTAACCCCATCTCCCTCTGTGGCTCCAGCCCTTGAGAGGTTCCCCCCACAACACAGTCTGGGAGCCCTGGAGCCTCAAGGAGGGGAAGAAGAGTGAGAGGAAGAGGAGGAAGGGCAGGAGGAGGAAGAGGAGGAGGGAGTTGAAGATAGGCTGGTACCCAGTGGGCGGGATAGGCGCTGGGCCGGTGTGGAGGGAAGGGCTGGCGAAGCTGCAGGGTGTCACATGGCTCCTCCACGTGAGGGATGGGGTCACACGCCTGGTGAGGCAAGGCATGGGATAACACGCAGTTACACCGCAGCAACATGGGCATTGCAGGTTAGCGAAGGTGGCTGTGGAAAAGCTCGGGTCTGCCCATCTCCACATCCAACAGGAACGCCTTGCTGTCCGCTTTAAGGCACCCAATACGCTCCCTCCCTTCCACCTTACCTCTCTGATCTCCTACTACATCCTAGTCCACACACTCTGCTCCTCTAATGCCCACCTACTTTCTGTACCTCCATCTCATTTATCGTGCCACCAACCCCTTGCTCAGATCCTCAATCAATCGATCATGTTCATTGAGAACCTACTGTTGGCAGAGCACCGTACTAAGCACCTGGGAAAATACAATATAACAGAGAAGATCAAACACGTTCCTTGCCCACAGTGAGTTTACAGTCTAGAGGGGAAGAGAGACATTAATACAAATAAAGGAATTATATATATGTACATAAGTGCTGCGGGTCTGAGGGATGGGGGAATAAAGCGCTTAGAACAGTGCTTTGCACATAGTAACTGCTTAATAAATGCCATCATTATTATAAAGGGTGCAAATCCAAATGCAAGGGCAATGCAGAAGGGAAGGGAGCAGAGGAAATGAGGGCTTAGTCAGGGAAGGCCTCTTGGAGATGTGCCTTGGATAAGGCTTTGAAGATGGGGAGAGTGATGGTCGGATAGAAGGGGGAGGGCATTCCAGGGCAGAGGCAGGATGTGGACAAGGGGTCGGCGGACTCCCGGGTCACACTCCTCCCTCTGGCTTGGAACTCCCTTCTCCTTCACAAAAGACAGACCCCGCTTTCCTCATCTTCAGAGCCCTCCTAAAATCACATCTCCTCCTAGAGGCCTTCCCTGACTTACCCGTCACTTCCACACCCTATTTGCCCTCCCCTCTGTGTCACCTACGCACTGGGATCTGTACCCCTTAAACACTTGGTGCTCACCCAGCCCCAGCCCCACAGCTCTTAGGTACATATCCTTATACTCTGCCATTTCCCTTATCTGTAATTTATTTTAATGTCTGCCTCCCCATCTAGACTGTACGCTCCTTATGGGCAGGGATCATGTCTATCAACTCTTCCAAGCACTTAGTACAGTACTCTGTACAGAGAAAGTACTAAGTGAATGCCATTGATTGAATGATTGATAAATTGGCCAGGGCTAATTTGATTTTTAATCCACCTACGATGGGCATCATGAAGGGTGGTCAGCCCCTTGAGGTGCTGGAGGGCCCTAACTCTGTTCTCTTCTTGGGGGGACTCGGGGTCTCTCAAGTCCTGGGCTGCTGCCCCCAAGTAGTCAGATGGCATAAGGGGGACCCAATGACCCCAAAGTGCCTGTGGCTCAGCACAAAGCCCTTGGACCGAAGTGACCGGCATGCCAATTTCTCAGCAGGGGAGTGCCCAGGTTTGTTTTGCCACTGCAGCTTTTTGGGAGACAATCTGATGGAACCCCTTTAAGCCAGTTGTTTGTAGGGTGACCACGCGCACAGAACCAATCATCTGCAGGGCCCAAATTTGCCACGACTAAGGCTGCGTTAACTGAAGACTGGGCCCAGGGCAGGTTCGGCTAGTAGGGTCCGCCTTCACGTGTCCCTCAATGACAGCATAACATCACCACCAGTCAAGAGTGGTGGCAGAAATGCAGGGGAGCTGAAAATTTGGAGAGACTGAATACAGCTACCCTGGGAGTGGTGGCAAGAGGTCCCTGGGATTGGCGGGAAGGGAGTGAGGTGGTGACCTGAGTAGTTTCTGTCCCCCAAGAAGGGGGGCTTGGGATCTGCCACCCTGTCACCCTAGAGCCCCCTCCCACCTCCCCAGGCCTCACGGAGCCCAGTACTGGACCTGGGAATGGCACCTCTTTGGGTCACACACTGGGCTTTGGTGAGCCCTGAGTTGGGCGAGAGGGTTAGAGGGAGAATGGATGCCCACATGCTTCTGGATCCCCATTACCGCTTCCTGTCCATCGGCAGCCCCTTCCCCCGACTCCCCAGCGGGACTCAACCTGCCCGAAGCCCACCCCCTCGGTAGCCCCACCCCTCGTCCCCAGGCTCACCAGCACATGGAAGGGGCTGTTGGGGATGTGCTCTCCTCCGAAGCGGATGGTGATGACGTACTTGCCCGGCTCGGGCGCGGTGTAGTAGATGTCGAAGGTGCCGTCGTGGTTCTCCACCACGTCCACGTCCAGCTCCGCCCCGTCCGGCGTGGACACCGTGCACGTCACCTTGCCCTTCCCTGCCGCCTTGGCGTCTACCGTGATCACCGTCTCTTCTCCGATCTGGATCCGGGGACCTAGGCACGCGCCTGCCCAGGGATGGCGGGAAGGGGAGTGTGGTTAGTGGTCCCCATGGCCCAGGTGGTGGGAAGATGGCTGTGGTCAGTGGACCCCCCTGGCCCAAGGTGGTGGGGGATGTGGTCAGTGGCCCCCATGGAGAGAGGTAATTCTGTGGGGGGCAGGTGGGGGAGGAAGGGGAGGTGGGGATCAGAGAGGGAGGAGAGATGGGCACATAGGGGACTGGACTTGGGAAAGATGGCCTCAGAGTCCCCCCCGTGGGTCAGACAGGTGGCCAAGGGCCCTTGGGCCCTGGTCACCCAACTCCATGCCAGCCCCTGGCATGCAGCAAGAAGAAATAGGACACTCAGGACACTCACCCAAGCCGTGGCCCCCGATGGACACTGGAAAAAGAGGAGTGTGTGAGCACGTGGGGGCAGTGTGTTAGGGACGTGCCCGGGGGGAACCAGGGACACCCAGAGGGGGCAGTTTGGGGCATCTGCTTCCTCCCCAACCCCTGGGGTTGGCATTGGGGTGCAGAAGCCATGGTGGAGTTAACAGACGGGGCACCCACCTGTGATGAGACACTTGCTGGCATCCCCGGTGGGCAGGGCGTGGATGCGGAAGGGTGAGTAGGGGATCTCGTCGCCCCCGTATTTGATGGTGATTGTATAGCGGCCGCTCATGTCCGGCAAGTAGGACACTGTGTAGGTGCCATCCCCATTGTCCCGGATGTTTGCCTTCTTAGGCTTCCCCGCTGGGTCCTGCGAGGTCGGGGAAGGGGTGAGAGGAGTGCATTGCCCCCTCCTGACTCAGGCTGGGGTGGGTGAAGATAGGCCCGAGGTAGGGTGGGGTGAGGAGAGGCAGGGACCGGGCTCTCACCAGAATCTGCACGGTGAGCAGCCCCTCCCCGGCGTCACGGGCATCGATGGTGAACTCGACGGGCAGGCTGGCAGGAATGCCCGCGGCGTTGAGCCCTGGGCCGCTGGCACGCACCTTGCTGGCATCGTGGGCTGGCAGCACCTTGATCTTGAAGGGGCTGGGGAGGGAGGAAGGGGGTCATCGGTCAGGGGGGAGACCACTTGTCCTCTTCCTCCTGGGATGCCTTGGCACCTGGGACGCCTTTCCAGACTTCAGGTCTCCAACCCGGCCTCTTGGGAGGATGGGACAAGGTTCTGGGGTTCAGGGGGCCCTAGGGGATGCCAAGGGGAGGGTAGGAAGAGTGGGGAATGAGAGGGCACGTGGTCTAAGGCTTCTCCCCAAGTTCTGATTCAGAGGTGGGGGGATGGGGGCCCGCCTCCAAGGTCTAGCCATGTGTGCTCGTACTGGGACCTGGGGACTAAGAGCCATACTGGGGCCTCACCTGCGAGGCACTTCCTGGTCGGCATACTTGACGGCCACGGTGTAGGGACCATCGGTGGCCGGAGTGTATTTGGCAGTGTGGGTGCCGTCTCCGTTATCCCGCACTTCCACGGGCTCGGCTACTCCTGGGGATCGAGAGGGGATTGGGGAGAGTAGAGAAGGATTCATTCATTCATTCATTCATTCAGTTGTATTTATTGAGCACTTACTGTGTGCAGAGCACTGTACTAAACGCTTGGAAAGTACACCTCTGGGATTCACTCCCTTCCCTCCCTCCCCTCCCCCGCCCTTCATCCTTCCCCTCCTCCTTCCTTTCCTCCTCCCCACAACCTCCGAGCCCAGATGTCCCGTACCTGTGGGCCCCAGCACGGCCACTTGAAGAGGGGCTCGGCCGGCCTGGCTGCAGTCCACGGTGAAGGTCTGGGGGACGCGGGCCCGGACCCCAGCACCCAGCCCTGGCCCCGAGCACTTCACTTTGCTGGGGTCTACCACATCCTTCACGGGCACACGGAATGGGCTTCCTGTGGGGCACAGGAGGGTCAGCACCCCCAGGGATTGCGCCTGGCCCTCATCCTGCCCCCTGAACTCCTGACCGTAGTCACAGGGGGAGAAACCCCCAGTCTCTGTCACTTCCCACCCTTCACCATTCGGGCCTGGTCCAGGCCCTGAGCCTCTCCAACCCACCGCCCCAAACCCAGCTAACTCTGGGGCCGTGATCCTCCTCAGGGCTTCCCTGCCCATGTCCGCTGCTCAACTCCAAGCCGTGGGAGCCAACTCCTTAACCTGGGAGGCCCAGGTGGGACAGGGACTGGTCCGATCTGATTGCATTGTATCTACCTGGCATTTAGAGAGCGGTTGGCACACAGCAAGTACTTTACAAATGCCACAGTGATTATGAACTTCCCACCCATCCTTGACACTCTTGCTCATATGTTTAATCGTTCACCCACTTAGTTGACTACTTCACTTGGAAATATTTTTATGCCTGTCTCCCCGTTATAATGTAAGCTCTCTATGGGCAGGGAATGAGTTTCTTCTTTATTCTGTACTTGTCAAGTGCCTAGTTCAGTGAACGGCATCAAGTGAGTGCTCAGTAAATACTATGCCTTCACCACCCTCTCCGCTCAGTCCTCTCTTGGGCCCCCGTGTCCCCAACCCCGTCACCTCTTCCGCCCCGCCACCAGCCTGCCCTGACCATGGCCCCACCTGGTATGGGCCGCCCGCCAAAGGTGATATTGACATCGTAGTCCCCGGGGGTGAAAGGGATGTACTCCACGCTGCAGCTGCCATCCTTATTGTCCTTGCAGGACATCTTCGCCTCTGAGGGGCCCTCGATGGCCAAGCCCAGACCCCCGGTGCCGGCCCCCCTGTGGGACAACCCCCAAGCCCTGGTTCAGCCGCGTGTGGGGACAGAGGGATGGGTCAGGAGAATGGGTGGGAGAGGATGGGAGGGGCAGGGGCAGGGCAGGTTTTCCTGCAGTGGCAGCCAGAGCCCAGCAAGGCTGAAACGATGGGGTCCGGTCAGAGCAAAGCTAGTCCAGCCTTATTTGAAGCAGAGGACTAGGACTGTGGGGCTGGAATCTAGGCAGATCCTCCCTCTGACCTAGCTGGGCCTGGCCCGATCCCCAGGGGGCAGGTGAAGAGGTGTTGAGATGTCGGGTTGCTGGGGAGGGGTGTAGGGGGCTGTACCTGGTCTCCACGGTGAAGCGATTGGCTTTGTTGACCAGTCCTCCCTCCAGGCCGGGGCCATAGGCGCGGACCCGGGTTGGGTCACAGCCCTCGGTCACCCCTACCCGGAATGGGCTCTTGGGCACAGCCACGTCATCATAAAGGACTTCCACCAGATGCACCCCTGGCAGGTAGAGAATAGGAAAATCCGTCCAATTCAGTGCTGAGGGTAGGGCCCGGAAGCCCGTTCTGGCCCCTTTCTCCTCTGCCACCCGGCCCACTGGTCCAGGTTCCTCCTGCTGCCGCCTCCCTGGCTGTACTCCCTGCCCCACCACCACTCCTGCCCCCACCGGCAACTGCCCCTCGCCCCGGCCTGCCCTTACCCTCTTCATAGGCGGTGTACTGCACCCGGTAGGTGCCGTCCCCATTGTCCGTGATGTAGGTGTCCGTCTTGGCCCCCGAGGGGTTAAGCACGCGAGCCGTCACGTGTTTCCCTCCCGTGGCGGTCAGGGAGCGTGCGTCCACTGTGAACTCCGTGGTCACCTCCCGCAGGACGCCTGGGGCCAGGATAGAGGAGAAGTCAGCCTATTGAGCCACCAGCTTGAGTCTCTTCCCTGTGTCCCTCCCTAAGCCAGATCCCGTTTCCCATAACTCTTTGGGCTCCTTTCCCATCTTCCCCTAAAGTCAGAGAACAATCCCCTGCCATGCCCCAACATCTCATCCAAATGCCTGTCCTTCCGTCCACCCTAGCTCACCCACTACCAACTGCCTCCTGGTGCTAATTCCCCACTCTTAGGGATCCCCTGTTTCGACTCTGTCCTGTTCTTCCACCACAGGCCCCAGACACCAGACTCCTCACACCCTTTGGCAGCCAGCCAGCCACGACCCTCCGGTTTTAAGAATCTTTTCTCCCCACATAGTGTAGGCTACCCGGCCGGAGGGCTTGGGGCTGGCGAAATGCCTACGGGCTGGCCCACTGTGGCACCGGGGAACGAGTGAAGGTGGCATCCCTCACTCACAGCCCCAGGCCTTCTGTCTCACATCTACCTTAGTCAGACCTCCTTTGCCTCCTCCTATCCTTCACCCTCCCACCTACCCTGCCTCCGTGGTTGAGCACCCACGTTCCCCTCCCCTCCCACTATCTCCTGTTTTCTTTAGGACCCATGTGCAGCCACTGCCCCCAGTTACCCCATCCAAATCACTCAATGCCCACATTCCAGCGCTCTACCGTGGGTGCACCCAGGCCCGGGCAAGGAAAGCAGAGCTATGCCCGCTCGGTCCGGGGACTTTGAGGGGTAGGGGGCAGAGCAGGGGGCGACTTACCGTGGGGCTCCACCCCGGGGCCGGAGACCTTGACGCCGCTAGTGTCAACAGCAGGGTGGACGCGGACCCGGGCAGGGAACTTGGGTACGGGGTGGCCACCATACTTGATGGTGATGGTGTAGGTGCCTGGGAAGGCGGGGCTATAGGTGATGTGGTAGGTGCCGTCGGCGTTGTTATGGATCAGCACCTCAGCCTTGACCCCGGCGTCCGAGAGGATCTCGATGGTCAGTTCCGCCTCGCCCGCCTCCGAGCAGTCCACAGTGAAGGTGGCCGCCTCGCCCGCCTTGCCCCGTTCCAGTCCTGGCCCGCTAGCCCGCACCTTGCTGGGGTCGAAGACGGGCCGGATGTCGGCCTTGAAGGGGGAGCCAGGGATGTGGGCCTCGGCGAACAGGATGTTGATGGCATATTCGCCCGGCTCCGTGGGGAGGTAGCTGACCGCGCATGAGCCGTCCCCATTGTCCTGGCACTCGATCTTGGCCTCGCAGGGGCCCTCCACCGTCAGGCCCAAGCCCCCGGTGCCCGCTCCCTTGGTGTCGATGGAGAATGGCGCTGGCTTGCCCACCAGCCCGCCCTTCAGGCCTGGCCCATAAGCACAAACCTGGTGGGGGGACATACAAGGGACCACAGGTCAGAGCTGTGGCCCACCATCAAGCCTCCCTTCTTCTTATGCCAGATGCACCTCCCCTCCCAACCCCTTATCCACAGATCCAACCTCAGCCCTAAGCCTGGCCTGGCCCAAGGCCTCTCCCATGGCCCGGCTCCAGGAGAGGAAGGTTAACTCTTTCCCGGCTGGGTGGATCCGGTGCTCCCTGAGAGAATTCTGTCTCTTGATTTCACTCAGCTAGGAGATGGGTGTCGGGAGGTGGGGGAGACAAGGGGGCCCAACCCAAAACACCCACCAGGACAAGGGGGCCCAACCCAAAACACCCACCAGCCTTCAGTCCTAAGGTCTGCCCAATCCCTCTGCCCTGCACCTTTACCCCCCGGGCCCCTTTTGGTTCCTTCTTAACCACCCAGCCTCCCTTTCCCCAACTGGTCCTTTCCCTTCCAGCTCAGTCCTGGCCTCTCCCTTCCCACCTAAGGCCCCGACCCCTTCCCTCTCTACTCAGCCCCTGGTTCCTCCCCTCCCAGCTAAGACCCTCCCCTCCAGGCTCACCCCCCTGGTCCCTTGGTTTTGCCCGTCTGACCTTGGAAGGATCCGGGGGCAGCACACCCTCGACGGCGAAGGGGCTGCCGGGTACGGGATGTCCATCGTAGGTGATGTCCACTTTGTAGGGCCCCTCCTCGGGAGGCATGTAGCGCACAGCCTGGGCCTCAGCCCCGCCCCCGGGCTCCAGCTTGCAGGGGATTGGCCGGCGTGAGGGAGAGGTCATCCGGACATCCAGCTTACCCTGGCCTCCGGCCCCACGTGTGCTCACAGAGAAGGCCTGCTCCTGCCCCACTGCCACCTCTGGGCCGCAGCAGGGACAAAGTGAGAAAGAGAGGGGAAGAGGGACCACATGAGATGGGTGGGCAGGGATTCTGGAAGTCACAGAACACTTCCCCTGACTCCTAACCTGCTCTCCCTAGGTCCTCCCCAGACTCTTCCTCCTTCCACTCCTCCCCAATCCCCTTACATCAACTGCTCCAAGTTCCAGCACTCCCCCCTCTCTCTGCCTTTTCCCTGCCCTCCCTCCTTTTCCACTTACTGTTGTTGAGGCCTTGAACTTTGACCTTGCTGAGGTCCAGAGGAGGAGCCACATTCACCACAAAGGGGCTCTTGGGGACTGGGTCCCCTCCGTAAGTCACGGTCACTGCCATGTTGCCCTGTGGGGGAGGGCGGGGAAGGGAGTCAAATCACACTTGAAGACTGGGTTTGGGTCCCCCAAAGATCTGGGACCCTGTCCCTGATCCTCAGTACTCTGCACATGGCAAGTACTCAGTTAATACCCCCAGTTGATTGATTCATTGACTGATTGATTGATTTGGCCCCCCAGCAGGGACTTGGGGCATTTCGGTGCTTCCCGGGGAGCAGGGTGGGCACCGTGGGGAAGCCATGGGGATTGGCTTTGGCTTACCTGCTGGAGGGCTGTGTACTTGACGGTGTAGGAATAGTCGTGGTTGTCGATGATCTCAAAGTCCCGCACGGCCTCGCCCTTGGCTGCTCCAGCAAAGCTTACATCCAGCTTGGCCTTGCCGGCCCCCTTGGTCAGCACTGTGAAATGTGTGGGCTTCCCCACTTCGACACCTGGAGGTCGCCAGCCAGAGGGACAGATGAGGGGGGAGCAGGGGGGCTAGGATCCGCCTCTCCAGGGTCTGCAGGATGTCTGGGCGGTGGGGGCCATCTCCCAGTTCTGGGGAGGGGCCTGACTCCAGCCTCCAGTTAAGACTCAAGAATGCTGGACACCCATTTGTCGTTTCCCCTACCCCAACCCCAATGGTCCCGGATGAGGAAAGCCAGCTGGAAATCAAACTAGTTGGAATAAGACTAGGTGAACGGTCACCCTACCTCTAGCCCAACCTCCACCTGGAAGTCACTGGGTACTCACCGGTGCGGTTGAGCCCAGGGCCCTCGGCCTTCACCTTGCTGGCATCGTGGGATGGGTCGACCTTGATGTGGAAGGGGCTGGCCGGGATCTCCTGGACATGGCAGGACAGGGGAGAGGAGCTGGTCAGAGCTTCACTCAGCCCCCTGCAAGCCAAGGATTTCCCAAGCCAGGCATGACCACAGGGTCATCAGGCGCTCCTCCTCCCACCTTCAGGCCAGGGCCCAGGGCAATTGGACTATGGGGGAACTGAGGCACAAGGAAGAGGAGAGAATAGTCCATACTCCACCCACCAGCGCACCATAGGTGGAGGAGGACATGAGGGAGACCCGGGGAGGTGGAGGGGGGCCTGAGTGGGGTAGGTGAAGGGGCTACCTGGTTGGCAAACAGCACCATGATGGTGTAGTGGCCGGCCCCAGGGGGCGTGTACTTGACAGTGAAGGTGTCGTTGTCATTCTTGATGATGTCGAAGTCGATGTCGGCCTCAGCCGGGCCCACCACACCCGGGGCACACTTGATGCCAATACTCACGTCCCCTGGATGAAGGGCACCATGGTGGCCAGTGACACGAATGCCAGGCCCCAGGTTTTTTTCCTCAACTCTACTCCTCGGCCAAGTCCAGTCCTCCCCCCTTATCCCTCAAGGCCATCAGAGTAGTTTTTTGGTTCCTGTCCTCAGAGCCCAAACCCCGACCTCCCCTCCCCTGCCCCACCCCCCAGACATGGCTTAGGCCCATGCCATACCTTGCCCGGCCTCGCTGCAGTCCACAGTGAAGTAGGTGGGCTCGTTGGCTTTGAGCCCCGTCTTCTCCACGCCAGGGCCGTACACCCTCACCCGTTCTGGGTGGCTGCCTTCCCCCACGTTCACCTGCCGGGGAGGCAGGGAGGCTCCTCAGAATGGCGTCTTGTCTCTCCCTTTCTTCCTCAGGCCCAGCCCCCTCATTGTGTCTCCACCTCTCCCTGGGGTCCCTCAGAGGAAAGTAGGGCCCAGGCCCAGGCTGGCATAGCCAGAAAGGGTGATTTCCCATCCCCAGGACTTCCAGGCCCCAAGACCCCAGGGCAGGGGGGGTACGATGGGGGTCATAGGGGTGGGGTGCCAGGGGAGCCAGGGGGTTGAGGAAATATGTACCCGGAAGGGACTCTTGGGGACGTTGACACCGCCCCAGGTGATGATGATGGTGTGCTTGATGGGCTTGGTGGGCACGTAGGAGCAACGGAAGGTCCCATCCCCATTGGGATGGACTTTGATATCGATGGGGCAGCCTTCGGCATCCTGTGGACACAGACAGCCCCACCCCAACCCCAGGAATGAGACCACAGATGGTCCCCTCCTGAACCCAGCCAGACAGCAGCCCCCAATCAAAATCTCAGCCACATTGCTGGACTCCCACAACCTGTCACCGGACAGTCCCAGGGCCCACCAGGACCAGCGAGGTCACTGAAATATCTGAGCCACAGAAAACCCTGCTCCCTGCTTCTGTGGCACACTTTTGGGCAACGGAGCCTCTTGGTTCTTCCCTGAGCCGTGTCCTTCTGCCTCTAGTGCCTCCTGTCTCCCTGCCTCTTCCCTCTTTCCCCCAGAGATTCCCCAGATCAGTGGGCCCCTCAGACCAATGGGTCCTGCCCTACCTGGGCATAGAGCTTGAGGTCACCCTTGCCCGCGGCCCGGGCATCGATGGTAAACTCGGCTGGTTTGTCCACAATACAGCCTGTGGGTTCCAGCCCCGGACCAAAAGCCTTCACCTAGAAGGAGGAAGAGGGGACTCTGGATTAACCCGCAGGGCAAGGGTAAAGCGGGCGGAGAGGTTGCGGGGGAAGGCATGCAGGCCGGGGCTTGGCAGGGGCAGACTAACTCTGGAAAGGGCAGGTGTCAGATGGGTCTTTTCTGTCACATTGAGTCTGCTTGGAAGCCCTTGGGACATATTGGAGAACAGCTGTGATGGTCCATCCATCCAAAAGCTGGGTGGTTTCACCCCACAGCTAGAACACCAGGCTTTGGGGGTGGACCCAGAGATCCCTGTCACTCTCCTGGAGTTGCCCCAAGTCTGTGGGATTCACCCATGAGGAGCCTAGGACACCAGACACTGTACTAAGTGCGGAGATGGTTACAAACAAATTGGGTTGGGCACAGTCCCTGTACCACATGGAGCTCAAAATCTTAACCCCCATTTTACAGATGAGGTAACTGAGGCACAGAGAACTTAAGTGACTTGCCAAAGATCACACAGCAGACAAGTAGGGGAGCAGAATTAGAACTCAGATCCTTCTGACTCCGAGGCCTTTGCTCTTTCTACTAGGCCACGTTGCTTTATCATCATAAATGCCATTGACTGGAGACCTCCTAAGTAGGTGGGGGAGCAGCAGGTGGAAGAAATCCCCCTGGAGGAACCCTGCAGCTTAATACAGTGCTCTGCACACAGTAAGTACTCAATAAATACGATTGAATGAATGAATGACCAGAGCACAACATTCATTCAATCATTCAATCGTATTTATTGAGCGCTTACTTTATGCGGAAACGCTGTACTAGGTGCTTGGGAAGTACAAATCGGCAACACATAGGGATGGTCCTTACCCAACAACGGGACAACAATGAGGTGAGCGGGAGAGTTGATGCAAGAATAAGCTTAATATTCAAGGGTGGCTGTGGGGATGTGGGGGTACAGGGGTGGCTGAGGCTGGTGGCTGGGTTGTGTTTGTGAAGGGGTTGAGGGGGGCGAGATGGAGGCTGGCGGGCCAGCCGTCAGAGTGGTGTGGGGACGGGGAGGGGGAGAATTCTAGAGCTTACCTTGTCGGGGAAGCAGTCTGGGGGTGCGGGCTGGATGTGAGCGATGAAGGGCGAGTCCCGTATGTCCTCGTCGTCGCAGATGACATGCACCGCATACTCCCCGGGCTCTGTGGGCCAGTAGCGCACGTCGCAGGAGCCGTCGCCCTTGTCGTCGCATTCGATCTTCGCCTGGGACGGGCCCTCGATGGAGAAGCCTGGGAATGGTAATGACGATCGTGATAACAATAACAACCGTGGAATTTGTCAAGCATTTACTAGGTGCTGAGTACTGTACTAGGCACTGGGGTGTAGATACAAGACAATCAGGTCGGACACAGTCCCTGTACCATGTGGGGGCTTACAGGCTAAGGGGAAGGGAGAACAGGGATCTCATCCCTATTTTACAGACGAGGAAAGTGAGGCAAAAAGAAGTCAAGTGACTTGCCCAGGGTCACACAGCAGGCAAGTGGCAGAGCCGGGATAAGAACTCTGGTCCTCTGCCTCCGAGGACTGGTTTAGGAGAGGGGACAGGGTGAGCCAGACTCAGGGACTCCCTAACTTCCCACCCCTCTCCATATGCACACATCCAAGTCATACACACCCTCACCCCGGAGCCCCGATTCATGGCACCCGCTCACTTACCCAGTGTCCCCACCTCCGTGCCGATGGCCTCCACCACAAAGTCAGCCGACTTGCCCACCTGTCCCGTCTCCAGGCCAGGGCCCCAGGCTCGCACCTTCTGTGTTCCGGCCTCGGGGCTCACCTGCACCTCGAAGGGGCTGCGGGGCAGTGAAGGCAGGGAGCCAGCATCAGGGCATGCCCACCTCCATTACTCTCCCCAGTTCTCTCTGCCCACTGCTCACACTGCCCTTCTGGTCTCAGTGGGGGAGGAGGCTGAGGGGTTCAGGGTGGCAGAGGGTGATGGGGAGTCACCATGAGCCCTGGGATTTTCCCAGTTCCTTCCCGCTTCCGGGAGATTCAGATCCCTCCTTCCTAAAGGCGTGGAGCGGGGCCCAGTGGGGGCAGGAGTAAGACCGAAAAGTCCTGGCACCCTGCTCAAGGGTCCAACACTGGGGCTCATCAAGAGCATCGGCTGTTACGGTCCCGGAAGGCAGGTTGGGGGATGGTACGTGGGCTTACCTGCGGGGGATGGCATAGCCGCCCCAGGTGATGGTGACCACATACTTCCCGGGCACCACTGGGTAGTATTCACACTCAAACACGCCGTCACCGGCCTCCCGGACCTTCACGGGCTCCTCCGTGCCCTCTGTTGGGAGAGGGTTGGGGTGAGGTGAGCCCAGCCCCCAAGTTGCCCCAGGGAGAGGTTGCTTGGGAACAGATGGCTCGGGGGAGAAGGGTCTGAACATCAGCCTAGGGAGGTGAGATTGTGCCAATGGCCTTGAGGGGCAGAGCGCTGGGCTCTGGGCCCTGCTGCTTGGTAGGTCTCTCTGGAGACAGAGTTCGGGGGCTCCCTTGGTTGATGCTGCCCAGGAGATCGTGCCCATTTCCCTGCCACCCCAGGGTTCTCATACTCACTTGGACCCTTGACTGTGACCTTGAGCTCCCCGCTGCCGGCCCCCTTGGTGAACACCTTGAAGTCAGCGACCTCCTTCACCCTCACTCCTTTGGGCTGGAGGCCTCGGCCCGTGGCCCGACAGGCATTGGGATTGCAGGCTGTGGACAGTCGGAGGGCCCAAGGTTGGGAGACCTGGCCTATTCCTTCGGGCCAACCCTCCATCCCACCACTGCTGCTCCATCCCGGTGAAGTGGAGAGCCCACTGGGTTACCCAATTCCAATGCGTATTCATTATCATATCAAAGTAATGATAATGGTGGTATTCATTAAGTGCTTACTATGGGTCAAGCCCTGTGCTAAGCTCTGCGGATCCCAGTCATAGCTTCTGATGGGTCTCAATCCCCTCATTGCCCTTCCGCCTCCCACTTTGAGGAACACATCCCCCCTCGGCACAGTTGGTGGCTACCAGCCAGGTGAGGCATCCTCTGTATCGACAGGAGCGTGCTTAGGTGTGGTTTCAAATGGCACCAGCTACAATGCCCACTGTCCTCTCTCAGGAGGAAGCGGGAGGGCTGATCTCAAGGCTGATGGGCAGTGGGCTGGGGGCAGAGTGGGGTGTGGGGAGAGGAAGGCACATGCTTCTTCACTTCGTCCACTGGGCCTCACCCTGCAGAAGTGGCCCACCTCATTTCAGGAGACTCAGGAATGCCAAAGGCCGAGTCACTGAACAAGAAAATCCCCTGAGAGCCCCTCCTGGAAAACGGGCCATGCCAAAGAACTGAACACCTACAGAGCCACTGGGCAGATACCCAGAATCCAAGGTCTGCCTCAGAATGCCCACAGGCAAGGAGTCAGGACCCACCGCAAAACTGAGAGACTCTGGGTGGGGCCATTTGGGGGAAGGGGAGAGGGAGGAGGGGCTCACCTTCAGCCACGTGGACAGGGAAGGGGCTGCGGGTAATGGGGGCCCCAGCGAAGGCCACATGCACGGTGTGTGGCCCCTCCAGCACAGGCCGGTAGGTGCAACGGAACGTGCTATCACCCTTGTCTTCCAGCGCCACCTCCACGGTGTCCCGTCGGCCCTGGGGGTCCACGATCACCACGGCCACATCGCCTGTGCCTGCCCCTGTCGGGGATATGCCTATCAGCTCCAGCCTCCCCCTCACACCCACACTCTCATCCCAAATTTGCTTCCCTTGGTTCTTTGGAACCCCCCAGGAACTGGAGCACCTGAAGACCTCATCTCTGGGCCCCAATCCTAATTGGTTGTTATCCCCTGATTTTTCCCAGTTGTTCTGCCCTGTGACCCTTGCCCAGCACTCCCTAATGCCCCCCATCACCCACCACCTGCCGCCCGAAATCAGACTTGGTGTCACCTTTCACTTTGACTCCCAGGCAGGCCCTACCTGCAGTGTAGATATCAAAGTAGGTGGGTTTGTTGGCTACATTGCCCACAGGTTCCAAGCCGGGTCCCCGGGCTGACACCTTGTTGGCGTCCCCTAGGGCCATGCCCACATTCACCTCGAAGGGGCTTCGCTCGATGTTCTGACCAGCAAAGAGCACTGTCACCTGCAAAGTCAGGGGTCAGTGCTGGGAGAAGGGAGCTGGGAAAAAGCACATCCAGGCTGGGGAGACCATACGGGATCAGAACTGGGCATTGGCCTTGGGGCAGGAGTCTCGGAGAATGAGTTAAGGGGACGGGGGGAGGGGGCAGAGTGGGCGAGGAAGGGGCTGGCAGGAATACCTTGTGCAGCCCAGCCACCTTGGGCACATAGGAGACGGAGAAGGTTCGATCCTTGTCATTGTTGGGCACGACTTTAGCCTGGCAGGAGGTGGGAAAGAAGGGAAAGGTAAGAGAAGGGGATGAGCTTACCTGATCTTCCTCCCTTCAACCCCTTGGGATGCCTCCACCCAGTTACCACAGAACCACTATCAACTAACTAGATTTCATGTCTAAAATGGCAGGCGAGTGTGGTGGCCATCTTGGCCCTGCTTGGGCGGTCCCCTCCTACCTCCTCCCTTTCCTGGCAGCCCCTCGCTCCCCTTCCTCCCCGCCACCATCCCTTCAGCTCCCACGAGGTCTGGACAGCTACCTCCTCAGTGTGGCCCTCGGGGTCCTCGATGTAGACCAGCACTTCTCCCAGCCCCGCGTCTACTGTCTGCACCGTGAAGTGGGCTGGCTGCAGCACTGTGTTCCCATGGGGCTCAATGCCTGGGGAGGGCAGAGAGGGGCAGAGGGGGAGGTGAAGGAGTTGGGCCGGGCCAGCCTAGCCCCTCCCCAGGGAGGACTCAGAAGAGTGATGGCCCGGAGGAGGCGGTCCCCGCGGTCCCCAGGGCAAGGTCGCGTACCGGGTCCGTAGGCTGTGGCCTTTTTGGGGTCCAGCTGCTTGGAGCGCACGGGGGCCCCTGGCTTGAGCTTGGCCTTGGGGAACTGGGATAGGTAGGTCATGACGGAGTGCTCATCCACGTTGGGGTCCACGATCTCCTCTGGGGCAATCACCTGCCAGGCAGGGGAATGCCAGGGTCAGGAGACACCTAGGGAGCAGCCCCTCACCACCCCCTCTCCCATCACAGGGCCCCTAGGCTAGCCCCTGGGCCGTCCCCAGTCTGCCCAGTACCTGGGGCACGCCGAGCCAGTCGTCGGCCTGCTGCATGGCCTCCCGGGCATTCTCCACAGGCTGGTTGGGGTCCCACGCCTCCCAGTCGGGGCAAAGGCCTAGAGCAGGGTCGGGGGAGAGGAAGGAAAGAGAGATGAGCTAAGGAGGGGGAATGAAGCCGATATGCCTCCTCACCCTGCCCTGCCTGGGGCAGGCAGCCTGGGGCCTCCTCCACCCCCAGCCCGAGACAGACCACCGCAGACACCAGCAGACAGAACTCCAGGGAGATCTCGGCCCTCGTTGGAGGAATCCAGCTCTGCCCGGAGTGGACAATGAAGCTTCTCTGCCCCAGCCTGGCACTGCCCGGCACCAATATTGAGGAACTGGTTCACTCCCCAGTGCCTGGGCCCTCGCTCAGTTGGTCGGCACTGAGGTGGGGCCAGCTTGACAGCATTACTCAGGAGAGATCTTCCCCCTTTGTCCATCCCACATTGCCCCCTGGCTCTCCAAGCGCTCTTCACTTGCCCAGTTACTTGCATCTGGTCCTTCTGTATTTAGACTGCGAGTCCCATGTGGGAGAGAAACTGTGTCCTACCTGATTAACATGTACCTACCCTAATGCTTAGAACAGTGCTTTACACGTAGTAAGTGCTTAGTGCTTAACAGATAGAGAGAAGCAGTGTGGATCAGTGGATAGAGCACGGGCCTGGGATCCAAAACGACCTGGGTTTTAAACCTGGCTCTGCCACGTGTCTGCTGTGTGACCTTGGGGAAGTCACTTAACTTCTCTGGGCCTCAGTTACTTCATCTGTAAAATGGGAATTAAGAGCGTGAGCCCTACATGGGACAGGGACTGTATCCAACCTGATTAACTTGTATCTACCCCAGCACTTAGAACAGTGCTTGGCATACAGCAAGCACTCAACAGGTATCATAATTAATAATAATAATGTTCTGGTCCATCTCTCACCCTGTACCTGCTTTGTCTAGGTGGGGAACTGAGGTCCAGGCATGGGAGGAGTTCACCCAGCTGGGAGCCACACACTGACCTATGGAGTAGGAAGTTTCTGGGCCCTGGTGGGGCCTAAGGGGCA
The DNA here is from genome assembly GCF_015852505.1 of Tachyglossus aculeatus. NCBI lineage: Eukaryota > Metazoa > Chordata > Mammalia > Monotremata > Tachyglossidae > Tachyglossus > Tachyglossus aculeatus. Next base: position 43,111,271 of record NC_052075.1, on the reverse strand, counting down.
GGGCAGGAGAATTGGGGCGGTGGAGGGGAGGAAGGAGAAGGGGTGACTATTGTGAGAGCTGGAGGTGGGGCTGGATGTTGGGGGAGGAGGAGGAGGGGGCACTGAAGGCCAGAATCCGTGACCAGCCCGAGGTGCTGAGCTCACTGTTGGCAGCCGGGACAGACAGAGGCGCAACAGCTGGGATCGTTTCCCGGGACATGGGGCCGACCCTCGCCCCTCCCCACCCAAACCCACATTGTCCACTGGCCCGGTCCGGCCCGGTCTGGCCCGGGATCCGCCACAAACTAAGGGTCGGGAGCCTGAAAATGGGGGTGGGAGGAGGCACCAGTCCGGACCACCGGGGAGCATCACAGGGATCGAGTTGCCTCATCCTCCGGGGGATCAGAAGGGAAGCGCCCAGGGAAGAGGGAGGAGGGAAGAGGGAGGAAGGCCTGAGTGGGAAGGGAGGAGTGAAGAGGGGAAAGTGAAGAGGGAGGAGACCCTACTTTTCTCTAGGCTTCCCTTTCCCCATCCGTGTCCCTTCGTCCTCCCTTCTCGACTTCTCCCAGACTCAATAGCTGCCTCCACTGCTCCAAGCCGTCAAGGGGGACATCAATGCCCCTTGCCAGGTGCCCACGTGATGGTGCTATGCAAAAATGCCCCTCAAATACCTCTCTGGTGCCTTCCTGCCAGCATCCCTGGGCTGGGAGACACCTCTGGGCAGAACAGTCCTCTAACTCGGCCCAGACAAATGAGCCTCCACTATTTAGACGTTCAGAGAGTCATCCACCGTCCTCGAACACCCGCTCGAGTGACTTCCTACCCCTTTAGTGGAGAAATTCTTCCTGGTATCTAACTGAAATCCCGCATGCGGCCAGTAGAGTCCCCTCTTGCCGGTCCGGTCCTCAGTGGAGGTGGAGAACAACTGGTCCAGTCACACACCTTATCCTTTGCCTGGGCTACATGAGCCCAAAGACTTCTTGGCCCTTCCTTCCAACTTCTCCAGCCCACGGGGGTCAGTCTTTCCAATTGCTTCCACCCAGGCCTTGCCAGGCTCTTTTTCCCTGTCTCCCCAGGCCCCATCAGCCCTACCTTCCCTGCTCCCCCAGGTCTTGCTAGCCCCTCCCTTCCCAGCTCTATCCACCCGGTGCCAACACTCACCGGGGGCACAGTTGTCTACCAGGGCGCCCAGTGCCTTGCCATCTTGCCAGTCACGGTTGAAGTTGGTGATGGGGAGCTGGGGCACCTTGTTCTGGATCCAGCCCAGCAGCCGCTGCTTGGGGGTCTGTTTGCGGGCATCCTCATCGTCCTCATCCTCCCACATGGGCATGGAGATGGAGTAGTGCAGGATCAGGGTCCAGATCAGCCCCAGGATCAGCTTCAGGTTCCCATCCACGATGGCCTTGCTGTCTGAAAGGGCAGAGGGCAGGTCAGCAGAGGAGAGTCAGGGAGGACCTGATTCCCACCCCCCACCCATATATGCACCCACGCCTGGAGGCTTCCTTGACAGCACTCCAAATCAATCAATCCATCACAGTATTTACTGAGCATCTATTGTGGGCAGAGTCCCCTATACAATAGAGGTAAATGGACTACTACTGGGGTAGATACGAGTTTCTCAGGTTGGACACAGTCCTTGTCCCACTTGATACTCACAGCCTCAATCCCCACTTTACAGATGAGGTAACTGAGGCCCAAAGAAGTGAAGTAACTTGCCCAAGGTCACACAGCAGACAAGTGGCAGAACAGGGATTAGACCCCAGGTCCTTTTGGCTTCCAGGCCCGTGCTCTATCCACAATGCCACGCAAGTTGAGGTGTACTGGAGAAAAGAACTAAGAGAGCTGATGAAGTGTCTTCCTTCTTTTCTTTCTTTCTTTCTTTTTCTTTCTTTCTTTCTTTCTTTCTTTCTTTCTTTCTTTCTTTCTTTCTTTTTCTCTCTGTCTCTCTCTCTTTCTCTCTCCCTCTCTCTTTCTCTCTCCTTCTTCCAATGTGTCCCATTCCCTCCAAGACACCTTTCATTCCATGTGCGTCCCTGAGTAAGGCCATCCTGAGTTAGACCCCGGTCATCTCTGCCCAGTGTTTTGCTCTCTAGGTGGTCCCCAAAGATGCTGGGAGCAACTGTCAAGCTTCTTTTTAGGGGGCGCTCTGTTTTCCAGCACCCAGTTGCCCACCCTGAAAACTTAGTGCCCAGTAGGTGAGGGTGAGGAAGGGTGGGTGGGTAACATGGACATCTGTAAGGGGGCCAGCTCAGTGGGCAGAGGAAATGGGACTTCTGGCTAGTGGACATCTCTCCCATCCCCGCTCCCTGTACCAACTGCAGAGTCTGGCCCCACCCTGCCCTGCCCCAAGGCCCCAGTTCCCACTGTGAGCTCCTCAGAGGCCCCTCAAGATATGGTGGAAGGAGTGGGGGAGATGGAAGACTGTCTCTCAGAAGCAGGGCTTGGCATGTGGTCTGAAAAGGCAGGAGCCGGTAGAGGGTATTCCCTGCCCCCGGCCCCCAATTCCCCCCATTGCCAAAGCCAGCTCTCCTGGATCACCATGCCCAGCAGCAGGCTCCCTTGGCCAAAGTAGGATATCCTGCGGCCACTAGCAGAAGCCCTGCTCAAGACCCCGATGGGCTCTATCCCTGGGTTCTTGGGGCAGAGAAGACGGGAGCCAGGATTCAATCAGCCCCTTCGGAGAGAGCAGCCTGTGGAAGGGGTGTGGGGTGAAGAGGAGAGTCGGCCTTGTTTATTCTGGTTGCTAGGGCCATGGAGGCGGGGGCTGGTAGGAAGGATGGACCCTCCCACTCCCCCCCTTCTCCCCCGCCCCCTCACTGCTGGCTGGGGACCAGCTGAGGGGAGACCCTGGGGCCTGAAAATTGGGGAATCCCTTTTTCCTTCAGAAACCCTGGCTGGGCCCAACGGGGCTAATCCTGTTGCTTCAGAGGGGAAGAGAGGGTAGGCGCACCCCCAAAGAGGAGGGAGCCCCATGTCCCCTCTCCCCCTTCTCTCTCCTCTCACTGATTCCGCCTTCCTACTCCACTGTCTCCCCTCCCCCCACCCTTTCCCCTGGCCCCCACACTCCTCCGCAGCACAATAGTTTGGCAGCTTTTGTATTCCATGACACACACACTCCCCCGCCAGGCACTCCAGCTCCCTCCTCTCTCTCTCTGACCCCCTCATACCCTAACACACACAAACACACACACACACAACACACTCCTGCAAATGCACACACCTCTTTACATGGCCACTTGTGTCCCCTGCCCTCCCCTGGACCCCAGCCCCGACCCCATGAGGTGGGCAAGCACTGCTCCAACCCACTGGATCCCCAGATTCCTTTTCAAGTTGAGGGCTAGTCCTGGGGAGAAAGTGGTGTGGGGGGAGGGAGCGGAGGAAGGGAGGGATGGTGGGAAGGGATTATGTTGTGGGAGGGAAAATTGTCTCCCCCAGCAACTCAGGTCTCCTCTGCCTGCCTCCTGGGGCTGAGTGTTAGGCCTCAGGAGACCGGGAGGGACTAGGGGCAGCGGACGTAATTCCCGGTTCCCTTGTCCTCCTCACAGCCTCCCTCCGGTTGGCCTGACCCCACCCCCCTGGGCAGGAGTGAGAGCCTTCTCCTCCTCATCTCCCTTCCTCCTTTCCCTCTCTGCTGGCTTCCTTCCTCAGGGCTCAGCCTCCAGACTGCCCTACTCCAGAGCCTCGGCCCCACTTCCTCAGCTCCCCAAGTGAGGGGTTGTCCCCTTGAAGTGGGAGGGGGGTGGGAGCGGACACTCCACATCCCCTGCACCTCCCTTCAAGGAGCGATCAGGGGGAAGGAAGCAGGGAGTGCCGCCAGGCCGGGACAGCTGCCGGGCCCTCTACACCCCCGCCCCTACCCTGGCGCCCCACCCACCCACCCCCGCTCCCCCAGCTGTTGGCTCTGGGAGAACCGGACAGCAACTGGGGAACAGCTGAGGTGGGCTGGGCTCACTGGCCTCTTTGTTCTCAGCCCCTCGGGGTGGAGAGAGGAGTCAAGACTGCACCTCCAGGGCAGTGGTGGGTTCCTCTGGTGGGTCTGACCTCCCCTGCCACTTAAACACCTCCCTCTCCCAACCCACTGCAGGGTCAAGACTCTTGGGTGCACATTCCGACTCTGCCACCTGCTCCCTGGGTGCCTGTGGGGCCTCAGTTTCCTTCTCTGCATGGTGAGAAATCTCTGAGATCCTCAAGGGGCAGAAGAAGTGGGCCCGAGCCTTTGACCTGCAGCCCCCAGGTCCTTATTCCCCCAGCGGTCGGCCACCAGCTTCCTCCCCTCCCTCCTGCTCTGCAGCTTCACACTGTGGATAAATAGGAAGGGCTGGGTCAGGACTCCACACCAGGGGGAGGGGGGTGGGTGTGGGCTAGGGTGGGGTTGGTAGGGATGTGCTGTCTCCCCTGGCCCGGAACAGGAGGAGGAGGAGGAGGTGGCCTGGGACCCAAGCTGATCTCAGGAGCAGCCAAACCTGTCCCTTCCCCTGGAGATGGGGGGGGGGGGGTCCCTTGTTCTGGGGCTGCTGGGAAGTGGGGGAGCAGCCACAGGATGCCCCCAGGGGCAGGGAGTAAACACCTCACATCTGCTCACAGCTGGGCAGCCCCCCACTGTTCTCTCCCCTGATCCAGGCCTGGCTGGCCCCTTCCTCCCAGCCCTAGCCCCACAGCTGCATTGCTGACAGCTTATCTCATAGATGTGTGTGTCCGTGTGTGTGTGCGTTCGCACATGAGCGCGTGCACGCACACACACTCACACACTCACACACATGAGCTACTTGGCTCTGAGAAACAGCTCCTCTTTCTCTTCCCACCCCCACAGGAAACAGGGGAGCTTCCCCAGCCCAGGTCGGCCTCTTCCCTCCACCGGCCCCTGCCTCAATCCCAGCCCCCTGCCACGGCCCAGCTTTGTGTTCCTCCACTGAGGTCAGGTTCATGCGTGTTACTGGTTTCCGGGACTCAGTCACGCTGGGCTTAGCTGGGCTGGAACACGGGGCTTCCGAGGGCTTTGGAGTGGGTGGATAGGTTGGGGGATAGGTGGGAGGAAGTTTCCCCACCCTCCTTTGGGGCCCTCAGTCCTGATCCCCTCCACCCTACCCCGGGCGACTAGAGATCTGTCAGCCAGGGGAAACTGAGGTACCGGTAGGGAGTGGGATCAGCCCAGAGTTTCACAACCCAACAGAGTTGCCTGATCCAGTCCTCTGACAGTCCCCCCAATCCCCTCCTGTCATTGCTCCTGTGATACACTGGTCCCTGGCCCCCTGGCCTTTGGGTCCACTGGCGTCTGGCTTCACTGGCCTCTACTCTACTGGCCTTCGGCTCCCCCATCCTCTAGCACCGGCACCAGGGTCACCCTCCCAAGTCCTGCTCTTGACCCCATTCTCGGCCTTCCCCAGACTTCATTCTACATCCTGCTGTCAGTCTCCCTAGGGCAAGAAGTCTGGGGCCCCCCGGGCCCTACCCCAACTCTTAAACCAATCCCATCCAACCCATCCTAATGGGAAGCAGGGAGGTAGTGTTTGGGTTGAAAGGAGAAGGGACTCTTTGAAGGCCATCAAGGCCACCTGCCCTGCCCACCGTGCATGTCCCCCTCCACCCCAACAATGTCTGTCCTTCTGGAAAGCTCAGAGACATCTGCTGTGTCACGGCCGGCCGGGCTATTTCCAGACTGGAGCAGGGGGGTCGGGAGATGGGGGAGGAGGGGGATGAGATTGGAGGAAGGGGCTGGACAGGGCAAGGGGCCCCGTGCTGACCTCAGCTGCTAATTTGGGCTGGCCAGGCAGTGCAGGGGGGGTGGGGGGGAAGGGGGAAGAGAGGGGTCAGTTCTGCCTGCAGGATAATCTGGAAATCTCTCTCTCATGTCTCTCTCCTGTGTGCCCCCCACCCCACCCTGGGATGGAGGAGCCGCTCCCCAGGGCTCCTACTGGCCTCCTCCAGCCTGGGGTGAGTCTCAACACCCCAGCCTCCGTGATGGGGCCCGGGAGCGAAGCCTCCATGTAAGATGCCTCTGATTCCTCCACTGGCTGCTGATAGGTCCCTTATGGGGGCCTGGTCCCTGAACAAGGGCCCCTTGGGTTATTCTTCTGGTAGCCCTGGCCTGGTGGTCTGTGGCCCTGGCCCTCCAATCGTGCTGCCATCCCACGGCCTGGCTCCCTCAGCCCTGTCCCGGGAGCGACCAGCAAGTCGGTGGTCAGTCTGAGGGTTCCCTCCCCGTATTCTGCCTGAGGGGGCTCCTCCAGGTGGGCTCTCCTTGCTCCTCTCCTGCCCCAGGCAGTTTCCTTCCCCTCCCCAGCTCCTGCTTTCCCCGAGGGAGAGAGACTCTCTCAGGCAGGCAGAGACATGGCACAGGCAGGAAAGGGTTAATGCTTCCTGCACACAGTCAGTGCCTTTTTAGGCTTCAGAAACAGGGCCCCTTCCCACTTCTCCCTGGAAAGGCCCCCCCACCCCACTCCGCCCCCCTTGCCCGTGGTTGGGCCCAGCTGCTCAGCACATGCCTAGGGAGGGGGTGGGGATAGGGGCAGGGGTTGGGGAGATGCTGCTGCCTTGCCCCCTCCAGCCTGGCTTCCTCAGTCTCCCCAGTCCCAGAATGAAAGGAGACATGTTGGGGACCCACATTCCTGGGAGCGTCCCATTCCCAGTTCCCTCATCACTGTGGCCGGACCAGGGAAGGGGCAGACACACCATCCGGGAGAGGTCACTTACATGTCCCTCTTTCCCCCCACACCCCCATGTCTGTAGTCCCCCACTGCCACTGGGGCTGTCTATGCCTTAGGGTAAGAAGGGCCAGAGTTTGCCCAGGGGACTGGGTCCAGGCCCCATTCCACTCTGAGCTTACTGGTAGCCAGGTGGACAGGGAATGATTAGGGTTTCCCCAACAGACAGGAAACAGGCCTGTGCTCTAAGGAAAAGTGGTGGTGGGGAGACCTGTGTGAGCATCGGGCGGGGATGTTGGTTTGTAAAAGAAGGCAGAAAAGGAGAGGAGGATAGAGCTTGTGGGTATCAAGGTGCGTGAGGGTGAATGGGGAGTGTAGACGGAATGGGTGGGTGTGGGTGGCAGAGTGTGAGTGGAGTGGGTGAAGGTGTATGCGGATGTGTCTGTGACGGGGTGTGCATGGGGGGTGAGGGAGTGTGTGTGTTGTGGTGTGAGTTGAGTGGGTGAGTGTGTGTGTGGGAGGATGTGGGACGGTGTGAGTGGAAAGGGTGAAAGGGTGGTGGTTTGTGTGTGCATGCAAGGATGCGAGGGGAGGATGAAGGTGTGTGTTTCCAGGTGAGAGTGTGGAAGTAAATAATGATGGCACTTTATTAAGCACTTACTATGTGCAAAGCACTGTTCTAAGCGCTGGGGAGGTTACAAGGTGATCAGGTTGTCCCACAGGCGGCTCACAGTCTTAATCCCCATTTTACAGATGAGGTAACTGAGGCACAGAGAAGCGAAGTGACTTGCCCGAAGTCCCACAGCTGACGAGTGGTGGAGCCGGGATTAGAAAGAACTCATGACCTCTGACTCCAGAGCCCGGGCTCTTTTCCACTGAGCCACGCTGCTTCTCTAAAGTAAAGGGTGAGTGTGTGTGTCAGAGTGTGACAGAGAGGTAGAGGGTGAGCGTGCTCGTCAGGGTGATGGAGAGGTACAGGCTGAGTGTATGTGTCAGGGTGTGATGGAGATATAGAGGATGGATGTGTTGGTGTGATGTATAGGTAGGGTATGTGTCAGGGTGCGGTGGAGAGGTAGAGTGTATGCATCTACCTCTCCAGAGAAGCAGCGTGGCTCAGTGGAAAGAGCACGGGCTTTGGAGTCAGAGGTCATGGGTTCAAATCCCGGCTCCTCCAATTGTCAGCTGGGTGACTTTGGGCAAGTCACTTAACTTCTCTGGGCCTCAGTTCCCTCATCTGTAAAATGGGGATTAAGACTGTGAGCCCCACATGGGACAACCTCATCACCTTGTATCCCCCCAGCGCTTAGAACAGTGCCTTGCACATAGTAAGCGCTTAACAAATACCATTATTATTATTATTATTATTATTATTATTGTTATCTGTGTGCCAGAGAGGTAAGTGTGTGTCAGGGTGTGCGGGAGAGGTAGAAGGAGCGTGGGTCGGGGTGTGACAAAGGGGTAGCGGGTGAGTGGGGAGGGGATGTCTGGGGAGGGGGTGTGCTGGGGATGTCCGGCGAGGAGTGTGAGCTGGGGTGGAGGCTGTAGGGGCTGGAATGAAGGAGGAAGCCCTGGAAACCAGTGTTTCTGACTGCCAGGCCGCAGGGGGTCCAGGGAAAATCTGGGGGTGAAGGCGCAGCTCTGCTCCTGACTGAGGGGGACCTGCCTGGGGCCCCTAAGGGCCAGGAATGGAAGGGGACATCAGGGGTGGGGGAAAACTTTTCCTGTCCCTGCTGAACAGCCCCTCTTCCAGCCAGGGGTCCCTAGCCCCTCCACCCTCCAGACCGTGGATTTCCCCGGGGACCGAGAGGTCTCGCCCTCGGTCCCCTTTCCAAGGGCCAATAGAAGCACCGGCAGCGTGGCCTAGTGGAAAGAGCCCGGGTTTGGGAGTCAGAGGTCATGGGTTCTAATCCCAGCTCTGCCACTTATCAGCTGTGTGACTTTAGGCAAGCCACTTAACTTCTCTGTGCCTCAGTTCTCCCATCTGTAAAACTTAACAAATACCATTATTGATCCCAGCTCCGCCACTCATCAGCTGTGCGACTTTGGGCAAATCACTTAACTTCTCTGTGCCTCAGTGACCTCATCTGTACTTCCCAAGTGCTTAGGTCCAGTGCTCTGCACACAGTAAGCGCTCAATAAATATGAATGAATGAATAAAATGGGGGTGAATAATAATAATAGTAATAATGATGGCATTTATTAAGCGCTTACTATGTGCAAAGCACTGTTCTAAGCGCTGGGGGGGGATACAAGGTGATCAGGTTGTCCCAAGTGGGGCTCACAGTCTTCATCCCCATTTTACAGATGGGGTCACTGAGGCTCAGAGAAGTTAAATGGCTTTCCTGAGGTCACACAGCAGACATGTGGCGGAGCCGGGATTAGAACCCTCTGACTCCCAAACCTGTGCTCTTTCCACTGAGCCATGCTGCTTCCCACGAAGCAGGCTGTGAGGTGAAGACTGTGAGCCCCACGTGAGACAACCTAACAACTTTGTATTTCCCCCAGTGGTTAGAACAGCGCTTGGCACATGGTAAGCACTTAACAACTACCATTATTATTACTAGAGAAGCAGCGTGGCTCAGTGGAAAGAGCACGGGCTTAGGAGTCAGAGGTCATGGGTTCAAATCCTGGCTCTGCCAATTGTCAGCTGTGAGACTTTGGGCAAGTCACTTAACTTCTCTGTGCCTCAGTTACCTCATCTGTAAAATGGGGATGAAGACTGTGAGCCCCCCGTGGGACAACCTGATCACCTTGTAACCTCTCCAGCGCCTAGAACAGTGCTTGGCACATAGTGAGCGCTTAATAAATGCCATCATCATCATCATCTGTCAAACGGGGATGAAGACTGTGAGCCCCTCGTGGGACAACCTGATCACCTCGTAACCTCTCCAGCGCTTAGAACAGTGCTTGGCACATAGTGAGCGCTTAATAAATGCCATCATCATCATCATCTGTCAAACGGGGATGAAGACTGTGAGCCCCTCGTGGGACAACCTGATCACCTCGTAACCTCTCCAGCGCTTAGAACAGTGCTTGGCACATAGTGAGCGCTTAATAAATGCCATCATCATCATCATCATCATCTGTCAAATGGGGATGAAGACTGTGAGCCCCTTGTGGGACAACCTGATCACCCTGTAACCTCCCCAGCGCTTAGAACAGTGCTTGGCACATAGTGAGCGCTTAATAAATGCCATCATCATCATCATCTGTAAAATGGGGATGAAGACTGTGAGCCCCTCGTGGGACAACCTGATCACCCAGCGTGGCTCAGTGGAAAGAGCCCGGGCTTTGGAGTCAGAGGTCATGGGTTCAAAGCCCGGCTCCGCCAACTGTCAGCTGTGTAACTTTGGGCAAGTCACTTAACTTCTCTGGGCCTCAGTTCCCTCATCTGTAAAACGGGGATGAAGACTGTGAGCCCCCCCGTGGGACACCTCCTGATCACCCTGTAACCTCCCCAGCGCTCAGAACAGTGCCTGGCACATAGTGAGCGCTTAATAAATGCCACATTATGATGATGATTATTCTGGTTATCCGCGCGCGGCCCCGCACTGACCGATGGACACGAGCTTGATGTGCTCCCGCTCCAGAAACTCGAGGGCCACGGACACGTTTTCGAGCTTCATCTGGCGGAAATTGGGGCGCGGGTGGAACTTGCGGTACATGCGCTTCTGGCTGAGCACCTCGAGCAGCGCGATGAGCCGCAGCCCGTCGCTCAGGTCCCGCTGCAGGTCGCCCAGCCGCTTGCCCACGCACTTCAGGTGCTCGTTGCACCAGCGGGTGAACGTGTTCTGCTGGATCTTCTTCCAGGGCGCGTCTTCGGCCAGGTCCTTCTCCGTGGACGGCATCTCCTCCGCCTCCTCGCCGGGGCCCGGCGCCGGGCCCTCGGGGTAGCCGCTGCTGTTCATCATGGTGGGGGCTCGGCGGCGGGGGAGGGGGCTGGCCGCAGCTGCGGTGAGGGAGCCCGGGCTGGACCCTGGGGGTGCTGGCCGGAGCCCGGGCTGGACCCTGGGGGTGCTGGCCGGAGCCCGGGCTGGACCCTGGAGTTGGTGTCCGGAGCCCGGCTGGACTCTGGAGTTGCTGTCCGGAGCCCGGGGGGACCCTGGAATTGGTGTCCGGAGCCCGGCTGGACTTTGGGGTTGGTGTCTGGAGACCGGCTGGACTCTGGGGTTGCTGTCCGGAGACCGGCTGGACTCTGGGGTTGCTGTCCGGAGCCCGGATGGACTTTGGGGTTGGTGTCCGGAGCCCGGGTTGGCCTTGGGGTTGGTGTCCGGAGCCTGGGTGGACCTGGGATTAGCGTCCGGAGCCCGGCTGGACCCTGGAATTGGTGTCCGGAGCTCGGCTGGACTTTGGGGTTGGTGTCCGGAGCCTGGGTGGACCTGCGATTAGCGTCCGGAGCCCGGGGTGGACCCTGGGGTTAGTGTCCGGAGCCCGGCTGGACTTTGGGGTTGGTGTCCGGAGCCTGGGTGAACCTGCGGTTAGCGTCCGGAGCCCGGGGTGGACTGTGGGGTTAGTGTCCGAAGCCCGGCTGGACCCTGGAATTGCTGTCCGGAGCCCGGCTGGACTTTGGGGCTGATGTCCGGAGCCTGGGTGGACCTGGGATTAGCGTCCGGAGCCCGGGGTGGACCGTGGGGTTGGTGTCCGGAGCCCGGGTGGACCCTGGAATTGGCGTCCGGAGCCCGGCTGGACTTTGGGGTTGGTGTCCGCCTGTCGCGGGGGCCGGGGTCCGAGGCCCGGGGCTAGGACCGGGGGTCCGGGTCCGGCTGGATCCTGTCCTCTCTCCCCGTTCAGTCCCGCCGCCTCCGCTCGGTCCCTCGGGTCCCTGGCTGGCCGGTCCTGCCGCGCGCGGGCTCCGGGGGCGGTGCCGGGGGGCCGGGGCAGTGCGGACCAGGGCGGGGGGCGGGGGGTATAAGAAGCCCCCGGGCCGGACCCTCCCCCCGCCGCCCCCCGGGCCCACGTCAGAGCGCCGGCCTCCCAGGAATGCCGACTCGGCCGGGCCCGGCCCGGGGGGCGGGGGGGGGGGCCCGGGACCACGGAGACCCGCCCACTCCCCCCCCCCCGAGGGTCTCCCCGGGGCCCCGACCCCCACCCGCTATCCAGGCTCCCACAGCGGTCGGGGGGAGAGACGGTCTAGGGGAGGGGAAACTGAGGCCCGGACAAGTTGGCGGGAAGCAGCGTGGCTTAGTGGAGTCGGCTCTAACCCCGACTCTGCCACTTGTCGGCTGTGGGACCTTGGGCAAGTCGCTTCACTTCCTCTGGGCCTCAGTTCCCTCGTCCGTTAAATGGGGATGAGAGCCCCACGTGGGACAACCTGATTACCTTGTATCATAGTAATGATGGCATCTGTTAAGCGCTTACTTTGTGCAAAGCACTGTTCTAAGCGCTGGGGAGGATACAAGGTGATCAGGTTGTCCCACTTGGGGCTCACAGTCTGCATCCCCATTTTCCAGACGAGGTAACCGAGGCCCAGAGAAGTTAAGTGACTTGCCCGAAGTCACACAGCTGACAGTGGGCGGAGCCGGGATTTGAACCCATAATAATAATAATAATGATGGCATTTATTAAGCGCTTACTGTGTGCAAAGCACTGTTCTAAGCGCTGGGGAGGATACAAGGTGATCAGGTTGTCCCACTTGGGGCTCACAGTCTTCATCCCCATTTTCCAGGCAAGGTAACTGAGGCCCAGAGAAGTTAAGTGACTTGCCCGAAGTCACACAGCTGCCAGTGGGCGGAGCCGGGATTTGAACCCATAATAATAATAATAATGATGGCATTTATTAAGCGCTTACTGTGTGCAAAGCACTTTTCTAAGCGCTGGGGAGGATACAAGGTGATCAGGTTGTCCCACTTGGGGCTCACAGTCTTCATCCCCATTTTCCAGACCAGGTAACTGAGGCCCAGAGAAGTTAAGTGACTTGCCCAAAGTCACACGGCTGACAGTGGGCGGAGCCGGGATTTGAACCCATGACCTCTGACTCCCAAGCCCGTGCTCTTTCCATTGGGTCACAATGCTTCCATCTACCCCAGGGCTTAGAATAGTGCCTGGCACATAGTAAGCGCTTAACGAATACCGACATCATTATTATTATTATTAGAACGAGCAACAGGACCCAGGAGTCCTGGCTCACAGCCCAGTCACTCGTCTGCCTGTCTGCGCGCTCTTCCCAGACGATTCTCCCTCGCCCCCGTCCCCAATACCGGGTGGGCGGGGCTAGGTGTGACAAGGGGGAGGTCTCGCCCCCCACCCCAATCCCTCCAAACGGGCCACCTACTAGTCTCGGCACGTGGGGACCCCTGACTCAGAGGCGATGGTCCCCCCCTGAATCATCTCTGTCCTCCCCTGGGGCTGACTCAGGGGGGTGACTGAGCAGGGGCATGGGGAGGGGTGGGGGGTCAGGACCAGCCTCCCTCATGCCAGGGAGCCCCCCGGGCACCGTGCCCTGCCTGGGGAGAGGGCCGGGCCTTCGGAAGGAAGAGCCTGCTCTGCCGGGCGGGGACATCCCTCGGGAGGCGGCCAAGGGGGAACGTGAGCCCGAGCGGAGACGGGGGGGCAGGCCCTGAACCTGATGGGGGGCGATGGGCCGCCGAGGGAGGGAAAAGGTGAACAAGGTGGTGCCCCCAACCTGGTGGAGGTGGCCCAAGCGGAGCCCGGGAGTTAGGCCCCTAGGACTCGGCGGGGTGGAGATGCCAAGACAACTGAGGCACAGGGCAGGGAAAGGGGCGCAGAGAGTCAGAGTTGTGAGCAGAAAAACAACATCAAGCCGGAGCACCCACCAAAATCCCAGAAGCCATGATTTCCCTAAGTCCAGATCCTGGGGTGGGGAGGGCTATTCCAAACTTTGACTCAGACGGTGTCTCCTGCCCAGCTTGCAGGAGGGGTGTGTGGTGGTGGTGGTTGGAAGTGTAGAGGAGAGGGGGAGGTGAGAAGCGAGGAGACTCTGGAAAGTTCTGGGACTCCCCTGTTGATTTACTTCTCTCTCGTCCTCAGAAAAGCTGGGGGTTAGGGAAGGAGGGCAGAGCCTCTGGGGTGAGGGGCTGGGGGGAGGGGGAGGCTGTCCTAGGTTGCGGGGACCTCAGATCAGAGAAGGCAGCACCCCCTCTCACTCCCAGGAGAAAGGTGGGTCGGGCAATCTGAGTTCTCTCAGAACTGCTGGGTTGGGCTAATGGAAGAAGGACAAGAGGGCCTGGGGTAGCAGGAGAGGCTGGTGGGAGATAAGCGCATAAGTAATTGGGGGAGGGGGCCTCTGGGGGCCCTAGCTGGACACCAGGATGGATTGATGGGGGGCGGGGGGTAGGGGCTCCAGAGCCCTGATGGTGACAGGCTGGGGTATAAATAGCCCTCGGCCCAGGGCTCATGTTCCGTCTCCTGGCCGTGACATGCGGCTCAGGAATTCCACTCTCCTGGTTGCAGCTCTTTACCACAGTTCCTGCGCCCCCCCCCCCCCCCGCCCCCCGGCCCCCGAGTCCCTTCACCCCAGAACCAGGGACCCCAGAGTCTTGCTCCTCTAGACCTGGCCTCCTGTGGAGGACCCTACTGCCAGGGTCTGATGTTAAAAGGATTGAGGCTGACCTAGCTCCTCGTGGCACAGGGCATGGTCCCTCTGGGAGACCCCTGGGGCCTGCTCTGGGGGTGCGGCTGCCAGGGCCATTCGCACACCCTTTGAGCCCTTCAGCCAGTCCCCATTGTGTCGGGGGGCTGGCAAGTGAGCCCAATGATATTCTGATTTGCCCCCAGAGGCCCTAATAGAAGTCCAGTCCCCTTTGAGCCCCTAGGGATGGCACCTGGCCAGGGGAGCTCTGCCCTAGAAGACCCCTAGCCCTAAGGACCCGGGAAACCCAGTTTGGCTCTGCCCTCACCCTTCTTCCCAGGTAGAGCCTGGGGATACTGTGGGGAGGTCACGGGTGAAGCTCCAAATCCTCAGGGCCCTGGTATTGGCCCATTTTCCTAGGGCCAGGGATTTCCAGGGTGGGCCCAAATGATGAGAGTGAGCTCCCCCGCTGCCCCCCAGGGGATTCCCAAACTGGATTAGTCCCACCCCAGACCCAGGAGCCCTGGAGCAACAGGACAGCTTTCAAGAGGCCCAGTAAAGGAAATCGAGAGCCCAGGACTTGCCATTTGACTGTAGAGCAACCAGGTCTCATGGAACGGTGTTCCCCAGTCCAGGATGGGGAGTGACATCCCCTGTCCTAGTGTGGGGAGAGCATGAGTCAGAGCCAGGAGAGAGTGAGTCATGCTTATGTAGAAGGAAGAACCCAGTAGTCCTGCCCTCCCCCCCACCCCCCAGAACTGCTAGGGGGTCGATGCTGGCTAAGTGGAGAAAAGAGGCTCCTGGACAAGGTTGGATGAAGCAAGGGAGGCCACTGCCCTGCGACTTAGGGCTAAATGGCACCTTCATTCAATCATATTTATTGAGCGCTTTCTGTGTGCAGAGCACTGTATTAAGCACTTGGCACATGATGGGTGGCCACCGGGGAAGGGGGCCCGGAAGAAGTGTGGGCACCGGGCCTGGGGTGGGGAAGGAGCCGGCAGAGCACCCTGGTGCTGCCTCCCCATCAGCTCCTCTCCACTCCACTCTACCGGCCCCAACCAGAGCCTCCGTCAGGGACAGGGGCAGGCGGTGAATGGGGCAGAGCAGGGAGCGATGCCAGCGGATGGTTCCCGTCACCCCCCGCCCCCGCAATCTGAGCCCGTTGCCGTCCAGGATAAATCGGGTCTTGACTCAGGCCCCCGGCTGGCCAGTCGGCCCACCCGCCCTCCTGGCCCAGAGCGCAGGGCCGGTGACTCAGCCCTCAATATAGTCCATGAGCTGCGGCCCCGAGACTGGGAGCGACGTGGGCCCGGAACGGACTGTGCGCAATGCCTGCCCCGGACCTGCCAACCTCCTCCGATACCCTCCCGCCTCCATCTCAGGATTGCCAGCCTGCCCCTTTCCTCTGGGCCGTGGGGCACACCAGGGGGTGTGCAGGGGGCTTCATCAGCTGACTTGGCACTGGGCTGGAAGGGGCCGTGGGCCGTTTATAACCTCCTGACTCACCACCCACTGAACCTCCTCGGGAGACCCGAGCTGTCCCGCTCTCCCGTGGGGTCTGAGCCTGTTAGACACCGTGACGTCCATTACAGCAGCCTAGGCGCCAAGCTGGATCAGTGGGTGAGTGACCTAACTCCGGGGCCAACTGGCTTCTGTTCTGGGGTTGGCCATCTGGCAGGGCAAGACCCTAGGGGCTGAAGGACACCCTGCACAGGAGTCGACTAGCCAGGACTCCATTCCCTTCACCAAACCAAGATGGTGGGTCTTGGGAAAGGAAGAAGCCAAGATCTGGAGTTCTAAGATGGCACAGGGAGGCAGGCTCCAGGCCAAACACATTATGAGCCCGGAAGAGCATCGGGGTACAAGGAAGACAGATCTGGGAAAGGGCTGGGATCAGTCCATCTGGGGCTCTAAGCTGTTCTGGGCCCTGGGCAGACCACCAGGCCAGCTCCAAGCTTCCTTGAGCTCAGGAGCCAGATCAGATCACTTAACCACCGTTAGCCAGGACACTACTGTCCACCCTCTGGGATTTCCTACTCTATGTGAGGCCCTGGGGCCCAGGAGCAGCTGCAAACAGGTAAGGACAAGACCATCATCAGAGGGAGTGGGCTGGGGTGATGGGAAGTCGTGGCAGGCAAGTTCCTGTAGAAGTGACACTGAAGAACCAAAAAGAAAATCGGGAACGTGAGCCAAGATCTCCTGACCTGTTTAATTCTGTCTGGGCTTCAAGGCAGGCAGTGGGCCTTGACGGGGCAACAGCACACAGAATGTGAGCCCCTCTAGGAACAGAGACGGTTCATCGTTATCATCATCATCATCAAAATCAATGGTATTTATTGAGCGCTTACTCTGTGCAGAGCACTACTAAGTGCTTGGGAGAGTACAGTATAACAGAATTGGTAGACATACTCCTTGCCCACAGTGAGCTTACAGTCTAGAGGGAATTCCTACCTTTGTATTCTGTATAGTGTTTAGTACAGTTTTATGCGCACAGTAAGCACCTAATAAATACTATTACCGTTACTACCGCTAAACAAGAGTGGGGCAATGACAGGAGGGCAGGGGGACTTCTACAGAAGTATTGGGAGTTACACAAACTCATTAACCAGGCCTAAAGCCCAGATCTAGGGCTTTTTGGAGCCACATCAGAGCCATTTGTAAGAAGGGTTGGGGGACAAGGCCCACTGGCAGTCCCTTGAAGGGTTTGGGCTTCCAAAATTTGCTTATAGGCCCCCACAGAGGATGGTGCTCTTTCAAGTCCCCTGGTCCTGAAGCTGCCTTCCAGGCTGGCCTAATGGCCTCAAAAAAAAAAACCCCACCAAATACCATAATGGTAGTTCCAGTCCTGGGGGCACTAAGGGTAACCCCCAAGCCCTTGTTGACATAATTTGGTTCAGAAGGTCCTGAATCCTGGTGCTTACCCTTTCATGACATCACCCTTAACTTGGCTGCCGAGAGTGGGCTACAAAATGTTTTTCAGTAGCCTCCCATTCACCATGGCTCTGCTGAATCTCCCAAGGACTTGGTAGGGTGCACTGCATTACCGACCACTAATTTATTTTAGTGCCTACCTCCTGTTAGATTGTAAGCTCCCTCAGGGCAGCAGTCGTTCCTACTATCTCTATTGTACCCTCCCAAGAACTTAGTTCAGGGCTCTGTAAACACTCAATATATACTATCCATTGCTGCATTGCACTCATTAAACTCGCAATAAATACCATTAATACAATTACTCCTCCTCCTGCTACAATGGCTTCCATAAGCCCATTTCCCTTCCACCTCCTTCCACTGAGAAGGACTGGGGAACAAAAGGGGAGGAACACTTCCTTGCCAATGTGCTGGCTGGCAACACACCTGCCAGGGAACTAGAGGACAAAGTGTAAAGGGGAACCAGGGAGGATATAGATTAAGAAACCGGGGCAGTCCTGTTGGCGGAGGACTCGAGGACAGCTTGGGGCCCCTCTTGAGGGTGAGGATGCGACCCCCTCTGATGCCTTCCGGCCCCAAGACCCCTGTGACCCCCTTTTCTGCACACCAATTTGGCTCCGGTACTCCCAGCCCTGGTGGCATTCACACATCGACACGGATTAAGAACCCCTACAAGCAATGGCCCATGCAGGTAAACACACCAGGCAACTTCAGGGGTCAACTCTGGGCACACGTAGTCCGATGGGCCTCACCAGCAGGTGACCATACACATCAACCCTGCCTGTAGCTCACATAGCCAGATGGCAGACCACAGAGGCTGAAGGGTGGTTGGCCAGACACACCAACACACCAACACACAACCCCCTCCCCATACACCCCAACACAACCAACACTACCCACTCCTCTACGGGGACAGATGGGTCACAGCCCAGTTAAGCTCCTCTCTAGACCATAAGCTTATTGTAGGCAGAGAAGTTGTTTACTAGCTCTGTTGCATTGTACTCTTCCAAAAGCTTAGTACCGTGCTCTGCACACAATAAGCACTCAATAAATACCACTGAGGATGATAACGATGGGCAGGTGTAAATGTTCCCTAAGCCAGGGAAGAGTAGATAAATCCAGCTTTCCCTCAGCTGCCTGCACAAGCAAAATCAGGCCCTTGGTGAGCATGGGGGTGGGGGTGTGACTGCTGGGTGAGGGGCCCAGGCTCTGCAGAAAGGCAAGAGGTCAGAGAGAGAGTAGCAGATTGAATTCTCATGCGAGGCGAAGGGAGCCAAGAAAAAGCCACACACTCTGGTGCAACTAAGAGGTCAGTGTTAAGTCCCTCCCAGCGGTGACGGTGACTCCCTGGCGGCCTGTCCGAGCTGAACGGTTGGAAGGAAGGGGAACAGGGACCCGGGGGGCGCCGGACTGGAAGGTGGCTCTGGCCCAGTTTGTCCTGCCCGCGGCTGGGCCCGGTGGGGATGCTGAGCCCACTGACCAGGACCTCCGCTCACTCTGTGGGGCAGCAGTCTGTCTCCTGCTTCTGAATGTTGGGTAGCAGGTACATGGCCACAGCGGCGATGGCCAGGAGCACCATGGGCTTCCAGATGCCGAGCAGGCTCTGTGGGGACCAAGGACAAGCAAGCTTTGAGGGCTCCCCCAACCAGACGATGCCCTTCCTGCCTTCACACCACCTCCCCCCACGGGAGGATGCCAATCCTCCCTGGACCTGGCCCAGCTGGAGCTGGAGCAGGAACGGGTGGGAACCCCTGGGTCTCAGTTTCCCTCTCAGAGAATTGGGGGAGACATCGCCCCAGCTCCCAGTGGGTGGTAGGCACAGGGACCACAACAGAAATCTTTCCCAACTGCCAAACTGTCAAGGCGTCGGAGGTCAAGGAGGAGGCTTTGAGGTCAGGGTCAGCATCTGGGTCTGGTTACCAGCCAAACTCGAGGAGGAAAGGGCTTAGCGTTTGGGATGAGGCCAGGGAAAACCTCTCAGCTCCTTTACAAGGCAGAGACCGGCCGAGATGAGCAGAAGAGATTAAGGCCTCGAGAACAGGAGCCAGGAATCTCAGCTGTGAGGTCTGGTCCCTGAGATTTGGACTATAGGTGAGTCTAGATCACTGGGCTGTGGCTGAAGCAGTGAGAAGGCCTGAGGGCCGCATCCAGGACTCAGGCTATCAAGTACGCCCCATTTCACTGGCCAGGAAGCAGCTGGGAGATGCCCCTCTGAGTGTTCTCACTCGGTGGAGACAAGCTCTCATCGAATTGGGCCTTTGTGAGAGCAGAATGGAGGGTCTGTCTACCTCTTCCAGGGGCTAAGGGAGGGAGAGGCTGACCTGGCCCAGCATCCCGGGGTTGGGGATCCCCAGCGGGGAGGGATGGGTTTTCTGGGGACCATTCTGTGGTGCCACAGGAGGGTTTCCCTGGGAGCCGCTCCCTGAGAGTAGCCCGAAGCTCCCTGAGAGCAGCCTGCGGAGCCGTCAGCCTTTGGCCTGGCAGGGGCTGGGCCAGGAAAGGCCTCACGAGAGAGAGCCTGGCTGTAGGAAGATGACGGTGGGACCGCCCTCCCCTGAGCTGGGTCTTCAAGCTCCGATTGGACCATCCACCAGGTAGCACCCTGCCGCCGGACAGCAGAGAGAGAGAGTGCGGTCCAGAGAAGCCGAGTCCAAGGAGAAGCCAGGAGTCCCAGCCCGAACTCCAGGTGCAGCGCAAAGGAGAAAGCACAAAGCAAGCAGTGGGGGAAGGTGGGGGGTGTCACGGAGTGGGGTGGAAGAGAGGGGGGAGCAGGGAGAGGCAGCATGAGCGGCTCCCTCCCTCAGGCCCCCGGGAGCAGAGGAAGCAATACCAGTACCTGTGTTAGGACGAGGTCTCAGCCCACCAGCACCAGAGCAGAGCCGATATGACCACCAGGCCTACGAGAGGCAGGGAGAAGATGGGGGGATCGGGGGCAGGGGGTGGCTGTGACATGTCGGAGGGGGAAAGGGTGCACAGGGGAGCCCACGATGCAAACAGATGAAGCAACAGGTAATGATGATGGCAAAATGAAAGGAAAGGAGAAAGGAAAAAGACCGAGAGGTTAAAAAGCAGGTAAGCAGGGCCCTGGCATCTCGGACCTCGCATGGGACCTTGGCTCGTCGGGGTCAGCGCCTTGCAGATGTGGAACAGAAAGGAAGAAGCAACAGCCTTGGAACAGAGGGCCGGCCTCCTGACTCAGGCCCCTCCTGCCCCTCTCACCTTGGCAGGTGGAGGGCACCATCCAGACGAGGGGGCGGGCCAGGCCTCATGCCCGAGGGGGCCGTCGCCTTCAGGAGCCTCTGAAGATGGTCCCCCTGTCGGGCCCTCGACTCTGCCAACATTGGCCCCCCGCCTTCTTTGCATCCATGTCCCAGTCTGACTCAGGGTCAGGCCCTGGGCCCTGCCCTTCCCACACTGGCAGCATAACACCTCGAGCCGAGGCACTCACTAAGTCACCGGCCAAACCCACCACTGCCAGGGAGGGGGACAGTGCCAGTGTACAAATGGGGCAGTGGGGGAGAGCCTGTGTGTAGAAGAGGACAGAGGGAGCTCCAACCCTGGGGGAGGGAGGCAAGCCAGGCCTGGAAGCTGGGGCCAGAGGGGGTCCAGACCTTCACATGACAGCAGGGGTTGGCGCAGGAGTTCTGTCCATGGGCCTTGCCAGGACTCCCTCAAAAGGGTGGGGAGGATCTTTGAGGCCTCCCGCCTCACAGCCTGGCTGTGGCCTGGGAATCTCCTGGATCTGATGAGCAGACACCTGAGTGACCCTCTCACACAGCAGGGGGGTCCCCCCAGCAGGGACCCCCCTAGGGACCCGGGAGGAAGGCCCCACCAGTCCATAGCCTTCCTGCAGGTCAAGCAACCAAACCCTGGGGAGCCAGTCAAATGAGTGGCTGAATTTCTACCTTCTCTGGGACCGTCCAGTGCTGGGCTCCCCTGGGGGCCTTCCTGCTCCCGTGAGCAGGAGAGCTGGAGCTGAGGACCCCAAAGAGGCTGGGGAGGTTTGAGTAACTCTACAATGGACCCCATGGTCCCTGAATCAACTGCGCCCCCAGCCCGCCCAACTCCCCACCATTCCAGCAGAGGCCCAGAATGATCCCTCGGACCAGATATGAGAATGAGGTGGGGCCACTGCACCCCAGCACAGCCATTGTCGGTTGCTCCCCAGATCTCTTGGGGATGTGCCAGAGAAGCTGACCTTGACCTTAGCCAGATAGATTTGGTCAGTCATGGGTAACCCTCAAGGATGGAGCAAATCCAATGGACTTTCAGCTCATTCCCTGTCTCTAGGCTGGGCAGTGCCAGGCAGTGCCTACACACTGGAGAGACCATAGCCCTGCCTGGACTGTTTGTCCCAGCCAGGTGCTGCCTGTCTGGGTGACATCATGCTGTGTTATGGGAAGAGCAGGTGTGAATGACATTTTTCACTTCCTCTTGCATCCTTGCTCCCTTCCCCACCCACCAACCCCCAACCTCAGCACTTCTTCAGTGGGCCATGGCCCATTCAGGCAATGGTCTGCCCGACACTGGGGAGAGTGCTGGAAGCACTGGAGATGTGTGCCTCTGCACCTCACCACTAGTATGTCTTCTCCTGGCCCAAGCCGTTGCTCCCAGCAGCAGGGGGTGGGGGAACCTCTTGTCCAAGAGTATAACAAGCAAGAGCTTCTTCACCCTGTTGTGACTGACTGGTGCTTACAAGCAGTGCTGCGGTTGAAGATGACTACTCCCAGCGTGCAATATAGGGTTTGAACTGTGCACTGCAGCATGCTAGGCCTTGCAGCCTCCAGTGTTCCCACCTTTGGATTCCAGGGAAGGGGGGCTGCCTGGAACTGAATGGGGGGAACTCACCCAGGCCAGCGGCTCTGTCTGAGCTTCTCTCTCCCTGTCCCCACTTCCACTGGGGGACTAGCATTCCATTCCCTCTCTTTCCAGAACTGGGGAACCTTGGGAAAGAGGGCCGGTTCCTTCCTAGTCTTGCCCCTAGGGCTGATTACCTTATTACTCTCTGCGTCGGGACTGTTGGGAGGTTCGAGGGAAGTGTCCTTGAGCTGCTGCAGCTCGTCCTGCAGCGGCTGCCCTTTGTCCTGCAGCTGCTGCCCCTGCTCCTCTTGGCTGGCTTTGTAGTGCACCTGCAGCATATGCAGCTCCTCACTCTGTGGAAGGGGGAGGGGAGTGGGGAAGTTATCTGGAGGGGTTCCTGCCTCTGTCATCTTTCAGTACCACCCTAGGGAAGCTACGGGCTCCCTGCAGGCAATGCTGGAAAGATCTAGTTGGAAGATCTAGAGATACATCTTCAAAAGCATCGAGTTCCAGGCTCCAAAACAGAAACTGTGTTCCGATTGGGATGAGGTTTGTGGAAGTGGAGAAGCAGCATGGGGCTGGGAATCATAAGGACCAGGGTTCTAATCCCAGCTTCGCCACTTGCCTGCTGTGTGACCTTGGACAAGTCACTTAACTTTTCTATGCCTCAGTTACCTCATCTGTAAAATGTAAAATGGGAATTAAGACTGTGAGCCCTATGTGGCTCAGGGACTGTCTCTAACCCGATTACCTTGTATCTACTCCAGTACATAGTACAGTGCCTGGCACATTGTAAGTGCTTAACAAATACCACAGTTATTATTATTATTAGACTATAGGCTCAGTGTGGGCAGGGAATGTGTTTGCCAACTCTGTTACATTTTACTCCCAAGCTCTTAGTATGATGCTCTGCACACAGTAAGCACTCAATAAATATCAATGATGGTGACGATGAAGAGTACTGTATGCATGGCCCTGCAGTCAGGTGCTCAGAGAAGTGTACTGAGATGAAAACCCAGGTCTTCTATGTAGGGTGGGTTTGGTTTGACTTGGCCTGACCCCTCCCTGGAAGCTGCACAAACTGCCAGCACTTTAATCGGTTCCTTGGCGCATGTTCTCGGTCCCAGAATCCTCGTTTCTGGGCTAAGCCTTGTTTGCTGCTTACTCTGAGACACTCCATGATCATCACCACCACCACCACTATGGAGAGGAGGCCCCCATCTCCACCCTTCTCCCTTGTGTCAATCAATCAATGGTATTTACAGAGTGCTTACTGTGTGCAGAGCACTGTACTAAGAGCTTGGGAGAGTACAACAGATTTAGCAGACATGTTTCCTGCCCACAACACTCAGTGGTACGACTTAGTGCCTTAACATGGCATAGTGGTTTGGGAGTCAGTAGGACCTGGGTTCTAAAGCCGGCTCTGCCGCATGTCTGCTGGGTGACCTTGGGCAAGTCGCTTCACTTCTTTGGGCTTCAACTACCTCATCTGTAAAATGGGGATTAAAACTTTGAGCCCCATGGGGGACAGGGACTGTGTCCAACCCAATTACCTTGTATCTACCCCAGCGCTTAGAACGGTGCTGGGCACATAGTAAGCACTTAACGAATACCACAATTATTATTATTATTATTTAAGTCTCTGGTGAGGGGCAGAAACCTTAGGGAGCTCCTCAGGCAGCATGGCCTAGTGAAATGAGCACTGGCCTGGGAACCAGAGAACCTGGATTTTAACCCTAAATCTAACACTTGTCTGCTCTGTGACCTCGGGCAAGTCTGCGCCTCAGCCACCTCATCTGTAAAATGTGGATTAAGACTATGAGTCCCACGTGGATGTGGGCTGTATCTACCCCAGTGCTTAACAAATACCACATATATACAAAAAAAAAAAAAGAAAAGCCCCTTACCCACCCATTCTCTCTCCTCTCCCCACTCCCCTCCAGCTGCTGTGGCCGGGATCTTGCCTCTCTCCCCGGCCCGTCTCTTCCAGGTTACCTTGCTGCTGATGACAACGCTGCTTTTTCCAGTGGAAGCCTGCAAAACCTTGAGCTGCTGCAGCTCCTCCTGACAGAAGCGCAGCTCCTCCTTTAGCTGGCCCTGCACCTCCAGAAGCCGCCCCTGCTCCTGCTGGCTGATCTGGTACAGCTGCTGCAGCTCCTGCAGCTTCATCTGCAGTTCCCTGTGCTGCTGGCGGAGAGGGTAGTTATCCTGGGAAGTCCTGGACCAATTGGTCTGGCCTCCGCTTAGAGACCCCCGGCCATTTCCCTACATCGCCCATGGGGCCTGGCAAAGGACCAATCAGGGAAAGTGGTGGACAGTACAGAAAATCAGCATTTAAGTCGATCTGGTCGACAACTGGCTTTTACTCACACAGGGTGAGTAGGAAGTGGTGTCAGACAAGTGGCTGTGGACCTGGTTTTCTTTGTTATTTGCGGTGTCCCACTCTGGTGGTGGGGGGAAACATTTAGGGATAGAGTTACCACCTTTGACCAGCCCTCCCCGCCCCCTCAACCCCATGCTGTGAAGGAACCAGGCAACCTAGCCTAGGTTTGAGACTAATCCCTGACATCATGGGGCAGAACTTCTCTGACAGAGTGGTTCATCCTGCTGTACTGTACTTTCCCAAGCACTTAATACAGTACTCAGCACACAGTAAGCACTTAATAAATACGATTGAAAAAATGAATGAATGAATGAGAGCCCCACAGTTCCCCGGGCAGGTGGCAACCTAGCCAGGAGGGCTGTTTAGAAGAAGCTTTGTGGCTGCCTCATTCTTCACAATTTGCAAAACGCCTCTACCCAGCAGAGGAAATCAAGAGCCCAACTGGGGACCGAGGACAGGCCCAAGGATGTTCCCAAAGCCATCCCGGGGAACTGCCAGGGAGAAAGGCGGAAGAAACAGTGCCCTCCTTCTCCCCGATATGGAGGCCGGATCTCCCCTCTCCAGGTAGCCCACAGAGAATATGTCAAATACCACCCTGCGTGTTGTCTCCCTAGGCAGCATCTTGAGATCCAACTCATGGGCAATGTGGCCACCGGGAATTTAGTTGGGAGAATGCTCCCTCCCAACCGAACCCCATCCCTTTGCTTCCTCCACTCCCCTGCCTCTGGCGTGGTTACCCTAAAGGGAAGGGTCTCCTGTCTTCCCCTGGAGAGAGAGTCCCCCTTTGGCTCCTGACGCTCCCGCTCGCACCTCTCTAGCTGGGGTTACTTCGCTGCTGTTGCTGCTGCTGTGGTGGTGGTGGTGGTTGCTGCCTTCAGGAAGAGTGGGGACAGCCTTGGACTCCCGGAGCTCCTGCAGTTCCTCCTGACAGCTCTGTAGCTCCCTCCGCAGCTGCTCCTGCACCTCCATCCACTGCC
Source organism: Tachyglossus aculeatus (assembly GCF_015852505.1). Taxonomy (NCBI): domain Eukaryota; kingdom Metazoa; phylum Chordata; class Mammalia; order Monotremata; family Tachyglossidae; genus Tachyglossus; species Tachyglossus aculeatus. The sequence continues at coordinate 43,086,035 of NC_052075.1, read as the reverse complement.
TCAATTCCTGCTTCAGCTGGTCCTGCTCCTTGAGGCTGTCTTGGTACATAGTCTGGAGTTTCTGCAGCTTGACCATGAGCTGGCTAATTAAGTCTGCCGCCTGCATCGGGGGAGGCGGGCAGTGTGCTTTAGAGACCCCTGGCCCAAGCTCCGTCAGAGAAAAGTGGGGCCCATGCCCTTCCTTACACTTTTCCTCCCCTTGACCGATGCTCAGCTGGTCCAAGGGGGTGTCGTGTGTGCAGTACATCATGGTCCCTGATGACTGCCGTGGGGCGGCTGACAATGGAATTCCCAGATGACCCTTCTGGTCTGCCGTGCCCAGGTGAAATGTCCCGCCTGCTTGGCAGGCAGCTCCATGGTTGTCAGCCACCCACTTTCTAGCCAGAGCGGTCTTGCCCAGCCCTAGAAGGCCCGCCTTGGGTGGGTGGCAGTGGGTGCTGAGGATCATCCCCTCAGCTTGGCCTGAGGAGGAGGCCCCAGCCTCTCTCCGGTTCTCAGCATACTGAGCAGCACTGCTGCAGGGTGGATCCAAGCAAGGGAGGTGGCGCAGCACTTGGCATCTTCTAGTCCTACTGTCCAAGGCCCATCCTCCCTGATCCCCTTCCGCCTCTCCTTTTGTACTAGTATTTCCTTAACAAGCACCTGACCTCATCACTCAGTTCCCCTCTGGCACCACCCTTGGGGCCATTCTCTCTACCTCCCGGTCTCGTCTCTCACCCAGGCTGTCATTACCTCAGTGCTTTCAAAGCTGCTGCCGAAGTTGTCATTGCTCAAGTCACTTGGAAGGGAAAAGACAGGGGTGCTTGGGATTTTGAACAGCTTTACTTCCTCCTGGCATAGGTGTAGTTCCTCCTGCAACAGCCTCCGCTCCTCCAGGAGCCTTCCCTGCTCATCCTGCAGCCACTTCTGTTGTTCCTGGCTGATCTGGTACAGGTCCTGCAGCTCCCGCAGCTTGCCCAAGATCTCCTCAAACTGCAGTGAGGAAAGTGGGCTGGGGGGAAGGCACCCTTATCCCAGGAAAGTCCGAGGGCAGGGACCTCACCCCACCCCAGTGCAATTGCCCAGTGGGGATTGATGGATGGCCTGAACAAGTAAGGTTGCACTGCACGCCGGGACTTGGGCCTCTAGCCTGGATCTGGGAGCCAGAATCAAACTAGAGGATAATCACAAAGTGCCTCTGGTGGGTGACGCTGGAGCAGTCTATGTTCCACTACCACAATGCGGAGCTCCCTATGCTACCAGCTCTTTCCGCTTCCCTGCGGTTTTTCATGCCAACCCTGCCTCACTCCTCGGTCCCATTGGCCAAGGAATTCCCTTTGTCCAGGGCGCTGCCCTGTGGGAGAGTTCAGAGGCCCATGGCCCACCTTCTACCCCACCTCGATCCAATGGGAATCCAACCTGGGAAGGCACAGGAGCCAATACCTCCACACCCAAATTAAAAGTAGTCGTCTCTGGCATCTGGCTTTCTTGGCTACTTGTGCAGCTAGGTGTGAGGCTCCTCCTGGTCTTAGGTGCACTCCTCTCTCCCTTTCCCTCAGCTTCCATCCTCCTTTGGAGTGAGATTTCAGCCCTCTCAGCCCACCCACCTCACTACCCCTGCATCTTGGTGGCCATATTGCCTGGGATAAACTCCTTCCTGACTGCAGGGGCCCAGCCCTCTGGATGCAGTTACCTTGCTGTGGCTGCTGTTGCTGCTGCTACTGCTGCTGCTGCTGCTGCTGAGGGTGATGGTTTGAGTTTGGGAGGACAGGGTTGACCAATATTCCTCCTGCTTCAACAATTCCTTACAGATCTGGAGTTCCTCCTGCAGCTGCCCCTGCTCCTCTATTAGATGGCCCTGATCTTCCACCAGCCGCCTCTGTTCTTCCTGGCTGGCTTGGTACAGGAGCTGCAGTTTCAGCAGCTCCTGCAACTTGTCCATCAGCTCCTGACTCTGCCAGGAGAGTGGGGGAGGTGGGAAGGCATGGTTACCTCCAGACCAGATTCTTCCTTGGGCCATTACCACAAGGATCCTCATGCCTAGTTGGGTCCACCCAGACTAGACAGACCAGCCCCTTCCTCCTGGCACCCACTGTCCAGGCAAATTACAGTGCCCATGTTGTCATGTGGCCCGGGACAGAATGTGAGGGGACCCCAAGACTGGGTGCTTGCAAGGGCCCATCTTCAGATTTCTCCCTCCCTCCCTCTTTTTCTCTCCCTCCTTCTTTCCCTCCCTTTATCTTTCCCTCTTTCTCCCTCTCCCCCTTTTCCTCCCCCTCTCCCTCTCCCCCTTTTCTCTTCCTCTTTCTTTCCCTCTCATTATTTCTCTGTCTCTCCCCCCCTTTTCTCTCTCCCTTCCACTCTTTCTCTCCCTTTTTCTCTCTCTCTTTCTTCATCCCATCTCTCTTCCTTTCCTTAGAACAATTCCCCAGGATGTTCCTCACCACCACACCGCCCATCCATCCCCTCTCCAGGCTCACCCTGCCTGGTTCCACTTTCTGGCTGTCGTTACCTTACTGCTGAAAAGACATCTGCTTTCTGGCTTGGGGCCTTGAGCGTCTTTGAGCAGGAGAAGCTCCTCCTGCAGGGATCCCTGCTTCTCCTGCAGCCACCTCTGCTCCTCCAATAGCTGCCCCTGCTCCATCTGCAGCTGCCCCAGTGACTCCTGCCTCACCTGGAACAACTCCTGCAACTCCTGCAGCTTCCTCAGTAGCTCCTCACACTGTAGTAGCAGAAATAGCATTTGTTAAACGTTTACTGTGTGCAGGGCACTGTACTAAGCCCTGGGAACTAATACACAGGTGACAGTTACTCACAGACCCTGTCTGTACTGTAGGGGAGGAGGGTACTGCAGTTATCCTGGGAGGTAGGAGGAAGAGGAGAAGAGGGGAGGAGGAGGAGAATGGTGGAGGAGGAGGAGGAGGGCAGTGCAGTTATCCTGGGAGGGAGGAGGAGGAGAAAAGAAGAAGAGGAGGAGAATGCAGGAGGAGGAGGGGCATTTAACCGTGCAGCAATCCAAGAACTCCCTGCCCTTTGCCATTGGAGCTCGGGGATATCCCTCCCCTGAGCAGCTGCCCACCTGTGCTCCTTGCCTGCTGTGTGACCCTGGGCAAGTCACTTAACTACTCTGGTCCTCAGTTTATTCTTTCTGTAAAAATGGGGATAAAATACCCAATATCCATTCTCCCTCCCCATTAGACTGTGAATCCCAGTTGGGACAGAGACTGTGTCTGATATTATAGTGCCCCTACCCTAGCACTTAATACAATATTTGTCTAGACTGTAAGCCCCTTGAGGGAGGGATGGTGCCTAACAACTCTTTACTGTCCCCAGCATTTAGTACAGTGCTCTACACATAATGAGTGCTCAATAAATACCACTGATTAATTGATTGATGCGGCATATAATAAGTGCTTAGAAATAGTAGTGGATAGAGCATGGGCCTGGGAGACAGATGGACCTGGGTTCTAATCCTGGCTGGGCCACTTGTCTGCTGTGTGACCTTGGGCAAGTCACTTTTCTGGGCCTCAGTTACTCCATCTGTAAAATGGGGATTAAGACTGTGAGCCCCAGTGTAGGACGGGGACTGTGTCCAAGCTGATTAGCTTATATCTACCCCAGTGCTTAGTAGTGTGCTTGGCACATAGTAAGCACTTAAATACCATAAAAGTTTAAAAAGCTACCAGTTACAATGAAGATGAGGCTGCCCCAGGATGGGTGCCGCGAGGAATGCTGGGACAGGGGCAGGCTGCCCCTCCTGCTCTGGTGGCTTCCAGATGCTATTCCTGCCTTCAGGACATCTCTGCTTGGATCTTACCACTCAAACCCTGTCCCCTGCCTGACTTTCTCATCAGTGTAGATGGCTCCATCATCTTCCCTGTCCCGCTAGCCTGTAACCTTAGCATTATCGTTGACACATCTCTCATTCATCCCACATATTCAATCTGTCACCAAATCCCCTCAGTTCTACCTTCACAATATCGCTAGAATCCACACTTTCTTCTCCATCCAAAATGCTGCTATGCTGATCTATGCACTTATCATATCCCACCTTGTCTACTGCATCAGACTCTTTGCTGATCCCCTTGCCTCCTGTCTTTTCCCTCTCCAGCCCATACTTCACTCTGCAGTCTGGATCATTTATTTTATGGCACTTTTAAGTGCTTATCACATTTCAAGCACTGTTCTAAGCACTGGGGTAGATACAGATTCATCAGATTGGACAAAGTCCCTGTCCTACAAGAGGCTCGCAGTCTAAGTAGACTGTTTTTTTCTAAAAAAAGTTCAGTTCATATTTCCACATTCCTCAGGAACCTCCAGTGGTTGCCCATCCACCTCCACATCAAAGAGAAACTCTTTACCATTGGCTTTAAAGCACTAAATCACCTTGTTCCCTCTTACCTCACCTCTCTGATTTCCTACAATAACTCAACATACTTCGCTCCTCTAAAGCCAACCTACTCACTCGACCTCATTCTCATCTAACTTGCCACCGACCCTTTGGCCAAGTTCTCCCTCCCTTTAATAGCTGACAAACAACTATCCCCACCTTTACAAACCTTACTAAAATCACATCTCCCTTTTTTATTTTAAAGTCTGTCTCCCCCACTAGACTATAAGCTCCTTGTGGGCAGGGAACATGTCTACCAATTTTGTTGTACTCTCCCTAGCACTTAGTACATTGGAAAAGGCACCAATTCTTTCTGCTTCCCCTGATTCAGTCACCATGGGAGACCAGAATCCTGCCTTTCTCATTCGGACCTCTTCTTCCGGTTCCTACCCTGTCCCTATTTTTCTCCATCTCCTCCCTTCATTTTGGGTTTCAAGGCCATTAGGGGCTGCATCACTTCTAGCCTGGAAAGAGTAAAATTTCCCAGAGCCCCTTGAGAGGAAACCAGAGGCTTTTCTATCCCCATATCTTCCTCATTCCCCTTAGCCCATCCCTAAACGGGAATGGGGAGGCCTCTGTATCACAGAGCCCAGAGGTGAACTGCCCCAGCTGCCTCTGGGGAGGTGAGATGGACGCAGATGACATATCTTCTGTGCTTCCTGAATGAACACTGGGCAAGTTATAATTGTACTCTCCCAAGTTCAGTGCTTTGCACACAGTAAGCACTCACTAAATAACGATTGAATGAATGAACAAAGTGCCCATTGAGATGGTGGCTGCCAGGTAGCTGGCTACATTTCTTGCCATTGCCCCAGATGACTCCCATCACAACTCCTTGACTGGGGGGACCAGTGGCAACCCCCTCCCAAGCTCGCTGTGGGCAGGGAATGCGTTTGTTATATTGTTAGATTGTACTCTCCAAGCGATTAGTAGAGTTCTTTGCATACAGTAAGCACTCAAATATGATTGATTGATTGACTGAATGAATGAATGAAAGAAAAGATTGTCACTGCTACATTTCAACTGAAAGAGAGTATGTAGGAGAGGAGAGGATGGGGCATCTCCTGTTTCTGTCAGGTCAAGCCCCAGCCTGCCTGCCGACTCTTCAAATGCTCCAGCAGAAGAAGAGTGAGATCTCTCTGAATATTTTTTTTTTGGTGGGGAGGGGGGAGTAGGAGGAGAATAAGGCTTAACAAGCAATTAAAGGAGAGTCATTACTACACCTCATGACCCTTCCCCCCACCTCTGAACAAATGCATTAGTTTCTCATTTTATGCCCAGGCTGCAGGAAACCTACTTTCCAAGTCCCCTCTAATTGTGTATTTTGAGAGAATAGAAGGGGACTTTCAAGGTCAACAAACACACACAGAGATGAAATGACCAGGTTTTCTGGAGCTCAAAGTGGGGCATGGGATGGGCTTCCTGGGGAGGTGGGAGAGGGAGGAGTCAATGGTTCAAGGAGTTGGAGTGAGGAAAAAGGCAGAGAGAAAGAGAGACAGAAACAGAGACCAAGAGGGCGAATGAGGCTGAGACTGATACAAAACAGAGACAGGCAACAGGAGCGGAGCAGTGGGAAGAGCCTGGAGACTGCTTGGTATTCCCCAGGGCAGGTTTGGGGGCCGGGTTGGGGGGAATTCCAGGAAGCTGCTCCACTGCCCGGAACCACCCCTACCTGGGTCAAAATGGACTTCTGGCAGGACTCAGGGAAAAAATGTGGGATTGTCCCACAAGGGCAGGACAGTCACTTTAACTGTAGATAGATATCTCATTGCTTTTCGCACCATTCATTTGAACATGATATATTTCTCCGATTCTCTCCCCTTGAGATCTTCCTACCTGCACTTCATTCCTTCCCTCCTTCCAACTACCTGTCTTGTGAAGGGGATGGGGAGGGGTCCTCCGGCTGCTTCCACCCACCCCCGCCTACCGTTCCCCAGGCCAGGCTTGGGAACAGGGTGGGATGGGGGGGAAGATGAATGGGAGAGTGAATTCTGAAGGTGTCTCTGTAACCTCAGGCAAGTTGCTTAACTTTTCTGTGCCTCAGTTCCCTCATCTGTAAAATGGGGATTAAGGCTGTGAGCCCCACGTGGGTCAGGGACTGTGGCCAACCTGATTAGCTTGAATCTACCCCAGCGCTTGGCACACAGTAGGTACATAGCAAATACCATAATTATTATTATTTCTGTGGTCCCATCAGAGTAAACTGCAATTATGAGATACTGGCTAATTCTGACCAGGTAAACCACACTCTTGCTGCCCTTTGGCATAAGAGTCCAGCGGGGTTAGGGCTTCTCCTCCTAAGGCTCCGCTCTGGGGCTTGTTGGGTTTATATGGGCAAAACCAACCAAAGCACAGATTAGGATAAGGTAGGAAGATGGTGGATGAGCCAGGATCAGTCCCCACAGGTTCAAAGTTGAGGAGCATCTACTTCTGGCTGGGTAGGGGCTAGAACAGTGCTTTGCACATAGTAAGAGCTTAATAAATGCCATCATTATTATTATTATTTATCTGGGTATAGCCCTATCTGTCGATCTGTCCTTTTACTTCCATCAGCTGTGGTCACAGGAAACTGAGTGGGGGCAGGGGAAGGGTACACCCAACCCTGCCCCTGTCCCTCTCACGCTCCCTCCTGAGATGCTGCCACCCCCCACCCCTTCACCAGTGTAGGTCGTTCCTATCTGAGCAACGGTTACCTTGTTAATGTGGTTGAGGTAATCGGGGGGGCAGGCTTGGCCCTTTCTGAGCTGCTGCAGCTCACCCTGGCAGAGCCACAGCTCCTCCTGCAACTGTCCCTGCATCTCCAGGAGCCGCCCCCGCTCCTCTTGGCTGGTCTGGTACAGCTGCTGCAGTTCCTGCAGCTTCATTTGCAGCAGGACTTTCTCCTGGTAGGGAAGGGGTGGGGGGGAGGAGGGTGTGTTCAAACAATGCTGTTTCCCTGAGAGATTCCTGCCTCCTCCTCCTCCTGTCCAGATCACAGGATCTTCCTCAGAAACAAGGCACTCTTAAGACCTCCTCTCCTTGCTTCCTCTCCTTCCCTGCCCTGTCTGGACCAGCCTAGCTGCTCTGCATCTGATGGCAAGGGGCAGGGACCAGGGGAAGAGGGAGGATGGAGAATGAGGAAGCACAAGATGTCCCCTTCCCTGAGTTGTGCTTACCAGGGCTTCCTCGAGTGCAGAGACTTCAAAGGAAGCAATGTGGCCTAGTGGATAAAGCAGGGGCTTGGGAGTCAGATGGACCTAGGTTCTAATCCTGTTTCTGCCACTTCGGTGCTGTGTGACCTTGGGTTCTAGACTGTGAGCTCGTGGTGGGCAGGGAATGTGTCTGTTGTTGTATTCTCCCAAGCGCTTAGTACAGTACTTGGCACACAGTAAGCAACAATGAATATGATTGAATGAATGAATGAAAGAGTGAATGGGCAAGTCACTTAACTTCTCTTTGCCTCAGTGACTCACCTGTAAAATAGGAGTGAATACTGTGAGCTCCATTGACTGGGTCCAACCTTGTATCTACCCCAGCGCTTAGTACAGTGCCTAGCAAACCACTCGGTGTACTAAGCTCTTAATAAATACCATTTAAAAAAAAGGAACCCAGAGTTTGTCCAGCCCCATCTTCAGTCCCCGTGGGGACTCGGGGAGGATGCTCTGCAGCCCACTTAGCTTTGGCTCTGCTCAGCCAGGGGCTAAAGTTCCGTCCTGCCACTCGGCTCCCTCATCTGAATGGGACATCTCCTCCCTCATCTGTTGTGCTCTGCTGTTTCCTCAGGCTGGAGGAAACCTGCTCTCTGGCCTCGGCTGGCTGTTACCTGGTCCCAGGGGCTGGAGTCACTTTTGGACGGGAGGGCCTGCGCCTCCTTGAGCTGCCGTAGCTCGTCCTGGCAGAGCCCCAGCTCCTCGCGCAGTTGGCCCTGCACCTCCAGGAGCCGCTCCTGCTCTGCCTTGCTCGCCTGGTTCAGCTGCTGCAGCTCCTGCAGCCTGTGCAGCAGCTCCTGGTTCTGTGGTGGGGGAGGTCGAGGCAGCACCGTTACCCTGAGATCCCTGCCTCCGCCACCTGAATCTCACTCAGATCCAGACACTTTGCTCTACCTTTAAGGCTTCCGTGTGCCACGGACCCGGGGAAGGGAAAGAACTTGTGGCCAGTTGCGAGAAGCCCTGATCCTTTCTCCCCACCCTCTCCTGCTGCCCCGTCTCTTCCCCGCTCTTGGGGCTTCCACCCAGGTTTTTCCAAGGGCTTCCAGCCAGGCCCTCCCCCTCCGTTTCCTCCTGGCGGCCCCTCAGCCACCCTCCGGACGGGAAAGCCACCCTGCTCCCTCTCCTTGCCTTTACCTTGTTGCTTTTTGAGACCACCTGAATTTCCCTGAGCTGCTGCAGCTCCTCCTGACAGAAGTGCAGCTCTGTCTGCAATTGCCCCTGCACCTTCAGGAGCCGCCCCTGCTCCTCCTGGCTGGCCTGGTACAGCTGCTGCAGCTCCTGCAGCTTCATCTCCAGCTCCTCTCTCTGGGGCTGGGGAGGATGTGGAGCAGAAATAGTTACACTGAGGGACTGGTGAGCCCTCCACCTTGCTGCCTGGTCCTCGATGCCCAGAATTCCCAACTTCTCCCGCTTTTCCAGGCCTGGAGGCAGGTCGGCATTTGGAAAGCCTCCCCTGCCACCAAACCAGCTGCGGGTTTGGCCTGGGCAGGTCGTTCATTTCCGGCGCTTCGCCCAAGATCCAGGCACACTGCCCATAGGAAAACACACTTACCAAGGCGAAGTCAAAGATGGTGACACATCAAGCTTTACCCAGCACCAGGGAGGATGCAGACTTTGTCGAGGGTACTGTGAGAAACTACCTTAAGAATCTTGGTGCGCTCTCTCCTCCGATGCCGGGATCACAGGATGAGGGCCCTTTCCTGGTGCCCAGCTGCCCGCGTTTGCCCCATAGGCTGCCGCTCATGATCAATGTCCGAGGTAGAAGCCAACAGCCAGTTGAGGGGGGGGGGGTCCCACCTCTCCCCGAACTACAGTGGGGTTCCCACCGGGTCTAGAGTTGCCCCCTGATCATGCCCCCTTTGCTCCCCTGCTGACCACCCCCCCTCCACCACCCCAGGAGTGGTTACCTGGGTGTTGGCACTGGGGCCCTGGGCATTCTGGAGCCGGCGCAGCTCATCCTGACAGAGCCGCAGCTCCTCCAGCAGCCGGCCCTGCTCCTCCTGGCTGGCCTGGTGTTGCAGCTGGAGTTCCTGCAGCTCCGTGAACAGCTCTTCGCACTGTGCAGAGAGGGGGCCGGGGGGTGGGGACTGGGGTAGGTGGGGGTCCGCTCCAGAAAGGGATCTTGAACTGGGGGTGGTGCCACCCCTGGGACAGGCAAGGAGCTCGCTCGTCAGCCGGCAGCAAGTCCGCCCCTCCAGGCCCTTTCCTGGGACAGCCTCGCCCTCCATCCCCGGGCCTCTTGACCACACCACCCATCCTCCCGACAGCCCACCAGTCCTCCCCTGGGTCTTACCTTGCCTTGCATCTGCTGCACTTGCTCCTCAGCCCCCAGCAGCTGCTGCCGGAGCGCTGCCTCCACCTCGGAATCTTCCTGATGCTCTCTGGCCTTGGACGGACCCGGCTCCCCCTGCAGCTCCTTCTCTGAGGCCTGGCACCCTGTCGTCAGCATCTTCTTTCGGGGGCTCGGCTCCTGCCTTGATTCCACGGCTCTCACTGCTCTGCAAGCCCGAAAGCGGGGCCTCGGTGAGAAGGGCCACCCGCCGGCTGTCCGGCTCCAGCCCAGCTCCTCCTAGTCCAGCCACTCAGCCTGCCAGAGGTATTTACCGCACATCTACCATGTGCCTGGCGCTGCGCTAATCGTGGGGGACGAGGAATGAGGTACCAAGCAAAGGCCAGATAAGACTTGGTCCCTGGCTCTCAGAGGGCAGGGAGATGGGCACTGGACCCAAGAGGAGACATTGAATACATAGAGACAAAACAACTTGAAAACGCCGGGACAAAGATAAACACAATGAGAGCTCCAGAACATTGCGGTTGCAGTTCAGCTGAGCAGGGAGGCGGGCATCGCTGACCGGGACTCAACTGTTGGCGCACAGACTTGGCCTGATGCCCAGCCCCAACCACCCTCCTTGGTCTCCAGTGGCAGGCTCCAGGGCAGAGGGCACGCCAGGGCAGCAGGGCGGGAGTGAGCCCCGGCCTGCTCCTGCTCCATCCCTAATTAGGAGAGTCCAGAGACTGAGTCCTCGTGGAACGTGCCCGTCTGTGATCGGCCCCGGGGTCCGCCCAGCCTAGTGACCTGGGCTCTGAGCTGACTTTAGGCCGGTCTGGGCTGCTCAACCCTCTAGACTGTAAACTCGTTGTAGGCGGGGAATGTGTCTTTATTGTTGTATTGTACCCTCCCAAGCACTCAGTGCAATGCTCTGCCCACAGTAAGCGCTCAATGAATGCGACTGAATGAATTGAAGCAGCATGGCTTAGTGGAAAGAGCACAAGCTCGGGAGTCAGAGGTCATGGGTTCTAATGCCGGCTCCGCCACTTGTCTTCTGTGTGATCTTGGGCAAGTCACTTAACTTCTCTGTGCCTCATTTCCCTCATCTGTAAAATGGGGATGAAGACAGTGAGCCCCACGTGGGACAACCTGATTACCTTGTATCTACCTCAGCTCTTAGAACAGGGCTTGGCACATCCACCAAGCTAGCTCTCTTCCTCCCTTCAAGGCCCTACTGAGAGCTCACCTCCTCCAGGAGGCCTTCCCAGACTAAGCCCCCTCCTTCCTCTCCCCCATCTTACCTCCTTCCCTTCCCCACAGCACCTGTATATATGTATATATGTTTGTACATATTTATTACTCTATTTATTTCTTTATTTATTTTACTTGTACATATCTATTCTATTTATTTTATTTTGTTGATATGTTTGGTTTTGTTCTCTGTCTCCCCCTTCTAGACTGTGAGCCCACTGTTGGGTAGGGACTGTCTCTATATGTTGCCAACTTGTACTTCCCAAGCGCTTAGTACAGTGCTCCGCACACAGTAAGCGCTCAATAAATACGATTGATTGATTGATGGTAAGAACTCAACAAATACCATCATCATTATTATTATTATTATTATTATTAACCCATCTCCAAAAGCCAGGAATCCCTCCCTGTCCAGCACCTCCCTGCTTCCAGGCTGTCCTGGAATGGAACGGCCTTGGGCGCTGGAGGGGCAGGCTGCTATTTGCCCCAGTTCCGCCCTGCTCGGCCTTGCCCGTTGGATGGGGCCAGTGCCCCAGGTGGGGCTTTGGGAGGGGAAAGCCTAGGGTGGCTTGCCGAGAAGGCAGATGACGGGCCGGTCCATTTGAAGGTCCCCTCGCGTTGCCCGGCCCCACTGGCCGTACCTTTGGGCCTCCAGCTCCTCCAGCTGTTCGCTTAGGAGGCCGTTGCTCTGCTGCAGTGAATGGTACTCTTCTGTCAGGATCTGGCAACGCTCACGCAGCTGCCGCAGCTCCTCTGTAAGAGGGAGAATACAAGACAGGAGCTAAATCCATGGGAGCTGGGCCCACCCGCCTTCCTGGCCTGGAAAACAGAAAGCAGGCAGCTGGCTAGCATCCTTGCACCCTCCCTTCCCCAGGGGTACACAGGGCCCAGGGCTCCTCTCCTCACCCTAGGCAGCTGCCCCTCTTCATCCCCCCAAACAGCTTTCTCAGCTGTCGCAAACCCCCTCATCTCCCTCTCCATCCCCCCATCTTACCTCCTTCCCTTCCCCACAGCACCTGTATATATGTATATATGTTTGTACATATTTATTACTCTATTTATTTATTTATTTTACTTGTACATATCTATTCTATTTATTTTATTTTGTTAGGATGTTTGGTTTTGTTCTCTGTCTCCCCCTTTTAGACTGTGAGCCCACTGCTGGGTAGGGACTGTCTCTATATGTCGCCAACTTGTACTTCCCAAGCGCTTAGTACAGTGCTCTGCACACAGTAAGCGCTCAATAAATACGATTGATGATGATGATGATGATGATGATGATGATTGGATCTCAGGGGCCCCCAAACCTCTAGCGGTTTAGCTGGGTGGAGCACTTCGGTTTCATAATAGTAATAATAATAATGATGGCATTTATTAAGCACTTACTATGTGCAAAGCACTGTTCTAAGCGCTGGGGAGGTTACAAGGTGATCAGGTTGTCCCGCAGGGGGCTCACAGTCTTCATCCCCATTTTCCAGATGAGGGAACTGAGGCACAAAGAATAATAATAATGATGGCATTTATTAAGCGCTTACTATGAGCAAAGCACTGTTCTAAGCGCGGGGGAGGTTACAAGGTGATCTGGTTGTCCCACGGGGGGCTCACAGTCTTCATCCCCATTTTCCAGATGAGGTCACTGAGGCCCGGAGAAGTGAAGTGACTTGCCCAAAGTCACATAGCTGACAAGGGGCGGAGCCGGGATTTGAACCCATGACCTCGGACTTCAAAGCCCGGGCTCCTTCCACTGAGCCACGCTGCTTCTGAGCTTATTCAGCTCTTCCTGTGTGCAGAGCACTAATAATAATAATTTGTGGGGGGTTTTAAGCGCTTACTAAGAAGCAGCTCCAAAATGCTGGGTCTCTCCCCTCATCTCTAACTGGAAGTGTTAGGTCTCTCCCCCTTCCATCTAGACTGTAGGCTTGTTATGGGCAGGGAACGTCTGCTAATTCAGTTATATTGTACTCTCCCAAGTGCTTAGTAGAGTGATCTGCACAGAATAAGAGCTCAATACCACTGATTGATTGATTTGATTGATTAATTCCATCATTTTATTCCCATAAGGGAGGCAGTAGAGCCGAATGGAAAGGCCCTGGGACTGAGAGCCAGGAGTCCTGGGTTCAAATCCTGGCTTGGCCACTGGCTTGTTGGATGCCTTTGGGGCACGTCACAACCTCTCCTGAGCCACAGTTTCCTCATCTGCAGAGAAGCAGCGTGGCTCAGTGGAAAGAGCCCGGGCTTTGGAGTCAGAGCTCATGGGTTCAAATCCCAACTCTGCCAATTGTCAGCTGTGTGACTTTGGGCAAGTCACTTAACTTCTCTGTGCCTCAGTTCCCTCATCTGTAAAATGGGGATTTAAGACTGTGAGCCCCACATGGGTCAACCTGATCACCTAGTATCCCGCCAGCGCTTAGAACAGTGCTTTGCACATAGCGCTTAACAAATACCATCATTATTATTATCTGTCAAAAGGGGCCAAAATCGATTGTGATCCCCAGGTAGGACTGTGGCCAATCTGATTCTCTGGTGTCTACCCCAGAGTTTAGCACAGAGTAAGCACTTAATAAACACCCTAATTATTATTATGACACTCTGGGTTTTATCCAGTTGTCACAGCCTTCCCTTTCAGATACTAGCTCCTGCCAAACAGCATTATCGCTAAAGACACCTGTGGAGCGGTGAGTTCGGCTAATCCCAGTGAACCTTGTTTCATTCATTCAATCGTATTTATTGAGCGCCTACTGTGGAGAGCACTGTACTAAGTGCTTGGGAATTACATGTCGGCAACATATAGAGACGGTCCCTACCCAACAACGGGCTCTTGTTTCCCAATTAGGCGCCTCTGACCCACTTCAGATGTCAGCAGAATATGGAAGCAGAGTGGCCTAATGGACAGAGCACGGGCCGGGCAGTTGGAGGACCTGGGTTCTAATCCAGGCTCCCCCACTTGTCTGCTGGGTGACTTTGGGCAAGTCACTTAACTCCTCTGAGCCTCCGTTTTCTCGATTGCCAAATGAGGATTCAATGCCTGTTCTCCCTCTTTTCTTAGACTGTGAGTCCATGTGGGACAGGGACTGTGTTCAACCTGATTAACTTTCATTTACGCCAGCGCTGAGAACTGTGCTTGACATATAGTAAGTGCTTAGCAAATACCATTAATTAATTAAAAAAAGAAGAGAAGGCAGGAATTCTGGTGACTCCCACTGCCTTACCTGCCCTTTTGTCTCCCTTGGGCAAGATGGCCCACAGCAGCCAGGCCCCATGAAAACCACCTGACATTTGAATGAAGCCATTTGCCCAACCCATGAGCTACTTGGATTCTGGTTTCCAGCTGCTATTAATGAGCAGCTGGGGCCTTCCCCAAACAGCCTGTCTTCATTATTAACCATTCTTTGCTTTTCTGACCCTGCTTCCCCTCACCCCATCCCAAGGACTAGTGGGCCTTCCTGGTAAGTCCTTCCGAGGGAGCCCATTGACAGTCTCTTCCTTTGCCTCCCGCTGGCCCCGGCCCACGTTCCCGAGCCCTCTCGGTTTAGAAGAAACCAGGGGCAGCAGGTCAGGGCTTCCTGCAGCTGGGGTGGACTGCAGCCCCTGGAGGTCCCAGTTTTGACTGATCCTGCTCTGGCCCTTCCCCTTCTTTCCTGATCTAAGGCTGGGCCACTTGTGCTCCGACTCCCTGCCTCTCGGGCCACGGTCTGTCTGCCAAACAAAGGCAACTCTCTGGAACTGCTGGTCTCAGCAAAGATGGGGGAAGGCACTGTAGACAACACCACTCTAGCGGGCACTGTGTCCAACCTATCTTGTATCTACCCCAGCGCTTAGAACGGTGCTTGACACATAGTAAGCACTTAACTAATACCAACATTATTATTATTATTCGCCATCACTGTAGACTATACCACCATCCTCTCTGTCTCATGAGCCCATATCCTTAGCATTATCCTCGACTCATCTCTCTCATTCAACCCGCACATTCAGTGTGTCACCAAATCCTGTAGTCTCTACCTTCACAACAAGGCTAAAATCTGCCCCTTCCTTCATCCAAGCTGCTACCAGACTGATCCAAGCACTTATATTATATCCAGTCATCACTACTGCATCGTCCTCCTCGTTGACCTCCTTTCTCCTGTCCATACTTCACTCTGCTGCCGGATCATTTTTCTAAAAAAAAACCCATCAGTCCACAACTCGCCACTCCTCAAAACCCTCCAATGTTTTCCCATCCTTCTTCGCATCAAACAGAAACTCCTTATCACCGGCTTTAAAGTACTCAATCAACTCTCCTGGCTTCCCCCTTTCCTCGTGAACCACCTACTACAACGCATAGCGTGGCTCAGTGGAAAAAGCACAGGCTTTGGAGTCAGAGGTCATGGGTTCAAATCCCGGCTCTGCCACTTGTCAGCTCTGTGACTTTGGGCAAGTCACTTAAATTTTCTGTGCCTCAGTTATCTCATCTGTAAAATGGGGATTAAGACTGTGAGCCCCCCATGGGACAATCTGATCACCTTGTAACCTTCCCAGCACTTAGAACAGTGCTTTGCACATAGTAAGCCCTCAATAAATGCCATTATTATTATTATTGTTATTATTATGCCAACATACTCGCTGTATCTCGATCTCATCTATCTTGCCCCCAAACCCTTGCCCACATCTTCCCTCTAGCCTAAAACTCCCCCCTCCTTCATATCCAACAGATGACCACTCTCCCCACCTTCCAAACCTTATAAAATCATATCTCCTCCAAAAGACCTTCCCTCACAACTTCTCATTTCCCCACTTTATTTGCCCTCCCCTCTGTGTCCCCTATACACTTAGGGGTATACTCCTTAAGCACACTGATATTCACCCCAGCCCCGCAACACTTAAGTACACATCTTGATACTCTTCCATTTCCCCTACCTGCAATTTATTTTCATGTCTGTCTCCCTGTCTAGACTGTCCTTGTGGACAGGAGCTAACCAACTCTATTGAACTATACTCTCCCAAGCACTCGTTACAGTGCTCTGTCCACAGTCAGTATTCAATCAATATTATTGACTGATTGAAGACACTGGCTTCAGAGCCTCGGGACAGCTAAGAAGTCACTAGACAAGAACGTTTCCTGTTCTCTCAAGCTGCAACCTGGGGAGGCTCTCGGAGATCTAGATGGCCGCACTAGGGTGCCCAACTCTGCCAACAGGGAAAAAAGATTGCCTTTAACTTTGAATCATATACCCTGTGGAGGACAGAGATGCTCCCAACACAGGCCCACTCACTCTCTGCCCGTCCCGCCACCAGGCTGGGTTGGGCTGGCCGGCGCTGAGCCGGGCTAGGTTGGACTGCCGTGTGACTTCGCTTCTCAGTGCCTCAGTTCTCTCATCTGTAAAGTGGGGATTGAGACTGTGAGCCCCATGTGGGACAGGGACCGAGTCCAACCTGTATCAACCCCTGCATTTCGTAGTGCCTGGCACATAGTAAGCACTTAACAAAGACCCCAGTTTTATTATTCTTGTTAGCATCACTATTTTATTGTTATTATTCCCGGGCCGGGCCTGGCCGGGGGGGCCCAATCCTACCTTGAAGCACGCCGACGTCGGTGAGGGCTCTGCTCTCCGTCCGCCCGCCGCTCTTCATCTGGATCTCGGCCCGCAGGGTGGTGATCTCCAGCTCGTACTCCTCCCGGGTGCTCTCGGTGCGGGCCAGCTCGGCCCGCAGCCGGCACAGCTCCTCTTGCAGGATGGCCACGTCCCCCTCGTGTTCGGCCGCCGCGTCCTCCGCCGCCTGCCGCAGGGCCTGGATCTCTTCGTGGGCCAGTCGCAGCTCCTGCTCCGCTTCCTGCAGCTCGCTCTCTTTCTCCTCCTCCAGGCAGGTGATCTCCTCCCGCAGGGACCGCAGCTGGCCTGCCGGGCACAGACGGGGAGGGAGGGCACCGTTGGCAGAGTCCAACGCGAGGCGGGTGCAGACAACCGCCCACCATCCAGACTCCGCCCCAGGTCCCGCGCTCCGGCCCGAGGCCCCCTCCGTTTCCGCATCCATCAATCCATGGAATTTACTGAGTGCCTTCTGGGTGGGCAGCGCTGTACTAAGCGCTTGAGAGAGTCCATTAGTCCTTGTTTGGGGGACTGGGACTGGTCAGGGACTCCTTGAGGCCTGGTCCCTTTGCCTGCTGTGTGGCCTTGGGCAAGTCAGTTAACCTCTCTGGGCCTCAGTTCCCTCATCTGTAAAATCTCCCTCCCACTTTGATTGTGAGTTTCATGTGGGACACGAACTGCATCCCACCTATCTTGAATCTAACCCAGCACTTAGCGCAGGGCTTAGCACATGCATGCATTCATTCATTCAATCGTATTTATTGAGCATGTATTGAGGGCAAAGCAAGGTACTAAGCGCTTAGGAGAGTACAATATAATAAACAGACACACTCCCTGCCCACGGTGAGCTTACACGGTAAATGCTTAAAACATACAACAATTATTAGTGATTCATCAGGACTGGGCGGTCATTCTCAGTCACGAAGACCATGACGGGGTGGAACATAGTCAGCTCCAAGTCCCCCTTGGGAGTTTTGGTTGCTGTTTGGCAGACCTGGGATGATTCTGGCGAATTGGGGCTCAGCCTGACCCAAATTCCTGAGTTTAGAGGAAAGACTTCTTATCTCAGGACAAAAGGGAGATAAATGGCAGCTGGACAGTGTCAGCTCACCGGATGGAGCTCCCTTTGGTCAGTGAGGCCAGCCTGGGGCCAGGGATTCAAAGCCCCTTGTCTCTGTCTGTTCCTCAGAGCCGGGGGGATAACTGGGACAAAGGGTGGGATTCCCGCCGGTGCAATGGAGCATCATCTCTGGCCTCGCCCCTGCGGGGCTCTGGGGGCACTTTCTCGGCTGTCGGAGTGGGCCGGATCGAGTGAACCGTGGACCACCCTCTGCCGGGGTCCGTCTAGGCTGGCTCGGGGCCACAGGCGTGGCGTTCTAGCTGGTCCCGTGCCAACTGGCTCAGAGAACCGCTTTGCCTTGAAGCCAGTTGGGAGGGGGTGGCCTGGCAAGTGGAAAGGAATTTTCATTCCTCCAAGCACCTACCCTTTCCATCGGGTCCTTAGGGGACCCCCAAGGGCCACGGGGTCCCGGCCCCCTTAACCAGCCCTGGAAGGTGGTGGCCAGGCCCTGAGAGATCGCTGCCTCCACCCCACTGAGGATGGTCAATTGTCTCTCCCGGGGCGCTAAGCCCACTTAACCACCACCTAATACAGGGAAAGGGCCCAGATTAGATTGTTCGCTTTTCTGGCAGGCTGTAAACTCCACCATTAGATTGGAGATTCCTTTTAGACTGTGAGCCCCCTGTTGGGTAGGGACTGGCTCTATATGTTGCCAATTTGTACTTCCCAAGCGCTTAGTACAGTGCTCTGCACATAGTAAGCGCTCAATAAATACGATTGATGATGAAGTATGCTCTCCCAAGAGTTTAGCCCAGTGCTCTGCTCAAAGTAGGAGCTAAATAAATACTACTGATTGATTGACAAAGAGGGAATCCAATTCCCATTAAGTGAGAAGTTATCTGAAGTAAACAGATTTTCCTCATTCTCCCTAAACC
The DNA here is from genome assembly GCF_015852505.1 of Tachyglossus aculeatus. Classification (NCBI taxonomy): domain Eukaryota; kingdom Metazoa; phylum Chordata; class Mammalia; order Monotremata; family Tachyglossidae; genus Tachyglossus; species Tachyglossus aculeatus. Next base: position 43,067,396 of record NC_052075.1, on the reverse strand, counting down.
CAGAAAACCCAGAGTTCGTCTAAGAGGCTTGGGCTGAGAACCCCTGGTGGGCAGTGAAGTTGGCAGCACTGACTGAAAAGGGCAGAGGATGACATGAGATCTCCAGGTTGTTTCCAGCCCTGAACTCCAGACTCCTGCAAAGCCCTGCAGCAGGCTCAAGGCATCTTCTCCTACGACTCGCTGTCATCACTTAGATCTGCCCCGAACATCCTCCCTTTTCCTCATGCAACCTCCAAGTCCTGGGGAACCCTCTCTATTTCTCTGTTCTGGGAAGTCCCATTCCAGAGCGGGATTAGACTGAAACTGGGCTCACCCCCACCATCTTTCCAGACTTGGGAGTTCCTGGAACCAGGGGTGGGCTGGGAGCCCAACCAGAGGAGTAGATAGCAGCTCAGCTTGACGACAGGGAAAGGGAACGTTAAAGATCGTTTTTGCTATCTGGGCTGTTCTCTCCTCTTCACTCCAATTCCCTCTCTCTTCCCACCTCTATCCAGAGGGGTCTCTGAAAATCCCCCCATTCCAGAAGAAAACAAGAGCTGGGGAAATGGGGCAGAACAGAACGATGAAGCTGGAGAAGGGGCATGATTGAAGGCTGTGTGCAGAGAGAATATGGAATTGCTGTTCATCAAATCCCACATTACGAGCGCAAGAGGTGAGCCATTGAAGCCGCAGCGTGGTGGGTTCAAGGCAAACCGAAGGAAACACTTCTTCCCACAGCTGGAGGAAAGCATATGGAATTTGTTCCCATTGGTAGTCGTGCTGGCTGAAAATAACAGCAGGTGCGAACAAGCGCTCCATGCTGGGTTACTAGAGGGAAAGGGGGATAGAGAAGGAAAAAGAGAAGGAAGAAGGTAAGGCTGTCAGTTGGCATGACACTAAATGTCAGGATGGATGTTAAAGAGGGCAATCAATCAATGATGTTTACTGAGTGCTTACTGCGTGCAGAGCACTGTACTAAGCACTCGGGAGAGTACGTGGCCTGGTGGAAAGAGCACGGACTGGGAGTTAGAGGACCTAAATTCTAATCTTGGCTCCAACACTGCTGGGTGCCCTTGGCCAAGTCATTTAACTTCTCTGTGACTCAGTTACTTCATCTGTAAAATGGGGATTAAGACTGTGAGCCCCCTGTGGAACAACCTAATTACCTTGTATCTACCCCGGCGCTTAGAACAGTACTTGGCACACAGTAGGCGCTTAACAAATTCCATAATTATTATTATTATTACTCTAAAGAACAGCACTTAGCACTTAGGATAGTGCTTGGTACATAGCAAGTGCTTAACAAATACCAATTATTATCTAGACTTCTAGACTGTAAGCTCGTCCTCTAGACTGTAAACTCGCTGTGGGCTGGGTACGTGTCTACTAACTCTTATCAGTACGGCGTCCAGAGAAGCAGCGTGGCATAGTGGAAAGAGCCCGTGTTTGGGGGTCAGAAGTGGTGGGTTCTAATCCTGTCTCCGCCACTTGTCAGCTGTGTGACTTTGGGCAAGTCACTTAACTTCTCAGTGTCTCGGTTACCTCATCTGTAAGATGGGGATCAAGACTGCGAGCCCAAAATAGGACAACCTGATAACCTTGTCTCTATCCCTGCGCTTAGAACAGTGCTGGGCACATAGTAAGCGCTTAACAAATGCCATCATCATGATTATTATTATCCAGTAAGGGCTCAATACTACTACTACTACTACTACTAATTTTGGTATTTGTTAAGTGCTGTTCTAAGCGCTGGGGAGGATACGAGGTGATCAGGTGGGGCTGATGTGGGGCTCACAATCTTAATCCCCATTTTACAGAGGAGGTAACTGAGGTACAAAGAAGTGAAGTATATATGTATATATGTTTGTACATATCTATTACTTTATTTATTTATTTATTTATTTTACTTGTACATATCTATTCTATTTATTTTATTTTGTTAATATGTTTGGTTTTGTTCTCTGTCTCCCCCTTCTAGACTGTGAGCCCACTGTTGGGTAGGGACTGTCTCTATATGTTGCCAATTTGTACTTCCCACGTGCTTAGTACAGTGCTCTGCACACAGTAAGCGCTCAATACAATTGATTGATTGATTGATTGATTGAAGTGATTTGCCCAAAGTCACACAGCTGACAAGTGGCAGAGCTGGGATTTGAACCCATGACCTCTGACTCCAAAGCCCGGGCTCTTTCCACTGAGCCACGCTGCTTCCCCGATACTATTGATTGACTGATCGATCTACCCGACCAAGCCAGGTGCCTGGAGGGGGGGTGAGGCTGGAAACGGCTGTGAGGGGGAGGGGATCAATCAATCAATCAATCGTATTTATTGAGCGCTTACTGTGTGCAGAGCACTGTACTAAGCGCTTGGGAAGTACAAGTAGGCAACACATAGAGATAGTCCCTACCCAACAGTGGGCTCACAGTCTAGAAGGGGGAGGCAGAGAACAAAACATACTGACAAAATAAAATAAATAGAATAAATATGTACAAGTAAGATAAATAAATAAATAGAGTAATAAATATGTTCAAACATATATACATATATACAGGTGCTGTGGGGAAGGGAAGGAGGTAAGATGGGGGGATGGAGAGGGGGACGAGGGGGAGAGGAAGGAAGGGGTTCAGTCTGGGAATCAATCAATCGTATTTATTAAGCACATAGTAAGCACTTAATAAATGCCATTATCCTCATTTATTGATGAGCGCTTACTGTGTGCAGAGCACTGTACTAAGCGCTTGGGAAGTCCAAGTTGGCAATATCTAGAGACAGTCCCTACCCAACAGTGGGCTCACAGCCTAAAAGGGGGAGACAGAGAACAAAACCAAACATACTAACAAAATAAAATAAATAGAATAGATAGGTACAAGTAAAATAAATAAAAAATAGAGTAATAAATAGGTACAAACATATATACATATATACAGGTGCTGTGGGGAAGGGAAGGAGGTAAGATGGGGGGTGGAAAGGGGGACGAGGGGGAGAGGAGGGAAGGGGCTCAGTCTGGGAATCAATCAATCGTATTTATTAAGCACATAGTAAGCGCTTAATAAATGCCATTATCATCATTTATTGATGAGCGCTTACTGTGTGCAGAGCACTGTACTAAGCGCTTGGGAAGTCCAAGTTGGCAACATATAGAGGCAGTCCCTACCCAACAGCGGGCTCACAGTCTAAAAGGGGGAGACAGAGAACAAAACCAAACATACTAACAAAATAAAATAAATAGAATAGATATGTACAAGTAAAATAAATAAATAAATAGAGTAATAAATATGTACAAACATATATACATATATACAGGTGCTGTGGGGAAGGGAAGGAGGTAAGATGAGGGGGATGGAGAGGGGGACAGGAAGGAAGGGGCTGAGTGTGGGAAGGCCTCCTGGAGGAGGTGAGCTCTCAGTAGGGCCTTGAAGGGAGGAAGAGAGCTAGCTGGGCGGATGGGCAGAGGGAGGGCATTCCAGGGGATGTCCCGGGTGTCACTCACCGGAGAGGGACTCCATGGTGCCGGTCCTGGGGGGGGCGCCCCCCCCGGACTGCCCACCGCCCACCGCGCGCCCCCTGGCGGGCCAAACGGACCGCGCGCCCCCCTGCGGGGCAAGCGGGCCGCGCGCCCCCTGGCGGCCAAACGGACCGCGCGCGTGCGCACAGGCGGGAGGGCGGCAGGAGGCGCGCGGGAGTCCTGCTGCCCCCTGCTGGGCGGCCGGGGAAGCCCGAGCGGGGCCTCGGGGTTAGGCATCGCGTGTCCACGTGTCAATGCAAACCTCTCTCCCTGTGAGACGGCGGGGGTCGGCTTGCGCTCCTTGTAGATATGAGCATGGATTTGGGTGGACGGGCAGCCTTACTTCGGAATTATTTATACATTTATGCTCCGGGGACAGGTGGCCGTGTGTCAGCGGCGCGTGTATCAATGTGCATGACAGGGCCGCTCTCAGCCGGCGAAGCTAAGGGGTCACCCACAGACACAGTCCGCTGCAGCTATAAATACACCCGGAGTTCTGGCCCTGTGCCCCAGCGCCCAGGAGAGGGAGGAAGGGATGCTCAGACCCGATGAAAATCATGTGGAGGCAGCTACTGCCCTCCTTCCCCTCCTCTCCTTCTAGCGGCCTTTCTCCTTCTCCCCCTTTCTCTACCCAATCTCTATCCCTCCCCTGCTTCTCTCCCTCTTTCCCTCATCTCTCCTCTTGCCCCTTTGTGCTGTGTCCTTCCCACACCCAGGGCACACTCCTCTCCCCCAGCCCTCTTCTCATGGTATTTGTTATGCACATTCTATGTGCTGGGCACTGTACTGAGCAGTGGAGTAGGTACAAGCTAACCAGGTTGGACACAATCCATGTCCCGCACGGGGCTCACGGATTTAATCTCCATTTTTACAGATGAGCTAACTGAGGCACAGAGAAGTGAAGTGACTTGCCCAAGGCTGCACAAGCAGACCTCGGCTTCTTCAACTCCCAGGCCCGTGCTCTTTTCACTAGGCCTTGCTGCCCTCCCGTTGCCCGTCTCTTCCTCTGTCCTCTCTGCTTTCTTCCCTACTCTGTGTTGTTTTCTAAGGCGAGCTAAAGCAGGCGCTTCTTCCTCCTATGCTGGTTTTGCTGGTGGACGCCTACGCCACTCCTTTCCAGAGTTAGCTGCCCACGGAGGCTGGTCAGTGTGTGTTGTGGGGGCATTTCTGAGCTGCTGGCATTGCTTCCAGGAAGGCAAGAGATCATCCCCCACCTCCTCCTGCTCCATCTCAAGAACCCCGACTAGATTAGCAACCCCCGCCCCGCCATGTCCTCCCCCAAGGAAGCGGGTTACCTTGGAGTCTCTGTATCTGCTTGGAGAAGGTCTCTGCCTGCTGGGCACTGGCCATTCGCTCATCCTCCAGGAGTCCTGACCCAGGAGCAGGAGGGACACAGCGTGAGGTCTTCAGGATGGGTTGGCAGCCCCTCTGTCCCCCTCCTCCTCCTGCCCCCTCACTCCCTCAGACCTCTCCTCTCCTGGGGCCCGGCTCTTGGCACCCACCAAATGGGGAGAAGAATTCTGGTCACAGCGCCAGGCCTCTCGGTGGGAGGAGACCCCCGTGACCCCACCTCTGACCCCAACTCGCCCCTCACCTTGCAGCTCGAGGGAGTCGTCCTCATGCTGGCCGGCCAGGGCCCTGGTCTGCTCCAGCTCCGTCAGCAGCTGCAGGACTTGGGCCCGCAGCTCCTCCAGCTCCACCTCCGTCAGGTCCAGTTCCCGGGCTTTGCCTTCCTCCAGGGTCCCCACACCGTCACCCTCCTGAGGTAGCTGCTGCTCTTCTTTCTCCTCCTCCTCCTCCTCCTCCTCCTCCTCTTCATACAGGGCTGGCAGAATGGTTTCGCCTGGGAGGCAGATCTCTGCAGTATCAGGGCACATCCCCCAGCCCCATGCCCACCATCCCCCAGCCCCATCATCCCCTAGCCCCATCACCCCCCAGCCCCATGCCCACTATCCCCCAACCCCATGCTCACCATCCCCCAGCTCCATTATCTCCCAGCTCCATTATCCCCCAGCCCCATGCCCATCATCCCCCAGCTCCATGCCCACCATCCCCCAGCCCCATCATCCCCCAGCCCCATGCCCACCATACCCCAGCCCCATCATCCCCCAGCCCCATGCCCACCATCCCCTAGCCCCATGGCCACCATTACCCAGCCCCATGCCCACCCTTCCCCAGCCCCATGCCCACCCTTCCCTAGCCCCATCAATCCCCCAGCCCCATGCCCACCCTCCCCTAGCCCCATCATCCCCCAGCCCCATGCCCACTCTCCCCCAGCCCCATCATCACCCAGCCCCATGCCCACCCCCCCAGCCCCATCATTCCCCTTGTACATATTTACTATTCTATTTATTTTATTTTGTTAATGTGTTTTGTTTTGTTGTCTGTCTCCCCCTTCTAGACTGTGAGCCCGCTGTTGGGTAGGGACCGTCTCTATGTGTTGCCAACATGTACTTCCCAAGTGCTCTGCACACAGTAAGCGCTCAATAAATACAATTGAATGAATGAATGAATGAATCCCCCAGCCCCATGCCCACCCTCCCCTAGCCCCATCATCCCCCAGCTCCATGCCCACCCTCCCCTAGCCCCATCATCCCCCAGCTCCATGCCCACCCTACCCTAGCCCCATCAATTCCCCAGCCCCATGCCCACCCTCCTCTAGCCCCACCATCCCCCAGCCTCATGCCCACCCTCCCCTAGCCCCATCACCCCCAGCACCATGCCCACCATCCCCCAGCCCCATCATCCCCCAGCGCCATGCCCACCATCCCCCAGCCCCATCATCCCCCAGCGCCATGCCCACCATCCCCCAGCCCCATCATCCCCCAGCCCCTTGCCCACCATCCCCCAGTCCCACCAGCCCCATGCCCACCCTCCCCCAGCCCCATCAGCCCCCACATCCATACCCACCTTCCCCCAGCCCACGCCCACTGCCCCTCCATGCCCACTGCCCTGGCAGAGCTGAGCAGCGGGTGAGCACTGGCAGGCTCCCCCCGCCCCCTACCCCTCGGAGCACTCAGAGGGAAACTGAGACCTCTGACTCTTTTTGGAGTCCGAAGATTTAATGGTACTCGTTAAGTGCTTACTATGTGCCAGGCACTGGACTAAGCGCTGAGGTTGATACAAGCTAATCAGGTTTAACACAGTCCGTGTCCCAAACGGGGCTCACAGTCTTAATCCCCGTTTTACAGATGAGGTAACTGAGGCACAGGGAAGTTGAATGACTTGCCCAAGGTCACACAGCAGACAAGTGGCAGAGCTGAGATCAGAACCCAGGTCCTTCTCACTTCCAAGCCCCTGCTCTATCCACCGGGCCATGCTGCTTCTTTATTCAGTCATTCAATCGTATTTATTGAGCGATTACTGTGTGCAGAGCACTGTACTAAGCGCTTGGGAGAGTACAGTGCAACAGGGTTGGTAGAAACGTTCCCTGCCCACAACGAGCTTACGGTCTAGAGGGAGAGACAGACATTAATATAAATAATTTGTATTAGATCACTTATAGATATGTACATAAGTGCTGTGGGACCTGTGGAGATCATGTCTACTTCACCAGCGACCCCTTTCTCACGTCCTCCCCCTAGCCTGGAACTCCTTCCCCATCCATACCCACACTCTCTCCACCTTCAAAGGATTATTCAGGTCACATCTCCACCAAGAGGCCTTCCCTGACTAAGCCCTCTTTTCCCTGGCTTACTTGCCCTTCTGTGATGTCTACGAACTTGGAACTGTGACCGTTGTACATTTAATACTTCCCCCGTCCCCAACCCTGTAGCGGTTATGTATCTTGAAATAATATATTATTAATTATTTATTCACACGGTCTCCCCTCTAGACCGTAAACTCGTAATGGGCAGGGAACGTGTCCACTAATTCTGTTGTACTCTCCCAAGCGCTTAGTACAGTGTTCTGCACATAGTAAGCCCTGAATAAATATCATTAATTGATTGATCGAGGTGGTCCCCAACACCCAGGAGACATAGTCCTGCCTTGGTCGTCTGGAGTTTGGCCCGAAGATGTCTTGCACATACAGATACCTCCCCTTAGACCTGTGTCTCCCAGAGCCTTTTCATCCCATGACATCCCCGCTTCCTCTAGCTCCCCATCACCGCTTCACGGGCGAAATGAAAGATTGGCATTTTTGCTTGCAGGTGCTGTCATCAGTAGCGGCGGCAGCAGCCGTTCCGAGTTCGGCACTTGCAACCTCTCGGCGTTGCAGCCCATCTTTGAGGCTGGGTGGGAGGGGCTGGGGTTGCCGGGAAAGAAGGTCTTGGAGGGGGAGGATTCCGGCTCCCCCGGCCAAAAGACATTCGGTCCGCAATTCTCTGACATCATTACCCAACCCCACACCTCTCTTCAAATGGCTTTAGAATCTCAGCTCCAGCTGGACAGCAGCAGGTTAGGGAGGATCCCAGGGGACCAGAGGCCAAAATTCACCCCCTCCCCTAACTGGCATTTCTGGTGCTTTTACCGGGACTGGCAGAGCCGGGGAGGGAGGGAAAGGGAAGTTGGGGAGGTAAGGGAGAAGAGCACTGACCAGTCTGTCCTGGGGTCCCAACAGCAGGCAGTGCCATTGGGTTTTTTCCCTGCAGAGTAAAGCAGTCCTGCCTTAGAGGTCTCAGGCCCCAGACAGACCAGTGGCCCTACAAGACCACCTTGCTGGGACCGCTTTCCTTTATCCATCCCCTCGGCCCTCACTCCCAGCGGCTCCTCCAGCAGCCCAAGCTTTTGGGGGCCTCCAGATCCTTTCCAGCGGGTCTTCGAAACCGCCTCAGAGAAACAGCGTAGCCTAATGGAAAGAGCACGGGGCTGGACGTCAGAGGAGCGGGGTGCTAATCCCGGCTCTGTCGCGTGTCTGCGGTGTGACCTTGGGTGAGTCACCTAACTTCTCCGTGCCTCAGTTACCTCATCTGTAAAATGGGGATTCAATCCTCCCTCCTACTTAGACTGTGAGCCTCTTGTAGGACAAGGACTGTGTCCAAACTGATGGACCTGTATCTTCCTCAGCACTTAGAGCAATGCTTGGCACACAGTAAGTAGTTAACAAATATAATAATAATCATGACTCCCCTTCTGGCGGGGGCTCTCTGGGTACGACTTCTGAAATGGAACCCGGGATCGAAGCAGGGCTGGGTCTGCAGGGAGGACTGAACTTCAAGAAAGGTCAGTCAGTCAACTGCATTTATTGAGCACTTACCGTGTGCAGAGCACTGTGCTAAGCGCTTGGGAGAGTAAAATACAGCAATAAACAGACACATTGCCTGCCCACAACGAGCTTACAGTCTGGGCTGGGGTGGGGCGGGTGGGGAGATAGACATTAATATAGGCTAGGCAGAGGGAAGTGGGGGTGGGGAGGAAGGGGAAGACATACCATCCATGGTGGGTCCACTCCGACGGTCCAGAGCGCCCCAGCGCTGGGCTCTCTTCCCCTCGTTGCCCTCTGCTCCTTCACAGGATCCTGCAGTGGTCAAATCCAGTCCTGAAGACAGACAGGGGTGTGTGTGTGTGTGTTGTGTGTGTGTGTATATCTGGCATGACCCTCTGGTCTTGATGGGGAGAGAGGGTAGGGTGGCGGAAGGCAAGTGAGGTTGTCAGAGAGAGGCTGAGCTCAGGACAGCCATCCCGCCCAGGTAGCAGAGAGTAGGGGTCCTGGGCTCTGTGGGGCTTGGTGGGCCCAGCGGGGCTGAGAGTCTAAGGACATAGATCCAAATTAAGTCCTCATTCGCCCCCCTTTCCCTCCCCCAACTCTATCCCACGTTCTAGGCCGCTGTTCCCCCTGCAGCCCCCCAACCGGACCTCTGGTTTCCGTGGATCCAAAGCTGACTGACAGTGTTCTCTCTGGCTTATTTCTCTCCTGCTTGGGCACAGACAGCAAGGGTAGGAGTATATTTAGCACGGAAAGGGAGAGAGGGAGGAGGTGAGAGAGAGGGGGAGAAGAGTCGGGGAGCAGGAGAGGGAGAGATGATGGAGAGGGAAGAGGTAGGGGGAGGAGGAAAGGGAGGGAGGCATCCTCTCCCTCCTCCCCAGAACTGTAACTAAGACTCCTCTCCCCTTGTCCTCTCTCCTGTCCACCCCTGCAGCCTCTCAGGGGTTGGCTTTCTGGGTTGGGGTTAGATCACGCAGGCAGGGAGGAAGTGGGGGGGCTTTCTGGTGGGTTGGGGGCTGTAGAGGCAGGAGGGAGTTGATCTCCAGGTGGGGGTGCAGGTGGAAAGGCAGAAATGGGTGCCACCCCGGCTCCTCCCACCCAGCCAGAAACATCCCTCGGGGCCGAGCCCCGGGCCCATCGGGACTGGGGAAGCTCTTGGGTCAGAGCAGGTGGGGAGATTCCCGGGGAGAGGAAGGTGGGATGAGGGGAGCGGTGGGAAGAGTGGGGGAGAGTAAAGGAGAAGGGGGAAAGGGAGGAGGGAAGCAGGGATGGGAAGAGGGAGGCAGGGAGACAGGACGAGAGAAGAGTTGGAGGGAACCGGTAGGTAACGGAGAGACAGGAAGGGCAGGAAAGATGGAGATCGGGGCGGGGGGTGGGAGGGTAGAGACCGTGAGCCCGTTGTTGGGCAGGGATGGTCTCTCTCTGTTGCCGAATTGTACTTTCCAAGCGCCTAGTCTAGTGCCCTGCCCACAGTAAGCGCTCAATAAATACGGCTGAGCGAATGAATGAAGGGATGCAGAGTTAAGGACAGAGGGATGGAGAAGAAAAATAGAAGAGGGGGAGGAGAGAGGGATGGAGAGGAGGAGATCCGGGGGGCTGAGAGAGAGAGAGGAACTAAGAAGCGGGGGTGGGGGAGAAGAGAGAAGGAGGTGGGCGAGGCGGGCCCCTGACCTGCACGAGTCCAGCTCCCGGCCCCAGGCCCGGCCCCGGCCTCCATGGCTGCTTCTGCTCGCCCCGCGGAGCGCCGAAGCCGCAGAGCCGGAGGGGCGGGGCGGGGCGGGGGGCGGAGGGAGCTGACCAGGCCCCGGAGACCAGGCCCCCCACCCCCCTTCCCATCCCCCAGCCCAGCCCTACCTATGGGGTCCCCAGGGCCCCCGACCCCAGACCCCTTAACTCCCCTCTGCCTGGCTTGCCTCCCGGTGGGCATCATCCAGGCCCCCTCCCCCAGTCCCCTTAACTCCCCTCTGCCTGGCTTGCCTCCCGGTGGGCATCGTCCAGGCCCCCTCCCATCTTCAACAGTGCATTGCACAGAGTAAGCGCTTAACAAATACCATCATTATTATTAACCAGGCCTGCCCCCCTCTTGCTCTCTGGGGGCGGGGCGCAGGACCATCAGCCAGACCCCCTGGGAGCCAGGACTCCTGAGTTCACACGAGGGCTCTGCTTCCGAAGGGCAGCCAGAAAGAAAGAAAGAAAGAAAGAAAGAAAGAAAGAAAGAAAGAAAGAAAGAGAGAGAGAGAGAGAGAAAGAAAGAAAGAAAGAAAGAAAGAAAGAAAAAGAGAAAGAGAAAAAGAGAAAGGCATTTGTTAAGCGCTTATTAGGTGCAAAGCACTGTTCTAAGCCCTGGGGGGATACAATGTGATCCCGTTGTCCCACGTGGGGCTCACAGTCTTAATCCCCATTTTTAGAGATGGGATAACTGAGGCCCAGAGAAGCTAAGTGACTCGCCCAAGGTCACACAGCAGACTTGTGGTGGAGCTAGGATTCGAACCCATGACCTCCGACTCCAAAGCCCGGGCTCCTTCCGCTGAGCCACGTTGCTTCTCTAAAGGGGCAGCTTCTCTAAGGAGCAGCAAGGAGGAGTGAGAAAAGAGGGGCTGTCTTGCCTGGAGGGCCGGGAGCCAGGATAACTGGGTTCTGCATTCATTCATTCCATCATATTTATTGGGCACTTACTGTGTGCAAAACGCTGCACTGAGCGCTTGGAAAGTACAATTCAGCAAGAGACAATCCCTGCCCAACAACGGGCTCACAGCCTAGAAGGGGGGAGGCAGACAACAAAACAAACAAAGTAGACAGGCATCAGTAGCATCAATATCAATAAATAGAATTATAGAGATATACACATCATTAATAAAATAAATAGAATAATAAATGTGTACATATATACACAAATGCTGTGGTGCGGGAAGGGGAGATAGAGCAGAGGGAGGGAGTCGGGGAGATGGGGAGGGGAGGAGGAGCAGAGGAAAAGGGGGGTGCAATCAGGGAAGGCCTCCTGGAGAAGGTGAGCTTTCAGTAAGGTTGACCGCTCCCCTGCTGCATGGCTCCTGATGAGCGATGTAATAAATAATAATAATATTTGTTAAGCACCTACTATGTGTCAAGGACTGTTCTAAGAGCTGGGGTAGATACAAGTAATCTGGTCCCACATGGGGCTCACAGTCCAAGTAGAAGGGAGAACAGATATTGAATCCCCATTTTGCCACTGAGGGAACTGAGAGCCAGAGAAGTGAAGTGACTTGCCCAAGGTCACACAGCAGGTACATGGTGGAGATGATAATAATAATAATAATAATGGCATTTATTAAGCGCTTACTATGTGCAAAGCACTGTTCTAAGCGCTGGGGAGGTTACAAGGAGATCAGGTTGTCCCACGGGAGGCTCACAGTCTTAATCCCCACTTTACAGATGAGGGAACTGAGGCACAGAGAAGTTAAGTGACTTGCCCAAAGTCACACAGCTGACAATTGGTGGAGCCGGAATTTGAACCCATGACCTCTAACTCCAAAGCCTGTGCTGTTTCCACTGAGCCACGATTAGAACCCAGGTCCTCAGTCCGCCACCCTTAGCTCAGGCGGAACTCTTGCTCCTCTGGTGCAGCCAGCTCTGGGGCAAACCTTTGCCATAGCTGCCTTCTATGGAGCAAATGTTTCCTAGTGACTCCTGGGGGAATGCTAGGGGATCTCAGCCGGATGGCAGGCAGATTGGGTGTAGGGGAAGGATAAGGAATGCACTTGGGACCAGGGCTGGCATCTCAGGGTCTGGAACTGAGCAGGGGTGGGGGCGTGATTCTCTCCCCCACGATCATCTACAGCCTGAAGCTTGTCAGAGAAATTGTTTCTGCTTGCCCATCCTCAGAGCCTCATGCCCAGCTGTTGGCTCCTTTAAACAGCTCCTCTCTCACACCCCTACCCACTGCCTCCCCTCCCTGACCCAGTTATTTTGGCTCTCTGTTTCTTCCTGGGGCCCATCCCCACAGCCTATCCCCAGGGTCCAATGCCAGGAACCATCTTTAGGTCCATCCTTGGGGATATATTCTGGGGTCCACTCCCAGGACTCCATTACCAGGGCCCATCCCTGGAGTCCATCCTGGGGTCCATCCTTGGGACCATCTTTGGAGTCCATCTCCAGGGTCCATCCTGGGGCTGATCCTGGGGTCCATCCTCAGTGTCCGTTCCCAGAGTCCATCCTGTGGCCCATCCCTGGGCTCTGCTGCAGGACACCTTTCAAATCATGGCCCAAAAAGACTACCAAGTCCAAACACACACTCACACCATCTCTCATGCAAACCCTTAGTGACATAATAATAATAATAATGGCATTTATTAAGCACTTACTATGTGCAAAGCACTGTTCCAAGTGCTGGGGAGGTTACAAGGTGATCAGGTTGTCCTACAGTGAGGGGGTCTCACAGCCTTAATCCCCATTTTGCAGATGAGGTAACTGAGGCACAGAGAAGTGACTTGCCCCAAGTCACACAGCTGACAATTGGCAGAGCCGGAATTTGAACCCATGACCTCTGACTCCAGAGCGCGTGCTCTTTCCACTGAGCCACGCTGCTTCACATGTATGCATCCAGTCCATCATAACCATCATAAGCCTATTCAGTCACACTCATACTCTTCACACACTGGTATGTTCATGGACAGTATTATGCAACTCTCTCTCTCTCTCTCTTTGCAGAAAAGTGGGAGAGAGTAATGGTAGACTTCAGCCACTGTGCAGTGATTCCTTCTCCTGGTCTCACCCCCTCTCCACTGTCAGACACTCAAGCTCAGCCGGGTGGGAGCGGAGAGGATATGCCTACGCAGGAAGCACAGTACTTGCTCTGTGGGACTGTAGTTGCCCGTACTCTCAGCCTGTGCTGGGCTCCATCGCCCACAGGCTTCAATACATTAAGCCCAACAGATGCCAGCGGTGCCTGATTCCTGTTTTGAGAATTCCTTTCACCCGCCAAGGTCCGACTTCCCCATCACTCCTGCCCTGCAGAGGGACAGCACTCATATTACTCAGACATGGCCCAAGTTGGCATTTTTTGGCCAACCCTCCTTTTAGGGAAAGTGAAGTTCAAAGGTATATACAAAAGCCCTAGTCCTGAGCCATCCAGCCTATTGGACACCAAAACACACACACACACACACACACACACACACACACACACACGCACACACACACACACACACAAACACGCAGACCCATGCTCCTCTCTCATTATCTCTCATCCTTTATCTCCCCGGCACCCATAGGGTGAGGCTGCAGGGTAGAAAGATACCACACTGCACTGAATTTTTCAGCAGATAATTGCAGCACCTCTCACTCATGAAGCGGGCCACCTCTGGCTTCTAGGGGATTATTACCTGGGGGCCCGCTGTCTTCCCACCTCAGATTGCAAGCTCTTCCTTGGCTTGGGCTCTGCAGGCCCAAGGCTCCGGAGAGTTAGGAAAAGCCTCAGACTCGGACTTCAGCACCTGCAGACCGGTTTTTGCTTGCGCAGTTCCGTGAGCCACAAATTCTGTGAGTGGGCTGAGGGACTTAACCCCATCCCATCCCTTTCTGCTGCTCTCACCCATACGTTGGGGGGTAGACCAGGCCCACGGATGGAGAGCTGCTCCTGCCTTTCCCAACACTAGTTGTCCCACTCCCATACACGTGCAAGCACACCCCACCCCCACGCACACGTACCTCGGCAGTGGCCAGAGGCCCGTGAGGCTCAGAGGCACCCACTCCATAGGGTGGGTCATGGGGATCATGGCCCCTGTAGACTCAGCACCATAGGGGAGACACTATTACGTTCATTCCCAACGTTTTGGGGCTAGCTTGTCTCACCCCTTGGAGCCAGAAAGGAGCCAGCAGGTTGACTTTACCCCACAGACCCCCGATGGGCACCCGGTCCCTCCTCGGGGGATCATGGTGTAGGGGCGTGGGGCTGCTTGTAGCCAGTTGTGCCAGGGCAGCCCAGAAGCGCAGTCCTCTCCCCTCCTGCCCCCTGCCCCAGCACCCAGCAAGGACCTAAAGCAGGCTTCCCCTGGGCCCCTAAGCCATTCTGGGTTTCCCCCAGCCTCCTAACTTCTCCCCCACCCCCAGTCCTGCTCCCAATGCCTGCCTTCTCGATGCTCCACCCCAGGGGCATTTGGGCTTTCTCACTCCAGCCCCAGTCCACTAGCCATGGGAGTGGGGGTGGCAGCATTCGACAGAGCCCCCACAGCCCCGGGTCTCGGGGGTGAGATTGAAGAGGGATGGGGTTGGCCATCTGGGCTGCAGGACTGTGGCAGGGAGGGACTGATTCTTCTGTCCTCATGGGAAGCTGGGCAACGAGATGGGCCAGGGCTGGGGCCAGAGTGGCGTTGGGGTGGAGAGGGAGGTTGTCCACTCCGCAATCAGCTGAGGGAGCAGTTTGTTTTAATCACCCTGCAACCTGGGGTCTCAAGGGGCTCAGCTGCCCAACTGTAGCTCAGTAGCTCACGTTTCCTGCAGATGCCTGAGATTGCTTTTTCCTAGCCTCAGGATCTTCCCCTCTTTGCCCCCAGAACCAGCTCCTTCCCCTGGGCCAGACCGGCCCCTTTCCTTCCAGGCTGCCCTGGACTCCTAACTCCTCCAGGCTGTCCCTGGGCCCCTAATCCCCACCCCCTAGGCTTCCCCCAGGTCCCTAACCCACGCAGAAGTAGCAAGTCATAGTGATAAGCAGCATTGTGTAGTGGACAGAGCACGGGCCTGAGAGTCAGAAGGTCATGGGTTCTAATCCCAGCTCTGCTACTTGTCTGCTGTGTGACCTTGGGCAAGTCACAACTTCTCTGGGCCTCAGTAACCTCATCTGAAAAATAGGGATCGCGACTGTGAGCCCCATGTAGGACAGGGACGGTGTCCAACCCAATTTGATTGTATCCACCCCAGCGCTTAGTAAAGTGCCTGGCACTTAGTAAGTGCTTAACAAATGCCACTATTATTACTTTTATTATTATTAACTCCCTCCAGGCTTCCCTTACCTTAGCCCCCTAACCCCTCCAGGCTTCCACCCAAGACCTTAGCTAGTCCCTCCTCCCCACCTAGCAACTTTCCCCTCCTCCAACCCTTTCCCGAGGCTCTCCCAGGCCCC
Source organism: Tachyglossus aculeatus (assembly GCF_015852505.1). Classification (NCBI taxonomy): domain Eukaryota; kingdom Metazoa; phylum Chordata; class Mammalia; order Monotremata; family Tachyglossidae; genus Tachyglossus; species Tachyglossus aculeatus. The sequence continues at coordinate 43,051,670 of NC_052075.1, read as the reverse complement.
TTCCAACTCCCTTCCTTCCCCTGGAGCCTCTGCGGCCAGGGAGGAAGAATGGGCCAGGAGAAGGCTTCAGCCCCAAAACCTGACTCCTTACCTGGGTTTGTCTTGAGGCAGGGAGCTGGGGCTCAGTGGATGTAATTAATAAAATTATTATTATTATTACTATTATTATCATTATTATTACATAAAACTAAGGGCCAGATAATCCCCTCCATCCATTCTGGCTCCCCAGCAGGCTCTCCCCTGCCTGCCCTAAAATAAAACCAGGTGGAAAAAACAGGGCTCGTCCGGGATTTGAACCCGGGACCTCTCGCACCCTAAGCGAGAATCATACCCCTAGACCAACGAGCCGGTGATAGGAGTAGCTGGCCAGATGTGGTCTTCTTTGCCACATCAGCAGCAACTGAGGCTTCTGGTTTCAGGAGGCGGCTCCTTTCTCTCCACCCTACCTGGCTGAGAGCCCAGGCCTAGTCCATTCCACTCTGTTCCTCCCAGCCTCCCTCTCCCACTTCTCCTGGCTCTTCCTTCTTTCTCCTCTCTGCCCCCAGACTCAGACCCTCATTGATCAACTGATTTGCAAGGCAGGGGCAGGCATCGTCCCCCCTCCCCCCAGCAACCCAATGCCGGGAGGAGAGTAGTCTAGTGCTATTCCACAACAGGAGGCTTCTTGTTTTTGGCTGCGGCAGTGTCCAGATTTAGTTTCAAATCCAGCCAATGGCTGCCCTGGAGTCAGAGGTCATGGGTTCAAATCCCGACTCTGCCAATTGTCAGCTGTGTGACTGTGGGCAAGTCATTTCACTTCTCTGTGCCTCAGTTCCCTCATCTGTAAAATGGGGATTAAGACTGTGAGCCCCCCGTGGGACAACCTGATAACCTCTCCAGTGCTTTGAACAGTGCTTTGCACATAGTAAGTGCTTAATAAATGCCATCATCATCATTCAAATCAATCAACCAATGCTATTTATTGAGCATAGCAGAAATAAATGCTATGAGCTGAGCCCTGTACTTAGCACTTGGGAGAGTACGATGGAGTTGGTAGGCACTGATCCCTGCCCTCAAAGAACTTACAGATGCTAAGATAAATCACAGATAGGGGCAAGCGACAAGTTTAAGCATATGCATATAAGCACTGTGGGAGTTGTACAAGGGTGAGGAAGGGGCAGTGAGTCCCCAAGTCCTTACACGGTGCGGAAGTGTTCAAGTGGCAGAATGGAGGGAAATAAAGGAGGAAGAGATGAGAGAGAAATCAGGGAAGGTCTCCTGGAGAAGGTGTGATTCCAGAAGGGCTTGGAAAACAGGGAGAGCAATGGTCTGCCAGATGTGAGAAGGAGGAAGTTCCAGACAGGAGGGAGGTAGTGAGCAAGAGGTAAGAGAGATAAGAACAAGGTACAGTGAATAGGTTGGCCTGAGAGGAGCAAAGCAGGTGAGCTGGTTTGCAGTGGGAGAGGAGGGAGGGTAAGCTGCAGGGAGAGAGCTGACCGAGTGCCTTAAAGCCAACCCCTAGTTGCCCCTCCTACAAGCTTTATTAGACTGTGAACCACATGGGGTTCAGGGATCGGTTATCTAATTGCCAGGATTTAGTTCAATGCTTTGCACATTAGGTAGATGCTTAATAAATACTAATGGGGAAGGACCATGGCCTAATGGCTAGAGCCCGGGACTGGGAGTCAGAAGGACCTGGGTTCGAACTTCGGCTCTGTCACTTCTCTGCTGTGTGATGTTGGACAACTCACTTCACTTCTCTGGGCCTCAGTTCCCAAGTCACTTCACTTCTCTGGGACTGTTTCCTCATCTATAAAATGGGGTTAAGACTGTGAGCCCCTTATGAGACTGAAACTGTTTCCAACCGGATTTGCTTGTATCCACCCCAGTGCTTAGTACAGTGCCTGGCACATAGTAAGTGCTTAACAAATACCACAATTATTATTATTATTATTAATAATAACTTCTCTGTGCCTTAGTTACCCATCTTTAAAATGGGGATTAAGACGGTGAGCCCCATGTGGGACAGGGACTGTGTTCAACCCAATTTGCTCATATCCATCCCAGCACTTAGCACAGTGCCTGGCACATAGCAAATACTTAAATACCATTATTATTATTATTATTATTATTATTATTATTATTATTCCCTCAGACCCTTTCCTTTCCCCCCAGACCCTTCTCCCTGAGGAACCACAAGGAGTTTACTCTCTCCCTTTCCCAGTCCCTCCCAGACCCAACGTCCCTGTCTCTCCTGGTGGGAGTCTTGGGGAAATCAATCTATCAATCCATCAGTGGTATTTATTGAGCCCTTACTGTGAGCAGAGCACTTACTAAGTGCTAAAGGAGGAAGGAAAGAAGGCGCTCGAAAGAGTTGGAGAGAATCTCCCTGGCCATGGAGGTACTCAAAGGCAGCCCCTACTCATCTTAAGGGTCAAGTCCATCAGCTAAATCGAGCAGGGGATGGGACTTTGATCAAAATCTTCTGGGGCTGTTCCTCCCCTGGCTGCTTGGGTCTGGAGGAGGAAGGGAGGCAGGAACTCCTGGGCTCATCTTTCCCCCTCATGCCCCTGCATGCCTCCTATTCCCTGGTGGGGGTATTTTTCCTAGGCATCTCTCTTTGCAGGTTGTTTGCTACACCCCACTTCCTCCTCTACCTTACCCCCTCCCCCTTCTGGCTTCTTAATCCGTAAGCAAGCTCCAGCCCCACAAGCACTCTGTCCGACAGCGAAGGGGGTGAAGAGCACTTCCCTGGTAAAGCTCACTCCTCCTGCTCAGGGGTTTACTGGGGCATCGAGCATCTGGGAGTGAATCAGTCAATATTGAAGCATGCGAGGGGGAATGACAACTCATTCATCTGGACCAGCTTCCCATTGCATCATCTTGGCCTGTTTCCCAAGAAAGATCTGTCGGAAGGGGATGGGAAATTGCTGTTTTTTTGAGTAGCGGTGGCCCCTGCGAGGATGGGTAAAATCTAATTTCAAACTGTGTCTGTCAAGAAAAAACGGGCCTGTCCGGGATTTGAACCCGGGACCTCTCGCACCCAAAGCGAGAATCATACCCCTAGACCAACAGGCCACTCGTACTAGGAAAGCTCCCACGCATGCTCTAGATGACACCGTGAAGTCTGAGTTGGGCACTTAAAAACCAGTTGCGCAGCTTCTCGTTAACCTTCAGGCCTTTGCCTGCCCAGGGAGACTATGGAATCGTCAAAGAGCATTTAGACAGCGCACTGGTTTAAGGGAACGATTGTTGCTTTATGAGTGAGAGGGCCCAGGTTCAATTGCTGAATGAGCCTTCCTTTTGGCAGTGAATCCAGGGTCCCTGCCCAGTTTCTTTCCTATATCCACCTGATCCTTTGGAGTCAGTCAGTCAATTGTGTTTATTGAGTGCTTAATGTGTGCAGAGCACTGTACTATATGCTGGGCAGAGTACATTATAGCAATATAGCAGACATATTCCCTGTCCACACGAACTTACATTTTAGTGGGGGAGACAGACTGATAAAAATAAATAAAATGTACTATTTATGTGACCCTGAGCAAGTCACTTGATTTCTCTGTGCTTCAGTTATCTCATCAGCACTGGGGCAGGGGATATATGAGGGGTAGGGGGCAGCTCAGAAGCCATCTGTTGTATCCCTGCTATACCCTGTGAGAATGGACAATCATCTGTTTGCCATCACCACCTGTGAGAACTCTTGGCCTGAAGTTTTACCCCCTTGCTGGAGGGGAATGGTGCAAATTACTCTGAGGTACTGGTGAGCAGCCTGGCAAGATGGGCTCAGAGACTGGGGAGCTGAGCTGGTGGAGAAGGCGTCCTAGTGGGGTGACTGCCTGGTGAGGCAAGGAGGGGATAACCCCAGGGGTGACTCCAATTCAGCTTCAGGTATGAGGGTATGGCAGAAGGGGCAGCTCTGAGGTGGAGGAGCAGGGGTACAGGGCTCTCCAAGGCAGACCCAAGGTGATGCGCAGTCCTGGGCCCAACTGCCCCTACCATGATCATCTCTCAATCAATCAATCAATCGTATTTATTGAGTGCTTACTGTGTGCAGAGCACTGTACTAAGCGCTTGGGAAGTACAAGTTGGCAACATATAGAGACAGTCCCTACCCAACAGTGGGCTCACAGTCTAGAAGGGGGAGACAGAACAAAACCAAACATATTAACAAAATAAAATGGAATAGATATGTACAAGTAAAATAGAGTAATAAATATGTACAAACATATACACATATATACAGGTGCTGTGGGGAAGGGAAGGAGGTAAGACGGAGGGATGGAGAGGGGGACGAGGGGGAGAGGAAGGAGGGGGCTCAGTCCGGGAAGGCCTCCTGGAGGAGGTGAGCTCTCAGTAGGTCCTTGAAGGGAGGAAGAGAGCTAGCTTGGCGGATGGGCAGAGGGAGGGCATTCCAGTCCAGGGGGATGACGTGGACCGGGGGTCGACGGCGGGACAGGCAAGAACAAGGCACGGTCAGGAGATTAGCGGCAGAGGAGCGGAGAGTGCGGGCTGGGCTGGAGAAGGAGAGAAGGGAGGTGAGGTAGGAGGGGGCGAGGGGATGGACAGCCTTGAAGCCGAGGGTGAGGATTTTCTGCCTGATGCGCAGATTGATTGGTAGCCACTGGAGATTTTTGAGGATTTTCGTGGTGTGGAGGGGTCTCCACACCATGAGGCTTAAAAGTGGACCTCCCTCTTGGAGCCGAAGCAGATTGGTCTCTGTGGGGACCAGAGGAATGGGTGGCCAAAGGTTTCCTTCCCCTCCCCATTGCTTCCAGCTCCCAGGTAGTCTCCAAGAGATCCAGCTCCCATCTCTCCTCCCTGCAGTTCCATACTTGCATTATGGAGACGGTGTGTGGGAAGCTCATGGTGGCTGATTCCCAATCCAGCTGTCAGGCACAGGAAAAGGAAGCGAGTCCAGCAACCCCAGGGCAGATTTCTCATTGGCCTAGCCCCAGCCAGAAGGGCAGGGGCAGTCTGAAGGCCCTTCTGAGGACAGCTTTTAGCCCTTACCCTGCACGTCCAGACCAACCCCACTAGCCAGCAGTTGCTGGAACAGTCCATGCCCCTGGCAGCTACTTGTAAACCATCAGAGGCTCTCCCAGGAGTCACCTTGATCTGTTTGCAGGATGAAGGTCAGAGGGCAGAAGGGAAGGCAGCACTAATCCATTCAATCATACTTATTGAACGCTTACTGTGTGCAGAGCACTGTACTAAGCACTTGGGAAGTACAAGTTGGCAACGTATAGAGATGGTTCCTACCCAACAGCAGGCTCACAGTCTAGAAGGGGGAGACAGACAACAAAACATGTGGACAAGTGTCAAGTTGTCAGAACAAATAGAATTAAAGGACCTGACTGGCCTCTCCTTATCTGGGGCTGGTCAACTGAATCCAAGCCAGGCCCTCAATTCTTTCACTCAAGTCAGCACACCCCCTACCCTGAAACCTCATGAAATGGGACAGCAGATCTCAAAGTCATTCTGGCCCTGGGGACCCAACCCTCTCCCCTGGGAACTAACAGGTCTGAAATGGTGTATTTTGCCTTTTTCTTCTGAGGGGCCCCATAGCCCAGAGAACACAGGAGTAGCCATGAAATAAAGGCCAGCTGGGCCAAACGCAGCTAACACCTTGGGAGTGGTGTATCTGTTGGTCAGTGGGGAGCGCAGCTGGGCTGGATCTGGCAGTGTGGCCAGAGAGGAGGGACAAGGAGCAGCCACGGGTGGGGTGATGTGAGGATAAATTTCGATAGTGACGATGTCTCCGGAAGCAGGGGAGGGGGTCAAGCTGCACGGCTTACTTCCTTGGGACCTTAGGCCCGAGGGAGGAACTCAATCAGGACACAGAGTCAGAGTGAATGTAAACAGTTTTATTGAGAAACAGATATCACCTGCTTGCATTACAATATAAAACTTGGTTTACACTCCATTACAAAAGAAACCAAGAACTCACAGGACACAGGATACTCACGGTGGATGTGCTGCTTGTTGCTCACCCACCTCGGGCTCACTCTGAACGAAAAATAACCCAGGAACGAAGTAGGGATTTGAATAAAATGCACTTGGCAGAGCAGCCGGCCCACAGAAGCTGTCGGTGCCACTGTCGCCGTATGGTTAAGATTCACCCTTGGGGTGGGTGAATTTTCACTCATGCGAGCCGGGATCTGCGGCTGCAGCTGTGCAGAGCCCCCGCCACGCAGCTCAGCCCAGCACACTTTCACCCCGGGGCAGGGGCTCAGACCCCCAGGCTGAGTGGTCCAGTCTCCAGGAGAATTTGATTCTTCAGGTGGAGAGTAGGAAGAGTGGGTCTTCTACCCATGGCTCCTACCCCACAACTCTAAATCCTACATCCCAGAGGCCTTGGGGAGGCTGGGAGCCTGCCTTCTCAGCTTTCAACCCAGCCCCTCATTGTGGCCATAAAAAAAAAAATCCTCATCTGGTTTCTAATATTCACCTAGCACCTCCTGATGCTGAGGTCTCAAGTTATACCAAAGGTGTATTACCTATAGAGATTACATGAAAGAGTAAAGGATACACACACTTCTCTCTCTCTCTCTCTCTCACACACACACACAAATATCTTAGTGTCCTGGGAACACAAAATATGTTTTCAAAGGAGGAAGTTCCAGAAACGGAGGATTAGTGTTGTATGAGGCAGAGAGAGGGAAGAACAGGGTGGCATCTGCTGAGTTGGAAAGAATGGTTTCCCCAAGTTCTCTCCCTTAATGCCTTTCTGTTCCCATAGGTCTGCAACCTGCAAAGCCATGCGGAAAAAGGGAGGAAGGATGGCACTTTGGCAGAAGGGGCCCCCACTGGGAATGCTGCTGGTGCTCACCAACTGATCCCGACAAAGTGGGGTGATGACCCCCACATGTCTCCTGGTTTGTGAGTGGTCTGTATTTTGAGCCAAGAGGATCCCTGGGTAAACTAGGCAACATGCAGTTTAAGAAGCCAGCCCACGGGGCTATTTGAACACTGCAATTGAGCTATTAACTAATAGTAGTTCCACCACTCACTGCCCAGGAAGGAGAATGAAAAGAAAGCCCCACTACATCCCAGATCCCCAGACTAAGCAGTCTTCTCTGAGGTGGAGGGCTTTCCTGGAGCCTTAACCTGCTCTTGATCACTTTCTACTTTAGCCTAATTAGCCTTGGGGTCCCTGAGGGGAAGCCCTTTGGCTGATCATTTATCTTGGCAGGTAAAGGCACTTGGATGGCATGACTGACATGGGATCCATCTTAGCTGTTTCAACCAGTTGAAAAATAAGAAAAATAGGCTCAGCAGCCCTAAGTGCCTACCGGGGACATTTATGACCCTCTTGCCACTCAGCAGATGTTCAATCACTTCAACAGGCATCAGTCAAGCCGGTCCTAGTTATTTCGAAGGGTCGAGATGTTTGGAAAGACACCCGGGTCTGTTTCCACCGGCCGGCTATCCCTGAAACAAATCCACGGCCCTGTTTCAGACCCCTGTGCCACTGGTCACCCCACTGGCCCTGATGCTAACCCCTTCCATTCTTGCTGGGCCAGGTGGCCTGGGTCATTCTGACCTTGGGATGGATGGTTGTTCCTTCCCGCCCCCCAGGATGCCAGTAATGGGGTAATGGATTCATTACCACTGTAGATAGTGCTCAAGTGGGATAGAAAATGGTCTGTGGAACCTGGGGGGTCCACCCCTGACACCTTCTTGAGAAATAATGCCTGAAAACGGTCTCACTTGAATAAAATTTGGGGAACAGTTGTCCTCTTCCCTCTCCTGGACTCTGTTGATCATAGGCTTTTAAAGCAGTTTGTTAGCTAAATAAAAAGTACAAACTGATAGGAGGAAAACAGGGTTGGGGATGGAAGAAACTAACTTGAACCTATGGCAAAGAAGAAAGTGGAGATCTACATCCTTCATTTCATCTACCTGGTCTGAAAGCAATACAAAAATAAAAACAACTCGTTATACAGGAAACCAAAGTGTAAATCTAAAAAAAAACAAAAAACCACAAGTTTTGAAATTACAGTCGTGCATCAGGAGCACAGAGTCTCCCTCTAGTCCCTCTGGGTAGAGGAAAGGGGGCAGTTGCTGTCGTTGCTTTTCATCTTGAACTTTGTAATGGACAGTCTCAGTAGCGAACACGATTTTCACGTGAAACCGGAAGCTGTAAAAAATAAATTACTTTTGAAGAAAATCGCGCTTCTCTGTCTGCCGCTCAGAATTCGTCGTGCCGTACTAAGGCCTCCCCGAAGTCTGTGGCCTGGCTGCCCACGAATAAATCATACTTGTCGACGATCTCCTCCTTGGTCAGCTTGCCATCCTGAAATCAGAAAGTGTGGGTCAGCAGGGTTGCACATACCCCATCCCCCATTCGGAGACCGCCCCGAGGGTTAGGTCAGTCTGAGGTGGCTTCCTGTAATTATTTGAGCTTGATTCTCCACACCTCCAGGCAGAGAGGGAAGTTGAAGAATTCCTGCTGAAAGGGTCATAAGCAAAACCAGTCCTGGTTCCAACCACTGCTCTAGCCTACCTATTCCAGCCAAACCCCTGGTCCACACCCTCATCATAAGGCTACTAATCTACTGCATCAGCCACCTCATTCATCTCCCTGTTTTCATCCTCTCACTTCTCCAGTTCATGCTTCCTTCAGCTGCCTGGACCATTCCTCTAAAATGTCATTCGGCACACATCTCTCCACTCAGAGGTGGAGAAGCAGCATGACCTAGTGGATAGAGTATAGATCTGGGGGTCAGGAGGCCTGAGTTCTAACCCTGGTTCTGCCACTTCTCTGCTGTGTGACCTTGGACAAGTCACTTACCTTCTCTGTGCCTCAGTTACCTCATCTAGAAAATGGGGATTAAAACTGTGAGCCCTATGTGGGATAGGGACTGTGTCCAACCTGATTATCCTGTATCTACCCCAGCGCTTAGTAAAGTGCCTGGCATATAGTAAGAGCTTAACAAATATCACAAATATTACGCCTTCATTCTCTTGTTCTCCCTGCTCTTAGTCTCTCCATTTTCCCTCTGTCTGCAGCTTCTGTCTGCTCTTCCTCGTGATTTTTGCATCTCCCTGTCCATTTCTCTCTGCTTCCAAGCCCACCAATGGGAGGTGGCTTTTTCCCACAGGCTTCTCCTCTAATTCAGACCTCTCTTCCCTCACGTGGACCTTTCCGAGGATATAAAATGCCATTACTGAGTCAGACAAATAGCCCATTCAGAACAACAACATTGCCAACAGGGGCAAAATGTTGTTGGAATAATCAGGTAATGACAGACATCCATGAATTTCTCCAAACCAGGCTAAAGATGGGGATATCCACCACCCCCACTGCTGTCAGGACCTCAGCCTTCACTGGGAAAGATGAGACTGTGGAGGCGATAAGGGGGCTGGAAATGACCCTTCCTGATGCCAGGATGGGACAGGATCACAAGAACCACACCAATGCCAAGCAACTGGAAAGGCACTTCCCTGGAGTCTAGGCCACACCAAGGCAGCAAGATCAAATGCTGGGGGAGGGGGCCAACCACCTGGACTGCCAGCCCACTGGTAATGAAGCCTGCACCCCCAAGCTGCAGGGATTGGCCACGCTTACCTTGTTGTGGTCAGACTCATAGACCAGGTGCCTGGCCTCAGCTTCAGCATGATCATAATCAGAGGGGAGGATCCAGTCCTTGGTCTCCTCCTTGTCCATCTTCCCATCCCGGTTCTTGTCTCGGAACTCCACAAACTGCTCCCGCTCAGTCTTCACCCACTCTGGTTCGTCGGCGTTTCCATCGTGGCTGTACATGTCGCCTGCACGGGAGCAGATATGCTCAAGTTCTCAGAGGCAGCTTCCTGTCACAGCAACGTGGCCTCCCACCCCTCCTCACCCACCAGGTTGCAGCCTAGCCCAGGCAAACCCGGGCAAGGTTTAGCAGGCTTCTTAGAATTGGACAGTTTGGGCTGTCGATGAATCTATGCGCCTGACACTTCTGGCACCCCTCCCATGCCTCTGAGCAGCAGGAAGGCACTCCCCATTACGTTAGCGCTCTCCACAAGAAAGCATAATGTTTCTTAGCTGACTTTGGAAAAAAGACAAAACAAAACATTCACTGGAAGCCACAGTGTGTGGTGCCATTCATACCAATTTCCAAGATAGGGGGTGAAGATTTTATCTTATTTTCCATTCATAAAATAATCATCCATTTCCACTGCTGAGAAACGAAACAAAAGGTTTTTCTTTTTGTTCTGGACTCTCTTTGCTAGGACAGAGACTAATGGCTCCTTTGTTTTAGGGTTTCTTCTGTACACAGTAGAATCTACATTAGCCACCTATACAGATGCTGCGTTTTCTATCTTTCTAGGTAGGTCTTGAAACAAATTCTCTCCTCAATCTCTCAAGAATTTTCTCAAGGGGGAAGCGTGGCCAACATATCGGGGCACATTACTAGGAAACCTGTAACCAAAGAAGGTCCATCATCATAGCCTAAGTTCATTCTTTAGGCTTTAGCAACTTGGGAAAAATGGCACAGCCAAGTACCGCCAGTTCCACTCTAATGTGTGTTTCCACAACCCATTTTGGTTACAGTGTGACAGCAGAATCAGGGAATACTCAGAGTCTGCCTAGATACAGCACACCGTGGTGTCAGAAGAAGTAATTTGTCTGTCTGCATGTGAGGCATTGGGCATTCAGGGCAAGCACTGCAGCACCAAGTGTTCTTTAATCTGGGGTGCTGCAAGAACACAGCCCCTATGTTATAAGAGAGTAGGTAACTCTAGGGATGGCGGTATTAAGGGGAATAGCGTCATCGTAACGAAATACAAACTCAGTATTTCTTTACAAATACTATCTTGGAAACTGACTATGTGCACCAGAAATTGGTTTCTTCCATCATAAACTGATAAGGTGCATCTACTGTCTTTCTCCAAGGGGATAGATACTTGGAAGAAAAGCCCTATGTAATTCTGAATTATTAGTCTCATCTCCTGTATCCAGACAATTATGGCTGGAGGCACTGAGGTGTAAACCAGTGGAAGCACCTTGCCCAATGCCTGTAATTTATTTTAATGATTGTTTCCCTCTGTAGAGTGTAAGTTCCTCATGGGCAGGGATCACATCCACCAACGCTGCTACACTGCACTTTTTCAAGTGTTTAGAACAGCGCCCTGCACCCAGTAGATGCTCAATGATTACGACTGACTGATTGACCCAGATTTCCTTCCTCTTTCTGGTACTGAGGACCAGGTACTCTTGACCTCCTTTTGGTACACAAGCCAGTGTGGCACATGAAGCCTTTTGGTCCCCCTAGGTTGGCCCAAAGCCCAGCTTGGGCCAGGCTTAGAGGGGGTACGGGAGGGAAGAACTGAAAGGGCTTGGGGGGGGGGCGGCTGGGGGGAGGCAGGCAGGTTTGAGTAACAGGCAAGCGCTCTGCCTTTCCTATTCCCCTACTTACCCAAGCATGTCTTTTTTAAAACCTGGCCAGGCCTGGGCTGTGAGCCAAAGCAGGGGCACTGCAGCTCGGTAGCTAAGGTGCTGCCACCCATGCATTGGGCATACTTGGCTCCATGTCTTGTATAAGAGGTCTTGGAGCTGAACTAGCCCCACGGCAATCAGCTCTCAAGGGGCCAGGCCCAAATGATGTCAGCACGTGCAGGCAGGGTTTTCCCCGAGAGCTCCTTCCAGCAACCTGTCCTTCCACAAGATGCAGGGGCTGCTGTTGCTGCTGCTGTCTGATATCCAGAACCCTCTTCACCTCCACATTAACTTAAAGGGGGTCCTAAGGTCCAGGAACAGCAAATCGTTGAGACAGCCAGAGTTCCCATGTCAACACCTACCAGTGCCAGGATCTCTGCACCAGCAGTCACCCTCCACCCTCACTGGGCCCGACCCACCAGGAGAAACTGGGGTGCTTTTATCGCTCTACCAAAAACAGTTCTGACCCCTCTCTACACTCTGATGACTCAGATGGCGACTGCAGCAAAGCATAAACACTTCAGGCAGAGTTCAGCCCAAGACTGTCCTGACCTAGCAGCCCAAACAAATGCTTCGTAAAGGGGGGTAGGAATAGGAGAAGGGGAGGGAGAAAAAGGAGGGAAGATGAAAAAGATTTTTTTTCTCCAGAAGTCAACTCTGATACGACAAGAGAAGGATTATGTTTGAGGTTTTCTGTCAGAACCCCCGCATCGCAGCATAGTGAAGTGATATGCTGTACAGCAGCGATGGCCACCCTTGGCACACATGCCAGCGGGAATCCTATATGGGGCAACCAGGCTCTGGCCAAACTGGGGTACCCACACTCCCACCTTTTGGGGTTGGCAGCAGTCCTGAGTACACAGTCTGCGACAAACAGCCCACTGAAAGTACGGAGCATGCACTCTGGCAATCTGGGTCACTGATCTGTTCCTCTTCTCCTCTATGCCCCTCCTTCTTCTCTGTTGGCCCCAACCCCTGCAGGTGCCCAGGCCCAGGAGGGCCTGCAACAGGGATACAGGATCCCAGAGCTCCAGGCATGAGCCTAAAAGTGGCAATGGTGGCTAAATTGTTGTCATGGCTCCAGCAGGGAACTGGCATGCCCCCGGGGCACCCCTGCAGTTTGGTGAAGTAGCTATTTTCCATTGCCAAGCTGGGGCTGACAATGCGCTGCTGTTCAAGTGCACCCAGCTCCCACATCAAACAGATTTCTCTGATCTCAACCCACTCTTGAAAAACAAGAGGTGATGGATGGTCACATGGGAGAGAAGCCAAGGGGCTCACCAATGTATTCTTCCAGGTCAATGAAGCCATCAGCATTCTTGTCAATGTCCTCCATGGTTTCCTAAGGATAGAGAGAGTGGGGGAGGTGAGGTCAGCAACTCCTCTTGAGGACTGGCAGCAAAGCGTGAGGATCTGTCCCGACTTTGAAAAGTAGGTGTAACATTTTACCAATCCATCAGAAAGCAACCTCAGCTTGCCCTGCACCAAGATGGTACTTAGGCAGTAAAACAAGTGAAATCAGTAGGGAGTGAAAAGGAGAGTAAGACTAGAAGAGGATAATTTTTGGGGGGGAAGGGGGAGACTCCAACACAACTCCATTTCTTTCCTACTTACTGGTGGCTCCTGGCCAGAATTCAGTTTCATTAGCTCCCCAGGTCACCAAATATGGTTCCCTCCCAAAAATGCAAGAGCAAGGGTTAAAGAAATGGTTCAAAAGCCAACACAACCCATGAAATATTGAGTATGCAGTCATGCTGGCCAATAGTGCTGCTCTCTCCTAATGGCATAATCACCGCTGTGGATGGGATTTTTTAAAAAAAGTATAATGATGATAATAATAATTATAATAATAGTATTTGTTAAGTGCTTACCATGTGCTAGGCACTGTACTAAGCACTGGGATGGATATAAGCAAACTGGGTTGGACATAGTCCCTGTCCCATGTGAGGGTCAGTCTCAATCCCCATTTTACAGACGAGGTAACTGAGGCCCAGAGAAGTGAAGTGACTTGCCCAAGGTCACAGCAGACAAGTGGTGGAGCTGGGATTAGAACCCATGACCCTCTCACTCCCAGGCCCGAGCTCTATCCATTACACCACACTGTGTGACTCTTGTGACTTTCCCAATATTGTTTGAATTTATGGGAGTTTCGGCCTTCACAGAGCATCCTGTGGTCAATGGCTGAACGAATGATAAGATCTTAGCCCATATTTCTGGTTCTTCCCGGGAACTCTAGCTCATCACCCTTCACAGATGTGTTCTGGAGGCAAGCGTTCTCTCCTCTGTTCCAACAGGGAAACAAATACATGGAGAAACAACAGTCTTAGAAAAATACAACATCCAAATCTAATACTCCGCAGATTCAGCTAGCCTTGCCAAAGCCAGGGAAAAGGCTAAAGGAGAAGAGACAACAGGATGGTTCCTGAACCACCCACAGGTACCTCACGAGGCCACCCACCTGCACTACTATATCTTTCATATAGTCATATTCCTCAGGGTGCAGGAAAGCTGTGAACTCTTCCTTTGTGGCAATGAGATCACCATCTTTGTCTGCCATTTTGAACCTCCTTTCATCTCTCACCATCATCTGTTTGTAGTTAAATCCATCATCAGGGTCTGGGTCATCTAGGAAACAAACAAGTCACATGGCCATTAGCTTTGGGAAGAGCACAATAAGGGATGGTTTGGGGACACGTTTAGTACCATCAGAGCAGGGCCCATTAACTCTAACCTGTACAAGTTTCACAGCTCTAGGAACACTCAAATACTTGACTTCCAACATGGAGGTGTGATTCTAAGGGTTCTAGGTCCCACAATGCCAAAGTTTATCCTCACCCAAATCTGTCTCCCAGTAAACAGGGCTGTCTCTAAGTGTGGCATAGGGTTTGGGGCAGATCATCTAGTGTGGGGCTATTGCTTCCAGCCTCTACTCGGGGGTCAGAGGCGTTCAGTACACAAGCCTCCCTCCTTATACTTTTACCTCCTGCAGCAAATGTAGGAGCCACTGGTTCCAGAGGGCTATTTGGCCCTGCACTGAACGGCTTTGTTGCTCAGGCTGGAAGAGGATGAGACCCACTGCCTAAATTTGCCATATCCTGGGGACTGTTCTGGGTAAAAGGTTGGGTTTTCCACACCGTAAGTTAGAATGATTTAGGGCCATGCTGGCGTTTGGATTTCAGAAGCTCTGTCCCAGGTTCTGGCAATAAATTTCCTTGAAATGAAAAATGTTGGAGAGAGACTAACTGGGTTGTACCCAAGATCTCCCACATGTCAAGGGGAGCTCTTCTCCCCTTGAGAAGCGCTCAGTCTTCTCCTTAAATCCCAACTAAGGAGAATGATCGTCCACAGGGAACTGCTAGATGCCAAAATAAAGATGGGAATCTGCTTCCTGCTACCACCCTCCCTGTGAAATATCAGGCTGTGGGGATTCTAGCCCAACTGACTTCTGACCTGGCCAGGGCCTTCAAAAGCTGGAAGAACCACAGAGAGTGTAACTCAGAACCTCTCTACAAAAAGAGAACCAGGAGGAGTCAAATTAAAAATAAATCTAATATGCCACATGCAAACACATTCAGCATCAACTTTATAAAAACCTCCTACCAGCCCCCTTGGCTGGAAACACTACCCTGCCAACCTGCCGCTGTGTTCAACCAGAGGCCAGCCTTCCTACTCATTGAGAGTACAGCTTTTTAAAACTGCTGCCTCTTTAGGGGTGAGCTGTTATCTTCCTGACTGAAGTCTTGTTTTTGTTTTTTTAACTTTCCCTGTAGCCCCTCTGGTGACAATTCCCTCAGCTGAATGCATGTAATGCCAGAGTAAACTTTTAAAATAAAATAAACCTGATGGAGTGTCTTTTTAGGGTGCAGAGTGAACCAAGGAGAGACCATACGGGTTATCACCCAGTTCACGCCATCTTCGTTCAAATAGCCTATCATCTCTTATCTTTTAAACCAAAAGGATCCCGGATTGGTAGTGATTTGTATAAAGATAACAGGAGAAGGAGGAAATCAAGACTGCACTCTTAGACCCACCCTAAGGAGGGTATGTCTCCCCTTAAAAAATCAGGCAACACTCTAAGGTCCACTTGCAGCCTGCAAAAATGATTGAGGGAGGGGGCAAGTACACAGTGGTTCATTCCGTGCTCAGCATAGATCCTTCCTTCCTTCATAGGAGAGGTGGGGATGGGGTTCCTTCTGTAGAAGCACATTTCCTTCGTGAGCCATCAGCGAACAGCCAACCTGTCGGCTTTTCGGAACTCAGAGGGTGAGCTAATAACGAAGGCCCTCTCCCATAGGCTTGACCTTTAAATAAGGAAGGAAAAAAAAATACAGCTCAACCCCTCAGGGAGCTGTGCCACCCACACTCTGGGGAGGAATACCTTATAAAGCCATTGCTGCTTCAGAGCTGTGTGTAGCCTCCGTCCATAGAAATACCCTTTACATTGAATCATCTGCCCTGTGCGGCAACAGGGCCATCAGAGTTACTTACACACACACACACTCTCTCTCTCTCTCTTTCTCTCTCACTCGTACCCACAAATCAAGATTCAGGGCAAGAGGCAAGTGAGGGCCTAGGGCTGAGCTGCAATTTATGAGCGTGCCTTTTCAGTTAGCTCACCAAAGGCTGACGCTCTGCTTCATATTTGTTTTTAATACTAGATAAATCAGAAGGATGTCAGCCAAGAGGTAACGATGCCTCACCATCTGCACTGACTTTTGACTACACATGCTCTTAATTAGGCAAAGGGCTCTGTTCGGGGCTTGGCTAGGCATCAAGCATTTGACAGAGATTTCCACTTTAGTTTCAGGAAGGAGAGCAGGCCTTTCAGACACGAAGATCTCCCCAGAAATGCACTCAGTCCTGTAATTAACAACAACAGCTGGTTCTCCAACAGGAAGCCCGCTCATTACCCAGTTACTGTCTGCTAGGAAGAAAAGATTAGGATGGCCCAGTTTATCCCCCAATTTTCCACCACCACCAATCAGATTTGGAGTGGTGGACAATTATGGTATAGTTTTTAAATTCACACAGCTACCATTAAAAAAAAAACAAAACCCAAAAGCCCCCAAATAATGAGGACCCTTGCCAATGCTTAATGCCCTCTGAGCATCTCCTGGGTAGGAGCACCACCTAGTGTGTAGCAGTAACACAGTTAGAAAGAAACCGGAGGGAAAGCTATTTGGGAGGAAGGATTCCTGTCTGGCGGCTCTGCACCGACCAGCAAAATGGTGACACTTGTTACGTGCTTACCAGGTGCCAAGCACTGTACTAGGCTCTGGGGTAGAGAGAAGACAATCAGGTGGGGCACAATCAAATTGAGAGAAAGCAACAACTGGGCCACCCTGGCTTCTGTGGCCTTTGAAAAGCAGCCAAATAAATTCCTGCTACGTTCAGAGGCTACAGAGGGCTTGCGAGCAAACGGTTGCACTTTGGTCGGGGAAATAAAGCAGCCCGTGATCACACGGCCCTCCCTTCGGCATCATTTTCACCATCCCGACAAGGGACCAAAAAAAGTACACTTAGTATCTCGCGCTTTCGTTCGCCTGGTCGGTAAAGGAACTATTCCCCAAACTGCAGCCCTTGCCGCTTGGCCTCATTCTTGTCAGAAGAACACGGTGGTCCATTAAAGCGGGGGTCTAGTGCCTGTACGGGAGATGGTGGGAGAAAGAGGGGGCAGAGAAACCATGACTTCACAGAGGAGCTAAGAGTTGAGGGGGCGGGGAGGGCTACCCAAACCAAAAAGTCCACCCAATCTTCAAGTGACTAAACGTGGGCCAATCAGGGGCTCAGTCCCCGTGGGCATTTCCTCTCCTGTCTTCTTACTCTGAAACCCTCCTCCGTCTTTCACCTCGAGGCTATGGTCTTTTCCAGGCTGACACCTTGCCCCTTACCCAGGTAAGTGCCATAGGTCACGTTTCTGTACTCATCCCAGGAGATTAAGCCGTCTTGGTTCAGGTCAAATTCCTGCCACTGGCGTTCAACATTGTCATACATGTATTTCTTCTGGGCGTGCTTAATCCAGGCTTTCAGCTCCCCCTCCGTCACAAACCCATCCTTATCCGCGTCTATTTTATCTACAATCATTCTACAAGACAAAACAGTTACGTTTCAAGGCGCCGGATCCACAAGGTGTTTTCCCCCCGACGGTGGCGACCTACCTAAGATGTAGCCGTAGGTGGCATTTTTATACTCCTCCCAGGCAACGAGGCCGTCCTCATTGAGGTCATGCCCCTTCCACTGCCGCTCTACATCCTCGAAAATCCAGCGCTTTTGTGCAAACTTAATCCAGTCTTTGAGCTCGTCCACAGTGACAAACCCGTCTTTGTCTTCATCTATTTTACTTACAATCTTTCTGTAGAAAATGCAGAAAAATCCAGCAAAGGGTTAAAAGGACACAAGACCCTGGCCCCGGTAAATCGAGTTGAGCCGAGCCGAGCGTCCCGATGGCTGGCGGGCCGGAGGGGACAAATGAAAGTCCCCGGCAGCGGCTCAATCCCAGAAGGGGCTGCCCAGGGTTGCTCCTTCTTTTCCAAGTCACCTGCTTGGCTTTGCTGGCAACTCACCTTGGCAGAAGCCGAGAGAAAGAGAGCGACAGCAGAGTTCGTTTCTGCCCTGGGCTGCCAGTGGAGAGCCCGGCTCACCCCTGTAGAGGGGGGAGTCTAAACCCAGAGAAAGACCGTGGAAAGTAACTGGTTCAGGACTTTCCATCTTTGTTTTCTCTCTGGGGTACGTTGCTGGGTTTTTGTTTTTCTCAATTATTATTCTACAAAAATGAACCCTGATGTACTGATAAGTTACAAGGTCTCGGCCTGATTCTTATGAAATCAAAAATGTTTTTAATCAGGCCTTTAAAAAAACACTTTAAACATTTTTTGGTTTGTGGCCGAAAGATTTGCAAATACACTAGAGAAAGGTTTACAAACACCAGAGTCCTGACTGCCCATTCCTCGGTCATGGGGATAGAAAAAAAATCTCTCCACTGGGCTCCAATCCTGGTCTTTTCTAGAAAAAGGGATTGCCTGCTGCCAGAAACGGCCAACAGCTTGCAGGACACTGTGTGCGTACTCCACTTGTGAGTCGGTTTTTCACATGTGGATAAGGTTAAAAAAGGCTTCTCTATCCCAGGCGGCACTGGATGGGTTTGGTGTCTATGGCAGGGTTATGGGGTGTGGGAATTGTGAGGATGTTAATGAGCTGAGGTTAGGGGTGACAAAGCAAGGCGTTAAAGCTTATGTAGTGTGAGTTGACTCCCCACCGCCTAGTCTCTCTCCTTCCTCCCAAGCAAGATCTCAAGAACCAACAGAAATGTCAAACTGTTGCCTTCCGTTCTCCCCTGATGTTATCACACCTATTGTAAGGGCAGTGGAGTTTAAATTACTATTAAATTACTATTGACTCAGTTCTACCCAAGGTCTCACTAACCCATGATCTTTTTGGGGTAAGGACAGTAACAAAAGCTGAATACAAGGACACACCAGCTTCCAATTAATAAAACAGCTAATCCAACAAACCAGGCAAGTGTCGCTGAGGACAAACGAGAATGTTGTAAGCCTCCAACATTTGAATGATCTCACTACGTCAACTAGTCCATGTACTGTATGTTTCAGTCTGGAGCTAGTTGCACACCCCCAGGGAATCGATCTTAACCGCCCTCCTTAACAAAATCACAAAGAAATCTATTTCAATGTAAACTTTCAGCTGTGGGTTTAAAATATTTCTAAAGAAATGTTTGTTTCGGTACTGCAAGAACTAAGGTTTTTACTGTACCACCTATTATAGTAAATCGACCCCAAATGATACGATTTAATGTGCATATTCCCACCTGAGGATCCCCAACTATTCAGGTACATGATGACCTATATGGTCATCCCAAATTTACAGAAGGAATAGTCCAGTATAGTAAAGCACCTTGACCAAGGCTACCCAAGACAGTTGGCCTCCTGATTGCCAGGACGGTGCTCGAATTACACGGATCAAAGAAGGCAAACTTGCTTGGACGTTTTGACACCCATCTTTTACTACTGGATTTAGAACTTTAAAATGGAAACTTTGCTCAGTGTTCTATTTTCCTCATCCTGGAGTTTGGTAAAACACCAGAGGAAAAATGGCAAAAGCCACAATAATCACTTCTCGAAAGCCCCTAGCTTGGCTTTGCTAACCCTATAGTGACGCTGCATCCACAGCACTTTCAAAATGTATGACACAAACATTTCTTCAAAAATGTGTTCTAAAGAAGCTCCTGCTACAGAACTGCTAAAAAAGGCAAACATACTGCAGCTGGGCTCCAATCTTAATTTTCTTGCAAGGTACACCCTGCTCTTCTAAACAGAAATTTTCAGAGCTTGAACTGTAAAGGAGGATGAAGAGGAAGGTCTTAGTAGCCCTGTAAAAGAAGGAACGAACCTGGGGTGAAGACCCTATAGGGACCTCTCCTTAACTCCGGCATGAACTGTCCAAAGAAAATTTGTCTCTAATTTGGGAAGAGACTGAGCGTACTTTACAAAGACCTCCCATTCCCCGTCCCTCCCTACTACTCATTCCCCTTACTCCCTACGCCTTCGCTGTCATTTCAAAAATCTAACCAAGCAAGGGCAAGAATAGTGGCAAATGTCTTACAATCTTAACCACAGACCTTTGCAGTATGGCTTGTTTAAACACTGATTTAAACCATGTTCCTGTAACTGAAGCCCCTCTCTCCCTCTCGTCCCTCATCTCTCTACGCATGCAGTACAAGCAGTATCCAACTATATATAAAAATGTGTGGTGCCAATTTTAAATTTATATAATTAAGAAAAAAGATGGGACAGAGAAACACAAAACGGGAATCACCACACTGCCTGACTCTTGCACAATGCCATGAAGGCTGATAATAGCTTTGGGCTCTAAAGTTCTGTACCCTAAGAAGGAAAGGAATTCCTGAGACAAAGTGGAACCCAAATTTCTAAGTGAGAATGCTCTGCCTGGAAATTGCCTAGACTACCAAGGAATGTCTGACCTGGTCTTTCTATAAGATGGGCAGATTCAATTTGGGGTCTAGAAAAGTCAGAATATGAAGTTGAAAAAGATGGCAATGTAGTCAGCTACCACTCAGGCATTTACTATAGGAAACCGAAAGTACTCAGGCTTGCTAAGTGCTTGTTTCTTAGATAAAGAATTAACAACTCTGCACTGATATGGTTACAAGGACAGTTTCTACTAACACAAGCCATTCTCTGAATTATCTATCGTGTATGGAAATATAGTCCTAGAGACATTCTGTGGGACAAGAGAAAAATATAATCTTAAATCCCAGGGTAGCTTGTATTGACGCTTCATTTCTAAAACAAGGACAGTACCCATCTCCACCACTTCAGAGGGCTGGGAGGATTTGTTACACAATGGCTGTGATATTTTCTCATTTCTTCCAAAGAGGTGCTTCATGAATATGCAGTCTCATTGTTATGCTATGACTAGCAAATAGATTCGTGCACAAGAGAATTTGTCAGGAAAATTTGCCCACACACTGATCATTCTAAGGATTTCTTGACAATGATGGTAATAACCTCAAGACTGTAAGTTCCTTGTGGGCCAGGAACATGTTGGCCAACTCTGTTGTATTGTACTCTTCCACGTGCTTAGTACAGTGCTCTGCACATAATAAGCATTCAAATACCAATGATAATGGGACATCTCTCCCTCCCCTGAACACTACACCTGCTTTTACTCTTCAGGTTTACTCTCAAGTAACACTCCAAACAGAAGCACTACCTGCTTTGGCCATTTCTAATCTTGCCATGAACTGATGACCCCAAAGAGAGCTGCTGTTATCTGGCCCTGGAAAGAGCTAGTCCCATCCCCGAAAGACGCAATATTCTCACATTTACAGATACCTCATTTAGCATTTCAAATCCCTTCTGAGATGCTTTTTATTTAGGATTCAGGGGAGAGAAGGTGATGTTAGGCGAAGGAGCACTCTGAGCTGGTCATGCAGTATCTGACAGCACAAGCTGGAAGCTGCCTTCTTGGGGTGGGAGAAAGAATACTTTTTCTTTCACCCACCTTCTTTTTTGCAAGCAAGTTAGAAGAGTCAAGAAAGCAAGCAATGGTTCCTGAAGGTTAGAAAGACAATTTGACTAGCGAGAACCTCGTGTGTTTCTGCATTTCATGACCGTTTTTCAACTGAACATTTTTCTTTTGCACTTGCTCATACTGGAGAATAAAATCATTTGCTTTTCCCCATTAGATTACTTCAGTCACCACTGAGAAACAAAATCTGTCACTTTAACAGTGGACAGCTAAATGAAAGCCTCAAAACCTGAGGAAAAAAGCAAGTTTATTTTAGAATGCGCTCTAGGATAAACTCTGTGATCTGAGCAGTATCTTTGGGAACCGAACATTTTCTGAGGTTATACAATAGTGGCCAGCTGGGACCAGAAGCAACAGAGGCTCAGTTTCTAGCACATGTCTCTTACCTCCACAGTCTTAGGCACTGAAGAAGCCTGCTCGAGCTGAGCAGAAAGCAGTCCGGCTAACTGAGCATACTTTCAGGCCTAGGGCCCTGCGGTATGAACAACGAGTTTCTGAGGTGTGTGTCAGGAGCTGTAATCTTAGTACCCTCTGAGGGATTCTGAGGGACAGGGAAAAATAAACTACTAATGTGGGGCTGACATGGAAAAGGCTTCTGGGGGACAAATGTGGCTCAAAAGTTGATCTGCAATCACTTCTATTTCCAACTCCTGGTTCTGACTGATTTCTATGCAAGGTTTTATGTGGCCTCTGTTAACCAAGAGACGGCCCCCATCTGAAGAACCAAGCAGACTGGTATTTTCAAATGAATGCTCAGAGGAGGTTCTGCACATCATTTTGAGACCTGGCCCCTCTCCAAAGGCCTTAAACAGAGGATTAGGAATTAAGAAATCTGAGGGAAAAAAAAAATCCCCAGATGCCAGGTCAGATCCCAATTTTGACTTTGGCTCTTTGGCACTTAAGAGTCTGGTACTCAAAAGGAATACCCATGCTGAGACAATTGTGAGAGAAGCCACGTTTGGAAGTAGAGAAAACTAACCTGCGGCTTTAGACACAAGCAGCTATTCATTCACCACTAGATTCTGAGCAGTACTTTGGCCCTTCTGTGGCAGCAGAAGCTACTTAAATTAAAAAAACAAAAACAAAAAAACTATCTAAGGCACCTAAGAAATAAAAGGACTTGATCTTCCTTCAGATGGGGTTCTGATCTGCAGCTCAGCCCCAATCCAGAACAATAACCGGACAAAAGGGAAGCAGGGTCACAAGTTGGCCTTCATCCTGAAAACCAAGACCCAGCTGCAAATATGGCATGCCCCATCAGGCATTGTTCTGCTTGGATCAAAACGGTCCAGCACAAGTTGGGGCCTGCTCGAGCTGTGGCCTGCGTTTCTTGCAAAAGTGATTTTGATTTGAAGGAAAGGGTGCCAACTAGTAAGTAATGGAAAATTTCAAAGAACAAACCCTTCAACACTTAGGGGCCTTATTTCTCAACCTGGCTTTCAGAGGACGCGGCAGCTACTTTGGCTTCACTGAGCAGCAAAGCTCAGGGAGCAAAAAGAGGTGAGGCTGGATTCTCAAGAGATTCTGCTTCCTTAATTAGACCTTTGGGCCTCAGAGGTGGCCCCTTACCCAAGTCGCTCCTTGCTCTCTTCTGGGGTCAGCTGATCAAAGGTCTTGGCCTCTTCTGCACCCAGGAAGGCATCATGATCGTAGTCAAAGTTTTGGGCATCATCATGGAGCTTGTCACTGAGCTGAGGGTCATGGTGCACTCGCTCCTTCTTCTCTGTGGGCTTGCTAAGAGCACAGGCTGTGCACAAAGATAGGCACATGAGAAACTGTCGCAGGTCCATGATGACTTCTTTGGAGGAAGAGAGAAGGAGACAGTCACTTCAGAAAGCAATATGACCCAACAGTTAAATAATGGGCAAAAGGCTCCGTGGCAAACTCTACCTCTCTAATTTGCTTCATGATTCTAGGCAAGTCACTTACCTCTTCCCTAACTTTTATTATGAAAAGGGGATGGCAAACAGCACCCTCATTGGGGTACCTAGGAAGAAACCCTAGGAGACACCATTTAAATACACAGACATGTTCGGGACCCTCCACATTTCATCTGACTCATCAGCAGTGTCCACTCTCAATTTTGCATACCAACTCTCTTTAGTTACATCCTCAATCTCCATTGATCATGGGTCTTGCATCTCCCAAGCACATACTGCAGCATTTCCTAATCAGTAGATATACAATAAATATACTGATGATGTCAGTACTCAACCTACTCTAGGAAGTTCTCCTTTAATTTGAATAAAAATTTTTAAAATCATATTCTGCACTTAGGACAGAGGCTAAGAACTTTATATGCTAAGCATTCTGAAGACATATGGAACCAGGGAATAGCTAATAATTACAGCAATACTTTGAATTCATGTACCACCATGAAAAAGCTTGAAGTGCCTATTATTAGATCAAACTTTTCATAGAACACAGGGGGAGCATGTATATTTATAGAGCTCCAGTAAAAGGGAATGAAAGGAAAAAAGCAAAGAGAAAAATGGTGGTTTCACTCCAAGGCAACCTCTGGTGTTAATTCCACTAAAAGATGACCTGATGCTTTCATTAAAGGTTTCAGGTAAATACACATCAATTAAATAGCGAAAGGTCCATGAGGGTAGCTTGTAAAGAGAAGAAAACAAAAACCCTCAAATGCTAATGTAAAGGAAACATCAGTTCAAGTGAAAACCTGCTTATACGCAGAGCAGAAGACCAGCATGTCAAACAAAATTCTCTTTGGTGAGAACTACAGGTGGCAAGCATTCCAGAAGACTTGTATCACATTTTAAGTTTCAAAAAGGGGAAAAGATACACTACAATAAGGGAAAGGGATGGTAAAGGTTACATATACACACACTAGTGCATATACAATGGTGAGATCACTTGTTTGAGACGTGTGTAAATATAGAAAGCGCATAAAATAGTCTGGGTCACTGCTAAGCTCTGACTGATTTGGAAATGGCATGGTGCAGAAAAGATAGGAGAAAGAAGAGGGAAGAGCTACAAAGCAGAGGAGGCCAGCAGTAAGGCCATCTAGGAGAGCTGGTCCCCAAGGTGCAAGTCCGGCTGCTGTACTTCCCATGCACTTAGTACAGTGCTCTGCACACACTGAGTGCTCAATAAATATGATTGAATGAATGAATGAGGGAGCCCACAGGGATAGACGTGGGCAAAGACACCGGTTAGTACTAACCCACTGACAGTTAGAGAGGCAAAGATTAGAGCACCTCAGCTACGCACAGACTAGCTATTTCTGCTAGTCACTTAGTAAATCAATTTAAGGTACAAAATCGCAAGAAAGATCCTTAATATCAAAAGCAGCATGGCCTACTGGAGAGAGCATGGGCCTGGGGATTTGAAGGACCAGGGTTCTAATCCCAGCTCTGCCATTTGTCCGATATGTGACCTTAGGTAAGCCACTTCATTTCTCTGTGCCTCCATTTCCTCAATGGTAAAGTGTGGATACCTGTTCTCCCTCTTGCTTGGACTGTGAGGCCTGTACAGGACGGGGACTGTGTCTGATCTAATTAACTTGTACCTACCCCAGCACTTAGAACAGTATTTGACACTTAGTAAGCACTTAACAGATACAATTAAAGAAAAAAATTGTGCTCTAGGAGCTGTATCAGCTTTTAGCCTGGTGGATCTTTCTGAAGTTACTGCCAAGGTAAGCGGTTACATGAAACATAGAGTAGGTTCCTGGGGAGAGTGAGTCATAACCACCTCAGACTAAAGATTATGTAATGCTTACGTAAAGAAAAACTTTTCAAAGAACGGGTCAGAAGGATTCCACCCTCGGTTGATGGAGAACTAAAATCTAGGCCTGGCAGATATAACCAGAAACCAAGGAAGGCAACAGCAGGATCCTGCTTTTAAGTCACCTTGAAAAAGAGCTCCTCCTTCTCAAATTTCATGCATTCCATATTTTGAAATTCTTTGATGCTAAAACTAAGTCTGAGAGAAATCAAATTATCTTCAAATAGTTATTGCAAACTTCAACTGTTTAAAGCCTTAGGTACAAAATGGGTCAGGCAGGGAGTTAAAAACAATTTACGGTTTAGAGGAAGACGGCATTTAGCATTGTCTCACCAGATAGCACACTGTGATTTCATTATGAAGGAAACGGCTTCCGCTTAGAGTTTCTGATGTGGGCAAACCAGTCAAGAATACTAGAAAAGCACTGGCTCTTAAGCCAGATGACCTGGATTCTAGATCTAGCTCTGCTATTGACTCTGGGCTGGCCAAATTACAGCTCATGCCTTGGTTCTGCACTGGGCAGGGGGGAAAATAATTTTTGCCTTTTAATTAATGCATACAGATATTCACATACTTTGGATACTTGAAGGGCTTTGGAGCTCCTTGGAAACTAGTGATAGTAGGAGAATCACACAAGCTAATTTTAAAGTCCTTGGTTTGCTGGGGGTAAGCCAAGTAAAGGAGAGGAGGAAAAATTCAAATTAGTAAAAGTTGCAACTTATTAGACACCCTGAAGCCAGTTTTTGTTTGGAAGAGGAAGCACTTTTAGGAGGTTAAAACCACTGGTCAAAATGAGGGGTATTTTTTTTTTTTTTATCACCCGTGGATTTCAATTAACCCCATTAATGTCTAGCTGCAAGAATATGCTCTCCAAAGGTGGAAGAATGCACCTTTGTTGAAGGATCTGAGGTAGGCTCCTTCAGCAGAAGCAAAAGGTACAGCTTCAAGAATGAAAAAAGTTGCTTCTCATCACTGTGTTTAATAAGGATTAAATAAACTCCCCTGCTAAAGAGCTCAACCACAGGAATCCTTACCCCTGTTCAAGGTTAAAGATTAGCTAGGCCCAGGCAACACACTGCCTGAAGTTCCAGCACAAAGCTCTAATCCATCAATCAATGGCATTTATTGAGCACTTACTGTGTGCAGAGCACTGTACTAAGTACTTGGGAGAGTACAATGAAACACAGTTGGTAGACATCATTTCCTTCCCAAAATGAGTCCTAATAGCCAGAGTTCTCTAAAACCCATCTGCAATACGGATGCACTAGCAGGCTCCCTAAAACCCATCTGCAATACGGATGCACTAGCAGGCCCCCTAAAACCCATCTGCAATACGGATGCACTAGGAGGCCCCCTAGCCCATCCTGCTTAAGACAAAGAAATACTCCTTAAAGGTGATTCTGGAGACAGGGAAATGGTGAACCATCTAAAATTAAACATCTAAAAAATGAATCATACATATTTACATAATACAATTCATCTCTGTAGGAAAAAACAGCAAATCACTGAAAATTAAATACCAAATGGACACTAATTGAACAGTCAAGTTGTCGAGGGTCCGATAATTGGTATGGAGCGGTTCCAGATCACTTTCCTCTACTTCCAACAGACTGGGCCAGAGGGAACCGCCTGCGCTCTGTTCAGTGGGGCTCTGATGGCTCTGCCTCCAGCGGAGGGGGCTGGAGCAATCTTGCAATGTCTTGCATCAGCAGTTGGTTTGGTTATCAACTTGACTGTCAACAATTTAACACTGACTGATTTAATACTCGTCCATCTGACCTTTAATTTTTTTTACTTAATTTTGCTGCTTTTGGAATCACCATGGAAACGAGGCTAAAGATATTTAAGCTTGGCCTCTTCACTTTGCTGAAGAATTTCTCTAATTTCTGGCAAGGGGTGCTGAGTGCAAATACCCCTGGAGCGCCAACTTTCTTCCAAGACTGACCAAACCATTGTCTCTCCTGATTTCTTCCATACACACATTATAGTGAAGCTCAGTACTAAATCTCCTGTCCAAGTTCATGAATGCAAATATAAGGATTCAAAATTCCCAATAAGGGGCGGGGGAGAATTCTGGCATCAAGTGTCCAAACTGAAAACTCAAGGCCAAAAGCCAGGTCTTTGGAATAATTCAAGTGCAAATACTCAGATCCATATTTTAACTCGGGGCAGTCGATTTTTGAAGAAACCACCCAACAATATCAAAATAATTACAGAAGAAATCTTGACAAGCACCAAGCTTCACAAGAATGAAAAATATGAAAACACTTTGATTGCCTTTTTAAAGCCCGCTGTAAAGTCTGTGGCTTAACTTTGAAAAAAATCTACCTCATGTCACAATACAACAGATGGAAAAAGCTACAATTCCCAAAAAGAGATTTTCTTCCCATCCTATTGATACTTTAAACACCTATTCACTGAGGGGACAGGGAAAAAAATAAATAAAGGAGCTTTCAATCCCCTACAGTATGTTACTGGTAAAAGCCTATTTCAGCAAAGATGAGCTGTTCTGGCAGTTAAAATGGGGAGATTAATGGCTTGAGGTTGAAAGACATGTGTAACAATGGGGCCTTCTGGGAGCCATAGACCATAAAACCTCTAAACTCTCACTGTCACATTTCTTTTCTGCCTCTCAATCTAGTAATTTTGGGTAAAAGGCCACGGGGGCCAGAAACAGTGGGCCAGATTGTATTACATCCAATCAAGAGAACAAATGGACCAAATTAAGGATAGGAACGCCTACCCTGGGCAACAATGTGTTCAACATGAGAGAATGTTTAATGGTCATTTTAACTGTTATTCTGAGTGACCTGGGGCCTGATAGTCAGGAGGGACTGGTGGGAGAACTGGGTATGGTGGGCAGATTCCTTTTTTCTGAGCTGCACATTTTGCAGAAAAGGCACTCGTGGTGGGGGAAAGGGCTATACTTTACAACTGTGACCCCTCAACTAAGAAGTGCTGAATTATTCTCCGCTGTGAATGATACAGGATGCAGAGTAGTGAATGCTAAACAGTCTGATTTGTCAGGTACATATTTTCCTTCACTTTCTTGGAAATGACTCTTCTTTGATTCAGGGCCTCTTGCAAAATGTAACAGAGTTTTAGCACACATTAAAATGACTCCAAAGCTTGATGGGTATGAAGTGCAAAGTCTGTCATGCAACCAATTTACCTGTAGAAAAATCAAAACCTAGGAACACAACTGACCTATTTTCCTTCCTGTCATCCAAATAAAGGTTGACAAGGGTGGCACCAAGTACTTTAGGATTACTAAAATCAGCAAAAATAAGGACCTTGAGCAAACCCTAGGGAGTGTAACGGGCCTTAGTTGTGGCTTGCCTTCGGACTGAAGGAAGTGTTCTATGACCTTGGAAAAAGTCATGTAGCTTTCTCCGCTCTAAATTAAAAGCAGTAATCTTAGCCTGCAAAATGTTTCCATATCACCAATGAACACTGATATTCAGGGAGGTGTAAATCCTACTGTGGCAACTCAAAAGAATCCCCTCACCTGACCTGACTTTTAGCCAGTAGCAACAAGTCTGTTTGCAGTTTCAACTACTGCAACTTCAGAGGACAAACTTTACTATTAGCATCACAATCCATTTGAGGGCCCCCAGAATGCAAGGTATTGGAAATAACTTAAGGCATAATCTCCAAATTATGGCCTCACAGATTTCTCATCCCTTTTTCCTATGCCCCTGAGTGTCCTTTCTGTTTAGTATTGATCTATATTTAGCTTGAGATGGGCAGGGATCATGTTTACCAATCCTTGTCTTGCACTCTCCAAAGCGCTTTGCACGAGTGTTCAATAAATATGATTGACTGAACAATCAAACGGGTGTGTTAGATCAACGATGGTTGGTAGGTTGAAAAGGAATGTACTTTCCTCTGAAAATGGCAACCTGTAGAGTAACAATAAGGAAAATTTATCTTGAAAATGTCCTGAGAGCAGATTATGCCATCTATTTAGGTTACCGTAATTTTAGTCAATAAGTATTACCTGTTACCCTAACAACCTTATATCTGGGTAGTGCCCTGAGTTCAGTGCCAACAGAAATCGCTTATTTGCTGATATTCAGAAAACCCCCAAGCTTACATGATTTCCCCCTTGGTGTAGACAGTGATTTTAATCTAAGTGGCCTGGAAGTGAACTTGAAATTCTGTACGCAGATACACCCAAAATTAAAAGTGTCAGACCTGGGATTATTGGGTCTATAACACAGTAATGACTCCTAACATTACTACATTTATTTTTCACTGATGGCAAATGAGCTACTAGCGCACAATCAGTGCGCTAAGCATTTTCTTAGTAACTTTTATATTTTCGTGGTCTGAAAGAACGCTCTTAGTAAAGGCCCCTTACGTGTTCATTTCCGTTTTAAAGGGCACCACTTGGAGACTGTTAAAGAGGCCCCCAAATCAATCAATCGTATTGCCTGAGTGCTTACTGTGTGCTGAAGAGTTTACTGAGCGCTTGGGAGTGTACAGCAAAGTGGGAAGACACATTCCCTGCCCACAACCAGCTCACAGTCTAGAGGGTTCAAAAGGGAACCCGAAAGGGTTCAAGGGGAAAGTGCCTCCCATGTCTTCGA
This sequence comes from Tachyglossus aculeatus, assembly GCF_015852505.1. Classification (NCBI taxonomy): domain Eukaryota; kingdom Metazoa; phylum Chordata; class Mammalia; order Monotremata; family Tachyglossidae; genus Tachyglossus; species Tachyglossus aculeatus. Next base: position 43,021,856 of record NC_052075.1, on the reverse strand, counting down.
AGCATATTAACTTTCTCAATGTCAGCCACGGGATATTTAGCCCCAGGAGACACTTCTGCGCTGATCCATTGGGATGTTCTTCCTCTTCCGCTGACCCATTGGGATGTTCTTCCGTGCCCCAGGAGGCCTTCCCAGACTAAGCCCCCCTTTTCCTCTGCTCCCCCTCCCCCCATCACCCCCTTTGCTTCACCCCACCTCCCCAAAGCGCTTGTGTATATATGTACATTTTTACAATTATAATTCTATTCATTTTTATTAATGATATGCATATACCTATAATTCTATTTATTTATAACTGATGCCTGTTCACTTGTTTTGATGCCTGTCTCCCCAGTTCTAGACTGTGAGCCCGTTATGTGTAGGGATTATCTCTGTTGCTGAATTGTATTTCCCAAGAGCTTAATACAGTGCTATGCACACAGTAAGCGCTGCATAAATACGAATGAATGAATGAATGAATGAACTTTTAATCTCCCACCCCTTGCGAGCAAGTGACCAGGCCAAGGGCTGTCCCTTTGGCCTGAGATCTGGCCTTTGGGGGTAAAGGCGGGGAGTTGGCAGAGGGGCAGCAAATGCAGGCCACTGCTTGCAGGAGCCCTTCCACGGTTTGGGCATGCAACCAGAAGCAGCCTGGCTCAGTGGTAAGAGCCCGGGCTTGGGAGTCAGAGGTCGTGGGTTCTAATCCCGCCTCCATCACTTATCAGTTGGGTGACTTTGAGCAAGTCACTTCTCTGGGCCTCAGTTACCTCCTCTGTACAATGGGGATGAAGACTGTGAGCCCCACATGGGGCAAACTGATGAGCTTGTATCTACCCTGGTGCTTAGAACAGTGCTTGGCACATAGTAAGTGCTTAAATACCATCATCATTATTATTAACCAGTGATGACCAGGGTGGTGTGGCCGGGGGAGGGGCCGCAGAGAGCCCTCAGCTCCCTCATCTGTAAAATGGGGATGTAGACTGTGAGCGCCACATGGGACAACCTGACTAGCTTGTATCTCCCCCAGTGCTTAGAACTGTGCTTGACGCATAGTAAGCATTTAACAAATACCATCTTCATTATTATTACTATTATTAAACAGTGATGACCAGGGTGGTGTGGCCGGGGGAGTGGCCGCTGGGGGCCCTCAGTTCCCTCATCTGTACAATGGGGATGATGACTGCGAGCCCCAAGTGGGACAAACTGATGAGCTTGTACCTACCCCGGTGCTTAGAACAGTGCTTGGCACATAGTAAGTGCTTTACAAATACCATCATCATTATTAAGCATTCATTCATTCATTCAATCATATTTATTGAGCAGTTACTGTGTGCGGAGCACTGTACTAAGCGCTTGGGAAGTACAAGTTGGCAACATATAGAGACGGTCCCTACCCAACAGTGGGCTCACAGTCTAGAAGGGGGAGACAGACAACAAAACAAAACATAATAACAAAGTAAAATAAATAGAATAAATATGTACAAATAAGAGTAATAAATACGTACAAATATATATATTTATATATGTTTTTATATATATTTACTTATATTAAATTAAATTAATTTAGTTTAATTAATTAATTAATTATATGATTACTTTTATATATATATATATATATATACATATATATATATATATATGTTGTGGGGAGGGGAAGGAGGTAAGGCGGGGAGGATGGGGAGAGGGGGCCCCACGTGGCACAAACTGACTAGCTTGTATCTCCCCCAGCGCTTAGAACAGTGCTTGGCACATAGTAAGCGCCTAACAAATACCATCATCATTAGTATTATTAAGCAGTGGCGACCAGGGTGGTGTACCCGGGAGAGGGGCCGCGGACAGCCCTCAGTTCCCTCATCTGTCCTCAGTCCACTCATCTGTACAATGGGGATGAGGACTGTTAGCCCCACGTAGGACAACCTGATGAGCTTGTATGCACCCCAGCGATTAGAACAGTGCTTGGCACATAGTAAGTGCTTTACAAATACCATCATTATTACTATTAAGCAGTGACGACCAGGGTGGTGTTCCCGGGGGAGGGGCCGCGGAGAGCCCTCAGTTCCCTCATCTGTCCTCAGTCCCCTCATCTGTATAATGGGGATGAAGTCTGCGAGCCCCAAGTGGGACAAACTGATGAGCTTGTACCCACCCCAGCGCTTAGAACATCATCAATCATATTTATTGAGCGCTTACTGTGTGCAGAGCACTGTACTAAGCGCTTAACACAGTGCTTAGCACACAGTACACAGCTTGTATCCACCCCAGCGCTTAAAACAGTGCTTAGCACGTAGTAAGCGCTTAACAAACACCATCATCATTATTATTATTATTAAGCAGTGACGACCAGGGTGGTGTTCCCAGGGGAGGGGCCGCGGAGGGCCCTCAGTTCCCTCATCTGTCCTCAGTCCCCTCATCTGTACAATGGGGATGAGGTCTGCGAGCCCCAAGTGGGACAAACTGATGAGCCTGTATCCACCCCAGCGCTTAGAACAGTGCTTAGCACACAGTAAGCGCTTAACAAATACCATCATCATCATCATTACTATTATTATTATTAAGCAGTGACGACCAGGGTGGTGTTCCCGGGGGCGGGGCCGCGGAGAGCCCTCAGTCCCCTCATCTGTATAATGGGGATGAAGTCTGCGAGCCCCAAGTGGGACAACCTGATGAGCTTGTATCCACCCCAGCGCTTAGCACACAGTAAGCGCTTAACAAACGCCATCATCATTGTTATTATTATTAAGCAGTGACGACCAGGGTGGTGTTCCCGGGGGAGGGGCCGCGGAGGGCCCTCAGTCCCCTCATCTGTACAATGGGGATGAAGTCTGCGAGCCCCAAGTGGGACAACCTGATGAGCTTGTATCCACCACAGCGCTTAGAGCAGTGCTTGGCACGTAGTAAGCGCTTAACAAATACTATCACTATCATAAAAAAGTGGCGACCAGGGTGGTGTGGCCGCGGGGGGGGGGCCCGGGGCACCAAGACAACGGTGACCTTTGACCCCGGCGGGGGCCAGGCCCCAGTTGAGGCGGGGAGGCGTTACAGGCCCATCAATCAATCAATCAATCGTATTTATTGAGCGCTTACTATGTGCAGAGCACTGTACTAAGCGCTAGGGAAGTACAAATTGGCAACACATAGAGACAGTCCCTACCCAACAGTGGGCTCCCAGTCTAAAAGGGGGAGACAGAGAACAGAACCAAACATACCAATAAAATAAAATAAATAGGATAGAAATATACAAGTAAAATAAATAAATGAGTAATAAATACGTGCAACCATATATACAGGTGCTGTGGGGAAGGGAAGGAGGTAAGACGGGGGGATGGAGAGGGGGACGAGGGGGAGAGGAGGGAAGGGGCTCAGTCTGGGAAGGCCTCCTGGAGGAGGTGAGCTCTCAGCAGGGCCTTGAAGGGAGGAAGAGAGCGAGCTTGGCGGATGGGCAGAGGGAGCCGGGGGCCGCTCCTCTCTAGTCCCGGGAAGAGACCGGGGTCTTTCCGAGGGAAAGGAGGGAGGGTCCCCGTCAGGCTCGCGTTACCTGGCCCCTGTCGTCGTCGTCCTTCTCGTCGTCGTCGTCGTCGTCGTCGTCGTCGTCGTCGTCGTCGCCGCCGCCGCCGCCTCCACAGCTCCCGCTCCCCGCCCGGTTCGCCTCACGCGCTCGCGCACCGCCCGACCGGAAGCGGCCCCGGCTGCCCGGGGGCCAGCCAATCGCAGGCCAGTCCGCCCCCTTCGCCCCGCCCCCCCGGGCCGCCATTGGCCGCGCCGCCGCTCGGCCCCGATTGGCCGGAAAGCGCCACGTCCCCACGAGCGCGCGCGGGCCCGATTCCCGCCCTGTCACTCACGCGCTAAGCCCCGCCCCTTCCTCCTCCCGCCTCCTCCTCGTTGCCTTGGGAACCGCGGGAGGGAAAGGGCGGGAACCCGGAAACGACCCGCCGGGAAACGGGGAATTGAGTACGTGTCAGGCAGTGTGGGACCCTCCTCCCCCAGCCCCATTCATTCATTCATTCATTCATTCATTCATTCAATCGTATTTATTGAGCGCCTACTGTGTGCAGAGCACTGGACTAAGCGCTCGGGAAGTCCAATTTGGCAACATCTAGAGACAGTCCCTACCCACCAGTGGGCTCACAGTCTAAAAGGGGGAGACAGAGAACAAAACCAAACATACTAACAAAATAAAATAAATAGAATAGATGTGTACAAGTAAAATAGAGTAATAAATATGTGCAAACATATATACATCATCATCAATCATCAATTGTATTTATTGAGCGCTTACTATGTGTAGAGCACTGGACTAAGCGCTCGGGAAGTCCAAGTTGGCAACATGTAGAGACAGTCCTTACCCACCAGTGGGCTCACAGTCTAAAAGGGGGAGACAGAGAACAAAACCAAACATACTAACAAAATAAAATAGAGTAGATATGTACAAGTAAAATAAATAAATGGAGTAATAAATATGTACAAACATATATACATCATCATCAGTCATCAATCGTATTTATTGAGCGCTTACTATGTGCAGAGCACTGGACTAAGCGCTTGGGAAGTACAAATTGGCAACATCTAGAGACAGTCCCTACCCAACAGTGGGCTCACACTCTAAAAGGGGGAGACAGAGAACAAAACCAAACATACTAACAAAATAAAATAAATAGAATAGATATGTACAGATAAAATAAATAGAGTAATAAATATGTACAAACATATATACATCATCATCAGTCATCAATCGTATTTATTGAGCGCTTACTATGTGCAGAGCACTGTACTAAGCACTTGGGAAGTACAAATTGGCAACATATAGAGACAGGCCCTACCCAACAGCGGGCTCACAGTCTAAAAGGGGGAGACGGAGAACAAAACCGAACATACTAACAAAATAAAATAAATAGAATAGGTATGTACAAGTGAAATAAATAAGTAAATAGAGTCATAAATATGTACAAACATATATACATATATACAGGTGCTGTGGGGAAGGGAAGGAGGTAAGATGGGGGGGATGGAGAGGGGGACGAGGGGGAGAGGAAGGAAGGGGCTAAGAGACAGTCCCTACCCAACAGCGGGCTCACAGTCTAGAAGGGGCAGACAGAAAACAAAACAAAACATATTAACAAAATAAAATAGAGTAATAAATGCATACATACATATATACAGGTGCTGTGGGGAGGGGAAGGAGGTAAGGCAGGGGGGATGGAGAGGGGGAGCACTCTGTACTGCACACAGTAACACTCAATAAATACGATTGAGTGAATGAATGAATGATAAGATTGAGTGAATGAATTAATAATTATGTTCTTGTTAAGCACATAAAACGTACCAAGAACCGTTCTTAGTGCTGGGGTAGATACAACTTAATCAGGTTGGACACAGTCCCTGTCCTACATGGGGCTCATCATCATCATCATCATCATCATCATCAATCGTATTTATTGAGCGCTTACTGTGTGCAGAGCACTGGACTAAGCGCTCGGGAAGTCCAAGTTGGCAACATCTAGAGACAGTCCCTACCCAACAGTCTAAAAGGGGGAGACAGAGAACAAAACCAAACATACTAACAAAATAAAATAAATAGAATAGATATGTACAAGTGAAATAAATAAGTAAATAGAGTAATAAATATGTACGAACATATATACATATATACAGGTGCAGTGGGGAAGGGAAGGAGGTAAGATGGGGGGATGGAGAGGGGGACGAGGGGGAGAGGAAGGAAGGGGCTAAGAGACAGTCCCTACCCAACAGTGGGCTCACAGTCTAGAAGGGGCAGACAGAAAACAAAACAAAACATATTAACAAAATAAAATAAATAGAATAAATATGTACAAATAAAATAGAGTAATAAATGCATACATACATATATACAGGTGCTGTGGGGAGGGGAAGGAGGTAAGGCGGGGGGGATGGAGAGGAGGAGCACTCTGTACTGCACACAGTATCGCTCAATAAATACAATTGAATGAATGAATGAATGATAAAAAGATTGGATGAACGAATGAATAATTATGTTCTTGTTAAGCACATAATATGTACCAAGAACCGTTCTTAGTGCTGGGGTAGATACAACTTAATCAGGTTGGACACAGTCCCTGTCCCACATGGGGCTCACAGTCTCAATCCCCATTTTACAGATGAGGTAACTGAGGCCCAGAGAATCAATCAATCAATCAACCAATCATATTTATTGAGCGCTTACTGTGTGCAGAGCACTGTACTAAACACTTGGGAAGTACAAGTTGGCAACATATAGAGACAGTCCCTACCCAACAGTGGGCTCACAGTCTAAAAGGGGGAGACAGAGAACAAAACCAAACATAATCAATCAATCGTATTTATTGAGCACTTACTGTGTGCAGAGGGAGAGGGGGAGGAGGGGGAGAAGAAGGAGGGGGCTCAGTTTGGGAAGGCCTCCTGGGAAGGCCCCATTGTTATGCAGTCTCTAGTGGACCAATTGCCGGCTGCCAGAGAGGTCTTTCCCATCCCAATTTTATCCCTATGATTTGGAACGAGGAAGAGAAATTCCCCAGGCCACCAGAGGCCTTTTCCATCCCAATTTTATCCCTATGATTTGGAACGAGGAAGAGAAATTCCCGAGGTCACCAGAGGCCTTTTCCATCCCAATTTTATCCCTATGATTTGGAACGGGGAAGAGAAATTCCCTAGGGGCAGGACACTTCTCTGTGCCTCAGTTCACTCATCTGTAAAAGGGGGTTAAGACTGTTAACCCTGTGTGGGACAGGGATTGTGACCAACCTGATTAACTTTATCCCGGGACATAGTATAGTGCCTGGCACATAGTAAGAGCTTAACCAGTACTATTAAAAAAAAAATCCAAAAATATCTATGCCTCAATTCCCTCATCTATAAAATGGGGATTAAGACCGTGAATCCTATATAGGACAGGGGATGTGTCCAACCTAATTAGCTTTTATCTACCCCAGAGCTTAGTCAGTGCCTGGCACATAGTAAGTGCTTAACAAAAACCATAAATAGTAGTCTGTAAGTTACTACCAGAATGATTGCTGATGGAGGTAGGGCGTTCTGAGAGAGTTGTGTCCATGGCATCGCCATGGGTCAGAGAGGACTCAACAGCATAAGACAAGACAAAAAATCCCTGTGGACAGGGATAATCTACACCTATTCTTTCATATTGTACTCTCCCAAGTGCTTAGTACAGAGCTCTGCCCATAGTAAGCACTCAATAAATACCATTAATTGACTAATCAGCTGATTGATTGGTTAGGGTAGTCACCGGGCTGACTTTGTCCTGGGAGTTCTGATTTTTAAGATGGTCTATCGCCTGCATTTTTATTTTATATGCCCAGCCTCCTCCCCTTTAGCCAAGTTTTAACACTGAAAAGTGTTTCCAGGGACCTGGAAGAGAACTGAATGAGGGTCTTGAGACCCAAAAGAACAGGTAACCATTTGAGAGTTTTGAGGAGTAGGGAGATGTGCATAATGACACTTTCGAAAAAGACATTTCCTGTCCTCCGGAAGTTTACAGTCTAAAGGGGAAATATATAATTAGTCAGGACTCTGTCACGAAGTTCATCCTTTCATGCCTTACTGGGGAGAAAAAAACAATTTATCCTTACATCCTGTCCTCACTGTCCCCACCTCTGGGCTTGGTTCTGGAAAAGCACTGTCATGCCTGAATCTCAAAGTCCTGAACCATGAGCCTGGCCTCAGGCAAGGGTGGTTAGGGAGAAATTCTCTGGATTATAGTCGAAAGAGTTTAATCACTCTGGTGCCAGACAGCTACTCAGAGGGGCAAGCCTAAGAACACTTTGTGATTTTTAAAATTAATTAATTCACTCATTCAATCACATTTATTGAGCGCTTTGTGCAGAGCACTGTACTAAGCGCTTGGGAGAGTACAATACAACAACAAACCGACACATTCCCTACTCACACCGAGCTTCAGTCTGGAAGGGGGAGGTGGACATTAAATACATTTAATGGTATTTGTTAAGTTCTTACTTTGTGCCGGTCACTGTGCTAAACTCTGGAGTAGATTGAAGACATTCAGATTGGACACAGTCCTTGTTCCATGTGGAGCTCACAGTCTTAATCTCTTAAAACGAGGTAACTGAAAAGCAGAGAAGTTAAGTGACTTGCCCTAGGTCACAAAGCAGACAAGTGGAAGAGCTGAGATTAGAACTCAGGTCCTTCTGACTCTCAGACCTGTGTTCTACCCACTAGGCAGGATTGCCTTGTGGTAGGCCTTTCCCTTTGAAGAAGCGAGGGTGCAGGCTTACTGACTGACTGACTACTTGACTCTGCTAACTGAGAAGCTCTCTATTCTCCGGGCTAGAAACCCCAAAAGCTTCCTTTCCCTCTCTCCCCCTATACAGTTGCTTAACTTGTTCACATTTTGCATGTGAAGGGAAGAAAGGAGCCAAAGAGATCATCAGTAAGTTTTTTGTATGGGCCTTCATATTTATTATTTCACATCCAGGATGGGCACATAAAAGGACCTATTTATAATTTAAGAAATAATTGTGGTATTTGTGGCTTACTATGTCATGAGCACCGTACTAAACACTGAGGAAGATACAAGATAATCAGGTCAGACGGTCCCTGTCCCTCAAGCGACTCACAGCTTAAAGGGTAGGGCGAACATTTTACAGATGAGAAAACTGAGTCTCAGAGAACTTAAATGACTTGCCCAAGGCTTCACAGCAGGCAAATGGTAGAACTGGAATTAGAATCCAGGTCCTCTGACTCCCTATGTTCTTTCCATTAGGTCTTGCTGCATATCTTTTTATAATATTAATAATATAATAATTAAATATGTAATAATAATAATAATTACGGTATTTGTTAAGCTCCTACTCTGTGCCAAGCACTGTTCTAAATGATGGGATAGATTCAAGGTAATTGGGTTGTCCCACTTGGGGCTCACAGTCTTAATCCCCATTTTACACATGAGGTAACTGAGGTCCAGAGAAGTGAAATGGCTTGCCCAAGGTCACACAGCAGACATGGGCAGGGATTAGGCCCCATGTCCTCTGATTCCCAAGCCCAAGCTCTTTCCACTAAGCTACATGGCTTCTCTAAAACATTGCTTTTAGAGAAGCAATGTTTTAGAGGAGCCTTCTTGACTGTGAGCCCACTGTTGGGTAGGGACTGTCTCTATATGTTGCCAACTTGTACTTCCCAAGCGCTTAGTACATCTGCACACAGTAAGCGCTCAATAAATACGATTGATTGATTGCTTTTTAAAGTGAAGAAGTATTCACCATTTCCTGCAGCCAATGAATCAATGCTATTTATTGAGCACTTACTGTGGGAAGAGCATGGTATTAAGCACTTGGGAGAGTTCACTCAACTAAGTGGGCAATAATTGCTCTAGAAGTGAAAATCAGTTTTTTGTCCAAGTCAGACACAAATCAGTGGCAAAACGGGGAGCTAATGCCCAGATCTCTCGGCTTCTCCAGAGAGACCTTATTTCTTCCTATATCATGGGGAGAGTTATGGTGTTTTCATTCTAAGTACCACTTACCTTCCATAATTCTACCTTTGCATTCACAATAGGGAGCTATTCTCAGTTTATTTTCATCTTTTGGAAGCTTGATTCCATATTCTCAGTTCTCTGTCACCGCCCCAGTCCCTGTGATTTTTCTAAAATAATTGCCAAAGATTCAATGAATTTATTACAATTCTTCTAACTAACCCAGGATGTCTGACAGAACAGCTTATTTATATGTGTGTATGGGTGTTCAATTTTTCCAGGCATCTATTTCCCTTACTTGCCTTGCTCATCAACACCAGTAGTAACAAAGTTTTCAGTATTTCCTGTCAAAATTAATTTTCCTTATTTTTCTGACTAAGAGATTTAAAGTGGCAGTTGAATAGTGGGGCCACTTCAGAATCATTAATTCATCTCCATCATAATTGATTTATCGGTCCTCCATGTCATTCCTTCAGAGGCAGTCCCCTCCCTTCTACTATTTCCCCTTGATGACTTTACTCCCATTACATTATCCTTGGGTGTTTTTTTTCTGTTGGTGCCTTTTTTCTTAGTAACAACTCTGGGTATTTGTTTTCAGTTCTTTATTCCAGTGTGGAGTGTTTATTGACTATTAATTCTTGCAGTAATTCCTCATGAAGCATTTGCTTCTTCAGTAGAGTGATAGTCTCAGAGAAATCAATTTAGATAATAAATTCATGTCTTTGCTTTTTAATTTTTTTGGTATAGCACCGGTCAACTTCCTGAAGCTTTATAAATAATAATAATCTTTCCCCTTCATTAAGGAGACTTGTTCAGTAATTTAATTGTAATTCTTACCCACGGAATTAATATTTGTTTTTGTGCTTACTGGTCTCTTCTTAATTCTTTGAAATCTGCTTCCTGGAAATATACATATTTTTTGGTATTTGTTAAGTGTTTACTATGTGCCAGGCACTGTAGTAAGTGCTGGGGTGGATACAAGATCATCAAGTTGGACACAGTCCATGCCCCATATGGGACTCACAGTCTTAATCCCCATTTTACAGATGGTATAACTGAGGCAGAGAGAAGTTAAGTGATTTCCCCAAGGTCACACAGCAGACAAGTGACGGAGCCGGAATTAGAACCCAGGTCCTTCTGACTCCGAGATCCATGCTCTGTCCATTAGGCCACACTGCTTCTCTACTTTGATATTTTTCTTTTTTATTGCCACCGTTAGTGCTTAGGACAACTGATATCAGGGATTCAAACAACTCCTTTGAGGATTTCAGTGCAAGTGTGGCCTATAATGAGAATCTCAGTTTAGTAATAGCAGTACTAATAGTATGTATTGAGCACCCAGTAGGTGCAATGCTACCCTAATAAGGGCTTGGGAAATAGAAAATAAGTGACATGTTCCCTGCCTCCACTCTATGCTCTAATGGTTGAGATAGATATCAAAATATTTACAAATAGAGTAATCAAAACAAGGACTGTAATTGAATGTCTGTTTGAATAACACTTACAGAAGTGCTTAGGAGGAGTATAAATAGTGCGTAAGTGCTGGAGATGGCTGGTGGGATGGTACAACTTGGGGTGTTGGGAACTAGTCAAGGAAGACTTGTCAGAGTAAGAGGGATTTTAGGAGGGAATTGAATGGGGGGGAGCACTGTGACCTGTCCGATTTGGGGAGAGATGGAGCTGCAGGGAATGGCACGGGTCAGGGGTCAAAGGCAGGAGACCAGAGGGAATGAGCTTCAGTTAGAAAGTCAGCTTAAGAAGAGATAAAGAGTGTTGTCCCAAGTGCTTAGGTTAGGGCGCTACACATAGTAAGCGCTCAATAAAGACAATTGATTGAGAGTGAGCTGGGGATTCTCTGATAAAGGAGAGTGAGCCCATTGTTGGGTAGGGACCATCTCTATATGTTGCTGATTTGTACTTTCGAAGCACTTAATACAGTGCTCTGCACACAGTAAGCGCTCAATAAATACAATTGGATGAATTTAAGGGAACATTTGGTTGGGGGGCCTTGAAGCTGAAAGTGAGCTTTTGTGCTGCAAAGGGAGGGGCCCAGGAAGCCAGTGGAGGGTTTTGAGGAGGGGAGAGATGTGTGACAAGAGATGCATCAAGAATGTGACCCGTGCAGCACTGAGTAGTATAGATTTGAAAGGGGAGAAGATAGAGGCAGGGAGACCAGCAAAACTTTTTGGCGGGGGGATTTTTGTTTTTCGTTTGTTTGCAGGGGGATTTTTTAAATCCCCTCTCAGGATCGCACCTGAAGAGTCAAGCAGAAGCATACCCCTTCCATTCTTAGCTCCGTCAGTGGCTAGTGAGTGGAAGGCAATCTGCTGCAAGTCAAAACTCACCCATGTTGGGCAGCAGCGACATGGAAGGGAGTCGAGGGGGGAGACTAAAGTTTACTGCGCCGAAGAAGGCAATGGTAAACTACTTCTGCATTTTTCCAAACTCTATGGATACACTACCAGAATGATTGTAGATGGAGGTGGGGTGTTCTGGGAGAGATGTGTCCATGGAGTCGCTATGGGTCTGATGACTCGAGACGGCTTAAGACAAGATTTTTTAAGTGATTACTATGTGTCAAGGACTGTTCTAAGCACTGGGGTGGATACAAGCTAATCGGATTGTATTCACTCTCTGTCTCACATGAGGGTCACAGTCTAAGTAAGAGGGAGAATAGGTATTGAATCCTCATTTTACAGAAGAGGAAACTGAAGCACAGAGAAGTGAAGCGACTTGCCCAAGGTCACACAGCAGGCAAATATGGAGCTGGGATTAGAACCCAGGTCTTAAGATTCCCAAGCCCATGCTCTTTCTGCTAGGCCACACTGCTACTCTAGGCTATGCTGCTCTTCTGGATATTATTTATACCTTGCTATAACTAGAGCTTGAACCTGGGAGATAGATGTTTGGTTAGAGAACAGGGGGAAGATGTTATCTAGGAAGAGCCAGCAGATTTTGGCAGTAGATTGAATGAGATAATTGAAAAACAGCAGGGAGTCCGGTTCAGTGAAGTGAAAAGAAAGTACTATAACTGCCGCATAATTACTTTAGGCTATAATGAGCACTTGTTCAGACAACTCTGTTTTAGAATCCACCAACTCTTAAATATTGAGATTTCACCTGTGTACATATTGTTCTAAGGGTGATAGGGATTTATATAGTCAATGAAAACCTATCTTTAGAAAAGAGAAAATACTTCAAAGCGCAGCATTGCAAAAATATGCGTTAAGTAAACGTATATAACAAATTTCAAACCTAAAAGTTGTACTTTCCATATGCCCAAAATTTAAATAGACAATGAACTCTAAATAAACTATATTTTTTGTCCTTCCCTATATCTTTGTTTTTAGATTTGGATAGGGACTCAACATATGCTTGGTTACAGGTACCTATTTGCATTTTGACAGCATTCCCAGTGATGTGAGGGCTGGAAATGGATTTGACTAGAAAAGGGGAGGGAGGTTTGGAAAGTATGGGCAAGATCTGTCTGCAAGCTCTTTGATCTTGAGGACCCACAAGGCACGTGCCATGTAGGAAGATTCAGAGATGAGAGAGCCTTAGAAGGGGTAGGATGTGGATATAGAAGCCTTAAAATTATGGAGGACTGAGGGCTGGTGGGCCAGGGAGGGCTAAGAAGTACACTCTTGCCAGAGGATCAATCAATCAATCGTATTTATTGAGCACTTACTGTGTGCAGAGCACTGTACTAAGCACTTGGGAAGTACAAGTTGATAACATATAGAAACGGTCCATACCCAACAGAGGACTAAGAAATATACGCAGAGATTTATCTGGGTAAAGTCCATCCTTTGCCCCATACTAACAATGGGTTGAGTCTGTGTAAAGTCTGATTATCTTATGTTGGCCCCAGCGTTTAGCATATGGTAAGTATGCTCTTCATAAGTACTATCATTATTACTATTATTAAATGAATAAAAGTAACTATTAATTTTGCAGAAGCAAAAACCAGAATTCTCAGAACTTGCAAAATCATTTAGGTAAAATTCTCCCCATGAACCCAGAATGGCTTAGTGGATAAAGCTTGGGCTGGGAGTCAGAAAACCTGGACTCTAATCCCAGTTCTGCCACTTGTCTGCCATATGACCCTGGGTAAGTCACTTCACTTCTCTGGGCCTCAGTTACCTCATCTGTAAAATGGGGATTAAGACTGTGAACCCCATGTTGGGACATGGACTGTGTCCAACTCGATTAGTTTGAATCTACCCCAGCACTTAGAACAGTATCCTGCATATAGTAAGTGCTTAATGAATACCGTAAAAAAAACCCACTAGCTCTTCAAATGTCTCCTTCCCCTTCTCTCCCTGTTCCCAAAACACAGCCAAACTCAGGAATTAAAGATAAACAGGTGCCCTCCCTTTACTTCAATAAACACCATTGATTGGTTGATTGGCTTACCTTACAGGTGCTTATAAGACTAGGTAGAATTAATACAAATATAGTTTTACATATTAAAGGAGACTAGGTTTCAGAGTCCCTAAACAACATACAAGTGCAAATAAAACTTTGCATTACCAAGAAGAAATGTAAAGTGAAGAGCTTCCGGAGGAGAAGAAATTTCAGAAATTCTAAACCCTTAATAAGACACTCAGGGATGCAGGTGTTGTCCTTTTCCCTTACTCTTTCCCCTGAGTTTCATTCTGCTTTCATACTGACCTAAAATATTGCCTCCGACTTTCTTGCAAAACAAGTTTACTTCTTTTTAATACTGAAAAAGTCCTCTAGACTGTAAACTCATGTGGGCAGGGACTGTGTCAACTAACTCTCTTATATTGTAGTCACTCAAGTGCTTAGTACAGTGCTCTGCACACAGTAAGCACTCCATAAATACGACCAATGAATGACTGAACCTCTTTGTGTCTCAGTTTTCTCAACTGCAAAGTGGAGATAATAATGCAAGCCTCTCCCTACCTCCTAGGGGGGAGATGAGAATAGAATGAGATAATTGAGGTGAAAGTGCTTTGGAAAAACAAAAACACCATACTCATTTAAGGGATTTTTTTTTTTCTCCCTGGGGATCCTTTACAGTGTTTTAGCCCTTCAGGCAGCCGTTGGGTTTCTGTCTGCCATCTTGGTTCTCTCTGCCATCCGTCTCATTATTTTACCCTTTCTCTAAGGTTTCTTACCCCCTCTCTCCCCCCCGCAGCATTCAATTATATTCCCTCCCCTCCAGCCCAAGATCTTGGTCTCATACAAAAGGAGTCAGAGGACTTGGGTTATAATCCAGCCCTGCTACTTGTCTGCTGTGTGACCTTGGGCAAGTCACTTCACGTCTCTGTGTCTGTTTCCTCATCTGGAAAATGGGAATTAAATCCTAGTCCCTCTACTTTATTGCTGAATTGTACTTTCCACAGTAAGCACTCGATAAATACGATTGATTGAATGAATGAATGAATACTTAGATTGGGGGTCCTATGTGGGACAGGCACTCTGTCTATTCTGAATATCTTGTATCTCCTCCAGCACTTAGTACAATGCTTGGCACATAGTAAGCACTTAGCAAATGCCATTATTAGTATCAATTTAAAAGGGTTAAAAACTGAAGTGGATGAAGGAACCCTATCCTAGTGTTACTCCTCAATCCTTAAATTAAATAAATCAGCAGTATTTATTCAACACTTCCTCCTGTGCAGAACACCATACTAATACTTTTAGACTGTGAGCCCACTCTTTTAGACTGTGAGCCCACTGTTGGGTAGGGACTGTCTCTATATGTTGCCAACTTGTACTTCCCAAGCCCTTAGTACAGTGCTCTGCACAAAGTAACTGCTCAATAAATACGATTGATTGATAATGCTTGGAAGGATACAATAGAATAATATAAATGTGGGGTTTACTATCTAGCAGGGAAATTCAGCAGGCAGGTATCATAAATTGGGTGTAGTATACCTTACTTGCTACCTAGTAGAAGCCATGTTTCTGGAAATTTCAGGCTTCAAGGCAATGAGGCCCAACCCCACCAAATAGCCATCTCCCTATTCCTCACAGGTACCAGCATTTCTACTGTCTGCTGACTGTGAGCCCGCTGTTTGGTAGGGACCATCTCTACATATTGCCAACTTGTACTTCCCAAGCACTTAGTACAGTAAGTGCTCAATAAATACGATTGAATGAATGAATGAATGAGTGTAAGGTCCCTTATGGTCACACCTTGGCCCTAGTACTTAGTGCATATGGTTTTGGGTCATTCTCTGGTCCAAGCATAAGGGCGCTGATATTCACTCCTTGCCTCTCCATCCATTGCAACAATTCTGGGCCTTTTTCTTGGCGTATGGGGCCTAAGGGGAGGATTTCATTCTCCTTGCAGGATGACCCAGAGGTGATTGGGTCATCAGTTCTTCTACCTGTGGCTCTCTGGGTCTGGTCTCCTCTGAGCTTCCCCTGGGGCTGTTCTGGATACTTTGCAATTGATCACCATTTTTTTTTAAATGGAATTTGTTGAGCACTATATGTCAAGCTCTGTACAAAGGACTGGGGTAGATATAAACTAATCAGGTTAAACCCTGGAGTCAGAGGTCATGGGTTCAAATCCTGGCTCCGCCAGCTGTCAGCTGTGTGACTTTGGACAAGTCACTTAACTTCTCTGTGCCTCAGTTACCTCATCTGTAAAATGGGGGTGAAGACTGAGCCCCACGTGGGACAACCTAATCACCTTGTAACCTCCCCAGCGCTTAGAACCGTGCTTTGCACATAGTAAGCGCTTAATAAATGTCATCATCATCATCAAACCCAACCCAACCTGGGCTGTGGGGTTCACAGTCTTAATCCCCATTTTACAGATGAGGTAACTGAAGCACAGAGAAGGGCAGTGAGTTTCCAAAAGTCACGCAGCAGGCTAACAGTGGAGTTGAGATTAGAACCCAGGTCCTTCTGACTCTCAGGCCGGTACTCTATCAACTAGGCCACATTCCTTCTCATCTGTTTTAAAGCACTCAATCAGCTCTCTCCCTCTCTCACAACCCAGCTGACACTTCATTCCTCAAACACAAACCTACTCACTGGGCTTCAATCTCATCTCTCTTTCCTGGAACTCCTTCCCCTTCCCACCCTGCAGTCCAAAACTGGCTTGGGCCAACTGGTAGGTCCGAAGTCCAATAAGTTTATAGGCATGGCTTCATTTGTGAGTGGGTGTGTTGTTTTGGAACGGTGGATATATATATATATAACAGCATTCAAAATGGTGGCAATCCCCTTGAATGGATGAGAGCCATCACATCTGGCTTTCCTTCCTTTGTTTGCTGGTGGGCATTAGGGAGCAAAGCCAGGCTGTCATACTGACCAAACAAGTTAGTAGTCAGATACTGAAAAGCAGGGTGGGCTAGTGGAAAGAGCATGGGCGTTGGAGTCAGAGGACCTGGGTTCTAATCCCGACTCTACCACTTACCTCTGTGTAACCTTGGGTAAGTCACTTATCTTCTCTGTGCCTCAGTTCCTTCTTCTCCAAAATGGGGAATCAATACCTGCTTTCTCTTCTCCTTAGATTGTGAGCCCCATGAAGGATGTGATTACCTTGTAACGACCCCAGCACTTAGTACTGTAGACTTAATAGAAGCAGCATAGCTTAGTGGAAAGAGCCTGGGCTTGGGAGTCAGAGGACATGAGTTCTAATCCCTGCTCCGCCACTTGACTGCTGTGTGACCTTGGGCAGGCCACTTAACTTCTCTGTGCCTCAGGTATCTCATCTGTAAAATGGGGATTGAGACTGTGAGCCCCACGTGGGACAACCTCATTACCTTGTATCTACCCTAGTGCTTAGAACAGTGCTTGGCACATAGTAAGCACTTAACAAATACCATTATTATCATTAACAATGTGCTTGGCACACAGTAAGCACTTCACAAATACCACTATTTTTATTATTATTATACTGGGGCATGGGAGAAATAAATCTGACTCAGTAATCCCAGCAGTGAGGATGCATCTCTTGTTTATTAGGTTGAAGTTGGACAATTTTGGACCATCAATCTGGACGGAGAGTCAAGGGGCCCTCCAATACCACCTCCTGAGACCAATAAGTGCAGCATGTAAAGAATTTCTCTCCTAAGGGGGGGGGCCAGAAGCGCCGGGTCGAGGCTGCCAGGGTGCTGAGCAGGGAGAGGGGTTGTGGTACAGAAGGATTCTCTCTTTCCCAAAGTCCATAATTGCCCATGTCGCTCCACTGTGATGCTGTCTCTTCCCTGGGAAACAGGCCAAGCTCATGGGCACAGTGTGAGTGCTGTTCTTCAATTTGGGTAGAAAAGAAATGTCTAGAACCTCCTGAGAATCCTAAATTCAAAGAAAGGAGATTATTATTATTATGGGGCTTTTTTTTTTTTTAAACCTCTAAGAGTCCATTGAGCCTCATGGTCAAACCCTGCCTAGACTCGCCATAAAAACTCACTCTGCAGAACTGAGGAATTTCACCCACAGTAATAACAATTGTGATATTTGTTAAGCACATGCTATGTGCCAGGCACTGTGCTCAGCACTGGGGTGGATACAAGGAAATCAGGTTGGACACAGTCCCCGTCCCATGTGGGGGCTCACACTCTCAATCCCCATTTTACAGATGAGGAGGAAAGTGAGGTACAGAGAAGTAAAGTGACCTGCCCAAAGTCACACAGCAGAAAAATGGCAGAGCCGGGATTGGAACCCATGACCTTCTGACTCATAGGCCCATGCTCTACCCACTACACCATTCTGCAAGCTCTGCCTACCGGGGCATGAAGGAGATGTCCCTGAAGGCAAGAAGCATTTTCCTGTTGGGAATTGACCATGTGCTCTTTCCCCTTTTCTCAGCTATCCCTTCGCCCTGCTCTTTTTCCTGCCCAATATCCCATCCAATATCTATTTTTAGTTTCTAGACTGTAAACTCGCTGTGGGCAGGGAACATATCTACCCACTTGATTATACTGTACTCTCCCATGTGCTTAATGCCACTCTCTGCACTTTTAGTAAGCACTCAAAAAATATGATCAATCGATTGATTCTTACTCTCTCACACCCTCCCCAACTCTGTTTATGAAGTTGGGGCCCTCTTTCTTTATTCTAATGGTATTTGTTAAGCACTATGTGCCAGGCACTGTTCTAAGCACTGGGGTAGATAAAGCAATCAGGTTGGTGACAGTCTGTGTCCCACGTGGGGCTCACAGTCTTAATCTCCATTTCACAGATGAGGCACAGAGAAGTGAAGTGACTGGCCCCAGGTCACACAGCAGAAAAATGCAGGGCTGGGATGAGAGCCCAGGTCTTCCTGATTCCCAGACCCTTCCTCTATCCACTAGGCCAAGCTGCTTTCTACCCTCACTCCCTGCCTACCCGGAAGCCCCACAGCCGCCTCTTTGAGAAACAATAGAGACCGAGTCCTTGGTCAATCCCACCCCCAGGATCTCATTCTGACCCTTAATCAGAAGAAGCAGGGCTGGTTTACCTGGAGCCTCCCACCAAACTGCTATCTAAATCTAACCCTCCATCACAGGGCTGGAAGTTCAGGATCTGGACCCCCATGAAAACCCACCCCAGAGGGGCTGGCCAGAAAGGAAAGATGGCAAGCTGTGGGCCAGGAGTTAGAAGACTCCTACACCACTCAGGGCCACGGCTTATGGGATTGGAAAGTGGAAAGAGCGCGGGTTTTGGGGTCAGAGGTCATGGGTTCAAATCCCGGCTCCGCCAATTGTCAGCTGTGTGACTTTGGGCAAGTCACTTCACTTCTCTGTGCCTCAGTTACCTCATCTGTAAAATGGGGGATTAAGACTGTGAGCCCCCTGTGGGACAACTTGATCACTTTGTAACCTCCCCAGTGCTTAGAACAGTGCTTTGTACATCCGTGGCTCAGTGGAAAGAGCACGGGCTTTGGAGTCAGAGGTCAGGGGTTCGAATCCCGGCTCCACCACAAGTCTGCTGTGTGACCTTGGGCAAGTCACTTAACTTTCCTGAGCCTCAGTTCCCTCATCTGTAAAAATGGGGATTAAGACTGTGAGCCCCACGTGGGACAACATGATCACACTGTATCTCCCCCAGCGCTTAGAACAGTGCTTTGCACATAGTAAGCGCTTAACAAATGCCATCATTATTATTATTATTATTATGGTAAGCACTTAATAAATGCCATTATTATTATTATTGGACCTCCAAGGGCCAACCTGAGCTGTGGTTTGGCTGGAACTAGCCTGGCTTCAGAACCGGCCACTCACAGGGCAGGTTCCTGGGGACACATGGGGAGGAATAGGGTGCTTTACCTTTAAATATATATGTGTGTGCATGTATATATTTATATATCTTGTCTATTGGGGGAAATCCAGATGGCCCCTAGTCCAGACTTCTGTGCTTTTCACATGCAGCTCTCCCTGGCCATCCCCTTACCCTCCTACCCAAGACTGAAAGCTCACTGTGAGCAGGGAATGTGTCTGTTATATCGTTGTAGTGATCTCTCCCAAGTGCTTACTACAGTAAATGCTCAATAAATACAATTGATTGACTGGCTGGCTACCCTTATGACAGAGAAAGTTCCCAGAGGAGGGAGTACATTGAACGATGATGCTCTCTTTACCTGTGCTGATGTTTGGCAAACTTTCTCTGCTGGTACTGCTGCTGCTGCTGCTAGCCCAGGGATTTGGAAAAAGACAAAGAAAAAGTGTGAAAATCTCATTTCAAACCAGGTCTCTATTTTTTTCCTCTCAGTGCAAATGCCTTAGGCTCAGCTATAAATATGGAAATGGTAGGCTGCGCTATATTTGGGGATGACATCGAATCTAAAAGAGCCTAGGGAAGAGGTCCGAAGCCAGGGAGAAGGAGGAAGACACAGTTAGGCTCTGCCTTCTGCCAAATATGAGTGGGTATTACTCCATCTGCTCCGACCCACGCCCAGGGCATTTGTTTATTTTGTCTGTTGAACAGGCATGAATAATTCTCATGGGCTGCGGGGGGAAGGCAACTTGAGCATCTAAGTCCAAAGGCAGTACAGCTGATTTGGGCATGCCTGAGATCAGCCTGTGCCTTCTCCTCCCTGGAGCAGATGGGCCAGAGTAAGGAATGTTGATTATGTAGTATGGGCTGACCCACCCCTAATACTACTAATAATTGCGGTATTTGTTAAGTTCTGTGCCAGGCATTGTACTAAGCCTGGGGTGGATACCAGCAAATCGGGTTAGAGCTAGTGTTTGTCCCACTTGAGGCTCACAGTTTCAATCCCTGTTCTACAGATGAGGTAACTGGCACAGTGAAGTGACTTGCCCGGGGTCACACAGCTGACAAGTGGCAGAGCCAGGATTAGAACCCTTGTCCTCCTGAGTCCCAGGCCGTGCTCTATCCCCTACCCCATTCTGCTACAGCCCTAGCCCTCACACCCTGGGGGGCCTTGGGCTCTCCAGGAGAACCAGGCTCCAGAGACCTGCCCCGATAGGTGCACGGGAAAGCAAACTCTGGGGTGCCCAAATCTCCAGCAACCCAACTCCTTCTAGCACCTCCTCCTTCTACCTCTCCGGAGAGGGAGGTGCCACCTCGAGTTGGGAGTCTGAGACCAATCAGGAAGGCAGAGGTGGCAGTGCGGAGTTTGCCCAGGGAATTTCTGCTCTTTAAACAGCCCCCCCGCATGCCCTCCTCTACCCCCACACCAAAGGGGCCGGGATATCTGCCCCAAGCTTCCACCCCCTCAGGGACTCCCACCCCCGCAGGGATGCTTTTGTGTTCCAGCCACGGAGGTGCTGTTAATTGTTTGTGGGCTGGCACTTTTTGGGTCTACTTCTCTCTGAATGAGACTGGACGCCAGGGCTCCAGGCACCCACGTTGGGAGGGGCTGGGAGGTGGGCTGAATCACTCACCTGGCTTGGAACTGGGCGCCCCACTCAGTTTTGAACACTTCGCTCTGTGGCCACTTTCTCATAGAGAGCTGGGAGAGGTTGTCAGATGCTCCCTTCTCCTCTGTGATGATTTGGTTGGGGCCCTCTGAAGATGATGATGACGAATTGCTTTCCGGCTGTGCGCAGAAGAGACCACAGAGTGAACCGGGCTGCTGGACCGGCCGAAAAGAAGCCAGTTTCTTTCCCAAGCCTCTCAGGGGCCGAGAGGACCGGAGCCGCTATTCTGAGAGTAGCGTCTTTTAGACCGCTGAAGCCCCTAGGTTTGCCCCTGGTGTGTTTGTGGGGGGAGCAAGAGAGGGATCCCTTTGCCAACCGCTCACCAGCTATTCAGGGGGTCAACACCGGTGGCACCTGCTCCGTTAGAAGAACGGAGAAGTTGAGTGACTTGGCTAGGGTCATCCAACCGGCAAACCGGATTTTAATTTAGAATCCAGGTCTCCTGATTCCCAGGCCTGGGTTCTTTCCACTAGTGCACACTGCTTCAAGAACAGGGGATTGAATCTAGGGCCTGGAAGTCCGACTCCATCTTGCTAACTGAACAGTCCAGAGAGACGGTGAGAACTATTTTCTCTTCCAAATCTCATCCCAACCATCACCCTACAACTCCCTTCAGTTATCACCAAGATGATGAATAGAACAATGAACATTAACTACTCCATTATATTATACTCTCCCAAGTTCTTGGTACAGTGCTCTGCACACAGTTAAGTGCTAAATAAATATGATTGCGCTAGTACAGTGCTCTGCACACAGTAAGCGCTCAATAAATATGATTGAATAATTGAACAGGATTCTTATTTCCCATCCCCGGGCTCCTGACCTAACCACTCTACCCCCACACCCATGATCATGTCATAGCTGGTTAACAGATAGCTCAACCTTCGTATGGGACTGGGGGAGAGCTTAGTTACCCGTCCTTGGGAGTCGGAGGAGTTGGGGGATATTCTGGGCACTAGGCAGTGAGGGATGTTGATGTTTGGGTCTTTGGTGGTGAAAGACAGGCCTTTCTGTAGAATTTTCACAAGCCTCGTCCAGAGCCAAAAGACGACATCAGGGTAGTTGGAATGAAGCTTCAGGTAGTAAGTCTTCTCGGTCACCATTCGGAGTCTCAGAATATGCTGGGATTTGTCATAGATCTGGAGCTCCACAAACTTCAGTGGGAGGATTCTGGTGGGGAGAGATGATGGTAGAGTAAACAGGCCCAGCCTCAGAATCAATCTCCAGGAGCAGGAGAAACCCTGGCCATTCTTCTCTGACAGGAGGCTACCCCATTTCTAACAGGCCCCTGATGATAGAGCCCTGAGTACTTCATACTCCCTGCTCCAGAAGCTTATTTGAACTCCAGTTTTTGAATGGGGAATGGGGGAAAGGAAACAAAGCTGCCCAGGATAAAAGGAGGTCCATTATCCTCTGCCTCCCTAATTGTGGGTGTCCCTCAAGACTCTGCCTGCTTTCCCTTCTCTTCTTACTCAATGCTCCTTCCCTCAGGGAGTGCAGTCACTTCAACGCGGCCTACTATAAAGAGTACGGGTTCTAAATCCCGGCTCTACCACAGACCTGCCGTTTGACCTCGGGCAAGTCACTTAATGTCCCTCATCTGCGAAAATGGGGATTCCATACCTGTCTTCCCTCCTACAAAGACTGTGAGCCCCGTGGAGGAGCTGATTATCTCATATCTACCCCAGGGCTTAGTACAGTGCTTGGCACATAATCAGTGCTTAACAATTACCTCACTTATTAATAGTCATAACAATAATAATTGAGATATTGGTTAAGCAATATTTATTTATTTTACTTGTACATATCTATTTTATTTTGTTAATATGTTTTGTTTTGTTCTCTGTCTCCCCCTTCTAGTCTGTGAGCCCACTTTTGGGTAGGGATCGTCTCTATATGTTGACAACTTGTACTTCCCAAGCGCTTAGAGCAGTGCTCTGCACACAGTAAGCACTCAATAAATACGATTGATTGATTCTCTGTGCCTCAGTTACCTCATCTGTAAAATGGGGATTAAGACTGTGAGCCCCATGTGGGACAACCTGATTACCTTGTAACTTCCCCAGTGCTTAGAACAGTGCTTTGCACATAGTAAGCGCTTAACAAATGCCATCATCATCATTGTTATTACCTCATCTGACTTCCAAGGGGTTAATGGTAAAAGAAAACAAATGTACTGGCGGGCTTCATTTCCCCTTTAAATCAGTGAGGGGACATTTCCAGGTTGGGGTCATAGTTGAGTGATTAGGGGGTGGAGGACAGGGAGGACAGCACTAATCTAGACTAGGTGTCTGCCCTGACTCCAGACAACCCTTCCCTCCCCGGTCTTATTTCCATTTCCAGTGGCTCTGACTGGACCTTTGTGCTTTGTCCCTCTGAGTCGGCTGGACTGCCAAGATGTCAGTGCTCAGGCCCCCGTCCTCCCGTCTCTTGCACTCTTTTCCTTACCTATTGAGGTTGATGTTGGGTGTCCCCGATGATTGGTCCTTCCTGGGGAACTCTTCCTGGGGTCTGGTGATCTCGGCCATCAGGAGGATGTTAGGGAGTGGCAGACTGGGCACGGTGGAGGTCACCCCGAGGGTTATTAACTTAGCTGGGTCTTGGAAGGGCACCCAGTTCTCCAACTTCATGACCTGCAATTTGCGGCCCCGAAGGTTAGCGTCGGAGATGAGGCGGAAGAGGCCGTATCTGCCATGTTGGCGGGGTAGGTACCAGTAGAGTCTCCTGACTCTAAAGCTGTGTCAACTACAGTAGATAGATATCTAGAGTCTTCAAATTATACCTTAGCCTGAATTATCCAACAATCTTCTCACCTCGTTGTGCAACCTGACGCGGGGGAACTCCAGGTTCAGGGCAAAGCAGTCAGTCAGTGGGAAAGTCAGAATCTCATTGTGCTTAGTAGAAAGCACATGGGACCAGGAGTCAGCTCTGGATTCTGGTCCCAGCTCCATTATTTGGCTGCTGTGTGACCTTGGGTAAGTCATAGCTTCTCTATACCTCTGTTAGCTCATGGGGATAAGACAGCTGGTCTCCTTCCTCCCAGGTAGGATAAGGATTTTATCCAATCTGCTTATATTATGTTTACAGCAGTGCTTGGCACATAGTAGGTGCTTAAGAAGTACCACTAGTATATTAATAATAATAATGATGGCATTTGTTAAGCACTTACTATGTGCAAAGCACTGTTCTAAGCGCTGGGGATGATACAAGGTGATCAGATTGTCCCACGTGGGGCTCACAGTCTTCATCCCCATTTTACAGATGAGGTAACTGAGGCACAGAGAAGTTGTGACTTGCTCAAAGTCATACAACTGACAATTGGCGGAGCCGGGGTTTGAACCCATGACCTCTGACTCCAAAGCCCGTGCTCTTTCCACTGAGCCACACTGCTTGATGTGCTATTTTCCTCTACCCCTCCACCAAAACAATCCTGAACACAACCCAAACCAGCTTGCAAGGGTTTGCTGTTAAGAAGGGAAGAACAATGGTGTCCTCTTCCCTCGGTTTCCTGCCAGGAGAGGAGCTCTAACTGGAAGGGAGGGCAGTGACCCTGGTTGTAAAAAGTAAATAAGAGGGTGAGAAAAGGAGTGAAGAAAAGAGGAAAGGGCAGGGCTCCACATTCAGACTCCTTCACCACCCCTAAATCCCAGTCCTTTAAGTGGTCTCTTTGACTTTCCCCCTCCTTCAAGAGAATAATCAAAGCTGTTCCTGAATCAGAGCAACAGTTCTCTCTGTTTAGGGCTCGGTCTCCAACAGCAATCATAGCACCAGGTGATGATTCCCATCATGGACATTATGAGGGCAAAATATTAAGGCACACTGTCACACTCCCTCTAACCCATCACAGACCACTTGCCCATGAATTGATCCAAATTTAGCTTGGATCTCCTATGCAACTTCCTCTGGGAACAGGATGCCTGCCTCCTCCTAAGGGAAGTAACCCTACCTTGCGAAAGCAAGTGAGCTCAGACTTGATCACCTCTAAAGGACTCCTGGCTCCAGGCCTCCCCTTCCCAGGAGTTTCAGGGGTCCCTCTCTTCCTCTCTCCTAGGTTGGGTGACTTGAGGGGAGATAAATCTGGCCTGGCCAAGCAAGATGGGCAACCATACCTGGGTGAAGTTGCTTTCAAAGACGACTGAATTGGGGAACAGGTTGTAGTCAGGAGAGTGAAGCAGCTGGGAGAGTAGCCCTCCTTCCACTCCCAGTGCTTCTCCACTGTCCAGCTCCACCCCAAGGATTTCTCCTACTTCTAGCTCCCTAACCCCAGCCTCAAAGCTGCTGCATTCTGCCATGGGATCCAGGGCAGAGCAGGCTCAACAGCATCTCATAACTCCGAGGGTCTTCCTGGCCCCTCCATTGCAGTTTTCCAGTGGGGCCAATGTGACCATACCTCTGGACAGACACAAGGCCTACCAACAAGTCCTCTGACCCTCCTAGGCTGCCTACGTGCTCACAATGCCTAACAGGTGACCTCACTGAGGGGCATTTAATGCCCAACAGCCTCCACTCCCCATGGGAGTAAGACTGGGACTCCAGCCACAATGTAGCCTAGTGGAAAGAACATGGGACTGGGAGCCAGGAGACCTGGCTTCTAATCCTGAATCCCCCATTTGACTGCTCTGTTTCAGTTTCTTCTTTAAAACAGGAATTAAATACCCGTTGTCCTTCCCCACTAGGCTATATGCCCTGAGGGGAACAAATGCAGTCTCTGATCCGATTATATCTGTCCTAGCACACAGTAAATATTTAAATACTGCAATTATTAAGACCAGGGCTTGGCCCAGGTGGGTAGCTGTTGGAGGGGAAGGATGGGAGGCAAAAGGGCAGACCAGATGTTACAACCACCAGGATGACTTCACAGTAGAGTGAATGTGAGTGGTGAAAGGCAGCAATGAGTCCAGTTAAATGAAATAAAACAAAGGCACTATATAGCCACATAATTACCTTAGGAATTAATGAAATTGGGAGCTCCTGGTGATGGAGGATTGAGGAGGGGAGGGAGCAGGAGCTAAGGACTGGGGAAAAGAGGAGTAGTTCTGTTTTAGTCATATTGAGCCTGATGTGCCGCTGGGATAGCCCAACAGAGATGTCCAGGATTGCCGGTGAGATGTGAAGTTGAGGCTAGAGAGATGGGTTTGGGAGTTATCTGCATAGAGAAGGAGGCTGAAGGATGCACATTCCCTGTGAAAGAATAATTTGAGGCCTGAGAATATCGCTTATGGCAATCAACTGAGAATTCAGAAGTTTCCAGTTAAAGCTAAGTGATAGATCTTCCTAGGGCAGACCATTTTGGCTAGACGATCACTTCCCAGAGGTGCCAGAGTTCCAATAGAGCTCTTGCCCTGGATTCACTGAAATTATTTACAAGGGGCAATGTCACTTCTTGATTGCATCTTGGGCATGGTTTGGCCATCCTAAACCATGGATGCAGAATCAGCCAAGGGGATGTAGAGGTTCCATTGTGCCTTGCTCAAGTAATTCCACTAGGTGGCCCCCTCAGCTCAGGCACTGAGCCCACCAGAGGTGGGACTCAGATTCATTCATTCAATAATAATTGGCATTTGTTAAGCGCTTACTATGTGCAAACCACTGTTCTAAGCGCTGGGGAGGATACAGGGTGATCAGGTTGTCCCGCGTGGGGCTCACAGTCTTAAACCCCATTTTACAGATGAGGGAACTGAGGCCCAGAGAAGTTAAGTGACTTGCCCAAGATCACACAGCAGAGATGGTATTTATTGAGCACTTACTACGTGCTAGCTCTCTTCCTCCCTTCAGGGCCCTACTGAGAGCTCACCTCCTCCAGGAGGCCTTCCCAGACTGAGCCCCTTCCTTCCTCTCCCCCTTGTCCCCCTCTCCATCCCCCATCTTACTTCCTTCCCTTCCCCACAGCACCTGTATATATGTTTGTACATATTTATTACTCTATATTTATTTTGCTTGTACATATCTATTCTATTTATTTTGTTAGTATGTTTGGTTTTGTTCTCTGTCTCCCCCTATTAGGCTGTGAGCCCACTGTTGGGTAGGGACTGTCTCTATATGTTGCCAACTTGTACCTCCCAAGCGCTTAGTACAGTGCTCTGCACACAGTAAGTGCTCAGTATATACGATTGATTGATTGATGTGCAGAGCACCATACTAAGCGCTTGGGAAGTACAAATCGGCAACATGTAGAGACGGTCCCTACCCAACAACAGTCTAGAAGGGGGAGACAGACAACAAGTAGACAATAGTCAATACTATCAGAATAAATAGAATTATAGCTATATAAGCATCATTAATGTTTCCAAAGGCCTGGGAACTTTCCATAGTCTTCTTTAATGGGTTTTCCCCCTCTAACTGGCTATAGACAAAGGAAGGGGTTGGCTGCCTTGACCTTAATATTTGCAGAAGGGGAAAAAAGACAGAATCATCCTTTTTAAACAGTTGCCACCAAGAGATGGGCTGGGAGGGTAGAGAAAAGCTAGTGTGTTCCAGTGGTGTGGAAGAAAGGATCCCTAGAATTAAGCCCCAGTGTCCTGGCAGCCCAACTAATGCAATTAAGTCAACACTAGAACCACTGCAAAGAGCACATCCATCTTTATTGCTTTAGAAAACACAGTCAGTGGTCCCCACCCCACCCCCAGGAGTCTCTAGACATTCAGCCTCCATTCCCTTTTAACTGTATCCAACCCCCACCCCTCAGTAACAGATGGAGCTCCTGCCCCTTCCCCCTCACCCCTCTGGGAGGGGGCAGAGACCATCTGCCCACATTAAAACCTCAAGAACAGAGCTTCTCAGTGACCAGCTTCCTGCACAGATCTCAGTCCTGACCTACATATTTCCCCCTCCCCCAAAAAAGAGAGGGGGAGGGTCTGTCCATGATCCCTACTTGGAGGTTGTGGCCCGTATTCAGAAGCCTGTGCCTCCACAGTTCCTAGCAGCCCACAGGAACAGCTGTTCACAAGTGACAACCCTGGGGACTGGGGTCCTGTGCCTCCCCCGATACCAGAAGCAAAGTCACATAGCACGGTTGCCTGCCATTGAATAGGACTTGATTTTTAGACTCCCAACCCCGCTCCAGGATGGAAATACCCTTTCTGACATTTCACGTAAAGTCACCTGAATGCCTAGAACTGCATAGATAACTTTTCCCTCCTTAGAGAGGAGAAAGAAATGGGGGGTTGGGGGGAACGAAGGAAAGATTTTTAGGGTAAGGCAGTGTCCATACCCAACTCCCTCTGAATCTTAATGGTCTCCACAACCAGTCTTTCCCTTTCCCAGTGTCACGGAAGAGTCAGGTTGAGGAGATTCAGAAAGAGGCAGATGTTCGTTTCCTGGTTGGGAGCTGTTCTGCTTGTGTTGGCCACTAGCCTGGTGACCAGTTTCCAGGAACAGATCCATCTGGCAGTCTGCATTTAAGTCCTAATCCCATGTGCGGCTAGTTCCAAACAGCCTGCTTACAGATACTGGCCCACCGTTTTGGTCCGAAGAGGCCGTTCTTCGGCGAGTCCCTTGGGTGGGGTTGCCCCTGTTTGGCCAGTGAAGTGTCGTCCGTCCAGAAGTCCCCCCAAGGACTCCATAAATCCAAAGAAGATGGACAGCAGGGTCAGCAGCATGCCTAGCAGGTAGAGACTCAACACAGGCTTCATGGTAGCAAGAATCCCAGCTCCTCCACTCATCAGGAAACAAGGTCAAAGTGGATCTCTCCGATGGGGTCTTCTGAGCCTGAGGGGAACAAACAGCAACAATACAGTCACTCGAGACTCCTCCTGGACTATCAGTCAGTGTTTTGCTTTTTAAATTTAAATGGTATTTGTCAAGTGCATGCTACAAGTGCCAGGCACTTGTTCTAAGCACAGGAGTAGGTTCAAGTTAATCAGGTTAGACCCATTCTCCGTCCCACATGGGGCTCAATCAATCCCCATTTTAACAGATGAAGTAACTGAGGCACAGAGGTTAAGTGACTTGGAAAGCGTTCAATAAATACGATTGAATGAAGTGACTTGTCCAAGTTAAAGCAGAGAAGTGGTAGAGGCAGGATTAGAACCCAGGTCCTTCTGACACCCAGGCTCATGCTCTATCCACCAAGCCACGCTGCTTCTCTTGAGCACTTAGTGTGTAGCACACTCTACTAAGCACTTGGGAAAGTACAATGCAACAGGTTAGAACGGGGAGGACTGTGTCACTCCAACCTGAAGGAATTGTTACTTCACTAAATGCTATTTGAGCATTTACAATCTTCTAGACTGTGAGCCCACTGTTGGGTAGGGACTGTCTCTATATGTTGCCAACTTGTACTTCCCAAGCGCTTAGTACAATGCTCTGCACACAGTAAGCGCTCAATAAATATGATTGATTGATTTGAGGACAGAGCACTGTATTAGGCACTTGGGCGAATGCAATTCAACGATGTTAGACACCAACCCTGTTCACCAAGAGCTTACAGCCTAGAGGGACTGTAAACTGAATGCTGTAATACTTCTGAAGGTTAATTCCCAACTCAAAGCTCATTAAAACCAGCCGTCTACACCTTAGGGCGTAGAATAAGCCAACCAAGAAAGGGATGATTTCCCCTCTAGAATTGGGTATAGTGAGCTCCAATCAATATTACGGAGCACTGCATGCTGAGCACTTACTAAGTGTGCTGGGGAGTAAACAGGAGTTAATCTAGTAGATTGCAAGTTGCAGACAGTTTAGCACCAGCAAATCTCAAAATTGAGTTTCTCTAGGAGGCCTATAAAAAAATAATCAAACGTTTCCTTCAATCCTCTAACCATGATGGGGTGTAGAAATTCACTCTTCCCCCCCCCCCCCGGAATAGTTTTTACAGGAGAAGCGGGAAGAAACAGCAAGTACCAAATTGCTCTTGTCCCCCAGTCCCATCGGACTGTATGTAAACCCTGTGTGGGAAAGGGATAGTGTCCAATCTGATTATCTTGTATCTACCTCCATCGTTTAGCACAGGGCTTGGCATACGCCAAGGGCTTAACAAATGCTACTATTAATATTACTGTTATCATCACAGAGGCCCTAGGGCTACTTGATCTCTCTACTCCCAGGAATGTGTTTATTCTTATATTGTACTCTCCTAAGTGCTCAGTATTGTGTTCTGCACACAGTAAGCACTCAATAAATATGACTGAATGAATGAATGGTTCTGAAGCCTCAAATTAATCTGCAGGAGCAGTGAGAACTTGGCATCTGCCCTCACCCTTTATGAACTTGCAGAACCCGCCTGGCCTCCGCAGTAATGGGACACCGCACGCTCGGAGGGGGAAAAGGATCCGGGTCTGGAGGTTAGGGATGAAGAGGCCTCACTTTTGGGTGGAGAGAAATGAAGCTCATCTGTAAAACGGGGATTAAGACGCTGAGCCCTATGTCGGACAGGGACTGTGTCCAACCGGATTATCTTGTAACTACCCCAACGCTGAACACATAGTGGGAAAAATCCAAGTGTTTCTTCCAGGACATGAAAGTTGTTAATATGGGCAGTCAAGTGGGTGAACTCTTTAGTAGCAGAAGTCCTTAAAGGAATAGTAGTAAATAGCTGATTAAAAAAAAATTAGACTTTTAAAGAAGCAGGGTTGCCTAGTGGATAGAGCACGGGTCTTCTCTAGGCCTCAGTTACCTCATCTTTAAAATGGAGATAAAAATATTTGGTCAACCTTCCTCTTAGACTCTGACCCCCAATTGGGATAGGGACTCCTTCCAATCTGCTTAAATTGTATCAACCCCAGCACCAACTTCAGTGCTTTGCACATAGAAAGCACCTAATGAATACCAGAGTTATTAAGTGCTGATTTTTCTAGCCGGGGATAGAGCTGTAGCTGGTTCCTTTTGCCTGTTATGTGCTTAAACCACTTAACTTTACTTGTACATATTTATTCTATTTATTTTATTTTGTTAATATGTTGTGTTTTGTCGTCTGTCTCCCCCTTCTAGACTGTGAGCCCACTGTTGGGTAGGGACCGTCTCTAGATGTTGCCAACCTGTACTTCCCAAGCGCTTAGTACGGTGCTCTGCACACAGTAAGCGCTCAATAAATACAATTGAATGAATGAATGGCAAACAGTAAGTGCTTAATACCCTTTAAAACAAACAAACAAAAAACTAAACAGGGATCCTCTGGATTTCTGCAGCTGCCAAAGCCTTTTTAAATCATCATCATCATCAATCGTATTTATTGAGCGCTTACTATGTGCAGAGCACTGTACTAAGCGCTTGGGAAGTACAAATTGGCAACATATAGAGACAGTCCCTACCCAACAGTGGGCTCAAAGTCTAAAAGGGGGAGACAGAGAACAAAACCAAACATACTAACAAAATAAATAGGATAGATATGTACAAGTAAAATAAATAATAAATAGAGTAATAAATATGTACAAACATATATACATATATACAGGTGCTGTGGGGAAGGGAAGGAGGTAAGATGGGGGGATGGAGAGGGGGACGAGGGGGAGAGGAAGGAAGGGGCTCAGTCTGGGAAGGCCTCCAATATTTATTGTTATTAAATAATAACAATAATGATGGTATTTGTTATGCGCTTACTATATGTCATGCACCGGAGTTGATACAAGATAATAGGGTTGGACGCATTCCCCATTCCAAAGGGGGCTCACATTATCATCATAATAATGGTATTTGTTAAGCATTTACTATGTGCCAGGCACCGTACTAAGCGCTGGAGTTGCCGCTAGATAGTAGGGTTGGACACAGTCCCTGTCCCAAAGGGGGCTCACATAAAAATAATGGTATTTATTATGCGCCTAGTATGAGCCAGGCACTGTATTGATACAAGCAAATCCGACTTCATCCCCGGAGCTTCCAAGGAGACCCGGGATTCATGGAATAAATCCGGGTCAGAAGACCCCACCCCCCGGAAGGAAGGGGGGCGAGCGGAGAAAATTGGGCTCGGTTCGTTCATTCATTCATTCAGTCCTATTTATTGAGCGCTTACTGTGTGCAGAGCACTGTACTAAGCGCTTGGAAAGTACAGTTCAGCAACAGAGACAACCCCTACCCAACAACGGGCTCACAGTCTAGAAGGGGGAGACAGACAACACAACCAAATAGCATCAATATAAATAGAATTATAGAGATCTACACATCATTAAGCGCTTAGTACAGTGCTCTGCACACAGTAAGCGCTCAATAAATACGACTGAATGAATGAATAAAATAAATAAAAATATGTACATATATACACAAGTGCTGGGGGGCGGGAAGGAGGAGCACAGGAAAAGGGGGCCTCAGTTTGGGTTATTCATTCAATAATAATAATGGTATTTGTTAAGCGCTTACTATGTGCAAAGCACTGTTCTAAGCGCTGGGGGCTACAGGGTGAGGAGGTTGTCCCACGTGGGGCTCACAATCTTAATTCCCATTTTCCAGATGAGGTAACTGAGGCCCGGAGAAGTTAAGTGACTTGCCCAAAGTCACGCAGCAGACAAGTGGCGGAGCCGGGATTAGAACCCACGACCTCTGACTCCCAAGTCCGTGCTCTTCCCACTGAGCCACGCTACTTCCCAATCAATCGTATTTATTGATCAATTACGGTGTGCAGAGCACTGGACTAAGCGCTTGGAAAGTACAATTGAGAAGCTGCCCAATCAATCGTATTTATTGATCAATTACGGTGTGCAGAGCACTGGACTAAGCGCTTGGAAAGTACAATTGAGAAGGCAGCGTGGCTTAGTGGAAAGAGCACGGGTTTGGAAGTCAGAGGTCCTGGGTTCTAATCCCAGCTCCGCCACTTGTCAGCTCTGTGACTTTGGGCAAGTCACTTCACTTCTCTGGGCCTCAGTTCCCTCATCTGGAATATGGGGATGAAGACTGTGAGCCCCACGTGGGACAATCTGATGACGTGCTTAGAACGGTGCTTGGCACATAGTAAGCGCTTAACAAATGCCATTATTATTATTATTGTATCTCCCCCAGCGCTTAGAACAGTGCTTAACATATAGTAAGCGCTTAACAAATACCATCATTATTATTACAATTCGGCCGTAGGCAGGGTTCCACGTGGGACAACCTGATCACCTTGTATCCCCCCACCAGCGCTTAGGACAGTGCTTCGCACATAGTAAGCGCTTAATATTAATAATAATAGCATTTATTAAGCACTTACTATGTGCAAAACACTGTTCTAAGCACTGGGGGGGATACAAGGCGATCAGGTTGTCCCACGGTGGGGCTCACAGTCTTAATCCCCATTTTACAGATGGGTAACTGAGGCCAAGAGAAGCGACTTACCCAAAGTCACACAGCTGACAATTGGCGGAGCCGGGATTTGAACTCATGACCTCTAACTCCAAAGCCCGGGCTCTTTCCACTGAGCCATGCTGCTTCTCCAATGCCATCATTATTATTATTATTGTATCTCCCCCAGCGCTTAGAACAGTGCTTGGCACATAGTAAGCACTTAACGAATTCCATTATTATTATTATTACTACTACTGCAATTCGGCGGTAGGCAGGGTTCCACGTGAGACAACCTGATCACCCTGTATCCCCCCCAGCGCTTAGAACAGTGCTTTGCACATAGTAAGCGCTTAATATCAATCAATCAATCATTTTTATTGAGCGCTTACTATGTGCAGAGCACTGTACTAAGCGCTTGGGAAGTACAAATTGGCAACCTATAGAGACAGTCCCTACCCAACAGTGGGCTCACAGTCTAAAAGGGGGAGACAGAGAACAAAACCAAACATACTAACAAAATAAAATAAATAGAATAGATATGTACAAGTAATAATACCATCATCATCATCATCATTATTATTATTATTGTATCTCCCCCAGCGCTTAGAACAGTGCTTGGTACATAGTAAGCGCTCAACGAATACCGTTATTATTATTACAATTCGGCGGTAGGCAGGGTTCCACGTGGGACAACAGGAGAAGCAGCGTGGCTCAGTGGAAATCAATCAATCAATCGTATTTATTGAGCGCTTACTGTGTGCAGAGCACTGTACTAAGCGCTTGGGAAGTACAAGTTGGCAACATATAGAGACAGTCCCTACCCACAGTCTAAAAGGCTTTGGAGTCAGAGGTCAGGGGTTCAAATCCCGGCTCCGCCACTTGTCAGCTGGGTGACTTTGGACAAGTCACTTCACTTCTCTGAGCCTCAGTTACCTCATCTGTAAAATGGGGGATTAAGACTGTGAGCCCCCCGTGGGGCAACTTGATCACTTTGTAACCTCCCCAGCGCTTAGAACAGTGCTTCGCACATAGTAAGCGCTTAATAAATGCCATCATTATTAACCTGATCACCTTGTATCCCCCCCAGTGCTCAGAACAGTGCTTCGCACATAGTAAGCGCTTAATAAATGCCATCATTATTAACCTGATCACCTTGTATCCCCCCCCCAGCGCTCAGAACAGTGCTTCGCACATAGTAAGCGCTTAATAAATGCCATCATTATTATTAACCCGAGCCGGGAGGGGAGGAAGGAAGGCAGCGTGGCTCAGTGGAAATAGCACGGGCTTTGGAGTCAGAGGTCATGGGTTCGAATCCCGACTCTGCCACATGTCTGCTGTGGAACCTTGGGCAAGTTCATTCATTCACTCGTATTTATTGGGCGCTTACTGTGTGCAGGGCACTGTACTAAGCGCTTGGGAAGAACAAGTTGGCAACACATAGAGACGATCCCTACCCAACAGCGGGCTCACAGTCTATAAGGGGGAAACAGACAACAAAACAAAACATATTAACAAAATAAAATAAATAGAATAAATCACAACTTCTCTGAGCCTCAATTACCCCATTTGTAAAATGGGGATTAAGCCTGTGAGCCCCACGTGGCACAACTTGATCACCTTGTATCCCCCCCAGCGCTTATAACAATGCTCTGCACATAGTAAACGTTCAATAAATACGATTGAATGAAAGTCACAACTTCTATGAGCCTCTATTATCTAATCTGTAAAATGGGGATGAAGACTGTGAGCCCCACGTCGGACAACTTAATAGCAATAATAATAATGGCATTTATTATGCGCTATGTGCAAAGCACTCTGCACGCAGTAAGCGCTCAATAAATACGACTGAATGAGTCACTTCTATAAACCTCTATTATCTAATCTGTAAAATGGGGATGAAGACTGTGAGCCCCACGTGGGACAACTTAATAGTAATAATAATAATAATGGCATTTATTAAGCGCTTACTATGTGCAAAGCACTGTTCTAAGCGCTTGGGGAGGATACAAGGTGATCAGGTTGTCCCACTGGGGGCTCACAGTCTTCATCCCCATTTTACAGATGAGGTAACTGAGGCACAGAGGAGTTATGTTGCCAACTTGTACTTCCCAAGCGCTTAGTACAGCGCTCTGCACACCGTAAGCGCTCAATAAATACGATTGAATGAATGAAAGTCACAACTTCTATGAGCCTCTATTATCTAATCTGTAAAATGGGGATGAAGACTGTGAGCCCCACGTGGGACAAGTTAATAGCAATAATAATAATGGCATTTATTAAGTGCTTATTATGTACAAAGCACTCTGCACACAGTAAGCGCTCAATAAATACGATTGAATGAATGAAAGTCACAACTTCTATGAGCCTCTATTATCTAATCTGTAAAATGGGGATGAAGACTGACAGCCCCACGTGGGACAACTTATAATAATGGCATTTATTAAGCGCTAAGTGCAAAACACTATTCTAAGCGCTGGGGAGGATACAAGGTGATCAGGTTGTCCCACGGGGGGCTCACAATCTTCATCCCCATTTTACAGACGAGGTAACTGAGGCACGGAGAAGTTATGTTGCCAATTTGTACTTCCCAAGCGCTTAGTACAGTGCTCTACATACAGTAAACGCTCAATAAATACGATTGAATGAATGAGTCACAACTTCTATGAGCCTCTGTTATCTAATCTGTAAAATGGGGATGAAGACTGTGAGCCCCACGTGGGACAACTTAATAATAATAGCATTTATTAAGCGCTTACTATGTGCAAAGCACTGTTCTAAGCGCTGGGGAGGATACCTGGTGATCAGGTTGTCCCACGGGGGGCTCACAGTCTTCATCCCCATTTTACAGATGAGGTAACTGAGGCACGGAGAAGTTATGTTGCCAATTTGTACTTCCCAAGCGCTTAGTACAGTGCTCTACATACAGTAAGCGCTCAATAAATACGATTGAATGAATGAGTCAACTTCTATGAGCCTCTGTTATCTAATCTGTAAAATGGGGATGAAGACTGTGAACCCCACGTGGGACAACGCAATAACAATAATAGCATTTACTAAGCGCTTACTAAGTGCAAAACACTATTCTAAGCGCTGTCTTCATCCCCATTTTACAGATGAAGTAACAGGCATAGAGAAGTTATGTTGCCAACTTGTACTTCCCAAGCGCTTAGTCCAGTGCTCTGCACACAGTAAGCGCTCAATAAATACGACTGATTGATTGACTTGTCCAAAGTCACAGAGCTGACTCCAAAGCCCGGGCTCTTTCCACTGAGCCACGCTGCTTCTCGATCACCTGATCACTCTGTATCCCCCCCAACTCGATCACCTTGTATCCCCCCCCCCCCAGCGCTTAGAACAGTGCTGTGCACATAGTAAGCGCTTCACAAACGCCGTTATTATAATTATTATTAAGGAGCCCAGGGCTTCGCTGGCGGTAGCCGGGGGCAAGTAACTCACCTAGGCAGGCGGGGCGCAGGGTCCCCCCGGGCCGGGCCGGGCCAGTGGAGCCCCCCGACACCACACAAAGAGCACAACACAAACGACCCGAATGTAACACAACGCTCCGCCGCCCGCCCCCTCTCCTTTTATAGGCCGCGCCGAAGCCACGCCCCCTCCCCGGCCCAGGCCCCGCCCCTTAAAGAGACAAACACCCGAACACCCAATCCGAAGGCCACGCGGCGCTCCGCCCCCCCCGGCTTTTATAGGCCGCGCCGAAGCCACGCCCCCGACCCCCGCCTCTTAAAGAGACAGACACCCGAACACCCAATCCGAAGGCAACGCGGCCCTCCGCTCCCCCGACTTTTATAGGCCGCGCCGAAGCCACGCCCCCTACCCGACCCAGGACCCCCCCCCCGCTTCTTAAAGAGACAGACACCCTACCACCCAATCCGGAGGCAACGCGGCGCTCCGCTCCTCCCCCCCACGACTTTTATAGGCCGCCCCGAAGCCACGCCCCCTGCCCGGACCAGGCCCCGCCTCTTAAAGAGACAGACACCGAATACCCGATCCGAAGGAAACGCGGCGCTCCGCCCTCCCCCCAGCCCGCTCGGCTTTGATAGGCTGCGCCGAAGCCACGCCCCCTACCCGGCCCAGACCCCGCTTCTTAAAGAGACAGACACCCGAACACCCAATCCGAAGGCAACGCAGCGCTCCGCCCCTGCCCGCTCGGCTTTTATAGGCCGCACCGAAGCCACGCCCCCTTCCCGACCCAGCTCCCCCCGTCTTAAAGAGACAGACACCCGAGCACCCAATCCGAAGGCAACGCGGCGCTCCGCCCCCCGACCGCTCGGCTTTTATAAGCCACACGAAGCCACGCCCCCTCCCCGGCCACGCCTCTTAAAGAGACAGAGACCCGAACACCCAATCCGAAGGCAACACGGCGCTCCACCCCCACCCCCCCGCCCGCTCGGCTTTTATAGGCCGCGCCGAAGCCACGCCCTCTTCCCGGCCCAGGCCCCGCCTCTTAAAGAGACAGGCACCCGAACACCCAATCCGAAGGCAACATGGAGTTCCGGCCCCCGCCGAAGCCACGCCCCCTGTCCGGCCCAGGCCCCGCCTCTTAAAGGGACAGACACCCGAACACGTTCAGACGAGTTTCTAAGAATATTAATTCGGTCAGTCAGTCGTATTTATTGAGCGCTTACTGTGTAAAGAGCACTGTACTAAGCGCTTCGAAACTTCAATTCGGCAACAGAGACAGTCTCTTGTTGAGCGCTTACTGTGTGCAGAGCACTGTACTAAGCGCTTCGAAACTTCAATTCGGAAACATATAGTGACAGTCATTTATTGAGCGCTTACTGTGTGCAGAGTACTGTACTAAGCGCTTCGAAAGTACAATACGGGAACCTATAGAGAAACTCTCTTATTGAACTCTTACTGTGTGCAGAGCACTATACTAAGCGCTTCGAAACTTCGATTCGGCAACAGAGACAGTCTCTTATTGAGCGCTTGCTGTGTGCAGAGCACTGTACTAAGCGCTTCGAAACTTCAATTCGGAAACATATAGTGACAGTCATTTATTGAGCGCTTACTGTGTGCAGAGTACTGTACTAAGCGCTTCGAAAGTACAATACGGGAACCTATATAGACACTCCCTTATTGAACTCTTACTGCATGCAGAGCACTGTACTAAGCGCTGCGAAACTTCAATTCGACAACAGAGACAGTCTCTTATTGAGAGCTTACTGTGTGCAGAGCACTGTACTAAGCGTTTCGAAACTTCAATTCGGCAACATATGGTGACAGTCATTTATTGAGCGCTTACTGTGTGCAGAGTACTGTACTAAGCGCTTCGAAAGTACAATACGGGAACCTATAGAGACACTCCCTTATTGAACTCTTACTGTGTGCAGAGCACTATACTAAGCGTTTCGAAACTTCAATTCGGAAACATATGGTGACAGTCATTTATTGAGCGCTTACTGTGTGCAGAGTACTGTACTAAGCGCTTCGAAACTTCAATTCGGCAACATATGGTGACAGTCCCTATTGAATGCTTACTCTGTTCCTGGTACTGTACTAAGCGCTTCGAAACTTCAATTCGGCAACATATAGAGACAGTCCCTTATTGAACGCTTAATGTGTGCAGAGCACTGTACTAAATGTACCAAGTGTTTCATCTCCCTCTCCTCCCCCTCCCCATCACCCCCGCCTTACCTCCTTCCCCTCCCCACAGCACCTATATATATGTATATATCTTTGAACATATTTATTACTCTATTTATTTTACCTGTACATATTTATTCCATTTATTTTATTTTGTTAATGTGTTTTGTTTTGTTCTCTGTCTCCCCCTTCTAGACTGTGAACCCGTTGTTGGTTAGGGACCGTCTCTATATGTTGCCAACTTGTACTTCCCAAGCGCTTAGTACGGTGCTCTGCACACAGTAAGCGCTCAATAAATACGATTGAATGAATGAACTAAGCACTTCGAAACTTCAGTTTGGCAACATATAGAGACAGGCCCTTATTGAGCGCTTACTGTGCGCAGAGCACTGTACTAAGCGCCTGGGAAGTACAGTTCAGCAGCAAAGGGAGACAGTCCCTACCCAACAACAGATCGAGAAGGGGGGAGACAGGTAACAGAACAAAACAAAACAAGTAATGATGATGGTGTTTGTGAAGGGCTTACTATATGCCAACCACTGTTAATAATAATGGCATTTATTAAGCGCTTACTATGTGCAAAGCACTGTTCTTGGGGGACATACAAGGTTATCAGGTTGTCCCAGGTGGGGCTCACAGTCTTAATCTCCATTTTACAGATGAGGAAACTGAGGGACAGAGAATGATGATGATGACAATGGTATTAAGCGCCTACTATGTGCCAAGCCCTGTTCTAAGCGCTGGGGTAGGTACAAGGTAAATGACTTGCTCAAAGTCACACAGCTAAATGGCGGAGCTGGGGTTGGAACCCAAGACCTCTGATTCCCAAGCCCATGCTCTTTCCACTAAGCGGGGCTTAGTATTTGTTAAGCACTTACTAGGTGTCAGGCACTGTACCAAGAGCTGGAATAATAGTAATGATAATGGCATTTATTAAGCGCTTACTATGTGCAAAGCACTGTTCTAAGCGCTGGGGAGGTTACAAGGTGATCAGGTTGTCCCACCTGGGGCTCACAGCCTTCATCCCCATTTTGCAGATGAGGGAACTGAGGCCCAGAGAAGTTAAGTGACTTGCCCAAAGTCACACAGCTGACAAGTGGCGGAGCCAGGATTTGAACCCATGACCTCTGGACTCCAAAGTCCGGGCTCTTTCTGCTGAGCCACGCTGCTTCTTTAGTAAGTCGGGTTGGACACATTCCATGTTCCACGTGGGGACTCACACTTTCATCCCAATTTTACAGATGAGGTCACTGAGGCACAGAGAAGTGAAGTAATTTGCCCAAGGTCACACAGCAGACAAGTGGCGGAGCGGGGATTAGAACCCATGACCTTTTGACTTCCGGGTCTGTGTTCTATCTATTACACCATGCTGCTCCAGGTGGAGAGTGGGAGCGGGTGTGGAGCTTCATGTGATTTATTCATTCATTCATTCAATAGTATTTACTATTCAATAGTATTTGAGTCAGAGGTCATGGGTTCAAATTCCGCTCCTCCAATTGTCAGCTGTGTGATTTTGGGCAAGTCACAACTTCTCTGTGCCTCAGTTACCTCATCTGTAAAATGGGGATTGAGACTGTGAGCCCCCCATGGGACAACCTGATCACCTTGTAACCTCCCCAGCATTTAGAACAGTGCTTTGCACATAGTAAGAACTTTAAAAATACCATTATTATTATTATAAGTGCTGTGGAGTGGGGGGGGGGTAAATAAAGGTGTGATAATAAAGGTATTCATCGCTAACCATGTGCCAAGCATTGTGCTAAGTACAATCAGGTCAGACACAATCCTTGTCCCAAATGGGGCTCACAGTTGAGAGGGGAGAGGAGAGGGAGGGAAGAACTGAGACAGAGGAAGTGAGTGACTTGTTCGAGATCATCATGATGATGATGGTATTATGATGATGATGGTATTACTCTGTGCCAAGCACTGTTCTAAGTGCTGAGGTGGATACAAACTAATCGAGTTGTCCCACTGGGGGTTCACAGTCTTTTACCCCCATTTTACAGATGGGGGAACTGAGATTTCACAGAGGCGGAGCCAGGGTTAGAAGCCAAGACTCCCATTTCCCTGTCCTGGTTGGGTTTTTTTTTCTGTAATAATAATAGTGATGGCATTAGGTATGTGCTTAGTATGTGCAAAGCACTGTTCTAAGCACTGTAAGATAGTCTGCTTCTCTGTTTAAGTCCCAGGAGCTTTCCTGAGGGAAGGGAAAAGGTCATGAAAGGAAAAGAAAATGTGAGAAAACACAGGTTTGTGGCTTTCGATGGCTATCCCTGCTTTGGGGAAACTGAGGCCCAGGGAAGAAACTTTCTTTGAGCCCCAGGGCTCTGAGACCCAGTCCTCTTGGTTTCAGCATCAAGTATAAATCCTCTCAAATTTCTTCTTATAGACAAGTCATACTGGGTTCACCAAGAACAGCTCTTCATAAAGCTTCAGTGACAAGTGGGGCAGTCAGTGACTGCCCTCTGAACACCAGACCAGGAGACACATATGATATCAAACATGTATCATGAACTACACCAATTTTGTGTGATCCTAGAATGCTCCAGCTGGGAAACTCTCCGAACTCATAGGTCAGTGTGACATCTGGTGCAGAACAAGAGTTAGGGAACTTGGTGGCAGGAGCCAAACTGGAGGGAGACTCAGCACCAAAAATATATATAAAAAAGGAATAGCATAAAAGCATTTGATGCTGGATTAGAACTGGACAGGAGACGGGCTATTTGAAAACAGGTTATATTGAAGGTTATTTACTATTCTATTTATTTTGTTAATGATGCGCATTTAGCTTTAATTCTATTTATTCTGACGACTTGACGTCCACATGTTTTGTTTTGTTGTCTGTTTCCCCCTTCTAGACTGTGAGCCCGTTGTTGGGTAGGGACCGTCTCTATGTGTTGCCAACATGTACTTCCCAAGTGCTTAGTACAATGCTCTGCACACAGTAAGCACTCAATAAGTACGATTGAATGAATGAATGAATGAAAACTGGGCTGTCTTGTATAGTGCTGCTATAATACCCTAGTGCCAAGTCAGGTGGAATCAATTAAAATATGCCTGACTCAGTTTCTTTTGTGTTCAAGTGCTTAGTAGAGTGCTCTGCATACAGTAAGTGCTCAATAAGTACCATTGATCAATTGATTCTGGGTCTCCGCTTTTAAATAAAGGCATAACCCCAGATGTAGGGCAGCAGGGTTCAACAGCCTTATTGAAGGCACATCTCCTCCAAGAGACCTTCCCAGACTAAGTCCCCACTTTTCTCTTCTCCCATTCCCTTCTGCATCGCCCTAACTTGTTCCCTTTGTTCTTTCCCCTTCCCAGTCCCACAGCACTTATGTACAAATCTGTAATTTATTTATTTGTATTGATGTCCGTCTCCCCCTCCTTCCTCTAGACTGTAAACAAGGAATGTGTCTGTTTATTGTTGTATTATACTCTCCCAAAGGCTTAGTACAGTGCTCTGCACACACTAAGTGCTCAATAAATACAATTGAATGAATGAACAGCCAGTTTAAAACATCTAATTAGGTGACAACATTTCCCTTTTCCCCCTCCATTCTGCCCAGCTGACACCCTGTTAACAGTGGAAGGGAGAGGTGGGTTTCTCTAAAGTTGAGCTATCTGAGCTACAAATCAGGACATTCAAGACCAGAGCTAGCTAAATGCATTAACCTCTGACCCACTTTGAGCCAGTTCTGCTCAGTCAGGCCAAACCCAGAAAATCAAGAAAGTTACTCACACCTTCCCCATTTTCTGTCGTTTTAATTAGCCGCCTAGGAAGTGCAATTAGAGAACACAGAAAGAAGGAGCCTTATATAGAACAGAAGGAAGCAGGAACACCGAGAGGGTTATAGAGTGAGGCAGAATCCCAGATCTCATTAATAATTCTGGTTTTCTGCTCTGTGCCCTAGTGTGGCTGTGGGGCGGCTGAAAGGAAAAACTGGAAAGCAATAGCAGCCCCTAAGGCCCCCTCAGCCCCCCCACCATGGGAAGGGAACAGCTGGAGTTCTCAGGGAGAAAATGAGGAGTGACCCAGCAGTAAGGACAGGGAAGAGGGGAGCCAGCTGGACAGGTCCCAGAATCCATGTTAAAATATTTGTGGTATTTGTTAAGCGCTTAGTATGTGCCAGCCACGGTACTAACTGCTGGGGTGGATACAACCAAATCGGGTTCGACGCATACCCTGTCCTGTATGGGGCTTGCCGTCTCAATCCCCGTTTTCCAGATGAGGTAACTGAGGCACAGCTAAGTGACTTGCCCAAGGCCATACAGCAGACAAGTGGCAGAGTCCGGATTAGAACCCATGACCTTCTGACTCCTAGGCCTATGTTCTATGTATTACACCAGGAGAAGGGGTTGGGAAAAGTGGGAGGAGGGGGTGGGTGGGAGAAAGTCAAATTTCCCAGTGACCTTTCGCCTACTTCTCTGGTCTGGCTAGGGAAGAGACTAGGAGAGGGGGGCCAGCAAAGATAAACTGGGGGAGGGGACCAAATGAGGACGTGACTGAGAGCAGGCAGAGAGGGTGGGGGCGGGGGGCAAGTAGAAAGGGCTTTCCCTTGACTCCCCTCTTTGAGTGCAAAGTAGTGAGAAGGAGCTGGGGTTTGAGGGGGGTTACCAACTCCTTCTTACTACTTTGCACTCAGGAGAGGCTGACAAAATTCCTTAGCCGCCTTCCTTCCCACCTTCTCAAGCACAGAAGCTGACTTGGGAGAGAGGATTTCAGTCAATCGACAGCATTTATTGAGTGTCTGCACTGTATGTACTAAGCACTGGAGAGTACAATAGAGCTTAAAATCTTGTCGGGGAGACAGACACTAAAATAAGCTATACAGAAGAGGAAACAACCTAATTACAATACAAGCAGATCGGGAGAAGTCCCTGTCCCATATAGGTCTCATAGCCTAAGGGGAAGGAGAATAGAGCACATCTCCCCACTCCTCAAGAACCTCCAATTGTTGCCGAGCCCTTTTTTATGATATTTGTTGGGCGCTTACTACCTGCCAGGCACTGTCCTAAGCTTTGGGGTAGATACAAAGTAATCAGGTTGGACACAGTCCACGTTCCACCTGGGGCTCACAGACTGAGTCCCCATTTTACAGATGAGGCAACTGATGCCCAGAGAAGTTAAGTGACTTGCCCAAGGTCACGCAGACATTAGAACCCAGATCCTTCTGACTCTAAGGCCACTCGGCTTAT
Source organism: Tachyglossus aculeatus (assembly GCF_015852505.1). Lineage (NCBI taxonomy): Eukaryota > Metazoa > Chordata > Mammalia > Monotremata > Tachyglossidae > Tachyglossus > Tachyglossus aculeatus. The sequence continues at coordinate 42,977,585 of NC_052075.1, read as the reverse complement.
CAGCAGCTTTCTTCCTCCATATCAAATAGAAAGTACTTACCATTGCCTTTAAAACACTCAATTACCTTGTCTACCGTTTTCCTTACTTTTGATTTCTTAATAATAATAATAATGGCACTTATTAAGCACTTACTATGTGCAAATCACTGTTCTAAGCGCTGGGGAGGTTACAAGGTGATCAGGTTGTCCCACGGGGGGCTCACAGTCTTAATCCCCATTTTACAGGTGAGGTAACTGAGGCCCAGAGAAGTTAAGTGACTTGCCCAAAGTCACACAGCTGACAATTGGCAGAGGCAGGATTTGACTCCAAAGCCCATGCTCTTTCCACTGAGCCATGCTGCTTCCCGGTCTTATGAGGAAGCAATTAATCAATCGTATTCATTGAGTACTCACTGTGTGCAGAGCACTGTACTAAACTCTTGGGAGAGTACAATGTAACAGAACTGGTAGACATGTTCACGAGGAGCTAACAGTCTAGAGGAGGAGACATTCTTACTACAACCTGGTCCACCCACTTCTCTCCTCTTAACACCGACCTCCTCACCCTACCTTGATCTCATCTATCTTGCTGCTGACCCCTCACCCACATCCTACCTCTGTCCTGCAATCCCCTCCCCTTCATATCTGACAGACCATCCCTCTCCTTTTCTTTAAGGCCTTATTATTCATTCATTCAGTCTTATTTATTGAGCGTCTACTGTGTGCGGAGCACTGCACTAAGCGCTTGGGAAGTACAAGTTGGCAACATACACAGACGGTCACATTATTAATGTCACACCTCCTCCAAGAGACCTTCCCCAACTAAGTTCTCACTTCCCCTTCTGCATCACACTTGTATTGGATTCGTACCCTTTATTCATCCCACTGTCAACCCTATGGCACTTATGTACATATCTGCGATTTATTTTAATATGTCTCCTCCTCTAGACTGTGAGCTCCTCGTGAACATGTGTACCAGCTCTATTATCTTGTACTCTTCCAAGAGCTTAGTACAGTGCTCTGCACACAGTGAGTACTCAATAAATATGATTGATTAATTGCTTCCTCATAAGTGCCAGTTCTCCCTCCCCACGTGGGACACATACTGTGTCTGCTTAGAATGGATTGTATCTACCTCAGGGCTTGGCAGATTGTAAGCATTTCACAAATACCGCAGAAAGTTATGTAATTTTCTGTGGCTGACTGGGCTAAGGTGCCTGTTTTCAGTTGGTGGTCTGTCCCCTGTCCAGTGCAGAATTTACAGTGGTCACCTTTATGTCCAGTATTTTTTTTTGACGTGCCCAGCCTCCCTCGTCCTTGGCTCCTGCTACCGAGTTCCATGGCTTGGGAATGGGAATAAATAAAATTATTTATTTATATTAATGTCTGTCATCCCCCTCTAGACTGTAAGCTCACTGTGGGTAGGGAACATGTCTACCAATTCTGTTACATTGTACTCTCCCCAGCGATTACTACAGTGCTCTGCGCATATTAAGCCCTCAATAATTAGGATTGATTTATTGGTGCAGTGTGTGGGGCCTGGGAAGGGAATGCAAAGGTTCTGGAGTGGCAGGGTTGCGGGGGCGAGGAGGAAAGAAGTCCATTGCCGAGACGTGCTAGTTGAAGGCGGACTTGGATGCATGTCCACAAAATGTTGTAGACCATATATCATTACATAACTCTGCAAGCCCAGGGTAGCATACGTGGTGACATGTGCATTTCACTTGTGCAATGTCCACCGGGACTGCTTGTCTGGGTGTTCTGGGTTGCGCCAGACTCTGAGCCCACCCTGTAGGGAACTGTAATCCCCCGGGGCAGACTCACTCCATAATCAATTAATCAATCGTATTTATTGAGCACTTACTGTTTGCAGAGCACTGAACTAAGCGCTTGGGAGAATACAACATAGCAGAGTTGGTAGGCATGGTCCCTTGCTCACAAAAAGAACTCACAGTCTCAGGAGCCAGGGCACTCTTTCTCTCTGCCCAGAAGTATTCTCTGAATTGGAATGATAATAATAATAATAATGGTATTTGTTAAACACTTACTATGTACCAAGCACTGTTCTAAGCGCTGGGGTAGCTACAAGGTAGTCAGGTTGTCACACAACTTCTTCATAGACCCAGTTCCAGAAATGCTTAACATCTAGTGTCCCCTCGGGCCTCTCCTTCCTTCATTCATTCAGTCGCATTTATTCAGTGCTTACTGTGTGCAGAGTGCTGTACTAAGCATCTGGGAGAGTACAATACAATAATAAATAGACATGCTCCTGCCCCCAGCGAGCTTACAGTCTAGAGGGAGGGGAGACAGACATCAATACAAATAAATAAATTACAGATATGGACATAAGTGCTGGGGGTTTGGAGGTGGGAAGAATAAAGGGAGCAAATCATGGTGACGCAAAAGCGATTGGGAGAAGAGGAAAGGGGGGCTTAGTCAGGGAAGGCCTCTTGGAGGAGATGTGCCTTCAATAAGGCTTTGAATGGAGGGAGAGTTAATTGTCTGCCGGATTTGAAGAGGGAGGGGACTCCAGGCCAGAGGGAGGATGTGGGCCAGGGGTCAGTGGTGAGATAGATGAGATCGAAGTACAGAGAGAAGGTTAGCACCAGAGGACCAAGATGTCGCGGGATGGGATTGAAGAGTAGCCGCTGCCCTGGCCCTGGGACTCTCTGCCCAGTAATCGTACAGGGAGACATGCAGCAAGACACGATGTATGCAAATTTGCTTCAGAATTACTCAGCAAGTCTAAACCCAGACCTCACCCCTCCCTTTAGGCAAAACCCTATGAGGTTTCTTCCCTCCACCTCCCCTAGGCCAGATCAGCAGCTCAGGGAGGAAAAGCCTGGGCCTTGGAGGAGAGGAGGACTTGCCTAGGGCCTGAGGCTGAGGTCTGTAGATTCTATTTACCCAGCTCCTCCCTGTGTTTTCCTATGGAGAGGCTGCCTGCCCTTCCCGGACCCTCCACCCTCCTTCCACCAACTGGAGATACAGTCCTGAGTCGAGATTTCCCTGTCTTCCCATTGGACTTGTCCCTGTCTAGGTGCTCTGAGAAGCAGCGTGGCCTAGTGGATAGAGGCCTGGGATGATGATGATGATGGCATTTATTAAGCGCTTACTATGTGCAAAGCACTGTTCTAAGTGCTGGGGGGATACAAAGTGATGAGGTTGTCCCACGTGGGGCTCACAGTCTTCATCCCCATTTTACAGATGAGAGAACTGAGGCCCAGAGAAGTGAAGTGACTTGCCCAAAGTCACACAGCTGACAAGCGGTGGGGCCGGGATTTGAACCCATGACCTCTGACTCCAAAGCCCATGCTCTTTCCCAATGAGCCACGCTGCTTCAGCCACGCTGACTCCTTCTGGGAGTCAGAAGGACCTGGGTTCTAGTCCCAGCTCTGCCACTTGTCTGCTATGTGACCTTAGGCAAGGCACAGAACTTCTCTGTACCTCAGTTACCTCAACTGTAAGATGGGGATTAAGACTATGAGCCCCACATGGGACATGGACTGTGCCCAACCTGATTACGTTGTATCTATCCGAGGGCTTAGAACAATGTCTGGCACATAGTAAATGCTTAACAAGTACCATTTTAAAAAAGCGGGGGGGCGGGGGCATACTGGACCAGGCCTGACCTGGGCTGGGGGCTGGGGCAGAAGTCTGGGGAGAGGATGGACTGCTGTCAGTTCCAGAGAAAAATGCTGATAACCCTGATCTGAACAATGTGGGTCAGTCATGTTCCTGTCACCTCAACTGTCCCTTTCCCCGGGAGCCCAGATCGGAAGGTCTAACATGGACTTTGGCTTTCCTTGTTTACTAATTAATAATAATAATGATGGCATTTGTTAAGCACTATGTGCAAAGCACTGTTCTAAGCGCTGGTGGGGGATACAAGGTGATCAGGTTAACCCACGTGGGGCTCACAGTCAATCCCCATTTTACAGATGAGGTAACTGAGGCTTAGAGAAGTTAAGTGACTTGCCCAAGGTCACATAGAGATCTGTGGTGGAGTCCGGATTCGAACCCATGACATCCAACTCCAAAGCCTGTGCTCTTTCCACTGAGCCACGCTGCTTTGGAGCATATTCAGGGCAGGGTCCTGCCCGCTGGGATCTCCCTTTCCCTGTGCTGTCTGGATGGGGTCTAGGGAGAGGACTGGGGTCGAAGATTCCGATCGAAGGCATTGGCAGATTCCAGATCCAGGAATCCTTCAGGACAACAATTTTTTACTCTTCCTCCCCTGACTTCAGAGCTGCTACAGTGTTGCTGCGGCTGTGACCCTCTCCTAGAGGCAGCTGTGTGAGGGACTGAAGGATAGGGGCTCCCAGGGGCTGGAAGGATCAAGGAGCATGGGGGAAGCGGAGGAGGTGGGGTGGGGAGAACATCACCCAAAGGAAGCAGCAAGGACAGGAAGCAGAGTCCCCAGTAGAGAGAAGCATGGACAGAAGGACAGTGCTGCTGGCTGAGGGTGGATGAAGGCTTAGCAGGGATGCTTACGAAGCTCAGCAGCAGAGTGGGGTTAGGTCCTGAGTAAGCAGGAGGGACTGGGAGGATTACGGGTATCTCTGGATATGTATGGCCTTCAGGAAGCCATTAACCAGGGGCCGGGAAGAATTAAAGATCAGAGAAGTCAGGCTGAACTGCCTGGGTTCGCTAACCTGCTGGAGCTGGGGAAGGGGAGAGGGAGGAGAGGAGGAAGGGTGAAGGATAGAAGGGAAAAGAGCTGTAGAGCTGTCAGAGGCTACAGAAACTGCTCCTTCTTGGGAAGCAACGTGGCCTGATGGCAAGAGCCCGGACCTAAGAGTCAGAGGACCTGGATTCTAATCCCAGCTATGCCATTTACCTGCTGTGTGATCTTGGTCAAGTTGTTTAACTTTTTTTATGGTATTTTTTAAGCACTTACTATGTGCCAGACACTGTTCTAAGCACTGGGGTGGATACAGAGTATTCAGATTGGGTCTATGTCCCATGGGGCTCACAGTCTTAATCCCCATTTTTCAGATGACGTAAATGAGGCACAGAGAAGTTGAAGTAATGTGCCCAAGGTCACATGGCAGGGAGTTTTCTGTACCTCAGTTCCCTCATCTGCAGATGAAGGAAACCAATAGCTCTTCTTTCTCTTACTTAAACTGTGAGCCTCATGTGGGATATGATTACCTTATTCTTCCCCAGTGCTTAATACAGTGCTTGGCACAAAATAATTGCTTAACAAATACTACCTTTGGGTCTTGCCCAATTGGGGGTGCATCTTCTGGCTTCTTTGAGAGCTGCCAGGCTTCTTTCCTCTAAGATGTCCCACAGGTTCCTGTTGGGGAGGGGTATGTTCTCCAGGAAATGTGACACTCATTGCCACCTCAGGCCCAGTCAGTGCCACCTGAATGGGGTGAGGCAGGTGTCTGGCCAGTGACACCTGCAGCCCATCCTGGTCCTCTCTGAGTCAGCGAGATCCCATGGTTACATGGGTTAGCACAGGGCTGGAAGACAGAACTCTCCTGAGTCCCGTTTCTGACTCTCTCGCTGACTCATTGACTGACCCCGGCTAAGTCCTTACCCCTCCTTAGCCAAGTCCCTCCCCTGTTCAATAGCCACCTCTTGCTGGCCTGGGTTCGGAAATGGGACTGGGGATGGGACCAAGAATAAGTTGAACGATGGCTTTTAGAGGTGCGTCATATGTGTGGGAAATGGCTGCTTGGCTATCCTAGTTTCCCTGAGCCCGCTGTTGGGTAGGGACTGTCTCTATGTGTTGCCGACTTGTACTTCGCAAGCACTTAGTACAGTGCTCTGCACACAGTAAGCGCTCAATAAATACAATTGATTGATTGATTGATTGATTGAGGGGTTGGAGGCTGCCCCTCCTGGATCCTATGGGCAGCCCTGCAGGGAAGTTCATAAGGGCACCCTATATTTATTGGATGATTCACCAATCAAATCAGCTGAAAACGTGGAGCACAGGTCCTACACTTCCTGCCAAGTCACAAGATCCTGTGCACCGTTTCATCCTCAAAGACGTAGAGTCATGCACGCACAGACTAGAAAAGCCACCCACGTAAAGACATGGAACCATTCAGAGCCATATGCAGAGAGACCTAAGGCAGGAGTCACACACATACACTCACAAACACACACACACACACACACAGACACGGGGTAACCCACCCAGGGACACAGAGTTCAACCTAGATAAAGAATTGTTAACCCACAGAGACATAGGGAAAGAGACAGAGAGATCCAGGGACCACCACACAGAAACTCAGAGAGGTACACAAATGCAGACGCTGAGTCACTGAGGCACAGAAAGTCACAAAGCCCCAGAGTTCCCTAGAGACACTCAGTCACACAATGCAAGGACTCACAAACGTATCCTGAAGCCCTCTTAATGCCCAGAACCTCTGCTCATTTTAGAGTTGGCTTTGATGTTCTAGCATTTGGGACTGACCCAACAACAGATTTTGACTTCAGCGTTTAAGTTTCCTCCTCTGTGAAAAGTGGAAAATCCCCCATTGCATTGTCCTCCTCTTGAAGTCCTGAGGAAGAGTTGGGACAATTTTGGGACTTCAGAGTGGCCTAAGTGGGTCGGGGGGATTGGTTTGGTGATTTGTGAGACAGATGGAGTAAGGAGGAAAAGCTCAAGTTGGAGCTGGGTGGGAGCATAATTTCTTTTGAGTATTCTACCCCAAAGTAGAGGAGAGGCAGGGCCAATGGTACCAAAGAGCCTCCTTACAGACCTTCCACCTCTAACCTCTTCAGTCTATTCTGCATCTGGTTGCTTGTGTCAATCAATTAATCAATCAGTGGTATTTATTGAGCACTTACCGTATGCAGAGCACTGTACTAAGCAGTTGGGAGAGTACAATATTTATTCATTCATTCAATTGTATTTATTGAGTGCTAACTGTGTGCAAAGCACTGAACTAAGCGCTTGGGAGAGTACAATACAACAGTAAACAAACACATTCCCTGCCCACAGTGAGCTAGAGTTGGTAGACATGTTCTCTACCCACAGTGAGCTTAGTCTGAAGGGGAAGACACATTCAGAACCCATCACCCTGGCCTGAAACTTCTAGTGCCTTCTAATTTCTTTTCACGTAAAATAAAAATTCCTAACCATTGACTTTTAGATTTGACTTTTAGATTTGCTTTATTTGTTAAGCATTTACTACATGCCAAGCACTAGGCTAGAGATAAGATGATCAGATCAGGCCCATTTTCTGTCCTCACAATCTAAGAGGTAGAAAGAGGAGGTATCTTATCTCCATTTTACAAATGAAGAACCTGAGGCACAGCCAAGGCCAAACAGGAGACCAGGGGAAGAGCTGGGATTAGAACCTGTTTCTTCGGACTTCCATTCCCATGCTCTTTCCATTAGGCCAGGTTGTCACCCTCCTCCTGTCACCCTCCTCCTTCAACGCCCCCTAAAAAGCCACCTCCTCTAAGAGGCCTCCCTAACTAATCCCCCACTTTCCTGTTCATGTCATCTACCTTAGCACTTATATGCATATCTCTTTGTCTGTTTACCCATTTGTTTAATTTCTTACTTGTACCAATTGTATATAGTTGGTGTTCTAGATTACTTCAGATTGGCAATTCCTCGAAGACAGGGGATCCTCTAAATTGTAAGCTCATTGTAGGCAGGAAACGTGTTTACCAACTCTGTTGTATTGCACCCCTACTCCCTCTGCTCTACCCCCTTCCCCGCCCCACAGCACTTGTGTATTTTTGTACATACTTATTATTCTATTCATTTTATTAATGATGTGCACATATCTATAATTCTATTTATTTATTTTGATGCCATTGACGCCTGTCTACTTGTTTTGTTTTGTTGTCTGTCTCCTCCTTCTAGACTGTGAGCCCGTTGTTGGGTAGGGACCGTCTCTATATGCTGCCAACTTGTACTTCCCAAGCACTTAGTACAGTGCTCTGCACACAGTAAGCGCTCAATTAATACGATTGAATGAATGAATGAGAGGAAAGGGTAAGGAGCCAGGATGTCCTCACTTCAAGATCCACTTCCTAATAATAATAATAATAATTGTGGTAATAATAATAGTATTTGTTAGGTGCTAAATGCTAATACCACTTTGTTAAGTGATATTGTTTAGAGAAGCAGCGTGACCTAGTAGATAGAGCATGGGACTGGGCATCAGAGAACCTGGCTTCTAATCCTGGCTCTGCCACTAGTCTGCTATGTGACCTTGGGGAAGTGACTTAATTTATCTGTGCCTCTGTTACCTCGTCTGTAAAATGAGGATTAAGACTGTGAGCTCCATGTAGGACATGGACTGTATCCAAGCTGATTAGCTTGTATCTACCCCAGCACTTAGTACAGTGCCTGGCACAGAGGAAACACTTAACAAATGCCATTGAAAAAAAGTGTTTCCTCTGTGTCAAGCACTCTACTAGGCACTGGAGTAGATACAAGATAATCTAGTCAGACACGGTCCCTCTCCCACATGGGGTTCATAATCTAAGTAAGAGGGAGAACTGGTATTGAACTAGAACAACCCAGCCCTCACACTTCTCTCCCCTAGTGCCAATCTACACATAATAATAATAATAATAATAATGGCATTTGTTAAGCGTTTACTATTTATGAAGCAGTGTTCTAAGCGGTGGGTGGGTGGGTTACAAAGTGATCAGGTTGTCCCACGTGGGGCTCACAGTCTTAATGCCCATTTTACAGATGAGGTAACTGAGGGCACAGAGAAGTTAAGTAACTTCCCCAAGGGCACACAGCAAACAAGTGGCAGAGCTGGGATTAGAACCCATGACCTCTGGCTCCCAAGCCCGGGCTCTTTCCATTGAGCCACACTGCTACACATGTACCTCAGTCTCATCTATATTGCCACCAATTCCTCACCCATGTCCTTCCTCTGGCCCAGAACCCCCTCCCACTTCATATCCGATAGACCACCACTCTCCCCACTTTTAATCCCTCCTAAAATCACATCTCCTCAAAAAGGCCTTCCCTGACTAAGCCCTCATTTTCCACATTCGCCCTACCTTCTGTGACACCTATACAGTTGAATCTGTACCCCCTGAAAACTTGATATACATCTCACCCTCACCCCCACAACATGTATACACATATCCTTATTTATTCCCATTTCCCCTATGTGTAATTTATTTTAATGCCTGTCTTGCCTCTAGAATTAAGGTCCTTGTGGGAAAGGATTGGGTTGTATTCTTCCAAGCAACTTAGTACAGTGCCCTGCACCCTGTTATTATTAGTAAGCACAGTTGAGTCATTTCCGATTCATAGCGGCACTCAATAAATATCACTGATTGACTGATTGAACCCCCCTTTTACAGATGAGGAAACTAAGGCCAGAGAAGTTAAGTGATTTGCTCAAAGTCACACAGCAGGCAAGTGGTAGAGCTGGGAGTAGAACACAGGTCTTCTGACTCCCAGACTGGTGCTCTTTTCTGCTTCTTTTCTCTGTCATCATCATCATCATCAACATGGTCATCATAATTCCCAGAGTGCCTGATGTTAGTGGAACATGCACTGCATTAGGCACATGGGAAGACACAGTAGAAACAAAATCATGGTCTCTGCCCTCAAAGAGCTTTCAATTTAATGGGGAGACAGGTAAAACAAAGGTCACGAGGAACAGGAATGAGAACATAGATACAATGGATTAAGAATAAAATAGGCAATGAATTTAATCAATGCGTGAACTGAATAAATAGACAGACACAGGATTGCAGGCATGGTTAGTGAGGGAGAGGGGAGCTGGGTAGGGAGGACCCTCCTCAGGCTAAGTTACCCCTCCTCCTAGCAGCTTCTGTCCTGCTTGGCTGGAGAGAGAAGGCAGCAGACATCTTCATGCCTCCTCCCATCCCCTTCTTGGATCATTGCCCCGGAGCTGGGCACATTGTCTCAGGCAGCCAAACTGTCTGGGGTAGAGGTCTGGGCCACCCAGGAGACAAGGTGGCAGTTGCAGGAAGAGAGAAGGATGAGGAGGAGGGGCGGGAAAAGACATTTCTTGTTATGAATGCACCTGAAGCCCACATTAGCTGGACTTTCTGACTCAGTCTCCAAGGATTTGTCTCTCCCCATTCCCCACTTCTTGCTCCTTCCTTGGCACCTTTCACCGCAAGACCTTCCACCAGGAATCTAGGGATATTATGCCTAGAAAGAGAATGAGAAAAATGGATCATGGGGGGGGCTGACACCCTTTGCGAATACCAGACTAGGAGATGCAAGATATCACATGCCTGTGACATCATGCCGGGCATGCAACAGAACAAGACGATGGCACAATATGCCATCTTATGGAATTCTGCCAGGTTTAGGAGATTCTAAAGTATTTCTCCAGAATTACCTCTGGTCCCCACCTGGGACCAGAGCCTACTCCAGAGCCTTTGTGTTTTCTTAATAATAATAATGATAATAGTAGTAAAAGCGATAATAATAATTGTGGTATTTTTTAAGCGCCACTATGTGCCACGCACTGTATAAGTGCTTGGGTAGGTACAAGATAATCAGGCTGGATACAGTGCTTGTTCCATATATTTCATCCCCATTTTTACATATGAGGAAACTGAGGCACAGACAAGTGACACTCCCAAGGCCACACACCAGGGTAGTGTGGCATGAGAAGCAGCATGGCCCAGTGGATAAAGCCCAGACCTAGGAGTCAAAAGGACCTGGGTTCTAGTCCCAGCTCCACCACTTGTTTGCTGTGTGACCTTGGGCAGGTCACTTAACTTCACTGTACTTCAGTTGCCTCATCTGTAAAATGGGGATTAAGACTATAAACCCTATGTGGGATGGGGATTGTGTCCAACCTGATGATCTTGTACCTAGCCCAACGCTTAGTACAGTACCTGGCACATAGTAAAAGCTTATGAAATATCATTTTAAAAAAAGTGGCAGAGAGGGAATTAGAACCCAAGGCCTTAGGTGTTTAAAGAAAAAAGGCCCTCTGACTCTCAGGCCTGGGCTCTTTCCACTTAGCAGTGCTGCTTCTCATGAGGGCAGAATTAGAACCCAGGAGCTCCGACATATTCAGGCAGAAGTTGGTTGGCCTAGGCCTCTGCCTCTCTTCTTGTCCTGATTCAAGGGTGGAGGGGCTGTGGCCTCTCCCATCTGCTGGAACTGCTTTCCTTCCTGCTTTCCCTCACCAGGATCAGCTGACATTCTAGCCCCTGGAGGACTCCTTCCCACCATGGGCATTTATTCCAGTTCCCCACCTCCCCAATGAGTGGCAACAGAAGAAAGTGAATAGCTGGCTCTTTGGGTCTCCTGGGCCCAGCCTCTGGCACCCACCCCGAGGTACGAGGGGGCAAGAGCAGGCTGGCAGTGTCCCAAGGGTGGCCCGGGTCCATTTCCTCCCACTGCCTCCTGCATGACTCAGTTAGCTCTAATCCTGGAAACTCCAAACTCCGTGCAGCCCAGCACGGCTCCTCAACTAGAGCCTGGGGCCTGAAGCCTGGCCCCTTCATCTTTAGCACAGTTTCTGGCAAGAATCAAGGAGAGAAAGAGAGAAATAGAGAGGGAGACAGAGACAGAGACAGAGAGAGCACCCTGGGGGCGTAGCCCCCTGAGTGGGATTATTTCAATACTCTGAGCATGTTTTGTTCCTCAAGGAAATAATTTCCCCTAATTCTCCTTAGGTGTTCTTGCAACCCCCTCCTCCTTCCCCCCACCAGTACATGCACACACAGACACACATATATACACTTTCTAGCTCTTGTTTTCTGTAGATATGTGTATCTGTGTGCCTTCGGATTTATGTCAGAGTGTCTGCATGTAAATTGGTACTATACATGTTTGCGGTTGGGTCTGTCTGGATCTAATGCCCATGTTTCTGACACTGTGTGTGTGGGTATGTGTGGGTGTGTTTTCCTGTCATCTGTTTCTGTAAGCATCTCTGAACACATGGGTCCCAGATGTGGGTTGGAAGTAGGTGAAAGGTCCTTGCCTCCTTCCTCCTCCTCCTGACCAGGTTCAGAGTTCAACTGCAACCTTGCCCCTAGCCCTGCCCACTTTTTTCAAAAATTTACCAGCTCCCTTAGTCAGCTCAGGAAAGTTGCAGAGGAGAGGGCTGGCGATGAGTCTCTGACAGTCAACCTTTGGGCCTCTGGCCTCCAGAGGCCATGGGGGCCTTTCCCTCCACGTGTTTCCGGCTGAGGGGAGGTGGAGTGGGGCGAGGAACCATGGTCTCTACAACCCTGCTCTTTGGGCTGGACTCCCAACTTCACTGATCCCATGTCCCTTCAAGACCTGATGGCTTCCTAGAGTAACTGAAAGGAGCTAAGAGTTCCCCAGTGGGGATAAAAAGACCAAAATCTGATCTCTCTCTCTCTTTAGCTCCCCCCCAACCCCTTTCTCTCTCTCCCTTTAGCTCGCTGGAGGCTACCTGCCTTTGCCAAGCCCCATCTAGCTTGCCCTTCTCCTGCCCTCCTTCCAGTGAAAGATTGTCACTTCTGTTCTTCATTTCCTGTGGGGAAATCTAGGTTCAGAGTGGGGATGGGCCTTTTGCCCAGGATTTCACCTCTTCTAGGTAATTGGCATCCAGGAATTCTAGGGCAGTGGCAATCATGTGAAAAAATGGGTGAAAAAATAAAATGAGCGATAACAGGGCAGGACTGTGTTCCAGAGTCCCTGGGGGAATCTCTGACCTGGCTGTGTCCTGCTCCCTGACAAAAAAATACAACGAAAAACAAAGTTGTTTTTAGTTTGTGTGTGGCTTGGGGTTTAGGAACCGGGCAAAGTGGCTACAGGATGTGGTGGCTATGGGTCAGGTGGCTTGCCTGGACCACCACTGTCCCTACTGGTCCTCAAGGCCCAAGCCGGAACCTCTTGGAGACCAAGCTGGAACCTCTCCCTTTTTGTTTCATTTATGGGTCTCAGAACCAAAAAGCCTAGCTGGAGTAGAAACTGGGGGTCGTGGCTCCTGTTCCACAGCGAAAACCCACCTCAAGGCTTAGGGAAAGGGAGTGCTCCATGTCCCCCAGACCATAGTGAGGCTGAAAGAGCCCCAAGGAAGGGTGAGCTGAGTTGGTGCTGGTGGGCACTCCTTGTTTGTACCACTTGAGAGAGGAAGAATGGACAGCGGAGTCCTCACCACACACAGGTGAAGTAGGGCACATGGCTGGAAGCCTGAGACCCTTTTTGGAACTATGTATCCCAGCAGTTCAAGCGGCTGCTGCCCACGTCCCAGCAATCCAAGCAACTACTGCTTCTGTCATTGTGTTGCATGTGAGTAGCACTGGAGCCATGAGACTCTGTCTGGTGTCAGACTCAGTAGAGCTTCACCCTCCTGGGCCTCAGGCCAGGCTGATTCAGATCAGGCCTCAGATTTTCAGCCTGGGCAGGTTAGAAGAGGCAACAATACTCTATCAGAGGCCCAAACCTAGTCTTCCCCTGTGTGGGTATTCCTTTTTCTTCGGGCCCATTGAGAAGGAAGGTCAGGCATTACCCTGCAGTGCTAACAAACAGGAGGGGAAAGATGTGCTGAATTGACTTCTAGTGGTTCCGCAGAACCTACACACACCCAGTCCCCCTCTCAGCCCTCCTAGAACATGGGTGTTTTGCAAGAACAGAACACCCAGTATAGAAAAGCCTGTTTTGTCCAATTCATCCCACATCCAGTGTCCCATGCATATACAAAACCATTTCTTCTGAACAATAATAATAATAATTCTGGTATTCGTTAGGTGCCAAACAGATTGGATATAGTCCCTGTCCCACAAAGAGCTCACAGTCTAAGTCAATCAATCAGACATTCAAAGGTATTTATTGAGTGCTTACTAAGTGCTTAGGAAAGTATAATACTGCAGAGTTGGGAGACACCATCCCTGCCCACAAGGAGTTTACAGTCTAGAGCAGGAGACAGACATTAAAATAGATTACAGATAGGATATTTACATAAGTGCTATCAATCAATCAATCAATCGTATTTATTGAGCGCTTACTATGTGCAGAGCACTGTACTAAGCGCTTGGGAAGTACAAATTGGCAACACATAGAGATAGTCCCTACCCAACAGTGGGCTCACAGTCTAAAAGGGGGAGACAGAGAACAGAACCAAACATACCAACAAAATAAAATAAATAGGATAGAAATGTACAAGTAAAATAAATAAATAAATAAATAAATAGAATAATAAATATGTACAACCATAAAGTGCTATGGGGCTGAGGGTGGAATGAATAACAATTGCTTAAGGTGTGCAGAGCTGAGTGCATAGGTGATGCAGAAGGGAGTTGGACTTTTCAAGTGCTTAGTACAGTGGTCTGCACAGAGTAAGCGCTCAATAAATAAATATGAATGAATGAATGAAAGGGAGGGTGGGGTTGGGAAATAAGGGTTTAGTCAGGGAAGGCCTCTTGAAGGAGATGTGATTTTAGGGGGGAGTATCTTAATCCCCATTTTAAAGATGTGGAAACTGAGGTACAGAGAAGTTAAGAAGTTAAGCTAGAGAAGCAGCATGGCTCAGTGGCAAGAGCCCAGGCTTGGGAGTCAGAGGTCGTGGGTTCTAATCTCAGCTCCACCACCTGTCAGCTGTGTGACTTTGGGCAAGTCACTTCACTTCTCTGTGCCTCAGTTTCCTCATCTGTAAAATGGGGATGAAGACTGTGAGCCCCATGTGGGACAATCTTGATTACCTTGTATCCCCCCAGCGCTTAGAACTATGCTTGGCACATAGTAAGCGCTTAACAAATACCAACATTATTATTATTATTATTAAGAAGAAGTTGAGAAGCAGTGTTGTCTATGAGAAAGGTGTGGCCAACCTGAGAAGTTTGTGTCTATCTACCCCAGAACTTAGTACAGTGCCTGGCACATAGAAAACGCTGAACAATTCCATAAAGAAAGAAGAAAGAAGAGCCAGTTATGCTGATGGGTTGGGATGTAATTAAACTGACTAGGTTATAAATCTGCTTCCTATTGCATGGGGGAAACCTGCCCAGAAAATTGGGTTGGAAAGCAAGTGCAAAGAATAATATTAATTGATTATTTATATGCTTGTTTACCTGGAGTTATGGATATGGGAACTCGATGCAAATTTGTGCAAAAGAAAATGCAAATTAATTTGAGCTTAGTTTATCCTCATCCTTTCCCCATAGTGACTCTCATGGATTGTGGCTTCAGTTTGCGGGGCCTTTGGCCTTAGAAGCCCCTGAAGGGCTGGTACTAGCCTGGCTGAATGAGAAGCAACGTAGCCTAATGGAAAAAAACAAGGAACTGGGAGTCAGGAGACCTGAATTCTAATTATGGCTCCGCCACTTTCCTGTTGTATGCCCTTGGGAAATCACTTAACTTCTCTGTGACTCAGTTTCCTCATCAGTAAAAATGGGGATTAAATACCCTTGAACTGTGAGCCCGCTGTTGGGTAGGGGCCGTCTCTATATGATGCCAACTTGTACTTCCCAAGTGCTTAGTACAGTGCTCTGCACACAGTAAGCGCTTAATAAATACAATTGAATGAATGAATGAATGAACTGTGAGCCCTGTATGAGGAAGGGACTGTGTTAAGTCTGATTGCATTGTGTCTACCCAAGTACTTAGTATGGAATTTGGCACGTAGCATGCACTTAACAAACATTACAATTATTGTTAATCATCGATGGAATGTATTAAGTGCTTACTGTGTACAGAGCACTGTACTAAGCACTTGGGAATATACAGTACAGTACAGTTGATAGATCTGATTCTTGCCCTTAAGGAGGTTACAAACTAGTGAGAAACAGCGTGGCCTAGTGGACAGAGCATGGGCCTGGGACTCTGAAGGACCTGGGTTCTAATCTTGGCTGCTCCCCTTTGCTGTGTGAACTTGGGCAAGTCACTTAACTTCTCTGTGCCTCAGTTAACTGCTCTGTAAAATGGGGATTAAGACTGTGAGCCCCACGTGGGACACGGACTGTGTCCAATCTGAATAGCTTGTGTCTACCTTAGCGCTTAGAACGGTTCCTGGCACATAATAGTGCTTAACAAATACTATTAAAAATTAATGGGGGAGACAGACATTAACATAAATTACAGATGGGGAACACCTCTCAGGGTCACCCCTGGAGAATTTCCAGTACTCTACCAGCTTTGATTTTGGGAGGGAGAGTCAAGCAGAGGCATATCCATTCCATTCCTAGTTTGGGCAGTGGCTAGCGAGTGGAAGGCACTCTGCTACAAGTCAAAACTCACCTGTGCTGGGCAGCAGTGGCATGGGAGAGAGTCGAGGACAGAGACTCAGGTTTACTGTGCAGAAGGAGGCAATGATAAACAACTTCCATATTTTTACCAAGAAAACTCTACGGATATGCTACCAGAACGACTGCAGATGGAGGTGGGGCGTTATGGAAGAGATGTGTCCTTGGTATCACTTTTGGTCAGACAGGACTCAACAGCATAAGTCAACAACAACAACTGAGGGGGAAACAGCAGAGCATACAAATATTTACACAAGTGCTTTAGGGTTAGGGGTGGGGTTAGTTTCAAAGTACTTAAGGGGTAGAGACCCAAGTGCAAAGAAGATGCAGAAGGAAGAGTGAATAGGATGGGGAAATGAGAAGTTAGGCAGGAAAGTTTTCTTGGAGGAGATATGATTTATGTAGGGATTTGAAGATGCGAGGGTAGCGGTCTGTTAAACATGAAGGAGGAAGGAGTTCCAAGTTAGAAGGAGGGTGTGAGCAAGACATCAGAGGCGAGAGACTAGATTGAGGTATGTAAGGTTGGTGCTAGAAGAGTGAAGTATGTGGGGCTGGGCAGAAGTGGGAGAGGAGTGAGGGAAGATAGAAGGGCCAGATCTAATTGAAAGTTTTGAAGCCAATGGTCAGGAGTTCCTGTTTGACGCAGAAATGGATGGTCAGCCGTGGGCGGTTTTTGAGGAGTGGGGAGATGTGCACAGAACAGTTTTTTAGAAAAATGATCCAGGCAAAAGGGTAAAGTATGGACTGGAACAGGAAGAGGCTGGAGACAGGGAGGTCAGTGAGGAGGCTGATGCAGTAGTCAAGGGAGGATATAATAAGTGCTTGGACCAGTGTGGTAGCAGTTTGGATGTGTCAGCTGGAAAATCTGCCATAAGTCCTCCCTCCCTGTCCCCTCCCCTTTTCGCTTCACTATTCTCCTACTATAGTCCGGCCTGCATACTTCACTCCTCTAGTGCTAGTTTACTCACTGGGCTCCAGTCTCATATATTTTGCCATTGACCTCTTTCCCATGTCTTCCCCCTAGGCAGGAGCTCCCTCCCCTTCCATACTTGCCAGAATACCACTCTCTCCACCTTCAAGGCATTATTATGGTCACATCTCCTCCTAGAGGCCTTCCCCAATTAACTCCTCTTTTCCCCCAGCTCCCTCTCCCTTCTGCGTCATCCATGCATTTGGATTTGTGACCTCTGGGCATCTGATATTCTCCCCACCCTCGACCCCACAGTACTTACATACATCTTCTAGACTGTGAGCCCACTGTTGGGTAGGGACCGTCTCTATATGTTGCCAACTTGTACTTCCCTGGCACTTAGTACAGTGCTCTGCACACAGTAAGCGCTCAATAAATACGATTGAATGAATGAATGAATCTTTTAAAATTACATATTAGAAATTATTTATATCCCACCTCCCCCACATGTCTGCTGTGTGACCTTGGGCAAGTCACTTCAGTTCTCTGTGCCTCAGTTCCCTCATCTGTAAAATGGGGATTAAGACTGTGAGCCCCACGTGGGACAACCTCATCTCCTTGTGTTCCCCCCCGCGCTTAGAACAGTGCTTTGCACATAGTAGGCGCTTAACAAATACCAACATTATTATTCATGGCTGTCTCCCCCTCTAGACTGTAAGCTCGTTGGGGGCTGGGAACGTGCTTGCTAACTCTGTTGTAGTGTACAGTCCCAAGCACTTAGTATTATAGCACTCTGCACATAGTAAGCGCTTAATAAATGCCATAGATTGATTCTCCTTGTTACCCGTTCACTACACTCACAGGTAAGCAATCCCTTGCAGTACTGCAGGATCTCACAAGGGGGAGTGCTTCCCCAGGCTAGAGACTTCTGGGCGATCAATTTTTTTAGAGGTATTTGCTAAGCGCTTACTATGTGCTAGGCGCTATCATTCATTCATTCAATCGTATTTATTCAGTGCTTACTGTGTGCAGAGCACTGTACTAAGCGCTTGGAAAGTACAAGTCGGCAACAGAGACGGTCCCTATCCAACAACAGGCTCACAGGCTAGAAGGGGGAGACAGACAACGAAACAAAACATGTAGACAGTTGTCAAAATCGATAGAACAAATAGAATTATAGCTATATGCACATCTTAAGCACTGGGTTAGATACAAGCTAATAAGGTTGGACACAGTCTGTCCCATCTGGGGTTCACAGTCTCAATCCCCATTTTACAGATGAGGTAATTGGGGCACCGACAAGTGAAGTGCCTTGCCCAAGATCTCACAGCAGACAAGTGGCGGAGCTGGAATTAAAACCCAGGTCTTTCTGACACCCAGGGGCGTGCTCTATCCACTAGGCCATGCTGCTTCTTGCTTTCATCTATCCAAAGATTTCTACTAGTAAGCGCTTAACAAATACCATCATTATAATTCTTATTACTGTGCTCCAGTAGTCTGGTGTAATTGGAGTTTACACATGCACACACATGCACACTCACACATCACAGCTAGTAAAGAGGAAATTTTCAGTTCTTAAAGTGCCAAATGGAGCCAGGGCTCCCTCTCTTTTCAACCCCAGTAACAAGTGTTAGAAACTTGCAGGGCTTCAGTTCTCACTCTACACCCTAGGCAGGCCAGAGCAGGACAGAGAAGCCGTGAGACCTGTGTACCAGAGCCAGGATTCCAGAGATGGGTATGTGAAGGAAGATAATAATAATGATGACATTTGTTAAGCACTTACTATGTGCCAAGCACTGTTCTAAGCTGCTCTGCATCCTTCTCTGAGTCCAGCTGCCAGCCCAGCTCGGGCCTTGTCCCTTCCTTTAGCCTGGGGGTCTGAGCCTGCCTTAGACAAGGAACGCTGTCCTGGGAAATAATAATAATAATAATAATAATAATAATGGTATTTATTAAGCACTTACTATGTGCTAAGCACTGTTCTAAGCGCTGGGGGGATACAAGGTGATCAGGTTGTCCCACGTGGGGCTCACAGTCTTACTCCCCATTTTACAGATGAGGTAACTGAGGCCCAGAGAAGTTAAGCGGCTTGCCCAAAGTCACACAGCAGACAAGTGGCGGAGCCAGGATTAGAACCCACGACCTCTGACTCCCAAGCCGGTGCACTGAGCCACGCTGCTTCCTATGTGCACAGGGAGGAAATTACCCTGAAGTTTCCTGGGGGTGGAGGGAATGACTGGGGAGAGTTGAGTCTAGAGGGGATGGGGAAGATTCAGGGGCGAGGACAGAGGGGAGCTGGGGTTGGAAGCTGCCTCACTCTACTAGGGTTTTCCCTTTCTCTTGGCTGGAGTCAGAGGTCATGGGTTCAAATCTCGGCTCTGCCAACTGTCAGCTGTGTGCCTTTGGGCAAGTCATTTAACTTCTCTGTGCCTCAGTTACCTCATCTGTAAAATGGGGATTAAGACCGTGAGCCCCCCGTGGGACAACCTGATCACCTTGTAACCTCCCCAGCGCTTAGAACAGTGCTTTGCACATAGTAAGCTCTTAATAAATGCCATTATTATTATTATTATTATTGCAATTTGCATCAGCCCCTCCCTAGGCCTGGGGGGACCCAAGATGCAGCTTCTCCTTTATCGCACATCCCGTACCAGGAGCCCAATGTGCAGGCCATGAAAATGGTTCCACCCTACTCAGGGGCTCTGGGTGGGAGCCTGGTCTGGGGCATCTGAAACTGGGTAGTGAAATATCTCTCATCCCTGTGGGGATCTGAGAGGTGGCAAAGCGGCAAAATATCTCTCTTCCCCAGGGGGGCCTGAGGGGCTTCAGAGGCTAATGGCTCTCAGTTTGAATTCCTGGTGGGGAGGGGATTGGAGGGTATGGGACTATGTGGCCTCTCTGCTGCAAAGGAGCAGTGGGGAACAGGACTCTCCTGGAGCTGGTGGGAGAGAGAGAGACAGAGAAAGCGAGCAAGCTGGAACAATGCATCTGTGGCTAATTGTTTTGGTTACAGCTTAGGGCTGGCAGCCAGGGCTACTGGATCCTGTGCTTTAACAACGTTGGCCTGGGGTCCAGGAGGCTGGGGTGGATGGGGAGGGGCCGGGACATCCGGGGGCTGTCTTCCAGGCAGCTCTATTGTGGGAACCATTGGCTCTCAAGGCCGAGTAGCAGGTGGTGAGGAAAGCATATCCAGCTGTGGCATTCCCTTGATAATGGTCACGGAGGCTACATTGGGGCGGCTCTAAGGTCTAGTGGATAGAGCACGGATCTGGGAGTTAAGAAGGACGTGGGTTCTAATCCCCGCTCCGTGACTTGTCTGCTGTGTGTCCTTGAGTCAATCACTTTGCTTCTCTGTGCCTCAATTACCTTATCTGTAAAATGGGGATTAAGACTGTGAGCGCCATGTGGGTTATCAATCAATCAATCGTATTTATTGAGCGCTTACTGTGTGCAGAGCACTGTACTAAGCGCTTGGGAAGTACAAGTCGGCAACACATAGAGACAGTCCCTACCCAACAGCGGGCTCACAGTCTAGAAGGGGGAGACAGAGAACAAAACCAAACATACTAACAAAATAAAATGAATAGAATAGATATGTACAAGTAAGATAAATAAATAAATAGAGTAATAAATACGCACAAACATATACATATATACAGGTGCTGTGGGGAAGGGAAGGAGGTAAGATGGGGGGAATGGAGAGGGGGACGAGGGGGAGAGGAAGGAAGGGGCTCAGTTTGGAAAGGCCTCCTGGAGTAGGTGAGCTCTCAGTAGGGCCTTGAAGGGAGGAAGAGGGCTAGCTTGGTGGGTGGGCAGAGGGAGGGCATTCCAGGCCCGGGGGATGACGTGGGCCGGGGGTCGATGGCGGGACAGGTGAGAACGAGGCACGGTGAGGAGATTAGCGGCAGAGGAGCGGAGGGTGTGGGGTGGGCTGGAGAAGGAGAGAAGGGAGGTGAGGTAGGAGGGGGCGAGGTGATGGACAGCCTTGAAGCCGAGGGTGAGGAGTTTCTGCCTGATGCGCAGATTATGGACTGCATCCAACCTGATTAACTTGTATCTACCCAGGTGCTTAGCACAGTGCCTGGCACACAGTAAGTGCTTAACAAATACCATAAAAAAAGGAGTGGAAGTGTTGGGGGAAGCATCTCCCAGTTCCCACCATCATTATCTTCACTCCCCGAGTCTGAGGGGCTGTGTCCAATTCCCACCTGACTATTCTTTCCCCATTACTGTGCTTTGCCCACTATTGACCCCTAATAAATACCATTAGTATTCTATTAATCAATCAATCAGTGGTATTTATTGAAAGCTAACTGTGCACTGTATTAAACGCTTGGGAGAGTGCAACAGAGTTAGCAGACTCATTCTCTGTCCCTGAAGAGCCCGCTGGGGCTGTTCCTCTGGTCTTCCCACCATTGTTTCTTGTGCAGGCCTTCCCTGTGTCCCTGGGCTGCCTGATGTGGAAGGATGAACTGGGGAATCCGTCTCGTAGGAGGAGGAAAACTAGGTAGGAATGGGCTGGTGTGGCGGCAAAGGCAGGATGTTGTCCTGCTGATAACGCTGCTCTTGGGGAGGTTGTGGCCTTCAAATGGGAGGGTAAAAGTGGGGGAAACTTTGTTTGCATACTGCTTATATTTTTCCCCGTGGGGCCTGGCTGCAGAGCAGGAAGGGGAAGGAGGAGATCTGAGGCTAGGAAGAGTTGCTGCCCTAAAGTGACCTTGGTCCTGTCTCTCCTCCCTTGGGGTTTTGGAAAGCATTTGCTTCCTTGTTAGGGAGGCGGGGTGGGGGGGTGTTGATGGGGAGCTGTTTGGAGGTCATGGGCTGTGATGGGTTGTGTGGTCCCCTACACTGTAAACTCCCTGTGGGCAGGGAACCTGTCTAACAGCGTGGCTCAGTGGAAAGAGCCCGGGCTTGGGAGTCAGAGGTCATGGGTTCAAATCCCTGCTCCACCACTTGTCAGCTGTGTGACTTTGGGCAAATCACTTAACTTCCGTATGCCTCAGCTACCTCATCTGTAAAATGGGATTTAAGACTGTGAGCCCCACGTGGGACAACCTGATCACCTTGTAACCTCCCCTGCACTTAGAATGGTGCCTTGTGCATAGTAAGCACCTAATAAATGCCGTTATTATTATAATTATTATTATTATATTGTATTCTCCCTAGTGTGGAAAGCAGCATGGCATAGTAGATAGAGCATGGACCTGGGCGTCAGAAGGTCATAGGTTCTAATTCCGGCTCCGCCACTTGTCTGCTGTGTGGCCTGGGGCAAGTCACTTCACTTCCCTGTGCCTTGGTTACTTCATCTGTAAAATGGGGATTAAGACTGTGAGCCCTGTGCGGGACAGAGACTGTGTCCAACCTGATCTCCTTGTATCCACCCCAGGGCTTAGTACAGTGCCTGGCACATAGTAAGCGCTTAACAACTATTATTATTATTATTATGTGCTTAGTTCAGTGTTCGGGGCACCATAAGCACCCAATAAATACGGTTGATTGATTTTTCCAGACAAGGGGCACCAAGGCTGCCCCAGAATGGGCTAGAGGACTGGGGTTTTTTCTCTCTGGGGGCTCATTCAGTATGAGATCTCTTCCTGGTTCCCCCCAACCCCATCCCAAGCCCAGTACAGAGTGCTGGGGAGAGAGAATGAGGGGTAAGGAGGGGGGGACGTCACTCTGCACCTGCGGAGATCTTCAGTGCCCCAGCCTATCTGCTTTTTCTTAGCCCGATTTGAAATGCAGGTGGCCCTCTCTCTGCTCCAGATGTTTCCCGTCTGGCGGGGCAGGCCTAGTGTCAGTTGGACTGTTGCTCCCAACAGCGGTTCAACTGCGTTGCCTCTTCTGCGGGCTGACCTCCACCGGCCTGGGGGGGGAGGGGCTTCTGGGTTGTACTTTCCAAGCGCTTAGTGCAGTGCTCTGCACACAGTAAGCGCTCAATAAATACAACTGAATAAATAAATGACTTTTCCCCGTCTTGCCCCCAGAGGCTCCTCTTTGTTTCTGTGTCCTTTCTGGACACAGAGTCCAGGCCCAGCACTGGGGTGGGGGGATTGGGGCCTAAGGGAGAAGTTGATTTCCCAAGGGATGGTGCCTGGCCCCTACCCCACGGCAGGGGCTCCAATGCCCCCCTCCCCATCCCTGGCAGTGGCTCAATGCCCCCCTCGCTGCCCCTAGTAGGGGCTCCAGTGCCCCCTCCACACCCCTGATGGAGGATCCAGTGCCCCTCCCTACCTTCGGTGGGGGCTCCGGTGTACCTCCTCCCTTACCGTCCCCAGCAGGGACTTAGTGCCTCCTCCCCACTCCTGGAGGTGGCTCCAATGTTTCCTCCCCGACACGAGCAGAGGTTTCACTGCTCCCTCCTCACCCTTGGTGAGGGCTCCGATGCCCCCTCCGTGCCCCTTGTAGGGGCTCCAGTGCCCCCTTCCACCCCAGGTGGGAGCTCCAGTGCCCCTCATTCATTCAATCGTATTTATTGAGCGCTTACTGTGTGCAGAGCACTGTACTAAGCGCTTGGGAAGTACAAGTTGGCAACATATAGAGATGGTCCCTACCTAACAGTGGGCTCACAGTCTAGAAGGGGGATAATAATGATGGTATTTGTTAAGCGCTTACTAGGTGCAAAGCACTGTTCTAAGCGCTGGGGGGATACAAGGTGGTCAGGTTGTCCCACGTAGGGCTCACAGTCTTCATCCCCATTTTCCAAATGAGGGAACTGAGGCCCAGAGAAGTGAAGTGACTTGCCCAAAGTCACACAGCTGACAATCAGCAGAGCCGGGATTTGAACCCATTACCTCTGACTCCAAGCCCGGGCTCTTTCCACTGAGCCACGCTGCTTCTTACCCTCACCTTACGCTCGGTGAGAGCTCCCATGCCCCCTCCCTGCCCCTTGTAGGAGCTCCAGTGCCCCCTTCCACCCCAGGTGGGAGCTCCAGTGCCCCCTCCTCATCCTCGTTGGGGGCTCCAGTGTCCCCCCCACCCCACCCCCGGAGGGGACTCCAGTGCCCCCTCTCACCCTCCGGCAAGGGCTCAGTGCCCCCTCCCCACCCCCAGAGGGGACCCCAGTGTGTGCTCCCTTCCCTCTCCCAGGGCAGGGGCTTCGGACGCCAATGCCCCCCGGGAGAGGTACTCCCCAAAAATCTCCAGTGGCTACCAATCAACCTACGCATCAGGCAAAAACTCCTCACCCTGGGCTTCAAGGCTGTCCATCACCTCGCCCCCTCCTACCTCACCTCCCTTCTCTCCTTCTCCAGCCCAGCCCACACCCTCCGCTCCTCTGCGGTTAACCTCCTCACTGTGCCTCGTTCTTGCCTGTCCCGCCGTCGACCCCTGGCCCATGTCCTCCCCCTGGCCTGGAATGCCCTTCCTCTGCCCATCCGCCAAGCTAGCTCTCTTCCTCCCTTCAAAGCCCTACTGAGAGCTCACCTCCTCCAGGAGGCCTTCCCACACTCAGCCCCCTCCTTCCTCTCCCCCTCCTCCCACCTTACCTCCTTCACCTCCCCACCACACCTTTATATATGTATATTTTTGTACGTATTTATTACTCTATTTTACTTGTACATATTTATTCTATTTATTTTATTTTGCTAATATGTCTTGTTTTGTTGTCCGTCTCCCCCTTCTAGACTGTGAGCCTGCTGTTGGGTAGGGACCGTCTCTATATAGAGAAGCAGCGTGGCTCAGGGGAAAGACCCCGGGCTTTAGAGTCACAGGTCATGGGTCCAAACCCCGACTCCACCGCTTGTCGGCTGTGTGACTTTGGGCAAGTCACTTCGCTTCTCTGTGCCTCAGTTCCCTCATCTGTCAAATGAGGATGAAGACTGTGAGCCCCCATGGGACAACCTGATCACCTTGTAACTTCCCCAGTGCTTTGCACATAGTAAGTGCTTAATAAGTGCCATCATTATTATTATTATTATGTTACCAACTTGTCCCGTGGGACAACCTGATCACCTTGTAACTTCCCCAGTGCTTTGCACATAGTAAGCGCTTAATAAGTGCCATCATTATTATTATTCCAAGACTGAACTCCTAGTCTTCCCTCCCAAACCCTGCCCTCTCCCTGACTTTCCCATCTCTTGTTGACGGCACTACCATCCTTCCCGTCTCACAAGCCCGCAACCTTGGTGTCATCCTCGACTCCGCTCTCTCATTCACCCCTCACATCCAAGCCATCACCCAAACCTGCCGGTCTCAGCTCCGCAGCATTGCCAAGATCCGCCCTTTCCTCTCCATCCAAACCGCTACCCTGCTCGTTCAAGCTCTCATCCTATCCCGTCTGGACTACTGTATCAGCCTTCTCTCTGATCTCCCAGCCTCCTGTCTCTCCCCACTTCAATCCATACTTCATGCTTCTGCCCGGATTGTCTTTGTCCAGAAACGCTCGGGGCATGTTACTCCCCTCCTCAAAAATCTCCAGTGGCTACCAATCAATCTGCGCATCAGGCAGAAGCTCCTCACCCTGGGCTTCAAGGCTGTCCATCACCTCGCCCCCTCCTACCTCACCTCCCTTCTCTCCTTCTCCAGCCCAGCCCACACCCTCCGCTCCTCTGCCGCTAATCTCCTCACCATTAGGCCTCGTTCTCGCCTGTCCCGCCATCGACCCCCGGCCCACGTCCTCCCCCGGGCCTGGAATGCCCTCCCTCTGCCCATCCGCCAAGCTCGCTCTCTTCCTCCCTTCAAGGCCCTACTGAGAGCTCACCTCCTCCAGGAGGCCTTCCCGGACTGAGCCCCTTCCTTCCTCTCCCCCTCGTCCCCCTCTCCATCCCCCTCACCTTACCTCCTTCCCTTCCCCACAGCACCTGTATATATGTTTGTACATATTTATTACTCTATTTATTTTACTTGTACATATCTATTCTATTTATTTTATTTTGTTAGTATGTTTGGTTTTGTTCTCCGTCTCCCCCTTTTAGACTGGGAGCCCGCTGTTGGGTAGGGATTGTCTCTATATGTTGCCAACTTGTACTTCCCAAGCGCTTAGTCCAGTGCTCTGCACACAGTAAGCGCTCAATAAATACGATTGATGATGATGATTATTATGTTACCAACTTGTCCCGTGGGACAACCTGATCACCTTGTAACTGCCCCAGTGCTTTGCACATAGTAAGCGCTTAATAAGTGCCATTATTATTATCATGTTGCCAACTTGGACTTCCCAAGCGCTTAGTACAGTGCTCTGCACACAGTAAGCGCTCGATAAATAGGGCTGAGCGCCTCCCCGCGCTCTCTCCCCCGCCCGGTGGAGCTCCTCCCGGTGAAGGCCCCGCCCCGTCCCCGGGCCCGGGGCGCTGGGGGCGGCTTCTTCTCCGGTGCCCGGGGAGACGGAGGGGAGGCCGGGCACCCGTGGGCTCCTCGCCCCGCATGGAGGGGCAGCCGGGGGACCCAGGAGTCCGGCAGCCCCCTGCCCACGAGACGGCGGGCCACCGGTACAGCGCCCGCCTCCTGCGCGCCGGCTACGAGGCCGAGAGGTGAAGCCCGGGCACGGGGGGCACACGGGGGGCACACGGGGGGCACACGGGGGGCAGCGCCCAGCCGGCCCACCCAGGCCAGGAGGGGATGGGGAGAAGAGACAGAGGGGGAAGGAATAATAATCATCATCTAGACTGTGAGCCCGCTGTTGGGTGGAGACCGCCTCTATATGTTGCCAACTTGTACTTCCCAAGCGCTTAGGACAGTGCTCAAGCGCCCAATAAATACGATTGAATGAAATGAAGAATAATATTGGCTAAGCGCCTGCTGGGTGTTCTAGGCTGTGAGCCCGTTGTTGGGTAGGGGCCGCCTCTATATGTTGGCAACTTGTACTTCCCAAGCGCTTTGGACAGTGCTCAAGCGCTCAATAAATACGATTGAATGAAATGAAGAATAATATTGGCTAAGCACCTGCTGGGTGTTCTATATTGTGAGCCCGTTGTTGGGTAGGGGCCGCCTCTATATGTTGCCAACTTGTACTTCCCAAGCGCTTAGGAAAGTGCTCAAGCACTCAATAAATGCGATTGAATGAAATGAATAATAATATTGGCTAAGCGCTTGCTGGGTGTTCTAGACTGTGAGCCCGTTGTTGGGTAGGGGCCGCCTTTATATGTTGGCAACTTGTACTTCCCAAGCGCTTAGGACAGTGCTCAAGCGCTCAATAAATACGATTGAATGAAATGAATAATATTGGCTAAGCGCCTGCTGGGTGTTCTAGACTGTGAGCCCGTTGTTGGGTAGGGGCCGCCTCTATATGTTGGCAACTTGTACTTCCCAAGCGCTTAGGACAGTGCTCAAGCGCTCAATAAATGCGATTGAATGAAATGAATAATAATATTGGCTAAGCGCTTGCTGGGTGTTCTAGACTGTGAGCCCGTTGTTGGGTAGGGGCCGTCTCTATATGTTGTCAACTTGTACTTCCCAAGCCCTTAGGACAGTGCTTTGCACGCAGTAAGCGCTCAATAAATGCGATTGAATGAAATGAATAATATTGGCTAAGCGCTTGCTGGGTGTTCTAGGCTGTGAGCCCGTTGTTGGGTAGGGGCCGTCTCTATACGTTGACAACTTGTACTTCCCAAGCACTTAGTACAGTGCTCTGCACACAGTAAATGCTCAATAAATATGATTGAATGAATGAATGTGTGCCAAGCACTGTTCTAAGCCCTGGGGTGGATACAAGGCAACACTGTAAATGCTCAATAAATACGATTGAATGAATGAATGTGTGCCAAGCACAGTTCTAAGCGCTGGGGTGGATACAAGGCAATCAGGTTGTCCCACATGGGGCTCACAGTCTTCATCCCATTTTACTGATGAGGCCACTGAGGCACGGAGAATAATAATAATAATAAGGGCATTTGTTAAGCACTTACTGTGGGCCAGGCACTGTTCTAAGCGCTGCGGTGGATATGAGCAAATCAGGTTGGACACAGTCCCTGTCCCACGTGGGGCTCACGGTCTCAGCCCCCCATTTGACAGAGGAGGGAACTGAGGCACAGGGATGTGCAGTGACTTGACCCAAGTCACGCAGCTGTTAAGTGGCAGAGTTGGGATTAGAACCCAAGCCCGGGCTCTTTCCACTAAGCCACGCTGCTTTTCATGAGGAAGCCACCTCACACCCCGTCCCCTTCTCTGGGCTCGGAAAGGGGTTTGCCTTTCGTCGTGGGGGTCGATCATTTGTGTGATCCCGGACCTTTTCTTGGAGACAGCGGTGACCCATCTCAGCCTGCTTCTCCACCCTTCTTCCCAGCTCCCGAGGCAACTTTCCCCCTGCTCCTGATGGGCCGCGCCCCGACGTGGGGCCGTGGGGCCGCTGTGGGTAGGTGGGTGGGTCACAGGGGTGACCTGAACAGAACCGACCCTCGACCACGCAGATTTTACCTAACTTGCCCCAAACGCTCCGTAGAGACTCAGAGTTTGCGAGGGTCTCAGGGAGCTGTGGATAGAATTGCAACTAATCTCTGGATTTTGTGGATGGTTTATACTGGAAAACCTCCCCCTTGGCCTCCCTGGACAGAGATTTTGATTCTTAGGGCCGGGATTGAGGGTCTCAGGGAGCTGTGGATGGAACTGCAACTAATCTCTGGATTTTTGTGGATGGTTTATACTGGAAACCCTATCCTTTGGCCTTCCTGGACGGGGGATTTTGACTCCTTTCCCCACCGGTAAGCTCTCTCCATCTGCGGGAGCCCCGTGGCTCAGGGGAGGTGACCCCGGGCAGCTGGGTTTGGGTTTTTTTTTTTTTGGGGGGGGGGTATTAGCAGTTCAGCTGTGGCTCAGAAGCTGGCTGCTTACATAAGAACTTTTAATGGCTTAACCTTGCTCCCCACCCTTCCCCACAGTGGCTAGGGCAGCCTTCCTCCCCGCATCCTTCCCACACTGCTTCTGTCCATTTCCAAATCCACTCCTGGTGACTCTGATGGAACATCTCCCTGGGAAATGCTGGGAGTGAAGGAATGGATGCTGGTTCCCGTGGTGAGGTGGGAGGAGAGGCTCAGAAGTAGGGATTGAAGGGGGTTGAGGCAGGATATGCCAAGGCCTGAGAGCCAAAGCATCCGGCTTCATACGCATAATAATAATAATAATAATAATTATGGTATTTGTTAAGGGCTTACTAAGTGCCAAGCATGGAGTAGATACAAGGTAATCAGGTTGTCCCACGTGGGGCTCACAGTCTTAATCTCCACTTTACAGATGAGTTAACTGAGGCACAGAGAAGTTAAGTGACTTACCCAAAGCCACACAGCTAATAAGTGTCAAAGCCGGAATCAGAACCCATGACCTCTGACTCCCAAGCTCGTGCTCTGTGTCTTGGAGGGAAGGGGAACACAGCCACGAGAGCAGGGATATGTTTGTACATATTTATAACTCTATTTATTTATTTTACTTGTACATATCTATTCTATTTTGTTAGTATGTTTGGTTTTGTTCTCTGTCTCCCCCTTTTAGACTGTGAGCCCACTGTTGGGTAGGGACTGTCTCTATATGTTGCCAACTTGTACTTCCCAAGCGCTTAGTACAGTGCTCTGCACAAAGTAAGCACTCAATAAATACGATTGATTGATTGATTGAGTCCTGCGGAGTTCAGGTGCTGGCTGCCTGGCAGAGTTCAGGTCCTGGCTTTGCTTAGTGACTGGCATTGGGCTAGTCCCACCCTTGGGAATGGCCTCAGTTTCCCCCTCAGCCCATACAGGGAGAACAACCCCTAGCTGGGGAGAGAGAGGAGCCTGTGAAAAGATTCCTCAAGCACCCAGCCCTGGTTTATCCAACAAGTCCCAGTTCCCAGGCTCCATCCTGTCCCCTGCTGTTCTGGGACATTCCTGCTCCTTCTACAGTCATACGAGGTGGCAAACTTTACCGTCGTGTCCCCCAAGTCGGGTTTCCGCCTGGAGGTTCTCTGTCACCCAATTCCCTTTCTGGCCCCTTCACCTTCCCCCAACCCCGACTAATTGATGGAGGAGGCCCCAAGGGATAGGCCAACCTTCCCGGGCCAAGCAGTTCTGTGGTTGCCTCGGTTTCCCATCCCTGAGGAGGAAGCAGCTGGGGAAAGGCAGGAAGGGGGGAGGGGGAGAGAACGTGGATTAGCAGGGTCACTGGGAAAGGACAGTGTAAGCTGTGAGCTCAGCCTGCAGCTTAGAGTAATAAATGCGGTGTCCACTGTGGGCTCTCACCTCCATCGAGGCATTCAGACTAAGTCAGGACTGGGGTGAGGAATTACTGTGGCAAATGGAGTCTCTATTCCCTTGCGCTCTCAGCCAAAAGTTCAGTGGGCACCAAGAAGTCAATACTCCAGGTTCCTGGGGGGTTGGGCCTTTGTCCAGATAAAGCAGAGCTGGGAGGCGGGGGGCTGACTACGGTAGACAGTCAGAGGCAGGTGTCCTGCCCTGCAGCCCTAAGACGACCCACGGGTGCTCCTGCCTGGAGTGGAATTGGCCAGATGCCCATTCCATTTGAGCTTGGGCACTAAGGGAAGAACAGACCCGAACCAGGGCCTTTTGAAGGGGCAACACCGGATTTCCTAGAGGTGGGGTGCTGACCCTGCCATCCTCCGGAAAATGTAACGGCAAAGGTCCGATGGAAGTGGGCAGAATTTTTCTTTGAAGCTGACCAATCCTGGACTGCAGCCTTGAACCTATCTCCGTGCCCTACGCACAGTGATGGTGACAAAGTCTCCCATAAGGAATGACAGACAAACCTTGGTCCTCAGACTTGAGGACTGAGAACCTGTGCCGAGGAATTGATCGTAGTGCTAGTGGTTTGCGCAACAGGCCAGCAGGGACACAGCACATTGTAAAAAGTGCACATGTAGGGTTTTTTGCATACAGAATGGATTGATGGCTGAAGAGACAGCAGCATAGTAGCCAGTGCTGTGCTCTAGGGCCGTGACCCGGCAGACGGTCACGTCTTTGCTGCCCATGTTAGCCCACTATTTTTTAGGATTTTTGCTGGGCCGGCCCGGAACTGGGCATCTAATACTGCTGATCCTGATATCTAGCCCCTCACCTTCTCTCTGGACCCACAACTCAGTGGCAAAGTCAAAGTAAATTCAGTGATCTTCACAGAGTAGGAGCTCAATAAATATGGTTGATGGATTAATTGATATCCTAGTATCCTGTCTCCCCAGCAGGACTTGGTTTCCAGCTCTACAAAGTCCACAGAGTAGATTCTCACGGACTGGCAAAGGAATCTAGGCCAGAAAGAGTCCCCTCCCACCCTAATAGCATCCCTCCTACCTGATCATCATCATCAATCGTATTTATTGAGCGCTTACTGTGTGCAGAGCACTGTACTAAGCGCTTGGGAAGTACAAGTTGGCAACATACAGAGACAGTCCCTACCCAACAGTGGGCTCACAGTCTAAATGGGGGAGACAGAGAACAAAACCAAACATACTAACAAAATAAAATAAATAGAATAGATATGTACAAGTAAAATCCTGATGCCCTTTAATGGAGGAGGGTGGCAGGAAGAGAGCCTCCCCTCTGCCCCCAAGAGCATCCCTTCTACCAGGTGCTCCGTAATGTAGCAGGGCGCTGGGAAGTGGGGTGGACAGAGGCTTCAGAACTGCTGGAGGTTAAAGGAAATGAACAGGAACAGAGAGGCAGTGTGGCCTAGTGGAAAGAGCACGGGAGTGGAGTCGGGGGACCTGGGTTCTAATCCCAGATCTGCCACTTACCTGTTGTACCTCAGTTCCTCAACTGTAAAATGGGGATTCAGTACCTGTCCTCCCTGCTATGTAGACTGTGGGATCTGATTATCTCCTATCTACCCCAGTGCTTAGTACAGTGCTTGACATATAGAAAGCACTTAACAAATATCGCACATTTTTTTATGGTATTTGTTAAGCACTTACTATGTGTCAAACACTATCCTAAGCGCTAGGGTAGGTACAAGTTAATTAGGTCGGACACAGTCCCTGTCCCACTTAGGGCTCACAGGCTAAGTAGGAGGGAGAACAGGTATTTTATTCCCTTTTTATAGTTGAGGAACTGAGAGGCATGGAGAAGTTAAGAGACTTGCCCAAGGACACACAGCAAGCAATTGGCAGGTCTGGAATTAGAACCCAGGTCCTCTGACACCCAGGCCCATGCTCTTTCCAGTAGGCCATGCTGTTTCTCTGTTATTCTTCTCTGTTTCTCTGTGTCTCAGTTCCCTCATCTGTAAAATGGGGATTAAGACTGTGAGCCCCACGTGGGACAACCTGATCACCTTGTATCTTCCCCAGATCTTAGAACAGTGCTTTGCACATAGTAAGCACTTAAATGTCATTATTATTATTATTTTTTGCCTACCGGAAGCAAGTGACTGGACCAACATCTTGAGGGGGTCCCTTTCAGGCCATCTCTGAGATCTCCCTCCATCCCTTCTCCCCACATTATCTGCACACGCAGATGGAAAAGTCCTTGCTGTTATTTTTTTCTGGCTCCTTGGGGGTGTCATTAGCTGGTGCTGGGCTGTGGAACGGGAACCCCTCATGGGAGCAAGGTGTGAGGCCACTGCTCCCCCAGGACTCCTGCTGCCATCACTCTACTGTGGAGTAAACAAGCCACAAGACCCTCTCCCTTCCCCATGCAGGGTCTGGAGAGAGCTGATGGGGGGGTTGGGGTGGGAGAGGGATTTGGGGGAGCCCTTTCAGGCTGGGGACTGGAGGGCCGGAGAAGCTGATGCCAGTCAGCCTGATGGTTCTTCTTCCCCCAACCTCACCTCCCCAGGCCTTATTCACTCACCTCCCAATAGGACAGATGGTGGACAAGGACTGGGGGAGGCGGTTCTGCCTTCAAAGCTGGGGTCGGTCCCCGCTGTGTGGGTGAGGAGATCGGACAGGTGGCCGGGTACTGCAGAGCAGGAGAAACCTATGTCAGCCTGATGGTTCTCCTTTCCCTCAGACTATGAACCCCATGTGGAACGGGGACTGGGTCTGACCTGATTAACTCGGATGTTCCCCAGCAAATTGAACAGTGCTTGACACACAGTGAGTGCTGAAAGCAGCATGGCCTAGTGGAAAGATCATGGGCCTGAGAGTCGGAGGACCCGGGTTCTAATCCCAGCTCCGTCACTTGTCTGCGGTGTGACCTTGGGCAAGGCACTTCACTTCTCTGTGCCTCAGGTACCTCAACTGTAAAATAGGGAGTAAGACTGTGAGCCCCATGTGGGTCAGGGACTCTGTCCAACCTGATTAGCTTGTATCTACCCCAACAATTAGTACAGTGCTTGGTACATCGTGAGGGCTAAGCAAGTACCATAAAAAGTGCTTAACAAGTATCATAAAAAATGATAAGGCACTTACTGTGTGCATGGCACTGTAGTAAAGGCTTGGAAAAGTACAATACAGTAGAGTTGATAGGCAAGATCCACTCTGCAGGCTTTATTCCTTCCCTCCAGTAGGAGAGATGGACAAGGAGAGTGGTGGGGCAGATGCTTCTGCCTCCAAATCTGGGGTCTGTCCCACCGGCGTGGGTGAGGAGAGTGGACAGATGGTTGGGGACCGTCCTCCTTCCCCTACCCCACACGTCTTCCCATCTTCCCCCATGTTTCCAGTTCTGTGGGATAGACTGTAAATTCCCCTCTAGACTGTAAACTCCTCGTTAGTAGGGATCTTGTCTATCAAATCTATTGTAGTGTAATAATGGTACTTGTTAAATGCATCCTCTGTGTCAAGCACCGTTCTGAGCCCTGGGAAGATACAAGTTCATCTGGTTGGATGCAGTCCCTGCCCCACATAGGGCTCACAGTCTTAGTAGGAGGGATGAGGATTGAATCCCCATGGGAAGCAGCGAGGCTCAATGGAAAGAGCATGGGCTTTGGAGTCAGAGGTCATGGGTTCAAATCCCAGCTCTGCCAACTGTCAGCTGTGTGACTTTGGGCAAGTCACTTAACTTCTCTGTGCCTCAGTTACCTCATCTGTAAAATGGGGATTAAAGCTGTGAGCCCCCATGGGACAACCTGATCACCTTGTAAACTCCCCAGCACTTAGAGCAGTACTTTGCACATAGTAAGCACTTAACAAATACTATTATTATTTTACAGATGGGGTAACTGAGGCACAGGGGAGTTGTGATTTGCTGAAGGATGCAGCAGGCACACGGCAGAGTCGGGATTAGAATCGGGTCCTCTGGCTTCCAGGCCCTTGTTCTTTGCAGTAGGCCACGCTGCTTCCCAGGGGACTCTCTCAAGTGCTTAGTTCAGTGCTCTGCGCAGAATAAGCACTCATTAAAAACCACTGATTGATTATACACTTGAGTCCCGTGTCCCTAAGTAGTCACGCCTGATCTAAACCAGTCTGCCCCTTCTCATGCCTGACCCTGCAGTGGGAGTGGGGCAGTCGGTCTGCCTGCATCCCTGGCAGGCCTTTCCATCCTGGAGGGGGCTGGGAATGGGGGGCGGGGTGGCCAGCATCCTCTTATTATTATTCATTCAATCGTACTTGTTGAGCACTTACTGTGTGCAGAGCACTGGACTAAGCACTTGGGAAGTACAAGTTGGTAACATCTAGAGACGGTCCCTACCCAACAGCGGGCTCACAGTCTAGAAGGGGGAGACAGACAACACAACAAAACGTATTCATTCAGTCGCATTTATTGAGTGCTTACTGTGTGCAGAGCACTGTACTAAGCACTTGGGAAGTACAAGTTGGCAACATATAGAGATGGTCCCTACCCAACAGCGGGCTCACAGTCTAGAAGGGGGAGACAGACAACAAAACAAAACGTATTCATTCATTCAATCGTATTTATTGAGTGCTTACTGTGTGCAGAGCACTGGACTAAGCGCTTGGGAAGTACAAGTTGGCAACGTATAGAGATGGTCCCTACCCAACAGCGGGCTCACAGTCTAGAAGGGGGAGACAGACAACGAAACAAAACATATTCATTCACTCATTCATTCAATCGTATTTATTGAGCGCTTACTGTGTGCAGAGCACTGGACTAAGCGCTTGGGAAGTCCAAGTTGGCAACATCTAGAGACAGTCCCTACCCAACAGCGGGCTCACAGTCTAGAAGGGGGAGACAGACAACAAAACGAAACATATTAACAAAATAAAATGAATAGAATAGTAAATATGTACAAGTAAAATAGAGTCATAAATCTGT
The DNA here is from genome assembly GCF_015852505.1 of Tachyglossus aculeatus. NCBI lineage: Eukaryota > Metazoa > Chordata > Mammalia > Monotremata > Tachyglossidae > Tachyglossus > Tachyglossus aculeatus. Next base: position 42,942,482 of record NC_052075.1, on the reverse strand, counting down.
ACAAACAGATATACAGGTGCTGTGGGGAGGGGGAGGAGGGGGCTCAGACCGTCCGGGCAGCGCTGGACTTGAGGGCTGTTGCAGGGTCAGCGGGGGGCCTGGAAAGAGGCCGGGGAAGCGGTTGGGGTGGAGTTGGGGGGTCGCAGCCTGGACGAAGCTGGGCCCGGGGGGTGGGAGCAGGTAGGCCCCTTCCTCGGGCTGACCCCTGGCCTGGGAGCCCCCTCCTCCTCCTCCTTCTCTCCCTCCTCCTTCTCCTCCTCTTCCTCCCCCGGACCCAAAGGCCGGGCCCCGGTGGGTGGGGGGAGAGGGGGGCTCCTCTGTGGCGCTCTCTGGGCCCAGACCCCGTTGACTACCTCCGACCCGCCTGCATTCATTCATTCATTCAATCGTATTTATTGAGCGCTTACTGTGTGCACAGCACTGTACTAAGCGCTTGGGAAGTACAAGTTGGCAACATCTAGAGACAGTACCAACCCAACAGTGGGCTCACAGTCTGCCACCTACTCTAGACAGACTGAGACTGAGCCCCCTCCTTCCTCTCCCCCCACCGCCTTACCTCCTTCCCCTCCCCACAGCACCTGTATATGTTGTACATATTTATTACTCTATTTATTTTACTTGTACATCTTTATTTTATGTGGTTTATATGTTTTGTTTTGTTGTCTGTCACCCCCTTCTAGACTGTGGGCCTGCTGTTGGGTAGGGACCGCCTCTTATCTGTTGCCAACTTGTACTTCCCAAGCGCTTAGTCCAGTGCTCTGCACACAGTAAGCGCTCAATAAATACGATTGAATGAATGAATGACAGGACCCGCCCCCAGTCCCCGACCCAACTGCAGCCCCCTCCTCCGGACCGGGCCCGCCCCCATTCATTCATTCATTCATTCATTCAGTCGTAGTTATTGAGCGCTTACTGTGTGCAGAGCACTGTACTAAGCGCTTGGGAAGTCCCCCGCCCCGCCTGCAGGCCCTCCCCCGGACCATTCCCGCCCCCAGTCCCCGCCCCGCCTGCAGCCCCTCCCCCGGACCGGCCCCGCCCCCAGCCCCGGCTCAATCAATCAATCGTATTTATTGAGCGCTTACTGTGTGTGCAGAGCACTGTACTAAGCGCTTGGGAAGTACAAGTCGGCAACACATAGAGACAGTCCCTACCCAACAGCGGGCTCACAGTCTAGAAGGGGGAGACAGAGAACAAAACCAAACATACCAACAAAATAAAATGAATAGAATAGATATGTACAAGTAAAATAAATACAGTAATAAATATGTACAAATATATATATACAGGTGCTGTGGGGAAGGGAAGGAGGTAAGATGGGGGGATGGAGAGGGGGACGAGAGGAAGGAAGGGGCTCAGTCTGGGAAGGCCTCCTGGAGGAGGTGAGCTCTCAGTAGGGCCTTGAAGGGAGGAAGAGAGCTAGCTGGGCGGATGGGCAGAGGGAGGGCATTCCAGGCCCGGGGGAGGACGTGGGGCGGGGGTCAATCAATCAATCAATCATATTTATTGAGCACTTACTGTGTGCAAAGCACTGTACTAAGCGCTTGGGAAGTACAAATTGGCAACATATAGAGACAGTCCCTACCCAACAGTGGGCTCACAGTCTAAAAGGGGGAGACAGAGAACAAAACCAAACATACTAACAAAATAAAATAAATAGAATAGATATGTACAAGTAAAATAAATAAATAGAGTAATAAATATGTCCAAACATATATACATATATACAGGTGCTGTGGGGAAGGGAAGGAGGTAAGATGGGGGGGATGGAGAGGGGGACGAGGGGGAGAGGAAGGAAGGGGCTCAGTCCGGGAAGGCCTCCTGGAGGAGGTGAGCTCTCAGTAGGGCCTTGAAGGGAGGAAGAGAGCTAGCTTGGCGGATGGGCAGAGGGAGGGCATTCCAGGCCCGGGGGAGGACGTGGGCCGGGGGTCGATGGCGGGACAGGCGAGAGCGAGGCCTAACGGTGATTAGCAGCGGAGGAGCGGAGGGTGCGGGGTGGGCTGGAGAAGGAGAGAAGGGAGGTGAAGGTAGGAGGGGGCACACAGTAAGCGCTCAATAAATACGACTGATTGATTGATTGATTGATTGACCGTTCCCGCCCGCAGCCCCCGCCCCTAGCCCGGCCCGCCCCCAGCCCCGGCTCCCGCAGCCCCCTCCTCCCGCAGGGCCCGCCCCTAGTCCCAGTCCCTCCCCTCCCCTCCCCCGGCCCGGACCCGCCCTTAGGCCCGGCCCGGGCCCCGCAGCCCCCGGCCCTCCCTCCCTCCGTCCCGGTGGTACCCCCCGCTCTCCCTCCCTCCCTCCGTCCCGGTGGTACCCCCCGGCCAGCCTGGGGGATTGATGCGTGCGGTGGGTGGGCTTGTCCCGGCAGCATGGCGGACTACCTCATCAGCGGCGGCACCGGCTACGTGCCCGAGGACGGCCTCACCGCCCAGCAGCTCTTCGCCATCGCCGACGGACTCACCTACAAGTAAGCCCGGACCGGACCCCCAGACCCCCAGACCCCCGTAAGGGCAGGGCCACAGCTGGACCCGTGCCCAAGGACAGGCACCAGTCACCACAACGATGCCACTTGTCCCCCGCTAACTGTGGCCCAGGCACTCACCTAAGCGCCGGGTCATCAATCGTATTTATGGAGCGCCTACTGTGTGCAGAGCACTGGGCTAAGCGCTCGGGAAGTCCAAGTTGGCAACACACAGAGACGGTCCCCGCCCAACAGCGGGCTCACGGTCTAGAAGACCATAACGGCCGTATTTATTAAGCGCTGACCGTGTCCCAGGCTCTCGGCTAAGCGCTGGATAATGGTGACGGTGGTATTTGTTAATAATAGTAATAATGATGGCATTTATTAAGCGCTTACTGTGTGCAAAGCAGTGTTCTAAGCGCTATGTCCCAGGCACTCAACTAAGCGCCCGATAATAACGGTGGTATTTGTTAATCAATCAGTCAATCAATCAATCGTATTTATTGAGCGCTTTCTGTGTGCAGAGCACTGTACTAAGCGCGTGGGAAGTACAAGTCAGTTAAGCGCTGACCATGTGCCAGGCACTGAACTAAATGCTAAATATTTGCTAAGCAAATATTTGCTACGTGTCAGGCACTGAACAAAGCGCTGGATAATAATAATGATGGTATTTGTTAAGCGCTTGCTATGTGCCAGGCACTGAACTAAACGCTGGGTAATAATAATGATGGTATTTGTTAAGCGCTTACTATGTGCCAGGCACTGAACTAAGCGCTGGGTAATAATAATGATGGTATCTATTAAGTGCTTACTATGTGCCAGGCACTGAACAAAGCGCTGGATAATAATAATGATGGGATTTGTTAAGCGCTTACTATGTGCCAGGCACTGAACTAAGCGCTGGGTAATAATAATGATGGGATTTGTTAAGCGCTTACTATGTGCCAGGCACTGAACTCGGCGCTGGGTAATAATAACGATGGTATTTTTAACAAATAAGCTTAATGCACTTACTATGTGCCAGGCATTGAACTAAATGCTAGATATTAACAAGGGTATTTGTTAAGCACTTATGTGCCAGACACTGAGCTGAGCACTGGATGATAATAATGGCGGCATTTGTTAAGCACTTACTATGTGCCAGGCACTGAACTAAATGCTGGATATTAATAATGATGGGATTTTTTAAGCGCTTACGGTATGTCAAGCGCTGTTCTAAGTGCTGGGGCAGGTACAAGGTATTCAGGTTGTCCCATGTGAGGCTCACAGTCTTCATCCCCATTCTACAGACGAGGTAACTGAGGCACCGAGAAGTTAAGTGACTTGTCTGAGGTCACACAGCAGAGAAGTGGCAGAGGATAAGAATCCACGTCCTCTGACTCCCAAGTCAGTGCTCTTGCCACCAGGCCAAAAGATCCTGCTAGAGGGTCCGGGCCGAGTGCCCTAGCAGCCGCAGAACCTAAGTTGGGGTAATTTCCGAGTCTTGACCCCCTTCTCCTCCCATCCCCCAGGGGAACCAAGCGAGGTCTGGTCAGGTTGGGTCCTCCAGAGGCCTTCCCTTCCTGGGGACAAGAAAAACTTCTGGATTGGGCTAAGCCTTTGGACTTGGGCTCCTTGTGGCAGCCCCTGGGGTGGGTTGGAGTGAGGAAGGTGCATGGGCCGCCGAGGGTCACTTCCCAAACTCTCCCGAGCGCTTGCTCCTGGGATAATGGCTCAGGGGGAAGGGAGTCCTGTAAGGGTGGAGGCCGAGGGGACTCCAGAGGCTTTGGATGAAGGGACTGGAGCTCGATGGACACGCACGGCCGCGTCTGCTTCACTTGGGGTGGGCGATTGTAGGCGTTTCCTCCCTCTCGGCGTGGCTTAGCGGATAGAGCATGAGCCCGGGAGTCAGAAGGTCCTGGGTTCTAATCCCGGATCCGCCACTCGTCTGGTGCGTGTGACCACTTCACTTCTCTGGGCCTCAGTAACCTCATCTGGAAAATGGGGAGTGAGACCGTGAGCCGCACGTGGGGAAGGGACTGTGTCTAACCCGATAGGCTTGTATCCACCCCAGCGCTTAGTCCAATGCCTGGGACAGAGTGCTTCATAAATACCATTATTATTATTATTATTGGGATCAGAAGAGGGTGAGGGCAGGATGTGGGTTAGGTTAAGGCCTTCCCCTCCTGCTGTGACTGTGCCCGTCTCATTTCCGGGCCCCGCTCCAGCTGCATGGCCGGTTGCAGGTCTGGCAGTAGCCCGAACTCCCAGCTGCAGGACTGCACACAGGCCAGGAGTGATGCCAGCCACCCTGCCTCACCCTTCTCCCTCTGGTAACCATCCCACCCACAACCACCACCACCACCACCTCTCTGGTCGGGGCTGTAGCCAGCATCAATATTCTGTTGCCCTGGGCCCTGGGCCCAGGTCTGGAGTCTACAAGGAAGGGGGCATTGAGCTACAGGGTCGAGTCCTCCTTAGTCGACAAGCGTCTGAGCGTCCTAGGCCTGACAGTGGGGCCAAAGCTGTGTCATAAATTGGACGGGGACTGTGTCTCACCCAAGCAGGCAAAATTCCGCAGCCAGGGCTGATGTGCATGGTGGCCGTGGCCCACCCTGACGCCCACTTTTCCCCTGGCCTGATGTCCTGGCGGAGGTTTCAGGGTTGGGTGCTGCTGGGATTTGGGGCCTGGCTGGTTGGCCTGGGGCACATGGGTGATGGAATGGGCAGATGCTCAGCTGTTCAGTGGCTGCAGGGTTTGCTCTGGCTACCCTGCGGCCCTGACAGGGATGCTCAAACTGGGGAGATGCAGACCAGGTCCGGCCTGGACCCAGGTCAACTTTCCACCACCTGGTCTGAGGTGGCCTGTCCTCCTCCCTCCCTCCCTCCCTTCCTTCCCCTTCAAGTGGAGAGGGTCTGAGGCGGGGAAGATCCTAGCTGGTCCACGCAGAAAGGGGCAGTTGGAAAACTGGATCCCACACTTTTCCCATTCCCCTGTCCTCCTGTTAGCTGCTCCATAGCAGCTCTGAGTCCCAGGCACAGGCCTCTCCAAGGAAGTGGGAGTCTTCTCCCAGGTCTCTGTGTTTCTCCCCCGGCCACGCTGGGGATGTGGGAGCCACCAGATAAACTGAGGCCCAGAGAGGGTGGCAGCATCGAGGCATCCATCCAGGTCTGGTGCCCACTTGCTGCTCCCTGAGAGAAGTTGGTCTGGGGAGTGGGTCCTGAGTGCAAGGCCCCTCCTCTGGCAGGGGGAGTCATCAGAGACGCCAGCCTCCGGGGGAGTCCTGTCCAGTGACCTGCCTCCAGTCCCTGCTGCATCTTCTGGCCACTCTAATGCCTGCTGGCCGATTGCAGAGCCAGGACCCCTCTCTCCTGACATCCTCTTTCCCCTCACCTGGCCTAAATTGAGGGGGAAACCAGGAGTCAGGTGATCTCCCAGTTTCTTTGTTGTAGCCCCAGCTTCCGGTTCACACCTAAGACATCTGGCCCAATTCAGCTGGGGCTGACTTCCTGTTGTGGGGAGTTTACTCTATGGCGCGTCAGCCTGCGTGCTTTGTGCTGGGTTGGGAGGGCTGGACTTCTCTTTCCATGCCTTCCCTCCCAGAGAGTGGCTGAATGGTCCCCCAGATTTAGGCTCACCCTGACCCCAGGGCCTGAGCCGCCACTGAGCCCAGACCTTGGGCCGTCTTGGGGTCGGCCACAGCTTGCTAGGGGAGACCCAAGGGCAAAGGACGGCTGTCACTGCTCAGAGACCTGAAGCAGACACACCCTCTGTTCTCAGAACCATGTGGGGGGGATGCCTGTCACCCTGGGCCATCCCGCTCTGGACCCCAGAGTCCCACTCTTTGTCCTGAATGACCGTGATTCCTCTCTGCCTCCACAGTGACTTCCTCATCCTCCCCGGATTCATAGACTTCACTGCTGAAGAAGTGGTGAGTTCCTGACCTTTCGGTGTGTGTGGGGTGGGGGGGTGGGGGGGGGGATTAATTCCTCTCCCTGAGGCTCTAGGGGTGGTGGTGGGGGGTACAGGACTGGGAATTCAACTTTGAAAGGAATTAGAATCATCATCGATCTGGGAAGTGCCTGGAGTGGAATTCAGGGATGGAGAAACTTGTGGGGAAACAGGCAGAGGGAGAAGCCATCCAGCTTCCTCAGTGATGGGACAAGATCTGCCCATTCCATCTCTACCATGTCCACTGTCTGCCCGGGAGGTGGTTGAAGGGGAAACAGTGGGTTATGTAGGATATGGGCGGATGTGGAGGGACCCGTAAATTCCGCCCCCCGCCCAGGACCTGACGTCGGCATTGACTCGTAAGATCACCCTGAAGACACCGCTCATCTCCTCGCCCATGGACACCGTCACGGAAGCCGACATGGCCATCGCTATGGCTGTGAGAGGGGGCTGCCGTGGGTGGGAGCAGCATCCGTCGGGAAGAGGTGGGGAGGTGAGGGCCCAGAGCCCAGGCTGATCCAGCTCATCCTCCCCCCCGCAGCTCATGGGGGGCATTGGATTCATTCACCATAACTGCACCCCGGAATTCCAGGCCAACGAAGTGCGCAAAGTCAAGGTCAGTACCTCAGTCCCGCCCAACCCGCCCTTCCTCCGGGGATCGGTCTGCCGGTTCCCACCAGTCTGAACGTTCTAGATGCGGAAGGGCCCTTGTCACCGGCCGGGGCAGCGGCTCCCGGGACGCCCATGTGGTTTCCTGGATGAATTCTGGCCCGGCCCAGGCCGGCCCGGCTTCCCAGGTAGGATGAGATTGGGGATCATACAGGCCGGAGGAGAAATGCTCAGCTATCTGTCTTGTGGGGGGTCCTGTCCCGGGATTGGGGAAAGACTGACACCGCCTGAACTTTTAGTACGGTGAGATTAAGTTGGTCCAGTCCAAAACTCGGTAACAGAAAGGTCTGAGGCGAGCGGTTCGTAAAAAGCTGTTGGAGGGAAAGTCGATCCAGGGGTATTTATTGAGTGCTTACTCTGCGCAGAGCACCGTACTAAACCCCTGGGAGAGTTGGATGCAGCAGAATTAGCAGACTCATTCCTTGTACCTCAACAAGCTTACGGTCTAGAGGGAAATCTAGGGATGTCGGGATGGATGTAGCATCAGTACTAGTAATGGCATTTATTAAGCTCTTACTGTGCAGTACGCTTTACTGAGTGTTGGGAAGGAACACACGGGTAGGAACACACGTCCCTGCCTGCGTATGGTTCCTTAAGCCTCCTGTTGGCTGGCTGGGCCATTTGTCTGGCCCCGTAAATGCACTGAAGCTTACAAGAAGCCTCGTGTTCTTCAGGGTGGGACTCATTGGCACTGAGTCTGCACTTAGCGAAGAAGGGGGATTGAAGTCTTGCTGGTTGGCTTTGCCATCCCATGAGTATTGTCGTCTGAGTTGGGCAGCTTTTATGTGGATCTCGGACCACGCTTCTTCCTCAACCGATCCATCAGTGATATTTATTGAGAACCTGCTGATGGCGAAGCGCTGTACGAAGCGCCCAGGAGAGTACCACAGAAGGTAGGCATGTGCTCCCTTGTCTTCAAGGAACTTGCACTCTTAACTTCTCCCGAGTCCACCCTTCCTCCCTTCTCTTGTTCCTCAGAAGTTTGAGCAGGGCTTCATCACAGACCCGGTGGTCCTGAGCCCCTCTCACACAGTGGGGGACGTTCTGGAGGCGAAGGCCCGGCACGGTTTCTCGGGCATCCCCATCACCGAGACGGGCACGATGGGCAGCAAGCTGGTGGGCATCGTCACTTCCCGTGACATCGACTTCCTCGCCGAGAAGGACCACGCCACTTACCTCAGTGAGGTGCCTGCCGGATGACGGAGGGGCCAAGCCTGTGCCCTCCTGGGGTGGCGGGTGGAGAGGGAGGAGGAGCTGCAGTGCCCACTGCGGGATGGCGAGGTCGGTGGCCGCTGAGGGAGGGGGGCAGGTCCCGACAAAGGGGAACCGTTGGAGGTAAGAGTGAAGGAGCTGGGATCAGAGCGCCTTTGGGGCTGGGAGGCTGCCAGGCGCAGAGATAGGACTGGGGAAGTCAAACTGCCCCTCTCCCATCCTCCTCTGAGACTACTGACTGGTGGGTATGTGTAATCGGGCTTCACAGGTGATGACCCGGCGGACTGAGCTGGTGGTGGCACCAGCGGGCGTGACCTTGAAGGAGGCGAATGAGATCCTGCAGCGCAGCAAGAAAGGTGCCTGGAGCGGGAACGGCCTGACAGCACTGGGCAGCTCTCTGAGCGCTGGGGCAGTGGCTGCTCTGATCCCCCAGCCCCGCTGATCTCCCAGGGATTCCCGGTTGGGCCACATGGAAAAGGGTTGAGCCTGTGGACTCAAGGGGAACAGCAGGACTCCTGGGTTCTGTCCTTGGCTCTGAGCAGTCCTTGCTCCTGGCTTCACCGGTGGACTACCTTGAGGGAGTTAGTAAGTTCGACCACTCTCACCTGCAGCCAAGCCCCAAAGTCAGAATTATTCCTGTCCCAGTGCTAGGGTGTTGTTCTGAGGAGGGAAGGGTGCAGACCTGAGGCTCTGCATAAATGAAAAATGCCTCAATGATAATAATAATAATAATAATGATGGCATTTATTAAGCACTTACTCTGTGCGAAGCACTGTTCTAAGCGCCAGGGAGGCTACGGAGTGATCAGGTTGTCCCACAGGAGGTTCACAGTCAATCCCCATTTTACGGGTGAGGTAACTGAGGAACAGAGACGTTAAGTGGCTTGCCCAAAGTCACACAGCTGACAATTGGTGGAGCTGGGATTTGAACTCCTGACCACTGACTCCAAAGCCCGGGCTCTTTCCAGTGAGCCACGCTGCCTCAACTCACCTCTGAAGAGAGAGGGTCGATTGGGGCAGCCAGAGATGATATTATTATTATTATCGTTGTTATTATGTTTCTTAAGCACTTAGCAGGTGCCAAGCACTGTTCTGAGCACCAGGTTAAGTGCAAGTTACTGGTAGTAATGATGGTATTTGTTAAGCGCTTATGATGTGCCAAGCGCCGTTCTAGGCATTGGGATCAGATCGGACACAGTCCCTGTCCCACACAGGGCTCACAGCCTAAGGAGGACAGAGAGCGGGTATTGAATACCCATTATACAGATGAGGAAAGTGAGGCACAGAGAAGTTAAGTAACTCGCCCAAGTTCCCACAGCAGGCAGCTGGCAGGGCTGGGATTAGAACCCAGGTGCTCCGACGCCCAGGCCCTTGCTCTTTCCACTAGGCCACGTGTCTGCTCACCTAGCCACCACAGAGGGGGGGGGTCTGAACTCCCCCGCCTCACTAAGGTCCCCTGGACTTCGGGGCCGATGCGACCACCCACCTGCCCTGGGCCAGTCTCAGGAGGGGAAGGGCTAGCTTCCTTTTGTCTTCTTCTCTGGTCTCTTGGTGGGATATTTTCCTCTGGTGGCCTCCTGAGTCACCGCAGCTGGTAGCTGGTTCCTCTGCCCCTGTCATCCAGTCCCTTAGAGACGTGGCTCCCCACCTGCCTTGGTTGGGATGTATCAGTCTGGACAGTGCCACCTTTGCTATCACTGCTCATGGTTGGATATGTGTGATGAATTCTAATTTGGCAGCCGCCTGAACACTGGGGACCCGCGAGAGCGGCCAAAGCCCCACCCTGGCACACTTCGGCACCTTGGCCGCGGTGTGGGTTCTGACGGGCCTCACCCCCTCCCCTGCTTGCGCCCCAGGGAAGCTGCCCATCGTCAACGACAGCGATGAGCTCGTGGCCATCATTGCTCGGACTGACCTGAAGAAGAACCGAGATTACCCTCTGGCCTCCAAAGATGCCCACAAGCAGCTGCTGTGCGGGGCAGCCGTGGGGACCCGCGAGGACGACAAGTATCGCTTGGACCTGCTCACTCAGGCGGGCACCGATGTCATCGTGCTGGTGCGGGCAGAGGAGCGGGCGGGAGGACAGGCAAGGGGGAGTAGGCCCAGTGGGGATGGCCTTGGTCCAGGAGGGCAGTGGACTCTCGGGGTCGGTGGGGTGGGCCCCTGGGGCAGGCAGGGGGAAGGGCGCGGGTCTTCCCCGTTGTTGACTTGGGGATCTCGCGAGGCTTCCTCCTTTTTTGGATGGCAGCCCGGGCACCGCCTGTCAGGATTGGGGCTGCTTTCGGTAAGGACCGAGGCCCACGTCCCTCTCCTCCGCCCTCTCCTCAGGATTCATCCCAGGGCAACTCCGTGTACCAGATCGCCATGGTGCACTACATCAAGCAGAAGTACCCCCAGCTGCAGGTGATTGGAGGGAATGGTGAGTCGGGGCCGCCTCCTTCCTACCAGCCCCTCTGACTGCCCTACCCCCATTCCTGCTGCACCCCTAGACTTTGACTGGGATTCAGCCTGGGCCCTGTGGTGTGCCAGGCACCCAGTGGGCATTCACTGAGCATATATGGAAGGGGATGTGAGGGGGAGGGTACCAGGGAATCCCAGCTCCTGACCTCCCTGATGGCTGGGCCCACAGTGGTGACCGCGGCACAAGCCAAGAACCTGATCGACGCGGGCGTGGATGGACTGCGTGTGGGGATGGGCTGTGGCTCTATCTGCATCACCCAGGAAGGTAGGTCTAGGCGCCCCCGCTGCATCCCTACATCTGCCTTTCTGTCTCCTTGAGGTCCGCTGCAAGTCACCATAGCTGGCATCGAGACCAGAGGTGCCCCGGTCTGGGGAACTCTCTATGGCCCGGGCATCGCGCCATCCCCCCAGACCTCATCCTGGCAGGGCTGTTTTGGGTCATCGGTGGGGTCTGCGACTCTCGGGTCACCGATGCCAGGCTCTAGCTTAATGGGCCTGGCCGTTCCTGATAGGGCCTTAGAAGCCTGGTCCAACTGAGATGGAAAGCGAGACCCTGGGGATCAGGCAGCCCAGGGCAGTTGCCTCCGTGGCATTCACTTGGCTCCATGGCGTTCACCAAGGTGAAAGAGGCTGCATGCATTCTGAAAGGCCCAGGATACCTGAAAGTCCTGTGGCCTGGCCCTCCCCACCCTGTCAGTCTGTCCGCCTGGCAGATCCATGTCCCCCTCGGCCTTCCCTGGTGGGCTGGGGGTGTCTCCTGGAGGGAGCGGGTGCTCCTGGCCGGGCTGGTGTGGGGAACGGAATGCCGAGGGAGAAGTCCAGGCCTGGGGTCAAGGATGCCCCTGAGCTGGGCCCCGCAAAGGCCCCCCCCCCCCCCCCGCCCGCAGGAGGCCTGTTCCATGCTCCGCGGTCCTGTGTTCTTGTGTCACATCTGCTCTATTGCCCCACTCCCCCACCCACCACAGTGATGGCATGTGGCCGGCCCCAGGGCACCGCCGTGTACAAAGTGGCAGAGTACGCCCGGCGCTTTGGGGTACCCGTCATTGCCGACGGTGGCATCCAAACCGTAGGCCATGTGGTGAAGGCCCTGGCACTCGGCGCCTCTACAGGTGAGTACGGAGGCTGGGAGGGCAGTAGGGGGGCACGGGGAGAGGGGCGATCTGCGCTCTGCCAGCTCGGCCCTTTGGATCGTGGTGGGGCAGAGCAGGAGGGGTCCGAGTTGGAGCAGTCTCCGGGGAGGAACAGGGGAGTCCGGCTGGTCACCTCCTTCTCCTCCTTCTCTTTCTACCCAGTGATGATGGGTTCCCTGCTGGCGGCCACCACAGAGGCCCCGGGAGAGTACTTCTTTTCCGACGGCGTCCGGCTCAAGAAGTATCGGGGCATGGGCTCCCTCGATGCCATGGAGAAGAGCAGCAGTAGCCAGAAGAGATACTTCAGGTGCCACCCCCGTTTTCCGGTGCCCCAGCCACCCTACCCTTAGCAAGCCAAAGGGATGGAAGGGCCAGCAGGCTCTCTTGGCCTGACCCTGGATCTCTCCTGTGGCCTTGGCACCAGGCTCTGGTTCTCCCTGACCTTCCCACTGCTCCACATCACTCCACCTCGCCCTGGTGGCGTCAGGCCCTTCTCAGAAGAGCCAGAGGAAACATGTGGGCGCCAGCTGGTCCAATCCCACCCTTGGGGCTTTGCTGTGAGGGGCTGGAATTGGCATCCTACCTGCCTGTCCCCTCTGAGGAGAATGGGGGTGGAGTTGCCCTCGCAGCCTCTGGGCTTCTGGTGACCCCCCTTCTCCCTTCCCTGACCCCTCTCCGCCTATCACTTCCCACCCCAACCCACCGCAGCGAGGGGGACAAGGTGAAAGTGGCCCAGGGCGTGTCTGGTTCCATCCAGGACAAAGGGTCTATCCAGAAGTTCGTGCCCTACCTCATTGCGGGCATTCAGCACGGCTGCCAGGACATCGGGGCCCGCAGCCTCTCAGTCCTGCGGTGAGTGCCGCCCTGACGGGGGCTAGGTGAGCAGAGGGGCGGGGGCTGGATCCCAGAGTGGGGATGCCCCCCCGGGGGAGCCCACCCTTGCCTGGGTCCCGGGGGGTCTGACCTGCCCCCACGCCCCCAGTTCCATGATGTACTCCGGAGAACTCAAGTTTGAGAAGCGGACCATGTCAGCTCAGATCGAGGGCGGTGTCCATGGCCTCCACTCGTAAGTGCCAAGGCTTGTCCCTGCTCTTCCTTCCTCCCTCCTCTTTCCTCCTCCCTCCCCCACCTCCCCAAAGCCCCAGGCCTCTTGAGCACTCTCGGGCTGGGGGGCAAGTGGAAGGGGGCACTGAAGCCTCCCGGTTTGCCTTTTGGGATCAGGCCGGGGCTGGCTTGGGGCCAGTGTTTTCATTGGCTCCTCTAAGCCCTCGCCTCCTTGGATCCTTCTCCCATCTCCGCCCGTTTTCCTGGGCCCTCTCTCTGATACCCTTCCTGGACCGTGTCTTCTCCTTTCCCCCCCGAACTGTTCGCTCCTTCCGGCCCCTCCTCTGGGCCCTTCCTTCAACCTTCGGCACCTGCTTCAGGGCAGCGGTGAGGGAGGGGAGCGGGACCTGGGCGACTTGGCCGCCCACGCGGGCGCTCACACCTCGGGCCCCTCTCTGCCAGCTGAGGTTGGGGCCTGGCGAGAACAGAGTGGCTCCCGGCTCGCTTGGTGGCTGGTGGCTGGTGGCAGGCAGCTGTGGTGCCCGTGGCTGTTGGTGTTGGTGCCAGGATGGGTAGGGGGCTTGGGGCAAGACGGGGACCACCACTAGCGGCGAGAGCAGGGTCGAGCGTCCGTGGGGCCCAGAAGGCAGAGCTGGGCCTGGGCTGTGCAGCCCAACCCGGGGGCCCGATTAGCTAGCAGCAGAGCAGCAGGGAGGCGGTGAGGGCACGCGGGCCTGGCCCCCGGTGGGATTGGGGGCTACTAGGGCACCTGCCTTCTTGGGACCCGGCGGGCATCTAACCTGTGTCTCTTTCTGCCCCACCCACCCGTAGCTATACCTTTCTGCCATGTAAGTAACCGCGCTGCCCGGGGACCAGAGTAGAGTAGTAGAGGGGGCTGGAGTCGGGAGGGCGGTGGGCAGGAACCCTGCTCTCCCCCAGACACCAGGGAAAGGGGAAGCTGGCACAGGGTTCCTCGCTGCTGGCTCTGCCCCAACTCCCGTGCCCAACCGGAACTCCAAGATCCTGGCCTTCTCGCGGGGGGGTCTCAGGCAGGTGTCAACTGGTTTTAGGACCCGGGCAATCCCTCCCATCGGGCTGACCTGGTGCCATCCTGTGACCCTCCTTGGCACCACTTCCTTCCTGACCCCATTTAGGGGCCAGGAGGGGCTGGGGGCAGAGCCAGCTATGCGCAGGGGTGCTGAGGGGAAGGGAAAGCGAAAGAAGGCGGGGAGAGGTGGCTCAGACTTGTGCCCGATCGGGCCCCCCTAGGCTGTCAATACCTGGCTGGCAGGTAGGCAGGCAGGCAGGTGGGGGTCACTCCCACCGGCCGGTTCCTGAACCCTCCTGGCTCTCCGAGCCAGGTTCTGGCAAGGTGATGGGATTCATTCTCAGCTCCAGCGTGCCCTGGGCTCGGTGCTTCTGTGGCTGTGGCAGGGAGGGGGCCTCGGAGGCTCCCCCTCTCCGAAGCACAGCCAGGCCCGGCGGCTGCCCCGGCAGTGGGGCTGGTGGGCTGGGGGGGACCCTGGGCCAGAGAGTCAGGCCTGACCCCTGTCGTCTCCCACAGTTACGAGAAGCGGCTGTATTGAGGATGGTGGTGCTGGCGGCGGCAGCGGCAGCAGAGGCGGGGTGGGGGGCGGCCTCCGGGGGCCCCCCGTGAGTGCCCCCTCCCTCTGTCACTGAGCGGCCTCCCGTGGCCCCTCTGGATTTGCACTATGGGCTCCCGGCCCCCCAAGGCCTCCTTAGTCCTCTTAGGGCTGCCCGTCGGGGAGGGAAAAAGGAGGGACAAGCCCTGGGAGACCGATCCAGTCCTCTGGTCCGGTCCCAGCTGGCCCCACCTATCCAGGATGGCCCTGTCCGTGGGGCTCCTCCTAGCTCTGCCTGCCCAGCCCCTGGGGCCCGCCCCCGACTCAGGTCTCTCCCTGTGGCCCTGGTGCCTGTCCCCAACTCCGGCCTTTCCAGTGGGGAGTGGGGCTGAGGGTCTGGATCGGAGCGGGGCAGCGACAGCTCCAGGGGAGCCCTCTCCCTCTGCTGTCCCAGCTTCTCACCTCTGACCCACCCCCTCAGACAAAGGTGCTCTCTGCCCCTCTCGCGTGCCCCACCCTGCGCCCCCTTCCCCTGCCCCTGGGCCCACACCCTGTGCCCTCTTCCTCTGCCCCTGGCACTGCCTGCGGCTCTCACACCCTCCTGGCCAGGGAAAGAATTCTCCCCCTGCTCCCCAGCCAGCCTCAGGGGCTCGTCCCCCGATCTCCCCCCAACCAGGCTTCACCCTCAGCGGCCCAGGGCTGGGAGTCGAGACTGCGGGGTGGGGGGGCGGGGGCAGGCTGAACTGGAGCCCCACCCCACCTCCCATTCCTTAATTGCTATGCCACCCCTGCCCCCCGACAGCCCCAGCTGAAGGCTTTAACTTTGCACACTTTGGGATCACAGTTGTATGGTGTATTAAATAGTCAAGAATAAAGCAAGTGAGTCTCCATTGTCACGCTGACTTTTCCCGACAAGGTGATCCCACCACCCAGGCTGGTGCGGAACCCCAGGCAGGTGCCGCCTGTGTCCCCCCAGGCCCCTAGAGGTAAGCTTGGGGGGCCACCAGCCCCAGCTACCCCAGGAAGAGAGCGAGAGTGACACTGTTCCGGATGCACGTGCAGGTGAGCAGTGTGGTGGGAATAATCCCAGGCCTGGGCCCCCCCAGGCAACCCTACCTGGTGCCAGGAGGCTAGCAGCTTCTCCAGGAGGACCACGTCACAAAATGGGACATCTCGGCTGTAGAAGACGAGGGTCGGGGACGGACAGGTGGCTGGCATTAGACCCCACAGATGCAAAAACTAGAGCCAGACTGCATCGCTGAGCAGGAGCCCCAGGACCTGCAGAGCCACCATCTGGGACACATCTGCAGGCACAGCGATGGGGTATTTTCAGCAAGCCCCATCCACTGGCATCGCTGCCCAGCGCCTCCTTCTACATCTCTCTCCACAGGAAGGGGCTGTGTGCAGGGGAGGAGGCAAGATGGCCTCTTAGACCCTGAGTCAGTCCCGCCCCTAGCCTCAGTTTCCCTGCCTGGATGGGGCCTCCCTGGACACCGGGGTTCTTTCTGGGTGAGGGGTGGGAGGTTGTGGGGAAATCTCAAGTCTCAGATCACAGAGTTGAGGATTCAACTCCGCCCTGGGCTATGCTGCATCCTGTTGGCGTGTTCTCATTCACTCCTATGCTCAGATGCTTGGGCCCCCTGATATACACCCCTCCTGAGCATGTACACACACATGCACATATGCCCACCACTTTTCCTCCCAACAGGCAGCAAGCCTGGGCATAAGTCTTGACCTCTGTGGGCACCGTCTGGGTGTGACACTCAGTGATGGCCCCACCTCCCTGTGTCCCTGGAATGGGGTTGTGTACCCAGTGGCTGTGGTACATTGCCTGGCACTGGGAAGATGGGAACAGAGCTGGTCTGTCCTCCCCACCCACTCAGAACCACTGCATTCACTGTTCCGAGTCTCCCTCTGCCTCCCACGCTCACTTCCACCCAGCCAGCGTGGAGACAGACATGCTAAAATGGAAGCACATGGTGGAAGTAACCAGCTTTGCCGGAAAGGAGTGGAACTGAGCAAAACCGGCTCCGGAATAAGCCCCGGGATGGGGATTGTGTGGTGGTGGGGCAGTGCAGTGCCAACGTGGATCTGGGTAGGGTTGTGCCATCTGGGTGCCCCTATCCCATGCTGCCTGCTAACATTTTGGTCGTCAGCGGCTGCAGGCCTTGCCTCTGGCACTTTATTCTGGGCTGCAGGCCCGGTAACTCTTTCAGTGGTCAGCTGGCTGGGTGACTCCTGGTCCCCGGCTCTGTCCCCTTCCTCAGAAGAGCTGCTCACTCTCCACCCGGGGAGGGGACTAGCAGAACTTTTTTGACCTTCAGCATGGGAAGCAAGACATGGAGAGGGAGACTCGTACACACACACACGTGCACGCAAACTCCACTGCCGTTTGGACAAGGTGCTGTGCACGCTGTCACTAAATTTCCTGTCCTCCCAGGACACCTGGGTTCTTGGGGAAGGGACCATCCCCAGACTCTGTTTCTTTCCTCCCCCTTTTGCCCGGCCAGGGAGAGGGTGGGCACCAGCACAGGGCCAGAGGCCAGTCCCCCAGTGCCCTCCAGCAGTGCCAGCACCTGGGCCGCCCAGGCCAGACCCCTCCCCGAACCCCTCCCCGGGGCCCTAGAAAGTGCCCCAGGGTGTGCTCCACTGGCCAGCACATCAAAGCCGTGAGGGTAGGTAGACTCCAGGTATTTGAACATCAGAATGAGCTCCTAGCCAGGGCAGCAGCATCAGCAGCAACGGGGCCCCAGGCACTGGCCACTAGGACAGGCCTGGGCCAACTGTCAGGTGGATGGAGCCAGAAAGCTGGCTCACTGTCACCTGGGCAGGCGGTGGGGCCATTCTAGAGGGTGCCCGTGGAAGTGTGGGGAGAACAGGGTGGGGGAATCCAACCCAGCTCTCCCGTTTTCCCGGCTTCCCTGCACGATGCCCCGGCAGCATGCCCCCTCTGCCCCCTGGCAGCAGGGAGTGGGGGTGGGGGTGGCAGGTAGTGCTAATCGGGAAGTCAAGAACCATTCTTCAAGCCAGAGGGTGGCACTTTCCCTTCCCTCCCCCAAACCCTCCCACTCATGCTCACTCTCTGGGTCAGGTAGAGGAGGGCTATTCCAGGGAGGCAGTGAATGGGGACAGGGCAATAGGAAAGAGACAAGGAAGGTGAGAGAGAGCCAGCAGGAGGGTTAGGACTTGAGGGAATGTTCGAGGGCAATTTTCTGTCCTAGTTCTTCTCCTTTCTTTTCCTCTTCCCTTCTCCCCTACCCATTGTTCCCCTAAACACTGGCCTGATGGTTACTCCCAGAGCCTGACCCAAGTAGTCATTCCTTCTTGCACTCCACTTCACTCCATTCCTCCCGCCCCAAATGTGCTCAGTTCCCAGTTCCCCTGCAGAGGCCTCAGGGCAGGCTTGGGAGGGATGGGAGAAGGGTTAAAGAGTAGGCCCTAGTTTGGCCTCTCGTGTTATTGATGGCAATACAGGAGGCAGGTCTGTGCCTGGATAACAAAAGGTCAAGCCACCTTCTCTTCTCCTCCCCTCCACTCCCTTCCACTCTCCCCTTTGCCTGGCCACCTTGCTTGTCTCCAGGGCTGGCTCCCAAATGGTGGCCCCTCCATACTTGCTGTCCTCTGCCCGAGAGGCCTGTGGAAGTTCAGGCTCAGGCCCCTGGCCCTCAGCCTCCTGCCTGGCTGGGTCCTTGTGACCTCTTTGTTTAACCTGGAAAGATAGGAGCTAGAGGTGAGGCAAAAGAGCCAAGAGACCTTCCTCTCCAAGAAAGCAACCAGTTCTAGGCCAGGAGCCGGGGTGCCTGGGTTCTCTTTTCAGCTCTGCCCCCTGATGTCCCTTCCCTCCTCCATGCCCCTCCCCGCATACTATCTCCCCTAGTCCCACAGCACCTTCACCCCATCTCTGGACAACAGCCCTTCTTCTCCCTCTGGTCCCACTTTCCTTAGCCCCTTTTTATCATCATCAATCGTATTCATTTATTGAGCGCTTACTGTGTGCAGAGCACTGTACTAAGCGCTTGGGAAGTACAAGTTGGCAACATATAGAGACAGTCCCTACCCAACAGTGGGCTCACAGTCTAAAAGATATGATATTTTTTATCATATCATATTTTTTATGATATTTGGTAAGTGCTTACTATATGCCAAACACTTTTCTAAGCTCTGGGATAGGTGCAAGTTAATTAGGTTGGTCACAGTCTCTGTCCCACGTGGGACTCGTCGTCAAAGTAGGAAAGAGAATGGGTATTTAATCTCCATTTTACAGTTAAGGAAACCTAGGCACAAAGAATTTAACTAGCTTGCCCAACGTGACACAACAAGCAGTTGACAGAGCTGGCGTTAGAACCCAGGTCTTCTGGGTTGAGAGAAGCAGTGTGGCTCAGTGGAAAGAGCGCGGGCTTTGGAGTCAGAGGTCATGGGTTCAAATCCCGGCTCTGCCAATTGTCAGCTGTGTGACTTTGGGCAAGTCACTTAACTTCTCCGTGCCTCAGTTACCTCATCTGTAAAATGGGGATTAAGCCTGTGAGCCCCAAGTGGGACAATCTGATCACCTTGTAAACTCCCCAGCGCTTAGAACAGTGCTTTGCCCATAGTAAGCGCTTAATAAATACCATCATATTGTTATTATTATTCTGACTCTCAGGCCTGTGCTCTTTCCACTAGACCACCCTGCTTTTCCTCCCTGAGAGACCTTCTCCATCAATGGGACCCCGGGGGTCAGTGGGGGAGAAGGCTGGTTTGGTTCTGGGGTGTGTTCAGGATGCAGGCTTTGCAGTGTCAGGGGTGGCTTTGAGGATGTCCCAGGTGAGTTGGGTGGGAGGGGCAAGTCCTGAACTGCATCAGACTCTTTGGCTCCAGGATTGTGGTCTGTGCCCTCAGAGTGACCCAGAGCTGTTTTTTTTTCTAATAATGATAATAATAATAATTCATTCAATCTTATTCAATCGTATTTATTAAGCACTTACTGTGTGCAGAGCGAGCACTTTGCTAAGCACTTGGGAAGTACAAGTTGGCAGCATATATAGTCCCTACCCAACAACAGGCTCACATTCTAGAAGAGGGAGACAACAAAAGAAAACATGTAGACAAGTGTCAAAACCATCAAAATAAATAGAATTACAGCTATATGCACATCATTAACAAAATAAATAGAGTAGTAAATATGTACAAGTAAAATTAATAGAGTAATAAATAATAATAATAGCATTTATTAAGCGCTTACTATGTGCAAAGCACTGTTCTAAGCACTGGGGAGGTTACAAGGTGATCAGGTTGTCCCACGGGGGGCTCACAGTCTTCATCCCCATTTTACAGATGAGGTAACTGAGGCCCAGAGAAGTGAAGTGACTTGCCCAAACTCACACAGCTGACAAGTGGTGGAGCCGGGATTTGAACCCATGACCTCTGACTCCAAAGCTGTACAAATAAATCTGTACAAATATATACAGATGCTGTGGGGAGGGGAAGGAGATAGGGCCGGGAGGATGGGGAGGAGGAGAGGAAAAAGGGGGCTCAGTCTGGGAAGGCCTCCTGGAGGAGGTAAGCTCTCAGTAGGGGTTTGAAGGGAGGAAGAGAGCTAGCTTGGCGGATGGGCAGAGGGAGGGCATTGCAGGCCCGGGGGAGGACGTGGGCCGGGGGTCGACAGCGGGGCAGGCGAGAACGAGGCACTGCGGGGAGGTTAGCGGCAGAGGAGCGGAGGGTGCGGGCTGGGCTGGAGAAGGAGAGAAGGGAGGTGAGGTAGGAGGGGGCGAGGTGATGGACAGCCTTGAAGCCCAGGGTGAGGAGTTTCTGCCTGATGTGCAGATTGATTGGTAGCCACTGGAGATTTTTGAGGAGGGGAGTGACATGCCCAGAGCGTTTCTGTACAGAAATAACCCAGGCAGCAGAGTGAAGTATAGATTGAAGCGGGGACAGACAGGAGGAAGGGAGATCAGAGAGGCTGATGCAATAATGCTGGTATTTGTGCTTACTATTTGCCAGGCGCTGTAGTAAGGGCTCCCTCTGGTGCTTGGGTCCACGGGCTGCCAGGCTCTCTAGGGTCATCCTAGCCCAGGGGTTGCCCACCCCAGCTGGTCCTGATCAGCCTAAACCCCTAGGGTCTTCACCGTGCTTGGGCTCCCTGGTGGGGAGCCCAGCTCCCCTGTCCTCTTCCAGGGGTCCTCCCCACACCCATACCTCCTCTCCTGGGCACCTGCCTGGGTGGTAATAATAATAATAATGTTGGTATTTGTTAAGCACTTATATGTGCAAAGCACTGGTCTAAGCACTGGGGAGGATACAAGGTGATCAGGTTGTCCCACGTGGGGCTCACAGTCTTAATCCCTATTTTACAGAGGAGGTAACTGAGGCACAGAGAAGTTAAGTGGCTTGCCCGAGGTCACACAGCTGACAAGTGGCTGAGCGGGGGCTTGGACTGTGCCAGGCTCTTGACTCTGCTACCTCCATCCTCCTCTCCCGGCCAGGTGGAGTTGGAATGGAGGGTAGGGGCAGCAGATCTGGGAAAAGGAAAACCAAAATCTTGGCCGACTAGGGAAGAGGAGGGAAGGGGAGGGAAGGTAGGGAAGGGGTGGAGGGGGGTGAGTACACTGTTCAGATTCAGGCAGAATGAGATTCCCTGGGATTAAGGGGGCATTATGCTAAGCATCTGACCCTGACCCATTTACATCACACTCCCCCTATCCTCCGACTTTAACTCTTTCCTCCCACAAGACCTCCCTCCCTTCCCAGACAGAAGCCAGAAACAGCCAGTGAAGCGATTCTGCTCATGATGCTCAGCGTCTGGCCTGACTCATCTTAGTCTGTGGCTTGCAACAAAGGAAACCCTGGGCCAGGTCCAGACTTCCCGCCGGGTCCCTCCCCAACCCTCTCCTCAGCTTTATGGGGGGTGGGGTCTGGTCCAGTGGAGTGCTGGGACTGAAGAGAAGGACCAGCTGCTGAGCCGTGGGGCACCATTGGGCACGTGTGCCCTGTGCTGCCTGGTCTCTGATGCCGCATCGGATGAAGGTGGCAGTGTGGGCACTCGTGAAAGCGAGACCCTGCTCCCTTTTTTATTACGATTTTTTATTTTTTCTAAAAATGATATTCATTAAACGTTTGCTACGTGCCAGGCACTGTACTATGTGCTGGGGTAAATACAAGCGAATCAGGTTAGACACAGTCCCTGTCCCACATGGGGTTCACAGTCTTAATCTCCATTTTACAGATGAGGTAACTGAGGAACAGAGAAGTTAAGTGACTTGCCCAAGGTCACACAGCAGATAAGTGGCAGAGCCAGGATTAGAAACCCTAGGTCCGTGCTTTATCCACTAGGCACAGTTCCAGGAGCAACGGTCCTAGGACTTAAACTGGCCAGGCATAAAGCAGGGAGTGCCAGGTTGCCTGCCAGTTTCAGGGGTTCTGCACAAATACCCTGGTTTCCAGTCAGACCCTATTCGGGCCCAGGCTCCCCTGCAGGGTCTGTGCCTGCCGGACTGGCTCCCCGGGCCCAGGGGGCTTCGGGGGTCCCAGAACAAGCTGAAAGATCGTGGCTCCAAATCCAGAGGAGTGCACATTAGTATTGTATCATTTATTAAGCATTCACTATGTGCCAAACACTCTGCCAAACACTGGGGTAGGGGCAAGATAATCCAACAGAGTCCCTGTCCCACTAGGGACTTCCAGTCTAGGAGGTAGGGAGAGCAGATATCTTATCCCCACTTCACAGGTGAGACAAGTGAGGCACAGAGAGGTTAAGTTACTTGCTCAAAGTCGCACAGCAGGTCAGCGGTAGAGCTGGGATTAGACTCCCAAATAGTGGGGCCATTTGGATTATACTGGGCAGTCCAGTTTTCTTCTGTTCTGCCCCTTGTCCAGTAGTATGCCTTTCTGTCCAGTATTTTTATTTTCGGTGTGCAATTTCTCTCCACCTTGCCTCCTGACACCGAGACTCACACCTCAGAAGTGGCACCTGTGTTTTCAGGGACCCAGGAAGGGAACATGCGATGACTCTGGAGCGATGAAGAGAGGCCCTGAGCATCCTGGAGACATGGTCTAGGTTTTGCAGACTCTGCAGAGAATACCTTAAGGCACCACCAGGTTATGTTACATATCTTATATAACATAAGGTATATCTATCACTTCTGAGTTGATAAAGGGATGTCTAGCATTCTCTAGGGCCTTCAAAGTCCTCCCATCTACCAGCCCTATGTCATCCCCCTGATGTGTCTCCCTGAGGTAGCATTTTTTTCCCAGGGCTCCCCAGGAAATGAGGTGGACCTTGCCCCTCTGACTCCAGCCAAAACAGCTCCCTGACCCTGCTCCTTTATAAAACTCCAGTCTGAAAGGACAAACAGGTGCAAGAGCCTAGTTGTTACCCAAGGACATCTTACACCACCACCCCATACCCGTGTTCCTACTAGATTTTATGCCTCTTTAAATTTTCCTCCCGAGCCCTGCCCCTGAAATGAGAGTCCTACAGTCCCAACCCTTTCTGCTTCTATTCCACGAATCACCTCTTTTCCTTCCCATCCTTCCAGCCTTCATGGTCCACATTTGGTTTTTTTCACAGGTATTTGGGGATCTACTTTGTATGTTTGGAAACAATCCTGGATATCTTCCTCTGTTGCTGCAACTATAATATCATCTGCCTTAGCCATTACTGGCTTTACGCTTCATCTTGCTCTCCCATCCTGTCTCTAAAGGTGCCCGGGCCTCGAGCTGGTCTACCCCACTGCCCTAGCAAGCTCTGCACTCTTGCCCTACCCCTCCAATCCCTTTTGAAAAACTTGTACTATTCTTCTCCCTCAATTCAACACCTCATAACCACATCAGTAATCCAATAGGATCTCTCATCAAATTATGCCACATCAAAATTTATGGGCTGCCTTCTCTTGGCATTTTGTTGAAGTGAATCCTCTCTTTACATGTGTCTGTTTCTCTCCCAAGTGAACTAAAGAATGTCCACTCCTACCTTTTACTGCCCACAGCCCTGACCATGGTCTAGCAAGTGACCCGCTCTCTGCCTGAGAACGTGTCTGCTAATTCTTTTGTACTGTACTCTCCCAAGTGTTTAGTACAGTGCTCTGCACATAGCAAGCGATTAATAAATACCATCGATTGATCGATTCCTGGCCTCCTCAGCAGAAGAGAAGCAGCTTGGCCTGGCAGATAGAGCACGGGCTGAGAATCAGAAATATCACCGTCATTTGTCTGCTGTGTGATGTTGGGCAAATCACTTAACTTTTCTGAGCCTCCGTTCCCTCATCTGTAAAATGGGGATTAGGACTGTGAGCCCCATATGGGGCAGGGACTGTGTCCAACCTGATAAGCCTGTATTTATCCCAGTGCTTAAATCAGTGCCTGGCACATAGTCAAGTGCTTGACAAATACCATAAATAATGATAATTTAAAAAATTCCTGTACAGATTTCATAGCCTGCACTTGACAGTAGAAACAGCCCCCAATTCCATGTACCCCCAGTTCTCCAATAAGAGGACCCATGTTCTAGCAAACCCCTTTGTGTGATGGTAAGTTTGCTCATCAGCTCAAATGCTGTGTACAAGTGCACGTGTGGACTGACCTTTTCTTCCGACCCTGCCGGGCACTGTATCCAAACAGACTCCCATTGAAGGATGACTGTTCCCTATTTCCCAGCAATATTCTGGCCAGAACACGTAGTGAAAGCTTGCGGCATGGCTGAACTGAGTGCTCTTCTTTTCTTCCTTTCCTGGGTAGCATAATGAAAAATGACCTTGAGACATTGATTCTATCCTCTCCCTATATTTCACTGTAAAGCATTAGCCAATGGGTTAGTGAGAACATCTGCAAATTCATCACAAAAAATTCCAATGTTAACCCACTGATGGCAGCTGCTCTCTGCAGTGCTAGAGACTCTGCGATACCATCTACTTCTGCATTACATTTCCGCCCTTAGGAACTCTCCCCAATTCATTGCTTCTTTTCCTTCCTCTTTCCCAACAGTCCCCGGTAATGTACTGACACTAAACTCAAGCCTTCATTTCTCTCCTAAACTGCCTGTCCCAAAGTCACTGCCACCTTCTGTCTTTCTGCTTCTCCTAACCTTCTCTTTGTGCCCTTCAACTGTTCCTTCCTCCTCAAATATCTCTTTCATTTGTCTCCTGCTCGCTCCATTTGCTCCCTCTCACTATATCCTCTTTTATTTCCCTCTCTATTCTCTCTAGCCTCTTTCCCCTCAAAAGGGCAGGTGAATCTCTTTCCTTAAACATCACTGCTTCACCTGTCCCCTTATCCTCATCCTAGTATCCTTCTTTGGCATCTGCCATCGCTTTCTGACTTTTTGATGTCTCAACAGGATCTCTCACTGCTGATCCATTCCCTGGTCCTTTCTGTCACTCTTCAAGACTACGTAATGGCTCACAAACTCATTTCCCTCACTGGGCATTTTGCCATTATCTCTTGACCATGGAATGGTGCCTGGGAGGCAGTCCACTCACCAGCAAGGAGGAAGTGCTCATGGCCACACAATTTTGCTTGGGCAGGACATGGAAGGAGCATGGAAAACTGCAGGATACCTAAGTAGCTGCTAATTAGGGCACTGAAAGGAGGACACATGCAAGCCAGGAGGTCAGAATCAGCAATTTAATGATACAATGAAACACAGTCTCCACCAGTGTGACAAAGTGCCTGCCAACTCTTCTTTACCACACACTTAGGACAGTCCTCTGCACACAAAAGCACCCAGTAAACACCATTATTATTATTATCGTTATTATTAATAATTAATAATGATGATGATAATAATAATAATAATAACCGGCAGAAGACTACTGAAATGGACAGACCAGCCTGGTAGGTAGCAATTAGAAGAGGAGCTGCTGTTCTTGAGCAGAGGCTTGGGAAAATCAGGAGACCAAGATACAGGCTTGAAAACACAACAGGCCTGTAGGAGACAGATCCTTCAGCATAGCAAGGAGCTATCGTTACGGAAAAGAGTGTCAGTTGCACACCAGTCTTTCCAGCCACATCTGCACATATTCCTAGGCTATCACCATCGGTGGCTTCATCTTCAAAAACAGTAGGGCACATATAGCAACCTGGCCTAGGGAAATGAGGCTAGGCTCTGCTTTCAGTCATTCCCCACATAAGGCTGCCTTTTTCCTCCTGTGGATTGCATTTTATGACATTCTCAGGCACTGAACTGGTGAAAGCAGAAGGGAGAGCAAGGAGTAAAGAGTTGCAGAGGAGCTTGGGCTGGGTATCAAGGCCTCAGGCCATGGCCTTAAAGGCTAGGGGGTCCCCAAAAGTGTCCTCTGTCAGCAGCCATGCTGGAGGAGGAGGAAGCAGGAGGGTCAGGTGTGATGACCTGACAGCCCTCCTCCATTCATTCATTCATTCAATTGTATTTACTGAGCGCTTACTGTGTGCAGAGCACTGTACTAAGTGCTTGGGAAGTACAAGTCAGCAACATGTAGAGACAGTCCCTACCCAACAACGGTCTCACAGTCTAGAAGGGGGAGACAGACAACAAAACAAAACATGTAGACAGGTGTCAAAATCTCAGAACAAATAGAATTAAAGCTAAATGCACATCATTAACAAAATAAATAGAATAGTAAATATGTACAAGTAAAATAGAGTAATAAATCTGTACAAATATATATATAAGTGCTGTGGGAAGGGGAAGGAGGTAGGGCGGAGGGGATAGGGAAGAGGAGAGGAAAAGAGGGGCTCAGTCTTGGAAGGCTTACTGGAGGAGGTGAGCGCTCAGTAGGCCTCAAAGCAGGTCAGTTAGTTTTATTATTATTATGTCAGAGAGGTTAGTCAGGTCAGAGAGCTACAAAGTTTAAAAAAATCAGCAGATTCTCCCTTGCAGGGACTCCCTCTTGGCTGCTTCCCTTACCATATGGACGGACACTTTAGCTACAAAGCTAAAAAAAATAATAGACTCTCTCCTGCAGGGGCTCCCTCTTGACTGCTTCCTTCCCCATTTGAATGGATTCCTTGCTTCAAAAATGTTTCAGCAAGGGATTCATCCCCCTTCATTATCTACCTCTTTCTGCTACAGGCTTCTTGATCACTGCAGGACTTCTGGGTTTGAAGGGGAAGAGTTGTTTATTGTTCACCATTTATTCCTAAACTGTGAGGGCTCCTGGTAATTTCTCTGTCATTCTAGAGATTAACGGTCCTTAGATCCTCAACACCAAGGAATTTGCTTCCCCTTGCTCTTCACTCAGGGTCTTTCGGTTTTCAGCTGGTCGGTCTTCTGCCTGGTATGGATTCAGCACTGGCTCTCTTTAGGTATGGGGTTTTTATTCTAAGCCGTCAGCGCCCCTCTGCCGCGGATTCTGTGGCCGGGTTCCATGACTCAGACGCGGTGCCTGTGTTAACAGGGTCTGAGAAGGGGATGCAACGCTTTCTAGAGCAAGTGGCAGGGTCAGGGCAGTGGAAAAACACTCTAGGTTTGGGCAAGCTTGATGCAAAAAGTGCGAGTGATGTCATCACGTGACACTGAATGTGTGGTGTGACTGATGACATCATGTGTCTTAATGTCTGATAATCCCAAGTGCCTTTAAGTGGTCACACCAGCCCCTTCCCAAAATGTCCCAGATGTTCTCGAGATCCCCAGGTAACAATAATTGTGGTATTTGTTAGGCATTTACTATGTACCAAACACGGTCCTAGCACTGGGGTAGAAGCAAGATAATCAGATCTCACATGGGGCTCACAGTCTAAGCAAAAGGGCGAACTGGTATTGAATCCCCATTTTGCAGATGAGTGAAATGAGCTACAGAGAACTTAAGTGATTTTCCTAAAGTCACACAGCAAGTATGTGGTGGAGACAGGATTAGAACCCAGATCCTCTGACTCCCAAGCCCACACTCTTTCCACTAGACCATGCAGGTTTTCCACATAATAATAATAATAAAAAATTGTGGTGTTTGTTAAGCGCTTACTATTCAATCATATTTATTGAGCGCTTACTGTGTGCAGAGCACTGTAATAAGCACTGGAGTAGGTACACATTTGTCAGATTAGACACAGTCCAAGTCCCTCATGGGGCCCACAGTCTTAATCCCCATTTTACAGATGAGGGAACTGAGGCACAGAGAAGTTAAATGACTTGCCCAAGGTCACATAGCAGACAAGTGGAGGATCCTCTGACTCCCAAGCTTGTCTCTTTCCACTAGGCCACTTTATCTCCCTCTGTCCCCTCCCTCCCACCCCCATAACATCCGGAGTCACCAAGTTTCCAAACCTCTACTAACACTTTGTCATTTTACTAAAATAAGGAGATAGAAACCAATTTCTAATTCACAAAATCCTTTAAATGAATTGTAGAAAAACTTCCCTCTCCCACACACACTTTGGACTCACAATCCAGTTCTCTGCCAACCCGCTCCCAAACCTGCCGATTTTTCTCAGTGACATTTATTGGGTGAGGCCATCACCAAGTGCTTATTACAGTGCTCTGCACACAGCGCTCAGTAAATATGATTGAATGAAGGAATGACTCACTCTCCATACCCTCTGGCACAGTCCTAACCACCCTGAGCCTGGCTTGAGAAGCAGCGTGGCTAAGTGGAAAGAGCTCGGGCTTGGGAATCAGAGGTCATGGTTTCTCATCTACTGGGTGACCTTGGGCAAGTCACTTCACTTCTCTATGCCTCAGTTCCATCGTCTGTAAAATGAGGATTAAGACTGTGAGCCCCATGTGGGACAGCCTGATTACCTTGTATCTACTCCAGCGCTTAGAACAGTGCTTAGGACATAGTAAGAGCTTAACAAATACCATTATTATTATTATTATTCTCCGTGCCTCGGTTCCCTCATCTGTAAAATGTGGATTAAGACTGTGAGCCCAAAGTGGGACAACCTACCTTGTATTTACCCCGGCGCTTAGAACAGTGCTTGACACACAGTAAGGGCTTAACAAATACCATCCTTATTATTATTATTTATTTCTGCAGGAGCCTCCACGTTGATCTCCCTCTAGCTTCTCCCCCAGACTGCAAAAATGAGGTTTCTGCGGCCATGACCTGACTGCGTCGCTCCCCTCCTGAGAAGCCACCCCGGTCCTGGTTCTCGGCTCCTTCCTCCCCGCTGCGGCCCCATCCTACTTTGTGAGGGTCTCCTCCCTGATCCAGCACCCCCCTGCCCAGGCCGGCTCTCTCCGGGATGGACTACCTCGTGCACGTTTCAACTTGGCCACCAAGTGGCACAAAGCAACCAGAGAACCACCAGCGGCAGGGAAAACCGGCGGAATCCGCCTCCAAATCCATGCGATGACTATGCATTGAGCATCAGAAGGCTACTTCATTCATTATTTCAATCATATGTATTGAGATCTTACTGTGTGCAGGGCACTGGACTAAGCGCTTGGAAAGTACAATTTGGCAACAGATAGAGACAATCCCTACCCAACAATGGGCTCACTTGTGCCGTCCAGTACAGGGCAATGTTCCCAAGTGTTTTCATCCTTTAACATCGCCTGTCCATAAGAACAAACAAAAACACCTCTTGGCTTTTTAATCCAATTTAAAGGTTAGGAAGGAGGGGCGCGACGTGTACTCTCCCCATTCAGAGATTTTGCAGTGTGCTGCCAACCACCCAAGAGCTGATAATAATTATGGTATTTGTTAAGCACTTACTACGAGCCAAGCACTGTTCTGAGTGCTGGGGTAGCTACAAATTAATCAGGTTGTCCCATGTGGGGCTCACTGTCTGAATCCCCATTTTACATAGGAGGTAACGGAGGCACAGAGAAGTTAAGTGACTTGCCCAAGGTCACACAGCAGACAAGTGGTGGAGTCAGGATTAGAACCCATGTCCTCTGACTCCCAAGCCTGTGCTCTTGCAACTAGGCCATGCTGCTGTAAAAGGGGTCTACAGCCCTGCTCTCTGTGTTCCCCTGGAAACTCTCCTGTGGACCTCCCCACCCCACTCATTCATTCACTCATTCAATCGCATTTATTGAGCGCTTACTGTGTGCAGAGCACTGTACTAAGCGCTTGGGAAGTACAAGTTGGCAATATATAGAGACGGTCCCTACCCAACAGCGGGCTCACAGTCTAGAAGACTCAGTCTCCTCAATCTCAATCTCCCCTCCCTCCCCCCTTCCCTCCCCGGCCATCAGTCACCTGATTTCAGGTTTCAAACAGGCTAACAGAGTTTATTGAGTTGCAAGATGGATTTAGATTTATTTAGAGAAAGGAGGTTGAGTTGGGGGTTGCTAATTGTGTGAAGGTTCATGAGGGTGGGCAGTAGGATGCCATATCAAGCTCTGACAGACTTAAGGCACCTTCCTGAAAGCAGGGGGGCTTGGAATTGGAAGGGAGGGCATGAGGGGGGCCAAGGCTGGTCCAGGAGGATCCAGAGGTTGGGAGAAGGTGAGAGAGAGAGCAGGGTGAAAGAGGCGTGAGAGAAGGTGAAGGAAGCTTGGAGAGAGGTCTCGAGAATGATAGGATGGTTAACAGAACCTTGGTGTTGGGGAAACTAACTTGATCCCAAAGGCAGATTGAGAATCGATCAATCGATCATTCAATCGATGATATTTATTGAGTGCTTACTCTGTCATTGGATAGAGCACAGGCCTGGAAGCCAGAAGTCATGGGTTCTAATTCCGGCTCTGCCACTTGCCTGCTGTGTGTCCTTGGGCAAGTCATTTCACTTCTTGGAGCCCCAGTTATCTCATCTGTAAAATGGGGATTGGGACTGTGAGCCTCACATGGGATAGAGACTGTGCTCAACCTTATTTACTTGTATCCACCCCAGCGCAGTGCCTGGCATACTGTAAGTGCTTAGCAGATACCGCAATTATTATTATTGTTATTATAATAATAATTATTATTATTCAGAGCATTCTACTAAGCCCATTTTTGGGTTTGGTGTGGGAAAGAGCTAAACTTTTTTGGGATGGGAGGGGCCGGGGGAGGGGGAGGGTCAGGCTGAGATCTGGGCAGGAAGGCTTTGCTGAGGACCCTCCTCCATCCCATCAATCTATCAGTGGTATTTATTGATCATTTGCTCTGTGCAGAGCACTATACTAATCGCTTGGAGAGTATGATAGAATTAGTACACACAATCCCAGCCTTCAGTTGGTTCACAATCTAGTTCCCCACTCTGTCCAATCTCTGTCCCTCTCTGTTTCTGCCTGTCTGTCTTTCTGTCTGTTTCTCTCCCCCTTCCCAACACACCTAACATCCTTGGGTTACTCCCCCACCCCCAAAACTGGCCTCGCTATCCCCCTCTCCCTCCTTCTGGGATAACAGTCGCAAAGCCCTTTCGGGGCCAGACAGGTGGGTAGTCTGAGGGTCGGCAGGCACCTGGCGACAGCAGCCTTGGTCCCCACCATGGGTGAGAACATGGAGTTGGATGCTGCCAAGAGGGCTCCCATCCCTGGGGCCCCAGCCCGCCCAGCACCGTGCCCGCGGAGACAACACCCTGGCTCTGGGACTGTGGCAGCCATTCCTGCTGGGGGTTCTGGAAGCTGAACCCCAAATGAGTTGGCCAGGAGCAGCATCCCAGGTCCCTCTCTGTAGGCTTGACTCTCTGTCGGGGACTCCTGGCCCCATGAGGCCCAGCTGGACAGGAGCTCCTCCCCCTCTGGTCCCTGTGCCCAACCTGCTGCAGGGCCTAGTGGATACAGAATGGGCCTGGGAATTCAGGAGGTCATGGGTTCTAATCCTGGCTCCACCACGTGTCTGATGTGTGACCTTGGGTGAGTCACTTAACTTCTCGGCACCTCACTTCCCTCATCTGTAAAATGGGGATTAAGACTGTGAGAACCTGTGGGACAGGGACTGTGTCAAACCTGATTGTTTTGTATCTAACCCAGTACTTAGATCAGTGCCTGGTACATAGTAAGTACTTAACAAATACCATAATTGTTATTATTATTATTCTTATGTGCCAGGTCCTGAGGATGGGGAGGGGGCTCCTTCCTGGGTACTGCTCCTCCCCTGGATTATTTCCCTTGTCAGCCGCCCTTGCGGTGGGGCTGGGCCGGGGGAGGTTGGGAGGTGACAGTGTATGTGCTTTTTCCCTTAGCCCCAGAGCCTGTTTGGCCACGTTCCAGTGAAGCTGGCCCAGACCTGCCTGCTCCTGGCCAGCAAAGATTCCCAAAGCCCCCCTGGGGGCACCAGGGGCCTGAGAGGCTGACCTAGGCTGACCTAAGTTGACCCAGGCATCCAGGAGCTTGGGTTTGACTCTCTGTTCTGGCATGAGCTGGAGAAAGGCAAAGAAGCAGGGACAAACAGGGGATGGCTCCATTGACCCTGTCACCTTCCTGCCGGCCAGAGGTAGTGGAGTCAGCAATGGTCTCTGACTGGCCATCACCAAGACCCAAACTGACCGCTTGACCTCTTCTCTGGTCTGGGTGGGTCTCTTCCTTCCTGCCCAGCTCAACCCCATTCTCCCCTGACAATGCCTCCAGTCCCCTAGGGGTGTGTGGGACTGTGTGTATGTGTGTTTGAATGTGCATCCCTTCCTCCCTTCAAAGCCCTACTGAGAGCTCACCTCCTCCAGGAGGCCTTCCCAGACTGAGCCCCCTTTTTCCTCTCCTCCTCCTCATCTCCCAGGCCCTATCTCCTTCCCCTCCCCACAGAACCTGTGCATATGTTTGTACAGATTTATTACTCTATTTATTTTACTTGTACATATTTACTTTTCTACTTAGTTAATGATGTGCATCTAGCTTTATTTCTATTTATTCTGATGACACCTGTCCACACGTTTTGTTTTGTTATCTGTCTCCCCTTTCTAAACTGTGAGCCCGTTGTTGGGTAGGGACCATCTCTATATGTTGCCAATTTGTACTTCCCAAGCGCTTAGTACAGTGCTCTGCACACAGTTAGCCCTCAATAAATAAGATTG
The DNA here is from genome assembly GCF_015852505.1 of Tachyglossus aculeatus. Classification (NCBI taxonomy): domain Eukaryota; kingdom Metazoa; phylum Chordata; class Mammalia; order Monotremata; family Tachyglossidae; genus Tachyglossus; species Tachyglossus aculeatus. The sequence continues at coordinate 42,910,167 of NC_052075.1, read as the reverse complement.
AATGAATGAATGAATGTAATACTGTATTTTAATCTTGTGATTGTATAGGTATCTTGATTCTTTCCAAAGTGCTGTAACTTTAGTTGTCTCATTTTTAACCCGGGAGGTAGGGAAAGACAGCTATTATTATTATTCATTCCCCTTTTACAGGTGAACAAAAATGGAGGTAGAGTGTGGTTCAGTGGTTCATTGACTTGTCTGAGGTCACTCAGCAGGCTGGCAGCCGAGTTGGGATTCAAACCCGGGTCTCCTGACTCCCAGCTCTGGGCTCTTTATGAGCTGCCCGGTCTGTGTTGCTTGAACTCCTGATCCCCAACTTCATTCAGGGTCACAGAGAATGCACTTGCTGCCCTTTCCATGCCCTGGCAGTAGCCCGCATCCCACGTGCCTTCTCTTTAAGTATGCAGAATGCCATTGCTTCCTCCCCCAACTTCAGTCTCTTCTTCATTTCAGCCACTAGCATGCCAGTCAGGTTCTCCTCTATCTCTAGACTGTAAGCTCCTTGTGGGCAGGGAGCATATCTACCAACTCAATGGAGCCACCCCCCGTCTGTCCCTGCTTCCTTGCCTTTCTCCAACTCACGGCACAGTGGATAGACCTCAGGCCTGGGAGTCAGAAGGACCTGGTTTCTAATTCCGGCTCCACCACGTGTCTGCTGTGTGACCTTGGGCAAGCCACTTCACTTCTCTGGGCCTCGGTGACCTCATCTGTAAAATGGGGACTAAGAGGGTGAGCCCTGTGTGGGACAGGGACTGTGCCCAACCTGATCAGCCCTTAGAACAGTGCTTGGCACATAGTAAGTGCTTAACAAATACCATTATTATTATTATTATTATTATTGTTATTATTAACTTGTATCTCCCCCAGTGCTTAGAACAGGGCATGGCACATAGTAACTACTTAATAATAATAATAATAATGGCATTTATTAAGCACTTACTATGTGCAAAGCACTGTTCTAAGCGCTGGAGAGGTTACAAGGTGATCAGGTTGTCCCATGTGGGGCTCACAGTATTAATCCCCATTTTCCAGATGAGGTAACTGAGGCACAGAGAAGTTAAGTGACTTGCCCAAACTCACACAGCTGACCATTGGTGGAGCCGGCCTTGAACCCATGACCTCTGACTCCAAAGACCGTGCTCTTTCCACTGAGCCATGCTACTTCTCAAGTAATACTACTACTAATGCTTAAGTAATAAAAATAATTATCTTATTATTAACTTATAGTAAGTTAAGTGACTTGCCCAAAGGCGCACAGCTGACTAGTGGCGGAGCCGGGATTAGAACCCACGACCTTTGACTCCCACGCCTGTGCTCTTTCCACTAAGCCACATTGCTTCTTTAAGCAGCACCGTAATTATTACTATTATATTGTACTTTCCCAAGCGCTATGTACAGTGCTCTGCACACAGTGAGAGTTCAATAAATTCCACCAGTGATGATGATGATGGTGATAATGATCTGAGCCCCTGTTGGGGCTCTCCTTGCCCTTCCTCATCCCCAAATCCCAGCCATGATTCCTTCCCCTCTCCCAGCTCTTACCAAGCCAGCTGTGGCCTCTCCCCCAGCATACACAGATATGATCCTACTGTGGTCTATTCAGGGAGAGACATGTCGGAATTCTGCCTGGTGGTTGGGTAAATGGGGAAAGCTGGAGTCTGGGACCCAGGGATCCTGATTCCAGCATGGTTTGAGTTCTCTCCCTCTCTCCCCCTCTCCCTCTCCCTCCCTCCCTTTCTCTTTCTCTCCATACACAAGTCCTTCCTCCCCTCCCCCTGCCCTCCAGGAAAACCCCGGCTCCCAGAAGGGAGCAGGAAAGAGAGAACAGCAGGAAAGATCAGAGGGGTTAGGGCTGGAGGGGAAGGGTGAAAGCCCATCCTAGGGGTATTTCCAGGAAAGTTGTTGGGTAATGCAGCTTCCCCTCCACCCCCTTTCCTGCTCCATGCTCCCTAGTGGGGACGGAAGACGAGAGGAAGGAGAAAGGAGGAAATTTGGGGTGCCAAAGGGATCTGGCTGCCTGCCTCCATTTCTGAACCTGCCTATTTCAGGGTCCTGCTGCTTCCTGACCCAGCCAGGTGAAACCACAGGTCGTGTACTCTGGGATTGGATTGATTGTGTGTGGGTGGGCTTCTGAGTGTAAGCCACAGTATGTGACAATGTACGTGGGTGGGGATGACTAGGTGCGCAGTGCGTGTCTCTGTGTGTGTAAGCAATGAGTACACACGTGCGTGACTGGATATGTGTATGTGTGGAGGTGTCCATGGTTGCCTGGGCCATTGAATGAGATTCAGGGGGGGTGTATGTGTGCAGTGGGCGTGCTTGAGTCGTTGTGACTGAATGTGCACTTAGGCTTTTATGAGTGTGAAGTGTGCCTGTGTGTGGGTACAGCTGTAGGCTGTTTTGGAGTCAGTGTGGCGTATGGTCTGTGCTTATGTTACTATGCGTGCAAATGTGTGTTGGTGTAGGTTTGAGCGAGAACATGCAGGAGGGTCTGTGCTGTGTATAAGTGTGTACATTTGAGAGAGTGATGTGTGTGTGTGTACGGTTGTGTGTGGAGGGTGAGTGGTGTGTCTGAATTTGAGCGTGGGTTTTTGCTTTTCCCGCGAGCAGCTGATCTGGGTAGAGAGGAGAGAGAGAGGAGGGGGAGAGGAAAGGGGAGGAGGAGGAGGAGAGGGAAAGGGAGGAGGAGAGGGAAAGGGAGCTGGAGAGAACCGGGCATACAGAGGAGAAGGGGGCGGGCAGGGAGAGAGGAAGAGAGAGAATCTGGCAGAGAGAGAAAGTGGGAGCGGGCACAGAGAGAAGAGAGGAAACGGGGAACAGGGGACAGAGAAAGGAGGAGCTTGTGGAGAAAGGGGGAGCAGCGGGCAGGGGTCTGCAGAGGGAGAGAGAGAGTGAGGAGAGGGCGGGGAGGAGAGGTGACCCCGAGGCTTCAGCAGGTCCAGAAGGAGCGGAGCCGAAGCCGCCGTGGGGCCTAGCACGGTGACCCGGGGGACACGGAGGCCGGGCTGTGGAGTTGGATGCTCGCCAGGGCGACGGACGGGCAGGTGGGGTAATGGGGAACGCGGAGATGAGCTGGTGGGAAGAAAGGGCTCCTAGGGGAGGCCCTCGGGAGGGCAAGGCTGAGGATGGACAACTCAGAGCAACCTACAGCCCAGGGAACAGGCCCTGGGAAGGCAGGCTGGTCCCCTGGGGGGCAGGGAGGAGGAAGAGGAGGGGTGTGTATGCATGTCTGTGTGTTTGTGTGTGTGTGTGTGTGTGTCTGCGAGTGTGTGCATATTTTGGGGCATGTATTTAGATGCATGTATGTGCATTTGCATACGTGCAAAAAGCGAACGTGTTCATGTGTCCGTGCCTTTGTGGGTGAGTTCAGGGGCTCTCCTGGCGTGGGTCTGCACTGAAGGATCCTTCTGAGCTGGCAGAGAGCTGGGTTGAAGAGACACGGTGAATGTGCGGGTTTAGGAAAGAATGTGTGGGTATGAACGTGCATGTGTGTGTGTGTGTGTGTGCATGTATGTGTGTGTAGATGTGTGCGCGTGTGTGCATGCGCACCTGTGGATGAGAACGTGTGGCAAGGGTGTGCAGTAGAGAGGATCTTCTTGCTATGCAGATGGGAGGGTTGCATATAGTGCATGTCATGAAATCTGTGTGTGGATGATGAGCATGGGCAAATGTGCATTTGTCTTTTTTTCCCCCTTTTCATACCTTCTCCCCCCCATTCCTGACTGTCTGGTGATGTGTGTGTGTATGCGCTTGTGTGTGCGTGCGTGTGTGTGTGTGTGCGCACGCGTGCGCTCATGATGGGTGGGTGTGGGCATGTGAAAGGGAAAGACCAGCTGCAGATCCTAAAAAGCCTGGCCTGTCCTGGCCTTCTTCCCCAGAGCCTGGCTACCTGGTGGATAGGCTTGGGGGAGGGGTAAGTCCTGGGAACCTCCAGGGAGCGGGGCTGGGAGGAGGGGAGGGAGACAGACGGGGATGGGGCAGGGGGTAAGGGGAAGCCCGGAATGGGACAGCCCAGGGAGGAGACAGGCTCAGAGCCTAAGCCTTGGGACTCCCTCTGGAAGCCTGTTTCTCATCCTCTCTCTAGGCCCCAGCTGCCTCCTTTAAGCCTCAGTTCCCCGGATGGCTAGAGGGCCAGAGCTCTGGCTTATGGGCAGCTGTGGGCCAGGGACCAGACTGCAGGGCAACCAAGAGCCCCCCTTGGGGAAGCTGATTGTTGGGGAGGGGGCGTAGGGTAAGTGAAGTGACCTGACCCTCTGGGCTGCAGAGAGGAAAATGGAGCGAGGGCCATTGGAGGGGTGGGAGATGGATGGGGCTGTGGGGATTGAAGCTGCAGCATCTAATCAATCAATCAATCGTATTTATTGAGCACTTACTGTGTGCAGAGCACTGTACTAAGCGCTTGGGAAGTACAAGTTGGCAACATATAGAGACAGTCCCTACCCAACAGTGGGCTCACAGTCTAGAAGGGGGAATAATGATGGCATTTTTTTTTGTTAAGCGCTTACTATGTGCAAAGCACTGTTCTAAGCGCTGGGGAGGTTACGAGGTGATCAGGTTGTCCCACAGGGGGGATCACAGTCTTAAACCCCGTTTTACAGATGAGGGAACTGAGGCCCAGAGAAGTTAAGTGACTTACCCAAAGTCACACAGCTGACAGTTGGAGGAGCCGGGATTTGAACCCGTGACCTCTGACTCCAAAGCCCGGGCTCTTTTCCACTGAGCCATGTTGCTTCTCATGCAGCTCTGCCGCATGAGCTGCAGCGTCTAGGACACGGCCCTCTGTCCAGGACAACCCCAGAGGCTGGGGAGCCAGGGCTAGGCTCTAGAGGGGCTAGAGGCTGGGTGGGCTGGGCCAGAGGAAGGCAAGAGAGATAGGGGGAGGAACATGGGCCCTTTTGATGGCTGAGTGGGGATGCAGAGCATCAGACTCCATGGGAGCAGAGCCCTCTGGGGGCTCCGAGCCAGGCCTGGGGGCATGGGGGAGGCCTGCAGAATATCATCCCCCAGGCCAGGCGCCCCAACTCACATTCTGTTTATTGTTATATTGTACTCTCCCAAGAACTGTGGACAGTGCTCTGCACACCGTAAGCACTCAGTAAACATGATTGAATGTATGAATGAATGAATCCTGCTCACGAGTGGAAAGAGGCCTCTCTCTGCGAACACGGCTCACCCAGGCTTCTCTCCCTTCTCTGCAGGCAGCTGGGCGGCGGACAGACGGACAGCATCTCCCCCACCCCCTGTCACTGAGGCACGGACCCCACCCACTGAGTGGGGCCATGGCGGGGAGAAGCTGGGCAGGGTTAGGGCTGTTGTGTTGGGTCTTGCTGGACGCTCCCCCTGTAGCCCCTCAGCCCATATCCCTAATCCCCGGGGCCCCCCCTGACCACCTTGGCCCAATCCCCACAAAGTGAAGCCTCTCTGCTGTCCCTCAACTTGGGGCTTAATTTCAAGATCCAGGTGCGGGGGCCCGGGGCTACCCGGGTGGGTGCCGCCACGGAGACCCAAGCCGTCCAGGGTCCCGCCAGGGAGCCCGAAGGACTCCGCTTGGACCGTGCCGGGGGCTCACCTCCAGAGTGGGGGTCTGCTGAGGGCAGCTCTCCCTCCACTGACACCTTCCTGATCTCCGAACCAGTCCCCCGCAGCCTCGGGCCCGCAGAAGGGCTTCCCCACCTGCACCAGCATGGGCCGGGCCCAGCATCCTTGGCTCCAGGCCCCACGGCTTTCCAGCCCCACGGCAGTGAGCTGGAACTGGAGCTGGAGGTGGCCCTGAGGGCGGGAGCCAGTCCCACCGCCGGGGGGATGCCGGAGGGGCACAGGGCGCTGCCGCTTCTGCCCAGCTTGAGAGTCAGCCTGGCGGAGATCGCGGACCGCCTTGGGGCCTCTGGTAAGTGTCAGGGCGGCAGGGCCGGCCGGAGCTCTGAGGGTGGGTGACCGTCGGTGGGCCGAGTTGCTCCCGGGATGGTTGGAAAGGCCCCGGCCGCACGCCCCGGTCCTCACAGTCGTCTCCGCTCTTGGCACTTCATGGTGTGCCCGGGGCCTGGGGGCATCTGGAGGCCTTCCAGTTTGCGTCTCAGCATGCCTTTGTGAACTGTGTGATGTTTGGAGCCCCTGTGACTCTGGTGCCCACCCTAAGGGGGTTTCCCGCAGAGGGCACCTGGGCTGGCTGAGCTCCAGGGACCATGGTGTGGGCGGCCGGAAAAGGGATGAGAGCTGCCCAGCTGCCTCTCCAGGAGCTTGTGCTTCTCCCCCCAGGTTTCTTTGGCACCACCCTGTTCCCATCACAGGCCCCGTCCCCATCCCCGTCCCCAGAGGAGCTGGAGCCCCTGGACGAGAATGACACAGGCAGCACCCTGGGCTCACTTTCCTCCACCAGCCCAGCCGCAGGAGGGATCCCAACTGCGGGAGGGACCCCGGCCACAGAAAGGGCCTCGGTCACAAGGGGGGTCCCCCTACTCACAGGAAGGACCCCAGCCACAGGGGGGATCCTGGCCCCAGGAAGGACCGCAGCCCCAGGTGAGTGGACCCTGAAGGTTGCTGGGAACTTTCTCTTCCTTTCTGCAGTGCTGGTCCTCTACTCTTCCTTTCCCTCTGTCCTGGCTTTGCCTTAGTTTCTCCTTCCTCACCCTCTTCCTTCTGCCTGACTCCCTCTTTACCCTCCCTTCCCCTTCCAGCCTGGGGCTTCTTCTCCTGCCGTCTGGTCCAGTGTGTTGGACTGTCATGGGTGGGCAGAGCTGGGAAGATGTGAGGGGGCAAGCTTTGCCCAAGCCACCCCTGAGCCCTCCGGCTCCCTCCTTTGCCCCCTCCTAGGCCTCGAGAACCAGCCTGCACAACGATTAGGGTTGGACTTACCCACCTCCTTTCTCTTCCCCTGCAACACAGCCAGACTGTGTATCTTAGGTCACTCTCGCCTAGGCCTCCTCAGGCCTTCCAAGGACATGCCAAGGACATGCACCTATGAATGAAAGGGGCATCCACAGCCCACCTTTTACTCCTGGCCCCCATTCCCACCCTCCCTTGAGCTCTAGCCTGGTGGAAGGGGGGCCTCTGACCTCTGGCAAGGGGTGGGAGCAGGAGTCCTTCAAGGCAGTCATGTTTGCTTATGAAAGGTGCAGGTGGGCAGATCTGAGGGGTGCCTACTGGGATGACCGCCAGCCTTCAGGCCCCAGTACAAATGGGCCTGATCCTCCCAGGGCTCTCCTTGGGCTGGGCCAGCTCATAATGATAATAATAATAATAGTGGTATTTGTTAAGCGCTTACTATGTGCCAAGCACTATATTCTAAGCACTGGGGGAGGTACAAGGTAATCAGGTTGCCCCACGTGGGGCTCACAGTCTTAATCCCCATTTTATAGATAAAGCAACCGAGGCACAGAGACAATAATAATAATAATGCCATTTGTTAAGCGCTTTCTATGTGCAAAGCACTGTTCTAAGCGTTGGGGAGGATACAAGGTGATCAGGTTGTCCCACATGGAGCTCACAGTCTTAATCCCCATTTTATAGAAACGTTAAGTGATTTGCCCAAAGTCACACAGCTGACAAGTGGCGGAGCCGGGATTAGAACCCACAACCCCTGACTCCCAAGCCCCAGCGCTTTCCACTGAGCCACGCTGCTTGGCTCTGGGTAGTGGAGACATAGGTGGGTGGGGTGAGCAGGAAGGAGCAGAGGGCTCAGAGCAGCGTGGTCATTCCTGGTGTGCATACTGCTGGGCTGGACCTTGCATGAGCAGGGGCAGGCGGGGCTGGTGGCAGGGCCGGGAGGCGAGAGCGAGGACAAAGAGGGCAGCGGTGGTAGTCAGTGAGTCTTCACAGAGTGGTCGCATTGATGAAGGGGCCCCTGCTTGCTGCCCTGCCTTCCTGCTGCTACTGGGGCCCATGGTGGGTAATCTGGGAAGACTTCCTGTAGGAGGTAGGCTATGCAGGAGGAATAAGAGGGGAATATGGGCTCAGCTGTAGGGAGGAATTGGAGTTGGCTGGGAGGGAGGTGTAGGGGAGCAGCAGCAGTGAGACCCTGGAGTGGAGTTCTAACCTGCAGGCTGGGGAGAATAATAATAATAATAATGATGGCATTTATTAAGCGTTTACTATGTGCAAAGCACTGTTCTAAGCACTAGGGAGGTTACAAGCTGATCAGGTTGTCCCACGGGGGGCTCACATTTTACATTTTACAGATGAGGGAACTGAGCCCCAGAGAAGTGAAGTGACTTGCCCAAAGTCACACAGCTGACAATTGGCGGAGCTGGGATTTGAACCCAGGGCCTCTGACTCCAAAGCCCGTGCTCTTTCCACTGAGCCACGCTGCTTCTCCTTCTTGGCTGAGAAGTCAGCTGAGGATCAGAGGAGTCAAGTCCGAGGGAGATTCGAGGGGAGAAAGCCCAGGCTGCCTAGGCAGAGTTACCACCCCCTGAGGAGGCCCAATGGCTGTGCCTAGTGACACTTCCATGGTCCCTTCTGGTGGAGTGGCCTGGGATAATAATAATAAATAATAATGATGGCATTTATTAAGCGCTTACTATGTGCAAAGCACTGTTCTAAGCGCTGGGGAGGTTACAAGGTGATCGGGTTGTCCCATGGCGGGGGGCTCACGGTCTTAATCCCCATTTTACAGATGAGGGAACTGAGGCCCAGAGAAGTGAAGTGACTTGCCCAAAGTCACACAGCTGACAATTGGCGGAGTGGGGATTTGAACCCATGACCTCTGACTCCAAAGGGGGCTCTCGCACTTGAGGCACCCGGTGCCGTTGGTGGCGGAGGCCGGAACCGACTCAAGGGAGATGCTGTCTGGCAGCCTGTCGGTTCGTGGATTTGGCACAGCCACCCACTGGGACCTAATGACTCTGGACAAGGGCAGAGGCAGCTCAGCTCAGCAGCCCGTTCGCCCCCTCCCTCTCTGTCCCTTCTGACTCCGCCTCTCCCCTTTGCCAGGGGGCTCTGGACCCGCTCCTTGGGCATCAATCAATCAATCAATCAATCGCATTTATTGAGCGCTTACTGTGTGCAGAGCACTGGACTAAGCGCTTGGGAAGTACAAGTTGGCAACATATAGAGACAGTCCCTACCCAACAGCGGGCTCACAGTCTAAAAGGGGGAGACAGAGAACAAAACCAAACATACTAACAAAATAAAATCCCATCCCCCCCAACCTCTCCTCCTCTCCTGTTGCTTAGGCTGCTGACCCTTTGACCCCCTGGGGACCACCCTGCACCCCATCACCGAAGCCTCTGGGAAACTCAGAGGGCAGGATCCCGGCTAAGAAGCTGGGGGAGGGAAGGGGCCCCCAACCAGCCCCCAACCAGCTGCAGCTTCAAAGCCTGGTCGCCTGGTTGTTCCTCTCCCAACCCCTTTGATCTGGACTTCTGGCTGATAAACAGTCTCTACCTCCCTCTGCCCCTCCCCCCAGTTCTCCCACACCTCTTGGTCCCTCCGCACCACCTTCTCTCCATCCCTCCCTTCCTCCCTCCCTTCCACCTCTTTCTGGCAATCTCCTTTGCCCAACCCCTCCTGTGAGGCAGGGCCAGGGCTCTGGGCAGGAGGCAGATCCAGGGCTGGTGTTGCGTGGGTACAGAGAGGAGGGTGCTGAGGGGTTCCAAAGAGGAACCAAGCTGGGTAACAAGGAGGCTCTTCTTCAGAAGCCCTGCCAGTTCAGAGGAGGGTGGACCGGAAGACACCTCCAGCCTTAAATTAATTTCCCCTGAAGCTCTGGGGTCCAAGGGCTAAGTGTAGGGTGTGGACGCTGACCAGAACCCAGAGTGGGGCCGTGGAGAGGGTACAGTGAGGTTCGCTCCATGGTGGGCCTCAGAAACAGACTGGTGGCAGGCAGGGACAGGTGGAGACTGACGGGAACTCCGACCCCAACAAGGGAGGGGACAGTAGAGCCCGTGGTGTATATATAGGGAGGTCAAGTCTCGGCCTGGGTCCTGGAACGGGGCTGGCCGGTGGGCGGGCCAGCTAGCCGGGCAGCTGGCAAGTGGGAGGCTCCGGTAGGTCCCTATGAAATAGCAGAGGCAGGAGCCCGTAGCATGTCACCAGGCAGACAGCTGGGGAGGAGAGACAGCTGCCTTTCCAGGGGGAGGGAGGTTCTCTGAGGGTCTGCCAGCCCAGAGGGGTGGGCAGTAGTCCCAAACATGCGTGTGTGTTTGTGTGTGTGTGTATGTTTTGGGGAGGGGGCCTGTAGTGAGGGACAAAGGTGACCCTCTTGCTTTCAGGGTGCACTTGGAGCCCGAGGAGTGTGTGCACTAACCGTGCCACGCTCCCTCTCCCTGCTCGCTGCCCTTCTCCAGGTTGGTGTCTCTGGGGGCTGGTCCTGCGCAGGGTGGGGTGTGTTCCTGGTTTTTCCTTGGATAGCCCGGACATGGCGTGGCTGCTCCAAGGCCCCCAGGAGGAATCCAGTGACCGGCGTCGGGGTGACTGGGCCTCCGGCAGCCTGGATTCCCCTCCCACCCTCACCCCTGTCCACAGCTGTCTCACCTCCCCCTTGCTCTGTAGTCTCTCTCTCTCTCTCTCTCTCTCTCTCTCTGTCTCTCTCTCTCCCTCTCTCCCTCTCCTTCCTCTCCCCTTTCCCTCTGTAGTAGCATGGCTTAGCAGAAAGAGCATGGGCTTGGGAGTCACAGGTCTTGGGTTCTAATCCCACCTCCGTCACTTATCAGCTGTGTGACCTCGGGCAAGTCACTTCACTTCTCTGTGCCTCAACTAGCTCATCTGTAAAATGGGGATCAAGACTGTCAGCCCTACATGGGACAACCTGATTACCTTGTACCTACCCTAGTGCTTAGAACAGTGCTTGGCACATAGTAAGCGCTTAATAAATACCATTATTATTATTAATTCTGTCTGTGACGTGGCCTAGTGGATAGAGCGCCGGCCTGGGAATCAGAGGATGTAGGTCCTAATCCCGGCTCTGCCACATCTGCCAGGTGACCATGGGCAAGTCACTTCACTTCTCTGTGCCTCAGTTCCCTCATCTGTAAAATGGGGATTAAGACTGTAAACCCTATGTGGGACAGGAACTGTATCCAACCTGATTACCTTGTATCTACTATATCACTTAGAACAGTACTTGGCTCTTAGCACTTAACAAATACCACAATTATTACTATTATTTCTATTCCCTCTCCGTCCCCCCACTGCTGCTCTGTAGAACTGCTCTCTGTCTCCACCCACTCCTCCTCATCCCTTCCTGCCTCTCCCCTTTAGAGGGGAAAGGATTTCAGAATCGGTCCCTATCCCTGGCACTCCAGACCATCTGCTACAAATGCCTCTTCTTCTGAAGCTTCTAATAATAGTATTAACGATTGTGGAATCTGTTAAGTGCTTACTATGTGCTAAACTCTGGAGTACATACATGATAATCTAGACTTCTAGACTGTGAGCCCAATGTTGGGTAGGGACCGTCTCTATATGCTGCCAACTTGTACTTCCCAAGCGCTTAGTCCAGTGCTCTGCACACAGTAAGTGCTCAATAAATACGATGGAATGAATGAATGAATAATCAGATTGAACACAGTCTCTGTTCCATGTGATGCTCAGAGTTTAAAGGGAAAGGGAAAACAGGTGTTCAGTCCCCATTTAATAGATAAGGAAACTGAGACCAAGAGCTAAGTGACTTGCCCAAGATCACAGCAGGAATGCAGTGGGGATGGGAGGAGAACTCTGGTTTCTTGACTCTCCTTCTAGCCTGTAGGCTTCTTATGGGCTGGGATCACGTCCAGTAACACTGTTGTATTATACTCTCCGAAGCAATTTAGAGACACAGCGAAGCCTAGAGGATAGAGCATGAGCCTGGGAGTCGGAAAGACCTGGATTCTAATCCCGGCTCTTCCACTTGTCTGCTGTGTTACCTTGGACAAGTCACTTCACTTCTCTATGCCTCAGTTCCCTCATCTTAAAACGGAGATCAAGACTGCGAGCCCCATGTGGGACAGGGACTGCGTCCAACCTGAATACCTGGAATCTACCACAGTGTTTAGTATAGTGCCTGGCACATAGTAAGGGCTTAACAAATACCATAAAAACAAAAACAAACATTTAGTACAGTTGCTCTACACGCAATAAATAAATACAACTGATTGATTGATCGACTCCCAATTCCGCGCTTATTCTTCTTGGCCACACTGCTTTTCAACTCTAACCCGCCCTGCTCTGCTCCCTGGACCTACTAGCTCCTCTCTTCAGAAGCTGCTGTTCTCAGAGGGCTTCGGCGAAGATTCTGGGACCCTTTAAGGGCTGTCCTGGAGATAAGCAGGGGCCAGGGGGACACGTGAGGGCACAAGAAGGACTTCCTCCCAATTCTGCCTCCCCTGAATTCCTCCTTATTGCTCTTCTGCCTGCCGCAGGCAGCAGAATCACTCCCCGCTCCCTGGGTTCCAGTTCTTCCTCAGCTGCTGCCACCGACAGCCAGCGTTAGCTACCCCCCTAGAGAGGCTGGGTCTGTGTGACCCTCTGGAAATGGGGTTGGTAATTGTAATGGGCATTCTGGCCGCTCTTAAAGATATTTGCCCTGAAGATGAAACGATTGACATTGACACACAGTGGATCCTCCACAGACCCAGAACCTGGGATGTCCTACTTGGGTCCTGGGGCCTGGAGGCTCAGCCAGAGACCCATTTGCCTCTTTAGTGGCCGTTGTGTTTGGGAAACTTAGGGCAGGGAAGGTGTCTGCCATCCTCTGGTCCCTCCCCAATCAAGGTGGGCTTCCTAGAGGAGGTAGGCTGTGAGGAAGGGGGAGCTGGAGTCCTGAGGGAGGGGAGGGAAATATCTGGAGAGGAGGAAAAGGGAATGAAAAAGGAGTGGAAACCCAGGAGTCGATCAGTGGTCAATCAGGGGTATTTATTGAGCATTTACTGTCTGCAGAGCGCTCTACTAGATGCTTGGGAGAATACAGCAGAGTTGTTGGGTAGGGGCCATTTCTATATGCTGCTAACTTGTACTTCCCAAGCGCTTAGTACAGTGCTCTGCACACAGTAAGCACTCAATAAATACGATTGAATGAATGAATGAATGAATGTAGAAGTCCCTCAGCTACAGCAGAGGGGAGGCGGGTTCTGGCATTCTAACCTCAGCCTCTTGGCTCCTTTTCCTGTAGCCTCCGCTCCCAGCACAGATGGCTCCTCAACCAGATCAGGGGGCCCTTCGGGCCAGCCGGACTGCTGGCCCAAGCCCTGTGACCCGCTGGTCCTTCCAGAGCCCGAGGAGCGCCCCCCGGCAGCACCCCTGGCTCCCCTGTTCCTGTCTCTGGAGTCTGACTGGACGGCGGCCCGGACCCACTGGGGGCTGGCTTGGGAGGCCCATGTGTATGGGGCCGGGGCCCTGTTTGGGCTGGTGGCCTTGCTGGCCCTGCTGAGCCTGGCCCTCCTGCCCTGGCGCTGCCCGCCCGGGACCCCCTGCCTGGCGCTGCTGGACCTGCTCCTGCTCTCGGCGGGCACCGCCCATGCCTTCCCGCTCTTCTACGATGCCTACGGGCACCAGGCCCGCCTCCCGGCCCTGGCCCGGCTGCTGCTGCGGGACTTGACCCTCCCCTGCCTGTCCGTCTGCTTGGGGCTGTCGTGCCTGCTGCTGGCCCGGCCCCGTTCCCCCCGCTGCCCCTGCGGCTTGGCCGCTCTGCTCCTCCTGCTCCTGGCCCTCTCTGCGGGCGCCGTCCTGGCCGGCGCCACCCACCGCCCGCTGCTGCCCCTTCTCCTGGCCTCCCGCGGCCTCACGGCCCTTGTGGCGGCCCTCCTCTCGGGGGCCTTGATGGTCCTCTCCTGCCCAAGGGGCCGGCGGGCCGGTGTCCCCCACGGGGGCCCCTGCTCCCAGGCCGCCACCCCGACGCCCTTGGCCCGGGGCCCCTTCCCCCGGCCCGGGCCCTGGCGGCAGGCGGCTCGCACAGCCCCAGTGGCGGGGGTCTTTGGGCTGCTGAGCGGGGGGCTGCAGGGCTACGCGGTGCTGCACACGCTGGGCTATGGGGGCCAGCCCGGCCTGGGGGCCGCCTGGCCCTGGTGGGCCTTCCAGCTGGGTGCGCGGCTGGGCGAGGCCGGCGTGGCCCTGCCCCTGGCACTGCTGGGCCTCTACCCGGCCCTGTGCAGCCCCCGGCCCCCCCAGCGCTGCTGGACCAAGCTGCTCCGCCTCTCTCCGGGGGCCTGGGCCAAGGGGCCCGGGGAGAAGCCGCCCCCAGGAGAGGCTGGCGGGCGAGCGGAGGCTGAGCTGGTGCCCCTGTGCGCACTGACGGGGCCGGGCCCAGACCTGCTGCCCCCGGGCGGTGGCCGGGGCCTCGAGGGGGTGGCCCCGGCCCCGTCCTCATCCCCGGGCAGCGACGGCACCGAGGACTTCCGCCCGCCGTCCCCTATCGACCTGCGCCGCAGCATCGCCGAGGCACTCCTCGGCAGTGAGGCCCTGCTAGGTCCTGGTCTCCTCCTCACAGGCCCTACCGTATGCGGGGCTGGGCTGGGCTTCCCGGAACCCCCCTCCCCGGGCCCCTGGCCACCCGGCAGCAGCACCTCCTCCAATTCCCCATTCGGACTGTCCCAGGATGGCTCGTCCATCCTGCTCTGCACCAGCCCCGACAGGCCTACGGGATCCCTGTCAGCTGCGGTCCTGGGCCGCTCTGGGTGTGGTTACCGGGCTCTGGCACCGGCCTGCCGGGCGTCCCCGGGGCCTCTTCCGCAGGAGCGGCTCCCGGATGCCCGCCGGCAGATGGACGAGCTCAGCGTGGGCAGTGACACCATAGACTTGTGATGGCAAGAGGAGGGGCCCCGCCACTCCTCTCCCCCTGCCCGGCCCCCAGAGCCCGCATTGCCTGTGACCCACACACTGTAGTCTGCCCCAGCCCTTCCTGGCCTAGTCTCCCTCCCCAGCCACAGCCCCTGGGCTCCTCTGGCCGGAGCCCTCATCCAGTGGGGCTGGATGGTTGGCTGGCCGGTTGGCTGGTTGGCTGGCTGGTTGGCTAGCTGGTTGGAAGGGCACTGGGGGACGAACACCTGAGAGACCACTCTTCACACTCCCAGGGCCCCTCTCCTCGTTGTCCAGGTCCAGGGCCCCCCCAGGGTTGCCTCTAGCCCGGCTAGACTCTGACTCTCTGAGGCATTCACCTTGGCATTCACCAGCAATAACGCCATGAGGTGCCCCCCACCCCCCCCCACCCCACACCCTTCGTGGGCATTCTGAGGGCATTCCCAAGGGCTGGGCTTCCTTGAGCCCCCCCAACCCCCCCTCCCCACTTCCCCACCACCTACAGGATCCCTCATCTAGTGAGGAACCTGGACCCTTTCCTCCCCTGCTCCTGTCCCCAAAGCAACACCCTTGACCTGTCCAGCAGGTCTCTCTCTGACCTGGCTCAAAGTGGCCACTTTTAGAGTTAAATTATCAATAAAATATTTTCTGCAGAGAAGAGTCCAGACACCCGGGTTTGAGTGTTTGTGTGTGTGACCGCGGAGTAGAAGCAACAGTGTGTACATCCCCTGCTTTCCTGACTCTGTTTTTTTTTCTTAATGTGGTACTCATTAAGAGCTATGTGCCAGGCACAGTACTAAGTGCTAGGGTAGATACAAGATAATCAGGTTGGATACAATCCATGTCCCACATGGGGCTCACATCTTAATCCCCATTTTACAAACTGAGGCACAGAGAAGTTAGTTGACTTGAGAAGTTAGAAGACAAGTGGCAGAGTTGGGATTAGAACTCAGGTCCTCTGACTCCCAGGATCATGCTCATTCCAGTACGCCATGCTGCTTTTCTGTTCAGACCAAAGCTTAGGGGCTCTGAATGGGGCTGAGCTTTTTGTCTCCTGTCCGCTGGAACATGGCTCCATTTTCTCCCCAGCTCCCTCCCCACCCCAGTCCTGACAGCCCACCCTAGGCTCATGGGGAGGGTCGCACCTCCTCTGAGGACTCAGGAAGAGTATGTCCTGACAAACTGCTTCTCTCGGGTCCCCCACCTCCTGGACAGGAGCAGAGAAACGGAGGAGCAGGGCAGACCTTTCCCAGGGTTGGGAGTGGAAGATGGGCTTATAAATTGTTCCTGGCCCCATCCCCAATCAATGTCCTGGGCTGGGGCCAGCTCTGGAGGGTGCAGGGAAGGATCGGTTTCTGGGGATGGCGGCATTCATGCTGGAATGTTTGCTAGCTGGCCGGGCCCCCCAACCCACATAGATGAGCAGACAGCTCTCCCTGTCCCCGTTCCCAGGCCCCCCTCAGACACCAGCCATTCTCTCCCATCTGTTTCTTCTCCCCCAGACTCTCGGGCATCCCCTCCCCTTGTGCCAAACCCCAACGAGGTTGCCCAGGCAATTCCCTTCCCACTTCAGTCCCCCGGCTCCCTGTAGGCTGTCTGCTTCCCTTGCCCCAACCACTAGCTCTTTTGTGCTGCTGGGCAGAGCCTATTTTTCTCCCATGGGGCCCAGAATTTCAACCTTAGGTGTTTCCAAGGGCCAGAGTTTGTTTTGCCTGTCAGAGTGGATGGGAGGAGAATTTTGCATGGACATCTTGGTTGAGCAGGTATCCTAGGGTTAGAAAAATAAAAACCTGGCATTTCTGTGGCAGAAACAGTGGCGATTCCAGCGAACCCCGCCACCCTTCCGTTCCACAACGTTGACCATCTCTGCTTTTCCCACTGCTCCGGCAAGCTGGGTTGGGAAGACAGGCTCGGGGGCAGGATTAGGGGAGAGGGGTGATAGGGCCAGGGGCTCTTGGGAGGGGAGATGGAGAAGAGGGCAGGGAGAGCTGGTTGTGGGGCGAAGGAGAAGAAGGCACTGAGGGCTGGCAATCTTGGGGGCTTTAGCGCTGAGGCCCTTGCCCACGCCTTCCTATGGCCAGGCTGGCCCCAGCTACTCCCCTCTGAATCCTCTCTGCCCTGAGCTGTGCCGCACCTCTCAGCCTGAATCAAATTAGGAGCATTTCTCTGTGGAGCAGCAGGAGGAGGAGCTGAGTCTGGGCCGGGTCCCTGCCTTGCCTCTGCTGCTTTTGATTTAAAGGAATACTGTCTGGGAAAATCGCTCTTCCCTCCCTTCCCCGCCTGCTCCCTCTTCTCTGCCCCTTGTTCTCCACTGAAGGGGTGGCAGCAACGCAGCAGGGAGACGCCCGCCTGACAAATGTCATGATGATGCTCGCAGGCCCAGCGTGATGGAATGATGTCAGTCTGTTGTGCCGCACCTGAAGCTCGACATAGTCCTGGACCGGGATGTGATGCGTTCTGCAGAACGTGTGAGGGGAGTAGGGACCAGAAGGCTACAGGGCTGACTTGGGCCCTATCCCTCTCCCCCACGCCGTGCCCGGCTCCCAGACCAGGGAAGGAGCAGAGGGTCCCTCCCCGTCTCGGACGATCGGAGGACCAAACCTAGTTTTGGTGAAAGGAGAGGATGGGTGGGATTCAGGCCCACCCCTGCCCGGCTCAGCTCATTCTCTTCTCTTCTCCCTCCCCCCCTGCTCCTTCTGGTCCTGGTCTGCGGCCTGCGGCTCGTTGATGGATGGGGTGGCGGCTGGCCCTTAATTTCCCCTGGCAGTCAGTATCATGACTGGTGCCCTGGGCGGGCTGGGGGATGGGGGAGGGAAAGCTTCTAGGACAGCCCTGCTGGCACATTTTCAAGCGCTATTTATGGGCAAGTATCTCCGATTTAATGAGCTCCTGCCCTCCCAGACCTGAGGCGATGCGGAGTGGGAGCGGGATGGGGGAGAGGAGGGACTGAACCATAGAGAAGGGGAATCGGGAGTGGGGATAGGGTAGGGGCCACGGGGCTAGGATGGGGGTGGAGGGATGGGGGGGTGGATGGACAGGGCCAGTGACCCTCTGGTCAGTCCTTGGGGTCCGGAGGGCTCCGCACTGTGAGTCCTTGATGCCCCTTGCTGGATGCTGCTTTGGGCTGTTGGGGGTGGACTAGGGCGGCCTGGACTGTTCAGGAGATCAGCAGAGCTCTGAGACTGCCTAGCTCACAGGAGCTCTGGATGGGCTCTGGGCTGGTTGTGTCAGCCTGCAAATGGAGAACCTGGGGCTCGACTTGAGTAGGGCCAGGTCCCGTAATAATAATAATAATGATAATAATACCGACAAATAATGTATTTGTCTATTTATATATTTATATTAATGTCTCTCTCCCCCCTCTAGACTGTGAGCTCGTTGTGGGCAGGAATGTGTCCGTTCGTTTTTATAGTGTACTCTCCAAAGCGCTTACTACATGCTTTGCACACAGTAAGCGCTCAATAAATACGATTGAATGAATGAATGAAAGAGAAGCAGCATGGACTACTGGAAAAAGCTCGGGCCTGGCGCCAGAAGACCTGGGTTCTAATTCCACCTCTACCACTTACCTACCGTGTGATCTTGAGCAAGCCACTTAGCTTCTCTGTGCCCCAGTCTCCTCAACTGTAAAATGGGGATTAAAAATCTGTTCTCTTTCCCCACTGGGCAGTAAGCTTTGTGTGGGACAGAGACTGTGCCTGACCTGATTATCTTGTGTTTACCTACTGAGAGCTCACCTCCTCCAGGAGGCCTTCCCAGACTGAGCCCCCTTTTTCCTCTCCTCCTCCCCATCCGCCTCCTCTGCCCTACCTCCTTCCCCTCCCCACGGCACTTGTATATATCTGTACAGATTTATTACTCTATTTTACTTGTACATATTTACTAGTCTATTAATTTTGTTAATGATGTGCATATAGCTAGAATTCTATTTATTCTGACAATTTTGACACCTGTCTACATGTCATGTTTTGTTTTGTTGTCTGTCTCCCCCTTCTAGACTGTGAGCCCGTTGTTGGATAGGGACCGTCTCTGTATGTTGCCGACTTGTACTTCCCAAGCGCTTAGTATGGTGCTCTGCACACAGTAGGCACTTAATAAATACAATTGAATGAATGAATGAATGCTTGGCCCAGAGTAAGCACTTAACAAATACCACGACTATTTGTTAAGCGCTCACTTTGTACCAGTCATTATGGTACAGCAGCAGAGAAGCAGCATGGCCTAGTGGCAAGAGCACGGGCTTGGGAGCCAGAGGTCATGGGTTCTAATCCTGGCTCCTCCATTTGTGACCTTGGGCAAGTGACTTCACTTCCCTGTGCCTAGGTTCCCTCATCTGTAAAATGAGGATTAAGACTGTGAGCCCCATGTGGGACAACCTGATTACCCTGTATCTACGCCAGCACTTAGAACAGTGCTGGGCACATAGTAAGTGCTTATCAAATACCATTATCACCATCGTCATCATTATTAATAAGAGAGGAGGGCTCATTAAGGGAAGGCTTCCTGGAGGAGATGTACCTTCAATAACATCTAATCTGATTATCTGATTATCGTGTACCTCCCCCAGCGCTGCGTACAATGCCTGCCACGTAGTGAGTGCTTAGCGAACACCATTTGAACAACCTGGAGAAGTAGCGTGGCTCAGTGGAAAGAGCCTGGGCTTTGGAGTCAGAGGTCACGGGTTCAAATCCCGGCTCCACCAACTGTCAGCTGTGTGACTTTGGGCAAGTCACTTCACTTCTCTGTCCCTCAATTCCCTCATCTGTAAAATGGGGATTAAGACTGTGAGCCCCCCGTGGGACAACCTGATCACCTCGTAACCTCCCCAGCGCTTAGAACCGTGCTTTGCACATAGTAAGCGCTTAATAAATGCTATAAAAAAACCCAACCAAAACCAAGGCATAGTGGCTCAGTGGAAAGAGCCCGGGCTTTGGAGTCAGAGGTCATGGGTTCAAACCCCGGCTCTGCCACTTGTCAGCTGTGTGACTTTGGGCAAGTCACTTCACTTCTCTGTGCCTCAGTTCCTGCATCTGTAAAATGGGGATTAAGACTGTGAGCCCCCCGTGGGACAATCTGATCACCTTGTAACCTCCCCAGTGCTTAGAACAGTGCTTTGCACATAGTAAGTGCTTAATAAATGCTATAAAAAACCCAACCAAAACCAAGGCAGCGTGGCTCAGTGGAAAGAGCCTGGGCTTTGGAGTCAGAGGTCATGGGTTCAAACCCCAGCTCCACCACTTGTCAGCTGGGTGACTTTGGGCAAGTCACTTTGGGCAAGGCCCTACTGAGAGCTCACCTCCTCCAGGAGGCCTTCCCAGACTGAGCCCCCTCCTTCCTCTCCCCCTCCTCCTCCTCTCCATACCCCCCGCCTTACCTCTTTCCCTTCCTCACAGAACCTGTATATATGTATATATGTTTGTATGTATTTATTACTCTATTTATTATACTTGTACATATTCTATTTATTTTATTTTGTTAATATGTTTTGTTTTGTTCTCTGACTCCCCCTCCTAGATTGTGAGCCCACTGTTGGGTAGGGACCGTCTCTATATGTTGCCAAACTGTACTTCCCAAGCTCTGCACCCAGTAAGCGCTCAATAAATACGATTGAATGAATGAATGAATGAACTTCTCTGTGCCTCAGTTCCCTCATCTGTAAAATGGGGATTAAGAGGGCGAGCCCCCCGTGGGACAATCAATCAATCAATCAATCGTATTTATTGAGCGCTAACTGTGTGCAGAGCACTGGACTAAGCGCTTGGGAAGTACAAGTCGGCAACACAACCTGATCACCTCGTAACCTAGCGCTTAGAACAGTGCTTTGCACATAGTAAGCGCTTGATAAATGCTATTATTATTATTATTAAGGCGCAGCCCACTGTTGGGTAGGGACTGTCTCTATATGCTGCCAACTTGTACCTCCCAAGCGCTTAGTACAGTGCTCTGCACCCAGTAAGCGCTCAATAAATACGATTGAATGAATGAATGAACTTCTCTGTGCCTCCGTTCCCTCATCTGTAAAATGGGGATTAAGAGGGCGAGCCCCCTGTGGGACAACCTGATCACCTTGTAACCTAGGGCTTGGAACAGTGCTTTGCACATAGTAAGCGCTTGATAAATGCTATTATTATTATTAAGGCGCAGCCCACTGTTGGGTAGGGACTGTCTCTATATGTTGCCAACTTGTACCTCCCAAGCGCTTAGTACAGTGCTCTGCACCCAGTAAGCGCTCAATAAATAGTCACTTCGCTTCTCTGAGCCTCAGTTCCCTCATCTGTAAAATGGGGATTAAGACTGTGAGCCCCGCGTGGGGCAACCTGATCACCTTTGTATTCCCCCCACAGCGTTTAGAACGGTGCTTCGCACATAGTAAGCGCTTAACAAATGCCATCATCATTGATTGATTGATTGATTGGTTGCTACTCAGCCTTCCTGTCCCGCCATCGACCCCCGGCCCACGTCATCCCCCGGGCCTGGAATGCCCTCCCTCTGCCCATCCACCAAGGTAGCTCTCTTCCTCCCTTCAAGGCCCTACTGAGAGCTCACCTCCTCCAGGAGGCCTTCCCAGACTGAGCCCCTTCCTTCCTCTCCCCCTCGTCCCCCTCTCCATCCCCCGCATCTTACCTCCTTCCCTTCCCCACATCACCTGTATATATGTATATATGTTTGGACATATTTTTTACTCTATTCATTTATTCATTTATTTTACTTGTACATATCTATTCATTTTATTTTGTTAGTATGTTTGGTTTTGTTCTCTGTCTCCCCCTTTTAGACTGTGCGCCCACTGCTGGGTAGGAACTGTCTCTATATGTTGCCAATTTGTACTTCCCAAGCGCTTAGTACAGTGCTCTGCACACAGTAGGTGCTCAATAAATACGATTGATTGATTGATTTCCAAGCGCTTAGTACAGTGCTCTGCACCCAGTAAGCCCTCCCTCAGCCCATCTGCCCAGCTAGCTCTCTTCCTCCCTTCAAGGCCCTACTGAGAGCTCACCTCCTCCAGGAGGCCTTCCCAGACTGAGCCCCTTTCTTCCTCTCCCCCTCGTCCCCCCTCCATCCCCCCATCTTAACTCCTTCCCTTCCCCACAGCACCTGTATATATGTCTATACGTTTGTACATATTTATTACTCTATTTATTTATTTTACTTGTACCTATCCTATTTATTTTATTTTGTTAGTATGTTTGGTTTTGTTCTCCGTCTCCCCCTTCTAGACTGTGAGCCCACTGTTGGGTAGGGACTGTCTCTAGATGTTGCCAGCTTGTACTTCCCAGGCGCTTAGTCCAGTGCTCTGCGCACAGTAAGCGCTCAATAAATAGGATTGATTGATTGGTTGCTAGGGAATCTCCCCGAGGAGCCCCATTTCCGGATCCGCCTGGATCCTGTCGTCAGAGCGGGAACTTCCGGCCTCCCGGGCAAGATGGCGGGGGCTTGAGGCCTTGGCGGGTGGTCTGAACGTGCTTCTCCTCCCTGACGGGCCGCGAGCTCAAGCCGTCCTCCCAGACGCCTTTGCGCGCCGGGCCCCCTCCTTGGCATCGTCCTCCCAGACGCCTTTGCGCGCCGGGCCTCCCCCCCCCCCTTGGCATCGTCCTCCCAGACGCCCTTGCGCGCCGGGCCCCCCTCCTTGGCATCGTCTTCCCAGACGCCTTTGCGCGCCGGGCCCCCTCCTTGGCATCGTCCTCCCAGACGCCTTTGCGCGCCGGGCCCCCCCCCCCCCTTGGCATCGTCCTCCCAGACGCCCTTGCGCGCCGGGCCCCCCCTCCTTGGCATCGTCCTCCCAGACGCCTTCGCGCGCCGCCCCCCCCCTTGGCATCGCCCTCCCAGACGCCTTTGCGCGCCGCCCCCCCCCCCCCCCTTGGCATCGTCCTCCCAGACGCCTCTGCGCGCCGGGCCCCTTGGCATCGTCCTCCCAGACGCCTTTGCGCGCCGTGCCCCTTGGCATTTTCCTCCCAGACGCCTTTGCGCGGCGGGCCCATGGCCGGGCTGACCCTGTTCGTGGGCCGCCTGCCCGCCAAGGCCCGCGGCCCGCAGCTGGAGCAGCTGTTCAGCCAGGTGGGCCCGGTCAAGCAGTGCTTCGTCGTGACCCACAAAGGTAGGATGGTGATGGCGTTTTGTTAAGCGCTTAGTAGGTACGAAGCACTCTTCTAAGCTCTGGGTGGGGGGGGGGGGATACGAGGTGATCGGCTTGTCCCACGTGGCGCCCACAGTCTTCATCCCCATTTTCCGGATGAGGTCACCGAGGCACAGAGAATAATAACGATGGCATTTGTTAAGCGCTTACTATGTGCAAATAGTAATAATAATGGCATTTACTAAGCGCTTCCTATGTGCAAAGCACTGTTCTAAGCGCTGGGGAAGTTACAAGGTGATCAGGTTGTCCCACCGGGGGCTCACAGTCTTAATCCCCATTTTACGGATGAGGGAACAGAGGCCCAGAGAAGTGAAGCGACTTGCCCAAAGTCACACAGCCGGCAGTTGGCGGAGCCGGGGTACTGCTGCTGGGGGGGATACAATGTGATCAAGTTGTCCCACGTGGGGCTCACAGTCGTAGTCCCCATTTTTACAGATGAGGTAGCTGAGGCTCAGAGAAGTTGGCGTATGTTGCCAACTTGTACTTCCCAAGCGCTTAGTGCAGTGCTCTGCACACAGCGCTCAATAAATACGATTGATTGATTAAGTGATTTACCCAAAGTCACACAGCAGACTTGTGGTGGAGCCGGAATTCAAACCCATGACCTCTGACTCCAAAGCCCGCGCGCTTTCCACTGAGCCACACTGCTTAGTGAAGTGACTTGCCCCTGGCCTGGAATCAATCAATCAGTCGTATTTATCAAGCGCTTACTGTGTGCAGAGCACTGTACTAAGCGCTTGGGAAGTACAAGTTGGCAACATATAGAGACGGTCCCTACCCAACAGTGGGCTCACAGTCTAAAATGCCCAGTCTGGAATGCCCTCCCTCCGCACATCCGCCAAACTAGCTCTCTTCCTCCCTTCAAGGCCCTACTGAGAGCTCACCTCCTCCAGGAGGCCTTCCCACACTCAGCCCCCTCCTCACCCTCCTCATCCCCCCCGCCTTACCTCCTTCCCCTCCCCACAGCACCTATCAATCAATCATATTTATTGAGCGCTTACTGTGTGCAGAGCACTGTACTAAGCACTTGGGAAGTATAAATTGGCAACATATAGAGACGGTCCCTTCCCAACAGTGGGCTTATATATATATGTTTGTACGTATTAATTACTCTATTTCATTTGTACATATTTATTCTAATTATTTTATTTTGTTAATATGTTTTGTTTTGTTCTCTATCTCCCCCTTCTAGACTGTGAGCCCACTGTTGGGTAGGGAACGTCTCTATATGTTGCCAACGTGTACTTCCCAAGCGCTTAGTCCAGTGCTCTGCGCACAGTAAGCGCTCAATAAATACGATTGAATGAGTGAATGAATGAATGAATGAACTTGCCCAAAGTCACACAGCTGACAAGTGGCAGAGCCGGGATTAGAACCCATGACCTCTGGCTCCCAAACCCGGGCTCTTTCCACCAAGCCACGCTGCTTCTCTAAGCAGCATAGGAGAGATCGGGAAAGGGGACACTGAGGAAGGAAGTGCTGAGGGGGCAGGGTCCCTTCCTTTTCATCCTTCAATGCAGCAGGCAACGTGTCCACCAACCCTGTTGTGTGGTAATAATAATAATGGCTTTTATTAAGCGCTTACTGTGTGTAAAGCACTGGTCTAAGCGCTGGGGTGGTTACGAGGTGATCAGGTTGTTCTACGGGGGACTCACAGTCTTAATCCCCATTTTACAGATGAGGTAACTGAGGCACAGAGAAGTTAAGTGACTTGCCCAAAGTCACACCGCTGACAATTGGCAGAGCCGTGACCTCTGACTCCAAAGCCCATGCTATTTCCACTGAGCCACGCTGCTTCTCGTACTCTCTCACGCGCTTGGAACAGCGCCCTGCACACAATAAGCGCTCGATAATAATCTTAATGATGGTATTTGTTAAGCGCTTACTATGTGCCAAGTGCTGGGGGACGTACAGGGTAATCAGGTTGTCCCATGTGGGGCTCACAGTCTTAATCTCCATTTTACAGATGAGGTAAGTGAGACACAGAGAAGTCAAGTGGCTTGCCCAAGGTTACACAGCAGACAAGTGGTGGAGTCGGGATTAGAACCCACATCCTCTGACTCCCAAGCCCGGGCTCTTGCCACTAAGCCCCACTGCTTGTACTTCCCAAGCGCTTAGTACCGTGCTCTGCACACAGTAAGCGCTCAATAAATATGATTGATTCCAGGCCATTAGCTCATGGTGGGCAGGGATCGTGGCAACCAACTCGCAACACAGTACTTTCCCACACGCTTAGAACAGTGCTCTGCACACAGTAGACTGTGAGCCCACTGTTGGGTAGGGACTGTCTCTATATGTCGCCCACTTGTACTTCCCAAGCGCTTAGTACAGTGCTCTGCACACAGTAAGCGCTCAATAAATACGATTGATTGATTGATTGATTGAGTAAGGTCTCAGATACCATTGATTGGGAACGTATCTATCTGCGCCCCTCCTCGAAAATCTCCAGTGGTTGCCCATCCATCTCCGTATCAAACAAAAACTCTTCACCATTAGCTTTAGAGCACTCCACCACCTTGCCCCCACCTATTCATTCATTCATTCAGTCATATTTATTTAAGTGCTTACTTTGTGCAGAGCATTGTACCAAGCGCTTGGGAAAATACAATACAGCAATAAAAAGTGACAAACCACAAGCGCTCACTCCTGCCTCACCTCGATTCTCTTCATCTCCACCCCGGCCCACACGCTTTTCTCCTGTGGTGCTAACCTTCTCACTAGTTATTTCAGAAGTAGTTGATTTGCTTTTCCATGTTTTCCATCCAGGCCAGCCCCCCCCTTCCCATCGCAGTGGAGAGGAAGCAGAATACCCCCAGATCTCTTGACAGACAGGGAGACCTGAGGGCTCCACTCATATCCACCACGATACCCACCCTGGAACCCTCAAGCCTAGAAGCAGCATGGCCTAGTGGATTGAGCACGGGCTGGAGTCAAAAGGATCTGGGTTCCAATCCCGGCTCTGCCACGTGTGTGCTGTGTGACCTTGGGCAAACCTCTTCACTTCTGTGCCTCACTTGCCTCATCTGTATATATGTTTGTACATATTTATCACTCTATTTTATTCATTTATTTATTTTACTTGTACTTATCTATTCTATTTTATTTTGTTAGTATGTTTGGTTTTGTTCTCCATCTCCCCCTTTTAGACTGTGAGCCCACTGTTGGGTAGGGACTGTCTCTATATGTTGCCAACTTGTACTTCCCAAGCGCTTCGTACAGTGCTCTGCACACAGTAAGCGCTCAGTAAATATGATTGATTGATTGATCTGTAAAATGCAGATTGAGACTGTGAGCCCAACATGGGACAGGAACTGTGTCCAACCCAATTTGCTTGGATCCACCCCAGCGCTTCGTACATTGCTTGGCACATAGTTAGCACTTATCAAATACCATTATTATTATTATTATTTTCGGGAGCAAGGCGATGTATGCGTTGCCCCTTGGTAAAGGTGTGATTTGGTTACTTTGGAGGAGAGGGGAGTCGAGCCTCTGAGGTCTGTTCCTGTTACTGGTTATAATTGGGCAAGTCATTTCCTATGACCTGGGAAGAATGCCTACTTCTCAATGTGGGGGAAATGTACGGGACTGGCCTAAGGGGAAAAGTGGCCAGTGCTTACTTGGGCTCAGAATCAACCGTACTTATTGAGCGCTTACTGTTTGCAGGGCACTGTACTAAGCGCTTGGGTGAGTTCAACACAAGAATACAACTGACACCTTTCCCTGCCCACAGTGAGTTTATGGTCTAGAGGACATTGAGGGAATATTTATTCATAAAGTCGTATTAAGTGCTTACTGTGTGCACGGTACTGTAATAATAATGATGGTATTTTTTTATGCACTTACTGTGTGCCAAGCACTGTTCTAAGCACTGGGGTAGATTCAAGGTTATCAGGTTGTCCCCCGTGGGGCTCGCAGTCTTAATCCCCATTTTACAGGTGAGCTAACAGAAGCACGGAGAAGTTAAGTGACTTGTCCAAAGTCACACAGCTGACAAGTGGTGGAGTTGGGATTAGAACCCATGATCTGACTCTCAAACCCGTGCTCTTTTCACTGAGCCACACTGCTTCTCTTAAGCCACGCTGCTTCTCAGTGCCGTGCACAATGCCCTGCACAAAGTAAGCACTCAATCCAGAAGAATACAGGTCCTTCTGATTCTCAGGTCCGTGCTCTGTCCACTAGACATCTTCGGACACTCAGTTCTCCCAGAACCTGTGTTGTCCCTACGTGTTGTGGAGTATACAGCGCAGGAATACAGGAATCGTTCTCTGCCTGGCTAGGAGGCGAGGCGCTGGTGCGAGTAACGGGTTGTGTGCGTGCCTGTGGCAGGTGCCCCTTCCATGTGAGAGGAGAACTGACTGCATTACCACCATTTAGGGCTCCACTGTCCTCCCAGACTAACTCCCCGCTTTTCTCTTTCAGGTAGCAAGACATGTCGAGGCTTTGGCTACGTCACCTTCTCCATGCTGGAAGATGCCCAGCGGGCCCTCAAGGAAGTCACAACCTTCGAAGGCTGCAAGATCAACGTGACTGTGGCCAAGAGGAAACAAAGAGACAAAAGAAAGAAAGAGAAGGGGGGTGAGTCAAGGAGTCTCTGGATGCTTCTCTGCACCTTATAAAGGGCTTCGGGCCGGGAGGATATAGGGGAGCAACAGGAACGGTCAGCGGGGTGGCCACACTAAAGGTCAGAAGACCTGGATCCTAATCCCGTGCTGCCACTTGTCTGCTTTGTGACTTTGGGCAAGTCTCTTCACTTCTCTGTGCCTCAGTACCTCATTTGTGAGCCCCATGTGGGACATGGACTGTGTCCCACCTGATTAGCTTGTATCTACCACAGAGTTTAGTACAGTGCCTGGTGTATAGTAAATGCTTAGCAGATTCCATCAAAAAAAGTCACACCCAACTCGAGTCCAGTCAAACAGACTCAGTGCTGGGAAAGCTGGCAGACAACTCATTACCTGCTCCGAATAGTAAATAATAATCAGGGTGGTATTCGTTAAGCGCTTCCTCTGTGCCAAGCACTGTACTAAGCACTGGGGCAGATTCAGGTTAATCAGTTTGGGCACAGTCCCTGTCCCCGGGGCTCACAGTCCAAATAGGAGGGAGAACAGATATTGAATCCCTATTTTACAGATGAGAAAAAGGAGATCCAGAGAAATTAAATGACTTACCCAGGGTATCATAGCAGGTTTATGCAGAGTTGGTATTAGAACCCAGGTCCATCTGCTATAAGCACTGGCAATGGTAGCCTTTTCAGAGGCCTGCCTTGGCTGGAGGGCCTCTGCGAGGGCACAAGCTTATTTATGTCCTTGTAAGAACTCTTGTGTCTATTTGCTCAATTTATATTTTATATTTGTCTTCCCTGTTATGGAGTGCGACCCCTGGTAAGCAGGGAAAGTGTTACTTTGTTATTCTGTACCTCCCGGGCGCCTACTACAGTGCAGTGCGTCAAATGAGTGCTCAATGAACACCTCTGTTACTTCTTCTCCTGTTAAGTGAATCTTCCCCAGAACCATCCATCAAAAGGGCCCGTTTGGGTTGGGATCAGGGTTTGGGGTTGTGGCAGCAGGGGAAGGGAACAGTGCCCTAAGTAGCAGAAGTAATAGTAAAAATATTTATTAAGTGCAGAGCACTGAACCAAGAGCTAGGAAAGAAGACACAGATGGGAAGACCCTGTCCCTTGAGCTAAAGGTTGTGAAATTTCCTTCCAGCAGCTTACCGAGTCTTCTCAGTCACTCAGTTTAGCCAGTGGTCTGTCTCCGGGCAGATGGGAAGTCCAGTTTCCCTGAGCTAGATGGGTAAAGGCTTGGGTTAGTGTTGAGCCATTGGCCTGGAGTGCCAAGACCCGTTTCATTAGCCCAGGAATGTTGGCTGGGACCCCTCCTCCTTCACCCAGCAGGGGTGGGCTCTCCCTGGGCCGTCCCTTGTCCAGCCTGCCTGCTGTCCTTTGCTTCAAGTTGTGTGGTTTGGGGCTGCCTCCCAGAGTGGCTGTGTTGATTGATCTACTGCCTCTTATTTTCCAGATTGTGCAGCATCCCGACAGGAAGAGACAAAACCAGAGCTTAAGCCCAAAAAGGTGAAAGTGGCCGACAAGAAAGCCAGACTCATCATCCGGAACCTGAGTTTTAAGGTGCGTAGGAGCGGTCAGGCCTGGCTTCCCAAAGGATGGTTGTCCCCTGGGCCCCCAGGGCACTGAAGGGCACTGGAGCTTTGGGTCATCCCTCCAGAAGTATACAGTTCAGTGAGAGTGAGTGTGCTGTGCAGGGGGAGATCTGTCTTGCTGAAAACTAGCCCTAAGCAACCTGATGTCTCATTAGCTGAGAAGATGAGAATCTGCCAAGAGGTCCAAGAACAGTGCCAGGTTCCAGGGAGTTCTCCTCGGGATGAATTTTTCAAATCAGTTCTCCACTGCTCCGAGGAAATCAGTCAGTCGATCAGTGGTATTTATTGAGCTCCTACTGTGAGCAGAGCACTGTACTCTGCATTTGGGAGAGTACAGTGCGATTGGTAGACCAGATCCCTGCTCTTAAGAAGTTTACAATCTAGTCTCCCTTCCTCCTCCCTGATTCCCACCCTTAGATTCCCTCTTGCCAAGTTTATGGCTTCTAGAATTGGGACCTGCTTGTTCCCAGGGAACTAGACCGTGAGCCCCATGTAGGGCAAGGGACTGTAGACAATCTGATTATCTTGTATCTACCCCAGCACTTTGTACAGTGCTTGGCCCATAAAGTCCTTAACAAATGCCACTGGAAAATCCAAAACTAGAATTCAGCCCTCCTGGACTGAGTGGGACTTGTGGTCTGTGGGATGTAGCTGGACTCTTTCTCTCTTCTCCAATGCTCCTCTTCCCTCTGACTCTCTCAGCATTTCTCTCCTCCCAGTGCTCAGAGGATGACCTGAAGGCCTCATTTGCGCAGTTCGGAGCTGTCTTGGAGGTGAACATCCCCAAGAAACCAGGTATGGTTGATTCATTGCTCTGTCGATCGGCCTTGTGGTTAAGTTCCTATCCCCCACACCTCACATCCTACATCTCCATTCTCGTCTTGGCACGGTCCAGAAAATAAAGACAAAGCCCTTGATGTCGGGGAGTTCAATCTCTCTGAGCACTTCCACTGGTTTGAGAGCAGAGACTGCCTGGTCGTGGCCAGTTGTGGCCGGACTGGGGGCTCTAAAGGCTAGCTCTGTGTTGCCCTCAGAAGGTCCCAAAGCCCCCCATTTGGATTCACTTTAGGCCTGGTGGTGTGAAAGCATTCTGGGACATGAGGGCCTTACTCCTTGGAGAGGGCCGAGCGATGGGAACCTCTGTGAAGGAGGGCCAAGGGAGGGGTGGGCAAAGTCCTGTTGTTACTGTGCTCCAGTGGGTAGTAGCACGTGTTGTGGAGGGACCAGAACTTGTTGTAGCCTTCCACATTTGGGTGGGGGCTTCTAGTACCCCTGTTGTCCTGAGGAGGATGACACTAGAGCCATTCTCTTTAATTGGGTGTCTTCCTGTCTACCTGAGCCTTGCTCTACTGAGAGCCTGCAAGCAGGGCATGCACCCAGTGGCCACACCCACTTCCAAAGCCTGGGGCCTACAGTTAACCGATGGGGCAGAGGCATTGCAGTGAGCACTTGACAAGGAAAGTAGAGTTAGTAGACACATCACCCCTATCCTCAAGGAGCTTACAGTCTAATGGCAGGCTAATTTAAAACAGTTGTGCGGGGGAGGTCGAGGTAGCTGGGTTTTGAACTTCCCAGGGTCCTCTAGCCTCCTGTCAGACTGGATCGTTTAGACTTAGAGCTGAGAGCTTTAGCTCCTAAGTGGTTCCATAATCTACAGCTCCTGGCCCTCCGATATAGATTTTCCATGCATTGCACTGGGCTCTGGGGCTGTAGCATTCTGAACTCTCTAAATGGGGAACACAGCTCTAAAGGAATAGCTGACCGCTTGGCCTTTCCCTTTTTTCCAGTTTGGCTCTTCCCTTCCACTTCTGCCCTCCTTACCTCCTCTTTCCTTCCCTCCATCAGATGGGAAGATGCGGGGATTTGCTTTTGTTCAGTTCAAGAATCTTTTGGAAGCAGGGAAGGCTCTGAAAGGCATGAACATGAAAGAGATCAAAGGTGAGTCATCCTGTTTTCTCACCCCTCCCCTTCCTGGGGGGTTACGGACGCAGCCTGGCCTAATTCCAGATTCTCAGGCCTTCCCTGGAAGGGCAACTTCTGTGCCATTTGGGGTTTCACAATGGCAAGATGGTCCAGGAAGCTGGAAAGGGCTGGAAGGTGAGCCATTTCTGAGAAGATTGGGAGACCACTCTCCTTCTCTGGTGGACAATGGAAATGTCCAAGGTGCAAAAAGCCCACGGCACCCCTGAAATTCCGAGTAGTTTCTGAATGGAAGTTGGCATACCTGCAGGCTGCAGCCCCTCTCAGTTCTCTACTTGGTCAGAGGTGTGCAGGTGTTATGCTAGGAGTGGTTGACTGCTATGGGGATAAGGGCCTCTTACAGTCAAGGGCACTTTCAACAATGTTTGTTAAGTGTCTTCTGTGTGCAGAGCATTGTGCTAAATGCTGGGGGAGATACATTGGAGGGAAAAATAGACAAAGATCCTGGTGTTGCTAGAGTGGGAAGCTCTCAGAGGATCGGGACATTGTTCTGGGCTGAAATGGGCCCATCATGGGGCGAGGGGAGGGGCAGGGGAGCTGCCCCCCGCCCCCGGCCGGCTGAGCTGGCACCTCACTTTCTGCATCATTGACTGTGGAGCTCTGACCGGGGGTTGGTGAGGTGGGGCGGAAAGACTGTGGACTAAGGGCCACTAATGCTCCTCCTCTGTCCCACAGGGCGGACAGTGGCTGTGGACTGGGCAGTGGCCAAGGATAAATACAGCGCAACCCAGGCCGCTCCTGCTTCAGGTAGAGCCGCGGAGGGTCTTCCACCGTCCCCGGGGGAGGTGGGGTGGAGAGGATGCCGAGCCCCAGGCTGTGTGTGCTGAGGATCGGGGGACCATGGGCACCCGGGACTCAGTAGGCTTCAGAAAGTGGCTGTGGCACTTTGTTGAGAAAAATGACCACTGCGACTCCGCTAACTGAGAAGCAAGACCCAAGGCCTGCGGGTGATATGGTTGGCTCCGAGGCGGACAGTTGGTGGAGTTGAGCGGGGCTGATGTGTGTGTTTGCCAGGGTGGCGGGGGGGAAAGCAAGGGAGATTGTGAGAGAGAGATTTAGAGAGTGAGAGATTGAAATTGAGATGGAGGTCATCTGGGTTGCCCTTCTCCCAGGCTGCTGGTGAGAAGTCTCCCTCTGTGAACTGGGAGGAAGCGCTGGGCTACCAGTCCTTAAACCCTCAGCTTCAGGGCCCCCTGCCTCAGGGAGCGAAGCTGCTGCTCTGAATGGCCACTTGGCCTGGCTAGGCTGGAGCAGGAGCCTCGCCTCCGGCCGCCCTCCCTGTCCCCTCATCTCCATCTCCCGAGAATTGGGTCCAAACAGTTGGAGGGAGGAGACTCGGACTCATCCCAAGAGGAAGAGATCTGAGGAGCAAGCCCTTCCTCCTGGCCATTAGGGACTGGCAAAGCTGTCAAAAGTGGGCTGGGGTCCAGCCAGGGCGGGGGGTGTGTTGATTTGGCCTCACTTGGCCAAGCAGACGTCTCACTGTCCATATGGGATCTCATCTCCCTGTGAAGGACAGGGGAGCGAGAACCCCCCACTTCCCAAACAGGAGGAAGCAGCTGAAGAGGTTGGCATTCACGAGGACCATGAAGGGGAGGAGGAGGAAGATGATGAAGATGAGGAAGAGGACACAGAATCCCAAACAACCAAGCCAAGCGGATCCCAGAGGAGGTGAGCGGCAGATCTGGCCCGAGATTTGGAGGCAGTTTCTGTTTTGAAGCCTCCTACGTTGTCTGATATCAGAGATTGAACGTGGTTAAGAGCCGTGACCCCAGGTTTGGGAGCAAAGTGAGCTTTCCCTTTGGGGCCGAGGGGGCAGACCTTTATGCGACTAGAGTCTTTAATTTCTGATCCTCAGTGTAGTAGACGGTAAACTCCTTGTTGGGAGGGGCCCTGACTGTTATTTGAAATGAGCCCTGAGCTCCCAACACAGCGTTGGACACTCCAGTGGTTTTTGTTGACTGCTGTTTCAGGCCTGTGAAGAGAGCAGCAGCTGTCAGTGCAGACAGCAGTGATGAAGAGGAGTCCGAGGAGGAGGGTGACTCAGAAGAGGAAGATGATAGTGAGGATGGAGACCTGGAACAGGAAGGAACAGACTCGGATGGAGAAGATGAAGGTTTGTCCAGAGTCCATTTTGGATTAAAGAAAAGATCTGAGCTTCAGCTACTTAAAAGGGAGCCAGCAGCCCAATTTAATTGGCTGTCTCTCCCCTCCCCAATGCTTGTATCTTCATCAATGGTATCTGTTGTGTGCAGAACACTGTAGTAAGTGCTTGGGAGAGTACAGTACAACAGGAGTTGGTAGACAACGTTCCCTACCCACAGCAATCTTAAAGACTCCAAGAGGGGGAGACCAGCATTTGTATAAATAAATTTATTTTGAAGCCTGGACCATTTTGTGTCCCGTTGCCTGCCTCTTCCTCCTGCTACTTCCCTGTTGGGTCCATCTTTAAGCAGTTGGAATGAGAGTGTGTTTAGTGGGATTGGAGGCCTCGATCGAATCCCGTGTGGAAGTCCCCCATCCGATCGTCCAGCTTGAGGGAATTGTTAATCTTAGGAGACAGTGGGAAGGCTGCAGCTTAATTGGAGTGTTAATAATGGGATCCCTGTAGTCCCAAATGATATAGATGGATCCGCCCGAGACCCTCTGTGAAAACAGCCACGTGACCCAGGAAAGCCGCAGCCACCTATCGCTGCCTGCATTCGACATGTTTGGGGCATGCCTGAAGCAGGTGGCTTCGCCTCAGGGTCCCAGAGGGCAGAGCAGGATCAGGGTGGGTAGGGGCAGAAGCAGAGGGTGCTCGATAATTATTCCCCAGCGCCTAGGTTGGGTTCAGCTTAGAGGGGATTTCAGTTGGAATGGCAGCCCCTAGGCACTCTCAACTTCCTCCAGGATGCGGCATGCTGGCTTGGACGGCCCCTGCGGCATCTATCAGGTGGCCCCTTTGCCTCTGGGTGGGAACGGTGCAGGGTGAGAGGCTGGGGCCAGGACTGAGTGAGTGTGTGCGCCTGGAGTAAGCTGCCTGGCTAGAGGGCCTGGGCTCACTTCCTCTCGGCCTTCACTGCAGATGCAGATGCTCCCAAGAAGAAGAAGCGGAAGCTACCGTCGGACGTGAACGAGGGGAAAACTGTTTTCATCAGGTGGGCTGTTCCCTGGCTGGGCCGACACTGTCTCTTCCTCTCAGACTGGAGCCTTGGGGCTCAAGGTGGGGGCTGGCAGAGGAAGCCTCTCCACTGAGATCCAAGTGACACGCTAAGCCAGGAAGGAAGTGTGAGAGTGGTGCCTCGTATGACCCAGGAGGGACTTGACAGAGAGCCTTAGACTCACCCCTCCTTGAACCACGTGGATGTCCCCCAGCTCCGACTTGTCTCTGTGAAGTCAGTGCTGCAGGATGTTCTCGGTTTTCCGATTCCTTCCAGGTTGAGTCGACGGGGCCGGGAGGTCCCCTGACCTAGAAGAGGGGAAACAATCCCGTGCATTGAGGCCAGGGGTAGCCCCTGTTTGCTTTCTTGGAGGCCCAGAAAAATAGTCCCGGAGTGTTAAGCAAATTGCTCTTCCCGCATAAAACTGAACTACAGGGCTAAGACATTCAAAGCTATTTTGATTTTTCTTTTACATGCTTTCAAGAAGCTCATAAATCTACTCTTCCGTATTTTCTGCTGGGAAGGGATGGGATTTTGATTTAAATACCTCAAGGTGGTGGAAGGCCCAGCTGCTTGTTTGCTTGGTTGCTGCCATGTGTCCATAAACCTCAAACCTGCTCTCTCTGGGGCCAAGCCCTGTTGGCCTCACCTTACCTCCCGATGACCCCTGGTTGCCCCCCTACAGGAACCTGTCCTTTGACTCAGAGGAGGAAGATCTCGGGGAGCTGCTGCAGCAGTTTGGGGAACTGAAGTACGTCCGTGTGGTTTTGCACCACGATACCGAGCACTCTAAAGGTAACCACCACCCAGGAGTCTTGTGCTCTTCATGCTCCAAAAGGCTTGGACTCTGCCAGGGCCAAAAAGACACCTATCCCACCTTGCCTCAGCCTGGCCCACCCCCAGCCAACGAGGGGGTCATACTGGCCCCACACCCACTTCTTTGGTGGGGGCCAGCTTGATTTCCTCCGGAGCGGGTGAGGAGGGAGATGTGGGCAAGTTGACGTAGGGGAGACGAGCCATGTGCTAGGGGTTATTAGGTCGCCTCAGTGGGTGGGTGCCATGGGGGAGCTGCCCGGGGAACTCAAGACCACATCAAGGGCATCGGGAGCCTGCGGGCCTCCTCGGGCAGCAAAACCCTTTAACTTTGGTCTCCAGGCTCTCCACTAGTTGTCTCTCTCTTACTTATTTGTTCTCTTTTTTCGCTACACCTCAGCTCACACCCTTCTCTTTCAAGCTAGCCCTCTAACAGGCTAGCACTTCACTCATGGCTCTTCTATCTTGGATCAAGCCATGGTTCATGCCTTTTCCTCTGCATGGAGCCCTCCACCCCACCCTCCAAAACTGACCAGATCACATCCTTCCCCACCTTCAAAGCCCTCTTAAAAATCTAGCTCGCTCACCACTTCCCTGCTCTTTCTCCCTGCCAGCCACCTTTGCCCTCACGGGTGTCTGGTCAATATTATTTTCTGGCTTTTGTTTTTACCACAAAGCACGTGTTCACTTGGCATTGTGGATAGAAAATTGTCGGGGAATTAGAAGCCGTCCTTCCGACCATGGCCAACTTGTCCGTCCGGATAGGGCCCACGGACGTGTTGTCAGATGAAGCGTCTGTGCTCACGCTCGCGGGCACCGGACGGGGGTGCGAACTCTAGCGCCCGTTCTCCTTAACCCTGGGTTTGTCAAGAACGTAACCGCCGTGGTACAGGAGAACCAAGTGAATTGCATGCTGGGCTCTTGCGTCCGCTTCCCTCTACCAGTAGATTGACACTTCTGGAGGTCTGTGACTGGTCTTTTCACTTCTGTTGTATGTTCCCAAGCGTTAGTACAGTACCTTGGCACTCATTTGAGAAGGTGCTAGTCATTGGTGTTGATGGGAGTGGGAGGCGAAGGAATCCCGGCTTCTGTCCACTTGGGCCCTGGTAGGGTTGCTTGTTGGCATGGTTGCCTAAGCCAACTGGGAACTGAGATTTCACTCAGTGTGTGTGCTCTCTCTTTCTCTCCCGCCACTCTTTGTCTCTGTGTCTCTCTCCCCAGGCTGTGCTTTTGCCCAGTTCTTTACTCAAGAAGCCACCCAGAAATGCCTGGAAGCTGCCAGGGAGGATGCGAAGGTGAGGCAGGATTTTGCTTGGGTCTCTAACCGGTGTCACAGTGTCTCTTAGTGGCAGCAAGCAGCTATGGATTGCACTATTAGCATGCTCAGGGTACTAACTCACTTTGAGTGAGCTGCTTACTAGGGGTACAGCCTCACAGGGAAGAACTAAACAATTGCCCGGCTACCGTCTGCCCTGTAGACTTCACGCCAGGCACCCCCTAGGTAGTTAGATAGAATTGTGATTGTCCTGACAGTCCTAAAGTATCACTGGCCCCTGGCTACATTTGATCCCAGGCTGAGTTTCCAGCTTCTTGTTCACACTCCTCCTTTTTTTTTTTGTTTGTTCTTTTTTTTAAAATAATATTTGCTAAGCGCTTACTTTATGCCAGGCACTGGACTAAGCACTGGGCTAGATAGAAGTTAAGTTGGACACAGTCCCTTGTCCCCCATAGGGCTAAGAGTCTTAATCCCCATTTATAGATGAAGTAACCGAGGCACAGAGAAGTGAAGTGACTTGCCCCTGGTCAAACAGCAGACAAGTGGTGGAGTCGGGATTAGAACCCAGGGCTTTTGGGCTCCCAAGCCCTGTTCTATCCACTAGGCCACACTGCTTCTCAGTTCTCGTGACCTCATCAGGGTTTTGCTCTGAGGAAAGCGGTTCTCCCCCAGCACAACTGTCTCTGGTGTTCTCCCACCCTGGGGCGCCTCTTCACACCCGCAGTCATTAGCTTTTGGAAAAGTGGATTTGATTGTTTTTCACGGCAGGATGGAGGGCTGAAACTGGATGGCCGGAAGCTCAAGGTGGACCTGGCGGTGAGCCGGGACGAAGCTGAAAAACTGCGCAGCAAGAAGGTGAAGAAACCGACAGGAACCCGGAACCTCTACCTGGCCAGAGAAGGCTGTGAGTTGGGGCAGGGATGGGGCGGGGCCTCAGCTCACACCGAGGGCAGGATCTTGCCCTTACTGGGCATTCAGGACTCGGCCGAAACCCTGCCCTCCCAAGCGTTGGCCAGCGGCAGGAGTCTCATTAGGTTGTAGGACCGGGGGACCATTTGTACGTGCACTGAGCACTCGTTACAACAGACAGCCCTGCTGCGGGTCCAATGGGAAGAGCACTGCTTTGGAAATAGGAGATCTGGATTCAAGTCCCGGTTCTGTCAGTAGCTGACCAACATGGGAGAAGACGGCACATGCATTTCAGTGTGCTGCATCCCTGCCCTCCTTCCCACCTGCTGCTGTCCGTGCCCAGATGGGGATGAGAGAGTACGCATGACCCCGATGCCAACTGCTAATAGTGTTATTAATTCCTTTGCTTATGCTCTTGGGCCTCATCAGGATTGAGGTTTGACCTGGTGGGAGACATCATCATTGTTAAACTGAGTATTTTTAATGGTTTTATACACCCGCTTATCGAGGTTGATCACAGTAGCCGCAACCTAGGTCACACTGAAGACCCTGGGACTCGGAAAATTTCATGTGCCCAACCCAAATCTTTCAGCAGAGCAATAGACATTTCAGCAGGAAGAGCCAACCGATTCTCAACTAGGTGCTAATTTTCCAAGATTGCAGTTTGTATGGGCCCTTGGTTTATTCTCCCCGCCCCCCCCCCCCCCTTTCTGCCTGCCTTTCAGCCATTTCCCTTTTTAGTACCTCTGTCCAAGAGGAGGCAGGGGAGGTGAAATTCTCATTGGTCTCTGCTTTTGACTTGTAGTTTTGGTAAAGGGATGGTCAGGGAGGAGGAGGAGGAGGAGGTTAGAGCTGAAAACTAAAATGGGATTTGGGAATTAGCCATGGATTTCCATTATTGATGGAGACTGGAGTTTAGACAGTGGTTTCCATGGAAAATGGAAATCTACAGGTAATCCTCAGATCCGTTTTAGAGTCAAAACTTTTCTTGTGTGCTCACTTTTGAGATGTCTTCAATCAAGTTGTGACTGTCCATTCTAGAGAAAAAATGGCTATAAATGCAAAACCTTTTTCAGCCTGGAATTTTTGTGACCCCCATTCTTCTGCCTAGTCATCCAGGCTTGTTTGTATCACGTTTTTTGACTGTTTTCCAGTCAGGAAATTTCTGTGGCTCTGGTTGCGTTCCTAACTATTTATTGAGTGTTACTTTGTGCAGAGCACTGTACTAAGGGCTTGGGAAAACTCAGTACAGTCTATTTGGACAGCGCAATTCCTGCCCTTAAGGAGCTGACAGTTTACAGAGGGAGAGGGAGACGTTAAAATAAATTATGGGTAGGGGAAATAGTAGAGTATAAGGATACGAACAGAAGTGCTGTGGGACTAGGGTGAGTCCTTCCTTCCTTGTCTGAATGGGGCCTCCAGCTCCGAATCTTCTGGAGAAGTCAGCCTATCTAATAGGTAGGATGCGCTGCTTTGTCCAGGATTCTCCTGGCACTTTTCATGAGCATGAACTTCCCCATGTGAAAGCAGCAACCCCAGTGATTTGAGGATTCGGTGAGCTCAGGGCCTGGGCAACCCCGTATCTTGTCCTTGGCCTCCTTGGCCTCCTTGCCTCCTGGCCAACCGGGCCTCCTATGCATGGGCTTGTACTGCTCAGGTCACATCGATCCTGTGGTGGGCCTGTTAATTGCTATCAGTGGGGCCTAGTGGAAAGAGCCCAGCCCAGGAGTCTGAAGATCTGGGTTCTAATCCTAGATCAGCCACTTTTCATTCATTCAATCGTATTTATTGAGCGCTTACTGTGTGCAGAGCACTGTACTAAGCGCTTGGGAGACAGACAACAAAAAACATGTGGACAGTGACCTGGGCAAATCACTGAAATTCTTGTGTGCCTCCGTTTCCTCGTGTGTAAAATGGGGATTCAATACCTTTTCACCCTTTTACTTAGACTGGGAGCCCCGATTGGGACAGGTTCTCTGTCTGACCTGTACCTGCCCAGAGCTCAGCACAGTGCTCAGCATAGGGAAGGGCTTAGTAAACACCACAATTATGATTTATTTCTGCAGTGATCCGCGCTGGGACAAAAGCTGCTGAGGGCCTGAGCGCCACTGATCTCGCCAAGAGAACGCGGGTGAGTGTGCCAGAGCCAAGCATCATCTTCTACAAAATCATTTCTACTATCTCTACCACTGTCATTTATTAAGACAGAGAGCTCACTGCAGGCAGGGAACCTGTCTACCAACTCTCTTGTACTCTCCCAAGTGCGTAGTACAGTGCTCTGCGTGCTGGAAACTCTCAATAAATTCCATTGATTGATTAAGAGCTTGCTGTGTACAAATCACTCTTAGGAGTGGAGAGAATTACAGGGAAGTTCTTTCACAAGTGGTCTCTGTCTGCCCCACAGCTGAAGTCAGGGATGATAGGCAGCTAGAAAAAAAGACAGGCGTTAACAGCAAAGACAAATTAATCAATCAGTCGTATTTACTGAGCACTTACTGTGTGCAGAGCACTGTTCTAAATACCTGGGAGAGTTCAACACAACAATAGAACAGATGTATTCTCTGCCCTAATCAAAAATATCAGGATCGAACAAAGATCAGTTCTGGAATATCTGGAAAATCCCCAGACTCGTCATGCCTCCAGAAGCCTCCGTAGCAAACTGCAGTCAGTCAGTCATATTTAATGAACACTTACTGTGCGCAGAGCACTCTGCTAAGCACTAGGGAGGGTACAATAGAGCTGGTAGACAGGTTCCCTGCGCACGAGCTTACAGACGTGTTCCCTGCCTATAAGGAGCGTACACCAGGTCACGTGGTGGCCTTCGTTTTCTCTTTCTTTCCTGGGTGACTTGCAAATACCCTGTCGCTTCCCAAGAGCGTGAGTCTTGTTTGGTGGAAGGGTGGTCTGCACAAACAGCTGTTCCCTAAAGAGCTATTGCCCAGAAGGACAAAACTAGAGAAGAAGCATGCCCTAATGGTTAGAGTCTGAGCCTGGGAGCCAGGCTCTGCCACTTGTCTGCTGCATGACCCTGACAGATGACTTCCCTTCTCTGTGCCTCAGCCATCTCATTTGTAAAATGGGGATTAAGACTGTGAGCCCCACATGGGACGTGGTCTCTGTCCAACGTGATTATCTTGCACCTACCTCAGCACTTAGCACAGTGCCTAGTGCACAAAAAACACGTAACATAAAGGACTCCTGGGAGAAGCCTCTTGTACAGGCCTCATTTGCTGTCGAGCGATAACCATAATGGCCGACATCGTGTGGGAACGTAAGATGGCCACAGCCTCTCCTCTCTCAGAAGCCCCCTCCTTTTGGAACGAGACTCACACAGACTGGCTTGGATGCGAGCCCACAAATGCAACCGTTACCCAAACCATCGTTGAACAAAACCGTGAAATTAACGAACGGGTCGACTAAAGGAGCCACGTCACCTTTGCCTGGAACCAGCCGCGTTGCTTCTGACAGCGTTTCTGGTGACCAGCTGCTGAGCCCCCTTTGCCAGGTCCCCACAGGAGCAATGCCAAAAAGGTGAGAGAGCCGGGGCCGGCACTCTTATTTTCTACTACCCTGCTGGCCAGCTTGAAACCCCAGGATAATAATAATACATGATTTTGGTACTTCTTAAAGTGCTTATTAGGTGCCAAGTACTATTCTGAGCGGTGGGGTAGGTACAAGTTAGTTTGGATACAATCCCTGTCCTACATGGAGCTCACACTCTTAATCCCCAATTCACAGGTGAGGTAACTGAGGCCTAGAGAAGTTAGGTGACTCGCCTAAGGTCACACAGCAGACATGTGGCGGAGCCAGGATTGGAAGCCAGGTCCTTCTGACTCCCAGGCTTGGGCTCGATCCATTAAGCCACACTGCTTCAGTTGTCCTATAATGTGGGGGGCCTGGCTATTGACGACCCCCCCACGCCAAGGAAAGCGCGTTTCAGCAGGCAAGTGCCCCTTGACCCCACCTGCCTGCCTCACTTGTACAATCCTGAGCACTGCCTAGGTGAGTGCATGTTGTCGGAAGACCGTCTCAATCCCCCCAAGCGTGGCTTTAAAATGAGTGTCGCTCCCCACCCTGCCCCACCCTCCATCTCATCAGTTCAGCCTGAGGCATCAGTGAGCGGTTCACCGGGCTGGGGTGGCGGGAGAGGAGACCGGGCTCCTCTGTCCCCTCAGCTCCGGGGCCGAACCCGCTCCCTCCCACCCGCCTGCTGTTTGAACTGAAGAGACTTTTTTTTTTTCATCCTTCCAGTTTGAGGAGCTGAAGTACCAGAAGCTAAAGGACCAGAACATCTTTGTCTCCAAGACCAGGCTCTGCCTCCACAATCTCCCGAAGGCGGTGGATGACCAACAGCTCCGGAAGCTGCTGCTCAGGGCGGCTGGTGGGGGCCGGGCTGTGCACATCAAGGAGGTGAGAGCGCTTTCCATCACTGGTGGGCAGTTCAGCCCCAGGCAGCGGGCAGTGAAGCAGAGCACAGCAAGAGGGGAATTTCACCGAGCTTCAGTCTTCATCATGCAAGGGTTAGACCTGCAGTTCCCCGATATCTTGGGGATTTCCTTGGGCATCAAACTCAGTTGGGCCTCAATAATAATAATAATAATGATGGCGTTTATTAAGTGCTTACTATGTGCAAAGCACTGTTCTAAGCACTGGGGAGGTTACAAGGTGATCAGGTTGTCCCACGGGGGGCTCACAGTCTTAACCCCCATTTTATAGATAAGGTAACTGAGGCCCAGAGAAGTGAAGTGACTTGCCCGAAGTCACACAGCTGACAATTGGCGGAGTCGGGATTTGAAACCATGACCTCTGACTCCAAAGCCTGTGCTCTTTCCACTGAGCCACGCTGCTTCTGCCCTGATAGGGTTCTCCAGAATTCACCCAGTTCTGCCATAGTTTTCAGGATGGGTCTCGGCTAGAACGTGAGTAGGGAATTGGGAAATGCTCTCCAAGCACTGTGACTCTGGGCTCGGCGGGCCATCGGGTTCAAGGCCTGGCTTCTGTGCACATAGTTGGGAATCAGGTCAGTGCCGTGGGGCTAGTTTTTCTCAATGGAAGGGTTCACTGGAGGGCAGTCCTCACTCTCTAGAACCGAATGCACTGGTTTTTGTACCTGAGAGCGTAATCTGCAGTCAGCCCTTTGCCGTGGGGATTTTACTACCAGCCTTGCTTCTTCCTTGCAGTTAGGATCTGATGCAGTTAATCCATCAGTGGTGTTCTTGAGTGCTTACTCCAGAGAAGGAGCTTGCCGTCCAAGGGGAGAATAGAATCGTGGGGTCTCTCAACCAAGCTAGAAAATCATGCAGAAGGCAGGGCCACACCAGCGTCTCCAGCTTTGACTTTATTGTTTGGAGAAGTCGTGTGGCTTACGAGGTGGTGGGGACCAGCCCTCATTATCAGGTGCTTCTAAATGCCAAGTAGCCCCCTTCTCCTGGCACAGAAGTTGCTGAACAGGAGATTTTAGCTGACTCAGGGTCTGAGCTGATGAACACCCCAGAAGGAGGAGTCTATTTCTTTTCTCTCATGGACTTCTTAGGCCTCTTCTGGAGTCTGGCAAGCCCTTCCCCAATTCTGCTCCTCTCTGGGTCCTCCTTTAAAGACCTCCTTCTCCGAGACTTTTATGAACCCAGGAGAAGCCCCTAGAGCCATTAGCTCCCTTTCCAGCCTCCGGGAAGTCAAACTATGTAATCTAAGACCTGTAACACAGCAAAGACACCCAATGCAGCTATCATAAGTAGCTGTTATCTGTCCTCTCCTTACCATCCGCACTCCATTGTCTTTCTGGAAAGCAGCATGGAAAGACCTCAGGCCTGGAAGCCAGAGGACCTGGATTCCAATTCCAGCCCTACCACTTACCTGCTTGAGACCCTGAGCAAGTCACTTCACTTTTCTTTGCCTAAGTTTCCTCACATGTAAAATGAGGATTTTAGACCTGTTCTCCCTCCTACTTAGACTGTGAGCCCCATGTTGGTTAATGACTGTGTCAAATCTATCTTGCTACCCCAGCGCTTAGTACAGTGCTTGATGCATAGTAAGTGCTGAACAAATACCACAGTTGTTATTAGTTACCAATATTATTGCAATATCATATCCTTATTTTTGTGTCTATTTAGAATGTCGACTCCCAGGAGGGCAAGCCCTTGTGTGTTTATAAGGGCTAATACAGAGCTAGGATCTAGTATTTGCAGGATTGGAGAATGGTTCCTCCACCTCAAGATTCTGGATTCCTGTGGCTCGGAGAATCTGTGGGAGCGGTTGGGGTGCCTTATTGAAGGCACATCTTTTCCAAGAGGCCTTCCCTGACTAAGCCCTCATTTCTTCTTTTCCCACTTCCTTCTGCATCGCCTTGATTTGCTTCCGTCATTCACCCCTCCCTCAGGCCCGTAGCACTTATGTACATATCCATAATCTGATTTATGCATCTCCCCCTCTAGACTGTGAGCTCGTTGTGAGCAGGGAATGTCTCTACCAGTTCTGTTATATTGTTCCTCTCCCAAGCGCTTAGGACAATGCTCTGCACACAGGAAGCGCTCAATAAAAATGACTGATGGGTGCCAGAGGACTTGCCGGAATCAGGGAGGTACCTGGAAGCCCGCTCTTCTGCCCCGTGCCAACCCCATGTTTTATCTCCCTGTTTTCCTCCACAGTGTCGGGTGATGAGGGACCTGAAGGGCGCCGCAGGGAATCACAAGGGTCAGTCTCTGGGTTACGCCTTTGTGGAGTTCCAGGAGCATGAGCACGCACTGGCAGCCCTGCGCTACACCAACAACAACCCAGATATCTTTGGGCCCCAGAAGGTAAGGGGCTACCCCCGGAGGGGTGCTCTGCCTTGTACCCTCTTATGGCAGAAAGGGGATGTGGGTTCTTGTGCCCTGCGGGTGGCCGGAATCACCAAACTGCCACTGAGGGGGAGCAGGGACTGGTTGGACGGCTTTTCCAGAATCTAGCGGCCAGGTCCGGAATGGCTGGACTTCCAAGAGCTCCAGATTTCAGGCTGCTCCCCTGTAGAACAGTGTTTTGTCCTCCAGTGTGTTTGGGAGAGGATCCTTCAGTGGAAATGATGGAGAGGCTCGGAATAGCAATTCTTACCAGAAAAGTAGCATGTTTAGAAGAGGTGCAAGATTGTCTAAAGTAAGCAAGAAAGCCAACAGACTTCCCTTATCAATGGTATTTATTGAGCACTTTCTCTGTGCAGAGCACTGTACTAAGCACCCGGGAGAATAGAATACACCACTTAGCCAGATACCTGTGTTTGGGTTGGGTAGCGCACAGGATGCTGGGATCACGGGCTGGGAAGCACTGCCCGAAATCGTCGGAGTCGGAGTGTGTACCCCACATGGCTGTCCAGCTGGCTCTCCCTGGGTTAGTGCCTGTAACATAATCCCTAGAGGGGCTATATGATCCAGAGAAAGGGTATCACACCACTTCCAGAGGACTTGACTACGGAGGAACGTCTTGGATGTGGCCACATGTTGACCCCTCCCCCCACCTCCAGCCGAAACAGAAACAGGGATCTGCACCTTTTTTTCTGGAGCACTAAAAGGGAGCAGTCATCCTCTCCCTGGCT
The DNA here is from genome assembly GCF_015852505.1 of Tachyglossus aculeatus. Lineage (NCBI taxonomy): Eukaryota > Metazoa > Chordata > Mammalia > Monotremata > Tachyglossidae > Tachyglossus > Tachyglossus aculeatus. The sequence goes on along the minus strand of NC_052075.1, from coordinate 42,865,483 downwards.
GAGTCTGGTCCTTGGCATGGGCACACAAACTCCTGGCTGGGGAGTGGATCTGTGGAGGAGATCAAAATGACTCCGTGCCAATCTGCCAGTCACCAAAACCTTGTACCCACCTCAAGGTGCCCTTTGGTAAGGTTTCCTCCTCAAAGGCCAGGATTCGGCTTCCTCAACTGGCCAAGGAGCCAACTGCCCAAGCTTTAGGTCCTCCTATAGCTCCCACCCAGGAGAGGAGGCCACTGGGGCAGCCTTGATGTGGGGCGAGGTCCTGGTGAAATAACACCCTTCCTTCCTCCACCATTCCAGCAAGGTGTGGCAGTGAACCTGCCAGTGCCTTGCTGCCTTCCTCTTCTACCCCAGAGACTAGTCGCAGCCTCTCAACATCTTTCCTTGGCACTTGGGTGGAGGGGCCGGGGACAGGACAGGACAGAGGGTGGAGCGAGGACGGCCTGGTGGGAGAGAGAGACATGATTGTTCCATCAGAGGCATATTGGGGATGAACTAACTCCAGAACGGGCCCAATGTACCCACCCTGATAGGGTCTTGAGTTTGTGGCTTAATGTGCCTTTTGGAATCCCTCTGTTGCAGAGACCGATAGTGGAGTTCTCCCTCGAAGACAGCCGGAAACTGAAGGTGAAGGAGATGCGGGCAGCACGCAACCTGGTATGGTTCTCAACAGCTCTTCGGTCTCATCTTGGAATTGATTTAAAGATTCTGGCATTCGTGGGCTCTTGCCCGGCCGAGCCCTGGGACTCAGGATCTCTGTCGAATGAAAATGGTGGTTTTGAAGTGGTGGGATGTCCTTTACTCACACAGCCCCTCTCCCCTGTTAGTACAGATCCCCGAGAGTCACCTTTAGATGGAGGCCTGGAGCCCATGTGGAAGCGCTCCGAGAATTAGACAAGTCACCGAGGCCCTCTGCCTTGTGTTGGGATCACATTTCCATTCCTTGGGGTAATCCCAGGTGTTAACAACCAACGAAGCAGCGTAGCCTAGTGGATAGAGCACGGGCCTGTGAGCCCAATTTGTACTTCCCAAGCGCTTAGTACAGTGCTCTGCACACAGTAAGCACTCAATAAATACGATTGATGATGATGATGATGAGTCAGAAGGATTTGGGTTCTAATCCTGCCTCTGCTGCTTTGCTGTGTTGACCTCGGGCAAGTCACTTCACTTCTTTGGGCCTCAGTTACCACATCTGGAAAATAAGGATGAAGACGGTGAGCCCCAGGTGGGACATGGATTGTACCTAACCTATGTTGCATCTACCCCAGCACTTAGTACAGTGCTTGTCACATAGTAAGCGCTTAACAAAGACCATTAAAAAAGACGGAATTTGAGTTAGTTTTTGCCCTCGCCTCTGAGTCCTTTCCCAGCATTTGAAAGCGGACGGACTGTTTACCTTGACTTCCTCAAGTCCGTGTGCCAGTGGGCAGGAGAGGGAGGTAGGGAAGGGCACCCCCAGGGCACCGTGGAGAAGCCAAGGTCTGAGCATTTGTCTGCGGGGCATAGGGGACTTGGCAAGGATGTGACTGCAGATGGGTCAGTCCCAGAGAGCGCATGTGTAACAAGGTGGATTTGTTTTGAGGAACTGTGCTCTGAGCTTCGGAAAAGACCCACTTTCCAAAGCCTGGCCTGAGATCTGTGGAGTTAGCGCTGACTCTCCTACCTAGCACTAGGCCCCATCACTCATTTTCCAGTGTCTGGTCATTTGCTGATTCTACTGGCCCCGAACTGGTGAGATTGATAGCCTTCACTAGCTCTTGCAGTAAAAGCCCTCTTGACAACAATTTTGAGAATGTAAATGGGACCTGTATTTGCCAGGAGACCAGGTATCTTTCTTTCTAGGTATCTCAGTGGGTGGTAATCCAAACCTAACAATGGAAGTGAAAGTCTATTGCCTAAGGTCAGCCTTGGGAGCGCCAGCTTTACATGGTGAGGTCAGGTGTGAACTGGGGATGGGCAGAGAGTGGGAAGTAAATTCAGCGGAAAGGGGGGAGAAGGGAAGAGGGGACTTACCCTCCACTCTCAAGCCTTCACCACCATCTTTTGCCACCCCGCCGCTGCCAAGCAACAATGGCTATGGCCTTGGGCTGGACAGGGCACCCATGTGCGGATGGCGTAGAAGAGGGCAGCGACTCCAAGCTTGTAAGGGGGGCAGAGGCCATGCGAACCAGTCCGAGGGGGTTTAACCAGCTACTGCAGTCCCATGAAGTCCCGACACCAACTGGATCCATGGAGGAGGCTGGGGCGAGAGGAGCCTCTAACCGGGCCACAGAACTTGGGTATTGGGCCGGGTTGGGAAATCGTCGGCCCGCCCACATCAGGCAGCAGTGGAAGCGGGTAGTATTATCAGCTCCATTTCTGGCCCCTTCTCAGCTCCAAGGGTTGGAGTGGGGCTGGCTTCGGCTTCCCGTCCCTCTGAGAAGGCCACTGGTGACTCTGTGTGACCCTTCCTGCTGATCTAGTGGAGTCAGGACCCCTCTGGCCAGCCTCTCTTCCTCCAGTGGAATCTTAGAACATCCTCCCTTCACCCTGATTTCAACAAGAGAGGATGGAGTGAAGAAAAGGCCCAGATTTTTGTGTCTCAATCCTCTGAGGGAGCTGTAGTACATGCAGAGGGTCTGTCATCGCCTTCCTATCCATGACTGCTGGGAAAGACTTGGGCTTTAACTCTTCTTGGCTCCCCCTTCCAGTTCTCAGCTATTTTTTAGGATTTCTTCTGGTCCTATCCACCTTTCAGAAGGACCCCGATTTTTTTTTTTTAATTTTTCTGGTATTTTTAAAGTGCTTACTCTGTGCCAGACATACTAAATGCCGGGGTAGATGCAAGCAAATCAGGGTGTACGTAGTTCCTGTCTCTCATGGGGCTCCAAGTCTTCATTCCCATTTTACAGATGAGGAAACTGCCATAGGGAATTGAAATGACTCACCCAAGGTCACACAGCAGGCGTGGCACAGCCGGGATTAGGACCCAGGTCCTTCTGAATCCCAGGCCCGTGCTCTATTCACTAGGCCACACGGCTCACTTTTGGAATCCATCTTCTTTCTGGGCAGGCTTTGAGCCGTCACATCTTGCGTAGAAAGCATGAGGGAAATCTCTGATGTCCCTTTTTTGTGTCTGCAGCAAAAAAAGAAATCCAAACCAGCAGCAGATGCATTCCGGAAGGAGCAGCGGAATCCCGGGAAAGGCAAATGGCAGAAGGCCGCTGGGAGACACACCAAAGGGCCCAATATTCCGTCCCCCAACACTCCCTCGCCAGCGCCCAAAGGGGCGGCGCAGTCCACTTCCTGGGCAGGTTTTCAGACGAAGCCGGAGGTGGAGCAAGTGGAACTGCCAGACGGGAAGAAGCGGAGAAAAGTTCTGATGCGCCCCTCACACCGAGGGCCAAAAATCAGGTGGGAAGCAGCTCAGGAGGCGTTCGCGAGAGGCTAACCTTTTCTCTGCAGGCAACTAAAGTTTACCCAAAGGCCATTCAAATAGTTTTTGACCCTCCAAGCCCTAGCTAGCTTTTCCGTCGTTCACCTTGTGGGGTTCAGTTGAAAGGACTCCCCAGTCATTTGCCAGCCAGGTCTAAGAAGGTTGAAAACATAAAGCCCCACCCCTGACCATTGTGGGTTGTGTAGGGTTGGAGCCCTGTTAGATCGGGTTCCTGGGTTCGGTGATCCCTGACTCTGTTGCACGTCTTCTGCACAATGGTGTCGAGAGTTGCAGAGCCCATTGGGAAAAGCCCGGAGACTCTCCTCACAGCGCTTCAGTATTGAATTGACCCTGCTGCCTCAGGTTTCCCGTCATGCATGAAATGGACCTTAGAAGGGGTAGAGTCACTAGTGCTGTTTGGAACACAAGAGGCATTAGATGAAGGGCCCAAGATACAGATGGAGCAAAAAGTTCAGCCTTTCTGAGATGAGGGAGAGAAAGGTGCACTTTTCCAAGACAGAAGCAGCGTAGCCAAGTGGATAGAGCACGGGCTTGGGAGTCGGAAGGACTTGCATTCTAATTTCAACTCCTCCACTTGTCTGCAGTGTGATTTTGGGCAAGTCACATAACTTCTCAGTGCCTCAGTTCCCTCATCCGTGAAACGGGGATTAAGACTGTGAGCTCCATGTGGGACATGGACTGTGTCCAACCTGATTAGCTTTTATCTACCCCAGCAGTTAGTACAGTGCCTGGCATATAGTGCCTAACAATTACCATCAAAAGGAAAAAAAAAAGACGACGAGTGGTAGGCACGCAGAGATGAGACTGCAGGTTCTTGGTTCGATTTCCACTTCTTCGATCAGCTCTGTAAGGGTCAAAAAAAAGAAGACGTTTCGCTAAGTGACTCTAGCTACTAGGAGGTAGATTCCTGGCCTACTCTCCGGGGCCACCAAGAAGGAACGCACCGTGACCTAGAGATGGCCTGTTATATTGTACTCTCCCAAGCGCTTAGTACAGTGCTGTGCACACAGTAAGTGCTCAGTAAGTACGATTGACTGACTATTTGTGATTGTGATATTTATTGCTGAATTGTACTTTCCAAGCGCTTAGTACTATGTTCTGCACACAGTAAGCGCTTAGTAAATATGATTGAATCAATGATTGATTCCAGGTTACGGGACAAGGGCAAGATGAAGCCTCTTCCTCCCGCAAAACCCCAGAAGAACCAGCGGCAGCAGGAAAAACAGAGAGCAAAGAAACAGAGAGCATTGCCCTCCCAGGTGAGAAAAATGGAATTGGCTACTTCCAGGGCAGAGCCCCTCTTTATTGGTGGGTGGGTGGGCGGTCACGGGAGTTGTGGTGCCTTGGGCGCTGAGCACGGAGCAGGGGATGTCCTGACCACTCTTGTGAGATGAAGAGGCCGTGATTTCTTCACCCAGTGCCAGGGGGATTCCTTTCTATTAGGCTGGGTTGGAAGGGAGGGGAGTGAAGGTTCCATGATGAATCAGGCCCAAGGGCTCCTTGCTGAGAAGTAGTCACCACTTTTCTCCAGTTTTCCCCATGCAGACCCTTCTCCTCTACTGGTCGTTGATTACTGCAGAAACCGCTTTCTGGGAGGCTTTCTGGGGGGCATGTGCTCTTGTACAGTGCGTAGTCTGGGAGGGCGGTGAGATTTGGGCCTTCAGATTAATTTCTCTCTCCACTTTCCGTCCTCCATCTACTGTAGGTGCCTAGGAGAAAGGCCAAGGGTAACCAATCAGAAGCCCGTTTCAACCAGCTGGTGGAGCAGTACAAGCGAAAAATATTAGGGAACCCAAAGGCGGCCCTGGGAAAGAAGAGCAAATGGTTCGACAGCTAACTGACTCCCCAAGGCCGGAATGGAGAGGACTGTGCCCACCCACTTTCAGGCTCTGTGCCCCGGTGCTCGGTGTAGAGACCTTTTGCATCTTTCCCGTTGGGAAGAAAAATGACTGACTGACGGGACCATGTCGAAAGGGCCCCTTTGCCAAGCCTCCCCTCACCTGCCACGTTACCTTGAACTGGGCAGTCCTGAACTTCAGCCCCGCTCTCTTGGTCTGGTTGGGCAGCCCCAGAGCAAAAGTCCGGAGGACTCCGATGCTTCATGTATTAATTATCCCCAGGGCTGTGGGGCTTTGTCAATTGAGTCCGGCTTTAGTCTTGTCTCGTGAGCGGAAACCACTGTAAAAACTGTGCTTGGAGGCTGCTTTTTCAGAGGTGCACTTTGATAAACATCCTGCTTCAAGAAAGTCACCCTTGGCTTCTATTTTAAAGAACCACAGTATCTCACACGCTCAACTCACCTTACTGTTGTAGCATATATTATTTAAAGCACCAGCCATGACGTTACTGTTCAGTACCTACCCATTTCCACCTCCCAGGTTTGTAGGCTGAGGTGGTTTTGGTATTCTTGGCTCTCGTTTGCTCTATCCTGGTGGTTGGTTCTAATAACCACATGAATTTCCTTAACACTGACAGTGCAGGCGATTAGGGTAGGCACTGCCCATCCCAGCCAGTTGGCCTTCATCTTTAGTTGGCCTTTATGGACCACAACAGGATTCTACAGTCAGTGCTGTCCCTACTCAGAGGAGTTAAGTCCTGCCCTCCCCAGGCTGAAAAAAACTGAGCAGAAAAGCCAGGTGAGTGGAAACAGATATTTTGATTTATGCACAATAAATACAATACTGGCCTCTTAAAAATGTGCCACACCCTCACCTAAAGAAATAACACCGAGCCACCCCATTATTTTGCAAGTCTAAACCACGTGACTTTTCCCTTGCTCTTTACCTTAAGCCTTCAGATTTAGCAGACTTCCCAGGCATAATCTGGCTGTGGGTGGAGTTTGCCCTTCATCGTAGCCGGACCCTAGATCCACGGCCCTAAAAAGTTTTTCTTTCCTTGATATGGGTAGGCCTGGTTACCCCTTCTTCCCTGGATTTTTTTGGCTTTTGGAGATCTGAGGGGCAGTCCCTCTCTGAGGGCCAAGTTCCAATACCTGATTCTTAGACTGTAAACTCCTTACAGGCAGGGATTGTGCCTATCAACTCTCTTGTATTGTGCTCTCTCAAGCGCTAGTACAGTGCTCTGCACACAGTAAGTGCTCAATAAATACCATCGATTGATTGATTTCCCTTTAATACGTCTTCTTTGACACCTTTTCTTATGGTGTCTCCCAGTAATCCATCACGGACCTTTCATCTGTGAATTTATAGAAACCCTCTTTGAACTTGGTAATATTTTTACCCGCAAAATTTCCTGTGGTAATGAATTCCAAACAGAAATGTCAGCTGAATTCTGATATTCTAATAATTGTGTGCATCTCCTATCACTAAAAGATGCACGTTTCCTTTCACCCTTCTTATGCTAATCGACTCATTCTCCCAAATAAGTGCTTCTCATCTGTATTATGCACATCTCATTACACCCTGAATGAATTTGCATATCCAGTGTCTTTGCATCCTGAAACTATGAGCATTTCATTACAGTGCCAGCAAGACAATGTACTGAAACTATTAATATGCCCGTCTCACAGTATATTATATTCCTCTTAATTATGCCTTAATAAATGTGCCCATTGCATTGTGACTGAAAGCCTTGAAACTCCTATTGCACCCTATTTTATACATTTTATTATATCCCAGGATTACACTGCTAATGACTGGATACATTTTCATTGAGAGTGTAATGAAGAGCCCAGGTCTGAGATGTAGGGAAATGTGCATATTTTTCAGGGTGATTTGAGATACATGTAATTAGGACATAAGTAGGTGATAATTTGAATGTAATGCACCTGCTTGTTTAGATACTGATAGGCACTTGCAGTAATTATGGGTAGATAAATTATTTTATGTATATAATATATTGAGACAGCTCTGCCACTTGTCTGCTGTGTGACCTTGGGCAAGTCACTTCAATTCTCTGTGTCTCTGTTACCTCATCTGTAGAATGGAGGTTAATACTGTGAGCCCCATGTAAGACACGGACTATGTCCAACACGATTAGCTTGTATTTACCTCAGTGCTTAGTACAATGCCTGGCACATAGTAAGGGCTTAATAAATTCCATAAAATTTTAAAAAAGAGAGAGATCTTGTGTGAAGGAGACATCACTGATGGCTGAAAAGGCCATTGTTTGACAACAATCTACCACATTACATAATGCACACATTAAGTGTGTCACCTGATGTGCTGCTGATGTTTGCTTTCTGCAATGCCTGGAACAGTTTCCAGTTCTGCCTCTTGGTCTCCCGAGACTCCTTAAGTTTCTAAAAAGAGCCAGCCACACCTCTGCCATCCCTCGTTTTCTTGATTGCAACATGCCACCCCGGTCTGTCTGCTGCTTTCGTTCTGGAGTTCTGTTGTCATACCACAGGAAACATCAGTCATTCAATCAGTCATATTTATCAAGTGCTTACGTTGTGCAGAGCACTGAATTAACTGCTTGGGAAAGTACAGTGTAACTGAGTTGGTAGACTTTTTTTGCTCACAACGAGCTTACAATCTTCGTATTCTTTTTTCTGAGACTCTGTTGTCGCTCATGATCACTTGATGCTTTGAGATGTTCAATCAATCATTTATTGAGCGCTTATTGTGTGCAGAGCACTCTTGGGAGAGTACAGTATAACAAAGTTAGTAGACACTTTCCCTGACCACAATGAGTTTACAGTCTAGAGGCGGAGACAGGCATTAATATAAAGAAATAAATTATGGTTATGTATGTTAGTACTGTGGGGCTGAGAGCGGGGTGACTATCAAGTGAAATTTGCTTTCTGAGACCTGTTACCATTAATAAAAAAGCAGTCATTTTAGAAGGTGGTCTTCAAATTCAGGTTCCTCATAGTTGATTCTCTTCCATTCATTTGATTTTCCAAACCTGCACCAAGGTAGCCTGTTCTGAAACCAAAGTTTACAGTGGCCATTCTGAAAACCGTGAATGCCAGTGGAGTGGATTGAAACCTCCCTCCATGATTGTGGATCGCTCCAGTCATTTTTTTTCTAAAGGTATTTGTTAAGTGCTTTCCTATGTTATGCACTAAGCTCTGGGGTAGATACATGCTAATCAGGTTGGACACAGTCCCTGTCCCATATGGGACTCACAGTCTTGATCCCCATTTTGCAGATGAGGTAAATGAGACACAGAGATAACTGGCTCTATCCTCTAAGGCATGCTCATTAGCCACATCGAAGTTAATGTAACCATTCTCTTTGCAGCTAGAGCATAACTTTGATCAGGAGAGTGAGATCGATCGGGAGGCAGTTTATAAGATGCTGCGGCTGTTTACCACTGCAGTAGGTGGCTCAATTAAGTGGGTTCACCCTGAGCACGGAGCTCATTCCATCTGAATTCTCAAAAGAGAAACGCCACTGTCTCATCAGCCCAAGCCAACATGGTAAGAGTGGAGAAGTGTGACAGAAAAATAGCATAATTCAACTTGGAAACGTGTCAAATCACTCATCTGGGAAAAATAGTTCTTTTCCCAGCATTTGGAAGAGCAAGAAAAATCCAGAGTTTAACTGAGGGATAAAGAGGACTTGGTGTTGGTCTGTAGCGGCCAGGAAATGTATTCTCTTTAAGAATGTCTAGTCTGCGTGGACAAGGCCTGGTCTCTCTTAACAACAGCTTTTATTTCCCTTTCCGAGGATTTCTTAATTTAAAAATATTGGTTTTTGCCTTTAAGGGGAGGAATGGGGCTGCTTAGAATTGGAAAGGGACCTTCTGCTTAAAGGCAAAGGCACCCTTAATCACCCTGGAGAGATCAGTGATCAGAGATCAGATCAGCAGGCTGTTTATTTAGCTTCTATTTTATGCAGAGCAATCCTACCCTCAAGGCACTTTCATTCAGTTCAAAGTGAGAATCTTCCCTTCCCTGAGGAAGAAATTTTACACCCTCCCTTGGTATTTAATCACCCTCACTGTCAAGCTTTCTGCTTAAACTAAATTCCCTGTGTGCATCTTTTTGCCTAATTTCTCTTGCTTTGTTCTCTGAAAGTGTAGAACAATTAGCATCCTAGCTCTACAGTAACCCATAACAGATGTGATGCTCTAAGTCAATCAATCAATCAATCAATCATATTTATTGAGCGCTTACTATGTGCAGAGCACTGTACTAAGCGCTTGGGAAGTACAAATTGGCAACACATAGAGACAGTCCCTACCCAACAGTGGGCTCACAGTCTAAAAGGGGGAGACAGAGAACAGAACAAAACATACCAACAAAATAAATTAAATGGGATAGAAATGTACAAGTAAAATAAATAAATAAATAAATAAATAGAGTAATAAATATGTACAACCATATATACATATATATATATATATATATATATATATATATATATGTATGTATATATATACATATATACAGGTGCTGTGGGGAAGGGAAGGAGGGGAAGGGGATAGAAATGTACAAGTAAAATAAATAAATAAATAAATAAATAGAGTAATAAATATGTACAACCATATATACATATATACAGGTGCTGTGGGGAAGGGAAGGAGAGGGGGACGAGGGGGAAGAAGAAGTCCAAATTTCTTAACCCCATCCTCACAAGGGGAGAAACCAAGACTTAAATGATGTGACCATAGTGATTCAGTGGGAAGTTGAGGATAAGACCCAGGAGATCTGGGTTCTCAACCCAACTTCCCAAATTTCAGTGCTGACCTCATGGGCAAGAGATGCGGCAAGGTTTTTCAGAGCACTGTCACCAACCTGCCCCCCAGCCCCTGAGATACGATGAACAGGCTGAGTGCTAGGAAATGGCTGCCATTAGGGAGGAGGGCGTGAAGGAAGGGGCCATGGTGGGGGGGGAAGAAATTCAGTCTTCTGAAAGAGAACTCTTCAGAGACTCTTCACTGAGTTATTTGGAGCCACCTAGTATTACGCTGGTAAGGAATCTGGGGGTGGCCCGCCCGACCTGCATGGATTCATCATCTTTATGCTAAGAAGTCAGAACACCCTCAGCACATTTGTTGGTTCACCGCGTTCTGCCCCTCTTGGCTTTCTCGGCTGGCAGCTGAGTCTGCTCACCAGATGCTTGACTGTAAGTGGGAATGAAGTTCCTGTCCTCTGTCATCCGGCGATTGGGTTCGGTCCTAGGGAAGGTCACCCGGGAGGCTCCATGTTTTTGCCTGTCTGTCTGGAGCAGAGGACCATGTCCAGGAAATCCACATTGCATCCATGTATCCGCCATGGAAGGATAACACAGCTTGGGAGAGGTTTTTTTTTAAATGGTATTTTTTTAATGATATTTAAGCGCTTACTCTCTGCCAGGCACTGGGGTAGATACAAGTAATCAGGTTGGACACAGTCCATGTCCCCCATGGGGCTCACTCTCTTAGTCCCCATTTTACAGATAAGGTAACTCAGGTACAGAAGTAAGTGACTTGCCCTTAGTCATACAGCAGACAAGTGGTGGAGCAAGGATTAAATCCTAGGTCCTGACTCCCATCCTTGTGCTCCGTCCACTAAGCCAAGCTACTTCTCAGTTTCCTTTGGGATTCAACTCCTTGGCAGCCCAGTATTCCACACCAAGTGAGGTGCCTTGGACTTGGTGTCTTCTTGGTGGCACTCATCCTTTCTGAAGGCTGTCTCTTTGGGCACTAGTGACCCCTGGAAGCCATCAAAGAAGCAGGGCTAAAAATCTGATGATATCTTCAGTTAGCATCTTTGTCTTCAGTCATCTTCATTTAGAGGACCAGCATGGCCTAGCTGATAGAGCACGGGCCCAGGAGTCAGAAGGACCTGGGTTCTAATCCTGGCTCCACCACTTGTCTGCTGTGTGACCTTGGACAAGTCATTTCTCTGTGCCTCAGTTCCGTCATCTGTAAAATGGGGATTAAGACTGAGCTCTATGTGGGAAGGGAACTGTGTACAATTATTTTGTATCTACCCCAGCACAGTGGTAGATACAGTGCTTGGCACTTAGTAAGTGCTTAACAAATACCACAATCATCATCTTCATTTTTGCAGGATGGGAAGAAAGGTGTTGGGGTCTGCCAGTCAAGGTAGTGTGGCACGACAGGACGGAGGAATGGTTTCCTGGGTATCTCCTTCCGTTCAGCAGCTGCTTTCATTTTCTCTCTGCACTCTGACTACTCTTTGGACATGCCTCCCCTTGCCCCCCGGATTCCACTGGTCTGGTGTCAAAACCATGTACAGGGGTTGCTGGCAGTAGGCTCATTTGTGCTATTAGGGCTCTTCGCCAACAGGAGACATGGAGATTTCTCATTCTTGTTCAATGTACGGCGATCGTGTGCATTAAAAGAGAGCTGCCGCAATGGCAGAGATCAGAAACCACTCTTCAGGATGGGAGAGCCACGGGGGCGCTGAAACAAAGAAGGGGGACAGAAATGACTCTTCAACAACCTAACCAAATGCAAGTCTTACTCATGTAATTATGAATGGCAGGAAGTCAGTGACTTGTAAACCTTTTGACTTGGTTCCAGAGCCTGAGAACGCTTGATTTGGAGTTCCACTCCTCAGGATTCAGAAAGGCAGCATGCTGGTTAGTTGTGTCTATTTGGTATTTTATCCCCGCGCCAGTTGGCCAAAGTCCTTAGAGTATTTTCTAAGGGAACGGTGATGTAGAAGTGACATTTGAAAATCGGTACTCCCTCGTTATGGGCAGGGAAAGTGTCTGCTATTCTGTTGTATTGTACTCTCCCAAATGCTTACTATTGTGCTCGGCACCTAGCAAGCGCTCAATGAATACCATTGATTGATTCACAAAGACTCATTGAGTAGTTTTCCAAAATGCTGCCAAGACTGCCTCAGTTCTAGACAGATGAACTACCATTAGGGTGGTCGGTTCAGTCCAGTTAGGTTCCACTGCCTGTGGTGATGCTTTGTTGATACAGAGGAAGGGCACTCAAGGTGATCCAAGGGGTTGGAGAGACTTCCATATGAATAAATAGTAGCATTTATTAAATGCTTACAATGGAAGGGCAGATGAAAAAGATTAGGACATCAGTTTTGAAAGGTGAAAGGTGTGAGGAGACGCGGTTGAGGTTTACAAGATTATGGAAGGGGTGGGAGAGGGCAAACCTCAAATCTTACACCACTGCACCTCATACCCCTTTCTGGACTCCAGCAGCTCAAAGGACCAACCCTCCAGCCCCAGCATTGGGTTTTAGGTGGGTTATCTTCTTTTCAAGAAGGCTCAAAAAATCTTTTAGGAACAGAAACTAGTCCACTGATTCTAAACGGGAAGGTAGATAGACGCAGTGCCTATCCATATTTGTTTCCTTCAGACCAGCCCCAGCATTGTGATTTAGGTGGACTATCGTTTCAAGAAGGCCCAGAAAATCTTTTAGGGACAGAAACTTGTCCACTGATTCTTAACGGGAAGGTAGATAGAGGCAGTGCCTATCCATATTTGTTTCCTTCAGACAGATTTTTAGGTTAGGTGAATCTTTATACCCTGCCTCCCTACCTTCAGGACCCTAAAGCCCCTCTCCCATTCATTCATTCAATCATATTCATTGAGGGCTTACTGTCTGCAGAGCACTGTACTAAGCGCTTGGGAAGTACAAGTTGGCAACATGTAGAGACGGTCCCTACCCAACAACGGGCTCACAGTCTAGAAGGGGGAGACAGACAACGAAACAAAACATGTAGACAGGTGTCAAAATCGTCAGCACAAATAGAATTAAAGCTAGATGCATGTCAACAAAATAAATAGAATTGTAAATATGTACAAGTAAAATAAAGTAATAAATCTCTACAAATATATACAAGTGCTGCGGGGAGGGGAAGGAGGTAGGGCGGCGGGATGGGGAGGCGGAGAGGAAAAAGGGGGCTCAGTGTGGGAAGGCCTCCTGGAGGAGGTGAGCTCTCGGGCTTTGAAGGGAGGAAGAGAGCTAGCTTGGTGGATGTGTGGAGGGAGGGCATTCCAGGTCAGGGGAAGGACGTGGGCCGGAGGTCGACGGCGGGACAGGCGAGAACAAGCAAATCAAATTGGACACATTCCCTGCCCTATGGGGGGCTCGCAGTCTCAATCCCCATTTTACAGAGCTGGTAACTGAGGCGCAGAGAAGTAAAGTGACTTGCCCAAGGTCACACAGCAGGCAAGTAGTAAGACAGGATTAGAACCCATGACTTTCCGACTCCCAGGCCTGTGCTCTACGCCACGCTGCTTCTCACTCACGCATAGCGTCATGGGAACAGGGTGAAGGGTTTGGCTCTGACTGAAAGGCAGCTCATCTAGCCATTGCACAGAACACCGCAACCAACTCCAAACGTAGCTCCATCCTCTTGGCTAAAAAGAGGGAGCCGTGTATAGTGCCAGACAGGGAGGTGGGGGTGCAGGAGGATGGAGAAGGGAAGAGGGGATGATTCTTCAAGGACTGGATAGGAACACAGAGAAATGTTTGGAAAACAGCTGTAGAAGGATAGGATTGTTCAAAAGGCCCCTGTGGCTGAGCCTGCCGAACAATCCTGTGCCTTCCTGCCAACCTCTCGATTCATATCCAAAAAATTCCCGGAGGTGAGATAGACACCATCTGGATGGGTGCTTCAGATTCCTAATTCTAACCTGCACTCCCTTGGCTCATCCGAACTTTTTCCGTGTATGTGAGATGGGTGAATTCCCCACTCTGAGGCTCGTTGAATTTCCATCCATATGATTATTATTAGTGTTACTATTATCATTTATTAAATGCAAACTGTGTGCCAGGCACCGTGCCTAGTGATGGAGAAGATAATAGATAATCAGGTCGGACTACAAGCTCCTTACGGGCCCAGAGCATGTGTACCAATTCTGTGATATTGTACTCTTTCAAGCGCTTAGTACAATAATAGTCAGCTGCATGACTTTGGGCAAGTTATGTAACTTATCTGTGCCTCAGTTCCCTCGTCTGTAAAATGGGGATTAAGACTGTGAGCCCCACATGGGACAAGCTGATCACTTTGTAACCTCCCCAGCACTTAGAACAGTGCTTTGCACATAGTAAGCGCTTAATAAATGCCATCATCATCATCAATTACGGTATTTGTTAAGCGCTTGCTATGTGCCAAGCACTGTTCTAAGTGCTGGGGGTAGATAAAAGGTAATCAGGTTGTCCCACATGGGGCTCACAGTATAGATCGCCCACCAAGCCAAGGGAAGAGCCGCCACCAAAAGCCACAACAATCAATCAATCGTATTTATTGAGCGCTTACTGTGTGCAGAGCACTGGACTAAGCGCTTGGGAAGTACAAGTTGGCAACATATAGAGACAGTCCCTACCCAACAGTGGGCTCACAGTCTAGAAGACTCAACAATTGACTCAACCATCCAGCCAACCCAGAAGGAGGAGAGCCTCTCCCTGTCCAGTTGGCCTATGAACAGATCATATGAGCAGTAGTGTGATGTGCATATAGCTATAATTCTATTTGTTCTGATGATTTTGACACCTGTCTACATGTTTTGTTGTCTGTCTCCCCCTTCTATACTGTGAGCCCGTTGTTGGATAGGGACCGTCTCTATATGTTGCCGACTTGTACTTTCCAAGCGCTTAGTACAGTGCTCTGCATACAGTAAGCACTCAATAAATACAATTGAATGAATGAATGAATAATCCCCATTTTACAGATGAGGTAACTGAGGCACAGGGAAGTGAGTTGCCCAAAGTCACACAGCTGACAAGTGGCGGAGCCGGGATTAGAACCCAAGACCTCTGAATCCCAAGCCTGTGCTGTTTCCACCAAGCCATGCTGCTTCTCTTAATGATAATGATGGTATTTGTTAAGCGCTTACTATGTGCCAAGCACTGTTCTAAGCACTGGGGTAGATACAAGATTATCAGGTTGTCCCACGTGGGGCTCACAGTCTTAATCTTTTAGACTGTGAGCCCACTGTTGGGTAGGGACTGTCTCTATATGTTGCCAACTTGTACTTCCCAAGCACTTAGTACAGTGCTCTGCACACAGTAAGCGCTCAATAAATACGATTGATATTGATTAATCCCCATTTTACAGATAACTTTCTTCTATTGGGAACTCCTTGAGGAACAGGGAACATCACTTTTGAAATCTCCCTAGCTTGGGACTGTCCTTCTTCCAGAGTTAGAGGTAAATAAGTGCATAGTACAGTGCTCTGCACAAAGTAAGCGCACCAGGGAACATCACTTTTGAAATCTCCCTAGCTTGGGACTGTCCTTCCAGAGTTAGAGGTAAATAAGTGCGTAGTACAGTGCTCTGCACATAGTAAGTGCTCAATAAATACCACTGATGCTAACGATGATGATAAATGTTTGGGTTGATGCTGGTAATGACTAGATCAGCCAGATGTGTCTGTTTAGAACTGGGAAGATTCTCTGCCCAGTGTCTCCATGATCAATCAGTGGTGTTTACCGAATGCTACCGTGTGCAAAGCACTGTATTAAATGCTTGAGAAACTACAGTACAGTAGACCCAATTCTGGCCCCAAAGTAGCTTACAGTCTTTAACTTTTGATTTAAATTAGGGGCTCAGTCGATCAAAAATATTTATTGAAGGCTTACCACGTGCAGAGAACAGTACTAAGAGCTTGGGAGAGTTCAGTATAACAGAGTGGGTAGACACATTCCTTGCCCATAAGGAGCTTACAGTCTACAGGGGATTCATTTTCAATTTTTTCCACCACCTCTAAATTCCCCCAAGACCATGACATCATCATCATCATCAATCGTATTTATTGAGCGCTTACCATGTGCAGAGCACTGTACTAAGCGCTTGGGAAGTACAAATTGGCAACATATACAGACAGTCCCTACCCAACAGTGGGCTCACAGTCTAAAAGGGGGAGACAGAGAACAAAACCAAACATACTAACAAAATAAAATAAATAGAATAGATATGTACAAATAAAATAAATAAATAAATAGGGTAAAAAATATGTACAAACATATATACATATATACAGGTGCTGTGGGGAAGGGAAGGAGGTAAGATGGGGGGATGGAGAGGGGGACGAGGGGGAGAGGAAGGAAGGGGCTCAGTCTGGGAAGGCCTCCTGGAGGAGGTGAGCTCTCAGCAGGGCCTTGAAGGGAGGAAGAGAGCTAGCTTGGCGGATGGGCAGAGGGAGGGCATTCCAGGCCCGGGGGATGACGTGGGCCGGGGGTCGATGGCGGGACAGGCGAGAGCGAGGTACGGTGAGGAGATCAGCGGTGGAGGAGCGGAGGGTGCGGACTGGGCTGTAGAAGGAGAGAAGGGAGGTGAGGTAGGAGGGGGCGAGGTGATGAAGAGCCTTGAAGCCCAGGGTGAGGAGTTTCTGCCTGATGCGCAGATTGATTGGTAGCCACTGGAGATTTTTGAGGAGGGGAGTGATATGCCCAGAGCGTTTCTGGACAAAGATAATCCGGGCAGCAGCATGAAGTATGGATTGAAGTGGAGAGAGACACGAGGATGGGAGATCAGAGAGAAGGCTGATGCAGTAGTCCAGACGAGATAGGATGAGAGCTTGAATGAGCAGGGTAGCGGTAGGGATGGAGAGGAAAGGGCGGATCTTGGCAATGTTGTGGAGCTGAGACCGGCAGGTTTTGGTCATGACATGTAACCATGTGAGTGAAGTTGGGTCTTTGCCACATCTCGTTGGCATCGGGTAACCTGAAACAGCTAGAGCACCTATGTGACAGCAAGTAGCGAAGAAACGGGTGTTTCTTCCTGGTGAATTTGGCTGGATACCATCAAGCCTTTCTGACCTTACACTGACTTTGTTCATTTTGCTTGGAGCAATGTCCTTCACTGCTAATTGTAATTTGGAGCCACTGAGGCAAAGGCTGCCCAGCTGACATGAAGCATAGACAAAAGGGGACCCAGGGGAAAGAAGTAGCATCTGGGCCACCAACGTGAGCTATGAACAGCAGCCACGAGAAAAAAGGGAACAGACGCTTTTACCTAAGACCGTGGAAATGTCACTGTTAAGAGTTTCAGGTTGGTGGGGGGAAGGAAGACAGGGAAAGGCAGTTGCCAGGAAAAGCTATTAGACATCCAAAATCATTTTTTAAAATGTGGGATGAAAAGGAATAAAATCTTTCCAGAAGTTATTTGCTCATGAGCAATAGTGGAGTATCTTGGTAAATATTAAAAATGCCGAGCTACGTTTTTTTTTCTAGTGCACCTTGCAGATGCAGCACTAAGGCAATGAACAAAATCAACCTTTGCATTTTCTTCTTCACCATAAATCCCTATTTTTCCTGAATGAACAGGTAAGAAACTACTTTCAAGGCTGAGTAGGATATGCATTGATGGTCCAGCCCTCCACTTTCTGAAACTTGGTTTTTCGTTGTTTTTTTTTAAATGGTACTTTTATGTGCCAAGCATTGTACTAGGCGCTGGGGTAGATACAGATTGGACACAGTCCCTGTCTCTTATGGGACTCACTGGGAGAAGGATTTAATCTCCATTTGACAGATGAAGTAACTGTGGCACAGAGAAGTTAAGTGACTTGCCCAAGGTCACACAGCAGACAAGTGAGGGAGTGGAGACTGACTCTGACTCTCAGGCCTGTACTCTTTCCATTAGGCCGCACTGCTTCCGAGCATGGTCTTGTCAGTTGGCCTGCAATACAACTGAAGAAAGAGGAAGAGGTTTTCAGGTGGAAATGGGTCACATCCTGGACAAGAGAAAAGGTGGGAAAAACTCTTGTTTGCTATACCTTCCCATTGCAACGACCCTTCTCAACTTGTGCCATGAATTCAAAGTTGCTGTCTGTAGACTCCATGACTACATAAGGGAATGTGTCTACCAACTCTGTTGTAGCATACTCTCCCAAGCACTTAGTACAGTGTTCTGCACACAGTAAGTGCTCAATAAATCCCATTGATTGATAAATATCTTAGGTGAATAAGATAGGAGAAAGGCCTAGTGTGAGGTGCCAGCTCTCCCCAATCAGTTCCTGTCTGACTCAATGTTTCTGAGGAGATTTTTACCCTGGGAATTTATCATGTCCTGCAATTTCCTGGTGATATCACTGTAGTAATTTCATCAGGGTAACCAAGATAGGAAGGGACCAAGCAGACTGAGAAATTTAAGTCCCCACTCTCCTTGGCTCTCTCTCTCTCTCCTCTTTTGCTTCAAATTATTATTCCACAGTGAGGTAGACTATTTCCTGATGTGTTTTATTTTGTATGATGGGCTTTTTGTGCATCAGTGGCTCAAAAATTTCTTTCTGTTTGGCTGTTCTGCACAAAGAGGTTTCTGGCTCCTGGGTCAGGAATTTCTACCAACTGTATCTTTGGCCCAACCGATCACTAATTCATGTGGCCTAGAGGGTAGCTCTGGACTATGAGAACTCATTTCCTCATGTGCCAGCAAGCCAGGTGTTCAGGAGACCAGTTAGTTTGCCTGGTGACTCTCACCCGACAAGTTTTGGACATTTCTGGTCCAGGCAGCAGGAATGATTCTCTTTCCATGAGACCTCTCTTGGGGCAACAGGCAGCTCAGCTGCTGAAAACTCGAGCCTGTATTTTGCCCATCTCCTTTCTCAGCAAAGAGGATAAGGCAATACTTGGCTTTGTGCAAGAAGTTTGGCCATGATGCTTCTGTCAATCAGTGGTATTTATGGAGTACTTACTGTGTGCAGAGCACCGTACTAAGTGTGTGAGCAGGGATTGTCTCTATTGCTGAATTGTACTTTCCAAGAACTTAGTACAGTGCTCTGCACACAGTAAGTGTTCAATAAATACGATTGAATGAATGAATGAATGAGAGTACAGCTCAATAGAGTATTGAGAAGCTGAATTGCCTAGCGTTTACAACACAGGCCTGGAACTCAGAAGGACCTGGGTTCTAGTCCTGGCTCTGCTACTTGTTTCCTGTGTGAGCTTGAGCAAATCACTTCACTTCTTGGTGCTTTAGTTACCTCATCTGTAAAATGGGGATTAAGACTGCGAGCCCCATGTGGGACACGAACTGTGTCCAACCTAATCATCTTGTATCTATCCCAGAATTTAGAACAGTACTTGGCTTACAGTAAGAGCTTAACAAATACCATTAAAAAACAGAGTTGGTAGACATGATCCCAACCCACAAGGAACTTCTTTCTGCAAGACCGTCCACATGGCTGTTCTGGAATTCAGTTATTTTGCAGCCAAAATATTTCCTGCCCATCAACACCCCCTTAGGTATTTGTTCCCCCTCCTTACAGGGCAGTTAAAATGGAAGCAATGGAGGGAGCAATTGAATTGACCCAGTGGGTCTCTCTGTGGTTGGGGGCGGGGGGGTTACCATCTTGTACCTTCCCACCAGATGGAGAAGGAGTTTTTGGCAGGGGAGGAATGGTAGGCAAAACCTATTGACAAGCTGCATCTTCATTCTTTCCTCATTGGAGCCCAGACCAAGCCATTGTGCAACAGGATGTCAGGTTAATATGAAATGTTCCTGCTCCATCCGCAGAGAGGGCGATTGCACAGGAATGTGGGAACTTAATATCAGAACACTTCAGCCCCTGCAAGAGATTGAAGAGAGGGAGGGAGGCTACAGTGGGGGAAAGGCTCCTTTTAGGAAAACAACATTGCTTGAAAAGGGAAAATGCGGCAGCCAGCCTCATTTTGTAAGTTATTTCCTTGTAAAAGACTCGGATCTGGGATGAATCCCTGTGGCAGTTCGTGGAGAAGCAGTGTGGCTCAGTGGATAGAGCAAGGGCTTGGGCGTCAGAAAGACCTGGCTTCTAATTCGGGCTCCACCACACGTTTATTGTGTGACCTTGGGTAAGGCACTTCAATTCTCTTGGCCCCATTACCTCATCTGTAAAGTGGAGATTAAGAGTGTGAATCCCATGTATGACAGGGACTCTGTCCAACCTGATTAAGTTGTATCTACCCCAGTGCTTAGAACAATGCTTGGCACATAGTAACAGCTTAACAAGCACCATAATTATCATTTTTTTTAAAGGGGAAGCACTTGAACCTCTTATTTAAATATCGGTGATTTCCTTGATCAGATAGATGTGCTGACTATTCTCAGGCCAAAAGAATTAGGAGAAAGACACTGCATTTCCCCAAAAAGACCACAGTGGTGCCCAGAGGAAATCCTTGACCAATCCTGGGTTTGCCTTTCTGCTCCAGCCCAACCGTGAGCCATGTGGAAAACTTTTTGGGTGGCCCTGCCGGTGAAGCCAGGAAAGATGTGGCTCAGAAGGATTTGCCAGTGGCTGATTTTCTTGACTTCTTGTTTAAAGGGTCAGGAAGCAATGTCTGATTCATTCACAAAAGGGGTATTGTCTTTCTGCTATATCTCCAACCCCTGGGGCATGGTTCTGCCAAGAAGGTTGTTCGGCTAACTTGGAACAATAATATAATAATAATAATAGCATTTGCTAAGCACAGAGTATGTACCAAACACTCCTCAGCCCTGGGGTAGATGATTTAGAAATAAAATTAAAAATTAAAAATTTAACTTCTCCCCTACTCTCCACTTTCCCTTCATTCCAAGTTGTATATTAGAATCCCATGAATCTAGCTGCATATTTTTCCACCTTGTCTTCCCTGCCTCCAGTTTTTTCCACTCTCCAATCCATACTAAACTCTTGCTGCCTGGATCATTTTTCTAAAACGTCATTTGCTGTACACTTCCCAACTCCTCAAAAGCCTCCAGTGGTTGCTCATTCCTCTCTGCATTCATTCAATTGTATTTACTGAGCACTTACTGTGTGCAGAACACTGTACTAAGAGCTTGGAAAGTACAGTTCGGCAACAGAGACAGTCCCTGCCCACAACAGGCTCACAATCTAGAACCAGAATATCAACCAGAAACTCCTGACCATAGGCTTTAAGGCATTCGATCAGCTCTCTCCCCTCTCTTCTTCCAAAACATCCCAGCTCTCACACTTCACTCCTCTCAAACCAACGTCCTTACTGTGCCTTGTTCCCATCCACCGACCCTCTTTCTATCCCGGAACTCACCTCCACAACCAACAAACCATTGCTTTCTCCATCTTCAATGCCCTTCTGAAATCACATCTCCAGGGGGGCCTTCCCTGATTAAACCTCTCATTTCCTCATCCTGACCTCTAATTGCCATTTCAGCACTTCTGTGTCCCCTAAATACTTGGATACTAACAACCCCCAATCCCATAGCATTTCAGTATCTTTGTACTTGATTACTTCCTCCTGTCTGTAATTTTAATATCAGTCTCCCCTAATAATAATTTTGTTCTTTATTAAATGCTTACCGGGATAGATAATGATAAGCACATCAGGCACAGGCCCTGTCCCTCTTGGGGAGAATAGGTATTGACTCTAAGATGGCTAGGTTGTAAAGTAGGTAGATTGAGGGTAGGAATAATATCTACTGATTCTATTGTACTCTTTCACGTATCTTATACAGTGCTTGGCACATAGTAGGGACGCAGTAAATACTATTGATTACTGTTTGCATAGCACTGTAATAAATGCTTGGAAGAGTACAAAATAATAATATAACAGAGTTGGTAGACATGTTCCCTGCCCATAATGAGCTTTCAATCTAGAAGACTGTAATAGATTAGTAGATTGATTTGTTTATTAAAAATCCACATTGACCTTTTGAGGCATTGGGACCAAATGAGGGACGTTCAGGGGCTCAGAAAGTAAAGGCCTAGCCTAGTGAGATTAATCAGTATTTATTGAGCATTTACTCTGTGAGGAGCACTGTACTAAGTGCTTGGGAGAGCACAATATAACAGACACATTCCCTGTCTACAACAAGTTTACAGTGAGGACAAGATTAGCTTTTGATCATTTAGGAGCCTGGGATTTGTGTGACAGTCTGAATGTACTCATAGCATTTCCTCTATCTTCCTGCTCCATCATCTCTAACCTCTGCCTTAGATAGTGTACATTCACCTAAGCAATTTTTAGATCCTTTTGTAACTTTATTTTAAAATATACTTCACTATAGGCCCCAGGAGATTCTTTCCCTGGGAGGATTAGACTAAAACAAAATTTTAGCTGTTCAAAATTCAGTTGTTTCTAACATACCTAAAGAATAAAAAGTTTTAAAAGTGGAAAACAATTCTCCCACCACAGTCCAGTTTGAATAAATTTATTTGGTATAAACTTTCCTACCAAATGTGGCAAAAATCACCCCAAATGGATCAGTTGAAAAACCTCAAATTAAGTTGGTTGGTAAGGGAAGTTCTGCTATGACATTACAGTGTTTCAAGCTAAGGAGGGCAATTTTTGAAGCTGGGATACAAAGTCTTCTGGGCTTTCTTGCTTACATTCTATAAGCTGCATCGATCAGATTCATTCATTCAATCATATTTACTGAGTGCTTACTGTGTGCGGAGTACTGTACTAAGGGCTTGGGAAGTACAAGTCGGCAACATATAGAGACGGTCCCTACCCACCAATGGGCTCACAGTCTAGAAGGGGGAGTAATAAGATTCTTATTACTGTATTATAATAATAATAATAGTATTTGTTAAGCACTTACTATGTGCCAAGCACTGTTCTAAGCACTAGGGTAGATACAAGGTAATCAGGTTGTCTCATGTTGGGCTCACTGTCATAACCCCCATTTTACAGATGAGGGAACTTAGGCACAGAGAAGTGAAGTGACTTGCCCAAGGTCACACAGCAGGCAAGTGGTAGAGCCGGGATTAGAACCAACATCCTCTGGCTCCCAAGGCCTGTGCTCTTTCCACTATGACACGCTGCTATCATGTCCAATTTGGGTTACAATATTTTAATAAGGACTATAGAAAAACCAGAACTAATTCAGAGAAGAGTCACCAAAATGACAGAAGGGTTAGAAAATAATTCCTGTATAGCGAGGGTAAAGAAAATAGGGTTGTTTAGCATGGATGACTATAATGACTGTATATGAAGAAGTTGGGTTTTTTTTCCTAAGGAGACTGCTATTCTTCCTTTAATTCCAAAGAGAACCAAACAAAAGGAGATGGGTTTAAATTCCAATGGGGAGAGATTTCAGTTGGACAGAAGCATGAACTTAACTGAAATGAAGTTATGGAACCTCCAACCCTAGAGATCTTTGAAGAAAAGAGAAGAGAAGAAGATGACTATCCTGAATAGCTAGTCATTCACCTAATGTGAATCAGCAGCTGGACTAGATGATCTCTCAGGGCCTCTTTCAGAGAAGCGGTTCTCCTTTTTTGCCACACTAAGTGGAGAGGAAGGAAAGGAGGAGCTGGCAGATATGGAGACTGTAAGGTTGGTGTGGATAGGGAATGTGTCTGATTATTGTTCTACTCTTCCAAGTACAATGCTCTGCACACAATAAGTGCTCAATAAATACGATTGAATGAATGAATGAACTTACTGGCCACTGTTGCTAAGAAAAAGGCAAAGAGTAATGTGTTTGAACTGAAATAGTTAAAGAGTAGGTTTTGGGGGTTCTTTTTTTACCATTTAGGTCAGTGCTACACTGAAGTAAGTTTCCAGTGTAATTCCTAGACTTCAAGGATGGAAAGAAGCCTCTTGGGAAGTGTGTGAGGGGAATATATTAGGCACACTGATGGGAGAAATTGATTTAAGGACTACGTGAATGACTTGCATTGCATGAAAAAGAACAATGAGATCTCTTCTAACCTGATTTTCTTGGATACCTTGAGTTCTCGTGTATTTACTGAAACACTGACTCTTCATACACATAGAGGGCATAAATTGAGCAAATTGAGGAATCTGAACTATTCCTTCAGGGTCCTTCTTTTACTTTCTGACTCTTCCTCTAAGGGTTTTTTTTCCCATTCAGTGGGCATCTTCAGTCTCTGTGAGATTAGAAAGAGCCAAGGGAACAGGAAGAGAAGTTATCTTAAAAATCTCAAACTCAGAGGAATGAAAATGGAAACACTTAGCTACAAGGATTGCACCCTGGAGGAGTGATGGCCTGGCATGCAGATTTCTGGCTCAGATGAACTAAATTACACAGCCTTCTTGTTTTCATCTGGAGATCTTTTCTCTTTGCTCAGCACTTGGGAAAAAGTGCTGGTGCTCCTGGAGGCCCCGCTGGAGAAGAACTGTAGCAGCTTGCATCTGATAGGTTCCCTTTTCCTTCCCCTGTGTAAGTTGGAGAATGAAATGAGCCCGTGAAACCCCTTGAGCAGCTGTGTGTGAGGACAGATTCCTGGAAAAATAACTCTTTCTTGATATGCAGAAAAGAAGATGGTCCTTGGGAAATATCCACTAGACTTTAAACTCCTTGTGCGCAGGGAAGCTAATGAGGCTAGCCACTCTGTTGTACTCTCCCAAGTGCTTAGTACAGCACTGTGCACACAGTAAGTGCTCAATAAACACCACTGATTGATTCAGGGTGGTGTTTCTGACCAGAGACCATTTTGCTGGCTTGCGCCGATCTAGGAGTATGGAGGCAAAGCTCTGGGAACTTTTCTGATAGTCTCCTACAGCAGGAAAGAACCCACCAGAAAGGATGCCTAATATGTGAACTCTGGCAATTGGTGAGGAGTAGGGAAGATGGCAGAAATGCCCGTCCAAGCACCTCGACTACTGCATCAGTCTCCAACCTTGCCCCTTTCTTTATGATATTTGTTAAGCACTTACTGTGTGCCAGGCACTGTACTAACCCCTGGAGTAGATACAAGCTAATCAGGTTAGGACATAGTCCCCATCCCACACGGGACTCACAGCCTTAATCTCCATTTTTACAGATGAAGTAACTGAAGCACAGAGAAGTTAAGAGCTTTCTGGTTCTGCCACTTGTCTACTGTGTGAACTTCACTTCTCTATACCTCAGTTACCTCATCTGTAAAATGGGAATTAAAACTGCGAGCTCCATGTGGGTCAGGGCCTTTGTCCAACCTGATTTGCTTGTATTCACCCCAGTGCTCAGTACAGTGCCTGGCACATAGTAAGTGCTTTAACAATTATTTAACTAATAATAATATTATTATTAAGTGGCTTGCCCAAGGTCAAACAGCAGTCACATGGTAGAGTCAGGATTAGAACTCAGGTCCTTCAGACTGCCAGGCCCATTCTCTATCCACTAGGCCACGCTGCTTCTCCTGTCCACACTTCCTTCTGCTGCCCAGATCATTTTTCTAAAACATCATTCTTGCTTGGTTGCTTCCCCTGCCTGCAATTTTTGCAGTCTTCCCTGCTAGATTGTAAGATCCTTGATGGCACGGATCATGTTTACTAATACCTCTGTATTTTTCCAAGCATTTAGTACGGTGTTCAGCACATAGTAAGTGCTCAGTAAATACCACTGATTGATTATTGGTTGTCGACTGTCATTACAGAGAAACAGCATGGCCTAGAGAAGGACCATTTGTCTGGGAGTCAGAGGGCCTGAGTTCTAATCCTAAATCTACCACCTGCCTTATTGAGTGACCTTGGGCAAGTCTCTTAACTTCTCTGCTTCAATTTCCTCATTTATATATAGATGATTCAATATCTGTTCTCCTTCTTAAACTAAGAGCCTCATGTGGGCAGGAACTGTGTCTGACCTTATGTCCTGTATCTTTCCTAGTGCTTGGCATGTAATAATAACAATAATAATAATAATGGCATTTATTAAGCGCTTACTATGTGCAAAGCACTGTTCTGAGCACTGGGGGGGGGTGGATACAGTCTTAATCCCCATTTTCCAGATGAGGTAACAGGCCCAGAGAAGTTAAGTGACTTGCCCAAAGTCACACAGCTGACAAGTGGCGGAGCTGGGATTTGAACCCATGACCTCTGACTCCAAAGCCTGTGCTCTTTCCACTGAGCCACGCTGCTTCTCTAGTAAGCACTTCAATACCATCATTATAATTATTATTATAATTTTAAGATGTAGGTTATACCGCATTGGCATTGTGTTTGGACTTCAGTTGTATCGATGTTATACCACATTGGCATTATGTCTGGACTTCAGTCGTATCGATGTGGGGCTTTCTTCTCATCTACTGTGTGTGGTTTCTGGGCTCCCTGCCTCCACACTCATTCACCTGCAGGACATAAGAAGCAGTGTGGCATAGTGGAAGGTGCACAGGCCTGAAACCCAGAGGACCTGGGTTCTAATCTCGGCTCCTCCACTTGTCTGCTGTATGACTTTTGTCAAGTCACCTAACTTCTCTGCATCTCCGTTACCTCCCCTATAAAACGTAGATTAAGACTGTGAGTCCTATGTGGGATAGGGACTGTGTCCAGCCCAATTACCTTATATCTACCCCCGCACTTAGTATGGTGCCTTGGCACATAGTGAGCGCTTAATACCATGAAAAAAAAAACCCACAACAAAGCACTAGAAGCTGCTATCAGGACAGGCGCTAGGCTTCCCTGCCACGGTCCAGAGACCAGGCAGAAGGCTGATCATATTATCATTTCAACTGCACCCCTGCACAGGGAGTTGCCGCATGCTAGGAGGGCTGCCCTTTGCCCAGCTCTGGATTGGAATCAGGCATTCTGTTCCCTCCAAGGAGATCAGAGTCCAACAGATTTGGAATTTCAATGATTACTCACACCCAGTTGCTTTCCAAAGGCAGCGCGAGAGAAGTCTAGGAAAGGCCAAGATGCGGGTCCACTACTTTGCCTGTTTCCCATTGTGCTTAAAGCCAGAGATAGTTTGCAAAAATGAGTTTCTTCCATGTCATGTTTATTCAGCTGCAAACAGTGATGACTCTGAGCAAGAATGAAAAAAAAGCTGCATATCAAGTGGAATTCCCGCCCACCCCCCCAAAAAGTAAATTTATGACTGACTTCCATTCAGAACACCTTTCTGGAATAACCACAGTTGTCTCACTTGGATTTTATGAAAGAAGATGGAATCTGTGTTCCTTAAAAATCCATCAACTCCCACTACTGATTCTCTGACAGAAACCACTTTTCTCTCCAGGGGGCATGTGGGAAGACAATCCTATTAAAAGCAGTATAGTCTAAATATGGTAATAGCAAGCAAGCAAAAGGTAATGGTCTCCCATACTATAAAGGATTAAGATTGCAACAGGGGGCCCTAAGAAAGGAACCCTTGAAGTATATACTCTCCAGACACTTTTAGCAAGAAAACTTGCTGACAACTCGTGGACCTTTGAGCAGCTGTGTGCTTGCAGAGGGAATTGGGAAAACAGAAACTAAATGAAAATTGTGGCCTAGTGAAGAGAGCTTGGGCCTAGGAGTCAGAAGGGCCTGAGTTCTAATCTCGGCTCTGACACTTGTCTGCTCTGTGATCTTGGGCAAGTCACTTAAGTTCTCTGTGCCTCAGTTACCTCATCTGTAAAATGGGGATTAAAACTTTGAGCTTCATCTGGGACATGGACTGTGTCCAACCTGATTAGCTTGTATCTACCCCAGCACTTCGTACAGAGCCTGGTACATAGTACTGAACAAATACCGTAAAAAAGGGACAAGATGAATTCATTAATTATGGAATTTGTTAAGCACTTACTCTGGGTCAAGCGTTGTTCCATACTCAGGAGATGATCAAGTTAATTAGGTCAAAATTAAATAAAAGATGTTAGCCAAGTTTTTTTTTAAACCCAAAATCCCCGGGAAAAGGGAAATTTATATTTCAACATAATCTAGATTTTCATGTTGGAATTATGAGGGAAAGGTTCTTTAATTACATCTCATGAACCTGCAAAATATTTGCAGGCTTGAGGTTAGTCCAGGACAGGTCTGCCTAAAGGTGGGTAGGCAATCAATCAATCAATCAATCAATTGTATTTATTGAGCGCTTACTGTGTGCAGAGCACTGTACTAAGCGCTTGGGAAGTACAAGTTGGCAACATATAGAGTCCCTACTCAACAGTGGGCTCACGGTCTAAAAAGGGGGAGACAGAGAACAAAACCAAAATATACTAACAAAATAAAATAAGTAGAATAGATACGTACAAGTAAAATAAATAAATAAATAAATGCTAATTGATGGCCATGATATGGAAGGATTTAGCTGCATTAAAAAAACAAAACTTCAGGAAATGCTTGTTCCCTAAGCACCAGCTAGTGCTGTATTTCCCAGCCCCTCCTCCACTCTTCATCCAAAAAATAGTTATGGAAAAAGGTACCAGATCTGAGATTTTGTAATGCCCAGCCTTTGAAGGTTATTTAGAGCAATAACGGTTGTACATTCATTTCGTTTTCCGTTTTGCTGATTTAAAAAAAAAAAAACATTCCACTTTTCTTTTCCGTTTCAAAAAACCCCCCCAAAACCAGAGAAGCTCCTTCCCTGTATGTAAAGCAGACATGTGCAGTTTCTTGTTTAGGGCAAAGGAGGGCAGTCTATAAACTGCTTGAAATCAGCTCCCTGAAATTTCTTGAGAAGGCAGAGTTGCAGTTTTCTCTACCGCTTTGTGGACAGGGTTCTGAAAGATGGAGCCCTAATTCTCTGTTGGAAGCTGATTTTCAGTGTTAGTAGGAGAGTAAATGGACCGAAGATTCAGATTGGCCATCTGCCTTTGGGCTAGTTTGATAGTCACTTCTGAATATTTTCCTTCTGTCCCTTAGTTGTTGTGGGTCCAGGTTTTGAGAAATACCTCCTATACCACCGGCTATACCTCCTCTTCCTCCTAACCTCACAGTTAGGACAGCCCCCAGCCTGATCTCAAGCTACCTAATCCCCCGCCCCAGGATAATCACAGGCGCTTATAGTCCAGGATAATAATAATAATAATTATAATGGTATTTGTTAAGCGCTTCCAATGTGCCAAGCACTGTTCTAAACACTGGGGTAGATACAAGGTTATCAGGTTGTCCCACATGGGGCTCACAGTCTTAGTCCCCATTTCACAGATGAGGTAACAGAGGCACAGAGACGTTAAATGACTTGCCCGAAGTCACACAGCTGACAAGTGGCAGAGCTGGGATTTGAACCCACTGTCTCTGACTCCTGAACCCGTGCTCTTTCCACTAAGCCACACTGCTTCTGTAAATGAGTGCTCCAGGTGGCCCTCACTGACACCTATTCCAACTGGATTTTCTTGTCTATCCCAATATTTAGTCCAGTTCCTGGCATGTAGTATGTGCTTAACAAATAGCACAAATATTGTTATTAGTAATTATTACCACCTTAATTTGGAAACACGGATACTAATGGTAGTTTAATAGCATTGACGTTCCTACTTGAATTCCCAGGCCCATGTTCTTCCCAGGCCCATGTTCTTTCTAGTGGACCATGTTGCTTTGCTGCTGTACTGCTAACCATCTCACTGTACCTCTCTGTTTCATCTTTTTCGCCTCCGACCTCTCACCTATGTTCTGTCTCTGACCTGGAATGCCCTCCTTCCTCATATCCAGCAGTGCTCTGCACACAGTAAGCGCTAAATAGCTTATTATAATAGTTTACTAGCTAAAAAGTGCTAGTTCTTTCTAGACTGTGAGCCTGTTGTTGGGTAGGGACCGTCTCTATATGTTGCCAACTTGTACTTCCCAAGCGCTTAGTACAGTGCTCTGCACACAGTAAGTGCTCAATAAATACGATTGAATGAATAAATTCCTTCGAAAGATTCCAGATTTTAGTGGTAGATTTGGGGAAACTTAAAATCAGAGAGGAATTTTGCCATAACGTCCTTGCAGCCCCCTAGCCTCATGGCCTATTTCTTTGAAGTCCAGATTTATTGTTGATATCAGGTCGAGTATCAATCTAACACCTTAGAGAACAAACAGTTCTATACATCCCTGTGACTGACAGGAACTGCCTTAATAATAATAATGGTATTTGTTAAGTGCTTAGTATGTGCCAAGCATTGTACTAAGCACTGGGGTGGATACAAGAAAATCAGTTGGACATGGTCCGTATCCCACATGGGGCTCACAGTCTCAATCCCCATTTTACAGGTGAGGTAACTGAGGCACAGAGAAGTGAAGTGATTCGCCTAGGGTCACACCACAGTTGTGCCTTCCTCCTCCTCTCCCGCCCCCAACTGTAACATCTACTCAGTAACCCTAAAATCTTTTGGAGGGCTCCAGTTATGCCTGCCTCTCTTCACAACTGTGCCCGGCTATAGTTAGTCTCATACACAATGGAGAAGCTCTTTACCTCCTCTCCGAGGAAGACCTGGGACTCATATTTGGCTTTTGCATAAATTCATTCTAGTAGTTCCACCGCTGGTTAACCCAGTTGCAAAACAGGAACAATTTTTCTAGAAACTCTTGGGGAAAGCACAAGTCTCCAGGACTGAAGTCGGTGTCCTAACTAGATAATTGCTGTTGCACAATTCTAAATAAATCTAAAAGCAGGATGGCATTTTTCTGAGGTTAGGGTAGTATTATACATTCCAGAAATTCCAAGCATAGGTAATTTGTGATGAGGCTGGCAGTGTGGCGGGGCGGCGGGGTGGCGGCAAAATCTCTTACAAGGATTTTGATGAAAAGTTTTTGAAGTTATATAAAATTAAGTGGAAAAAAAAATAAAAGGGATGGGAGGGTGAAGCCAGCCAGACTAAAAATAGAAGACTGGTTGGTATTATCCTGCCAAAGCATGTATCATGTGCTCACTCTTGTCCTGCTGTTGGTCCAGTGGAAAAATCTTGGCTCTGAGGAATCAGGAGACGTGAGTTCTCGTCCTGGCTGTCTTCGAAGGGGAATGCCCCTGGGTCATCAGCAGTCAAAACCCTATTTGGATCAGGAAATGTGTCTGGATTATCTTGTATCCACCCCAGGATTTAGTACAGTGTTGGGATGTTTTTATAGGGTATTTGTTAAGTGCTTATTATGTGCCAGGCACTGTACTAATCAGTGGGATAGATGCCAGCTAATCAGGTTGGACATAGTCCATGTCCCACATGGGGCTCACAGTCTTAATCACCATTTTATAGATGAGGTTACTGAGGCACAGAGAAGTTAAGTGACTTTCCCAAGGTTACACAGCAGACAAGAGGCAGATCTGGGATTAGAACCTAGGTTCTTCCAACTCTCAGGCCTGTGCTCTATCCACTAGGCCACGCTGCTTCTTATTTAATAAATATCATTGAATGGAGTGTAAATAACAGGGATTGCCCACAAAAACAAGCCAGTCAGGTCCTAGTATTTTTGAGGAATCTGCTCAAGTGCTTTTTGTAATAGAACTGCAACAATGCTTTCAAGTAGCTCAGATTTCTTTCCTTAGCAGCACAGATACTTCGATTCTTTCAGGCATCTTTTCTCTTTAAAAATTATTTCTAGATCAGTAATGTCTGGTGCAAAAGGCTGCATTTTAGGAAGAGTCATATTTAAAATTCAGCTCTTTCCTTAGCCAGGATAAACTTTTATTTATAAATTTCCCATCTGGGACTCTCTAATTGAGGTTGGACAGCTTTGGGTCTATGAGCATAATGTCACTTGATTTGCTGTAAAACCTGGTTTGACTCATGGTGACAACCAGTGTGGCCTTGTGGAAAGAGCACGGGCTGGGAGTCAGAGGATTTGGGTTCTAAACTGTGCTCTGCCAAATCTGCTGTGTGACTTTGGCCAATTCACTTAACTTCTCTGTGCCTCAGTTCCTTCATCAGCAAATAGGGATTCAATATCTATACTCCCTCCTACTTACACTGTGAGCCCCATGTGGGACCCGATCACCTTGGAAGTGCCCCAGTGCTTAGCACAGTACTTGGAACATAGTAAGTTCTTAACTAGTTCTACAATTGCTATTATTATCATTAATAGCAAAGTTTGCAAGCAAAATAGAGAAGCAGCATGGCCTAGTAGAGAAGCAGCAGTCTGGGAGTCTAAAAGGCCTGGATTCTAATCCTGCCTCTGCCACTTGTCTGCTGTGTGATCTGAGCTCCATCACTTGTCTTCTGTGTGACCTTGGGCAAGTCACTTAACTTCTCTGGGCCTCAGTTACCTCATCTGAAAAATGGGGATTGATACTATGAGCCCCATGATGGACAGGGGCTGGATCCAATCTGATTTGCATGTATCCACCGCAGCGCTTAGTACAGTACCTGGTATAAAGTCAGCACTTAACAAATACCACAATTACTAGTATTATTACATTGGGCAACTCACTTCACTTTTCTGTGCCTCAGTTACCTCATCTGCAAAATGGGGATTAAGACTGTGAGCCCCATATGGGACATGGACTGTGTCCAACCTGATTAGCCTGTATCTACCCCAGTGCTTAGTACAGTTCCTGGAATATAGTAAGTGCTTAGCAAATACCATTTAAAAAGTCAGCTGCAAGATGTGCCAATGGTGCTTTTTCACTGAGAAGAAATCTTCCAGAAGAGATGGATTTTTTTTTTTTCCTTTTCCCCTTTTCTCCCAGTCTGTGATGAGGTCTTTCAGAATATAAACAGGCTGTGCCTCCAGGTCACAGTCAGGAAATCACCGAATAGTTCAGTCCTTCCACCGGCTGAGGAACTGTACATGCTGACTCGGCAGCACTTCTAGCTGGCTGCCCAGGTGCTTAATAAGCCTTGTCGTGTTCACCTCAGACAACAGCACTTGGACCTGAAATTCTTTTCTGAGCTTCTAACACCTCTGGCCTGCAAAAGCGTGGGTGTGCTACACTGGGTTTCTGAGATAATTTCTGGGACAATTGCTGCATTGGACACTGATATCCACCCCCTTCTCCTAGAAATGTTATCCAACCTCAGCTTCACTGACACTGAGCTCTTTTGATTCTCCTCCTATTTTTCTGGCTGCTCATTCTCAGTCTCCTTCACAGATTACTTCTCTCCCTCCCAACCCCCTAAACTGTGGGAGTCCCTCAAGGTTTAGTTCTTGCTCCCCTTCTATTCTCTATCTACACTCACTTCCGTGGAGAACTCATTCGCTCCCATGGCTTCAACCACCACCTCTATATGGATGATTCCCAAATCTACATCTCCAGCCCTGATCTCTCTGTTCCTCTCTTCAGTCTCGCATTTCCTCCTGCCTTCAAGATATCTCTACTTGCATGTACTTCCCAAGTGCTTAGTACAGTGCTCTGCACACAGTAAGCGCTTAATAAATACGATTGAATGAATGAATGAATGAATGTCCTGCCATTGACGCAAACTTAACATGTCTAAAACAGAAATCCTTATTTTTCCACCCAAACCCGGATCTTCCCCTGACTTTCCCATCACTGTAGACAACACCACCATGCTTCCTGTCTCACAAGCCAATTAACCTTGGCATTATCCTTGACTCATCTCTCTCATTCAACCCACATATTCAATCTATCACTAAATCCTGTCAGGTTCAACCTTCACAACATTGCTAAAATCCACCCTTTCTTCCCCATCCAAACTGCTACCACATTAATATAGGCACTTATGGTATCCTGCCTTAATTACTGAATTAGCCTTCTTGCTGACCTTCCTGCCCCCTGTCTCTCTCCACTCCAGTCCAAACTTCATTTACTCTGCTTCCCAGATCATTTTTTTTAAAAAAAGGTTCAGTCCATGGTTCCCCACTCTTCATGAACCTCCAGTCATTGCCCATCCACCTCCACATGAAACAAAACCTCCTTACCATTGGCTCTAAAGCACACAATGACCTTGCCCCCTCCTACCTCACCTTGCTACTCTCTTACTACAACCTAGCCAATGCACTTTACTCCTCTAATGCCAACCTACTCACTGTACCTCAACCTCTTCTAACACCATTCACTCATTCAATCATATTTATTGGGCACTTACTGTGTGCAGAGCACTGTACTAAGCGCTTGGGAAGTACAAGTCAGCAACCTCTCACCCATGTCCTGCCTTTGGCTTGGAATGCCCTCCCTCTTCATATCAGACAATTACTCTCCCGAACTTCAAGGTCTTATTGAACGCACATCTCATGTAACAGTCTTTCCATAAGCCCTCAGTTCCTCCTCTCCCACTTACTTCTGCATTGCCCTGCTTTGCTCCCGTTATTCACCATCCCCTACCCTCAGCACTTATATACATATCTGTAATTCATTTATATTAAATGTCTGTCTCCCTCTCTAGACTGTAAGCTCGTTGTGGGCAGGGAATGTGTCAGTTATATTGTTACATGGTACTCTCCCACAAAGCACTCTGCACACAGTAAGTGCTCAATAAATACAATTGGTTGAATGATAATTCTGATCACCCCATTCAGCAGAATTGTTCTACATAAATGGTTTTCAATGGAGAGAACCTAAGAGAACTGAACTCAAAGAGCTTCCATCTGGAGCCCTAGCGAGCCTGTCAGAGACTAAAAAGAGCAATAGGGAGAGCATATTTGGACGTAGGCAATAGTTTAATCATTCAGTTTTCAGTTTCTAGGCATTCTATTTGCAGCTTAGGTGAATGGTCTAGGCTGTTAGATGGTTTGTGGGGGAAGAAGGAGAATCTATACCAGGGAGGTGATGTGGGGAAAATGTTATTTTTAATAATCTATTGAAAAGACCCCAGGCCTGGGAGTCAGAGGACCTGGGTTCTAATCCCACCTCTGCCACTTGCCTGCTGTATGACCTTGGGCAAGTTACTTAACTTCCCTGGGCATCAGTTCCTCATCTCTAAACTGGGGATTCAATATCTGTTCTCCCTCCTTCTTACAATATGAGCTCCATGTGGGACTTGATGATCTTGTATCTATCCCAGCGTTTAGTACATAGTAAGCGCTGAAGGAATAGCACTATTACTATTATTACAATTATTAATGCTGAGAAGGAAGAAATTGGAGTTTTGTGGATAAGTTCTTTGGACCAAATGAGGCTGGGGGTGGAAGGGTGACCTCTCTAGATGAAATGCTAATGTATTAGGGATATGCCAAGGCATATTTCAAACCTTCCTGCTAATAATGGAATGTTGCTAGACTATAAATCATATGGATCATTCCCTCTATTCCATTGTAGTCAATGGTCTTGAGTTGAAGTCAAAAACTTGGTTTTCTGTAATGTTTTATAGCTGGATATCAAGGTCAAAGGCAGCCATCCAGTACAAAATAAGAGTAACGCAAGTTACATCAGAAGAGAGAAAGGTACCAAACTTTCCAGGAGAAAGAAGAGACTCCCTTGAAATGGCAAAAATGCAGTTACCATTCAATGGCTAAATAGCAGAATCCAATCAGTAAACAATCAAAACAGTAGTCTCCAGAAATCAAATGCCAAAAATTTGTCCTTTTAAAATCACTGTACAGTGTTACTCCCCTTAAAGTGTAGCTAATCAGAAATTTAATACCTGGGCTCTTCCACAAGGTAAAGGCTCTCAAACTTGTGCTTCTTTCTCCTTGAATATCTCCAAAGGAAGACTTTATAGGTGGCATGGTTGACATCGATCAGTCAATTATATTGAATGTTTACTGTGTGCAGAGTACTTAAGTGCTTGGGAGAGTCCAATATAATAATATAACAGATTTGGTAGACACAGTCCCTGCCCACAACAAGCTTAAAGTCTAGAGGGGGAGGCAGATAGTAATATAAATAAATTATGGATATGTACATAAGTGCTTGTGAGACTGAGTAGGGGAGATGAATAAAGGAAGCAAATCAGGGTGACACAGAAGGGAGTGGGAGAAAAGGAAATGAGAGCCTAGGGAAGGCCTCTTGAAGGAGATGTGCCTTCAATAAAGCTTTGTAAGTGGGGCGAGTAATACCTGTTGGATTTGAAGAGGGAGGACTTCCAGATCAGAGGCAGGATGTGGGCGAGGGAGGTGGAGATAGAAGAGACTGAGGTACAGTGAGCAGATTGGCATTAATGGAGTGAAATGTGCGGTCTGGGTTGTAACAGGAGAGCAGTGGGGTGAGAAGAGACAGGAGTTAGGAAGGTCAGCAAGGAGGGTGATACAGTAATCAAAGCAGGATAGGATAAGTGCTTGGATTAACGTGGTAGCAGTTTGGATGGAGAGGAAAAGGTGGATTTTAGCGATGTTGTGAAGGTTAAACCACCCGGATTTGTGATAGATTGAATATGTGGGTTGAATGAGAGAGATGAGTCAAGGATAACGCCAAGGTTTTGGGTTTATGAGACAGGAAAGATGATGGTGCTGTCTACAATGATGGGAAAGTCAAGTGAGGGGCAGGGTTTGGGTGGTAAGATGAGGAGTTCTGTTTTGGGTATGTTAAATTTGACATGTCTGCGGGACATCCAAGTGGCGATATCTTGAAGGCAGGAGGAAATGCGAGACCATAGTGAAAGAGAGAGGTGGTAGTTGAAGTCATAGGCATGCATGAGTTCTCCAAGGGAGTGAGTGTAGATGGAGAATAGAAGGGGACCCAGAACTGAACCTTGAGGGACTCTCACAGGTAGGGGGTGAGGAGCAGAGGAGGAGCCCGCTGGCATTTTTGGAGACTGTGGGATCCAGCTGCATTTCTCTCAGTGGATTGACTGCACAATCTTTCAATCTTTTTTTAGTTCTCATAATTAAAAAAAAGTTTTTCTCCAAGCCCTATAGCAAGGTAATAGTTTATGAATTCCCTAACATTAGAGAAGTTATGTAACCAACAACAGCTGCTTCCTTTTGACAGCCAAGTTCCAAGGAAGACAATGAGAGCTGCATGAACCAAAGAGAAAAATTTAACAGGAGAATTTTGTCTCATATAGAGTCTGAGAGTGGAGAGAATTAGTGAGAATAAGGAGCTGGGAATAGCAAATGACTGCATTTCTACCTCTTTCTCTCTCCCTCTCTCCCCTCCTGAATCCCAATATCTTTCCAGCTCTGCTTAAACCACTTTGGTTCAGGTTAGGAGGATTCACTTTAGTGTTCTTCTTTCATTTGCTGTGGATCTCAGTGGATCAGGCCAAGCCCCAGTGGTCCTGGTTCTGTGGACCCTAGAAAGAGGGAATTTTTCTGGTAACCTCCTGCTTTCCACCTCCAGGTGAGGCAATGAGGGGGAGAGGAATCAGGTAACTGTTTCATGGCCCATGGGTACAGGAATACTTCCCTAGCATCTAGAACATTACAATTAATTCTAAGTGAAGTCTTTTGCACCCTGTGGGGTAATGATACCTGTCATTAGATGGGAAGGAAAACCACAGAAGGATTACAAATAATCTTTGCCTTAGTAATGATAGAGCACTTCAAAAAAAGACAAATATAATAAATTACCAGGAGAATCCTTAGAG
Organism: Tachyglossus aculeatus; assembly: GCF_015852505.1. Taxonomy (NCBI): domain Eukaryota; kingdom Metazoa; phylum Chordata; class Mammalia; order Monotremata; family Tachyglossidae; genus Tachyglossus; species Tachyglossus aculeatus. The sequence continues at coordinate 42,828,232 of NC_052075.1, read as the reverse complement.
TTGAGTAGCAGCTTTGAAGTCCCAGCCTGGCCTTGGAGTCAGAGGACCCAAGTTCTAATTCTGGCTCCACCAGTTGTCTATGTGGCCTTGGGCAAGTCACTTCCCTCTGCCTCAGTTCTCTTCCCTGTAAAAGGGGGATTAAGACTGTGAGCCCCATGTGGGACATGGACTATGTCCAACCTGATTATCTTTTATCTACCCCAGTGCTTAGTATAGTGTCTAGCACATAGTCCAAACCATGAACAAATACCATTTAAAAAACTGAGGGGATAAAATGATATATGTAAATCTTTAGGGGACATAGGAGATAAAATGGAGCTCCAAAAAGATGAGGGAGAGCAATAGATAAGAAATGATCATAAATGAAGTGTATTGAAATTATTGTAGTTGATTTTTATTAGGTATGTAGTGAGTTTGAATATAAAAGGGTTCACAAACAGAATAGAGAAAATGAAGGACAAGATAGTGTGAGTTAAATAATAGTTTAAATTCCAAACTATACCTCAAAAAACCATATACATACAAATCTTTTAGAATTAAGCAAGAACATAGATTTGAAAATGTACTGAATAGAATGATTATTCTACTGGAGGTACTATTATTCTTCAATTTATGATGTATTCTCCATCCCTAAAATAGCCATGAAACCTTAGGGTTTATGTCTCTTGGCAAATACAGGCAAACACATTAAAAGAATGCAAAGGTCTTCCTAAATTAAAACTAAGCATTTTTTAACACAAGATATTGTTGCCTCAAAATATTTCCCCCATAGGATTTTAACAGGAAAATTTCAGTTCAGTCTCACTGAAAGAGAAACTGTCTTTCTAAGAGTTCTCCATTTTCACACTCTGCTGAGGAGATTCGAAACCCATTTGACTTGCAGAGAAATTCTGTGGAGAAGAAGAGCTCTGAAGAGCTGCAATGTGGCCAAGTGAATAGAGCATGAGTCTGGGAATTGGAAGGTCCTGGATTCTAATTATGGCTCTGCCACTTGTCTGCTGTGTGACCTTGGTCAAGTCACTTCACTTCTCTGTGCCTCAGTTACCTCATCTGTAAAATGGGGGTGCAGACTGTGAGCACTATGTGGGACACGGACTGTGTCCAACCTGATTTAGCTTACTAAAGTGCTTACTACAGTGCCTGGCACATAGTACGTACTTAACAAAAACCATTTAAAAAGAACTGCGAAGCAAAATGTGAATGGGGCCATGAGACAGCCACACACCACATTCTTCTGGCAACATCAACTCCTGGCTCATCCCTGCTGAAATACATAGGCTGCCTGAAGCAGTAAGGTAAACTCCTGCTTTGGCAATATTGTGTGGTTCCTAAAATGGCTTTTCATTTCGTATACCCAGGGGGTCTGATTCTGCAGCCCTGACTCAGGCAAACTTGCTGAGGCTGCCAGATGTTTTATCCTGACTAAACTGAGTAGAACACTAAATACCATTTGGATTCCAACAAAATGGCACTATATGAGTTCCAGGTCTTAGCAAGTTTCAATCAGTCTATGGTATTTATTGAAGATTTACTGTGTGCAGAACACTGTACTAAGTGCTTGGGAGAATACAATACAACGACGTTAGTAGACAGTGGGTCAATGAAGAGTGGAAGACAGGAACTACTCTCCCAAGCACTTGGTACAGGGCCCTGCAGATAGTAAGTACTCAATAAATACCACTGATTGATTGATTGAAAGGTCAAAGAGACAGACTCATTTTGTATGGCAAATGAAGGTGGAGGGGAAAAGGAATTTACAATAGTCAGTATTTTACAAGATCCTGAGAGATTTTCCTTTTAAAATCTCTGTACAGTCGATTTTTCTATAATGTAAGAGTTTTATTTTCAGGGCAACCAGTGATGGCAGTCCAAAAGACCAGCTCTGAAATGCCCTTGACCATCATATTCACTATGCTGCCATTCAACACGCCACATGCACACACAACCACCATTTGGTAGAAGTTTGTGTGATTCTTAGAGAATTTCTCTAGAGTTTCCCTGACTCTCCAAATGGCTTCTGAGTCTTTGCACTGCCTTCCCAGATTCTTGGGAAGCCTGGAACAGGTCTGAGCTATGGCAGAAGGAGGTTTAGGGCTGAAAATAAAAAAGGACTTAAAATCATCCAGTGTTACATAGGGGACAGAAATACTCCCCTAGCATCTAGATCATTACAACTAATGCTAAGTGAAGTTTTATTCATCCTGTGAGCTAATGATACCTGGTGTTGGATGGGAAGGAAAACCACAGAGAGATGACAAATAATCTTTGCCGTAGTAATGGGATACCATCACATAGAGCACATGTTCCTGAAGAAAATGTGCTTTATAGAACTCATGCTGTATCTGCCTCTTGTAACTGCAAGATACTGTCTTCCAAACCCACACTGCACTTTATCCAGACAGATGCATGTCACTGGAAGAACATTCCTTCATTCTGCAATAACGTTCTCCAAAATTCTAAGTGAAAACACATACTATGACAAAGTTGACTGTTGTGTTTTATCTTTCAACAGTGTATTACAACAGCAAAGCCACCACCCTTCACCTGGAAAATGGCTAGGGGATTACCTTTAATCAAGCTGACTGGCGGGGATATGATTAAGGAAGAGATTCTGTGAGGTTCTATAGTCCTTTCACTTATCCCTCTAAGTGGCAAGGTCTCTCTCCTCCAGTTTTCCATTGCTTCCATTCAGCTCTCTTGTTTGATTTGCTAAATCTCTGTTTAGTTCACTGTTTCACACCCACACCAACATTCTGTCATTCCCCTGAAGGCCATGGGACATCTGCCAGGGAGTGTAATCAAATGTACAGTTAAGTACAAGTCAGCTAAACATCATTTTGTTTCCTCTTTTCCTCCTCCCTTTCCCATGTCTTTCCTTTTTTGCAATTTCCTCTAGGTTTCTGAGGAATATTTTCTCTCCCATCTCATTTACCCTTTTTAGAAGAATTTTCTTCTCTCTCTTCCATTCCATAGTCATCTCTGATTTTCTATTGCTCCCTACCTTAAGTCTCCCTACCGTTCTGGTCTCTGCCCCAGTTCTGCCTATGTCTCTAAGACTCCCACTTAGCTTTCTTTCCCTATTGTCTCTTAGTATGTCATTTTATTCTTTGTATTTTTTGTTTTCATACTCTTTCTGGCTTCTGGCCCACTTCTCCTGTCTCCTTTACTTGATTTCTTTTATTCCTCCCTGTCTGTCTTCCCATTATCTCTCGTTATGTGACGATCCAACTGAGAAAAATATTTTCAACTTGCTTTACCTAGAACCCATGAGTGTGTGGTTGCTTAACAAATATTAGTTGATAATAATATGATATTTTAGTTTCCTGGCTGGCCTGACTAAATAGGACATAACTGCACATAACCAGATGGGGATTATGCTGCAAGACATCCCATGTGCATCTCTGCAATCACAGAGTAAAATTAAAAGCCTTTTTAACTCTTTGGGAGCCTGATTCTTCCGTCCTTTTGCACATTAAATATGTCTGGCACAGTTTCTCCACAAACAATGAACAAGATGCAACCTCCTCCACCTCTCTGGGGAACAGACAACCATCTCTCCTCATGCTGATCATATCTAGTCTACAAAATAAGAAAAAGAGGTCAAAGAAAAAGCTAAAACAAGCAGAGCTAACCAGCCAACAAAGAGAATGGTACTTATATATGAGTAAAGGAATCCGCGAAAGAGCAGCCTGCTGCTTTCTTAAGCTTCTAAAGAGCAGGCTCAAGAATTGGTGTTTTTCCACAGAACTCTGCAGCTTAATCCATCCTAAGTAACCACACCAACTGGGTCCCTGGGGTCACTAGTAAAGGAAGAGTGTTTGGGAAAAGAAAAAGAGAGAGAAAGAGAAAGAAGAGGAAATAGTGCCCTAGGGATGAGGAGACAGAACCTATAATAATATCCTGGCAGAGGGATGAGGAGACAGAACCTATAATAATATCCTGGCAGAGCCATATGAAAGGAAGAATCAATGTGGCTACTGTCACAGGAATGTACATTCATTTTTTCACTCATTCAGTAGTATTTATTGAGCACTTACTCTGTGCAGAGCACTGTACTGTTTGGAAAATACAATTCAGCAATAAAGAGAGACAATACCTGCCCACACCAGGCTTACAGTCTAGAAGTGGGGAGACAGACAGCAAAACAAGTAAACAGGCATCAATATAAATGAATAGTACAGGAAGGGCATACATTCTCCTCTGTTAATTTGCAGAGATAGGAAACCTCATGCCAGCTGACACTAAGTGGCAGGAGGAGCAGAAGGGGGAAGGAGACGGTTGGCTTGAGAGGACAACTAAGAAATACTGTCTGGTTCCAGTTCTACTTAGAGACCTATATTTTAGTGATGTGACCTCCCCTTTCCAATGGTCCTAAGGAAATGAATATCTGATCTTATCAGTACAGTGCTCCACACCCAGTAAGCACTCAATAAGAAGTAATAACAATTGTAATATTTGTTAACTGCTTACCATATAACAAACACTGGGGTAAATACAGGATAACCAAGTCCCACATGGGGCTCACAGTAAATAGAAGGGAGAACAGGTATTGAACCCCCATTTTGCAAATGAAGGAACTGAGGCACAGAGAAGTTAAGTGATTTGCCCAAGATCACACAGCAGGCAAAGGGGCAGATCAGGAGTAGAATCCAGGTCCTTTGACTCCCAGGCTCCTGCTCTCACTTTGGCCACCCTACTTCCCAAACAGATACCACTGATTGATCCATCCTTCTAGCAGCTAAATTGTCAAGACCAAGAACAACCCCCTCTTCCCTCCGTATCTGCTCTTCAAAAGAAGTGGTGTGGCTTAGAGGTTAGAGTGCATGATTAGGAGTCAAAAGGACCTGGGTTCTAATCCCAGTTCCACCACATGTCTGCTGTGTGGCCTCAGACAAGTGTCTTCACTTCTCTGTGCCTCAGTTCCCACATCTGTAAAATGGGGATTAAGAGTGTGAGTCCCACGTGGGGCAGGGACTGTATTCATTCATTCAGTTGTATTTATTGAGCGCTTACTGTGTGCAGAGCACTGTACTAAGCACTTGGGAAGTACAAGCTGGCAACATATAGAGACGGTCCCTACCCAACAGTGGGCTCACAGTCTAGAAGGGGGACACAGAGAACAAAACAAAACTTATTAACAAAACAAAATAAATAGAATAAACATGTACAAATAAAATAGAGTAATAAATACGTACAAACATATATACATATTTACCTTGTATCTACCCCAACACTTAGAATAATAATAATGATGGTATTTGTTAAGCACTTACTACGTGCCAAACAGTGTTCTAAGCACTGGGGTAGATACAAGGTAATCAGGTTGTCCCACTTGGGGCTCACAGTCTCCATCCCCCTTTTACAGATGAGGGAACTGAGGCACACAGAAGTGAAGTGACTAGCCTAAGGTCACACAGCAGACAAGTGGCAGAGCTGGGATTAGAACTCACGACCTCTGTCTGACTCCCAAGCCCGGGCTCTTTCCACTAAGCCACGCTGCTTCTCTTAGAACAAGTGTTTGGCATATAGTAAGTGCTAAATAAGTACCATTAGTATTATTATTATTTAAGGAGCCAGGCCAGTTGAAGAACCCTTCCACCAGCTCCTTCAGGAATCAGGAATCTCCAACCACCTGGGGCCTTCCTTGGCTGCTGCTACTACTAATAATAATGGTATTTGTTAAGCGATTACTATGTGCCAAGCACTGTTCTAAACCCTGGGATAGATGCAAGGTTATCAGGTTGTCCCACTTGGGGCTCACAGTCTTGATCTCCATTTTACGGATGAGGGAACTGAGACCCAGTGAAGTGACTTGCCCAAAGTCACACAGCTGACAAGTGGCAGGATTTGAACCCACGACCACTGACTCCCAAGCCTGGACTCTTTCCACTAAGCCACGCTGCTACTAGTAACATCAACTCCCCCGCCCCCCTCCGTAGCCTCAGTCCTCGAAGACACCGGCACAGAAAGCCATACCCCGCAGCCCTCTCCCAGCCCAACCAAGGTACCTCCTTTTTGACACTAAATTAACCTCCAGATTTCCCTCATGATTATCTCTCCGAACCCTACAGCACTCTACCTCCTCTCTGCTCGTGCTCTTTCCCACCCTAATCTCTGGTCGCTCACGATGCCCTCTCTCCGGCTCCAAGTTTTAAATAAAGGGGGAATCTGTTCATAAAGGTTAACAAATCCAGGGTTTTCAAAACGAAGTGCAAAAATGACAACAAAAAAACAGGCCGATCCTCCTTGCTCTGCCCATCCACCAAGCTAGCTCTCTTCCTCCCTTCAAGGCCCTATTGAGAGCTCACCTCCTCCAGGAGGCCTTCCCAGACTGAGCCCCTTCCTTCCTCTCCCCCTCGTCCCCCTCTCCATCCCCCCCTTCTTACCTCCTTCCCTTCTCCACAGCACCTGTATATATGTATATATGTTTGTACATATTTATTACTCTATTTATTTTACTTGTACATATCTATTCTATTTATTTTATTTTGTTAGTATGTTTGGTTTTGTTCTCTGTCTTCCCCTTTTAGACTGTGAGCCCACTGTTGGGTAGGGACTGTCTCTATATGTTGCCAATTTGTACTTCCCAAGCGCTTAGTACAGTGCTCTGCACATAGTAAGCACTCAATAAATATGATTGATGATGATGATGATGCCCTGCCAACTCTATCGTATTATATGTTGCCAACTTGTACTTCCCAAGAGCTTAGTACAGTGCTCTGCACACAGTAAGCACTCAATAAATACGATTGAATGAATGAATGAATATTAGGCTCTTCCACGTGCTCAGTATAGTGCTCTCCAACCAGCTAACGCTCAATAAATGCCACTGATTGATTTTTTTTTCCCCTCCCCATCCACTTTCACTCTGTGTAGCACCAGTGGCTCCGGGGGATCATCCTTCTTCTCATCTATGATTAATTTTCCATGTTTCTCTTTAGGTCATTCCCAGCCCCCACCCCAAACCGCACACACACTTTCTAAAAATTTCCGTGGGGAAACCTGATTTCCCTCACCTGGGCCTTCAAAAGAACCTCCCCCCACGCCCCCAGCCGAACTCACACCTGAAGCTATTTAGCAGTGGGTGGGCCGCTACTGAACTCTCTAAACAATAGGCATTACCTGTGTGCAGCTCGGGTCAGCGCGTTCAGGGTTTTCCTGAAACCACTTTGCTTGGACCTGCGTTCTAGGTAAGAGTTGGCCTTTGAAAATTTCTCCGTATTCATATTCTGTTGTTCCTCTGTGCCTTATTTTGACGTCTTTCCCAGTAGATTGTACATTTCTTGTGGGCAGAGATCGTGCCTCTCAATTATTTTATCCTCTTCCGAGTGTTTAATATAGTGCTTTTCCCACAGTAAGTATTCAGTAAATAATGTTGATGTTGGTGGTTGCCAGTGCTGGCTATTGTTGTTACTCTTTAATTTTGTTGCAGTGAGAGTCCCCCTAACTTTACCCACCTGTTTGGAAACCTGTACTCTTCTATTTCCTACAACACTTTCAGGCAACAATTTACTTTCTTGTATTACACTAGTCTGTAAGCCCGTTTTGGGCAGGGAATGTGACTACCAAATCTGTTATATTGTACTCTCCCAAGGACTTCTAGACTGTGAGCCCACTGTTGGGTAGGGACTGTCTCTGTATGTTGCCAACTTGTACTTCCCAAGCGCTTAGTACAGTGCTCTGCACACAGTAAGCGCTCAATAAATACGACTGATTGATTGACAGCATGGTATTGTGCACAGTGCTCAATAAATATGATTCATTCAATTGTATTTGTTGAGCACTTACTATGTGCAGAGCACTGTGCCAAGTATTGACTGTTTACTTTCTGGGTATCTCTTAACTTCAGCCCATGTTACGCTAACCTTTTTCAGAGCAGTGTTCTTGCAACTACAGGACACTTTCTCAGTCCAGGTTTTCTTTTAGAATAAACCCTTGATTCTGCACCCTAGTCAAAATTCGTAATTCTCTTTAAGCTACCAACTTTTCTTTCTTTTGATAGTACTGTATTAATAGCAGTTGAAGATCTTTCTTTCACAGTGAAACTGTTTCACTAGATCAAGAAATTTTCCAATCATCACATAGGGATACAAGCGACCCTCTGTTTCAGCCAGTTCTTTCTGCTAATGGAGGTATAGGAAGCAAAATATAGAAGTGCCCATTTATATATTTTGGAGCTGGTTTTCCAGATTCGTTTACTCCAGTTCACTGACACAACTTGATGGTTTTCAGTCAGAGTCAAAAAGACCCAAAATGGTGGCTGTCATAGTCTTTTGCAGTTTTTTGTTCCCTCCCAGTAACCATACTAAAATCCCTGCTCCCATTTTGCTCCCCTGCCACTGCTCCCAATGAAAAATTGTCATCTCTATTTGTATACTGCTGTTTATATTTTTATTTGTTAGGGATAGGTATTATATGTACACAGTATGGCCAGGACTATGGGTTTCAATCAATTTATTGAGTGCTTGCCGTGTGGAGAGCACTGTACCAAGTGCTTAGAAGAATACAATATAACAGAGTTGGTAGACACATCCCCTGCCCACGAAAAGCTTACAGTCCAGAAGGGGAGGCAGATATTAAAATAAATTTACAAATGTCTATGTAAATTAAAAATGTGTACATAAGTGCTGCTTTCCGGAGAAGTAGCGTGGCTCAGTGGAAAGAGCCCGGTCTTTGGAGTCAGAGGTCATGGGTTCAAATCCCGGCTCCACCACTTGTCAGCTGTGTGACTTTGGGCAAGTCACTTCACTTCTCTGGGCCTCAGTTACCTGATCTGTAAAATGGGGATGAAGACTGTGAGCCCCCCGTGGGACAACCTGATCACCTTGTAACCTCCCTAGCGCTTAGATCAGTGCTTTGCACATAGTAAGAGCTTAATAAATGCTATTTAAAAAAATGCTGTGGGGCTGAGGGAGGCCAAATCAGAGTGAAGCAGAAGGGAGTAGGAAAAGAGGAAATGAGGGCTTAGTCAGGGAAGGTCTCTTGGAAGAGATGTTCCTTCAATAAGTCCTTTAAAGTGGAGACAGTAATTGTCTGTTTCCTTTGAAGAGGGAGGGTATTCCAGGCCAGAGGCAGGATGTGGGCGAGAGGTCAGCGGTGAAATGGTGAAATGGAGGAACAATGAGAAGGTTGGCGTTAGAAGAGCAAAGTGTGCAGGCTGGGTTGTAATTGGAGAGCAGCCAAAGGGGGCAAGGTGATTGAGTACTTTAAAACCAATGGTAAAGAGTTTCTGTTTGATGTGGAGGTGGATGGGGAGTGGGGAAGCATGGACCGAATGTTTTTGTAGAAAAATGATTTGGGCAGCAGAGTGAAGTGTGGACTGGAGTGGGGAGAAATGGTAGGCAGGGAGGTAAGATTGATGTTTTCTGCCCCAGAGACGCCTCTAGTGTGAATTTCACCACCAGTGGTGTCTTCGAATTGCAAGGCCAACTATGAGTTTTTGGATAAGTATTGCTGCCGAGGTCATTACTCTGGTTCTGGTTGGCTCCAGCTAGAGATTGCCTAAAAGGGTTGGGGGGTGTATGCATTTCTTTCTTATACTCTCCACCCCTCCTTTCTTGCTCCCACAGTGGAGTTTGGAGGAGAGGGTTCCTAGTGGCAGTATGGCAGCCTTCTGAGCCATCCAACCACTTATTTGCATTACTCCTATGGGGTTGTGAATATGTATCTTATATACTTGCCTTCCTCTTTCTATCTGTAACTTATTCAAGGGTTTATAAACATTTTGAAGGCAGTGCTTAATACTGTTCTCTGCACAGTCAGTCAATCAGTGCTATTTGAGTGCCTAACCATGTGCAGAGCACTGTACTCAGTGTTTAGGAAAGTTGACTGTAACAGGGAACATGTGTATTCCCTGCCTACATGAGCTTATAGCCTAGAAGGGGAGACAGACATGAATATAAATTTACAAGTATGTATAGAAGTGGGGTGGAGCGAATATTGTATGCCCTGCCCCTTTCTGCTTCCCCTCCACACTTAATAACTAATATTTCATTTTGAGCATTGATTGATTATAGTGCTAATTATTTGGGCAGTGCCATACCCCTCCTATTCCCTCTTGGGCAAGGGTACAATTAGTGAGTAGGCAGATGGAGGGGTGTGTGTGTGTGGGGGGGGGCAGTACACTGCCAAATGCAAGCAAGAGTTTTAAATAAAGCCTAATTATGACCAAAGAGACTGCAATGTAGTACCAGTACTATGCCATTGTTCCCAGACCAAAAGATAGTTGCCAGGGTAGCTACTTTTCAGGGGTTCTGTCGTCTTTGTTTCATTAAAAAGCTGCTTTTGGTGGTGGTTTGATCAGAAACCTTCAGCAGTGATGACCTAGTCCCAATAGATGTACTACTTTAGTAGCAGTAGTAAAAGTATTAAGCACTTACTATGTGAGGAGCACTGTACCCACTGCTTCTGCATTGCCTAGGCAGTTGAATCTGTACCCTTTGGGCACTTGGTGTTCACCCCATCCTCAACCCCACAGCACTTAAGGTATATATCTGTAATTTATATTAATTTCTGTCTCCCCGCCCCTAGACTGTAAATTCATCGTGGGTAGGGTGCATGCCTACCAACTCTATTGTACTCTCTGAAGTACTTAGAACAGTGCTCTGCATGCAGTAAGCGCTCAATAAATACCATAAATTGAGGGAAGAATACACCAGCTTCTGGTTGAGTCATTTTCCAACCCCTAACACACTGAGGTGTAGGTCAGATTTTGTGGAGTTGTGGGGGAGAGGGGACTCCAAAGCACAGACATAAAGGTCTATCTAGGTTGTCTCTGCTGACTTTGAATTGGTTTGCCTCTTGTTTCTTTCTCCAAAGCGAGAACTTTGAAATGATGAACCCTAACTACTAAAAATGAGTGTAATATTTACATTAAAGGTAACATCCTCCTAAGGCAAAATCATTGGTTTTTAAACTCTTTTCCTTTTGGGCCAGCCAGAGGCTCCTGTAGCTCTTTATATCTCCCATCAGCCCTACACAGAAAATAAAAGCATGGCAGGATTTCTGTTGAGAAGAGAGGGAAGGTTACTGCCATCTTTCTTTTCTTTCTAAAGAGAGGAGAAGCAAGACTGTTTGAATACAGCAGATCTGGATTGGGGCTTCAGAAGGAATTTCTTTTGGCCCACATAGGTGATGTGTTCTTAGGAAGCCCATGTAGTGGCAAGGCCAGAATCCAAGTCTAATAATGTTATTGAATGTCAGTGAAAACAGCAGAGGTCCTTGGACTGTTCTTTTAACTTTTCCATTCTGCTGTGCATGAAGTTAAATTGAGATTTTAGGGGCTTCCCCATTCATGATATTATTTAGTAACTGGTCAATCAGTCAATGGAATTTAGTGAGCACTTGGTGTGTGCAGAACACTATGTTAAGTGCTTGGGAGAGTAAAAATAATAATTGTGGTATTTAAACACTTTCCATCTGCCAGGCACTGTTCTAAATGCTGGGGTGGCTCCAAGTAAATCAGGTTGGACACAGTCCCTGTCCCCCAGTCTCATCCCCATATTTTAGAGATGAGGTAACTGAGGCACAGAGAAATGAAGTGACTTGCCCAAGGTCTCACAGCAAACAAGTTATGGAGCTGGGATTAGAACACATGACCTTCTGATTCCCAGGCCCGTGCTCTATCCCCTGTGCAGGCTGCTAACAGAGTTGGTAGACATATTCCCTGTCCATAACGAGCTCACAGTCTAGAGAGGGAGACAATCATTAATATAAATAAATTATGGATATGATAAATTAGGGATATGATCAGGGGGACTCTGGCTAGGAATTTACCAGCAGTAGAATGTGGTGCGATTTCTCAGGAGTTACTGCAGTCTATTTTCAAATCTTTCTCCTTGAGGATATTGATGATGGTGGTATCTAAAGTCTGGTCGCATACTTTCAAAAATCCATAAAGTGTGGAAAAGTTCATAACAACAAAGATGATGCTGGCATTAAGCACTTACTATGTGCTAAGTGATTCAGTAGATGGAAGATAACTTAGCCAGTAGATTCCCAATGCCTTTGAAGACTTGCACCAGGGAGCCTTACTGGTTTCTGTGGCTCAGATGATCTCCTAATATATTGAAATAAGGGATCATTCATATGATGGCCAGGTCTTTGCACTTCACAGTCCCTCATCCTTGATAGCAGAAAGTGGGTTCAAAATATTGTTGAAATGTCACCCACTCTTTATGTTCTCCTCTTTTGTAATAAGGGTGGAATTGTTTGCACTCTTAGCCGTGCAATGAGGGCATATGGGACAACAGATTCTAAATATCACTGAAGAAATCCTTAGTTTGGTAGTCTGTGAAACCTTCAATCATTCCTCATTTGCTTTCTGTTGTTGATCGATAATATTCTTTTATCTAATCTTTGTTATGATGCAGGGACCTTTCCCCTGCCCCGGACCTGTGAGGTGTCAGGATATTGTTTCCTTTGCTTTAAATAATCTAGTGATTTTCATCTAATCAGCCTTGGTAGTGTTGGCTAAGTGTCCACAGTCCTGGTGGGTAACTTCCTGGAGACTGATGTGGCTGGGGAAAAAAAAAATGTTAATCAATCAATGGCTTTTGAGTGCTTACTATGTACAGAACACTGTACTAAGTTCTTGTTCATGATGGGACTTGTAAAATGGGTTCCTTTCTCTAATACGAGGTTGCCTGTGGATTGCTGTGTAACTCTTGCAGGTGTTTTTCATATCCAGGAACCGGACATTAAGCCACTTTGAGGGTTTGGAAAGACGTTAGAAGTATATTGGTTTCATTGCCAAGGAAAGTTTTGGCAACGGGTGAGGTTGTGGTGTGTCCAACACCTGGTCCAAAATATAGCTGTAGTGAATCAACTTGTCTTTCTGGGCCCTCAGATCCACAGAGACCTAATCGATGAGATGGTATCTAAGTGCTTATGATGTGCTGGTCACTGTTCTAAGCATTGGGGTAGATACAAACTAATCAGATTGGACACAGTCCATGTCCCAAATGGGGCACACAGGTTTAATCCCCGTTTTACCAATGAGGTAACTGAGACACAGAGAAGTTAAGTGACGTGCCCAAGGTCACAGCAGATAATTGGCAGAGCTGGGAGTAATAATAATGATGGTATTTAAATGCTTACTATGTGCCAACCACTGTTCCAAGTGCCAAATGATGATACTTATTAAGCGCCTCCTACGTGCCAAGCACTGTGCTAAGCACTGGGTAGATACAAGGTTATCAGGTTCCACGTGGGGCACACAGTCTTAATACCCATTTTACAGATGAGGTAACTGAGGCACAGAGAAGTTGTGACTTGCCCAAAGTCACACAGCTGACAATCAATCAATCGTATTTATTGAGCGCTTACTATGTGCAGAGCACTGTACTAAGTGCTTGGGAAGTACAAATTGGCATCACATAGAGACAGTCCCTACCCAACAGTGGGCTCACAGTCTAAAAGGGGGAGACAGAGAACAGAACCAAACATACCAACAAAATAAAATAAGTAGGATAGAAATGTACAAGTAAAATAAATAGAGTAATAAATATGTACAACCATATATACATATATACAGGTGCTGTGGGGAAGGGAAGGAGGTAAGACGGGGGGATGGAGAGGGGGACGAGGGGGAGAGGAAAGAAGGGGCTCAGTCTGGGAAGGCCTCCTGGAGGAGGTGAGCTCTCAGCAGGGCCTTGAAGGGAGGAAGAGAGCTAGCTTGGCGGATGGGCAGAGGGAGGGCATTCCAGGCCCGGGGGATGACGTGGGCCGGGGGTCGATGGCGGGACAGGCGAGAGCGAGGTACAGTGAGGAGATTAGTGGTGGAGGAGCGGAGGGTGCGGGCTGGGCAGTAGAAGGAGAGAAGGGAGGTGAGGTAGGAGGGGGCGAGGTGATGGACAGCCTTGAAGCCCAGGGTGAGGAGTTTCTGCCTGATGCGCAGATTGATCGGTAGCCATTGGAGGTTTTTGAGGGGGGGAGTAATATGTCCAGAGCGTTTCTGGACAAAGATAATCCGGGCAGCAGCATGAAGTATGGATTGAAGTGGAGAGAGACACGAGGATGGGAGATCAGAGAGAAGGCTAGTGATGGAGCTGGCATTAGAACCCATGACCTCTGACTCCCAAGCCTGTGCTGTTTCCACTAAGCCACAAGTAGAACCCAGGGCCTTCTGCTCTATACAATAGGCATTGGTTAGATCTTAGTTGCATCTAGGATGTTTGACTTTGATTCAGTAGGTTTGACTGGGGTTATGTCAGTGATGACAAACTGGTGTTTGCCCTCAGGGGGCTAGACTGTTGTTTTTTAGCCTTTTAATCCTATGGGGTCCAATAACTTCTTTCCATGTTTTGGCATTGCTGCTGACCTGAAAGTTGAAATCTCCCATGACAATCAGCTTGTCAGATATTGCAATAACTTCCTCTGTTTTAGCAGAGTACTTGCTCTTCACTGAAATTTAATTTTCCCTTTCAAACTCTGTAATTTTTCCAGTATATCTCTGTCTCTCTCTCCCACCCACCCCTCCTCCCCGAATTTTAAAGTTCTACCCTCTCCATCAGAGGCCAGTATTTCAGACACAAGAATAGTCAATTGAGTTTGCACAGCCTCATTATTGAATACCTTTATTTCTTCTCCTTCCTCTGGCTGCCTGCCTTCTGGCCATTTCACTGCTCATTAGCACTTTCCCCGGAGGGTGGACAGGTATAATGTAGGAAGAGATTAGACCAGTCAGCTTCGCTCTTTGTTAGTAACCGTTTGGTGGAGAGGAGGCGGAGATAAACTTTTGGTTGATGTGAAGCTCTGGTATTGCCACTTTATCCATCTTATTCTGGATTGGAACCAACTATAAATTGGCTTTTATATCTGCTTTGAATTCTATCATAGCATTTATCTTCATATAGAAAAGGAAAATTGGTCCCTTAGACTGTGAGCCCCAGCCCGATTAAGTTGTTTCTATCCCAGTGCCTACAGTGTTTGACACAAAATAAATGCCCAACAAATACCATAACAATAAAAGTATTTTAATCAAAAAGTGAAACTGTAGTGCACTACTTAACTAGCAAGTAATATAATTACTTTGATTATTCAGGGATGAATGCTCCAGTTTGTGGATCCTTTGCCTTCTGATTATTTTTCTGGCTGGGTCTTACATTGGTAAATTATGGAAACATTTCAGCTCCATCTTGTTTACAAGTCCAGATAATTGAAGCCTTCTAGTTTAGAAGGCTCACAAAATGAGGAAACCTTCAAGGAAGTAGAACCTGTGTCAGCCAGACCCACTGGTCGCTTAGGAACTGAATCCAAGGGCTCACTCCTCAAGGTCCCTGCACATTTTCCTAATAAATAGTGGTGGGGAGAGGGGAGAAGAGTACTAAAACACATTACAGTTTTTTCTTTGTTTACATTGAACAGAGAAGAAATGAAATGACATACCTCAGTGCTACATTTAAATTTTAGGTACCACCTTAAATCAGTTTGCTGCAGGCAAATCTTTGAAAACTTTGAGGTTTGAACATGACAGACCTTGCCATTTTAATCTGGCTCATGAATCATATACCATAGGCATTCCCCACTAACTGAACTACTTTGACATTTTTTTAGATTAAAAGAAGGAGAATCCCTTCTTCTGTTTGTTCTTTATTTCTTAGATTCAGAACTCCTTGGGATACAGTGACTATGTCTACTTCTCACCAGTGTACTTTATTCCTGGCACTTAGTGTTCTGCACTCAATGAGTTTAATAAATACTATCACTGCTACATAAATTGCATTGTTTTCCCATTTTACTTTGTACTTTTATAAATTCTTAGCAAAATGTTGACAAGGATTTAACATCCTGGGATTCAGAATTCAGATTAACTAATTTGTTTTACCAATGAGATGATTGATCTGTAATTTACATAGTCTCCCCACTTTCTGAGAGTTTTAGATAATCTATGCCAAAACCTTCCTCCTTTATCCCACTGAATAGTAGAAACAGTAGTACTGGAGTCGATATCAATCAATCAGTGGCATCTACTGAGTGCTTACTGTGTGCAAAGCATTGTACTTAGCACTTGGGAAAGTACAACAGAGTCAGTAGACCTGTTCCCTACTCACTAGGAGGGAATAGAGTGAAGGACTTTAAAGTCACACCCCACTCCCCCCACCCCCCCAGCTCCTACAGGGTCCCTATTGAGAGGAGGAGGAGTATTAGTGGTTCCCCAGCAGGACTTCTATAAGCTCTCCCTCTCTCCCTCTCTCCCTCTCTCCCTCTCTCCCTCTCTCCCTCTCTCCCTCTCTCCCTCTCTCCCTCTCTCCCTCTCTCCCTCTCTCCCTCTCTCCCTCTCTCCCTCTCTCCCTCTCTCCCTCTCTCCCTCTCTCCCTCTCTCCCTCTCTCCCTCTCTCCCTCTCTCCCTCTCTCCCTCTCTCCCTCTCTCCCTCTCTCCCCCCCCAAATCCAGGTTCAGACTTCGGTCACCTAGCTAAGCTTGGGATACTCCGTTGTTACAATTGAGGCCTCTTCCGATGACCTTTACTGTCTGCTCAATAGGAGTTTCAGGGATAGGTTTTTTTTTTGTGGTATTTATTAAGTGCTTTCTATGTGCCAGGCATTGAACTAAGTGCTCGGGTAGATACAAGCTAATCAGTTTGAACGCAGTCCATGTTCCACATGGGGCTCACAGTCCAAATCCCCATTTAACAGATGAGGTAACTGAGGCATAGAGAAGTGAAGTGACTTGCCTAAGGTTACATAGCGATAAATGGCAGAGCCAGGATGAGAACCCGGGTCCTTCTGAGTCCCAGGCACGTGGTCTATCCACTAGGCCATGAATGGATCCTCTGTGGTTCCTAAGCAGGTCTTCTCTCCATTCCCTTAATTGGCTCCTAAATGCTTTGGGAGGTCTGCACTACCTGAATTAAGCATGGTTCTGCCCCTGTACTAAATACCTGAGAAGTGGCAGGGCACCAGGCAGACTGGACATCATTTGATGGTGGGTGATGTGTAAACTCCCCTCTCAGAGTCCCACCTGGAGAGTTTCCAGTACTCTACCAGTCTCAACTAAGAGAGGGAGAGTCAAGCAGAGCAGAGTCAGAATTCACCTGTGCTGGGCAGCAGTGGCATGGGAGAGAGTCGAGGGCAGGGACTCAGGTTTACTGCACAGGAGGAGGCAATGGTAAACCACTTCCATATTTTTACCAAGAAAACTCTATGGTACGCTACTAGAATGATTGCAGATGGAGGTGGGACATTCTGGGAGAGATGTGGCCATGGAGTTACTATGGGTCGGATACGACTTGACAGCATAAGACAAGATGTGTAAACTCTTGGGCCACTTATTAAAAACAACCTTGGTAATAGTGTCTGTATTAGAGGTAAAAAGGGGGAAAAAAAGACAAGTACGAGGAAATAAAGACTAATGGGGCAAAAATCATTTATTTCGAGTTAACCTTTTCTACCGGGGAGGGGGAAATACAGTATCAGCCTTTAAAATTGCATTCTGATTTTTTTCTGATGATTCTCTCCTCCTCCTCCCCCCCCTACCACCCTAAACTACTTTTTTTATGGCATTTGTTAAGCACTTATGTGCAAAGAACTGGGGTAGATATATGAGCCCAGGGGAAAGGTGATGGGCAGAAAAATCTCTTCTGTCTCAGCAGCAGGTCCCAAATATGGGGGAAGCCTCCCCGTAACAGGGTGCAGACACTTGGGGGAAAATACACATCAGCCAGAGGGCTAAGTACCACACGGTGGCAAGATGAAACCAAGTTCTTAGTTACCTATGGGTTGACCATAGGCTAGTAGATTTTAACATGGAAAAACTCAAGTTTTCCCTAGCATGAAAATTCTAAGAAAAAAATTGAACCCCAGGAACATATGGTATGGTAGTCTGGGTTATGAACTTTCATTCCAGTACCTCGTCTAGATCGCTAAAATCCATGGGCTTAAACATTACACAGAAATAAAATACTAGATGGCAATGAGTGTATCTGACACTTCAAAACCAGCTTATTATGTTACTTCACACCTCATTCATTTTAAAATCCAATGTCCAAAATACAGTAAAGTGCACTCCATATTCAAACATCTTCACATAAATATATTTCCCCCCTCCACGCAAACTCATCGTCCTCTCTTACATCACAGATGCCAGTAAACCAGAAATGAGAAAATGCTCATTTTTTTCCTTCATTCACCAAAGGTCCACTTGTAAAAGCAGTTGCGAACAAACAACTTTAAAGAAAGTTATAACTGAAATATATTGGTGAAATTGGAGTCAATTGGATTGCAACATTGAATTCACTTGTCTCTGATGCTCCTCGGTCATCTGAGAAGGAGTCTGTTGGAGGGTATGATAGCTTTCTCACTCTTTGGAGTTGAGAGAACCCCTTTCAGTTCTCCAGGAGCACAGAGCTCATGAGTGGTTTTGCTAGATTTTTGTGTGTGCGTGTGTGTGTGTACCAACTTAGTTTTTCCTTTCTCTCACCCAGTTGCTATGTTTTAGCACCATTGCTGAGCTGGGTAGCATGCCGTGTGTGTGTGTGCGCGCGCACGCACGCTCATGTGGGAGTGCAAAGAAGCAATTCCGTGTGTGCACATTTCTACCTGGACTCTCAGTTGGCAACGTAGGGAGAGAGATCATGGCAGGAAAGCTACGGTTCTGACGGCAGTGGTATTTTTAACTTTGTCACCTCAGGTGGCATCGCTCTGTCTTCCATGTACCTTTCTTCCCACACAGTTGTCCCGGGCTTGCACTTCTTGAGGATGCGACAATTATGGAAATTTGCTTGGCTCTTTTGCTCGGTCCCCAGCTTTACTTAGATACCTGGCAATGCACAGCACTGCCAACAGATCACCCAAGTCTACTTCAAGTGGACACAAAATATACAATAAATAAATAGTCAAAAGCTAGTCCAGATGTGATGCTTCCACTACCGCCATCATTAGGTTCTTTATAACCTGACATTCTGCTTCCCATGGGATTCTTCTCCTGTAAACCATTCATTTCTTTCTGTGTTTATGTGCCATCCCCATTAATACATTCTCACAGAGATAGATCGGAGGTGTTATAAAGTTGTCGAAGGATGAAGAATTCTGTAAGAACAAAAAACGCTGTGTCCATTGTTCACTGAATGACAAGATGGATCAGATTTTGCCATCAGTAAAGAATATTTGATCCTCAGTCTCCAATAATGTGGGGCAGTCAGTCTTTTTTCTTTGGAGGACATGGCGTTCAGAATTGACAGAAACCTAGAATGCTAGGTGAGGGATTTGAGTGGCTAGGTTTTTACAGAGAAACCTGGAAATTAAGGTTTTTCTACCCTGGAGCGTTAGTCAGATGAGAGACCTGTTTTTCCTCAGCAACCCTGAATGTGATCCAGTTGTTTCTCTATGTTTTTTAGAGATTTTCGAAGCCGGTCCAAAGTCACCACCTCGGTGGAATAGAGGGATTCTTCCACTATTCCTCCCCAAATTTCCATTGTGTCCAGACCATCTGACCTGGTGAAGGGGCAGCTCTTCAAAGTAGCCAATAGGGCAAAAAGAGACCTGAGGTTCTCCAGATCATTTGATATTTGTGTCCTGTCAGGCATAGGCAGACTGGAGAGGATCTGCTGATAAACCGCCAAAGTTTGATCCATGTCAGCCAAATTCTGGAATTGTTGATTACCTGGGATGAAATCCAAGCCGCTGACCCTCTGATCTGTAGAAACTCCATTCTGTATGGAAGGAAGAGGGAGATTTTCTCAGCATGTTATTTTAGTTTGGTTCCTCTCCCCCACCCCTCTGTGAGCTTTATCACTGCAGCTTTCCACAGACCTTAGAGCTCAGTCCTGGGTTTTTAGTTTTTTTTTTTAACTGAACTTGGTTCAATCTGCAAGTTTTGGGTTTTTTTTCCCCCCCATGAAATGTGGACATGGCACTTTCTTGGAAGTTTCCAGGTTGGACTTACCATGACCACCATAGATTTAAGGTCACAGGGCCTAGAGTTAAGGGCCTGTGGCACTAGGGAAGAATGTAATTCCTGTGATTGCTGTGAATGCCTCAGATGGGATGGGGTGATCTTTGTGCCTCAGCTTTTTTATCCGAGAAGCGGAAATAATCATGAGTAGTGTTTGTCATCCACACACAGGGACTTTTAAAGTAATTAAGCTTAAGCTTTTTCAGTTGTAGGTATTTGGCAAACAAGTACTATCAACCTACTCATATTAAGAATAACCTCCTTGGAAGGCAGGTAGGTAGGGAAGAGAGCTAGTTATCTCTAATTTACAGATCAGTTAATGGCATTTATAAAACATTTACTATGGGCAGACCACTGTACCAGGCGCTTGGGAGAGTACAATGCAACAGAGTTGGTAGATTCTGCCTGCCCACAATGAGCTTGTAGATGAGAAAACTGAGGCAGAGAGAGGAAGAAATGAGACAGATCCCAGGCCCAATGCTTTCTTCTCTAGTAAGTAGTTATATAAAGGAATTTGTTGAGCACCCACTGGTACTATGCTCTGTACTAAGCACCTGGCTATACTGCTTATCCGCAGAGCACCCACTGGTACTATGCTCAGTACTAAGCACCTGGCTATACTGCTTATCCGCAGAGCCACCTTGGTCTTGGATTTGGGGGCAATAGTCTCCATTGACCATACCCTATTTGAAAGTTGTATTATTCTGGTGATGATCGTCTTGGTTAAAGTTTTGGTGTCAGCCTGGATTTTTTCAATGCTTATTGGATGACTGTAGTACAGATGTTGCCAGGCACACAGGAACCCGTATAATAGTATGCATCGCATTTTCCTCCCCAAGGTGCTGCCGTTTGACCTTAAATAGAAGAAACAAGCAAACGAAGATGCTGGTAACAGAGGCACTGATTCAAAGGGAGGGGTGGGGGGAAGCTTTGGACGTACAACTTTCCGCTAGAACTGCTTTCTACTTAAATCCAAAATCAGATCCCTATAAGGCTCTGGAATGTAAACTCTCTGTGGTGAAGATGTTAACACCAATAAAAATCTTGGAGTCAAGGTAGGATTAATTCTTACAGTCTAACATTAACAGAACTGATTACGGGCTCATACTGGGTTAGATGCTGTATATGGTACCCAGAAACTGACAGAGGTCTTTTATTTTGGGAGGGCACTGTGCCAATTCCGTCTTAGATGCAACGGGGCCACCACCACTACTTTGGGATTTTGTGTATCGTCCTCATTATCATCAGCCTCTTTTGAAGTGCCTCTCTGCATGTGGCACTAATCTAAATGCAATTTAAAGCATATTCAACAGACCTTGTCCCTGATGTAGCAGGTGGGAGCGAGGGCATGAAGAGAAATGAACCACCATTATGCAAAGTAAGGTATTTATGTTGTGTAAAGAGGGGCAAGAGCTTGTTTTGGGGAGGGTGAGGTTGGCCTGTTTATATGGGTGAAAAGCAGCCACCTCTTTTCCAGTTAATCTCTGAAGGTTTATGGAGAAGATGAAATTTCAGGAGCTGCGAGAGTGAATGAAGAGAGAGGACGTGGCCTAGTAAAAAGATCATGGGTTTGGGAGGTAGAAGACCTGGGTTCTAATCCTGGTTCTTCCACGTGTCTGCTGTGACCTTGGGCAAGTCACTTCACTTCCCTGGTCCTGTTACTTCATTTGTAAAATGGAGATTCAATCCTACTCCCTCCTACTTAGACTGTGAGCCCCAGGTGGGATAAGGACTGTGTCCAACCTAATTAACTTGTATCTATCCCAGTGATTAGAACAGTGCTTGGCTCATGGTAAGCACTTACCAAATAACATCATTCATTCATTCAATCGTATTTATTGAGCACTTACTGTGTGCAGAGCACTGTAGTAAGCGCTTGGGAAGTACAAGTTGGCAACATATAGAGACGGTCCCTACCCAACAGTGGGCTCACAGTCTAGAAGGGGGAGACAGAGAACAAAACAAACCATATTAACAAAATAAAATAAATAGAATAAATATGTACAAATATAATAGAGTAATAAATACGTACAAACATATATACAGGTGCTGTGGGGAGGGGAAGGAGGTAAGGCAGGGGTGATGAGGAGGGGGAGAGGAAGGGGGGGGCTTAGTCTGGGAAGGCCTCCTGGAGGAGTTGAGCTCTCAGTAGGGCTTTGAAGGGAGGAAGAGAGCTAGCTTGGTGGATGTGCAGAGGGAGGGCATTCCAGGCCAGGGGGATGATGTGGGCCAGGGGTCGGCGGCGGAACAGGCAAGAACGAGGCACAGTGAGGAGATTAGCAGCAGAAGAGCGGAGGGTATGGGCTGGGCTGTAGAAGGAGAGAAGGGAGGTGAGGTAGGAGGGGGAGAGGTGATGGAGAGCCTTGAAGCTGAGGGTGAGGAGTTTTTGCCTAAGAAGAACCAGCAGAGGTTTAGGGGTAAGAGAAAGATGACCAGTAAAAGGGGGGCATTTAGTACATTTGTTAAATGAGTGGAAGAGATAGGGATATGAAGTATTCTGGGGTGGCTTGAGGGGTTCTGAAGCAGAGGATTAGGATTTTGATCTTGATTCACTGTAGAGCGGGGGAACCTATCAAATGTGAAATAATAATGATGATTATGGTATTTGTTAATCGCTTACTACATGCCAAGCACTGTTGTAAGTGCTGGGGTAGATACAAGGTAATCAGGTTGTCCCACGTGGGGCTCACACTCCTAGTCCCCATTTTACAGATGAGGTAACTGAAGCACAGAGAAGTTAAGTCCCTTTTCCAAGGTCACGTGGCAGAGCCGGGATTAGAACCCACATCCTCTGACTCCCAAGCCCGTGCTAGGGAGTGCGAGCTCTTTCCACTAACCAAAATCATTTCTATTCTACTGATCTCACAGAAAGAAAATTATTGCCTCAGTTTAGCTGCTGCTTATTTTCCCCTCCCAGTAGAAGACTGTCAGACAGACCCTTTCCTTCCACTATAACATTGTGGCTGGCAGGGTGAGAAAAGGGCTATAAAACTATTTATCATGACAATGGAGATTATTGATGATAGACATCCCTACATCTCTCCAAAAATGGTATCATTAAATCCTAATCAATGATTGCCATACTGGTGGGGCAGAGAAATCCCAGAACTGCATTCCCATGCATTCCTCCCCTCCCAACTCCCTTTTCAACCAGTGGGTCTGTGACAGGGCCAGGGATCAGGCAAAGATATGGGTCCCCTGAGGATATTTCTTTTCCACCCTACTACAAAATTGGCCACTTTTCTCAGACATCTGTGACATCCCTTCCCTCAAGTTGGCAGCACGAGCCGCAAGCAGGAATTTGTTGGAATCCATTCTTGGCCAAGAAGTCCTGCTCTTTGGCTCTTGGAGCCGTTTCCTGGAGAGGAAGGTGAGAGAGAGAGAGAGAACGAACACTGCAAGGAGTTAGAGAAGCAGGGTTGCATAGTGGAAAGAGCATGGGTTTGGGGGTCAGAGATCATGGGTTCTAATCCCAGCTCTGCCACTTGTCAGCTATGTGACTTTGGACAAGTCACTTAACTTCTTGGTGCCTCAGTTACCTCATCTGTAAAATGGGGATTAATGCTGTGAGCTCCACGTGGGACAACCTGATAGCCTTGTATCTACCCCAGTGCTTAGAACAGTGCTTGGCACACAGCAGTTAACAAATACCTTAATTATTATTATCATTACGTTGGGCACAAAAGATTTTGACCAATGTGGAAATTTCCCGCTTCACAGCTAAGCTGAAGTGTACTAAAGTCCAGGAAACCAGAAAAACTGGGGGCATTTTTCAAGTTAGCATTTTTTGTCAGAAAATGTAATACAAGGGATTTCCATAAGTATGGGAGGTTGTGAAGAGCGGAAGGAGGGATAAAACCTTCTCTCTCACACCCCGACTGATCAAAAGACACTCAAGCTTGTGTTAGTGAACTGAGCCTTTGCCAGAATTCTATTTTTAGTTCACCTATCCTACACCCATTTAAGCCTTGTCTAAATCTCTCCCCTCTTCTGCCTTTGTTTTGGGTTTCATCCTTTAGCTAAACCTAAAGTGCCAGGCCCCCTCCCCCCGCCACTCCCCTCACTCAACAATTTGATTTTTATCTCCTAGTCACTTCTCCTTATTGTTTTCTCCATTACAGACTGAGGGAATTTGAAGGTAGTAGCAGGTCCTTCCAGAAGGTCCTAGAGTGGGAGGTACTGATGAAACCCTAAATGAAGTATCCACTTGGGAAAGAGAAGCATTTCAGAATATAGAGAAGCAGTGTGGCCTGGTAGAAAGAACAGGGACCTGGGACCTTTTAGACTGTGAGCCCACTGTTGGGTAGGGACTGTCTCTATATGTTGCCAACTTGTACTTCCCAAGCGCTTAGTACAGTGCTCTGCACATAGTAAGCGCTCAATAAATACGATTGAGTGAGAGGGCCTGAGTTATAATCCCAGTTCAGCCACTCGTGCTGGGTGACTTTGGGCAAGTTGCTTGTCCTTTCTGGGCCTCAGTTTCCTCATCTGTAAAATGGGAATTCAAAACCTGTTCTCATGCCTACTTGGACTGTGAGCCCCTTGTGGGACAAGGATTGGATTCAACCTGATTATCTTAGCTCAAGATTTTCCCAAGAGCTTAGCTCAGTGCTTGACACATAGTCAATCAGTCAATGAATGGCATTTATTGAGTACTTACTGGGTGCAGAGTACTCTATTAAATACTTGGGAGAGTCCCTGCCTACAATGAGCTTGTAGTCTAGAGGGAGAGTAAACCTCCAACATACCATAATTATTTATTCTTTCATTCATTCAATTGTATTGAGCGCTTACTGTGTGCAGAGCACTGTACTAAGCTCTTGGAAAAATACAATACAACAATAAACAAATACATTCCTTGCTCACAGTGAGCTTACAGTGTGGAGATTACTAATTATTAATGTGATTTTATTTAAATATAGAATTTCTCATTTAGGAAGCTGGCTAAGCAGTTTGAAAATGTTTTTATTTAGCTAAGGTGCAAACAGGCCTGGGCATTCACATCAGTAGGGCCAGGGTGTCTCATGCAGCAGTGGTTGAATTTCATGACTTATTGACTAAATATATCCTTTCCCAAAGTGGGGATTGGAGAAACCAGACTCTCCGAAACTAAAATTTAAAATGTCATTCTTATTGTTCTGAACCCAAAGTATGGCTATGTATATAACCTGGCTGAAAATGCACAACCTATCAATTGTATTTATTGAGCACTTACTGTGTGCAGAGCACTGAACTAAGCACCTGGGAGGGTACAATATAACAATCTGACACATTCCCCATCCACAAGGATCTTAGTTTAGAGGGGAAGACAGACATTAATTTCCATAAATTACTGACATGTACATAAATGATGTAGGGATATGACAAGCTGATATACAAAAGATGGAGAGATATCTCATACAAAAAATTCCAAGCCTCCATAAGAATTTTGGAGTCCGATTCATGAGCTGTTTATATTAAAATTGAAAACATGAGAGTTGCAAAACCATGTCCTAGGTACAGGTTATGCAAAAGGAATCAAAGGGATGAGGACATCACATCCTTTACTAATTGTAATAAAAGACCACTGTCCACTAAGACCCATGCAGTGAAAGCTGAATTTTGTTACCTAATAACTTAGGTAACTGGGGTTAGGGCTATGCAGAGGATGGGTAGACTTACCCTCAAGTTCCAGGGGAACTCCCATAGGCCCTGGGCTTCTCTATTTTGGTTTCCCTCATATCTAACTTAAAGAGCTTCAATTCCTATCAGTCTGAACTCTCTTGAAGTCCCTCTCAATCCATTGCATTTTTTAAGCACTTTGTATTTTTTAGTGCAGAGCACTGTACTAAGCGCATTGGGAGGATACAGTATTACAGTTGGTAGAAACATTCCCTGCCTATGATGAGCTTACAGTCTCATGTCCTTCTGCTCTCTGCAGGTACTTTCCCATTCACTATTAGGACTTCACAGTGAGTAGAGAGGGAAGATGCCCAGAATGAGTTTTCTCGGTAATAGAGCTAGAGCTTTTAACCAAAACCTAGCCAAGTTCTGCAGCCTGCTCCAGAAAGGCCCCCTCCTTTTCACGCTGGCAGTCTTTTCAGGTCCACCTTGCTTTCTCCCCATTTTGACATATTTTTCCATCCAAACATGAATGCCCATTCATTGTCCTCCCACTCAGTCCTCACTGCTCTGCCCATTACCCTTTCTCTAACGCCGCTTAATTTTCCTCAACTGCTTCTAATACCTTTGTCCTTCTTTTCTTTTTCTCTCTTCCCCAACCCCCCTACCAGCCTAGCTCCTGAATTAGAGTGTCTCTTTTGGAGCTGCACCTCTGTTTAAACCCGGAATCTCTGCCTAGGGAGTGTGTAGTTCTTCCAAGTTTTCAAAGCACAAAGACAAGTTGATATCTGGGCACAAGGCAAATAATGTTTCATTATTTAGCTGCATTGTCATTCTATCAGGTAGGCTTGTTCCAGGAAAAACCCACTAGAATAAAATCTAGAGAATACACCAGGAAGGCAAGATGCTGTCGGAGTTGTTATACAAACTGCATTTTTTGACAAGCTTCCCTGCCCCAAAGGATTCAGACAAACCCTGACACTTATCCCCCTCCTCACCCACCTCCTCCTCAATCATACACAATTCAAGCAGTCCTTGAGGATAAAGGTGAGGACAGCAACGTACTTCTTAATCCAGAAAAGCAGTTCTTTTCCCTCACAAGGAATGTTAAATTGTAGTTGAATTGTGAATTCCTACCTGCTGGGATTCCCTATCCCCTCTGGAAGGACACTTCCTCCCTCTGGGAAATATTTCAGGGAAATTTCCAAATCATTTCAGCTTTGGAGCAATGGAAGTTCTGTTATCTTTTCTCAAGAAGACCTGGGAGCTCTGGAAATCTTATTCAGAGGGTCCAACTTTCCATTTCTTGGGTTGAGACGCTTTGCCTCGACTCTGTCCATTGAAAGCAGTTCAGAGCTTCAAAGAAGTTCTCTAGGACGGGTTAAACTCTCCAGCAGCCCATCCCCAAGCTCCACAAGTAGCCTCCCATCTGGCTAAGAACTTCTGGGTAAAGTTACCAAATAAATCAATAAATCAAACCTGCTCCCCTCTTGCCTCCCCCTCCAAGCAGGCCTCCCCTGGGGTCCAGGCTGAGGCTTGCCAACCTCTGACTGAGTCTGTCTCGAAAGAATATAGTGGAGAGGAAGAAAGGAGAAAGTTGGGAGCTGTCTTACCCGGTGTCTCCTCGCTCCCGTGTCTCTCTGTCTCCATGTCAGACCAGTCCCTCTTATAGCTTGCGGAGGAGACATTGCGTAACATTTTTTCTTCCCACCCCTCTTACATAAAGCGCAAATTACCAGCCCCGGCCGAGGGCTTGGGGTAGTGGCTTAATGAGTCTGGAGGCGTGAGGGAGAGGTGGCTAGTGTCCCCCCTATTCCTTGAAATATTTAAAAAGAAAATGGAACAGTGGAGATGGAGGGAGGGAACCCTTTCTTTAGCATGCCCCTCTTGGAGAGGGTTTTGGGGCTCTGCTCTGGGGTGGGAAAGGTTCCATGGACGAGGCCAGATGGGGTGAAGCTGCGGGAATCTCTGTCCTTCCTCAAAGGAATGGTGATGGCTTTCATTGCAAAACCAGAGGCACACTTCAACAATGATCACTCCTTAGGCATAATTATGGACATCTAAAGAGGGAAGTAGTGGCCCAAAAGCAGAGGAGGATCAAGTCCCTGCCATAGAGCTGATGAGTTACAGACTTGGTGGTTTCACAGCGCTCTCGAGTGAGGTAAAAGTTCTATTTGAGCTTGTAGTGGTCAATTCCTGCCCATTGCCATATTGAGTGAGTCCCTGCTGTCCCTGAGCTCATTGGCCCTCCCAATTTCCAAGGTCCTTTTCATTACCTTGCTGGTATGTCAGTACTTCTCTTTACACTCGATTGCTTTCCCCGACCTGCAATTTATTTTAGTGTCTATCTCCACCACCCGTTAAATTGTGAGCTCTTTGAGGGCAAGAATCATGTCTAACTCTATTTTACTCTGCCAAGCATTTAGTACAGTGCTCTGCGCCAAATAAATAATAATGATGGTATTTAAGCGCTTACTATGTGCCAAGCACTGTTCTAAGTGCTAGGGTAGATACAAGGTAATCAGGTTGTCCCACGTGGGGCTCACAGTCCTAATCCCCATTTTACAGATGAGGTAACTGAGGCCCAGAGAAGTTAAGTGAATTGCCCAAAGTCACACAGCTGACAAGTGGCAGAGCTGCGATTAGAACCCATGACCCCTGACTCCCAAGCCTGGGCTCTTTCCACTAAGTCACGCTGCTTCTCTACTATTAGTATAATATTAGTACTATAAATGCCCAGTAGATGCTACTGATTTATCAGTGTTTCTTTCCTAGCAGCCAAGTGACTGGAAACTTCCATCTGGACTCGTGCTTCTGTTCCTGGGGTTCTCTCTTGGGAACTAGCGGAAGTGCTGGGGTCATTTCTGGGTGGTCAGATATCTGCATTGGCAGTTCAAGGGCATAAAGGTGAACTTCCCAGCAGAATTCCTGTCCATGGTGGTTCTAGGGTTAGCCAAGATGCTGGTGTCAAGATCAGGCCCATTGACCCTGTTCACAACCAAACAGCAGCTTTCGGCAGGGTAAGAGAGATTTATTCTGTTTTTGTTTTTCTCTTTGTTTCTTGCAGGGGAGAAAGGGAGTTGGAATAGTAGGGAAGGGAGCTGATAAAACTAAGATTAGACAACAGGATCTAAGAAAGGGCATTGGGAGTGAGTGAAATACAGTGGGCAAGGTTCTATTGTCAGAGTGGTGTGTGAGGGGTGCGTGGGTCATGGAAACAGTTTTGAAATCAGTGGACCATGCCCTGATTTGGTCTGGTTTCGCAGGGCCTCAGGCAACTGCCTTTTTCTCCCAGCCCTAACTCTTACCTTATCTTCTAACCCTTCTCTGGAGAGAGATGCCAAGAAATGATAATAAAAAAATAGAAAATCTTGGCAACCAAGACCCTGCCTCCAATCTGGTGGTTGAGAGGGATTGAGGGCAGGAGCAGCGAGATGTCCGAGGGAAAAATGATTGCACAACCAATCTCAAGTGCTGCTGTTCTGTTCAAAGAAGTGCTGGGCCACGACTGCATAAATATGCATATTGCATTGAGAGGTACTAATGCTTACTATGTAAAATAAATCTAATTAGTGTAGTCTGGGCCATTGTTTTCAAAATCAGTATTCAGGACAGCCATCCTCCTGAAATAGATAACTGATTTTTAAATCAATCAACTTAATCATAACCTGGATTACGTCTCTGATTCATGCACTTGCTATTCTCCCTATCCCATTTCCTTTTCATCAAAGAACTTGCATCCTCTATTTCGAAGGGCTATTAAAAGCCCACTTCCTCTATCAAGCCTTCCTAGATCAATCTCACTGGACTCCAGTTAGACCCTTCTCTTTGACTCCTTCCAGCTCTTATGTATTTTGCAGGATCTGAGAGTCCTTATGGTAATGGATTATCCCAGAAATTGGCAAAGCCACCTCTTGGGATCCCCTGAGCTCCCAAGAGAATTATGAGGTATTGTATCTGTCCCTAGGTGAAGTAGTTATGGCTGACATGCTCGCTTTAACCCTCATTGGTTTCCCAAGAGTTGACTTTTATTTATCAAACATTCCTTGGCTGACCCAAGAACCGTGGACAGAAAAATTAGCTGACAGTAATATCATGAGTTTATCTTGTAGTTCTTTCTATGAACTTGGAACATTATCCAATTTGGCTTTATTGTTTTCCAGTTCACCCTCATTTTAAAATTTATGTATGATATAATTTCTGGAACCTAGTCAACTTAATTTTCTGTGCTAATGGTGAAGGCAAATGGGATGAGTAATGCAGAACAATAGATATTACAAGCATGGGAAGTGACATCAACACTAGCTTGGAATGAAGTATTAGATGTTTACAGGACCTATCTGGGCTGTAGAGAGGAGGGCCCGGAGTCGGTAAAGTTTGGAGAGAGCCATTTTTGTGGACTATGGGTAACCCAATGTAAGAGAAGATTGGAGCGTAGAGAGGTTTGTAAGCACAGGAAGTTTAAAAATCTATCACAATTTTATCCACTTGTGTATCATTTAGAGTTGACTTACAGTAGCTCTTATTTTTCCATTGAAAAATTAGTCCCTAAATTATTGCATGAGTGCATTTTTGTTTCATTGGCAGTACCTTTCTTAATCCTTTGTGCCTTATTTTTCTACATATTTCATCGAGCTCCCGTGCTTTGAGAACAATGTGTGTGTGTGTGTGGGGGGACTAATGGGGAAAAACAAACAAAAAAGCAAGAACAATAGATTCAGACACATTTCTGGCCCTCAGGCAGCTTACAATCAAGAATTGACAGAGGGGACAGACAAGTGGGGAAGAATAGTGGGGTAATTGCATGGATTGGCCTTTTCATTCCTTGGATTTATCAGTCCTTCTTCCTAAAATATTCAGGCATTCAGACTGCCTTGTCATGTTTTAATTTCCCCTGTGGCAATTACTTGTTTTGACTCCATTTCTGACTTCCCTGTTGTTCCCAGACCATATATTCTGCCCATAAAACTTTAATTGGGGGAAATATCAATGAGCTAATAAATCAACACTTAAAATCCCATCATTAGGAAACTTTGTGCTTGAGTTGCCAAAAATTTCTTCCTGCTCCTGGTGTCTCTACTGCCTCTCAATTTATTTTTTCTATGCCCATCACTCAATTTTTGATGCTGTCTGCTTAGACTCTTTAAATTACTAAAGTAGGCAGGGAGGGCTGGATTAACACAAGAGCTTTAGGAGCTGTGGCCTAAAAAGTTGCACTAAAGGGAGCATGGCCAGATCAGACACACTTTGTAGGGACTGTCTCTATATGTTGCAAACTTGTACTTCCCAAGCGCTTAGTACAGTGCTCTGCACACAGTAAGTACTCAATAAATATGATTGATGATGATAACCTAGCATGGCCCTGTGCATAGACCATGGGCCCGGGAGTCAGAAGGATCTCGGTTCTAATTCTAGCTAATTCCACCACGTGCCTGCTGTGTGACCCTGGGCAAGTCATTTCACTTCTCTGTGCCTGTTACCTCATCTGTAAAATGAGGACTGAGTGGGAGCCCCAAGTGGGACATGGACTGTGTAACAACCCCAGCATTTAGTACAGTTCGTGGCACATAGTGCTCAACAAATACTATTTAAAAAGACAGGAAAAAAAAATCCTGTCCCAGCACCAAGCCGCTCTCACTGTGATCACATGACAGAGGGGAAATTGTAGTGAAGAGCAGTTCCAATCAATGGCTGATAATAATAATAATGATGATGGTATTTAAGTGCCTACTATGTGCAAAGTACTGTTGTAAGCGCTGGGGAGGATAAGCAGCAAACTAAAACTCCTTACCATTGGCATGAAAGCACTCCACCACCTTGCCCCCTCCTACTTAATAATAATAGTAATAATAATGATGGCATTTATTAAGCGCTTACTATGTGCAAAGCACTGTTCTAAGCGCTGGGGAGGTTACAAGGTGATCAAGTTGTCCCACGGGGGGCTCACAGTCTTAATCCCCATTTTACAGATGAGGTAACTGAGGCCCAGAGAAGTGAAGTGACTTGCCCAAAGTCACACAGCTGACAATTGGCGGAGCTGGGATTTGAACCCATAACCTCTGACTCCAAAGCCCGGGCTCTTTCCACCGAGTCACGCTGCTACTTCACCTCGCTTTTTTCGTTCTATAATCCAGCTCACACACTTCACTCCTCTAGTGCTAATGTCACTCTGCCTCCATCTCACCTATCTTGTGGGCAACTCCTAGCCCACATCCTGCCCCTGGCCAGGAACGACCTCCCTCCTCTAATCTGACAGACAGTTACTCTCTCCCTGCCCCTTCAAAGCCTTATTGAAGACACATCTCCTCCAAGAGGCCTTCCCAGATTAAGCCCTACCTTTCCTCATCTCCCACTCCTTTCTGCCTAACCCTGACCTTCTCCCTTTACCTTTCCCCAGGCTTAGCCCCACAGCACTTATGCACATATCTGTAATTTATTTATTTGTATTGTTGTCTGTCTCCCCGCCTCTAGACTGTAAGCACTCGTGGGCAGGGAATGTGTCTGTTTATTGTTGTATTGTGCTCTGCCAAGGGCTTAGTACAGTGCTCTGCACAGACTAAGTGCTCAATAAATATGATTGAATGAATGAATGAGTGAAGCAGCTTTTGCCTTCCAGACCAGGCTGCAGGATCCAGCCTCACTGAGGGAAGGCTGAGTGCTGTCCTATCTCAGGCCCATCTCCGAGGCTAAATGGCATTTCCTGATTGGTCCCAGTGCTGGTTTGGAGGGAAACTGGCTCTACTGGAGTCCCTGTCACTCTTGAGAATTTGCTGTGGAAGCGTTGGTTGGAATTGGCCTCCCCCAGTAACCTCCTATTGTTTCCTGCCCAGTTCCATTGGATAGAATTGTGTATGGAAGCCAAGATGTCAGAGCCCAGAACAATCAGCAGAGTCCACCCCTGTCTCCTTCCTTCCTTCTCCCTGCACCCTCAGCCAGCTTGATTTGGGTCTAGACAGCCTGCTTACTCTGTGCACTTCCTCTTTTCTTCATCCAACCCCCGCCTACCATCCTTCCCCTGGCAGTGGGAGGCCGATCCGAGGGTTTGGCCACCCCTGGAATGGAAACCTCTTGGATATTTCAGGGGAAGGGGTCTCTTCTTCCCTTCAAGGCCCTACTGAGAGCTCACCTCCTACAGGAGGCCTTCCCAGACTGAGCCCCCTCCTTCCTCTTCCCCTCCTCCCCCTCTCCATCCCCCCTGCCTTACAGCCTTCCCTTCCCCACAGCACCTGTGTATATGTATATATGTTTGTACGTATTTATTACTCTATTTATTTTACTTGTACATATCTATTCTATTTTATTTTGTTAATATGTTTTGTTTTGTTCTCTGTCTCCCCCTTCTAGACTGTGAGCCCACTGTTGGGTAGGAACCATCTCTATATGTTGCCAACTTGTACTTCCCAAGCGCTTAGTACAGTGCTCTGCACACTGTAAGCACTCAATAAATACAATTGATTTTATGAGAGCAAGCCCCTGGGCAGTGAATGAAGAGGGAGAGGAAGAGGCTTGGGAGTCTGAAGGACCTGGGTTCTAATCCCAGCTCTGCCACTTGTCTGCTGTGACCTTGGGCAAGTCACATAATTCTCTGTGCCTCTGTTACCTCATCTGTGAAATAGGGATTAAGACTGAGAGCCTCATGTGGGATATGGATTGTGTCCAACCTGATTATCTTGTATCTACCCTAGCACGCACTTAGTGCAGTACCTGGCATATAGGAAGTACTTAACAAATACAATTTAAAAAAAAAGTAGAGGGAAGGGCAATGCAATGATGACTATGAGTGGCATAATTATGTCATCACATTGCACATTTTGCGGGGGGATCCATGTGTGTCCCCTATGAAATCTAATAGCTCCAAGCCTACAGGAGAGTTAATCTGGCCCTGCAGGTAGAGAGTGTGAGCTCCTTTAAGTCAAAGCCTTGTTGATATCATCTGTTCATCTGACAGTGAAAATTAAAGGGTTTTGTGTGAGTTCAGGACTTGGGGGATCATGGCACCTCTTGAAGAACCCTTGGCAAATTCTATTGTTGGAAGCCTTAGGATTGTTGGGATCCTGAGTAAGAGTCAGTTGATCGTATTTGAGTGCCTACTTTGTGCAGAGTTCTGTACTAACCGGACACATTCCCTGCCACCACAAGCTTACAATCTAGATGAGGAGTCATTTGGGATTCTTTGGAGACTTAATTTGAATTAAGTTGAACATTCTCAGTTTCACTTTGTTAATGATGTTTATCAAGAGCTTACTGTGAGCCAAAACCGTAAGCTAAGTGCTGGGATAGATAAAAGGTAGACCAGACATAGTTTCTTCCCCACATGGAGTTAGCAGTCTAAGAGGGAGGAAGAGATAGCCCCATTTTACATATGCTACAACTGAGGTCCAGAGAGGATAAGTGACTTGCCTGAGGCCGCACAGCAGGGCAGTGGTAAGGCTGGCATTGAGACCCAGGTCTCCTAACCGGCACTTTTATGCTCTTTAGGCCATGCATTGTCTGAAGTTTATGGAGAGGTCAGTGTTTTTTATCGAGTTTGAGAGAGGGGTTCTTTTTTCAAACATTATTATTTGAGCATTGAGCTGTAGATTTTGTCCCTGAAGTATGGGGTTCATGGTTTCATTGCATGGTTTGCCCTCCCCTGTGACTGAAACTGCTACCTCTGAACTTAATGGGCATATTAGTTTCCTTTCACATCTGGGGAGTTAAATGGCTTTATCTCTGTGAAGATCCTTATTGTTGTCTACTGAAAAAGTTTCCAAAAATGGATCAGCTGCCTCTGCTTCTGTTGAATGTGGTAACAGTGCAGTAATTTCACATATTTCAACAACTTAACCAGTGTATCATGCATCTGTATTATTTTGGACCAGAAGGAATGCCTTGTCCTGCTAAAAGCCTGCTCTAGTTCAACTTAGACCCAGTTCTGCCTCATCATTGTCAATGGTATTTATTGAGCACTTACTATGGGCCAAGCACTGTACTAAGTGCTTGGTAGAGAACACTATAATAGAGTTGGCTGATTTGTTCCCTGCCCACCTTCTCTCATTACATAATTTGGCTAACCTGATGGCACAAGAAGCAGTAATTGTGCACGTGTGCCTTGCGTCATTCAAGGCCTGATGCCGGTAGG
Source organism: Tachyglossus aculeatus (assembly GCF_015852505.1). NCBI lineage: Eukaryota > Metazoa > Chordata > Mammalia > Monotremata > Tachyglossidae > Tachyglossus > Tachyglossus aculeatus. The sequence continues at coordinate 42,793,617 of NC_052075.1, read as the reverse complement.
CCCTCAGCCCCTGAACCATACTGCACAGCCTTAATGTTTTTCTTTTTAAATGGAATTTGAGCACTTACTATGTGTCAAACACTGTACTAAGTGCTGGTGTAGATACAAGCTATTCAAATTGGATACAGTCCATGTCCCACTTGGGTTTCACAGTTTTAATCCCCATTTTACAGATGAGGTAACTGAGGCACAAAGAAGTTAAGTGACTTGCCCAAGGTCACACGACAGACAAATGGCAGAGCTGGGTTTAGAACCCACATCCTTCTGACTCCCAGGTTTATGCTCTATCCACTAAGCCTCACTGCTTCTCATGTTTCATGGTGTTTTTACAATTTTACAATAGGTAATATAATAAAAGACAAGGAAATGACAAGGTTGTAAAGCATTCTGCTAGTGCTGGACATGCTTTGATGCAATTTCCTAAATTATGTCACTCATAGTGGAGGTCTTTGAAATGTTTCCCTCCCTAACCTATTAATTCCCATTGAGCCAATGGTTACTACATTGTGATTTCTCCATAAACTGAAGTTCCAGAACCCTAATCCTGCATTATAAAACTCTCTGTATCCTCCTTGTCTGCTTCATTTGACTTGCTCTGTCACTCGTTATTGAGAGTAAGCAGTCAGCTATCTCTTCCTTTTGCAAGTCTGTATTTCATAAATTTCTTTTACCTGCTTTGCTGCTTTTGGTATCAAGATTATTGCAATTGTTTGTATTTTAAGCAGTGGGATCTTTCTCCCCTTACTTGAACGGCAGGTCTTGAGTCAGGGATTTGGTTACTTCCAAATTTTTGCTGAAGGACTCTGCCCCGTGGTTTGCATTCAACTATCTGTTTTTCTTGAGATTTAGCGTGTATGTTTGGCAGGATGACTTGGGTGGTTTGCACATTTGGGAACTTTACCTGATATTCATTATTCCAAGGCTTCCCATGACACTTATGAAATGTAACATTCCTCCTGTGCTGGCAGTTGACAGTCACCTTGAGGGTTGTCTGGAACCTCTGTGTCCCAATGCCTAAAGGACACTTTTCAGTTCCAAAGCAATGACTGCTCCAGTTACCGCCCTGATGCTCCTTACCTCCTGTCTCTCTGTTCACTGTCTCTGTGGGAAGCAGTGGGGTCTGGTAGAAAGAGACCAGGCCTGGGACTCAGAGGACCTGGGTTCTAATCCCTGCTCTGCCACTTGTCTTCTGGGTGATCTTGGGCAAGTCACTTCTCTGTGCCTCAGTTCCCTCATCTGCAAAATGGGGATCCAATGCCTGTGCTCCCACCTACTTAGACTGTGACCCGATTATCTTGTATCTACCCAGCACTTAGTACAGTAAGTGGCACATAGTAAACATTTAACCAAATCCATTATTATTATATTATTCCCAAAGTCCCTCAAAACTCACTGGCTTTAAGGGCAGGGGTTTTCCTAGGCCGATTGACGGGGCAACACTTGTAATACAGGGTTTGCCATTTTGACTGGGGTGAAAATTTCTGGGCAGAAGAGTCTTTTACTGTCACCAGACAAATGACCTTTATGGAAAATGGGTCAGCAGATTGCCAGTTATTTCTTGGAGGAGAAATGTACCCGCTCAGTTCTATGCTGTTTCACAGCTGGCAGATTCCCTTCAGGGAGAGGAGAAGAAATAATTGAATTTCAGCCACTGCGGTAATCTCCTTAGATACCATTCATTGTTTCTGGTGCTGGAAGGGGAGTCAGGACGGTACCAAGTTGGTTGCTGAAATTAATGTTAAGAGCAGGAACCTCAGGCAGTGCCAGAGGAAACATAGGGATGGGGAAAAGAACAGAAAAATAAAGGTAGACTAGGTTTAGCCAAAGTGTTACTAGGGTCAGGATGCTAAAAGTAATATTGATGACATGTTTGTGTGTATACTTTGTGCTGAGAAGAGGAAAAATCTTGATGGGGAATCTGCAAAGAGAAGTCAGAAGAGGTTTTCTTAGCCCCTGTGTCAAGGGAACCCCCGATCACGAGGGTCAAGTGCTTAGTACAGGGCTTTGCACACAGTAAACATCAGTAAATACTATTGACTGGCTGTAAACTCATCAGTGCTTTGACACTGATTTGCCCCTAGCGTTTTTTTTTTTATTATAATACATGCACAGAGGCTTTAACTTCCCTCAAATCCCTCATTCAGCTTGCCCCTTTCTACCTTACCTTGCATGTGAGACATGGACTGTGTCCAACCTGATTAGTTTGTATCTTCCCCACCCCTTAGAACAGGGCCTGGGCCATAGTAAGTGCATAACAAATACCGCACAAAACAAACAAAAATTAATGTGTGATGATCTAAGGTCCTGACAACACCGCTCCTTTGTCTTTGTTCCAGGCTTTTCCAGATAGACAGCTGCCCAGTCAGACTGTTCTTGTCTCTTCAATGCAGTGTTCTCTCCAAGTACTTAAGTATATTCATTCTCTCTCTCTCTCTCTCTCTCTCTCTCTCTCTCTCTCTCTCTCTCTCTCTCAAGCCAGAAATCTGACATTAGACTGGGTAAAGAATGTAAGCATTTCTTTGGATTCTTCATCTATTTCTCTCTCAATGGGATCCGGATGCAGTTCCAGTATAATGCACAATCTAGTGATTCCAGCAACAGTTTATACAAGGAATGCTCTCTGACTGCATGTGTTGGTGTTTGTGTCACCGAACTCTGCAAGAAGCGAAACAAGCAGCAGGTTGAAAAAACACTGAATGAATTATGCCTGTGTCTGACGGGAACACTACCTGACTAGACAATCAGCAAATGTGAGAGTGATTTGATGCTGGTACTTTTTGTTTGTAATTTAGCATGTAAGAAACTTAGAATGGAATAACTGACCTGATTAACTTGTATGTACCCCAGAACTTGAAACAGCATTTGACACATAGTAAGCACTTAACAAATACTATTTGTATATAGGCTTAGAGTGCAGATTTATGCCCCAAATAAATTTTCTTTTAAAATAGTCTCTCCACAGAGAGCTCTTGGCCTATGCGGACAGAGCCTGTATAGGCCTAAGGAAGAAACCGGGTTCTGGTAGAGTTTGCAGAGACATTAGTTGCAAACTTGTTGTGGTCAGAGAACTTGTCTCCCAACTCTGTTGTATTATGATCTCCCAAGAGCTTAGTACAGTGTGCTGCATGCAGTAAGTGCTCAGTAAGTGCCACAGAGAAGCAATGTGTCTCAGTGGAAAGAGCATGGACTTCGGAGTCAGAGGTCATGGGTTCAAATCCTGGCTCTGCCAATTGTCAGCTGTGCGACTTTGGGCAAGTCACTTAATTTCTCTGTGCCTCAGTTCCCTCATCTGTACAATGGGAATCAAGACTGTGAGCCCCCTGTGGGACAACCTGATCACCTTGTAACCTCCCCAGCGCTTAGAACAGTGCTTTGCACATAGTAAGTGCTTAATAAATGCCATTATTAATAAGTGTGGCCTAGAGGATGGAGAATGGGCCTAGGACTCAGAAGGACTCAGGTTCTAATCCTGGCTCTGTCGCTTGTCTGCTGTGTGGCCTTAGGCAAGTCACTTCACTTCTCTGTGCCTCAGTTCCCTCATCTGTACAATGGGGATTAAGATTGTGAGCCCTATGAGCGACAGGGACTGTGTCCAACCCTATTATCTCGTTCCTACCCCAGTGCTTAGAATAGTGCCTGACCCAAAGTAAGTGCTTAATAACCACTATTATTATTATTAATAAATACCATCGATTGATTGTAGAATTCAGCTGGCTCAATGGGATTGGGGTGTTAAAGGGACTGCAAATTATCCAACAAGATCAGTATTCTTTTGGAATCATACAAGAGGATGTTATTTAATTTCTTTTCTGCCTTATGTGATCAGCAGAACTGTCAAAGAGGAAATAGGGCAGTGAGAAAGTAGATCTGAAATACTGGCTGCTCTCTTTTGCATTGGTTTTCCTTATCGGTCTTCCCAGAGGAGATTTCCCCTAGACAGAAAGCTCCTTGTGGGCAGGGATTGAGTCTACCAACTCTATTGTCCTCTCCCAAGCACTTAGTGTACTAATATTGGTAGTGCTGTATTGTTTGATTAATTGACTTGCCTTTTCTCAAATGCTCCCATAGTAGAGAGGGAATATCCACACACCCCTCCTAGCCTTGGCATTTAGTGAGCGCTTACTCTTTGCAGAACACAGTACTAAGCTCTTGGGAGAGCACAGTACAACAGAGTTAGCAGGCCCGTTCCCCGTCCACAACGAGCTTAGTCTAGAAGGAATAACAGACATGAATATAAATAAATTTACAATATATAATTTAAAGATGGTCTACTTCCCCATTTCTCTTCCTTCCTTTTCTTTCTTGAGGATTAGCTCTAACCTACACACCAGCTTTCTTTCCCTTCCCTAGTATCAATATCTTCATGGCTCTGTAATTAGCCGAGACAAGGATATATACCCTTTCCCTGTATTGCCTCCCAGTATGAAAAATGCTGATGTAGGTCCAGTTTTGAAAGGAAGGCATCTACAATGTTTTGCAATGCATTTAAAGTTTTGCCTTTTTAGTTTGCATTTTATGCTTCTATTCACCATGTTGGCATTTGGGTGAGGATAGGGTGGGGTAAGAAAGGATCGAAAGAACAAGGGGAGTTGGGCCAGTAAGCCAGAAGGGGAAGGGATTGAGGCACAGAAAGAATATAGCTCAGGTGGGGAAGAAAAAGCCTCTAGAATAAGTAGTCAGGGTCTACTGAGAGAGAATACAGGCATACAGGAACATTGTTCCGTTGCCTTGCTCTGCTGTCACTCCAGTCTCTGCTTTGGGGGCTGTAGCTGACCTTTAAGGAAGAAGGGGCCAAGGGAGTATTCCCCCATTAAGTGAAAGGATCAAGTAATTATATTTCGTGAGCATTGGACTAAACACTTTGGAGAGTACAGTGTAAGAGAGTTGATAGTCAAGTTCCCTGCCCACAACGAGTTTATAGTCTAGAGGATCAGCAAACTACTCATTGGGTGGAGGGCATCCTGTAGTAGTAGTTCCTTAGGGAGCAACAGAGCTCTGTCCATAGAAGCTCTGAGCAATCAATCATTTTTTATTGAGAGTGTACTGCATGCAGAGCACTGTACTAAGCACTTGGGAGAGTACAAAATAACAGAGTTGGTAGACACATTCCTTCCCCACAATAAGCTTATAAATCTTAGAGGGAAGACAGACATTAAGATAAATAAATTGTGGATATGTACATAGGGAAACAGCATTGTGTAGTGGGTAGAGCATGGGCCTGGGAGACAGAAGAACATGAGTTCTAATCCCGCCTCTGCCACTTGTCTGCTTTGTGACCTTGGGCAATTCACTTCTCTGTGCCTCAGTTACCTCATCTGCAGAATGGGGATTAAGACTGTGAGCCCCATGTGGGACAGGGACTGTTTCCAACCTGATTTACTTGTATCCACCCCAGCACTTAGTACAGTGCCTGGCACATAGTAAGCACCTAACAAAATCCACAATTACTGTTATTATTATTACAGTGCCTGGCAGATAGTAAGTGCTTAACAAATGCCAGTATTATTATTATTATTATTATTATTATAAGTGCCTTATGGCTGAGGGAGGGGTGAATAAAGGGAGCAAATCAGGGTGACACAGAAGCGAATGGGAGAAGAGGAAATGTGGGCTTAGTCAGGGAAGGCCTTTTGGAGATGAGCTTTTAAGAGGCTTTGAAGGTGAGGAGAGTAATTGTGGGATATGAAGAGGGAAGGCATTCCAGGCCAGGAGCAGGATGTAGGCAAGAGGTCTGCTGTGAGATAGATGTGACTGTGGTATGGTTAGTAGGTTGGCATAAGAGGAGCAGAGTGTGTGGGCTGGGTGTAGTAGGAGAGCAGAGAGGTAAGGTAGGAGGGAGCAAGGTGGTTGAGCGCTTTAAAGCCGAGAAGCGATAATTGAGATCTCGTGAGGGGATTGGTTTAAGCAATTTTAAACACCTCTGGTTCAGGGGATTGATCCCAGTGGCATGAGAGCCCCTCCCAGCCATGTCATGTTCTGATTCCCAGCAGAGCGACCTCGAGGGGACACACACGGAGAAAGCTTAGGCAGGACCACTACCTGGAACATCAAATGAACTTTACGATACTGAAAAGCCAGACGTGTCTGGCCAGCTTCAGTGCAGATGTCCCCACTTAGCTGAACTGGAGGCAACGACCGGGAGAGTCATCTTCCCTGGCTTTACACAACTCTCGGGATGGGGTCCTAGTCCCATTAGCTCATGTAGAGAGGCTGGAGAGAAGGTTAAGTGGGATGTGAGAAATTCTGTTTCCCTGGGTTCAAAGAACCTCAGCCAAGCATATTTCTCATTCAGTACATTGCACAAGCTGGGTCGTGGCATGACGTGTTGCAAAGGAGTGCTGAGCCTGGGTTCAAGGCTCATAGTTGTTGAGCTCCAGTAGGGTGGGGGCTCGCTGTCCCTAAACGTGTCACATCCAGGGCCCTGGGAGATGCTTACACGGAAGCCTCCATCCTTTGCAAATGTGGATGTTCCTTCTGCTCAGAATTTCTGAGATATGGAAAGCACTAGGGTCCACTTCCCTTTCCCATGAACTTGAGTTTGTATCAGTGCATGAGTCAGGGTGCAGGGCAAGGGTAGAAAATAGGTGATAAGGGGCATACCCTAAAGGGATCCTAATCACTGCTCAGGCAGCAATACAGAGTTCTCTGGCACGGAGCCCCACTTGGGTTGGCACCCTTGGAGACTGACCCCTCGTCTCTCCCTTGGAACACCCTGTTTCTCTCTCTGGGCACGGGTGGGGCTGAATAAGTCGAACTGTGACCGTTGCCTTCTGCCACACTGCATAGGAAAGCCAGACAGGGAGCAAAAATTTTTTTTTATGGTATTTGTTAGGCCTTACAATGTGCCGGGCACTCTGCTAAGCACTGGGGTAGATCCAAGCTAACCAGGTTGGTCACGGTCCATGTCCCACATGGGGCTCTTGGTCTTCATCCCCGTTTTACAGATGAGATAACTGAGGCACAGAGAAGTGAAGTGATTTGCCCAAGGTCACACAGCAGACAAGTGGCAGAGCCAGAATTGGAACTCAAGTCCTTCTGACTCTTAGGCCTGGGCTCCAACTAGTAGGCCATGCTGCTTCTCAACAGCTGATACAGCCTCCTGTGAACTGAGGGTTGCCCTACCCTTAAACCTCGCAGAGGTTGTTTGACACAGTTACCTCCCAGATGTCCGGTGACAAATGATGCTACATCCCTTCAGCCTGAATTTTCAGAGTATCCTTGAAGCTCTTGGTCTGACCTTCCGGGGCGTAACGAACCCCTCTCAGCTCACGGAAAAGAAGTTGTTTTGGGATTCTGCCATCATCCTTATTCCCATCCATCATTACATGCCCTGCTGCTTAGTGAAACTGTCTCTCAGTGATCGAGGTCTTGACTTCTGAGGGGTGGCTACATTCCAGGATCCCCTCCTCCCACTTCTGGCTAGGAAGCTCTGTCCTTCCAAGTGAAATTCGCCAGGGTGGTGCTGGTCGCCTTAATCCAGAAACTGCATTTGGTCCCTTGGTAAAATCTGCTATTTGAGTGGCGAATCTGGACACTGCTTTCAGCTGACGGGCCTTCCCCTTCCCTTTCAAGTTACTAGGAGAAGTGATCAGTCAGTCAATCAGTGGTATTTATTGAGCACTTACTGTGTGTAGAACACTGTACTAAGTGCTTGGGAGAGTACAAGCTTTGAGAAGCAGCATGGCCTAGTGGATAGAGTACGGCCTGGAACTCAGAAGGACCTGGGTTCTAATCCTGGCTTCTCCACTTGTCTGCTGTGTCACCTTGGGCAAATCACTTCACTCCTCTGTGCCTCACTCACCTCATCTATAACATGGAGATTAAGACTACGACCCCTTTGTGGGACAGGGACTGGGTCCAACCTGATTTGCTTGCTTTGTACAGTGTCTGACACGAAGTGCTTAACAAGTACTACAAATTGTTGTAATTATTATTACTATTGCAAATGCTTAAATACCACAAAAAATACAATATAACAGTATGTGGGAGTGAAGGCAAGGAATTGTGCTGTTGAAGTAGCCCAGCAATATGGAATGTCCATTATACAAATCCCAGAATGCTGTGGCATGTAAGCTAAACCATACATTGAATATGCTCTGGTTCATTTTGGAAGTTTAATCATTTAAAGTGAGCAAAGAGCACTTGATTGTTTGTATAAGGAACAATAGCCAGTTTTGGTGGGAACAGCTCCAATTGTGGGAGATTAGCATATTTTTCTGACTTCCAGCCAAGTGTCTCCTGGCTAAGTTGAGGTTTAGGGCCATTTTATTAATATAAGTGTAATAGGATTATAACAGGACAACCACATTTTAGGTTTGGTTCTTAATTATAGGAAGGGAAATAACAGCAGTGAGACTTTCCTAAAGAGAAGGGGGCAGGCTTACTTACTCTGTTCTGCTCCTCCAAGCGTGGTCCATGTGTTAGCTACACTTTGCTACAGGGGGCCTGGCATGAAATCACCCCAGGGAGCTGAATCCATGGGGCCATATAGGAAAGCGTGTCACCTTGGGCAAGTGACTTCACTTCTCTGGGCTTGTTTCCCCATCTGTTAAATGGGGATTAAGTCCTACTCTTCCCCCCCTTAGGCTATGAGACTCATGTGGGATACTGACTGTGTCCAACCTGACTATCTCATGACTTCCCTGGTGCATGGCACATAGTAAATGCTTAACAAGCCCCGTAAGAATGCTAGTAATACCACTAGTCAGTTAAAACTGATTGAGCATTTAGGGTGGACAGAGCACTATACAAGGCCTGGTGGAGATATGACAAATGAAATAGAAGGAAAGGTCCTTATTCCCCAAGGGCTTGTAGGAAGGCTAGGTGCCTCGGAAATGCTCCTGACCTTGTCAGGGAAAATTACCTGTGAGGAGTCCACCCTCCCTTAGCTGTAAAGCCATCTTATCGGAAGTCAGTCAGTTGGTCATATTTATTGAGTGCTTACTGTGTGAAGAACACTGTACTAAGTGCTTGGGAGAGTACAAAAGAACACTAAGATACATTCTCTGCCCACAATGAGCTTACAGTCTAGAGGGCAGTTCCCCTCATTGCCCAGGTCACATTTCCAGCTTTGACAATTGTGTTGAGGGTCCCACTGAATATGACTCATGGTCAAGAAGCTGACCTGGATGCACCTGGTCTCCACTTTGTCCCTGGCTGGCTTTCCTATTCAACCTAAATGGAGCTAGTTGGCTTCCCCTGACGCTGTTAGGAAAATTATGTGGTGTCTCCGGAGGTATTTGGGGACTGCTAGAGGGGGAAATGCCCATTTAACCTCCTAGATGCCTACGCAAAGGGAGGCCCCATCATAGAAAAGTTTTGAATTGCCGTAGCATCTTGTAATGGAGTGGGACTAGCAGTCTGGGAGGAAAAGTTTTCCCCTTATCCTTTCACCTTTTCCTAAATAATGATAACTGTGGTATTTGTTAAGCACTTACTTACTATGTGTCAGGCACTGTACTAAGTGCTGGGATGGATACAAGTAAATTGGGTAGGACAGAGTCCCTGGCCCCGTGAGGCTCACAGTTTTAATCCCCATTTTACAGTTGAGGTACCGAAGGCATAGAGAAGTGAAGCGACTTGCCCAAGGTCACACAGAAGACAAGTGGCGGAGCTGGGATTAATAATGATGGCATTTATTAAGCACTTACTATGTGCAAAGCACAGTTCTAAGCGCTGGGGAGGTTACAAGGTGATCAATCAGTTTGTCCAAAGGGAGGCTCACAGTCTTAATACCCATTTTCCAGATGAAGTAACTGAGGCCCAGAGAAGTTAAGTGACTTGCCCAAAGTAACACACTGACAATTGGCAGAGCTGGGATTTGAACCCATGACCTCTGACTCCAAAGCCCATGCGCTTTCTACTGAGCCATGCTGCTTCAGGGCCTTCTGACTCCCGGGCCTGTCCATCCATTAGGCCAGGCTGCTTCCTCAAGGCCTGGTTTCTTCATCCAGGCAAATGCAGGCAAGATCAGAGGTCGGGCACTCCCGGCCTTGTTGAACTCTTCTGGATCCCAATTTATCATGTAATTCCCTTTCTCTCTGGTCTCCCCAGCTCACTGCTCCTGTCCCTTTTAGTCCACTGTTTTGCCTTCCATCTATCTCCTTCTGTGTCCATTTTCTGGCAGTTAAACTCTCGAGAATAGTACTTTAATGTGTTTTTAGACTGGTGGTGCTTACTGTGGACATGTTGGAGCTAGGAGACCTAATGGCTCTTCTCAGCAGCTCCTCTTTGTTAGGTTGGATTCCAAGGCAGAGCTAAGTGATGATGCATGATAAAGGCAGCGTAGGGAAAATGGAAACACAGTCTCTCTTGGGAGCCAAGAGAAATTGCTGACAGTCAAATTTGGCCAGGAGTGCCCTGTGAGCAGCCAATCATCTATCTTGAAAGACTACTTGGGGTTTGATTTGGTCCTCTGATCTAGGAGAGTCCTATGACATGGACCCTTGCCATGAAAGGCCATTGCAGCCCTCAGATAGGTAAGAGCTGACAGAATAGCAGTAGAGGGGAAGCATTGTTTAAATCCACATTTCCCAATTTCTTTTCATTCGTGGCCTACTTCATGTACTGTGCATATTGGCAATCCTCAAGCCTGGTTGTTACAAAAAGCATGTAGACTGAGGCACGTCCCAGGCATGTTTGTTGTATGTTGTCTGTTGGGAAAAAATGGATCGTGCTTGAGAGATCATCAGGCTTGCTCAGTAAAATCCAAAATGGTGGACCCATCCCAGAAAAATCGGAGTGACTGGTTTTTTGGATTCTGTGCCTGACTCCACTCTGGGCTTACCTTCTGATCTGGGCAAGTTATTTCCCCTCTCCGAACCTCAGTTTACTTCACCGTAAAATGATAAAGCAACCAGGCAACAGAATTTATTGATTGAGTGATCACTGTATATGGGACACTTCAGTCGGCAGTTGGGCTTGCTATTGCTTCTCTTATAAAACAAAAGCTCCTGGACATCAGTTTTATGACTCTTCAAAGCTGCTTCTCATTTTTCATCCTATCTGATCTCTTCTCCCACTCCACTCTACCTTGTCTTTTTTGCTCTTCTCAAGCAAATCTCCTGTTTGTCTTACTTTTGACACTCTTCTGTCTACTGTCTTCCTACCTTCCTTCCTCATTTTTGCCATATTACATCCCTTAATTTCTTTAAAATTCTCATCACCTCCTTTAAGAAGCATTCCTTGACTTTCCTGTTTGTACTACCCCACTGATCACCTCAATATTCATGTATTCAACTGTTCATTTAATTGTTCGTAAAGACTCTCTATATATCCTTGCAATGTCAACTATAATCTATTGATCAACTATAACTATAGTCTCCCCCTTTTGGATTTTAAAGTTCTATTTTCCCCAGCTGCTTTAATACAGTGCTCTGCACACTATGGATACTTAATTGGAGGAGTTATAACGAAGTCCAAACTCTTGAGGAGTTTAAAAACACGTTCACTTCTCCTTTAATGTGGGGTACAATTCCCTGGCGAACTCTGTATTAAGAAAAAAAATCATGCTAGGGCTTGCATAATTTGCCTGGTGCAACTTTCCTGTGCAAAACCATATCTTCCATCATGGCATCATCATGTTCTCTGCAGATAGATGTGCTTTGTTGGAAGGATATCCCCTAATTTCCTCCCAGTGTTTTGTCCAAGACAAGGGATTCAAAACACACATCATGGAAGAGCTTAGTACACAAAGAGATACAGGAAGTACTAAAAAGATAATAAACAATAAAAGGAAAAAAAGGACAACCCTGAGCTACTGTCAGGGGCTGGGGGGATTATGCTGGAGCGGTCCAGCTGCAATTGCCACAGCTAATCCCCTCAGAAGGGCCACTCTACTCTTTGTTCTGTATTTTTTGGAGTTCGGGGAATTGGAAAAAGGGTTGAGGAGAGGGGCAGTTTTCTGCCCTACTAATTTCCCAAGCATGTTGAGGGGGTCACTCGCTCCACGAGGTGCTACTCTCAGGAACAACGGCTGGATGGCCCGCTGATTGGTTTTTTTGGTTTGGGTAATTAAAAGTTGGATAAGAGTTTGGTGCTCTTTTGCTGAATTAGCCCACCACTATTCATACTTGAAGGGTGACTCCCTCTTTGGAGGCAAATGTTCCAATTCTAGAACCTGTTTTCAAAGGCAAAGCGAAAGGGGGACAGGTCTAAAGCCACAAATGTCAGGTGGGGAGCTGAGCCAGGATTTCAGTTTATAACACCTACCTCTCTGCTAACCTCTCCAACAGCACTGGACTGAGGCTTCCTGTGACCAATAATACTTTTTGAGCACTTACTAAGTGCAGAGCACTGTACTAAGTGCTTAGGAGAGTACAGTATAATAGTAATAATGATGATATTTGCTAAGCCTTTACTCTGTTCCCAGGCATTGCACTAAGTGTGGGGTAGGTACAAGATAGTCAGGTTGGACACAGTCCATGACCCATGTGGAGCTCACAGTCGTAATCCCCATTTGACAGATGAGGTAACTGAGGCTCAGAGAAGTGAAGTGACTTGCCCGAGGTCACACAGAAGACAAGTGGCAAAGCCAGAATTAGAATCTATGACCTTCTGATTCCCTGGCCCATGCTCTATCCACTCCGCCATGCTGGTTCTCTATATAGCAGTACAACAGAGTTGGTAGAAATATTCTCTGCCCACAATGAATTTATGGTCTAGAGGGGGGAACAGACATAAATATAAGTAAATACACTTATTATTGTGAGGATGAAAGAACTCAGGCCTCCAGTATGCTTTGATCTCATTTGTACAAAAAAAAAATGCCCCTGGAAGAGCTAGTGGATATTGGTTTGTGTCGTGGTCAGATCAGACTCCCTCTTCTGTGGACTGCTTTATTCCCTTCCCTCCCCACCCTCCTTTTCTTTCTCTTGCAGCTTCTGTTCCACACTAATCAGACTCTAACCCACTAGAAGCTGGAGCCAATTATGTGGAAAGTTCAAATCTTCAGAGACTTCATAAATTAGCTCAATCTGCTGAGTATTCAGGAGAAAAAATTTTTTGGGGGTGTTGAAAAGCTCTGCACAAATGCCGTTTAGTATTCTGAACACTTCATTCTTGACACACCAAATAATCACAGCAGGGCAGCTTGAGGTTCCTCAAGCCATGGAGCTCCCAGATTCCTGTTGTGTCCTGGCTGATTTGAACTCATCTTTAACCTGTTGGTTACGGAAGTGGGGTGTTTCCCCACTCCTCAAGAAACTCCAGTGGTTGCCCATCCAACTCCACATCAAACAGAAACTCCTCACCATTGGCTCTAAAGCACTCAGTCGCTTTGCCCCCTCCTATACCACCTCAGTACTCTCCTACTACAGCCCAGCCCACACACTTAGCTCCTCTAATGCTAACCTTCTCACTGTGCCTCAATCTTGCCTGTCTCACCGCCAACCTCTGGTGGAACGCCCACCCCCCTCATATCCGACAGATAATTACTCTCCTCCCCTCAGAGCCTTATGGAAGGCACATCTCCTCCAAGAGGCCTTCCCTGACTAAGCTCTCCTTTCCTCCCACTCCCTTCTGCCTCACCCTGACTTGCTCCCTTTATACATCCCCTGTCCCAGTCCCACAGCACTTGTGTACGTACCTGTAATTTATATTATTGTCTGTCTCCCCCTCGAGACTGTATGTAAGCTCACTGTGGGCAGGGAATATGTCTGCTTGTTGTTGTTCTCCCAAGTGCTGAGTGCAGTGCTCTGCACACAGTAAGTACTCAGTAAATACGATTGGCTGACTGACTAATGAAACATGGGCCGGATAGAGAGATCAGCCTAGCCTGTCATTAACACAGTGCTCTGCACCCAGTAAGTGCTCAAGAAGTACCAATGAGTGATTGATTTTTTTTTTAATAACGCTGAAGAGTTTGCAGAATTAACATGCAAAATGTGTGCTCTGTTCAGACCCTCTCCTCAACACTGTTCAACCCAGTAGGCAAGATAGAAGTAGTGGAGTTGGCAGAAAGGAACAGGGATCCCGGAGTGATTCCCCCATGGTCATAAATCCTAGTGACCTTGCCTGCGGCAGACTGTCGTTGGCCCGGGTTGAAATGGACAGCAACAGGTAAAGGTAGGGGACCACTAGAAGTTTGCAGAAAGGATTGCTGGGGAGCTGGTGAATGTGAGTCAGTTGTGACACAACTGTGTGAGCAAGAGTAGAAGATCACAGAGGAAAGGCTGGGCTCAGAAGGGGCAGAGTTGAATGGAGGGAATGATATTTTCTCTATCAGAGTATGCACTTTTCTTCCTAAATATTTCTGTGGTGTATTATAATAATAATTATTATTATTACTTGTCATCATCATCAACGAACTTTTACTGAGGTCACACCGTTTTGTGGCCCTGGTTTTATAGCCCAGCTGAATATAGTCTTATGACTTAATCAAAAGTGTTCATTAAGTGCCTACTGTGGCCTAGTAGATAGAGCAGCAGGGGCCGGGAGCCAGAAGGACCTGGGTTCTAATTCCGGCTCCACCACATGTCTGCTGCATGACCTTGGGCAAGTTACTTAACTTCCCTGTGCATCAGTTACCTCATCTGTAAAATGGGGATTTCGACTGTGAGCCCTATGTGGGACAGGGACGGTGTCCAACCTAATTTGCTCGTATCCACTCCAGCGCTTAGTACACTGCTTGGCATATAGTAAGCAATTAACAAATGCCACAGTTATTACTGTGGGCAGATCATGGAATTAAACACTTAGGAGAGTATAACAGAGGTAGAAGACATAATCTTATAGTGTAATGGAGGAGTTTACAATCTGATGGTGAGCACCTACATATTTATATTGTTGCCTGTCTACTTGCTTTGATGTCTGTCTCCCCCCCTCTAGACTGTAAACCCGGTGTGGGCAGATATCGTCTCTATTACTGAACTGTACTGTCCAAGCACTTAGTACAATTCTCTGCACACAGTAGGAGCTCAATAAGTACAACTGAATGAATGAAGAAGGGCAACAAGGGATGGAACAATAAAAGACACATTTACCCTTACATTTGGTTAAATGGTCATTAGACAACCCCTAACACTTATCAAAGTTTTACCAGTTTCCTAAATTTGAAGAGAATGGGTTGTCCTGAAGTATTATAAGGAAGAGGAAGAAAAGTGATTTTTTTTTTAAAGGGTGGTTGAGGATGTAGATGTAGTGGGAGAGAGGAGGGGGTCTGACACCTTTTTGGATTTCTGGAGGATCCTGTTTCCTCTCAAGCAACAACTCTCTTTTCTCCTTGTCCCTTCACAAAGCCGGTCCCTAATGTTGCAATAGGCTGCTTCAAGGGGAGAATGAGGCTGCTGGAAATGAGGGAAGTATTTAAAACTCCATCAGTGTATATTGATTTAATTGTAATAAAAATATAATTTCAAAGCCCTTCCCTCCATCCTCTCCACCTTCTCCAGTCCTCACCCTGCAGCCAAATCTCTCACACAGTGACTGTGTTTTTTGCAATCCAACTTAATCCATTCCATTTTAGCATTTGGCATCTTTTGGTGCCAGGACACCTGGAAGCAGGAGCACCACTGACTGTGAGGTGATGCCAACCTCTGCCCAGGGGGTGCCGAGTGGGGCCCACACTGCAGGTGTGCCAGGCAGCCATTTGAGCACTGGTAGAGCCATCTGTTCCTTGCAGGGAGCTGACGTGGCTCTGGGCTGGGCATGGGGGAATGTTCTGGAGCGGAGACCAGCTCGGTATCCTGTTACTCCCCTCCTTTCCTCTGGCAACCCCTGAGTGGCCTCTGGCTCAGCCCAGGAACTGTGTTCTTTACGTCCCTTGTCCCTGCCCCCCATTCTGTTCTGGGTCAATTTTTTCACCCCTGAACAGAGTAAGTATAGCTATATGATCACATAGCAATGTAAATATGGTCCAACAACCAAAGATTTTTTTAATGAAATTTTTTGTGTGTACATAGGTAAATGCAGTATTCAGTTCTCACTGTTTATTTCAAAACCTTATTCAGCAAAAAGGCACAGTGGGCTAACATCTGCCATTCGCTACACTAAATAGTCCTGTGTGCATTATTTTTTGTGTTTTCTCATGGTATTTAAGCGTTTACTATGTGTCAAGGACTGTTCATTTTTTGTGTTTTTTTCTTATAGAATTTGGTAAGCGCTTACCATGTGCCAAGCACTGTTCTAAGCACTGGGGTAGATACAAGTTTATTAGATTGTGCACAGTCCCTGTCCTACATGGGATTCACAGTCTAAGTTGGAGGGAGGAGGATTTAATTGAGGTAATTGAGGCACAGAGAAATTGTTACTTGCCCAAGATCACATAGCAAACAATTAGCAGAGCTGGAATCAGAACCCAGGTCCTCTGACTACCGAGCTCATGCTCTTTCCACTAGGTCGTGCTGCTTCTCATTACCTAATTATAAATTGAAATAGGCTTTAAATCACTTGTCAAAATATTTCAGAGAGGAGAAGGGGATTGCTTAAATCAAGGTAAATTTTGCAAGATAACTGCCATAAAATTCAGGAGTCCTCAAAAGATGCAAACTTTCCTGCCTAATTCACTCCAGCCCAACCCTCTGTAAACCTCCCAATCCTTTCTCTCATCTCCAGAATGCCTGAATGTGCATCATCCCCTGAAAAATATGTTGTAGTGGTGCTAATGTCGGCAGGTAATGTTGGGAAAATCAGAAACTCTTTTGTTGTAATTCAGCAGTTCAACTCAAAATGTCAAGTGGAGCTCCTGCAGAATGAATTTTTACCTTGAGATGACGTTTGCATGCACGCCTCCCTCAGTCCTAGAGTTTACCAGATTGACAGTGGCTACCCAGGGATTCTGTTTGCCTTTCATTCCTCTCTCCCAGTATCAGTGGAGCTTAGGAGCGATGCTTGGTCTGTCAGGTCCCTGGTGCATGTGGATGGAGAAGTCTGCATTCAAGGAGATGGGAGACCATTTAGAAATCCTCACAGGTCATTGGAACATCTCCATCCAGACTGGTTCTCTTTTCGTCTTAAGTAAAATCAGAAACTCAGCAAAAGTAGCCTTCCTTATCATGCACGGTGTAGTGCATAGAGCACAGGCCTGAGAGTCAGAAGGTCATAGGTTCTAATTCTGACACTACCACTTGTCTGCTGTGGGACCTTGGGCACGACACTTTGCTTCTCTGTGCCTCAGTTATCTCATCTGTGAAACGGGGATTGAGACGTTGAGTCCACGTGGGATGGGGACTGTGTCCAACCCAATTTGCTTGTATTCATCCCGGCTCTTAGTACAGTGCCTGGCACATTCGTTTATTCAACTGTATTTATTGAGTGTTTACTATGTAAGCACATAGTAATAATAATAATAATGATGGCATTTATTAAGCGCTTACTATGTGCAAAGCACTGTTCTAAGCGCTGGGGAGGTTACAAGGTGATCAGATTGTCCCACAGGGGGCTCGCAGTCTTAATCCCCATTTTACAGATGAGGTAACTGAGGCACAGAGAAGTTAAGTGACTTGCCCAAAGTCACACAGCTGACAATTGGCAGAGCTGGGATTTGAACCCATGACCTCTGACTTCAAAGCCCGGGCTCTTTCCACTGAGCCACACTGCTTCTCTTAGTAAGCACTTTACAAATACCACAATTATTATTTCTCATCCTCATAACTTTGCACAGATTTCCCAGTTTTCCATTTAAAGGATAAACTTCCTGCCTAGACCTTTTAGGCTCCACACTCATTCTATGGTCTCTCTTCTATTCTCTTTTAGCATGACCTCCTCTCTCCCGTGCTCCCCTTTGTTCCTTTTCTCCTTCAGTTCATTCTTCCCTTTTGCCTCACAGGCCTAACATAAACTCCTATCACCTAGGGTACAAGCTTACCCCTTCTCCATAAAACAGACCTTCCCTTAAACAATAAAATAAACTCTGAAGCTGAGAGGAAGGTGAAAAGATTGAAGGTCATATCCAGTTATTCTCCACGGATGACAAGACCCTGACTGTACTTCTTTATAACTGGCTCACGTAGAGTAGGGAAATATGGTTCTGAAATCTCACTGTACAGAATGAGTATATTTACAGTACAGGGATTGTAACATTTGCAATGTGCCAGATGCAAAAAACCCCACAATATGTTCAGAATGAGTAAACCTAGGCTTCCATATTGATTCGACACTTTTTTATGGTATTTAAGTGCTTATAGTGTGTCAAACACTGTTCTAAGTGCTGGGGTGGATACAAATTAAGTGGGCCACCGTCTCTATCTCACATGGGACTCATTGTCTAAGTAAGAGTGGAACAGAAAGACTGAGGCACAGAGAAGTTAAGTTCGTTATTTCATTTTCTTATTTATTGAAAACTCACTGTGTGCAAAGCACTGTACTAAGACTTGGGAGAGTACAATATAACAGTAAACAGACACATTCCCTGCCCACAACGAGCTTACAGGTTAGAGGGGGAAAGACAGACATTAATATAAATAAATAACAGATATGTACATAAATGCTGTGGGGCTGGGAGAGGGGGATGAATGAAGGGAGCAAGTCAGGGTGACACAGAAGGGAGAGGGAGAAGAGGAAAGGAGGGCTTAATCAGGGAAGGCCTCTTGGAGGAGATGTGCCTTCAAAAAGGCTTTGAAGTAGGAGAGAGTAATCGTCTGTTGGATGTGAGGCGGGCAGGCATTCCAAGCCAGCCTTGCCTAAGTGACTTGCCCAAGGTCACTCAGCAAGCAATTGGCAGAACCAGGATTAGAACTCAGGGTTTTTGTCTTCCAGGCCTGTGCTCTTTCCACTAGGCCATGCTGCTTCTCCACACCTTTGGTAGTTGTAAGCCTTTTTGTTCTCTTCCATGCTAGGAAGGCCCATCCTCTTTATTTTGATGATTAGCTGGACCACTGGTGTATTGAAACAGGGCTCTATGGTGGGTGAAGTCCTACTTAGCCAGTTTCACAAAGCCATGTTTTGAAATTCAGCAAGGAATCTGGGAGAAGACATCAGTCATCAAAGTCCCTAATATCTGGACACATTTCTATTTCAGTAGGTTACGAGTTTCATTGAAGATCCCAACTTTGTTATAGTGTACTCTCCCAAGCGCTTAGCACAGTGCTCTGTACACAGTAAACACTCAGTGCATACAATTGATTGAAAAAAAATATGATCAATTAATTGATGGATCCCATAGATGGCGATTTAGAGGTGGTCATTTCCAAGTACTCGTGAACCCATGTTTTGTGTTGCCTTTTCATCTTCCCCATTAGACTGAAATTTTCTAGAGGGCAGAGATCTTGTCTTCTGTGTCTCCTGTAATTATTCTAAGGGCCTAGAATACAGAGTTCAATCATATTTATTGAGCGCTTACTGTGTGCAAAGTACCATACTAAGTGCTTGGGAGAATACAGTACAGCAATAAACAGTCACATATTTATATTAATGTCTGTCTCCTCCTCTAGACTTGGAGCTTGAGAGGGCAGGGAATGTGCCTGATGTTATATTGTACTCTCCCAAGTGCTTAGTACAGTGCTCTGCACATAGTAAGTGCTCAGTGAATATGATTGAATAAATGATTACTCTGCACACAGTAATCACTCAATAAATATGATTTGAATGAATGAACATAGAATTGCGTGGAGTGTAGGTGCTAAATCTTACAGTCGTGTGCCGAATTCTAATGAAGCCCACCCACAAAACCAGGGACAAACTATGATTGCCCGATTGAGTTTTGGGAATCCAGGGCACTGGCTGCAGTCACCCACCCTTTGCTTCTGGGAAGGGAGTTATTGTCTCTAAAACAGGATCATCGTGCATCTCCTCTTGACTGGTTTTTCCTGGAAAATTGAGTTAGGTACTTAAATAAGGGACAATCTACATAAATGGGACACTTGGCAACACTAAGAAGCAGCATGGCCTAGTGGCAAGAGCACGACAGTCAGGGGGACCTGGGTTCTAATCCCAACTTCACCAGTTGTCTGCCATGAGACCTTGGGGAAGTCTACTCACTTACTCATAGTGGGCAGGGAATGTGCCTGTTTATTGGTATATCATACTCTCCCCAGCGCGTACAATGCTCTGCACACAGTAAGCGCTCAATAAATATGATTGAATGAATAGTACAGTGCTCACTAAGCTACGATAAGAACTCAATAAATAGGACTGACTTCTCTGTGCCTGTTACCTCATCTGCAAAATGGGATTAGGACTGTGAGCCCCATGTGAGGCATGGACCGTGTCCAACCTGATTAACTTGTATCTACCCCAGGGCTTGTTACAGTGCCTGTCGCAGAGTAAGCACTTGACAAGTACCATTAAAAAAATGCCTTAGATGCATATGATATCATCACATGCTGACTGGACATGTGATGCCTCATGCCTCTGTGTGTCAGGTATCTGAGAGGGAGGGCATTGGCTTCCTTACGTACTCCAGCTCATCTTCTCATTTATTTTGAATTCCTACTCCTCCGGCTGTTCCCCTGCCATTATAAACCAGATTAAACTGGCCTTCTGTGATTCTTCTGAATAATACATTGCCTCTGTGAAAGGCCTACACCTGTGATTAACTTTGTTTAGTAATAAGCTCAAGGGAAAGCCAGCTGAGATGCCCAGCCCACTCCACTATGATATTTGCATTTCATATCAAACATGTCTATAATAATCTCTCTGGTAAGTGGAATCCAAATTTCCACATGAACTAGAAATGCCAAATTCTTAATAGCTTCCCTAGGGTTTTGCTTCTTGCAATGACGCCTTCAGTGATTTCATTACAGTTTGAGCTTAGTAAAATTTCACAATTTATGCTTAGAAGCATGAAACTCTTAGTGTTGTTCAGTCTAGTTTTGATAGTCTCTAAAATTTTTTAAAAAATCATATATAATCTTAGTATAAGGGAATTGATTTCTAATCCAGGCAAATATAATTTGAAGCCCTATTGTAAAGTTAGTTCTATTTCAAAATATTAGAATAGCACCTTGAACAGTTCTATTCTTTTTCATCTCTGGCTCTTCATTGCAACCCTGACTTTCTTCTTCTATTGATTTCATCTTCCCCCCTGCACTCCCCCGCCCCGCCGTCTCCTACTCTGGGGAAAAGATCGCTTCAGTCTGACCATTTTTGAGCAGAACATCACAGGTGGTCTTTGAGTTCCTGAATTTACATTTCGGTTCCCACAAGACATTGTTAGGTCACAGAGGTTTTGAAGAGCTGTCAGGTATCTTAGAGGGTCTTGCTACTGAAGTTTCTTGGGCAGGCATCGGATGTGAAATAAATCATCTTTGCCGCCACATGTTACATTTCTGTCGTTTTTGAGGTCAGACATCCAGTGGTGGCATTAGGTTCCTACTGCCCATGGCAATTTACAACTGGGGCAGGGACTGTCTTAAGGTGCCATGTCAGTGTTTCTCGAGTTCCCCATGAGTCTTAGTTTGGGCACCCCTAAAAGGCACGGGAAGCATTCAGTGTTCGGCTACCTGGGTCTGCTCTTGCTCCCTGAGGGCTGGCTGCTGAGTTTTGGAGGAAGGTCACATGCCCTGCTCCCCTCTGAGATATAAGGTCTCCAAACTGGCAGGTTCCAAACACACCCTGGCCCACTCTTATAGCCAGCATTTACTTAGCTGAAGGTTTCAACTACAGCAGTAGTTGTAGTTAAATAACAGAGTCTTAAAGTAGAATTGCAGCAATTCATTCATTCAGTCATATTTATCAAGCTTTTACTGTGTGCAGTTGGGCGAGTACACTATAATAACGATGATGGTATTTAAGTGCTTACTATGTGCCAAGCACTGTTCTATGCACTGGGGAGGTTACAAGGTGATCAAGTTGTCCCACAGGGGGCTTACAGTTTTAATCCCCATTTTACAGATGAGGTAACTGAGGCACAGAGAAGTCAAGTGACTTGCCCAAAGTTGGCGGAGCTGGGATTTGAACCCATAAAAAGACACATTCGCTGCCCCCCAAGGAGTTTACAGTCTAGAGCAATTGTTGGGCCTGGGTGTCAGAAGGACCTGGGTTCTAATCCCAGCTCTGCCACTTGTTTGCAGTATGACATTGGGGAAGTCACTTCACTTCGCCTCAGTTACCTCATCTGTAAAATAGGGATTAGGACTCTGAGCCCCACATTGTACATGGACTGTGTCCAGCCTGATCAGCGTGTATCCCAGTGTTTACCCCAGTGCTTAACAAATACCATAACCCCCACCGCACCCCCCAAAGAACAGAATCTTAAACTGGAACCAGGAATAACTGCCTATTTTTGCTTTGGAATTTGTCTCTAATGTAATCCCAAAGGTTGCTAACTCTCTGGCCCCCGTGCTACATTTCTCTCAGTGCTTGGGGAAGCAGCATGGCATAGTAGATAGAGCACGGGCCTGCGAGTGAGAAAGTCATGGGATCTAATCCCTGCTCCTCTACTTGTCTTCTGTGTGACCTTTGGCAAGTCATTTCACTTATCTGTGCCTGTTACCTCATCTGCAAAATGGGGATTGACTGTGAGCCCCATGCGGGACAGGGACTGTGTCCAATCCAATTTCCTTGTAATCACCCCAGCACGTAGTAAAGTGCCTGGCACACGATAACCTCCATGGTACTATACCCTGCTGACCCCAGCCTTCCCTGACCCATACCAACCTTCCTCGCCTAGCAGATTCCCTGCTTCCCATTCTTGTGCCCTTCAGACACATCTCTCCTTGTGGCTCTGGTGTTTCCTGTCACTTTCCTAGCTCCCTCCTCCTTGGCCAGATCCTCCCTTGTAATTTGCTGTACTTCAGCAGATGTTATCAAATGAGTGGTTGACATCCCTCGCAAAATCATTTTCTTCTTGGGAATCGATCAGTCAATCAGTAGTATTTATTGAGCACTTTCTGTGGGCACAGTACTGTACTAAGCGCTTGGGGGAATACAATATAACAGAGCTGATAGACTGACCTGTGCCCACAGTGAGCTTAGAGGAGGGAATAAATGAGTATTTCTGTCTAGAAACTGTGGCCCTTTCCTCCTTTTCTAAGCTTGTTATGGGCAGGGTGTATGTTATTGTTATATTTTACTCTCCCAAGCACTTAGTACAGTGCCTTGCACACAGTAAGCACTCAATAAATATGATTGAATGAATGAATATGTGTGGGGCTGTCCTCTCTGGTGCTTCATGAGGCCATATTTAGGTAGATGATAACCACAGCAAGGCTGGGATTTGTGCAAATCTATCTTGGTTCTTTCTGAACCATTCTTGGGGATTGGAAAATACCCATGATACATCTCCCCAGTTACAAATTTGAGCTGCAGAATTTCAGAAACAGAACAATAAATGAGATTGAAAATCTACCCAGTGATAGTGTTTCCTCCTGGATTTTGATAGCTATAGCAAAATCCTCCATGCGGGAACATAGTCTTCTCATAATTCCTGTTGGTATCACA
Organism: Tachyglossus aculeatus; assembly: GCF_015852505.1. NCBI lineage: Eukaryota > Metazoa > Chordata > Mammalia > Monotremata > Tachyglossidae > Tachyglossus > Tachyglossus aculeatus. Next base: position 42,770,301 of record NC_052075.1, on the reverse strand, counting down.
AATTATCAGCATTACTCTCTCGCTTCATCCCCATGGCAGGGAGACTGGGCTGCCATAAAAACACTCTATCCAGAACTCAGCTCTCCCCTCCCACTTCTTCCCATATCGCAGTGTAACTTTGGTTGCAAAACATTAAAAATGGGTTTGGCATGAGCCGGGGAGAGAGAATGAGCTCGTCAAAAATTCTTCCAGGAGTGCTCTCCTGTCTCCTTTCATCTGGGTGTGGACATTTATTTTCACACACAATAAAGGCCCCAAGGATTATAGTTTTCTGGTCAAAGGGCCCCACTGGGACAATTATGATGGGAGCAGGGAGATTTTTTTTTCCTCTTTCTGCCATATGGAAGGTTATGTTGCTAGTGATTCTCTTCCTTCTCTCACCACTCCATCTCAGTTTCCTCTGCTGGCAAAGCCTTATTGAAGGCATATCTCTTCCAAGAGCCCTTCCCTGACTAAGCCCTCATTGCCTCTTGTCCCACTCCCTGATTTTCTCCCTTTCTTCACCCCGCCCCTCCCCATTCAGTTCCTCATCATGTATGTATCTATCCATTATTTATTTATATTAATGTTTGTCTCCCTTTCTGGACTGTAAGCTCATTGTAGGAAAGGAACGTGTTTACCAAGTCTCTTATATTGTACTCTTCCAAGTGCCTAGTACAGTACTGCGCACACAGTAAGTGTTCAATGTATTGATTTCTTGCAAGGCACAGTTCTAGGTCACTCTTTTATTATTATTATCATTAATAATAATAATAACAACAATAATAATAATAGTGGCATTTGTTAAGTGCTTACTATATGCAAAGCCCTGTTCTAAGTGCTGGGGATGATTCAAGGTGATCAGGTTGTCCCACATGGGGCTCACAGTCTTAATCCCCATTTTACAGATGAGGGAACTGAGGCCCAGAGAAGTTAAGTGACTTGCCCAGAGTCACACAGCTGACAATTGGCGGAGCTGGGATTTGAACCCATGACCTCCGACTCCCAAGCCCGTGCTCATTCCACTGAGCCACGCTGCTTCTTAGAAAATCAGGTCAGACGCAGTACCCATCCCACATTGGGCTCACAGTTTAAGGGGGTGAACAGGTATTTAATCCCCATCTTCTAGATGAGGTAACTGAGGCCCGGAGGGGTGAGTAACTTGCCCAAGGGCAAACAGCAGGGCTGGGATGAGAATCCAGATCCTCGGGCTCCCAAACCCATGCTCTTTCCACTAGGCCCTGCTGCTCTTTTCTCACACTGTGGGAATTCTCTCTGGGAATTTATCTGTTCCCGTGGTTTCAGCTACCACCTCTAGGCAGATTCCTAAATCAACACTTCTAGCCCTGTTCTCTCATTTGCTTTTTGATCTTGGATTGCCTGCCTCAGGACCTCTCCATCTGGATGACCTGCTAACACCATTAACCCAATATGCCCAAAACAACTCCTCTTTCCTCTTTTATCTTCTTTGCTTACATTACTTTCCCATTGCTGTTGACAACACCCTCATGCCCTGCAAGTTCTCAGCCTCGGGAACACCTCTGATTCCTTTGTCATTTATCCTCTATGATGAATCTGTGTTTACATCTTTCTTATTTGTCGTCTGTAAGAGTTCATGATTTTCCCCTACCTCTTCTCCCTTTTAGAGTCCTTGTCATCTAACAGATGGATTACTGCAGCAGTTTCTTTTGTGGGCTCCCTAATAATAATAATTAATTTTGGCATTTGTTAAGCACTTAGTATGCCAAGCACTCTTCTAAGCTCTGGGGTAGAGTGGACACAGTACCTATTCCACATGGGGCTCACAGTCTTAATCGCCATTTTACAGATGAGGAAACTGAGGCACAGAGAAGTTAAATGACTTACTCAAGGTCACACAACAAACAAGGGGTAGAAACCAGGATTAGAACCCACATTCTCTGACTCCTAAGCCTGTGCTCTTGTCACTAGGCCATGCTGCTTCTCCCTGCCTCAGACCTCTCCCCTCTTTGGTGTTTTTTTTCTTTAGTCAAAGCTGACCTTGGATTCTCTTCCTCTCTCCAGGATGTTTGGGGTGTCAGGAGAGTCTAGCTAGCCCTGAAGTTTCTTGCACAGAGGAGAGGGTTGTTGACAAGCCAAGGATGGGAAGGCTCATTTGGATACTGATTTTACAAAAACAAAGCCGTCTTTCTAACTGGCTCTCCCTCTCTCCTGTTTACTTCAAATATGTATTCTTTTAGATGAGGAGCAGTGTGGGCTAGTGGATAGAGCAGGGGCCTGGCAGTCGAAAGATCTGGGTTCTAATCTCAGTTCCTCCACTTGTGTGCTTTGTGACCTTGGACCGGTCATTTAACTCCCCCATGCCTCAGTTACCTCAAATGTTTTAATCTGATAAATCTCTGCAACAGCCCAGACTATTTTATCAGGTTTTTGGCTTTAATTAAGGTCTCTATATAGATATCAGCCTTTTTTCTCACAAATTCTATGACCTACTTTAGGATTAGTGACCAACTATCAGCTGTGCACATCTCAAACAGTGTCCATCTGAATTGAAAATAAGGCAGCTTTGTTAAGATCCTACCTCACAGACTTTTTAATTAACTGGCTGATACTGTTCCTGGCTAGGTTCAAACTCACAATTGCCCAATTAATTGAGACCCCTGAAATACACTGTGGTCAAAGCATATGGGGGGAACTTCAATTGTCTAGATAATTTGCATAGGTAGACCCATGCAGAAATTTAGTTCATTGCTTTTAAAAACCTTAAACTAGTCATGGCCACCATCTCCACTTCGTGATCTGAGCATGTTGAGTAGGTAATGCTTGAAGGTCGAGAGCAGGGAGGTGGGTGATGGAGAGAAGCAGGGGAGATAGAGGAGAACCAAGGAGATTAGGGAAAGAGCTGAGAAAGAGGAGGAGGGGTTGGTAGAGAAGTGGTGAGATGGGGAGAGACTTGGCCGGACAAGGAGAGGGATGGGAGAAGATGGGATGGGAAAATGGGGAGCAAGAATATTCCTTGAACATGCTCACAGTAAATATCAGCACTTCTTTCTTAATTCTTTATGTGTTTTAGCTATTATTAAATCAAGATAACTCTTTGAGCAACTTAAGCTGTGAACCCCAGGTGGGACACTGACTGTGTCCAGCCTGAAAAACCTATATTTACCCCATTGCTTAGAACAGTGCTTGGCAAAGACTAAGTGTTTAACAAATGCCATTAAAAAAAAAAAGAATCTGAGAAAACTCCTTGGTGCGTGTTTCCTTGCTGTTGACTTACTTGCTGACTTACTGTTGAAGGCTTAATTTAATCTTCCGTTACCAAAATTTTAATCACATTAAATCATTTGGTGCTAAAACTCCTCTTTCTGTCTTGTTCAATCTTCACAGACACCTGCTTTGGGAACTGGAAGGCCTGTGCTGTGACCTTGGACGTTTCATTGCGTGGATTCGCTGTCCTGGGAATGGAGGTAACGTTGTTCATATTCCTTCAATTTGTAAATATGGATGTGGTCTGAAATGCATTTATTCTGACTTCTGCTTTTATTCAGTACCAAGAGCCAAAAACAAAAAGAGTCTCCGTCTTAGGATGTTGATTTCCAGCTTCACACTGTGTCCCATTAGAAGACCAAAAGGTTTATTTGAATGTAGGGCACTGAAAAACTCCAGGCCAGCAATTTTCTCTGGTTCTGGGCCCAGAGTGTTCTCATTTCGTTGTGAATTGGCTATTTTCATTTTCTTTGTAGTCTTGTCTCCCAGTGTCCTGTTCTTCTGAGATGGTCAAACTAGTATCAGGGGAAGCAGCGTGGCTCAGTGGAAAGAGCCCGGGCTTGGGAGTCAGAGATCATGGGTTCAAATCCCGGCTCCTCCTCTTGTCAGCTTTGTGACTTTGGGCAAGTCACTTAACTTCTCTGTGCCTCAGTTTCCTCATCTGTAAAATGGGGGTGAAGACTGTGAGCCCCACGTGGGACAACCTTGATTATCTTGTTCCCCACCCCAGCGCTTAGAACAGTGCTTGCCATATAGTATGCGCTTAACAAATACCAACATTATTTTATTTTTATTATTATCACTAAACACACTGGCTTCTGTATTCATGTTGGATTTCTTAAACGATCCATTTTGGTAGAACTATTGACAGTTAGGGATAGCTGGCATCATTTCCAGGGAGTGGTTGTGGAAGAAATATTGATACGTTTTTTTTTCCTGCCTTTTCAGTGATTAAGCTGGCTTCCCTCTACACCTCTCACTGTACCTCTTGAAGTTCCAGTCTGGTTTTTTGTTTTTTTTTAAGCCATGTACAAAATAGTGAAGGAACCAAAGGAGGACCATGCCTTTCCTAGTGTTTTCTTGCTTTATGGATTTTTCAGGTTCTGTTTTTATTATTTTCCTTTTAAAGGCTGGTGCCTTTTTAGATACCCAACTCGTGCCTGGCCACAACCTGTGGCTCCACTGGTATTTGTTTCTGGGGGAGAGTCTGGGGATCTGAGGCTGACGGCCTGTCTATTTGCTTCGTCCCCCTTCGCCGCTATCTCCTCCGTCTCTCCTCCTATTGGCTGCTACGGTCGGGCCACTGAACTTTCCTAAACTTCATGCCCTTTCCTCTCTGACTCAGTGACAAGAGGAGCTGAATGAACATAGGCACAGCCAATCCAGTAGGGTATGAAAGGGGCAAGGCATGTGCCATCTCTTGGGGGCCTTGTCATGTCACATGTTCCAAGGGCTGAGAGCCAGAAGTAGATGTCACTGGCTATCCCGTATTGTGAATTTGCCAGTGGGCTACCCGGCATTTGCTTAAATCTCCATGGAGCTAGTCTGACACCACCACCGAAGAATTTAAACAACACATTATTGGCAAGTTACCAGGAGCATAAAACCTGGATTGGCTGTAGATGGCAGCTAGCTTCTGGGCGAATTTCATTAATGATTTCTTCCGAAGTACCATATTTACCTTCCCACCGACAACAACAGCAAGATCCACTAATGTCTAAACAAGTTTCTCATTTGTAAAATGGAGACACTGAGGCGATATGGTTTTTTGTGAAAAGTTTGAATATGGGAAATGCTGTACAGCAGAAAAACAAGGTGGTAGTATTTGATACAATACTATATAGTAATATTTTATAGGGTTACATAATAATAATAATGATGGCATTTGTTAAGCGCTATGTGCCAACCACTGTTCTAAACGCTGGGGTAGATACAAGGTAATCAGGTTGTCCCACATGGGTCTCACAGTCTTAATCCCCATGTTACAGATGAGGGAACTGAGGCACAGAGAAGTGAAGTGACTTGCCCAAGTTCACACAGCTGATACATGGCGGAGTTGGAATTAGAACCCATGACCTTTGACTCCCGAGCCTGGGCTCTTTCTACTAAGCCACGCTGCTTTTCATATTAGGATTATGTTACATATTAGGATTATGTTGCATATTAGGATTATGGGATAGAAGAATGTCAAGTGCACTTGGTGTTCCTTTTACTTTGCAGTATAGAAAATCTTTTGCATCTTGATTACTGAATAATTGATTACTTGATTACTGAATAATACCAATTATTCTTTCCCCAAACTGGCATTATCACCTCATTTCCTCATTTTCCCTTGTGCCATCCCTGAGCAGGTGAGATTTACTTTTCCAAGATGTAGACAGACCCAATCTTCTTGGATATCTGTTTTCAAATGGGGGGGTGGGGGGGGTTCCTGTGGACCTTTGGGGGTCCTGTACCCTCTGACTGACCCTGCCCTTTCTCCTACGTCAGGCTGGTCATAGTTGGCTGTTACAATTATATGGTGCAAGGGGCATTTCTAGGCTTTGTTTTGAGCTGGAGATACTTCCTTTTGATAGACAGAGACTGTTCAGTAATCAGGTTTAGCATTAGCAGGATAGTGGAAGCAGGACATTATTGATTTTTTTTTTTTTCCTCAGTATGATCTTTAGTTTTCTAAAGCTCATAAAATGGGGAGGATGATCTTTGCCTCAGGGAAGTCAGGACACTTCAAGACCATATGAGACCTCAGAGAGAAAAAGTAAGAGGAAATACAGAACCCCCCCCACTAAATAATACTATTTGAGCAAAATGTAAGGGGTCAATTCTGGAGAATGTGATTATCTAGGCATTTTTGGTACAAATAATTTTGACTTTGGGTTGTTGAGGGTGAAGGAAAACTTCATTTTTTGGAGAATTTTGTTTTAAAGGAACTTTAAGGCGGTTTTGTTTTATTTTTTTTAATATCAATGAATCAGTCTTTTTTTGAGCACTTACTGTGCGCAGAACACTGTACTAAGCACTTGGGAGGATACAACACAACAATATAACAGACAAATTCCCTGCCCACAAGGAGCTCACAGTCTAGAGGGAGAGTCAGACATTAATATAAATCAATTACAGATATGGACATAACCTGTGGGGCTGGAGGGCAGGTGAATAAAGGAAGCAAGTCAGGGCGATGCAGAAGGGAGTGGGAGAAGAGGAAATGAGGGCTTAATCAATCGTATTTATTGAGCGCTTACTGTGTGCAGAGCACTGTACTAAGAGCTTGGGAAGTACAAGTTGGCAACATATAGTCAGGGAAAGCCTCTTGGAGGTACTGTAGGAGCAGAGACAAAAAGTCAGCAAGGGTAGGTCTGAGCAGAGCCAGAGATGAGAGGGAGAGGGTTTTTAGCCGTCACGTTCCAATCAATCAATCAATCGTATTTATTGAGCTCTTACTGTGTGCAGAGCACTGTACTAAGCGCTTGGGAAGTACAAGTTGGCAACATATAGAGACAGTCCCTACACAACAGCAGGCTCACAGTCTAAAAGGGGGAGACAGAGAACGCAACCAAACAGATTGGAGGCAACGGGGGAGGGAGAAGGAGTAGAGCAAACCAAAGAGATTCTTGTTTTGCAGGCAGCTAGGGCCTGGTGTCTCTGCAACAGATTTTGGGTGAAGGAGTAGAGCAAACCAAAGAGATTCTTGTTTTGCAGGTTTCTAGGGCCGGGTCTCTCTGCAACAGATTTTGGGTGAAGGGCAGTTGGATGCAGTACTTGAAAATGACCACTCAGAGTCACCCTTGAGCCATATTCATTGCTCACCCGTCCCAGAATCGTGGCCGGTAGTTTGGTCACTGTAACCTCAGCTGCGGAAGGAAGGAGAGGAGTAAAACTGAAGCAGGGTTTTGCAGATTTGGGTAAGGGTCAACACGGTTCCTTCCTTCCCCCGGAAAATTCTGCCTCTTCAGAGACTTGAGAGCACTGCTGGGGTCCCCTCTGTTATTTTCTCAGCTTTGCCTTAGCTCGCTCTTCAGGACAATCCCCTCTCCATCCCCCCATCTTACCTCCTTCCCTTCCCCACAGCACCTGTATATATGTGTATATGTTTGTACGTATTTATTACTCTATTTATTTATTTTAGTTGTACATATCTATTCTATTTATTTTATTTTGTTAGTATGTTTGGTCTTGTTCTCTGTCTCCCCCTTTTAGACTGTGAGCCCACTGTTGGGTAGGGACTGTCTCTATATGTTGCCAATTTGTACTTCCCAAGCGCTTAGTACAGTGCTCTGCACATAGTAAGCGCTCAATAAATACGATTGATGATGATGATGATGATGATGACAATCCCTCCTCCCCTTCTAGAACCGTAAGCTCACCGTGGGTAGGGGCTGTGCTTACCAGTTCTGTTGTAGTGTACTTTCCCTAGCGCTCAGTACAGTGTTCACGCGGCGAATGCCATTGATTGATTGACAATTCATCTTGGGGTCCTTGAGTCTACCTGAAGCGGAAATACAGCTACCTCTGGGCTGAGGTGCAGAAACTGTGGTATCTGCACTGTAGTCTGACACGGTCCCTGTCCCGCATGGGGCTCACAATCTAGGTAGGTGGGAGAACAGGAATTTAATCCCCATTTTACAAATGAGGAAACTGAGGCCTAGAGCAGCTAAATGATGATGGTGGCATCTAATGTCCTGGAGTTTCCTTATGGTGTTCCCTAAAGAGAGGGAAAAGCTCATGGAAGCTAAGTGATGGATCTTCATTTGGAGATTTTCAACAGGGACTATGATTGTGTTTGATCATTCGATCGTATTTATTGAGCGCTTACTGTGTGCAGAGCACTGTACTAAGCACTTGGGAAGTACAGGTTGGCAACTTAGAGAGACGGTCTTTCCCAACAGCGGGCTCATGGTCTAGAAGGGGGAGACAGACAAGAAAACAAAACATGTAGACAGGTGTTAAAACCATCAGAATAAATAGAATTATAGCTATATGCACATCATTAACAAAATAGAATAGTAAATATGTACAAGTAAAATAGAGTAGTAAATCTGTACAAATATATACAAGTGCTGTGGGGAGGGGAAGGAGGTAGGGTGGGGAGGGATGGGGAGGAGGAGAGGAAAAAGGAGGCTGTCTGGGAAGGCCTCCTGGAGGAGGTGAGTTCTCAGGAGGGCTTTGAAGGGAGGAAGAGAGTTAGTTTGGCAGATGTGTGGAGGGGAGGGCATTCCAGGCCAGGGGAGGGATGTGGGCCAGGGGTCGCCGGTGGGCCAGGCGAGAACAAGGCACAGTGAGGACGTTAGCGGCAGAGGAGCTTACCAGGGTATAGCACGGTGCATGGAACAGAGAAAGTGCTTAACAAATACCATGAGTACAATAGTAGATTTAAACATTTATTTATATCAGTTGCAAATTCCATACAAGCCTTGTGCACATACTTTTCAAATCTTTTTTATTTATTTAACATGCTTATATGAATGTATCTGTCCTTGGGGAACAAGCCTTTGAGTCCCCTGGATTACAGACAGCTACTACCCCTGAGGATTTTACAGTGGAAACAGATGAACAAATAATCGACCATAGCTGTACTTGAACCTATAAATGAATGAAGTGTGTGTGTGTGTGTGTGTGTGTGTGTGTGTGTGTGTGTGTGTGTGTGTATAAGGGTGGGGGAGATTAGAAACAAGACTGTAGAGGAGATTGTAGAGGAGATTCATTCATTTGTATTGAGCGCTTACTGTGTGCAGAGCACTGTACTATGTGCTTGGAAAGTACAATTCAGCAACAAATAGAGACAATCCCTACCCAACGACGGGCTCACAGTCTAGAAGGAGGGAGACGGACAACAAAACAAAAAGGCATCGACGGCCACGCTGCTCCTTCTGGGGGACCACAGGGAGACAGGGTGGGTAGACAGGCTCCCTGCCCTCAGGTTATGATTTGGAAGATGGGAAGACTCCTTTGACAGAAGGAGAACTGAAACCTCTTCTTCGTTTGAGAAAACTTGAGCAAAAGTATGTGTGTGAGGTGGAAAGAATCATATACAGCACTCATCAAGAAGGTTTACTGACTGGACAGAGGGGATGGGGTTGAGAAAAGAGTTCCAAACCCATGTTTCTGATTCTTTCTCTCTCTCTCCCCCCCACCCCTTTTATTGCCAAACCCTTCTTCTGTCCTCTGTTCATCCCTTCAACTTGAACGTTGCAATAATCTTCCCCTCTCTACATCCACCCTTTAGCCGCTATAGTCAGTTTAAAATACTGCAATCATAATGACCTTCCTTATCTATCACCACTTCTTTCATCTTTTCTTTTTTTTTTCAAGAAGGTCCAAGCCCTTCATGCATAGTGCAGGTTTTACAATGTTAGCAGCATTATGACTAGTAAAAGTACCTCAGGATTAGGCAAGGACCTTAATTCTGTTCTAGAGCCCTACACAATATGTTATAAAACAGGTCTTGTTCACAGGACAGTAAATACAGGGCTTTTATAAAGCTCCAGTGCACACAGGAATGTATTCATAAATTCAGAAATATCAATTTTCCCTCCAGGTATACTTAACATGAACAAAATGCTTAAACACAGAACTACGTAATTTTACCTCATCTGAATTCTCTTCCTATTATGAATTCCATTCCCTAAGCCCAATTACTGCTTGGTTCCTGAGTCTTCCTACTCATTCAAGTGGACACCTAAAAGAAATTGACTCTTTTGGGTTGCTGTGGTCTTCCAGAAGGAGAGGCTCGCCATCTCAGCTTGATCTCTCTCGAAGACCTTTGTACTTCCCTGCAGAGTGGGAGTGGATGGAGAGAGAGAGAGAGAGAGAAAAGGAAGGGAAGGGAGAGGAGAGAAGGAAATGGAGGAAGAAAGGGAGAGAGAAGAGGAAGAAGCTGGGAAGGGAATTTTTCCACAAGGTTTTGTCCCAGCATATAAGCCAATTAATATAAAATATCCCTAAAAACAGTCCACCTCGGGACTCATGGTGAGCCCCTCCAGCTCCCAAAGGACATATAGTAGAGCTGATATGCACCATCTCTCCTCCTCTTATGCCAAAGTCACTGTCTCCAGTAGCCTGATGCCCCACTTGGTACCACAAACCCAAGCATACTCCCTTAGCCCCTTTACCTGGTGATTTTTCATTCTCTTCAAGTTCTCAAATCTGTCCTTTGGTGGGTTCAGGTAGCTGGGCCCACTTTGGCAGTGGCAGAAAGGTGGGAGCGGAACAGGCTCAGCTGGTTTCTGGAGGCAGCACAACATAGTGGAAAGAGCACAGTCCTGGGCGTCAGAGGACTTGGATTCAATTTTCGACTTTGCCACTTGCTTGCTATGTGACCTTGGGCAAGTCGTTTGACTTTGCCTCCGTTTCCTCAACTCTAAAGTGGGGATTAAATCCTACTCCCTCCCACTTAGACTGAGAGTCCCAAGCGGGACAGGGACTGTGTCCAACATGTTTAAGTTGTATCTATCTCAGTTCTTAGAACAGTGCTTGACACACAGTAAACGCTTAACAAATATAGTAAAGATAAGTAATTGAAGGGTTCCATCTGCAGGAGACTTCCTTGCTCACTGCTCCCTTTTCAGGTTGCAATGGAAATTCTGGGTCCCAGGTCCTCTCAGTGGGTCTGGAAAGGCATTCAGCTCCCTCATCCCCACTCTGTTCATATCAGTTCTAAAAAAGGCCTCTTGGGAGTTTTAGGCCTTCCTGGCTCACCTCCTAATTACTCATATGGAAACTCATATGGATGGGTAAATGAATCTAATAATCTCAGAATGATGCTGGGATGAGGTGGGGACTCCCATCTGGATATTTGGGAGAATTGGGGATGTCTTTCCACCCTTTCACCCTCACCCCCCTATGCCATTTCCACCTCTGGCTAGGTGGAAGAAGTGGTTTTCCTCCTTTAAAAAAAACACCTTTTGGTGCCTGGAATCAGGACTAGATTCTGTGGGGAGCAAAAAAAAAAAAAAAGCACCTATCCTCAAACTCTTGGGCCATCTCACTGATGGAAGGGGGGATACCTTCTCACTACATACTGTTTACACTTTACCGTCTTCCTGGGGAATTAGGGATGGGGCATGAGGGACTCTCCCATCCCCTCCCACCCAGAGGCAGAGAGAGTATTTCTTTTTTAAAAGGTATTTATGTGCTTACTCTGTGTCAGGCACTGTACTAAGCTCTAGAAAAGAGACAAGGTAATGAGGTGGGATACAGTCTCAGTGCCACATGGGGCTCCCAGTCTCAATCCCTGTTTTATAGATGAGGCCCAGAGAAGTTAAGTGATTGCCCAAGGTCATACAGCAGATCAGTGGCAGAGCCAGAATTAGAACCCAGGTCCTTTACCCCCAGGACTGTGCTCTTTGCACTAGGGCTCACTGCTTTCCCAGTAGTTTTGGATCATATCCAAGGTCACACAGCAAGTCAGCAACAGGAATAGAAACTCACATAAGCAGATTATCATTGCAGTACTCCTTTGTTTACTTGGCCTTGCAAAATCTTCTACAGGTGAAGGAGAATGCTGTTGTCTTGAGCCCCAGGTGCTGCCAACAGTCCTATGCCATTTGGTGGGGCAGAGCCAAAAAGCCAACAGTGGCATGAATTGCAAGCCGGTATGGGCCAGCCTTTCTCCACCCTTTTATCGCTTCCCTTTTCCCTTGTTTGATATGACCGTTACCTGTGGCCTAGGGGACCACATCTGCCGACCATGTCTCCCGCAGATACTTTTTGGGGTAAGGGCTTCCTGACTACTGATTAGAGGAACAGCAAGCCCAGACCGCAAAAAGATCCAAGGGAGACGGAGACACCTGTCCCCATCTCAGTGGAGGGGTGGTGAAAGTGTGGTCCCTCTGGGGCTCTCCGCATGGCAGGAAAGGCCCTGGTGAGAAGGAAGAGCAGAGACCTAAGGAAAGAAAAGAAAGAATGGTAAGTGGCAGGGAGTTATATGGGTTTGACCCCGTTGGGGAAGGGTAAATGTGAAAATGGCTAAGCAGTATATTTCTATCTCCTTTCACTGTCTCTGTCTGTGGCTGGAGTAGAGGGGGATACCTTTTTTCATTCTTTCAGTCAGTCATATTTATTGAGCACTTACTGTGTGCAGAACACTGACTAAGCACTGGGGAAAGTACAATACAACAATAAGCAGATACATTCCCTGCCCACAACGAGCTTTTTCTAAGCACCACAGGGTTAGAAATCCCACCATCAACCCCCGGCCCACATCCTCCCCCTGGCCTGGAATGCCCTCCCTCCGCACATCCACCAAGCTAGCTCTCTTCCTCCCTTCAAAGCCCTACTGAGAGCTCACCACTTCCAGGAGGCCATCCCAGACTGAGCCTCTTTTTTCCTCTCCTCCTCCCCAACCCTCCTGCCCTACCTCCTTCCCCTCTCCACAGCACCTGTATATATGTTTGTACAGATTTATTATTCTATTTATTTTACTTGTACATATTTACTATTTTGTTAATGATGTGCATCCAGCTTTATTTCTATTTATTCTGATGACTTGACACCTGTCCACATGTTTTTGTTGTCTGTCTCCCCCTTCTAGACTGTGAGCCTGTTGTTGGGTAGGGATCGTCTCTATATGTTGCCAACTTGTACTTCCCAAGCGCTTAGTACAGTGCTCTACACACAGTCAGCACTCAATAAATATGAATGAATGAATGACCTGAAGAGCTGCCCTGCTGGACTCTATTCTTAGTAATCTCTAGGGCAAATGAGCAATCCAATAATATTTCTTGAGCATTGCTTTGTGCAGAGCACTGTTAAGGGCTTGGGAGAGCACAATATAAGGGACACAGTCCCTTCCCACAAGGAGCCTACAGTTTAAGGGGAGAGACAGACATGCATAACAGTGTATATGTAAGAGGAAGAGGTGCTTCAATAGTGTATGCACATTGATGTCTGCAAAAGTGTAGCAGGAGGTTGTAAACTCAAAAGTGGGGAAATAGTGGGAAGGATATAACTTGGGAGAAAGAAAATTATGAGGGGAAAGCTTCCTGTTCCAGGAAGTTCCAGACAAGAGGAAAAGCTTGAGTCAGGGGTTGTAAGCAGGAGATTTGGGAGCAAGGTCTACTGAGGAGGTAAACTTGAGATGAACAGGAAGTGTGAGTGGCGGTGTAGTGGGAGAAGAGTGAATAGATGTGGGTGGAGAGGGTGCTGATAAAATGCTTTAAAGCCAGGAGTTTCTGTTTGTGGAAAATAAGGGCTAACTATCCAAGGTTTTTGAGGAGAAGAGAGAGACAAGTGCAGGACAATGTTCTAGAAACGTGACTTGAGCAGCAGAGTGATGTATGGACTAGAGAGGGGAGAAGCTGGAGGTAGGCAGACCAGTGAGGTGATTGATGCAGTAATCAAGCTGGGATATGAGAAGCGCCTGGACCAATGTGGTGGCTGTTTGGTTGGAGAGGAAGGGACGGATCCAGGAGATAATGTGGGGGCGGGGGAAGCCATCGGGATTTAGCGACAGGCTGAATGTGAGGGTTGAAAGAGAGTGAGGAGTTAGGAGAATGCCAAGGTTGCAGACTTGAGACAGGTAGGATGGTGGGTGTTCGCCATGAGACCTTCGAGTAATATCCTGTTTTTCATAACTGTTTAGACATTTTTCTTAATTTCTAACCTAAATCCTTTCTACTGTGCATACCCTCCGTTCTACCTAAATTATGCATCTTGGCTAGAACTTAAGGAATTAGGGAATATTCATTTAACAGTGTTGGGAAACAGCACGCCAAGGTGTTGGAAGAACAGCATATGTGTGCACATGTGTGTGGTGTCAGAGTGAGAAAGTAAATTCCACATGGGCTTTCTTTAATACCACATTTTGCAAGAACACATTCTCTCCTCCTGTGCCATCCCTCATCCAGTACCCCTGCTTGCATTTGAAGACTCGGTTTGAGCTCCTTGTCTTCTCTCCACCAGGAGTTTCCTTGCTTTATGCCTTCTGGGAGGTGAAAATGAGGCACCTATAATTGCTGCTTCAGTACAAGCTATTCCTTACTCCAACCCTGCTGTGCAGTGTGAATTTTATTTCTTCAGGGCTCTTCTTGCAGGAAATCCATCTCACTTCCAGCTTCTCTTCCACTGACACTATATCTGCCTTTTGTCACTTCTCCCCTGGGCCATAGGTTAGTCCAAAATTACATAACCATAATCATCCTTTTCACCTTATTCTGGTGACCATGTCATTTTCTCTAAGTCCCTTCACTAAGCTTCATTGTTTTCTTTACCTTGAAAAGGATAATGATGGTATTGGTATTTGCTTACTATCACTGGGGTAGATGCAAGAAAATCAGATTGTATTTACTCCCCGCCCACAGTCAAAATAGGAGGGCATAGGACTAATCCCTATTTTACAGATGAGGGAAGTGAGTCCAAGAGAAGTGAAGTGACTTGCTCAAGGTCACATAGCAGAGAAGTGGTGGAGCCAGGATTAGAACCCAGATCCTCTGGCTCTGGTTTCCAGACCCATGCTCTATCCACTAGACCACATGCTTCTTGAAAGCTCTTGACAAGGTTCTCCAGTGGTGATTCAGATAGCCGGTTTTGTCATCACTCTTCTCCTTTTCCTCCTCCTTTTTCCCCTTCCCAATTTCCCACTCACTATTTCCCACTCATCCTACCTCTCCCCTTATGTTGTTCCATATATTTGTGTATATATAGAATCAGCTACGAAGAAAGGTGAAACCAGCAGCTGGAACCAGTGTAGATGTTTGCTGGTAAAAACATGGTGCAACTTGCTACTGATATGCCAGGCATTGTTCTAAGCACTGGGGTAAATACAAGCTAATCAGCTGGGACTCGGTCCATGTCCCACATGGGGCTCACAGTTTTAATCCCCATTTTACAGATGAGGTAACTGAGACACAGAGAAGTGAGGTGACTTGCCCAAGGCCTTGCAGCAGACAAGTGATGAAGCTGGGATTAGAACCCAGGTCCCTTTGGCTCCCAGGCCCATGCTTTATCCATTAGGCAACCCTGCTTCCCACTGTGGCCTAGTGATTTGCTCCTCGGGTTCTTATGCCTTACCCTCTTTGAGGAGTTAGACTATCATCTGTATGTTAATAATAATAATAATAATAATGGTATTTGTTAAGCGCTTACTATGTGCAAAGCACTGTTCTAAGCACTGGGGAGATTACAAGGTGATCAGGTTGTCCCACAGGGGGCTCACAATCTTAATCCCCATTTTACAGATGAGGTAACTGAGGCACAAAAGATAAGTGACTTGCCCAAAGTCACACAGCTGACAGTTGGCAGAGCCAGGATTTGAACCCATGACCTCTGACTTCAAAGCCTGTGCTCTTTCCACTGAGCCACGCTGCTTCTCCAATGAATTAATTAATTAGTGATATTAATCGAGCACTTACGGTATACAGTACTATCACTGTAGATCACTGTATGTCACCCAGGGCAAGTTGAGAGGGCAAAGTGATTTTCTCCAATCATTTCTCTTAGCTATTTCTGGGGAATATCAATATTGGGGTGTAGGGCTATGTTTTCTTTAGATCACATTACTGAGCACTTCCTGGATGCAGAGCACTGTACTAAGTGCTTGGCAAGATTCATTATAAGAGTTGTTAGACATGTTCCCTTTCCACAGTGAGCTTACAGTCTAGATGGGGAGACAGGCATTATAAATAAATGAATTATGGATATGTACATCATTTTTTCTGTGGTGATTATAAGGCTGTATTAATTGAGGTAATAAAGGGGGTGTAACTGTGGCTTGTCAGGGTATGGAAGAATCCCTTCTCAGTTTCCTCTTATTCTCAGAAACCAAGGTTTTGCCTTTCTCAGCAGATACTTTCCCAGCATCAGCAGGTAGTTTGGGTTGCTGCCTCTTAGGAAGGAAATAATAGAGCTGGAATAGATGAACAAATGACCGAGGGGGTGTAGTAGCTTCTACCTGAGAATAGACCGAAAATATTAAGACTGCCGTCTAGAAAGATGAAGCCTGAGTGGAGATGTAATTGAAGTTTACAGAATCATGGAAGGTGTGGAGGGCTCACGCAAAATTGCTATTCACCAGTTTTTATTTAAATGGTATTTAAACACTTACTATGTATCAAACGCTATTCTAAATGCTGAGGTAGATAGACGTTTATCAGGTTGGACACAGTCCCATCCTACATGGGGCTCACAGTCCAAATTGGAGGGAGGAGGATTTAACCCCCCTTTTACAGGTTAAAAAATAGGTTAAGGCACAGAGAAGTTAAGTGACTTGCTCAAGGCCACACAGCAGACACATGGCAGAGCTGGGATTAGAACCCAACTCCTCCGACTCCCAGGCCTGTGTGCTATTTCCATTAGACTACACTGCCTCTCTACCAGTTTTCACTACACCAGATCTTGGGGGAAACTAAGCTAGAAGATGGTGGGTTCCAAACAAACCAAAGGAAACACTTCTTCACACATCAAGTGGAAAAGCATACCAATTAATCATATTAATTGAACAGTGTGTGTGTGTGTGTGTGTGTGTGTGTGTGTGTGTGTGTGTGTGTGTGTAACACTGTACTGGGTGCTTGAGGAAGTGCAGTATAACAGTTGGTAATGTTCCCTGCCCACAAGGAGCTTAGAGTCTAGAGGAAGAGACAGACATTAAAATGTGGGTTTTATGGGTTTTGTTCTGGCAGGAAGTTGTCCAGGAAGAGACTACTAGTACATGGCAGTGTGTCCTAGTGGATAAAGCACAAGCCTGGGAGTTATAAGGGTCTGGATTCTAATCCTGGCTCCACCACATGTCTGCTTGTGACCTTGGGCAAGTCACTTAACTTATCTGGGCCTCGGTTTCCTCATCTTTAAAATGGGGATTAAGACTGTGAGCCCCACATGAGACATGGGCTGTGTCCAACCTGATTATCTAGTATCTACCCCAGTGCTTAGTACGGTGCCTAGTACATAGGAAGCACTTAACAAATACCATTAAAAACAAAAGAATTAAAAATGAAAAAGACATACTTTTGGGACCATTGTACATGTGATAGGTCCAAAAGACTAGGTAGAAGGTGAGAGATGTTAGCAGGTGCAGGAAGATTTTATACGTGTTCAGAAGCGCTAGCTCCAAAATCAAAGCACAGCCATAAACATGAGTGAAAAGTTAGGAGATCAGATGATACATTCATAAACCTGAAGATCCTTTGTTGCTACAGCTGGAGAAGAAATACTGGACTAAATGGACCATTGGTCTGACCCAGTGTGTCAGAGAAGCAGCAAAACCTGGGAGTCAGAGGACCTGAGTTCTAATCCCAGCTCTGCCAGGTATCTGCTTGGGCAGGTCACACCACTTTTCCATGCCTCAGATACCACATCTATCAAATGGGGTTTAACAGACTGCTTAGACTCTGAACCCCATGTGGGGCAGGTACCTTGTCCAGCCTGACTAACTTGCATCTACCCCAGCGCTTAGACCAGTGCTCTGTGCACAGTAAGCGCTCAGTAAATACGTTTGAATGAATGAACAGTGCTTGGCTCATAGTAAGTGGTTAACAAATACCATAATTATTGTTATTGTTATTAGTCATGTTCTCATGTCGTTTTCCATTGTGCTTAAAACTAGTCCGAACCCTCTCTAGAATAGTGGGAAGAGCGACAACCTTCACTGCAAAAAGGAGTACAGAGAATCTGGAGAAGGTTCAGAGATGCAGCTGAAAGAAGGTTGTCCTCGACACACACTTGTTGGTTGTGAGGAAAAGCCCTGTGCTGGGGTCTTTTAACAGTGTGCTTTCTAGCCTGTTGTCTAGCTCCCCTCCTGTGGGCCGTATTGGAAGATGACACAGGGAAAGTGGAAAATAAAAATAGAGAATTAGAAGAAAAGATTGAAAGGCGTGGGCGTTATTTATCCTTCTTATTAAGTGCTGTGGGGCTGAGGGTGGGGTGAATAAATTATGCATATCCAAGTGCCAAGGTGATGCAGAAGGGAAAAGGAGTAGGGGAAATGAGGGCTTACTCAGGGAAGGCCTCTTGGAGGAGATGTGAGCCTGTCCTCTAGACTGTAAGCTCGCTGTGGGCAGGAAACATGTCTGTTTATTGTTATATTGTACCCTCCCAAGTGCTTAGTAGAGTACTTTGCAAACAGTAAATGCTCAATAAATACGATTGAGTGAATCAGTGAATATGGCTCTGCCTTCCTCTTCACCTTCCCTCTTCAGTAGTTCTGCATCACCTAATGTCTTGTGTTCTCACATCTTTCTTTGGACTTAAGTTCATACCTTTACACTAGGTTTCTTCCTCCAACCTGTCATATATTTTTCTGCCTCCCTGCTAGCCTGTAAACTCCACTGAGGGCATATATTTCCAATTGGCACTCAGTAAATACTAGTGATTGATAAATTGAGAAATGGTTTTATATATATATGGGAAATGGCAATTCATTCATTCATTCTTTCAACTGTATTTATTGAGTGTTGGCTCATATGAGGGAAATGTCTCCTTGCAGTGCTCTGCTTGCTTTCGGAATGTGTGCTCAGCTGTGGTTCACACAGTCCAAGGTGTACTTGTCTGGAACCAGAGTAGAGAGTAGTAGTAATAATAATAATAATAATAATTGTATTTGCTAAGTGCTTACTTTGTGCCAAGCACCATACTAAGCGCTGGGGTAGATAGAAGATCACCAGTAATAGGAATAGAATTTATTAAGTGCTTTCTGTGTGCAGGAAACTGTCTAGGCTGGGCCAGGGAATGTGTTTGTCATATTGTTATATTGTACTCTCCCAAGCTCTCAGTACAGTGTTTTGCACACAGTAAATGCTCAGTAAATATGATTGACTGACTGACAGACTAGGCCTACATTATATGGGATCTCCTGCAGGTTGACACTGTGTACACTAGCTCACAGTTGCCTGGGCAGAGTCTGACTCAAGAGGGGAATCCAAAGAAGACTCCACTTCCCCCTATATCTAAATCAAGTAAATTCCTCAATACAAAAGTGAAGTAGCATGGCCTAGTGGAAAGAACGTGGGCCTAGAAGTAGGATAACCCGGGTTCTAATTCTAGCTCTGGCACTTGTCTGCTGTGTGAACTTGGGCAAGTCACTTAACTTCTCTGTGCCTCAGGTTATCTCATCTGTGAAATGGGGATTAAATCCTACTCCCTCCTTCTTAGACTGTGAGTCAGCTCCATATGGGATAAGTACTGTCCAACCTGTGTCTATGCCAGCATTTAATACAGTGCCCAGCACATAGTAAGTGTTTAAGTACCAGTAAAAAGAAAGAAACTAATAGTACTGCAGGAAGTATCAGTGGTAGAACTGGGATGGAAACTAGGTCTTCTGACCTACAATCTATTTATTGTGCAGGTTTTCAGAATTCTTTTCATTCAAGCATTCGCAGGCCTTTTCAAAGGTGATTTAGGAATCCATTTATCTTCTCTGCACTTACACTGAGAAACTCAACTTGATAATAGTAATAATAATTGTGGTATTTGTTAAACGCTTACTCTGTGCCAAGCACTGTTCTAAGCGCTGGGGTAAATACAAGGTAATCAGATTGTCCCACGTGGGGCTCAAGGTCTTAATCCCCATTTTACAGATAATAATAATAATGATATTTGTTAAGCACTTACTATGTGCAAAGCACTGTTCTAAGCGCTAGGGAGGTTACAAGGTGATCAGGTTGTCCCACGGGGGGCTCACAGTTTTAATCCCCATTTTACAGATGAGGTAACTGAGGCACAGAGAAGTTAAGTGACTTGCCCAAGGTCACACAGCAGCCAAGTGGTGCAGTTAGGATTAGAACCCACGTCCTCTGACTCCCAAGCCCGTGCTCTTTCCACTAAGCCACGCTGCTTCTCTAAGCAGCTACTTCTAGCACATTGATTTAGGAGGACAAAATGGTGGGAGAAGGAGGAGATATTGTAATTTATATTGAGTCTATCAGCCTCTGGAAGTCTGGAAACATAAACCAAGACTTTTTTATGGTATTTTTTAAGTACTTATTGCATGCCAGGCACTATACTAATTCACAATAATCAGTTTGGATGCAGTTCATGTCCCACATGGCTTTCACAGTTATAATCCCCATTTTGCTGAAGATGGAACTGAGGCACAGAGAAGTTAAGTGACTTGCCCAAGGTTACACAGCAGAACCAAAGGCATCTGGCTCCTCTGTATTTTAGTACTCTGCCCACATCCTCCATTCCAGATCTTTGAATCGTGAGTTTTACCCTGGTGGTTGTTCTGCCTCACTCTGGCTCCAGACAGATGACTTCATCTTTTTATGCCTCTATTTTCCCCGTCCATAATATGGGGATAAAAGTTACCTGACTGTCAGAAGTAGTTGGGTGAAGCAAAGGTAAAGCCAGAGTCTGATCTTTCTCTTTGGGGGGTAAGAAAAAATGGAAGCTTGTACTCGGGTTGGCATGTACCCAATGAATGTTTACTTTCGTAAGAAGCAGTATGGCCCAGTGGGAAGAGCACAGGTCTGGAAGACAGAGGATCTGGTTTCTAATCCCAACTCTGCCAGTTGTCTGCTGTGTGACCTTGGGCAAGTCACTTAACCTCTCTGTGTCCGTTTGCCCCATCTGCAAAATGGGAATTTATTACCTTTTCTCTCTCCTAGTTAGACAGTGAGCTCATTGTGGGACCTGATATCTTGTATCTACCCTAGTGCTTAATACTGTGCTTGGCACATAATAAGCACTAAACAAATACCACAACTATTATGATTATTGTTGTTGTTTTGTACCAAGGGGAGAATCACTTTTCTGCACCCAAGAGTCATGAGCATGCACTGGGACCCACATTTCAAAGCCTTATTGAAGGCACATCTCTTCCAAGAGGCCTTCCCTGACCAATCCTTCCTTTCCTCTTCTCCCACTCCCTTCTGCTTGCCCTGACTTGCTCCTCCTTCCCCTCCCCACAGCACTTGTATATATTTGTATTACTCTATTTTACTTGTACATATTTACTAGTCTATTTTGTTCATGATGTGCATATAGCCATAATTCTATTTGTTCTGACGATTTTGACACCTGTCTACATGTTTTGTTGTCTGTCTCCCCCTTCTAGACTATGAGCCCGTTGTTGGGTAGGGACCATCTCTATATGTTGCCAACTTGTACTTCCCAAGCACCTAGTACAGTGCTCTGCACACAGTAAGCGCTCAATAAATACGATTGAATGAATGAATTCATTCCCCACTCGCAGCTCCACAACACTGATCTATCTGTAATATATTTATATTAATGTCTGTTGCCACCTCTAGACTGTAAGCTCATTGTGGGCAGGGACTGTGTCAAATGCTTGTCATATTGTACCCTCCCAAGTGCTTAGTACGGTGCTCTGCACAGAGTAAGTGCTCAATAAATGCAATTGAATAAATGAATGAATGAATGGATTAAAGTTATGTGGCTGGGATGAAGCCAGTAACCAAGCTTGCCCCAAACACTTGGGGGCTGCATCCAACTGGAAATCCACTTAGGATTCCAAGTGGCGGTGGTATCTACTGAAGGGAAACAAATCCACTTTTTCAGCTTTGCTGCCCTCGATCAGCTTGGCTGACTGTCCCCCACCCTCCCCACCGTCTATCTGTCCGTCCCCCCGAGGGCTGGTCAGGTGGTGCTTCGAATTCCTTCCTCTACCGGCCAATTCCAAAGCAAGCTTCAGGCTAGGAAGGTGAGGTTGCCATCTGAATTCAGCTGGAGTCTCGAAGCCCTTACTTGGCCAGTGGTCGGTCTCCATTTCCCATGATCATTTACCTCATAGAGCCAGTGGAGGGGGGCCCAATGAAGAGGAGGCAGGCAGCATTGGCCCCCTGCCCAACTGGTCCAAAGGCAACACTAGGAAGAGGTAATGGGGTCTGGGAGGAGACTAGCAGGAGAGAATGTCTGGAATTTCCTGAAACTCTGATGCCAACTGGGTAAGAGAGCTCTTTGTCAGTTGGCAGGGCACATCCGCTCCCACTGTTCTTTGGAAGTAGCGGTAGGTAAGTGGCCATCTGGAATTTGACCTCCTTTGTGCTGATACTCTTTTTAGCCAGCTAAAACCATACAAATCCAGAAAAAAAATTATATTAACATTTTCAGAGAAGCAGCGTGGCGTAGAGGAAAGAGCACGGGGCTGGGAGTCAGAGGACCTGGATTCCAATCCTGGCTCCGCCCCACACCTCCTGTGTGACCTAGGGCAATTCACTTCTCTGTGTCTGTTTCCTCATCTGAAAAATGGGGATTCAATACCTGTTCTCCCTCCCTCTTAGACTGTGAGGCCCCTAAAGCACCTGAGTAGCTTGTATCTACCCAGCGCTTAGTACAGTGCTTGATGCAAAATAAGCGCATAACAAATTCCAAAATTAACAGTACACCAGTTCTACCCAGTTGTCCTGCACCAAGATCCCAGGTTGGCAGGCAAGTACACTTCCACCCCCTCGTGCATTTTACCAGTACTGGCCAGGTTCTTCAGACAACACTTCTCCTCCCTTTACCAAAACAGAAAGTTCATATTTCATTGTAATCTTCCTTTTTTCATATCACCTGCTTAATGTCTAATTGTTGGACACCTTCCTCTCACCCTTTCTTAGATGAGGGGTGATTTATCTCCTACAGGATCTGAGAAACTCTGACTTTCACCCATGATCAGTCCAGAAGGAAGAAAGACAAACAATAGGCCATTTGAAGTATGTAGAACCTCAAGAATAGCTGTAGACCTATTGTTGTTCTCCTCAACCCTGTTAAAATGCCCAAGAAGTCATTTTCCATGTGGGGGCATCAGCCATAGAGGCCACACTGGCCCACTCTCTGCCTTTCTCCTTTCCTGTTCCCACAGCCTCCTCAGACTTGCATTAGAGAAAATGTTCTCCATTTTCTGTCACCCTCATAGCCCTTGTTTTCTTTCTATCTCTTCCTAGCTACCCTCCTTGTCAACTCCAGAGCTAAGTCTCAGGCTAGGAAGCTCAGGTGGCTATGTGAATTCAGCCCTTTGTCGCCCAGTGTTCTGTCTCTAGGTCTGGTCTTTTTGGATACAGGTGTAGCCTGCGGAGTTGAATTGGAGGTAACATGGGCAGCACTATGTCTCTTCCCAACTTGGTACTCCCAGCTAGGCTGGTTTGGTTTTCTTGAGTTCCTTTAATATTAATGGTGGTATTTGTTAAGCACTTACTATTTGCTAAGTGCTGGGATGGATACAAACAAATCGGGTTGGACACAGTCCCTTTTCCACGTGGGGCTCACAGTCATAATTCCCATTTTACAGATGAGCTACCTGGGGCACAGAGAAGTGAATGACTTGCCCAAGGACACACAGCAGACTAAAGTGGTGGAGCACTTTCATCTAATGATATTGTGATATTTGCTAAGCATGTACTATGTGCCAAGTACTGTGTAAAGGGCTGGGGAAGGCACAAGATAATCAGATAAGATACACCCCATGTCCCACACAGGGCTAACTGTCTAAGGGGAAGGGAGAACAGGTATCTTATCTCTATTTTACAGATCAAGAAACTGAGGCACAGAGAAGTTAACTTGCCCAAGGTCACCCAGTTGGCAAGCGAAGACGGGGTTATCGCTTGCTGCAATTTATGGACAAATAACTGGATTGGAAACTGGGTGTCTGGATGCCAATATCAAATCTGTCCCTCATTTACAGTGTGATCTTAGACAAATCACTTTCCCCCTTGGGCCTCTAGTTTCCATCTCTTCTCTCCCCTTGGCTCCCAGAGGCCAAATGAGGAGAAATTAGGCTACATAATAAACATTTTAATTCTCTGAAGAAAGGCACAACATGGAAGAAAAAGGGGCAAGGGTCTATAACTGAAGTACACTGTGGGAAGCCGTAGGAGTAAAACTTGAATCTAGAATTTCCAATTTTGCACAAAACCACTGAATCTCTGGCCTCCCTCTCTCTGAACTCTTATGCAAATATTTTGGCCACTCTTCCAGCTCTGGGCCCCACTTGAGTTGTGGGCCCTTGTCCAATTCATAGTTGCATATAGGGACTCCCAGGGTCTAAACAGTGTGGCATTATGGAAAGAGTATGGGCCTGGGTATCAGAATGACCTGGGTTCTTCTCCCAGCTCTGCCACTTGTCTGCTGTGTGACCTTGGGCTAATCATTTCACTTCTCTGTGCTTGTTACTTCATCTGTAAAATGGGGATTCAAAACCTGTTTTCCTCCTACTTAGGCTGTGAGCCCCATGTAGGCCCCGATTGTCTTGTATCTACCCCAGTGCTTAGTACAGTGCTTGACACATAGCATTTAACAAGTACCACAATTATTATTAAAAGAACAGTGCAGGCTAGAAAGGAAGGATTCAGGCTGGAACCTGAGAAACAGTGTGGTCTAGTGGATAGAGTATGGGCCTGGGAAGTCAGAAGGACCTGGGTTCTAATCCTGCCTCCACCACTTGTCTACTGTATGACCTTGAGTAGGTCACTTAGCCTCCCTGTGCCTGTTCCCTCACCTGTAAAATGGGGATTAAGACCATGAGCCCCATTTCAAGCATGGACTGTGTGCAACTCGATTAGCTTGTATCTCCCCCAGAGCTTAAAACAGTGCTTGGCACAAAGTAAGTGCTTAACAAATACCATAAAGGAAAAAAAACAAAACTTGGGAAAATTTCATCTGTACTTAGGACAGGAGTCAGCATCAGTCCAGTTATGCAGGTGGCCAGGATTTAGATGGCACCCAAGAACTGAAGCAGGTTAGGTCAGATCACATACTCCCATTAGAGTAGGAATTCACTTATCCGGAATGCTTGGAGCAGAAGCCAGTCTGGCCATGGAGATATCTGGATAATTCAATTTCCTATTTTCATGTAAATACAGTTATAGGCAATCTCACGCCTGTAAATAAGAAAAAAATGAGGTGCATAATTAAGGGCTTGGAAAGTAGTTCAGACGGTATTTAAACTACTCTTACACTTTGGCGGTGAAGATCGGTATTTACTGTTGAGTTCATTTTGTCATCATCGAACTCTACAGTGCTTCCATCCTAAGTGTCTAATTTAGACTTAAGCCTCCCTTTTATCTCTTACACTGTCTAGTGTTTCCAGGTATTTAACATAAGGATTTCCCTCTGCACAGAGCTTCAGTACGTAAAAATATGGATTGACAGGACAAGCAAAACATCCCATTTTACTGGCGAAAAGCAGAATCTTCCTAATGTACAAATTCAGGACTCCTGCGTTCTCTGTATGTCTCCACTGCCAATTTACTTACTGATTTTGTGGAATTTCCTCTCAGCCATTTTTCAACATTGGAGAGGTTCTTCCTTTGTTTGGGAAAGTCCTTCTCAATGTCCTTACCATTCCTGCATGAGGTCATGCCTCAGTTTCCCCATTGTAACAGTGGACCAAAAGGGGGGTAATCCTCCCTGACTAGGGAGATGGAACAGAGGTCAGAGCTGCTAGTTTTAAAGCCCTTGGAGCTGCTTCCCTGAAATCAATCAATCAATCGTATTTTTTGAGCACTTACTTTGTGCAGAGCACTGTACTAAGCACTTGGGAAGTACAAGTTGGCAACATCTAGAGACAGAAGACACTACACAAACACCAGCTGTTTCCCTCTGGAGCAGCGAGGACCAAAGAGACAAATTATCACAGTAATAAGCAGGTAAGGGAGCAAGATCAGAAATAGGAGCTGAAATGGAAGCAAGAGTGGAAGAGAGTCCAGCTTCTCCCTACTCTTGACTCCAGCAGTTTGTCTTCCTGTTGCTAAGACTCCTCGGCAGTAAGTGATGACCAAGCAGAGAAGCAGCATGGCTCAGTGAAAAGGCTTTGGAGTCAGAGGTCATGGGTTCAAATCCTGACTCCGCCAATTGTCAGCTATGAGACTTTGGGCAAGTCACTTAACTTCTCTGGGCCTCAGTTACCTCATCTGTAAAATGGGGATGAAGACTGTGAGCCCCCCATGGGAAAACCTCATCACCTTGTAACCTCTCCAGCGCTTAGAACAGTGCTTTGCACATAGTAAGCACTTAATAAATACTATTATTATTATTATTATTATTATTATTATTATTATTACCAAGCCACAATTCGGACTTTTGTCCTGAAGTGTGAGGATACTTATCTCACCTGCTCTCGCCATCCCCCTTTGTTCTGTCAGGTCCTTTCTGTTTCTGGGCAGCCTTTCTAGTTCTATCAGCCCCATAAATTACTTCTTCTCTAAGAAGCAGCCTGACCTAGTGGAAAGAACAAAAGAAGACGGTCCTGGGAGTTAGAAGACCTGAGTTCTAATCCCAGCTCTCCTGTTTGACCTTGGGCAAATCACTTAACTTCTCTGTGCTTCAGTCTTCCCCCCACCCCACATCTGAAAAATGGGAATTTAATATCTGTTCTCCCAGGTACCTAGACTATGAGCCTCATGTGGAAACTGATTAGACTGTAAGCTCACAGTGGACAGGGAATGTATCTACCAACTCTGTTGTATTGTACTCTAAGTACAGTGCCCTGCATATAGTAAGCTCTCAATAAATACCATTGATTGATTTATCATGAATCAATCCCAGCCCTTAGGGTGCTTGGCACATAATAAGCACTTAACAAATAAGCACTTAACAACTGTGGTATTATTATTATTGTTATTAGTCAATCAATCAGTCAATTGTATTTATTGAGCGCTTACTGTGTGCAGAGCACTGTACTAAGCGCTTGGGAAGTACAAGTTGGCAACATATAGAGACAGTCCCTACCCAACAGTGGGCTCACAGTCTAGAAGGGGGACATTTTCTCCTTCCTCTCCAACAAGAAGGGATGATAATCCTGCTGTACATTCCTGGGAATTGTACACCTGTGAAGGTATATCTCACGACACATTAAAGCTTGGCTGCTCCTCTAAGTTCTAGACCGAGGCCCGGTCTTTCTTCTGCCTGCACAAGGAAGACTGAGGAAGCAGCTCTCCTCTGTGTCCCCTCAAACCTCCATTGCAGCTATGCTCAGGTACAAGGCATCTTACAGGCACCTCAGCAGCACTTTTCTCTTTAAATGACATTTATTAAGTACTTACTATGCCAGGCATCATACTAAGAGCCAGGGTAAATACAAGCTAATCGGCTTGGACACAATCCATGTCCCTCAGGGGGCTCACAGTCAATCCCCATTCTACAGATGAACAAACTGAGACCCGGTGAAGTGAAGTGACTTGCCCAAGGTCACACAGCAGATAAGTGGCGGAGCCAGGATTAGAATGCAGGTTCTTCTGACTTCACGCCCGTGCTCTATTCACTACTCCATGATGCTTCTCTACTATCGATATATTGCTATTGATAGCCTATTGATCCCGAGGAAAGCCAGTCACTGACGTGAAGAGATTTCCAGGTTCTGTACTGCTGTGCGATGGGAACGTGCCTTCTTGCTCCCTTCCCTTATTCCTTTCTCCCTCTCCCCCAAACCTGTCTGGGGCAGAGCCATTTCCCCGACCCTCACTAAAACCAACGGTGCCTGCTAAGGCACTGCATTTGGCTCTCTCCCTTAGAGGCAGGCCCAGTCAGGATTAAGATCAGGGCAGACCTGTCACTGCTTCACCAAGATGAGGGTGTGAGGCTGGCATCCTCCATTTAAAAAAAACAACAACCAGCATCGACATTAGAGGGATGGAGCGCAACAAGAAGCCAGAAGGTCATTTTGGCCCCCAATCAGAAAATGTGTGTCCTCCCACCACTACTTTTCAAGTGCACTGCACTGTAGTGATCGATACAGGAGAATGTTGAAGGAGAATGCCTTCCAGATGGCTCTGGTGGGCCAAAGTCTCTCTGCCCGTCCCTGAGCTAGTTGGCATCCTAAATGACGCCATGTTTCTGCTTTCTGGGCTGGGTTTTTCCTGGGGAGAGATCTCCGAGGGCAACATTCCCATGGCATCCTTTACACGGCTAGACATAACCAGGAGTGAGCGCTAGCTCTGGGCAGCGTCTTGGCGAGAGGCTCACCGGGCTGAAGAGGTGACCACAGGTGGACATGAATGCAGGGAACAAACACCACTCCTGGGCAACCTAGCAGTGAGGTCAGGGCCCAGATGGAGGGAGGACCAGCCCAGGGTGCCACCGCATTAAGTCCCTGTTGGACCCATCTGGAGGGCGAGCCATGTCTCACTGCAGCAAGTGCCGCAACATTAGGGGCTGCAGTGAAAAGCAGCCTGATTTTTTTTTGGGGGGGGGGCAGGTGGGGGAGCATTGGTGGGGAGAGAGCTGGGTGGAAAATGGGCAAGCCACAGATCCCCTTCCAGTAGCTAGAGAGCAGAGGAACAGTGCCAGTGCTGGAGTCCCATCTGAGACAAGGCCACAGCTTTTCAAAGGGGTTTGATTTCATTCAATAACTTATTTAGGGGATCTGGTTTCTATGTGGGGATCCCAGCCCTTTGCATCAACCCCTTCTTCTGTCACTGCTGGGGGAGAGGCCAAGGGGTAGGGGAAGTGAGGGTTGGTCCTCATACCTGTATACCTTCATCTCCCCAGGGTTTCATTGCCTCTTTCCTCACGCCCCCACACAGCTACCCCTGTCTGGCCCAGCCCGGCCTGCCTCCCTCCCTCCCTCCTGCCCGCCCTCACCCTCTGGCTCCCCGTTGGCGTCTCCCTGCCTCGCGGAGCTGTCCGTGGGTGGCTGTGCTGAAGGGGGTTGGTTGGCCAGGCTCAGGGAATCAGGAATCCGGGAATCTGGCCTGGGAGAGGTCGCAGGGCCAGAGGGGAAGGAGTGGGGTGGGATGCCCCTCTACCTCGGGGGCTCTGGCCAGGGACAGGTGCGGTTGTCTGAGGTGTTGAACCATCGCTCCTGACACCCACCCAGCTCCCAGGCTCTGGAGAGAGAGGGAGCCTGCGGTGAGTCTGGAGGGCACTGCTCAGGACTCCCCCCTCCCCCTTTCCCAGCATCGACGGGGTCCCCAGCTGCAGGACACAGAATCTGGGCGTTGCGTGACTGGACGGAGCTGTGAGCAAGAGTAACATGGGGACAGAGGAGGAAGGGAGGAGAGAGGAAGCGAAACTCCAAGCTCAAGCCATCCCTGGCCTCAGGGTAGGAGTGCAGACGTAGACAGACAGACACACACACACTTCACCCTCCGACACAGCCTGTACGTGAGTTGTCTTTCAGGTCGAGGTTGATGCTGCCCACAGTGAGACGGCATCTGTGAATGTGCCTTTGAGAGAGAGAGAATATCTCGTAGACTTTGTTCGTGAAAACATATATGGGCGCATACACACACGGACACACACACACATCCAGGGTGCACATAGAAGACATAATTACAGGATATAAGCAGGAGCTGCCCAGACACAGAATGTGCCTTCACCAATGGCACAAATGTATATGATACAAGGGTACAAATCAGGAGTCGTAGAAAAATCCCCAGGTGCACACGCACATGGACATGTAGGGGGCTTCTTGCTCCTTAGTGCATTTATGGACAAACACACGGGCATGCACATGAAGACACACATGATGCACACGTGTGATCACCTCCCCCATGGACTGCTGATGTTCAGGCTCCAATCTCCTCTCCCTATGAGCAATTTAGACAGGATGTTCTCTCTTTCTCTCTCTCTCTCTCTCTCTCTCTCTTTCCCCCTCCCAACCTTCTGGGGATGCATCAACCCCAGACCCCTGCCATCCCACCTAATGTCCAGCTGCAAATTTATCCCTTCTTCCCCTCTCCAAAGTGCTTTGGACTGGACCCCATAAGAACCTTTACCCCCCAGAAAGAACTAGGAGCTGTCTTCTGGGGAAGAGCTGGCTTCCTCCCATCACCTGCACCCCAAGTCTCTCTCCCAAACTACAAGCTATGGAGCCAGAGAAGAAGAGTGGTGGGTGACTATCTCCGCCCCCTCCCCTTGGCAGGGCAACCCCTCACACCCCCAAAAGCTGGCACCTACCTGCCCCAGACGTTAGCCCGTCAGTGCAGTCTGATCATCCTTGCCCCCATATCTCCCCTGAGGAGTGGGGGCTGGGGAGGGGGGGGGTCACCCCACCTCTGGTCTCCGTTGCATCCCCAGGGTAAGAAGGGGATTGGAGCAAGAAAGTTCTGGTTGGATCCCTCAGGAAGCTGCCCCTCCCCTTCTCCGGAGGGGAGGGTCTGCACCCCACATGCCATCCACCCTCCAGCCTCTCTCCGGCTCCAGCCCCTCATCCTGATGCCACCCTTGCCTCCCTGCCTGCGAAGACTGCGAAGGCGCCTGGAAGCCCTGGCTGCCCGGAGTCTGCTGCTGACCTGCATTGACGTCATTGCGTCATTAGGTTTCCCCTGGAAACACTGGAGCTCCCAAAATAGTAACACATTAATTCAGCCCGGGAGAGCAGGGAGAGACTGTTTGTAACCCTGCATCAAACTCTGCTGGAGCTGAAGCTAGGAATAGTCCCCCGCCCCCTCCCAAGGGCAGCGCCAGCCTCACTCTGCAGACTATTTTGAGAACAAAGGAAGGCAATATATAGAAAGATATAGATAGGAGAGAGGGATAGAGGACCCTTCTCTTCTTACAGTCACACAGGCCCCCTTCCCTCCTCACCCCCACCCTGCATGCATCCACATTCACATCTGTGGCCTTATCTCTAGGGGAAGGGAGAAAAATGGATAAATGATTGTACGTTTTAGAATTTAGGTAAGCAGCGGGGCAGTTAGAATATTGGAAAAGGCCTCTTCTCAGGGCATGCTTACACAACAGTATTGCTGAGAGAATTTTTCCCAAGAAGATTATGCAGTTTAGCACAGATCCCTATCTCTCTGACACACCCACATCCCACACCACCCACATTCCCCCCTCCACAACCCTCTCTCTAAATGGCTTAATGGTGCTATAGAGACTTTTCTGTTACAACACGTAGACAGGTCCCCATAGATTTGCTGCAGTCACGCATTGAGACCGATCCACTATACTCTACCCCGCCACTTGACCACTGACTGTAGCTTCACCAAAATTGGTGAGGATAAAGTCCCACTCTCCACAGCTGGGGCTTGTTAGCATTCAGCAGCTCTCATCCAGGCTCTCCAAGCTCTCAGGGAAAAGGGGGAACAAATGGCAACTGTCTATTTTGGGTTATTCCTCAGATTCACATCCAGACTGTAGGCAAGGGGAGCATGGATATACTTTAGGTAATGGGCTGTAATAATTTTTACACCTCCACTCCTTTATTTTCAGAGGGCTCAGACTGTTTTCCAATACTGAGTGCACACATTGACGCACACACACATGATTCTTTCGACCCTCTGGCAGGTGAACTGAGGCCACTACTACCCTCTCTCTGACATGCTGTAATTGAGTGACTCAAGAGGGATTTGCAAGAGTGGGTTGGGGTAGGAGAAGGAGGGCATGGCCTCTTACAGGAGACCTCTTACAAGGGCTTGCTACCTCCCACACTCCCTCCCCTCACTCCTTTCCCAGCCCTTGACTCAGTCTCTCTTTGTGGATGATGAGAAACAGCGCCTTTGAGATAAAAATAGAAAGTGCTTAACAGTCAGCTGTCAAAAAGGAGATCTTGCCGAGGAGAGAGAGAGAAGGGAGGGTGTGGTGAGAGGAGAGATGGGGAGGGAGGAAGAGGAAAGAGAATGTTATACATGAGAACAAATGTGTATGGAAGAATGGAATCATGGTCTGCCTGGCTATGGCTGAGTCAAAGTGGGGTTGGTTGGTTAATGGGGTCCCGGGATCCTGCCTCTGGCTGAGGAATGTGGTGACAAGCTTTTGGGGGGGTGGGGGGGGGGCAATACAAGCAGGGCAGATCTCTGCCGCCTCCGGCTGCTAATTTCTATCCAGTGACCAGAGCTATAGAGGGGAGTGCCAAGTCAAGAGGTGAGTCTCTACTCACCCCCAGACCTACCTAGAGGCTACTGTCTCCTCTAACTGTTGCACTAGGCCCTGAGGGCATGGAGCAATTGACCCACCTGACCTGGGTCATGCTTCCTGTCTTTCTCCTCAGCAAGAGAAAGGAAGACAGAAGCTCAGACCTTCTTGGCCCCACTGTCGTTAACAGACTGAAACAGGATGGTGTGGGGATGGCGCTACCTGCTCAAGGTTTGTCCCAGCTTGCTCTGCTCCCCTCTCTGGTGCTCCCCAGGCTCCTCTGTCGTATTTCCCATCATATTTCCCGATAAGTCTGCCTTGCTATTGGAGACAGACATTCCAGGACCCTGCAGATCCTGCGAGGCACCAGAATCAGGGAACACAGTACGATGGAGGTCCGGGGATAGACCATAAAGACCATATTTGGGGAAGGTTCCAGCATTCTGTCGTGTACACCTAGATGAATCCTGTTCTAGTCAGAGGAGTGAAGACTCTGTCTTTCTTCAAATGGAAATGCCCCGGAAAGGGTGGGGTGCCTCACGTAGCTGCAGAGCCCAGTTAGGAGACCATCCTGGCCCTATCCAGTTGAGCCACTCTGCCACCTGGTTCGAGATGCAGCGTGGCTCAGTGGAAAGAGCACGGGCTTTGGAGTCAGAGGTCATGGGTTCAAATCCCTGGCTCCGCCAACTATCAGCTGTGTGACTTTGGGCAAGTCACTTAACTTCTCTGTGCCTGTTACCTCATCTGTAAAATGGGGATTAAAACTGAGAGTCCCCCTTGGGACAACCTGATCACCTTGTAACCTCCCCAGCGCTTAGAACCGTGCTTTGCACATAGTAAGCACTTAACAAATACCATTATTATTATTATGAATGAAGCTGCTGTCTGCGGGACTCGTTCTAATATACTCCTCTGTCATTTCAACCTTTACTGAGCATCTGATTTTTGTCAGCACCATAGGGTCCCTGCTGTGGACCTTTTCCATTTTCATCTCGCCACTTCCTCCTTTTCCCCACCTCTCTTTCTCCCCCAACCTTCCCTTCTCTCCCTCTATCCTCCCTTCCCCCCTCCTTTCTACTTCTTCCCTTCTCCTCTCCTCCCTCCATTCCCTCTCCCCCTTCCCTTCCCTCTCTCCCCCTTCCCTTCTCTCTCTCCCCTTCCCTTCCCTCTCTCTCCCCCTTCTGTTCTCTCTCTCTCCCCCTTCCCTTCCCTTTCTCTCCCCCTTCCCTCTCTCTCTCCCTTTCCCTTCCCTCTCTCTCCCTTTCCCTTCCCTCTCTCTCCCCCTTCCCTTTTCTCTCTCCCCTTTCCTTTTCTCTCTCCCTTTCCCTCTCTCTCCCCCTTCCCTTCTCTCTCTGCCTCTTCCCTTCTCTCTCTGCCTCTTCCCTTCTCTCTCTGCCTCTTCCCTTCTCTCTCTCCCCCTTCCCTTCTCTCTCTCCCCCTTCCCTTTTCTCTCTCTGCCCCATTCCTTCTCTCTCTCCCCCTTCCCTTCTCTCTGTTTCCTCCCCCAAATCTCCTCATCTTCCTTCCTCTTGCTGTCCCTCTCTCATTTTCCTTCTCTCTCTTTCTCTTCCCGACCTCTCTCCTCCCCTTCCTCCCTTCCCTCGCTCCCTTACCCCTCTATGTCCTTGAAACATTTTTTTCTATCTGGCCTGGGCCCAAGGACCCCTCTTTGGGGATGATGATCAGTGAACCCCTCTGTCTGTGTTGCAGTGGTGGCCTCTCATTTTGTAATGA
This sequence comes from Tachyglossus aculeatus, assembly GCF_015852505.1. Lineage (NCBI taxonomy): Eukaryota > Metazoa > Chordata > Mammalia > Monotremata > Tachyglossidae > Tachyglossus > Tachyglossus aculeatus. Next base: position 42,736,674 of record NC_052075.1, on the reverse strand, counting down.
GTCTGGGGAGCTAATTCCCATGCGATCCTTGACTTAGCAAGCCAAGGGGGCAGCTAACCAAACTCCAGCCTGAGATAGCCAAAACCAGGCTGGGGAATTGACATCTGTTGGGTGGGGCCTAAATTGAAGAAATCCATTGTGACACTGTATAAACTCGTTGTGGGCAGGGAACGTATCTAACGTATCTACCAAGTCTGTACTTTTAGTACAGTGCTCTGCATACAGTAAGCACTAAATAAGTATGATTGATTGACTGATTGATGGTTTTGAGGCTGAAACTCTGAAAGGCATTAAAGGGAGAACTACTCAGAACGATTGCAGGTGGAGGTGGGGAATTCTGGGAGAGATGTGTCCATGGAGCTTCTAAGGGTTGGAGATGATTCGACAGCATAAGACAAGACCAGACCCCATCCTAGGAGCACTGTGGGGTATAGACAGCTGCTTTCTCACCTCTCATAAGAAGGAGATTGTGCAGCAGAAAGAAGATCAGCAAGGCCATTTTAACATGGTGCCCAATGTAACAAAGGAACTTTGTCTTTTGGAGAAAGATAAGCCCATCTGTGGTTCCTGGGCCTCTGTTTTTGATTCTCTTACTGGGCCATCCAGAACCCTGGAGGAGGGAAGAGTTCCCAGATCTGGTGGCATTCCTATCAAGGGATTTTTATATGGACAGGGAATCCTGTTCCATCCTGGCCTCTTTTTCGGTGCATCAAGGGTTTCAGACATCATTCCTAAGCACAGGAGGAAAGTGGAGAGAATGTAACGGAGGGTTACACTTTCAGCTGAATGCAACTGGAAAGCAGTCTGGACCAGTGGAAAGAGCCTTGGCTGGGGTGTCAGAGGACCTGGGTTCTAATCCCAGCTCTGCCACTTGTCTGCTTTGTGACTTTGGGCAAGTCACTTCACTTCTCTGTGTCTGTTACTTCTTATGCAAAATGGGGATTAAGGCTGTGAGCCCCATGTGGGACATGGATTGCGTCCAACCTGATTAGCTTGTATATACCCCCAGCGCTTAGTACAGTGTCTGGCATATTGTAAATGCTTATCAAATACCATAAAAAAGATTCTCTTTGGACCCTGTCACTTGAGTAGTAACCCTGGTGAAGCCTCTTCTAGACAATTTCTGGGCAGCGCAGTTCATCATGCACTACCAGGACAGTAGAGTGGATTTGCGGCCAATGAATGGGTGATATAAAACAGAGAAGCTCTTCAAGATTTCTTCCTGAGCTCCTTTGTCCTCAGGCAGTGTCTGAAGATACAGATGCAGGCAGTGACCCTAGTCTGGGGATTGATTATGCAGAGAAATTACCAATCTATTGAGAGTTTGGTAGGTGGAGCTGGTATCTGATCTGTTTTTCCAGACTGGGGAGATGAGAGGTCAAGCAGACCTGAGTGAATAGAGTTAGTGTATTCCTCTTGAAATGGCACAAGGAACTAAGAGTCACAGTAAGGGGCCATCCCCACTATCCCCCTCTAGACTGAAAGCTTGTTGTGGGCAGGGAATGTGTCTGGTTATTGTTCTATTGTCCTTTCCCAAGTGCTTGGTACAGTGCTCTGCACACAGTATATGCTCAAATGTTGATTGACTGACCACTTGGAAACTATAGGATTCTTGTGGGCAGGGACCATGTCTACCAACTCCATCATATCCTAAGCATCTAGAACAGTGCTTTGCATCCAGTAAGTGATCAGTACATACCTTGGATGGATTTATTGGTTGTAAATTGTCATGCAGAATGGGGATTGGGGCTTTGTAGAAGCAGGCAGCCAGGGTGACAGGTGCTTGGCCATAGATTTCAGTGCAGCTTGCCATGTGAGGTGCCAGAAGTGAGCCTGAGAAAGGCTGAGGGTCAGCCTGCAGCAGGAAAACTGAGGCATGGCTCTAAAGTATTGTACAAAGTATAGGAATTCTGCCCTCTAGACAGTAAGCCCTTTGTGGGTGGGGAACGTGTCTACCAACTCTTTTATATTACACTCTCCCAAGCACTTAGTACAGTGCTCTGCCCACAGTAAGCCCTCAACAAATATGATTGATTGCTATCTCACCCACAAGCCGTTGGTCGACAAACTAAAAGATGAAATACTACAGAATGCCATATCCAGAAATCCAGAGAACGCTTTGGCAAGTCTGCCTGCGTCTAGCAATAGGGAGACGTCCAGATGGTGCCAATGGCCTGTGGGGCTGACCTTCCTAGTAAATAGGAGCCATGCCTACACCTTGAACCAATGTCAAATTCAGCATTCGGACAAATCTTCTCTGCGACACAGACAAGCTAGGTCAGCCTTAGGTAACCAGAGCTTAGAACAGTGCTCCAGTGCTTAGAATAGTGCTTTGCACATAGTAAGTGCTTAACAAATACCATCATTATTATTATTATGATGCTCCAGGCAGGAGGCAGGGTTCTTCATTGCCTGAATCTTCTTGTTCAGCATCATTATCACCATCGTCAATGGTATTTATCGAGCGCTTACTATATGCAGAGTACTGTAGTAGGGGCTTTTTTTAAAAAAGTATTTAAGTCCTTACTCTGTGCTAAGCATTTCATTCAATCATATTTATTGAGCGCTTACTGTGTGCAGAGCACTGTACTAAGCGCTTGGGACGTACAAGTTGGCAACATATAGAGACGGTCCCTACCCAACAGTGGGCTAACAGTCTAGAAGCATGATACTAAGCATTGGGGAGATACAAGATAATTGTGTTGGACACAGTCCCTCTCCCACATGGGGCTCATAGTCCTAATCCCCATTTTACAGATGAGGGAATTGAGGCACAGAGAAGTGAAGTGACTTGACCAAGGTCACACAACAGACAAGTGGTAGAGCTGGGATAAGAGCCCAGGTCCTTTGGACTCCCAGGCTCATGCTCTATTCACTAGGCCACACTGCTTCTTGTTGAATTATGTTGAATTATGACCGCCATACCCCGGCATAAAAGACCGTAGTGCAAAATGCACTAATCCTTCCTGGAACTCCTTGTAACTCTCCAAGGCTAAACAAAGGATTTGTATGTCTGACGAAGGGGGAGGGAGCAGAGGAAAGTAGAAGGAAGTGATAGAAGAGAGAAGCAGTGTGGTCTAGTGGAAAGAGCACAGTCTGTGGTTTAGTGGAAAGAGCCTGGGCTTAGGAGTCAGAAGACGTGGGTTCTAATACTGGCTCCGCCACTTGTCTGCTGTGTGACCTTGGGCAGGCCACTTAACTGTAATAAGCACTTAACAAATACCATTAAAAAAAGAAAGGAGAGAGAAATAGAAAGAATGTGGGGAGAGAGAGAGAAGAGAAGAGAAGGTGTGACTGTGCTTCAGACATCATTTCCTAGTGAGAATTATTGTCAACATCCGGGTCTCAAACTCCCAGACTTGTGCTGTCTACTACTATGTACATCCATTAGATTGTCAGCTCCTCAAGGACGGAGACTCCCTTTTAATTCTACTCACTCATCTCTTACTACAGCCCAGCCCCCGTACTTTACTCCTCTAGCAACAGCTTGCTCAGTCTGCCCCATCTTGTCTATCACACCCGATCCCACATCCTCTGGCCTGAGATAGTATCCTATTTATACAATGATAAACAGACACATTCCCTGCCCACAATGAGCTTACAGTCTAGAGGGATGAACAGAGGACCAGGGTTCTAATCCTGGCTCCACATGATTGCCTGCTGTGTGGCCTTGGGCAAGTCATGACACTTCTCTGAACTGCAGTTTCCTCTTCTGTAAAATGGGGATTAAATCCTAATCCCCCTTTCCTAGACTAGAAGCCCCAGGAGGGACAGGAACTGTGTCCAAATTGATAACCTTGTGTCTACCCCAGCCCTTAGAATGGTGTTTGGTACACTGTAAATGCTTAACAAATAACATAATTAAGTAGAACAACTGACTCAAGGGAAACCCATGTTGGAGTTGTTATTATGGTATTTGTTAAGCACTTACTATGCGCCAGGCACTGTAGTAAGCACTGGAGTGGATACAAGCAAATAGGGTTGGACATGGTCCCTGTCCCACGTGGGTCTCAGTCTCAATTCCCGTTTTACAGATAACTGAGGCCCAGAGAAGTGAAGTGACTTGTCCAAGATCACACAGCAGTTAAATGGTGGAGCTGGGATTAGAACCCATGACCTTCTGACTTCCAAGACCATGTTCTATCCACTATACTATGTTGCTTCTCATAGAAGCGTGGCATATGAGTCATTGGGAACTTCTGAAGGGACCAGATCAGGTGCTCTAATTCCCATAGAAAGAGCAAATCTGCCAGACACTGTAGACTTCTGGTTTGGGCCTGGCTATGAAATTGGGAGTGTGGGTAAACCTGGGGGTGTAGGTAACATTTCTCAATAATACCTGTCCCAGTTACTGGAGTCCCTTCTCAGGGTTGCATCTGGAGAGTTTCCAGTACTCTACCAGTCTCGACTATGGGAGGGAGAGTCAAGCAGTGGCATATCCATTCTATTCCTAGCTTGGGCAGTGGCTAGCGAGTGGAAGGCAATCTGCTACAAACTCACCTATGCTGGGCAGCAACAGCATGGGAAAGGGTTGAGGGCAGAGACTCAAGTTACTACGCAGAAGGAGGTAATGGTAAATCACTTCCATGTTTTTACCAAGAATATTCTTTGGATCCAGTACCAGAACGATTGCAGATGGAAGTGGGGCATTCTGATGGAGGTGTGTCCATGGCGTCGCTATGGGTGGGAGATGACTCAATGGCATAAAACAAGTTACTGGAGTAGGGACGTGGAATGGGAAGGGGATTGAGGGTCTAAGAGCTGTTTGGTGGTGGCTGGGTCAAAGGGCTCTGCAACCAATTTCCCTCCTCAGGCATACATATTACTGTCTTGTGAGTCCAGTGTATAGTGATTTTTCACCTCCCTCATTAACAGAGGTTCAAGAATACCCTGCCTTGTACATTCTTATAAAAAGCAACCCACGATGATTACAGTTAAGAGCATCTTCTGGGACTTTGAAAAACCTCAGTGAGGAGAGTTCTTTGCTAGAACAATATTCAATATAAGGGGCTCTCACCTTCAGTGCAGAGTTCTTTGAATGCTACACAATTAAAGTGAAAAACAAGTGGACTCTGCCTTCTAGGAGTTTAAGTGGTTACCATGTTGGGCAAGAAATCCTCTGAGGGAAAACTAAAAGAATTGCGATGATTTGACCTGGAAAAGAGAAGACATTATTACAGCCTTCAAATATAAATGGATGATAGTGTGTGATGATTCGAAAGAACAATCAACACTGACTCTGAGAATTCCTTTCCTGACTTGTGACTGATAGCCTTGAGCTCTTCATTATGTACTTGTGTTCTGGATGATTTTGCCCTTTGTATTTTCCCTGGCATTTGATCGGATTGTGGTCCCTCTGCCACTTCTCATCTTACTCACTCGGATTTATGAGGTCTGCCTGAAGTTTATTCCCATCTTCATGACATCTTATCACCTGGAAGATCTTAGTGGCATCTATAAACTGTGAGATTTGCCATCCACCTCTTCTCCCAGGTCATTTGTGAATATTAAGCAAAACCATTACAGTTCCTCATTCTGAAAGGGGGTCATTTAATCCCTACACTTGGTTTCCATAACACAACATTCCTTCCATTCCCATAACATCTCATTTTTTTTAAAAAAAGAGCTTTTTTTGCATCAAACCTTGTTTAAGCACTCAATAAATATTATTGATTGATTGATTCTGGTCATAGGCTGGTTGCTCCAGTCAGTGAATTTTCAACAGATTAGTGAAGCATCTTTTCCCTCACAGAAGCCATGTTGTCTCTCCCCCTCCAGACTATATTTTTCTAAATGCTTACTGATCCTTAGTTTAATTATTGTTTCTACTAATTTGCCAGATATAGCAGTGAGATTTACTGGTCTGTAATTCCCAGATTCACCTTTGGGAAGTTCTTATAGCTGGGTGTTACTTTGGCAATCTTCCAATCATCTGGTACGGTGGTCATTTGTAATGATAGGTCACACACTCTCTCCAGGATTCCTGGATCTTCTCCAAAGTCCTTCAGCACTCTCGTGCTGAAGCCTATCAAGTCCCGGTGATTTGTTTAAATCTAATTTAGTCTAAAGCATTCAGGGTGCTCACCAAAATTTGACCTAGTTCCTGTAAAAAGCAATTTGGGTGTAGGAACCTCGCTAATCTCTTCCTCTGTAGAGACCAAAATGAAGAATTCATTTGCCCTCTATATCCCTGAGGATAACTTTTACCCCGTGATTGCCAAGGGGCCACACTGCTCCTTAACCAACTGTTCTAAGTGCTGGGGAGGTTACAAGGTGATCAGCTTGCCCCATGTGGGGCTCACAGTCTTAATCCCCATTTTACAGATGAGGGAACTGAGGCACAGAGAAGTTAAGTGACTTGCCCAAAGTCACACAGCTGACAAGTGGCAGAGCTGGGATTTTTATGTTCCTTTTTGCTCTTCATAATTTCCTGTTTACACTTGACCTACCACTTTTAACGGACCTTTATGTCCTCTTCACTTGGGTGAGTTTTCTGTTTTTGAAAAGGTGATCTTTTCTCTTTAATTGTCTCTTTTACGTGGTAAATTAGCTATATGAGGTTTCTGTTTGCCTGGTTGTATTGGTGAGAAACATTTCACCTGAGCCTCTATCATGGTGCCTTTGAACTAGTTCCAATAGTCTAGTAAATCACCCTTTTTTTTTTCTTTTAGCTGCTCCTTTCTTATTCTTCCTAAGGTCCATATTTTCTCATAGTTAATTTTTCTAAAATTAAATAACACGTCGAGTAAATCACCTGTTTTATTTTCTTTTAGCTGCCCCTTTCATATTCTTCCTCAGGTCCAAATTCTCTCGTAGTTAATTTTTCTAAAATTAAATATTGTGTCATTACATTTTCACTGTGCTTTTTGGATGACACAATGACAGAAATAGGAAACATTCTTCCAGCAGTGCCTGAATAGAAAGCGATGTGGTGCTGGAAGAAATGGTTGTGCATTGACATGAAGTCAAAAATATGAATTTTCCTAAATGCATGATTTTTCAAAAATGTAACCCTCACATTACAAGAGAGCTGGCTCTATCTTTGGGTTGTTTTATTGAATTTTCCCTAACAGCAAGAATGTTAAATTTTATTTAGTTGAAGTCAATATTGCAAAGTAGCTCTCCAATTTATAAATAAACCCTGCACCTGATCATTTCCACATCTCGGATTTAAATCCAGTAGAGTTTGTTTCCTCGTTGCATCTATGTTTAGCGGTTTCAGGAAATAGTCATCCTATCCAGAAACCTGATTTTCATTCCTTTTTTTAGTGGTATTTGATAAGCACTTACTATATGCCAAGCACTGGGGTAAATACAAGATAATTGGGTTGGACACAGTTCCTGTCCCATGTACAGCTCACAGTCTTCACCTATTTTACAGGTGAGGTAACTGAGGCACAGATCAGCCTAAGGTCATAAAACAGGCAAGTGGCAGAGCTGGGATTAGAACCCAGGTTCTCTGTCTTCCAGGCCTGTGCTCTTTCCACTAGGCCACACTGCTTTCCTGTTTCCTCTGAGCCAGTTTATATGAAGATAATTGGAGTCTCCCCCTATTACCACCTGCCCTAGTAAAGACACAGTTACCATGTTGATAGTTAGGGAGCCATAGTTTTTCCTCAATTTCCTGAGTTGCCTGAGGAGGAAGATGGAGGAGGAATACACTCACAAGAAGTCCAAGACTATTTTTTGGACAAATTTTTCCCTTTCTTAATTCTTCTTGATCTCTGCTCTCCTTGACCCTTTAAAATGTTCCCTCTTCCTTGAAACCCTTTCTGACCTTTACTTGAAGGACACATTTCTAGAAGTAGTGGTAGTAGCATGTATTGAGCACCCATTTGGTGTACTGCACTGTATTGTCTCTCCCTCTAGACTGTAAGTTCCTTTTGGGCAGGGAATGTGCTACCAACAAAGTCAGTTGTATTTTCTGAGTATTTACTGTGTGCGGAGCACTGTACTAAGCGCTTGGGAGAGTACAGTATAAAAGACACATTCCCTGCCCTCAGCAAGTTTACAGTGAAGAGGACAGTACAACAGAGTTGCAGTCTACAGGACTGTCTAGGCTGTCTAGAGGACTGTAGACTGCAATTCTGTTGTATTGTCTTCTTCCAAGCCCCTAGCAGAGTGCCCTGCACACAGTAAGTGCTCAGTTCAGAATAAAAAAGTGACACATTGCCTGCCCACAAAGAATTAACATTCTAATGGGGGAGACAAACAAAAATTTCTCCTCCTACCTCCCCAACATGACTCCCAAACTGACTGTCACCAGCTCTCCAGTCATGGAGTTCCCTCCTCGCTAGAACTTGAGTTCCATTTTTTACTATCTCCATGCTTCAACATCAGGTCATGCGCAGTAGATACAGAAGAGACATCTGGGTCAATTCAGACACGGCCCATTGGGTTACCCTTGCTTTATGAGAATTATGAAGTTGCCAGTTTGGTCTGAAGGAAACTTTTGTCCTTCTGCCTTTGTTACATGGAAAGGTTTTTTATGGTATTTGTTAAGCTCTTACTATCAATCAATCAATCATATTTATTGAATGCTTACTCTGCAGAGCACTGTACTAAGCACTTGAGATAGTACAGTAGAATTAGCAGACATGTTCCCAGCCCAAAAACAAGCCTACTGTGTGTCAAACATTGTTCTAAGCGCTGGAGTAGGTACGAATTAATTAGGTTGGGCCCAGTCCCTGTCCCACACGGGGCTCACAGTCTAAGTAGGAGGGAGAACAGGTATTTAATCCCCACTTTACAGTTGAGGAAACTGAGGCTCAGAGAACTCAAGTGACTTGCCCAAGGTCACACAGCAAGCAATTGCAATAGCAGGATTAGAACCCAGGACTTCTGACTCACAGGCTGGTACACTTTCCACTAGGACATGCTACTTCTCATATATCATTCAACTCTCACATTTAGCCTACTGCCAAAACCTGCCTGTTTTTACTGCCCAGTCTTATCCAGATCCTCTCCTTCTTTTCCACCCATACTACCACCATCCTGATGCAGGCTCTGATTTTGCCTCAGCTGGACTACTGCAATAGCCTCTATGCTGGTCTCGTAGCCACCAGCCTCTCTCCCTCTAACACGCCCTGGCTCCAATCTCTTCTCTACCCTGCTGTGGGGATCATCTTCCTGAAGCACCACTCAGCCCATGTGTCTTCTCCCCTAGAAACCGTCCACTGGCTCCTTGTGTCTCTTTGCCTCAAACAAAAACTCCTCACAATTGCTTTCAAGGCTCTCCACTCTCTGGCCTTATTTTACCTCTCTGTTATCTTCATCTGCTATTTCTTCAGCTCGCTGTCTTCACACCTTTAGTCAATGTTCTAGCTTTACCTCACTCTCGACTCTCCTGCCTCCATCCCCTTGTTCACACTATTCCCCTGGCTTGAATTTCCCTCCCTGCTCACATCAGACCACAGTTCTTCCCATAATAGAGAAGCAGCGTGGCCTATTGGGTAGAGCATGGGCCTGGAAATCAGAAGGACCCGGGTTTTAATCCAGCTCTGCCACTTTTCTGCTGTGTGACCTTGGGAAAGTCACCTCATGTTTCTGTGCCTTAGTTACCTCATCTGTAAAATGAAAATTCAGTCTTTGAGCCCCAAGTGAGACGTGTTCTTTGCCCAACCTGATTTGCATGTATCTACCCCAGCACTTAGTTCAGTGCCTGGCACATAGTAAGTGCTTAACAAATGCCACTATATTATTAGTACTATTATCCAACCCCACTAACATTCCACCTCTTCCAGGCAGTGGTATTTATTGAGTGCCCACTCTGTGTAGAGCACTGTACTATGCACTTGGGAAAGTATAACAGAGTTGGTATGTACAATCCCTTCCCACAAAAAGCTTACAGTCTAACAGTCTATGAAACAGTCATGCATCACAGTGGTGGCATCACATTGCATCATGTGTTGTGTGATGTAATGATGCCACGTGGAGGCCTCTTAAACAGAATAGCTCTGAGCCTCAAGGCTGTTAATTCAAGCCCTACTCCAGTGTGGGAGTAGGGGTGGGGAGAGAGAGGCGTGGAAAGCTATTAGTGTCTCAGTGAAATAAACCCCATTAATGGGTGCTTAAATCGTATGATTGACTCTTTGTGCACCAGGTTCTCCAAGATTTAATTTTGTTTGGCTATTCTGTTCAAAAAGGTTTCCAGTCTCTGACCTAAGGTATAATTCCTGGAATTCTGAATTCTTAAGTCATTCAAATACAATTTAAAAAAAAATCAGTAGTTCAAGCTGTCGGTACTTGAAATGAGGCTTTTTTTTTGATGAAGTAAACAAGGGCGGTATGCTACTATTGACTGCCCTTAAGCAGAACTTGAACAGGCCCAATCCTGCATCTCTTTTGAAACTGTACAAATGTGAAAAATGTAAAAAAACAAAATTTTTAAGAAAGAAAACATGCATTTTTTCAGTTTTGCTTTAACGCATCAGTGCTCGCGGCACTTTAAAAAAAAAAAAACAGATGAGTGGCAGAGGCCGAGCGGTTGGAGAGAACAAGATAAGACACAAGAGAAACAAAAATTCCGAGCTGTAGGAAGCGACTCATGCGTGAAATATGCGCTGGGTCCCCTGAGTCGGCGGGTCCTGGGCTGAAGCCCAGTTAGCCCGAGCCTTAATCTGGCCCAGGGGTTTCAAGACCCTTCCAAGCTGGGGGATTTCTTCAGAACCATGTCAGAGGTCTGACTGTGGCCACCAGAGGAGGCCTGGGCTAGGGCCTTCAGGGCCCAGGGTCCAGCGGGGGAGAGGCTCAGGTGGCAGTCACTGCGTGCTGTCCAATCTGGGATACACGAGGAGACAAGGGAGGAACAAGATGAGGATGAATTCCATGCATGGAATCATTTCTTGTTTGGAAGACTCTGCTTAACGCCAAGCGGCTAACAGATCTGAGCTGCACAACCCACAGACGAGAGCCAAAGCAGAGGCCTGCGGCAGATAGCCACTGCTGTCCCTGGACTGGGGTAGGCAGGGTTGTCTTCAGACATTCTGATATCCTGAGGGGAGGTCGCAAAGGCCATCCCCTACATTCCTCTTGCCCCCACCACATCATGCTACATATCTCTCTAGACTGTAAATTCGTCATGCACAGGGAATGTGCCTGTTGTATAGTTATATTGTACTCTCCCAAGTGCTTTGCACAGTGCTCTGGACTCAGTAAATGCTCAATAAATATGGTTGATTGATTGACCGATGCCTGCATCATTATATAATGATGTCAAATGCCTCCTTATGCCTCACCCACCTGGCCAATACAGCTCCAAGATCTCACCTTAGACCCTACTAACAGATCATCTCTGTCCTGTTGCTATCTTTGGAAGGTCCCACTGCTCTCTAAAATGGTGGCTTTCCTTGCTGACTATCCAAAAGCAGCCTTGGACCTGACTCTTAATTCCTATAGAGCTCTGCATGCTGTGTGCCTGGCCCCACGCAGATTGGGTTAGACCAGTCCCTGGTTTTAGCTCATTGTGGGCAGGTATCATGTCTATCTACTCTATTATACTCTCCCAAGCGCTTAGTACAGTCCTCAGCACACAGTACTAATCAGTGGTATTTATTGAACCCTTACTGTGTGCAAAGCACTGTCCTAAGCACTTGGGAAAATACAATACAGTTGGTAGACACATTCCCTGCCCATAGTGAGCCTACAGTCTTGAGGGGGAGGTGGCCATTAATATAAATTAATCACATACCGATATGTACATAAGTGCTGTGGGGCTGAGGGAGGGGTGAATACCAAATACTCAAAGGGGACAGATCCAGGTGTTAATGCCTGAAATACTATTGGCGGGTTGATGTGACCTCATCGCGCCAGAGATCTGCACATAGACTCCCACGAGCAGGAATCTGTTGAAACCACATGGACCATCCCGTACGTGGGCCACTTAGCATGTTGGCTGCCCTGCTCTCTCCAGAAAGGGGGGGTGGGGCCACCTTGGGACAGGATTTTGGCCCCTAAAGGGCTCTACAGGAACCACTTTGCCACCACAGGGGCTCCAGTGGCAATTGGGGATGGAGAGGGGGACGTCACGAGGAAGGAAATCAGGATCCCAGGGGTTGAGAAGTGAAGCTGGGGCAACTCTGATGGCAGGCAGAGCAGATTGGGTGCTTTTCCTCCTTAACATGAAATATTTCAGTGAAAGATGCAGGGGAGGATGGGGAATGGAGGAGAGGCACTTTGCCCTGGAACCACAAAGTCTGGCTCAGGAGTTGGTCAGCCTCAACTACCTGAGAGTGGTGGAAAAGAAAAACTTTCACTCAGTGGCTGCTGTTGCAGCAAATCAGCAAGCCCTTAAGTCTAGTAAAAGGTGTGCAGAAGGAGGAGAAGGTTTGAGCTTCTGGGCCCCTTCTGTCACCGAAGGAATGTTCAGAATTCCCAGATTTGGACTCCAGGGTCTATTGAGGAATCTTATCTTCCCCACTCCAGCCCTGTTCTCCCGGCCAGGCTTGGCCCTTTTTAGACAACAGAACGTCTGTTTATTGAATTCCCACTGTGTGAAAGGCCTGCGAGAAGAAGCTGCCCTTAAGATTGTGTACGACTCCGGGCTGCTTTGGGAACTGCCTTGTGGGGGCTTCCAGTGGGCACTGTTTTGGGTGAGGGTGTATGGGCCTCTGGACACCACCCGGGTTCCCTTGTCAGAAAATCCTTAACTCTAACATGCCTGGTTGTGGTGCGTGGGGAGGAGCCAAGCCCCCTGCCGCCATTCTATTCATTCTATACCTATCTATTCTATTTATTTTATTTTATTAGTATGTTTGGTTTTGTTCTCTGTCTCCCCCTTCTAGACTGTGAGCCCACTGTTGGGTAGGGACTGTCTCTATATGTTGCCAACTTGGACTTCCCAAGCGCTTAGTACAGTGCTCTGCACACAGTAAGCGCTCAATAAATATGATTGATTGATTGATTCTGTGCCTGGTGCCTGGCTCCTGGGCCAAGGCCTGGCAACCCCTGTGTATCTGCAGCCATCTCTTCCTCTCCGTCCTCCCACCCCCCAAACACACACACACACACACACCATCCAGCGCTTAGAACAGTGCTTTGCACATAGTAAGCGCTTAATAAATGCCATCATTATTATCCACCCACCAGGGCGTCCCCCTCCTCTGCTGACAGATACTGACCTCCTCTGCCATCTAGCGGGGCCTGGGTGGATCTGCAGGCTGCTCATTCGTGTACCTGTTTCGCGGCCCACTTCTTGGCTTAGTAATTGAGAGAAGCTGCATTTTCCAGCACCCACTTGGTGCTGTGCACTGTACTAGGCCCTTGGGCTGTGTGGATTAAGGATGTTTTGTTTTTAAGTGTTGCTGCTAATCTCCTTACCGTGCCTCGTTCTCGCCTGTGCCGCCGTCGACCCCCTGGCCTGGAATGCCCTCCCTCTGCCCATCCGCCCAGCTAGCTCTCTTCCTCCCTTCAAGGCCCTACTGAGAGCTCACCTCCTCCAGGAGGCCTTCCCGGACTGAGCCCCTTCCTTCCTCTCCCCCTCGTCCCCCTCTCCTTCCCCCCCCCCCGTCTTACCTCCTTCCAGACTAAGCCCCTTCCTTCCTCTCCCCCTCGTCCCCCTCTCCATCCCCCCGTCTTACCTCCTTCCCTTCCCCACAGCACCTGTATATATGTATATATGTTTGTACATATTTATTACTCCATTTATTTATTTATTTTACATATACATATCTATTCTATTTATTTTATTTTGTTAATATGTTTGGTTTTGTTCTCTGTCTCCCCCTTCTAGACTGTGAGCCCACTGTTGGTTAGGGACTGTCTCTATATGTTGCCAACTTGTACTTCCCAAGCATATGTTTGTACATGTTTATTACTCTATTTATTTATTTCTTTATTTTACATATACATATCTATTTTATTTATTTTATTTTGTTAATATGTTTGGTTTTGTTCTCTGTCTCCCCCTTCTAGACTGTGAGCCCACTGTTGGGTAGGGACTGTCTCTATATGTTGCCAACTTGTACTTCCCAAGCGCTTAGTACAGTGCTCTGCACACAGTAAGCGCTCAATAAATATGATTGATTGATTTTTTTAAAAAAATGCTGTTTGTTGAGCATATGCCTGATGCCAAGCACTGTACTAAGCACCAGAGGTAGATGCAATATAAGCAAATTGGATGCCCTCCCTGTCCCACACCGGGTTCACTGTCTAAGCCCACTGTTGGGTAGGGACTGTCTCTATATGTTGCCAACCTGTACTTCCCAAGTGCTTAGTACAGTGCTCTGCACACAGTAAGCGCTCAATAAATATGATCGATTGATATTAATTAAATGCCTTCTGTGTGCAGAGCACTCTACTCCCCACTGTGGGCAGGGAGCATGTGTACCAACTCTGTTATATTGTACTCTCCCAAAGTGCTTAGGGGGCCAGTGCAAAGGGGGCCAGTCCTCCCCCTGCCTGGAATGCCCTCCCTCCGCACATCCACCCAGCTAGCTCTCTTCCTCCCTTCAAAGCCCTAGTGAGAGCTCACCTACTCCAGGAGGCCTTCCCAGACTGAGCCCCCTCCTTCCTCCCCTCCTTCCTCCCCTCCTTCCTCCCCCCTCCCCACCCCCCCGCCCTACCTCCTTCCCCCCCCACAGCACCTGCATGTATGTTTGTACAGATTTATTACTCTATTTTACTTGTACATATTTACTATTCTATTTATTTTATTTTGTTAATAGGTTTTGTTGTCTGTCTCCCCCTTCGAGACTGTGAGCCTGCTGTTGGGTAGGGACCGTCTCTATATGTTGCCAACTTGTACTCCCCAAGCGCTTAGTACAGTGCTCTGCACACAGTAAGCACTCAATAAATATGATTGAACGAATGAATGCTTAAACTTACCCTTTATTGGGCGCAACTCTAAGCAGGATGGATCTGAGCATCCAGGATAAAGCTGGAAAGAAACCAGGATCTTAATATAGGTACGCAGTGATAGAAGATAAATTTGGAGAAGACTAGAAGCTCGGGAATCGATGACACTCTGAGGGATTCTTTTCTTGTTTGACTCTGTCCCTGCCTGGGGCCCTCTCCTCTCCTTATCCAATTCTTTGAGTTAGTTATAGTAATCTTTTTAGTGGTATTTAAGCGCTTACTGTGTGCAAGGTACTATACTAAGCACTGCGGTAGATACAAGCAAATCAAGTTGGACAAAGTCCATGTCCCACATGGGCTAACAATCTTAACCCCCAATTTACAGATGAGGTAACTGAGGCACAGAGAAGTTAAGTGACTTGGCCAAGGTCACACAGAAGACAAGTGGTGGAGTGGGGATTAGAACTCAGGTCCTCCTGATTCCCAGGCCTGTGCTCTAGCCAACAGGCCATGCTCTTCTCCCATTTTGGGGCCAAGCACTGGGATAGGCCTTGCTTAGTGGAAAGACCACGGGCTTGGGAGTCAGAGATTGTGGGGTCTAATCCCAGCTCTGCCACTTATCAGCTGTGTGACTTTGGGCAAGTCACTTAACTTCTCTATGCCTCAGTTACCTCACCTGTAAAATGGGGATTAAGACTGTGAGCCCCACGTGGAACAACCTCCTTACCTTGTATCTACCCCAGCGCTTAGAACAGCACTTGGCACATAGTGAGCACTTAACAAATGCCATCATTATTATTATGAAGCAGCGTGGCTCAGTGGAAAGAGCCCGGGCTTTGGAGTCAGAGGTCGTGGGTTCAATCCCGGCTCTGCCAGTTGTCTGCTGTGTGACCTTGGGCAAGTCACTTGACTTCTCTGTGCCTCAGTTACCTCATCTGGAAAATGGGGATTAAGACTGTGAGTCCCCGGGGACAACTTGATCACCTTGTATCCTCCCTAGCGCTCAGAACAGTGCTTTGCACATAGTAAGCACTTAACAAATGCCATCATTATTATTATTACTATTATTATAAATGGAGTCATGGATATGTACATAAGTACAATGGGGCTGAGGGAGGGGTGACTAAAAGGTGAAAATGCTAGTGCAAGGGTGATAAAAGGGAGTGGGATAGGAGCAAATGAGGGCTTAGTCAGGTAAGGTATCTTGGAGGAGATATGATTTTAATAAGGTTTTGCAGTTGGGGAGACTGGGAATAAGCTCTACACTAGAGAGAAGCAAGATGGCTTAGTGGATAGAGCACAGGCCCTGGAGTCAGAAGGACCTGGGTTGTAATCCCAGCTCCACCCCTTGACTGCTGTATGACCTTGGGCAAGTCGCTTAACTTCTCTGTGCCTCGGTTACTTCATCTGTGTAATGGGCATTAAGACTGTGAACTCCACGTGGGACATGGACTGTGATCCAACCTGATTGTCTTGTACCTAACCCAGCACTTGGTACAGTGCCTGGTACATAGTAAGCACTTAAATACCATAAAAAATAAATAGGCACAGTGAAAATGTCTCTCTGAGGCAACAAGACATGTGTTCCCCACTCTTGAGGAGACAAACAGGCCCTGAGGGATTCAGAGACTCGAATCAGACTAAAAGCCAGGGATCCTAGGCCCAATCCTACCTGCCAGGTGTTCACAGCCATCAGAAGATGGTTATTTGAAATGTTGTTGTATTCTCACCTGCCTCGTTGAAGATTAAACCTACCCCTCCCTCCCCCCCCAAAACAAACCTGGCCCTCCCCGCAAGAATTGCCTTTTTGATCTCATCCCCTAAAAACATTGCCAGCCAGAGCTCAGGGCATGGAGTCAAAGTCCTGGGATCTTTCCTTTCTTGGCCTGACTATTGAATGGCCAGATTCAGGGGATACTTCCCTTGAGCTATGTTGGGTCAACCAATCAATCAGTCAATTATTATTATTATTATTATTGTATTTATAAAGTGCTCACTATGTTCCAGGCACTGTTCTAAACTCTGGGGTGGATACAAGCAAAACTGCCCCTGTGGGGCAGTCCTGGTTTGGCCTAGGCTGTTTGCACATCCTTTACCCTGCCCATGTGGGATTTACAGTCTCAATCCCCATTTTACAGATGAGGTAACTAAGGCACAGATAAGTGAAGTGACTTGCCCAAGGTCACACAGCAGACGAGTGGCAGCGCTGGCATTAGAACTCATGACCTCCTGACTCCCAATCTGGTGCTCTGTCCACTACACCATGCTGCTTCAATCTGTGGTGTTGATTGAGCACTTACAAAGTGTAGGGCAGTGTACTAAGCTCTTGGATCCTGTGAAATGGGGTCCAGGTCCTCTCTGGGAAGGGTGGAGAAAGTGTATGGGCAGAAAAGGGAAGTGAATAAGCTTAATTAAGAGTGAAAGAGGGACGTTCAGCTGGCCCTACATGTGAGAGACTACAAAACTGCAGAGTCTGATTAAAAATAATAATGAGGAGGCCTATCGCCCGTTAGTCTTTTCCCCAAGCACTTAATGAGGGTTAATTAATTAATCAGTCCCCTTGCAGCCCTGTGAGGTGGACTAGGGTTATTACCATTTCCCTTCAGGGACTAGATAGCAGCAGGAGAGGAGAAGGGGTTGTGGAGGTCGTAAAGCAGGGAGTGGAACCCATTATCCATGGTGTCCAGGTGCCCTCCCTGAGGGTCCCTGCTGTTGCTTAGAGAGATGCTTGCATAGGACTTTGGGCATAGATAAACTTTTCTGCTGCATCACCACCAGGACTTTATGAAGATCCTTTCATTATCACAGAATCACACAGAGAACTGCAGGCCTGCTGCTGTTATTTTTTATGGTATTTGTTAGGCATAGTAAGCTAATCAGGTCGGATGCAGTCTGTATCCCCTATGGGGCTCACCATCTTAACCCCCGTTTTACAGAGGAGGTAACTGAGGCACAGACGTCTCAGCTGCCGTTACCATTAACCATTTATTCGTCACTGACCCTGACACTGAAGCCGATTACTTTGGTTTCGCCTCCTCAGTTTGCGTACATTGAAAATACCAAGTGTTGGGTAGCCCACTGTTGGGTAGGGACTGTCTCTATATGTTGCCAATTTGTACTTCCCAAGCGCTTAGTACAGTGCTCTGCACATAGTAAGCGCTCAATAAATACGATTGATGATGATGATGAAGTGTAGAGGCACAGAGAAGTGAAGGGACTGGCTCAAGGTCACACAGCGGACAAGTGGCGGAGACGGAATTAGAATGAAGCCCTTAGTACAGTGCTCTGCACACAGTAAGCGCTCAATAAATACGATTGAATGAATGAGCCCAGGTGCTCCTCCTGGTTCTCCTTAGCCCATACTAGCCCTGCCCCCATGGGGCAGTCCTGGTTTGGCCTGGGCTCGGCCCCAGCCTGGTCAGGTCTTGCTGTTTCCACATCCTTTACCCTGTCCTCTGAGATCTTCATCACCTTTGTCCCATCTCTCACACATTCAAGCTGCTTCATGGGAAGCAGCGTGGCCTAGTGAATAGAGCACGGGCCCGGGAGCCAGAGGACCTGGGTTCTAATCCCAGCTTCCCCACTTGTCCACTGTGTGGCCTTGGGTTAGGCCCTCGACTTTTCTGGGCCTCAGTTTCCTCAACTGCAAAATGGGGATTCAATACCTGTTCTCCCTCCTAATTGACCCTGAGCCCCTTATGGGACGGGGACTGTATCTGGCCTAATTAACTTGTATCTACCCTGGTGCTTAGAACACTGCTTGGCATGTAGTAAGGGCTTAACAAATATCATTAAAAAAAAGCTCCAGAGGAGGTACAGATAAATTTAGTAAGTAGAGCAGGAGCCTTGTCCTGGAGCCCTACCTCTGCCGCTGATCTCTTCTGTGACTCTCAGCAAGGCATCTACTCTGTGCCTCTTGCTTTCCTCATTTGTAAAATGGTACTTGTTAAGCGCTTACTGTATGCCAAGCACAGTTCTAAGCTGTAGGGAGGTACTAGTCAATCAGGTTGTACATAGTCCCCGCCTCACATGGGGCTCACACTCGTAAGCCCCATTTTGCAGATGAAGTAACCGAGGCCCAGAGAAGTTAACTGATTTGCCCAAAGTCAGACAGCAGATTTATGGCAGAGCCGGAATTAGAACCCAGGTCCTTCTGACTCCCAAGCCTGTGCGCTATCCACTAGGCCATGCTGCTTCTGTTCCACCATTTGTAGGCCAGGGCTAATGTGGGATACTCAGTCATATTACAGAAGCAAGGCCTTCAGAGGCCTATGGCCTGACATACTGAAGCATGTTAGACCGATGGTGGTTGCCAAGTTGGAAGAAGTCCAGGATATGGTGACCATCAGCCATCTAAGACTTTTGCTCACCCCTGAAGAAGCTGTCAGTCAGTCACTCAATCATATTTATTTATCAATCAATCATATTTATTGAGCGCTTACTGTGTGCAGAGCACTGTACTAAGTGCTTGGGAAGTACAAGTTGGCAACATATAGAGACAGTCCCTACCCAACAGTGGGCTCACAGTCTAAAAGGGGGAGACAGAGAACAAAACCAAACATACTAACAAAATAAAATAAATAGGATAGATATGTACAAGTAAAATAAAGTAAAAAATAAAATAAAATAAAGTAAAATAAAGTAGCCCTTACTGTGTGCAGAGCACTGTATATAGCGCTTGGGAGAGTACAATATAACAATAAAGCTGACACATTCCTTGTCCACAGTGAGCTTACAGTCTAGAGGGGGAGACAGACATTAATAAAAATAAATAAATTACAGATATGTACATAAGTGCTGTGGGGCTGGGAGGGGGTTGAATAAAGGGAGCAAGTCAGGGCAACGCAGAAGGGAATGGGAGAAGAGGAAAGGCAGGCTTAGTCAAGGAAGGCCTCTTACGCCATACAAGCTACCAAATTACCTCTGAAGAGACAGATGACTCCCCCTTCATTACAGGTACCTAAAGTCCTGTGGAGGTGGCAAAAACACTTAATAAAGGTGGTATTTTAACCACTTGCTATGTGCCAAGCACTGGGGTCGATGCAAGCTAATCAGTTTGAACACATTCCCTGTCCCACACAGGGCTCACATTTCAGTGATCACCCAAACGCCTTCCACCTTTGAGGATGAAGTACTTTGAAGCATAGAGAAATTGCCAAAATTGGAAATCTGACCCTTGCTCCAACTTTGGAGGAAGCCATTATAGTCAAAGCTGTGAAGAATCGGATCTGAGACTAGTCCATCTTCCATCAAAGAGGAATTGTACCGCTAGGACATCTGTCTCAGTTTTTCCTCAGACAGAACTCAGAGAAGAAGCCATAGAACTTTAATTAATCAGTCAGTCAACTGAATTTATTGAGCGCTTACTGTGTGCAGTGCATTGTACTAAGCACTGGGGAGAGTACAGTGCAACAGAGTTGGTAGACATATTCCCTGCCTACAAAGAGCTCACAGTCTAGAGGGGGAGACAGACATTAAATAAATTATGGATATATACATCAGTGCTATGAGGCTGAAGGAGGGGTGAGTAAAGGGAGCAAACCAGGGTGTTGCAGAAGTGGGAAAAGAGGAAATGAGGGCTTAATCAAGGAAGGCCTCTTGGAGGAGATGTACCTTGAGTAAGACTTTAAAGGTGGGGAGAGTCACTGTCTGTAGGATATGAAGAGGGACTTTGATAATGTCTCCACTAACACCATCCTCAGGAAGGCAGGAGAAATTACCTTGAATGCTACCAAAAATTGGCACTTCTTTCCTGCCTCCAAGACCCTTGAAGAATGTCAACTCCATATTCACAGAAGAGCAATTTCAGAAAATCTGTATTCTGCCCTAATTCATGGAGCATTTTGTAATGACAGTGATTTAGAGAAGCAGCGTGGCTTAGTGGGTAGAGCATGATGACGGTATTTGTTAAGCACTTACTATGTGCCAAGCACTGTTCTAAGCACTGGGGTAGTTACAAGGTACTCAGGTTGTCCCATGTGGGACTCACAGTCTTAATCCCCATTTTGCAGATGAGGTAACTGAGGCACAGAGAAGTTAAGTGACTTGCCTAAAGTCACACAGCTGATAAGTGGCAGAGCGGGGATTAGAAATCGTGACCTCTGACTCCCAAGCCCATGCTCTTTCCATTCATTCATTCATTCAATCGTATTTATTGAGCGCTTACTGTGTGCAGAGCACTGTACTAAGCGCTTGGGAAGTACAAGCTGGCAACATAGAGAGACGGTCCCTACCCAACAATGGGCTCACAGTCTAGAAGGGGGAGACAGACAACAAAACAAAACATGTGGTCAGGTGTCAAGTCATCAGAATAAATAGAAGTAAAGCTAGATGCACATCATTGACAAAATAAATAGAATTGTAAATATGTACAAGTAAAATAGAGTAATAAATCTGTACAAACATATATACAGATTTATATATGTAAATATATGTAATATGTATGTGTAATATGTATATGTTATGTATATGCTACATATATGTAGCGGTTTGGATGGAGAGGAAAGGGCGGATCTTGGCGAAGTCACTTAACTTCTCTGGGCCTTAGTTACCGTATCTGTAAAATGGGGATTAAGAGTGTGAGCCCAAGGTGGGACAGGGACTTTGTCCAACCTGATTAACTTGTATCTACCCCAGCGTTTAGAACAGTGCATGGCACATAGTAAGCGCTTAAGAATTACAATTATAATAATAATAATAATTATTAGAGCCTCTCAGAAGCTGCTAGCAGGGCCGGATGGCCCAGGGTAGGATGTGGAAGAGAGATAGGCAGGATCCTGGGACACTGGGAAAGAGTCTGGGAGCTGTCAGGTGGCTTGGGTTTTCCCGGGCCCAAAAGACACTTGGAGTGGTCTTAGAGAACCTGTTTCATTCAGCAGGCATCCTCCCAAGAGATCTGAACTGGCTTATTTGAGTCTCCCTCACCCCCCTGCCTCCCAAGGAGGAGCCAGGATGCAATATCCCATCTGGTTATTCTCGGGCCTCTTCCTATCAAGCATCAAAGATGGAGTATAGGGAAGCTACATAGTCTTACATGGTCCCAGTCTTGAACTGGGCCATAGGGATTGGTATTAATAGTCTTATTATTTATTTTTAATGTTAATAATAATTATTATTGTGGTATTTGTAAAGTGCTTACTATGTGCCAAGCACTGTTCTGAGCACTGGGATAGATACATGGCAATCAGGATGTCCCATTTGAGGCTCACAGTCTTAATCTCCATTTTACAGATTAGGTAACTGAGGCCCAGAGAAGTTAAGTGACTGGCCCAAAATCACACAGCAAACAAGTGGCAGAGTTAGGATTAGAACCCACAACACCCTATGACTCCCAAGCCTGTGCGCTTGCCAATAAGCCACGCTACTTGTGAAGCACTTACCGTGTGCCAAGCACTGTATTAAGACACGAGATAATCATTTTGGAGACAATCCCTGTCCTGCATGGGGCTCTCAGTCTAAATTGGAGGGAGGAGGATTTAATCCCCATTTTACAGATGAGGTAACTGAGGCACCGAGAAGTTGAGTGACTTGCAGAAGGTCCCACAGCAGACTAGTGGTGGAGCCAGGATTAGAGCCTAGATCCTCTGACTCCCAGCCCAGGCTCTTTTGACTAAGGGTACATTGCTTCGCTGCTGCTGCTACTACTAGTACTACTTCTACTACTCCTCTAGAAGATATGAATTATTACTACTGCTACCGACCGTGGGTGGGAGAATTCCTCCAAACAGTCAAGTTGGGGCCACTTGTTGTAGGGTCACACTCTGCTGCTTCCTGAGTACAAGGGTCCTTTGAACCAAAAGAGGCAGCCAGCCCTTGGCCCCAAGCTGGGCATGAGCAGCAGCTGAATCTGATGGGGAGGGCAGAGAAAAGAGTGAAACTGAGCCCTTAAATCCCCCCACCCCACCCCCGGGGATCCCTGCCTTGCATGTGGGTTTAATCATATACAGGGAGCTGAGCTGGCAGGACAGCTTAAGTGATGGACTGTTAATGAAACATGTTAATTACCCAGCGTCCACTCCTCGGTACATCACTGAAGTGTGGCACAATAATTTGGTCTGAGAGATGAGCACCGGAAAGTTGCCAGTTTAATCTAATTTATTTCAATTTAATTTTAATTTAATCTATTTCACATTTGCTCCTTGGGCTCCATTTTTTTTTTTCCTGAGGTTGTTAAGTTGTTATAACTCCTTTTCTGGCCTCCCGACGGAAAGGAAGATGGAAAGTGCAGGGAGAGGTCGGAGCAAATCCACCCGGGGCAGCCTACACCCATCCATCACGTCCACCCACTCACTCTGGTCTGTCCAGCTCGGGCACGCAGATGCCGGCCCAGACTCGGTGCCTGCTTGGCCGGGAGGCCCATGAGGCGGAGCCAAGCCCTGCTGCGAGGAAGCAGTTGTCCACCGTGAGACTGACCGCACGTCAATACGGGCCCAAAAGCAATCCGCCCGAGACCTCTAGGACTGTCCGTACAGGGTTTCAGACCCGAGGACCTTGCCTGTTTACCGCCGATCATCATCATCATCATCAATCGTATTTATTGAGCGCTTACTATGTGCAGAGCACTGTACTAAGCGCTTGGGAAGTACAAATTGGCAACACATAGAGACAGTCCCTACCCAACAGTGGGCTCACAGTCTAAAAGGGGGAGACAGAGAACAAAACCAAACATACTAACAAAATAAAATAAATAGAATAGATATGTACAAGTAAAATAGAGTAATAAATATGTACAAACATATATACAGGTGCTGTGGGGAAGGGAAGGAGGTAAGATGGGGGGATGGAGAGGGGGACGAGGGGGAGAGGAAGGAAGGGGCTCAGTCTGGGAAGGCCTCCTGGAGGAGGTGCCCTGAGTGCCCCCTGGCCTGCTGAGTGAACGTGTTCTAGCCACCGTCCCCTTCTGCAGAGATGACCCAGGCACCAGGGAAGACCTAGAGAGGGCTTTAAGCAGCTCTTATTTTTTTTTTAAATGAATGAGTGAATTTTTAATGGTATTTGTTAAGCGCTTACTCTACCCCACAAAGGGCTCCAAGTCTCAACTCCCATTTTACAGATAATAATAATAATAATGATAGCATTTATTAAGTGCTTACTATGTGCAAAGCATTGTTCTAAGCGCCGGACAGAGAAGTGAAGTGATTTGCTCAAGGTAACGCAGCAGACAAGCGGCAGAGTTGGGGCTACAACCCACGTCCTCCTGGCTCCTAGGCCCGTGCTCTGTCCACTAGGGCCACAACCAAGCTGGGTGTGAGCCCGCTGTTGGGTAGGGACTGTCTCTATGTGTTGCCGACTTGTACTTCCCAAGAGCTTAGTACAGTGCTCTGCACACAGTAAGCGCTCAATAAATACGATTGATTGATTGATTGATTGGGTGCTGCTGGAGTTTGGCTTACGCACCGTGAAGGGCCAGGCTTGTCTAAGTCTGTTTCATCCCTCTCAATGATAACAACTGTGGTATTTAAGCACTTACTATGTGCCAGGCACTGTTCTAAGCACTGGGGTAGTTTCAAGATAATCGGGTTGAACACAGTCCCTGTCCCACGTAGGGCTCATGTTCTTGATTCCCATGTTACAGATGAGGGAACTGAGGCACAGAAGTTAAAAGTGTCTTGCCCAAGGACACACAGCAGGCAAGTGGCAGAGCTGGGATTAGAACTCATTTCTTTCTGATTCCCAGGCCCGTGCTCTACCACCAAGCCACCCTGCTTCTTCCAGAATGGCATTGCGGGGAAAGGCGTCAGGGAGTCCTGAGAGAGGGCACAAGCAGCTTGAGTAGCTGGGGGTCCCAGGGTCAGAGCACACTCTTGGTTGCTGCCTCCCTCCCCAGCCTGCCCTAGGCCAACTGGGCACCCTGCATCTGTTATCGGCCGAACTCTTCCCCCGGATCAATAACTTTCGCTGCGGTAAATAATGAATTCCATTCTGGTTTCTGCTCTTATCTGACCCGAGTCATAGTAACAGGCGGTAAAGTCCTTCCAGCCTCGCCGCCCACATTCATCAACTTCAGAGCCTTGCACAGGGGCCAAGCGAGATGGCTGAGTGATGAGGTGTGCCGTTCTGGGGAGCTCTTGGTGCTCAGTTTATCTCTGCTCATTTTTTGTTTTGTATTGATTTGTCTCTCTAGGTTTTTTTTCCCTTCTTTTCCTTGTTCGTAATTTTAAAGGAACTTTTCCCCACCCCTCCCCCTACCACCCATGCTTCAAGGCCAGTCTTCCTCTGCCTCTTGATCTCTGTCACTTTCTCTCTGTTTCTCTGTCTTTCTCTCTCTCTGACTAACTCTCCAGGTTACCTTCTCCATCTCTGTCTTTTTTAATCTGGCTCCTGCTCTCTCTCCCGCTGCTCTGTCTCTGGCCCTAACTCTGATCTTCAGCTGTCTTTGCCTCCCTCTCAGATTCTTTGTCATCACTCTCGAATTTCTGTTTCCTTCTCTTGTCTTCCTCCCTCTTTTCCTGATAACTCATTCCCCACCTTCTTTCTTCCCCTTGCTTACTTCCATTTTGAATTTTCCCTTTTCCCCTCTCTCACCTCTTCCCCTGCTTCTCCATTTCTTTTTCACTCTCCTTCCGGGTAAGGAAATTCACAAATTCACTGAGAATTTGTGAAGCCATGAGCTCTCTAGGAATGGAGCTTTGGGGCCCTAAGAGAAAGATACTGGGTGAAGCAATGGTTTGGAAGCCAAGAGTCGACCTTGGTTGGTTGACTTGTCTGCGGTGTGATGTTGCCAAATTGTACTTTCCAAGCACTTAGTATAATAATGATGACGGCATTTATTAAGCGCTTACCATGTGCAAAGCACTGTTCTAAGCGGGGAGGTTACAAGGTGATCAGGTTGTCCCATGGGGGGCCCACAGTCTTAATCCCTATTTTACAGATCAGGCAACTGAGGCACAGAGAAATTAAGTGACTTACCCAAAGTCACACAGCTGACAAGTGGCGGAGTGGGATTTGAACCCATGACCTCTGACTCCAAAGCCCGTGCTCTTTCCACTGAGCCACGCTGCTTCTCTAAGCAGATTGAATGAATGAATGTTGGGCAAGTCACTTCAGTTCTCTGTTCCTCAGTTACCTCATCTGTAAAATGGGGATTGAGACTGTGAGCCCCATGTGGGACAGGGACTGTGTCCACCCCGATTTGCTTGTATCCACCCCACTGCTTAGTACAGTGCCTGGCACACAGTAAGTGCTTAACAAATGCCACAATTATTATTATTATTGGACTGAAAGTCGTTTGAGTTTGTGTGTGTGTGTGTGTATGTGTGTATAAACCCACAGCCTTTTCATGCATTCATTCATTCTATCATAACTGCCCCACTGGCCCTCGAAGCCTAAGGGAAGACTTTCTTTGGGTGATAAGCTCATTGTAGACAGGGGGTGTGTCAACCAACTCTTTTTATATTGTACTCTCTACACACAGTAATCTCCCAATAAATACGATTGATTGATTGATTCCTTAGGGCAGTCAAACAGGGCTTCTTTGCAAACTCTTTACAAAATCTTTTCCCAGCCAACCCAGGAGTTGGGCTGTCACTCCTCTCCGCCCTGTCTCATCCAGCTGGCTCATTTAGAATACAGGGACCTAGAGAAGATTCTGTCCCTTAGGCTGTACTGGGGCAGGGTTTTCCTGGGAGCCAGAAATAGCTGAAAGGACCTGGCTCTGCCTGAACCCTTTGGATTTGGGTTGGAACTGGTCCAGGCCAGATCTCCCCACAGAGTACGTGACTGTGATGGGTTAGGCCTCAGACGTCTGGGTCATCCCTAGGCTCAGTGAATGGTTTTGTGGAGATGAGGCCTTCCAGAGGGGTGGGAGAGTTCAGATCTTGGTTCCATGTTGTCAGGCTGAGTCCTAAAATCAGGCCCTCCAGGTCTGCAGAGCAGCAGTTTAGCCCAAGAGGAGAGACTCCCTTCTGTGTCACCCTTGCACTTGGATTTGCTCCCTTTTTTCACCCCACCCTCAACCTCACAGCACTTATGTACATATCTGTAATTTATATTAATGCCTGTTTCCTCCTCTAGACTATAAACTCCTTGTGGGCAGGGAATGTGTCTACCAACTCTGTTATATTGTACTTTCGCGAGAGCTTAGTACAGTGCTCTGCACACAGTAATCACTCAAAAAATACGATCAATTGATTAATGTCAAGGGATGGGCCCTGGACCAAGTTGGTTCTATTTGAAACTCCAGCTCCTAATCACAGGTGAGGAAATGGTGACTAGGTGGCTTATCCCCTGGCCATCCCCATCTCCCCATGACCCCATTCGTGTAGTTCGATAACTCTCTCTAAGCCCAAGAACAGGGACGGAGGGAGGAGGGGCAGAATAATAATGATGGCACTTATTAAGCGCTTCCTATGTGCGAAGCACTGTTCTAAGCACTGGAATAGAGCTCATGAGGCTTGGAAGAGAGGGAAGAAAAATGTTGCATATCAGTAGGGTCCAGGATTTTACAGTTATCCATGCAGGAAGAACAAGAACAGTGTCATGTCATGTCATGTCAAGCTATGTCTTGTCATGTCATGTACCTCAAAAAAAAAAAGAATTGAAGCTTTCACAAGGGTGTCTCCTGTCTTCCCTGTAGCACACATTTCTTGGGGGAACAAAAATAAGACACTAGAAACAATTGTCAGGAGTCCTGTTTCTGTTCCCTGCTAATTTTTCCTGTTGTCCTCTTCCCCTCCCCAGCAGCTTTCCAGGACCCTCTACCCCCAGGCAAGAATCTGGCCCTAGCCCTTTGTCTCCAGCACTGACACTAAGCTGTTTTTATTGCAGCACGGCTTACTGAATTTCCAAGGGAGTAGCTTTGAATTCTCCCAAGAAAACAAAGAAGTATCGGAAGCATTAGAGAGGCATATTGCCGTTGGAACGGGTGATGGAAGATTAGATGGTGTTCTCACACCGCCTCTGCCCAAAGAAGTAAACATAAAGCACATTAAAATAAATAGACATATTATTATTTAATGTTCTTGTCCCATTTTCAGATTTCCTGTGGGCAGGGAACGTGTCAATCAACTGTTGCACGGTACTCTAGCGAGAGCTTAGTATACAGAGCAAGCTCTCAGTAAATACCATTGATTGATTGAGTGACTGAAAATTGGGATCAGTATCTGTAGTTGTCTGATTTGAGTCAAGAGAGCATTGCTCTGCACACAGTAAGTGCTCAGTAAATACCACTGATGGGTTGACTGGCATGCCTCCACTCACCCCTCTGACACCCAGCTTTATCCATTGCCAAATAGTTTGAATTCATAAAACACCTCATCCTTCCGAGGTTCCCAAAGTCCTTCCTGTCTGTTACTGAACATCCACCCTCCCAGGCTCCCCATGACTTACCACATCGTATAGAAGGAGAGGCCGAGATGCAGAGAGATTCAAGGGGGCTGAAGCCATTGCCCTCTTTGTCCCGACCCTCCCAACTTCCAGTTCAAAGTCCCTCCCTGGCCGCCCTTGGACTTCTCCTGCCCAGCCCCTAAAGGACAGCAGGAAGCTTTTTTTTAAAATGGCATTTGTTAAGCACTGTGTATCAGATACTCCGCTAAGCACTGGGGTGGAATCAAGTTAATCAGGTTGGACACAGTCTCCGTCCCACATAGGGATCACGGTCTTAATCCTCATTAAACAGATGAGGCTGTTGTTGGGGAGACCGTTGAGCCCCCCAAGATGTGTTGGTGCTTCCAGCTTCCAGACCACAGATATTCCATGGGGGCTCCCGTGGAATTTTGGGGGAGACAGTGGAACCCCCAGGACATGTTGGTGCTTTCGGCTCCAGGATCTGGTCAGCTATGGAACCCGTGGACTTGTTGGCTGGTGATTTCGCTGCTTCTTCGTCTTTTCTAGTGGACATGTAGTAAAGTCACTGTCACTTGTGGGCATTCCTCTTCCTTATCTGTGGTTGTTTTTGCCCCCACACAGTAGTAGTATTTAATGAGCACTCACTTGGTGTGGTTTGCTGTACTGGGCATTTAGTAGAATGATTATTAGAATGCTTATATAACAAATACAATAATAACAATAATAATGATAAGTGTGTGGGAACCACAGAGAAGCAGTGTGGCCGAGTGGAAAGAACCAGGGGCCTGGGAGCCAAAGGATCTGGGTTCTATTGCCATCTCCACCACTAGCCTGCTCTGTGACCTTAGGCAAGTCACTCCATCAATCATATATAGTGAGCACTTAATGTGTGCAGAGCACTGCACTTGGGAGAGTTCCCTGTGCCTCAATTTCCTCAGTTATAAAACAGGGATTCAATACCTATTCTTCCTCCCACTTAGACTGTGAGAACCATGAGGAACAGGGACTGTGTCCCACCTATCTTGTATCTACCCTTGCGCTTAGTAGAGTTCTTGACACACTTAACAAATAGCCAAATTCTTCTTATTACAAAGTAACATGTACCCTGGCTACAGTGAGTTTGCATTCCCTAATTGAGGAGACAAACAGAAAAATGCTTTCAACATTGTCAAAACAAATTTAATGTACACATATACACGAGAAGCAGTGTTGCCTAGTGGGAAGAGCACAGGCCTAGGGGGGTCATGGAACTTGGAGTTTAATCCTGGCTCTGCCACTTTCCTGCTCTGTGACCCCAAGCAAGTTGTCCCTTCTCTTTAGATTGTGAGCCCCATGTGGGACAGCGATTATGCCTGACCTGGTTATCTTCTATCTTCCACAGTGCTTGGCACATAGTAAACACTTCAATACCCACATTATTATTATTGTTATTATTATGCTAAGGAGGATGTAAATAAGTTCATAAGTGCTAGAAAGATTTTTGTTCCTTTTTACCATTGTTACGGCTGTTGTCTCTTTTCCGGCCCAACTGTCGGGCAGTCATATTTATGGAGTGCTTACTGTGTGCAGAGCACTGTACCAAGCGCTTGGGAGAGTACAATATAAGAATAAAACTGGGGCCTGGCCCAGCAGCTGCTCTCACAGAGTCTGGTCCTTTTCAGTGATAAGACGGTAGAATTGTGGTGGTCCTGGAGCATCTGGGGGGCAGGTGGTGGGAGGTGATCACCCTTCTGAGTGAGGCCTGCGTGTGCCTATGTAGAGGACTCCGTAGAGTGGGGAGGGGGCCCGGGAGAGGGACAGTAGCAAGATGGTTGAGGAGCTATATAGGTGATATATAGGTGTGGAAAGTGGAGATTCATAGCCAGATCAGGAGAAGCAGGGGATCATGGAGTGACTTATTAGGGGTGACCCCTTTGAGAGGAAGCTTGGAAGCTTCTCCACCCCCTCTTTCCCCTCTTCCTTCTTCCTCCTCCACAAAAACCCTCTCTTGACCCCACCTCCCCTTCTAGTTATCGCCCTACCTCCCTCCTACCATTCCTTTCCAAACTCCTTGAACGAGTCATCTACACCCACTACCTCGAATTCCTTAACACCAACTCTCTCCTCGACCCCCTCCAGTCTGGCTTCCATCCCCTACATTCCACCGAAACTGCCCTCTCAAAGGTCACCAATGACCTCCTGCTTGCCAAATCAAATGGCTCCTACTCTATCCTAATCCTCCTCAACCTCTCAGCTGCCTTCGACAATGTGAACCACCCCCTTCTCCTCAACATGCTATCCAACCTTGGCTTCACAGACTCTGTCCTCTCCTTTTTCTCCTCTTATCTCTCTGGCCGTTCATTCTCGGTCTCCTTTGCAGGCTCCTCCTCCCCCTCCCATCCCCTTACTGTAGGGGTTCCTCAAGGGTCAGTTCTTGGTCCCCTTCTGTTCTCTATCTACACTCACTCCCTTGGTGAACTCATTCGCTCCCACGGCTTCAACTATCATCTCTACGCTGATAACACCCAAATCTACATCTCTGCCTCTGCTCCCTCTCCCTCCCTTCAGGCTCGGGTCTCCTCCTGCCTTCAAGACATCTCCATCTGGATGTCTGCCCACCACCATCTAAAATTCAGTATGTCCAAGACTGAACTCCTTATCTTCCCTCCCAAAGCCTGCCCTCTCCCTGACTTTCCCATCGCTGTAGATGGCACTACCATCCTTCCCATCTCACAAGCCCGCAACCTTGGTGTCATCCTCGACTCTGCTCTCTCGTTCACCCCTCACATCCAATCCGTCACCAAAACCGCCGGTCTCACCTCCGCAACATCGCCAAGATCTGCCCTTTCCTCTCCATCCAAACCACTACCTTGCTGGTTCAATCTCTCATCCTATCCCGACTGGATTACTGCATCAGCCTCCTCTCTGATCTCCCATCCTCCTGTCTCTCCCCACTTCAGTCTATACTTCACGCTGCTGCCTGGATCATCTTTGTGCAGAAACACTCTGGACATGTTACTCCCCTCCTCAAAAATCTCCAGTGGCTACCAGTCAACCTACGCATCAGGCAAAAACTCCTCACTAGGCTTCAAGGCTGTCCATCACCTCGCCCCCTCCTACCTCACATCCCTTCTTTCCTTCTCCAGCCCGGCCCGCACTCTCCGCTACTCTGCCGTTAACCTACTCACTGTGCCTCGTTCTTGCCTGTCCCGCCATCGACCCCTGGCCCATGTCCTCCCCCTGGCCTGGAATGCCCTCCCTCAGCACATCCGCCATGCTAGCTCTCTTCCCCGCTTCAAAGCTCACCTCCTCCAGGAGGCCTTCCCAAACTGAGCCCCCTCCTTCCTCTCCCCCCTCCCCCTCCCTCCCGCCCTACTTCCTTCCCCTCCCCACAGCACCTGTATATATGTTTGTACAGATTTATTACCTTATTTTACTTGTACATATTTACTATTCAATTTATTTTATTTTGTTAATATGTTTTGTTTTGTTGTCTGTCTCCCCCTTCTAGGCTGTGAGCCCGTTGTTGGGTAGGGACTGTCTCTATATGTTGCCAACTTGTATTTCCCAAGTGCTTAGTTCAGTGCTCTGCACACAGTCAGCGCTCAATAAATGATTGAATGAATGAATGAAGAATGAATTCCCAGAACGTTCCCGGCCCCCAAGCTGCTTTCAATGGCAGTTTGGGGAGGTGCATACACTCATTAAGGCAGCATTTTTAATGGTATTTTTTAAGCGCTTACTATCAGTCAATCAATCATGTTTATTGAGCACTTACTATAGAGCACTGTACTAAGCACCTGGGAGAGTATAATACAACAGAATCAGCAGTCATGTTCCTTGCCCATAACAAGCTTACAGTATGTGTGCCAGGCACTGTACTAAGCACTGGGGTTGGACCCACTCCATGTCCCATGTGAGGCTCCCAGTTTTAATCCCCATTTTACAGATGAGGTAACTGAGGCACAGAGCAGTTAAGCGACCTGCCCAAGGTCACACAGCAGATGGGGCAGATACAGGATTAGAACCCTGGTCCTTCTGAAACCATTTTAGAGGGGTTTTTTGGTTTCTTTTGTTTTTAATGGTATTTGTTGAGTGCTTACTATGTGCCAGGCACTGTTCTGAGTGCTGGGTTAGGTACAAAGGTTAATCAGGTTGGACACAGTCCATGTCCCACATGGGCTTCACAGTCTTCATCCTCATTTTAAGGATGAGGTAACTGAGGCACAGTAAAGTGAAGAGACTTGCACAAGTTCACAGAGTGGACAAGTGGTGGAACCAGGATTAGAACCCAGTCCTTCCGGCTCCCAGACTGTGCTCCTTCAAATCACTCCAGATATGGGGGCGGGGGGTGCCAGGAAGAGAGTCTGCAGTAGTTTGTAGCTGCTGGCTTCTTGTCCCTTTGAGTTTTCTTTTTCCAATCAGGAAGTATTTATTCACGGAATATATTAAGTGCTTGCTAAGTGCTTAGGTAGGCACAAGATAGTCTGGGTAGACACGGGCTCAGTTCCACTCAGGACTCTCAGTCTAAGAGGGAGGGAGAGAGGATATCTTATTCCCATTTTACAGATGGGGAACTGAGGCACAGAGAGGTTAAGTGACTTGTCCGAGGTCACACGGCAGGCCAGTGGTCATCATCATCATCATCATCAATCGTATTTATTGAGCGCTTACTATGTGCAGAGCACTGTACTAAGTGCTTGGGAAGTACAAATTGGCAACATCTAGAGACAGTCTCTACCCAACAGTGGGCTCACAGTCTAAAAGGGGGAGACAGAGAACAAAACCAAACATACTAACAAAATAAAATAAATAGAATAGATATGTACAAATAAAATAAATAAATAGAGTAATAAATATGTACAAACATATATACATATATACAGGTGCTGTGGGGAAGGGAAGGAGGTAAGATGGGGGGGATGGAGAGGGGGACGAGGGGGAGAGGAAGGGGCTCAGTCTGGGAAGGCCTCCGAACACTCTCCAAACACTGTCGAGCCTGGACTCCCAGACTCCATACTCTTTCCACTAGGCCATGTTGTCTGTCACTTGTTTTCATTACTGCTCTGATCTAACAGTGATTTCCTTCTATTTACTGTCCGTGACACCAGCGATTATTCAAGGGCTGTTTATCCAGGGTGGAGGGAATTTTTCCAGGCCCCTGGCTGCTCTCTTTTCCTGCCTTCTAGCCATTTCACTGTTCATTAGCCTCTCCACCAGAGGTTAAAAGGGAGAGAAAACTCAAACTGGGAAGTTTCACTCCTTGTTAGCAGTTCCAGTTGGAGATTTGGTGGTGAAAACCCCCCAACTCCTTCATTGACACATAGTTGGAGACTTGCCCAAGAGGTCACACGTGTTCAGGAAAGGAATGGAACAGTGCTTGACACACAATAAGCGCTTAATCAATCAATCATATTTGTTGAGGGCTTATTATGTGCAGAGCACTGTACTAAATGCTTGGGAGAGTACAGTACAGCTGAATTAGCAGTCACATTCCCTGCCCATAACAAGCTTACAGTCTAGAGGGAGAGACAGGCATTAATATGAATAAGTAATTGATGATTTAAAGATACGTTCATAAGTGCTGTGGGGTTGGGAGTGGGGCAAATGTTAAATGTCCAAAGGTCACAGGTTGAAGTGCATGGATGATGCAGAAGGGAGAGGGAACTGGGAGAAAGAGGGCTTAACTGGGGAAGGACTCTTGGAGGAGATGTGACCTTAGTAAAATACCATGATGATGATGATAATAATAATAATGAGTAAGAACTCTCCAAACACTGTCTAATCCAGGGTTAAAATCATCACTTCAGATAGGCAGAATTCCTCCGAAAGAGGCTAGAGGGGAAGAGTGAGAGGTGAAGTACAGAAAGAATAATTGAGAGGGGACAGGGGAAGGAAAAGACAGGAGGAAAAGGGGAAAGAGCCAAGGCTGAGGGAAAGAGGAATGAAGTTGAGAGGGAGAGACAGCTGGGGCTGGTAATGGAGAAACCCAAATTGCAAGCTAAACATGGGGAAAGGAGGGCAGAAAACACAGCAGGGAGAGGGCTTATTTTTAGCCCAATTATTGGCTGGGGCTTTGCAGACCGAAACTCTCTTCCTCGCTGATGGTGTTATTTCTCCCGACCAGGCTGGGAATTGGTTTCCTTTCTCTGCAGCCGTTTAAGCAGCGGCGACGGCAGCAGAACCGTCGGCAGGTTGCTGTGTGTCTATTATTTTTGATTGCCCATCTTATGGGGCATGAAATCACCGTGTGGGAACGCGGGCTCAGCGGCCACCTCAGCCGCTCGGGTGCGGGCCGAGAGACGACTGCAACGTGCTCCCTCGGAGCTGGGGGCCGGAGCAGGGGCTGAAGGGAAGGGAGACGGGAATTCCCGAGCACGGTGCACGTCAGTGGCGTCATGGCGTGGGGCTTAGGAGAGGCGTTGGCCTTGCCCAATCCCTTCTCTCGTTTGGGTTAGCGGGCAGGTGGCCAAGTGGAACGGGGGCCCTGTGTCCAATATCAGCCACAGCTGATAATGTCTGAGGGAGTTTGTGTCCTAGTTTCCCACAGGCTGACCGGGATACCCACTCTCCAGGCTGGTGTCACTCCCTGCCAAGCAGGGACTGTGGCCATATTGAGCACTGGCCAAGGTGAACTTTGACCCGAGAACCTCTTGGATGCTGGTGGCAACAGCATGGCCTAGCATGGCTCCGCTGCCTGTCTGCTGTGTGACCTTGGGCGAGTCACTTCACTTCTCTGTGCCTCAGTTACCTCGTCTGTGAATCGGGGATTAAGATTGTGAGCCCCATGTTGGACAGAGACTGGGTCCAACTTGATTAGCTTGTATCTGCCCCAATGCTTAGAACAGTGCTTGACACATAGTAAGTGCTTAACGAATATGATTGAATGAATACTATAATCATCAACAGCCAATCATCTCTTGTGTCCCCTGTTGATGGGTGAGGACTCACTGGGGCAACCACAATGGATGGGAGGCATTGCCCAGAGCGGAAGGGAATCCCCAGCTTGGAGTAAGATTTACATATTTTTTTTTTTGGTATGGTAATAGTTAAGCGCTTATGTGCCAGACACTGTGGTTACACTAGGGTAGATCCAAGATAATCAAGTCGGACACAGTCCACATCCCACAAGGGGCTTAGAGTCTTAATTCCCATTTTACAGATGAGGTAACCAAGGCTCAGAGCAGTGAAGTACCTGTCTACATGTTTTGTCACCTGTCTACATGCTTAGTTTTGTTGTCTGTCTCCCCCTTCTAGACTGTGAGCCCATTGTTGGGTAGGGACCATCTCTATATGTTGCCAACTCGTACTTCCCAAGCACTTAGTACGGTGCTCTGCACATAGTAAGTGCTCAATAAATACAAATGAATGAATGAATGAAGTGACTTGCCCCTGGTCAAACAGCAGACAAGTGCTGGAGCCGGGATTAGAACCCAGGCCCTCTGACTCCTGGCCTGTGCTCTAGCCACTAGGCCATACTGCTTCTCTAATTTTTAGAAATGGAGCCGACCCTCACAGTGATTGCCAGTTCCTCTCTCCCTGGGAGAGGATAGAACTCCCTCACTCTCCCATCTACCCTCTAGACTGTAAGCTCATTGTGGGGAGGGAAAAAGTCTACCAACTCTCTTATATTGTACTCTCCCAAATGCTTAGTACAGTGCTCTGCACACCGTAAGTGCTCAATAAATAAGATTGATTGCTCGATACCCTACAGCCTTGCCCCCGACCCCACAGTGTCCCTTCTAGATTTGGGATTATTCCGCCCCCATTCTCCAGAGGAGAATTGTGGAGGCCTGGAGGGAGGGAGGTGATTGGATTCCAAGGTCATTATGCTACCAGGAGAGAGCTGGGCTTAAAAATTTGAAGAGCGAAGGTGAGAGTTGAATAAACAAGCTAGAGGAAAGGGTACATTGCACTTATAACCAAAAGCGGTGGAGCAGAGACAGGTCAGGTGACGGAGTAGATGAAGGGTTGGATTGTACTCTCCTAAGTGCTTAGTACAGTGCTCTGCCCATAGTAAACACTCAATAAATACCATTGATTGATCGATTGAGTCTTCTCTCAGAAGCTGAGACCCATCCCACTTCCTGACCATCCTGGCTCCCCGTTATCACCTTTAGGACAGAGGGTGTTTTGGTCAACTGGGAACAGTGGTCACCACTGACTGGGCCAAGCTTCCTTCAGTCGGACCCTTCCCCTGCCCATGGGCCTGGATGCTGGCCTGTCCCACCATTGGGAAGGAGTCTGGCCAGGAGTTGAGGTTGTCAGAGTGTGGGTGGGAGGTCCCTGGGGCCAGGTGCCTTGGCAGAGCCTGATGTCTTAATTGTCTAATTATTTTCTTGATAACGATGCTGCCGATAGAGATGATGTTGCCTGCAGAATGGATGGCGTGGGGTCGGCAGAGTTATATTTTCCCAGATAAAAGCACCGATTGCCCATAAACTCTGATACTGCCTGATGTAAAAGCCACTTTATTGCACATCCAGAAATTACTGCCCGTATAAAAACACATTATTGTGATGTAAAAATAGATTTTTATATAATTTTTTCATGCCGCCACCTTGTAATTCCTCATTTCCTAATACCCTGAGATCGCGCAGAGGTTTATTTTTCTCTTTTAATTGTTTTCTGAGGCGTTCCGATTTATAGTGAGAGATTTTTTTCCAAGATCTTAATGGGGACTGGGTATAAATATTGACTCTTTTGCTGCCGACACATGGAGCTCTGCTGGGATTTAAGTGCCAGTTTGAGAGTCCCGTTCCCTCAGCTGCGTAGTGACGGCCATTGGCCGTATCTAAGTTGAGGGACCAGTTTTTACCAAGGACCCTGGGTTCATCGCAGCAATTTTTTTTTTTAGTAGTATTTGGTAAGCGTTTACTATGTGCCAGTCACTGTTCTAAGCACTGGGGTAGATACAAGGTAATCCAGTTGGGCACAGTCCCTGTCCACATGAGGCTTACAGTCTTAATTCCCATTTTACAGAAGAGGTAACTGAGGCACAGAGAAGTTAAGTGACTTACCCAAGATCAACCAGTCAACAAGTGGTGGAGCCAGGATTAGAACCCAGGTTCCTTTGATTCCCAGGCTCATGCTCTACTGCTAGGCTTGTGACACCCCAGCTGATGTGGCCAAGGGGAGAAGATTCAGAGGCTCCAGTGATGCTAATAATAATGATGAAAATAATGGTATGTGGAAAGTGCTTACTATGTACTAAGCACCGGGGTGATGCAAGATCCTCAGGTCCCACAAGTGGCTCAAGGTCTAAGTGCTCGGAGGGAGGACAGGTATTGAATTCCCATTTTACAGATGAGGGAACAGAGACACAGAGAAGTTATCAATCAATCAGTCAATCGTATTTATTGAGCGCTTACTGTGTGCAGAGCACTGTACTAAGCGCTTGGGAACTACAAGTTGGCAACATATAGAGACAGTCCCTACCCAACAGTGGGCTCACAGTCTAAAAGGGGGAGACAGAGAACAAAACCAAACATACTAACAAAATAAAATAAATAGAATAGATATGTACAAGTAAAATAAATAGAGTAATAAATATGTACAAACATATATACATATATACAGGTGCTGTGAGGAAGGGAAGGAGGTAAAATGGGATGGAGAGGGGGACGAGGGGGAGAGGAAGGAAGGGGCTCAGTCTGGGAAGGCCTCCTGGAGGAGGTGAGCTCTCAGCAGGGCCTTGAAGGGAGGAAGAGAGCTAGCTTGCCGGATGGGCAGAGGGAGGGCATTCCAGGCCCGGGGGATGATGTGGGCCAGGGGTCGATAGCGGGACGAGGCGAGAACGAGGCACGGTGAGCAGATTAGCGGCAGAGGAGCGGAGGGTGTGGGCTGGGCTGGAGAAGGAGAGAAGGGAGGTGAGGTAGGAGGGGGCGAGATCCTTTATCTCCTAGGCTTGTGATCTTTCCATTAGACCATGCTGCTTCCCATGATTTTCCAAAGCACTTAACCCAGTGCCTCACACCCAGTCGGCATTCTCTAAATATTTTTACTACTACGTCTACCACTACTACTGCTACTACTATCATCACTGCTACCACAAGGCAGTAGCTGAGCCAAGTACCCAACTCATGGCTCTCAATCCCCTGCTTCGCTTGGAGAGCCTTGGCAAATCTGGTGTGGTTGTCAGGGCCTCCTGAACCCACCACATTCGCAGCACATAGCCCTAACCTTAACCGGAGACCGGCCGGGGGTGGTCGGCCAGAGGAGCGGGCGCCGGCTGGCCCCAGCCCAGGCCGGAGGCGGGAGGATTTGGAGAAGAGGCCGAGGGATCTGCAGCCGCTGGCCCTGGGAGAGCAGCCTCGTGACAGATCCAGCAGAGGGAGTCCGCCTCCCACACAGCTCCGAGTGGGAGCCCCAGCCGGAGGGGACGGGCAGCAGGGAGGTGCCCGGCCTGCGGGCACCGCACACCGGGCACCTCACGGGGATGGGGAGGGGGACAAGGAGACATCGCCTTCCTTGCCTAAGTGGACGGACAGAGTGGAGGTGCGGAGGAAAGCTGGTGGAAATCAGGTTGGAGCATCCTTCTGAGCGGATGGGGAGGTGAAGCGGGGCCAAGTGGATGGACAGAGAGGAGGTGCGGAGGAAGACTGGTGGAAATCGGTGGAGCATCCTTCTGAGCGGATGGGGAGGTGGAGCGGGTGGCGTTTGGGAAGAGAAGGGGCGCAGAACAGGGCACGGGGCTGGGAACAGCTCCCCTAAGAACTGGATAGCTCAGCCCTTGGCCCGAGGAAGGTCAACCAATCAATCAATCAATCAATTGTATTTATTGAGCGCCTACTGTGTGCAGAGCACTGTACTAAGCGCTTGGGAAGTACAAGTTGGCAACATATAGAGACAGTCCCTACCCAGCAGTGGGTTCACAGTCTAAAAGGGGGAGACAGAGAACAAAACCAAACATACTAATAAAATAAATAGAATAGATATGTACAAGTAAAATAAATAAATAAATAGAGTAATAAATATGTACAAACATATATACATGTATACAGGTGCTGTGGGGAAGGGAAGGAGGTAAGATGGGGGGATGGAGGGGGGACGAGGGGGAGAGGAAGGAAGGGGCTTAGTCTGGGAAGGCCTCCTGGAGGAGGTGAGCTCTCAGTAGGGCCTTGAAGGGAGGAAGAGAAGGTCAGCTTCTGTACGACTTCCTCCACCTCCCCCTCCTCTTCCTCATTCACCTCCCGCCCACCCGGTCCACCGTTGCTTTGGCCAGATCCTGGGGATGTGAGGAACCCTTTCATTCCCCCTCCCTTTCCTGGCTGGGTCGCAGGCCAAGAAAGGCGGGAAAGGGAAGGCGAGGGGAGGAGGGGCTCTGAAACAACTAAATGGCTCCACTCCAGGCTTGGAGACTCCTTGGCCTGGCCTGTCCTGCGTGCCGCCCCCTGAGCGGGTCCCTGCCTGCACAACGTGGGCCGGGGGCCGGGTCTTGACCCATTCCTTTCTAGAAGTGGTTTATCAAGGTGGCCAGAGCACACTGGGCAGCTCGGTAACAGCTCAATTATGCTCCCCGAGAAATGCAAATGTGGGCAATTTTCACCTGTTCGCTTCTGTGGGCTGCAGGCACCTGAGTCTCTTAATTACACTGTTTCGACTTAGTTTGGGGGAAGGTGTTTTGTTTTTGTTTTTGTTTTTTTGGAAAAAATCTAGGAGGCAACAGCGGCGGCAGGGGCTGTGATGTGAATATTAATGCCTGGGTGGGTAGGCGGCAGGCAGGCCGCGCTGGTGGCCCCTTGTCAGAGATGATCCATTCGAGGGCAGGTAGAGAGGAGCGGGTCACCACAGGTCCTGCAGGTCAGTCACTGCCTGACAGAGGCAGCCGGCCCCTTCCTAGGAGAGGTAGGGACCCCATTTGGGAAGGGCTATCCATAGTCCGAACTGGATCAAAGCCGGTGTGATCAGAAATCCTTCAACAAGACTTAGCTCTGACAGTGCTTGGCACACAGTAAGTGCTTAACAAATACCATCATAATTATAAGAGCGCCCCTGGGCTGACTGGAGCCTGCTGGCGCCCAGCTCAGCTGCTGGGAGGACAGAGGTTAGGCGATGGGTGGTTGGGGGGGTGGTTCAAGTGTCCAGGCAAGAAATGGGATTCCAGGTGTCTTTCCTTCTGTGCCAATGGCCTTTGCTCTGCTGCCAGCCCCCATCTCTTCCTCCTCCAGGCCTTCCCAGACTGAGCCCCTTCCTTCCTCTCCCCCTCGTCCCCCACTCCATCCCCCTCATCTTACCTCCTTCCCTTCCCCATAGCACCTGTATATATGTACATATGTTTGTACGTATTTATTACTCTATTTTACTTGTACATATCTATTCTATTTATTTTATTTTGTTAGTATGTTTGGTTTTGTTCTCTGTCTCCCCCTTTTAGACTGTGAGCCCACTGTTGGGTAGGGACTGTCTCTATATGTTGCCAACTTGTACTTCCCAAGCGCTTAGTACAGTGCTCTGCACACAGTAAGCGCTCAATAAATACGATTGACTGATTGATTGATTCCCCTAACCCTAGCCCTCTTGGCCAGCCCCATCTCAGGGGAGCTTCAGGAACCTGAGGCTGCTCCAAGCATCTCAGTATTCCCTCTATTAAACAAGAGGCACCTCTGGGGGCTCTCTGCCTCTACCTCCCCACCAGGGAGCCCTCCTACCAGTCTCGCTCTACCTGCTCCCCTGGAACTTGGTGACAGGACCCTTCCCCTCCCCCTCTCCTCTTCCTCTTCTTTCTCTCCTCTCTCTGCCCACCATACCACAGGAATCAGGCAATCAGTAGTATTTATTGAGCATCTACTGCTAACACAGCAATAATATTTTTGAGCGCTGACTATGCAGGACGCTGTATTAAACGCATGGGAGAATACAACATAACAATACAACAGAGTTGGTAGATGCATTCCCTGCCCACAGTGAGCCTACAGTTTAGAGGGAGCCTACAGTTTAGAGAAGCAGCGTGGCCCTGTGGAAAGAGCCCAGGCTTGGGAATCAGAGGTCATGGGTTTGAATCCCGGCTCTGCCACCTGTCTGCTGTGTGACCTTGGTCAACTCACTTAACTTCTCTAAGCCTCAGTTACCTCATCTGTAAAATGGGGATTAAGATTGTGAGCCCCACGTGGGACAACCTGATCACCTTGTATTCCCCCAGCACTTAGAACATTGCTTTGCACATAGTAAGCGCTTAACAAATGCCATTATTATTATTATTAGAGGGAGAGACTGTTAGAAGAAT
Source organism: Tachyglossus aculeatus (assembly GCF_015852505.1). NCBI lineage: Eukaryota > Metazoa > Chordata > Mammalia > Monotremata > Tachyglossidae > Tachyglossus > Tachyglossus aculeatus. The sequence goes on along the minus strand of NC_052075.1, from coordinate 42,695,393 downwards.
AAAGTCAAGGTTTTTGTTTCCTGACTGTGGGTGAAATCGCTCACACAGCAACCAACCTGATCCCTGGGCTCCCCCCATCCTCCTGGCAGCTGCGAGCTCATTTCCGTGGCTCCCCCTACCACCCCCGACCCCCACTCCACAGTACTTCTCTGGAAACCATAACCCCAGAAGGAGGAAATATGCTTTTGGGTTGCAGGTTATCAAGTCTGTCAAGCAGAAGAGAGAAAGAAGGAGGAAGGAAGGCTGGGGGAGGGCCGGGGGGAGACAGAGAATGAGAATTACCCACAGACATAGAGATACACAGCCATCCACAAAGCAATAGCCACGTGGGGACACTGTCACACCTATGGACATCCACTTTCCCCTTTTCTGTTGTATCTGTCTCTGCTACTTAGTGAGCTTATGATATAGACAACCGGTAGGTATCAATAACCAAGTCTTTTCCCCGTCGGATATTGTAAGTGCCGAGAAGGCCATGAAATCTAGCCGGCCAGCACCCAAGGGTGCTCTCTGTAGAAATGCCTCAGGTCATGTGCTCGTCTTCGAGGCAAGATTCAAATTCATGACCAGGACTTAAATATAGGTTCCCTGTCCCTCCACACACCAAGCAGACTCCTTGGAGTGCAGAGTTGGGAGAGCTAGGGACCTAGCCAAGTTCTTGTCAAGAGCGAACTTGCTCTTCCAGATGGGCTCTTTCTGTCATCTCTCTGGTCCTTGTCAGACCCTTCCTCTCCTCTCTCGTCCATCTCCTCTCCCTTCCAGAATTAAGGGAGGAGGAAACTCATGGCCTGGTGTATAGGGCATGGGCCTGAAGCCAAAGGACCTGGGTTCTAATCCTGAGCAAGTCACTTCCCTTCTCTGTGCTTCAGTTCCCTCATCTGTAAAAATGGGGATTGACTGGACATGGACTGTGTCCAGTCCAACCTGATTAGCTTGTACCCCAGCACTTGGTACAGTGCATGGTGCGTAGTAACAATTACCATAAAAAAAAATTGGAAAGTGGGGCACTTTGAGGAGTGCATTTCCCCAGGAGATGGACTCCAGTCAGCATTCTGGGCAGTGGGAGTGGGTGGGCTCTGTGCAAAGCTCTTGAACTTGGGACTGTTTAGGAGGTGGGAGAAACAGCCTCCTATTCTGTAGGGTGAAGCTTGCTGGCTCCCACCCCCAGAGCTTGTCGATTGCAGATCGAGGCTACAGGCTCCCTGAATTGCATCGATATCATCCACTGTTGCTGCGGTGCCCGAAGGCTAGGGATAATGACTCCATCAAGCTGGGATGATGGATCGCTGCTGCCGGGCGCGGATGCATCTGGGGGGCTCCAGACGGCGGGATGGGAAAACTCTGTACCTCTTGTGGACCCGAGGGGGATCCCGGCTCTGCGGCAGCCACGGGGGCTCTGGGGACGCCAGGTGCCAGGCAAACATTAGGCGTCATGTGTGCAACATTGATTATCCAGACTATGTCCCCCAGAAGGCAGGCCAGATGGTAAAGGGGCGACAGAGAGAACAGGAGAACTGAGTCCTGAGCTGGGGCAAGCTTTGTCTGGATTTAAAGGCACATGAGCCAAAGGTACTTCCCCTGTAACAACACCGGTCAACCCCAGGTCCTGTTGGTTGCCTGGGAGGGAAGGGGCTGGAGCCACGGTCTTCTGAGAAGGAGGCCGATTCACTGGGGTGGATTGTGTCAGGGTAGTTCTGGAGAGGGCCTGGGGGTTGGGGGCGGTGGAAAGGACGGCTAGGGCAGAGCCCATCGGCGACTGGCAGAGTGGCCTGGAGTCGCCCACCCCAGTTCTGGAGGTGAGTTGACTTATCAGCCGGGGGGAATGTTTGTATTGCTTCAGTCAAATCCATTAAAGAGTCCAAGTGGTTCTCCCCGATCCCACTGTCCTGGACTGTGTGCGTCAGTCAGTCAAACTTACTGTGTGCAGAGCACTGAACTAAGCTCTTGAGAGAGTACAGTATAACAGTCACATTCTGTGTGTGTGTGTGTGTGTGTGTGTGTGTGTGTGTGAAGCACCTACTGTGTGCCAAACACTGTACTAAGTGCTGAGGTAGATTCAAGATAATCAGGTTGGGCACAGTAGTAGTTGCCGGTCTAAATAAGCACTGTGTCAGCACATACCCCACATTGTCAATGTGCTTTTACATTCAACTGTAAAAATGGGGATTAAGACTGTGAGCCCTATGTGGGACAACTTGATCACATTGTATCCCCCCAGCACTTAGAACAGTGCTTTGCACATAGTAAGTGCTTAACAAATGCCATCGTTATTATTATTATTATTACTGATCTCACTTTACCTCCTGAGTTGGCCATGGGGGCGGGACCTAACAGGATGGCACTCTGTGGTTCATCCCAGATTGTCTGGATGTCAGGCTGCAAGGCCTGGGAGCCGCTACTGGCAACTCAGGCCCGACGGATGTTGCTCGGGCCTTCCTGAACTGAAATTCTTTCGTGGGACTCAGCTGGTAGGGGTAGGGCGAGGGGAAGGTGAAAAGGGAGGGTGTGTGTGTGTGTGTGTGTGTGTGAGAGAGAGAGAGAGAGAGAGAGAGAGAGAGGTATATTATAGAGTGTGTTAGTGCTCGAAGAAGCTGGTGAAGTCACTCTTCTAGTATTGAGGCTCTGCTCACCACAACTGCACTGGTGAGGGACATGTAAGAGGAATGGAAAATGGTGGGGTGTCAAATGCCTGCTGGTGAGATTCACCTATAGGTGCATGTGAGGCTGAAAAAACTGTCCTGATTGCAGTTGGTACAAACAGAAACTGACCTGAGCTGGTAGACCCATTCCCTGCCCACAAGTCTATACCAAATGCTGCTTTAGGGCCTAGTATTTTAGGGCCCTGTGTGTATTTTCACATATAAACAGGAGTGAAGATGGCTTCAATCTCCTTACAGGCAATGAAGGAATCCAGGAAGAGAGGACAGCAGCCTTTCAATATTCTCAACACACCCACTACCTTTGAAGATGCTGGCCTTCAACTCTGAGAAAATCGGCCCGTCGGCAAAGAAATTGGTACCTGTCCTTATTGAGGAAATCATTGCAGCTGAGATCTACCCGCTTGGAGGTGAGAGCGCTTAATTATTAGCTCTTCCTCGACATTGCCTTTGCTTCATGTTAGGATCCTTTTGAAGCTTCTGGCCATAGGATATTGTCGGAAGTTTTGTCTTACTGCTTTCTTAAAGTGCTTCCTCTTTGCTTTTGGTTTCCCAATTCCGCCTCATCCTTCAGCAGGTATTTGTCCCCCCACAGTTGCAGTAAGCAGAGCATCAATGCTAAGAGATTGTGTGGGATTGTCTCACCATTTGAGGTGGAGAGAATAACCCATTAATGACGCTGATGAATGCATTCAAGGTGTTGGGTGTGGTAGCTGAGGGGGAGCTAGGTCTTGCTGTCTTAGAGAAGGTTGGGCAGATATGACAGCCATCTAGTGGATCTTTAGTATTGTCCAGAGACAGCTGGAAACCATTCTGCCAACACTCTGTTTGACACTCTCCCGAGAAATATGTTGACCTTCTTGATTGAATTTTCGACTTTCTTGGGTACCATTAGGCTGCCTAAGTATCAGACCTCTGTGATGTTGTTTAGCTCTGTGTTGCCAGGAGAGAGTTTTGGTTGTAGCTGCAGCTTCGCCTGGTGCGGGTTGATGCGTGACTTTGGTTTTCTTAAGACTTCTAGTCAATCTGTAATGCTTGGCTGATTTAGCAAAGCAATTTACAGTCATTTGCATATCTTCTTGGGCGCGCGCCTGTAGGGCGCAGTCATCTGCATTTGGGAATTCTTGAATGACTGTGTCTAGGATCTGGGAGGATGTCCAAAGCTGTTGAGGAGCAGAAGTGTATCCTAATCCGGCATCCAAGTCTCTTTGTTACATGGCTGCACAGAAGAAATTGAACAGGATTGGGTCCACTATGCAGCCCCGATTTATGCCATTGGTGATGGGGAAATGGATTGAGCAGGACCCCCACCTCCTCAGGGCATGGATCACAGCAGCCATGTGTGGAGCAGAGTGCCATACGGATCACTGTCAAATGCATGCCAATCTCACACCAACTCTACAGCCACTGCATCAAAAGCTGCCAAAACAGCTAAAACGTTAAGTTCCTGGAGAAATGAGGACATCCCCAAGGAGCTCTGCAGCTATAACAGTGGCTTAGTGGATATCGCTTGGGCCTGAGAGTCAGATGGGCATGGGTTCTAATCCTAGCTCCTCCATACGTCTGTTGTGTGACCTGGGGCAAGTCATTTAATTTATATGGGCCTCAGTTACCTCATCTGTAAAAATGGGGATTAAGAGTGTGAGCCCCATGTGAGACAAGGACTGTGTCCAACCTGGCTACCTTATATCTACCCCAGAACTTAGAACAGTGTTTGGAACATAGTAAGCTTAGCCGAATAAATACCATGGTTATTATAACAGCCCCGAAATGGGAGGCTCCAGCCACAATCTCCAGCACAAACAACAGACTGGCATCTTCCCTTTCACCGTTTGTCATGTAGCCATCAAGACCTTAGGAGCGGCCAGTGAAAGTCATCAAGATTGGTTTGATGCAAATGGGAAGCAGCATGGTTAGTGTTTAGAGCATGAACCTGAGAATTAGAAAGACCTGGGTTCTAATTCTCTCTCCCCGCCACTTGTCTGCTGTGTGACCTTGGGCAAGTCACATCACTTCTCTGCCCCTCAGTTACTTCAGCTGTAAAATAGGGATTAAGATTAGGAGCCCCATGTAGGACATGGACTGTATCCATCCTGATTATATTGTGTCTATCCCAGCTCTTAGAACAGTGCCTGGCACATAGTAAGTGTTTAACAAATACCATAAAAAAGGATTCAGGGATTAAAATTCTACTTGCCTGAAGAGGATTACTGCACCAATAGCACTTTGCCACACTCAGACCAAAGTAAGATGGATGGATCCCCGCCACTGCATAAGTGTTTAACAAATACCATAAAAAAAGATTCAGGGATTAAAATTCTACTTGCCTGAAGAGGATTACCGCACCAATAGCACTTTGCCACACTCAGACCAAAGTAAGATGGATGGATCCCCGCCACTGCCACGAGCAAATTATTAAGGGACATATGTGACCTAGGCTGGGGATGCCACAAAACCGAGAACTATTACCATTGTTAAAGATTTTTTTAAAAATGGTATTTGTTAAGCGCTATGTGCCAGGCACTGTTCTAAGTACTGGGGTAGATACAAGGTAATCAGGTTGGACATAGTCCATGTCCCTCATGGGGCTCAGGGTTGTAATCCCCATTTTACAGTTGAGGAAATTGAGACCCAGAGAAGTTAAGTAACTTGCCCAAGGTCACACAGCACAAGTGGTGGAGCTGGGACCAGAACTCAGGTCCCATACTCTGACCCCCAGGCCCATGCTCTATCCACCAGGCCACACCGCTTTAGGGCCTAGTGTTTCAGGGCCCTGTGTATATTATCGCAAATCTACAGGAATGAAGATGCCTTCAACCTCATTACAGGCAAGGAGGGAGTCCAGGAAGAGAGGACAGCAGCCTTTCAATAATCTCAACACACCCCACGACTTTTGAAGTTGCAGGCCTTCGACTCCGAGAAAATTACCCCATCGGCAAAGAAATCGGTACTGTCCTTACTGAGGAAATCACCGCAGTTGAGATCTACCCGGCCAGAGGTGACAGAGTGCTGAAATGTTAGCTGTTCCTTGATATGTGGAATGCTTGAGGAGATGCCACCACGATCTTGAAGATGCCACCATCGTCACCATCTTCCAGAACAAAAGTGAGATGGTGACAACTGGGGCATCTCGTTACTTCCCCATTGCTGACAAATCCTTGGCAGGGCACTCCCGGATCGGCTGGCGGAGAATTTTGTTGGAATTCCAGAGGAGCTTGGCTCACGCTGTGGCATGGCAGAACAAGATCTTTGCAGCCCACTGTATACAAGAAAAGTGTCAGGGGCAATAGCAAGTCACTTCACTTCTCTGTATCTCAGTTACCTCGTCCGTAAAATGGGGATCAAGACTGTGAGCCCAATGTGGGACAGAGACTGCCTCCAACCAGGTTACCTTGTATCTATCCCGGTGCTTGGCACATAGTAAGCGCTTAACAAATGCCATTATTATTATTATTACAACCTCTCTGGGTTGTTTTCAGAAATTTCCTCAAGGCATTTGACACCATCAGTAGGTCTGGTCTCTGAAAATGACTTAGTATATCTGGATCAATCAATTGATGGTATTTGGTGAGCACTTGCTGTGTGCAGAACACAGTACTAAGCACTTGGAAAAGTATCATGCAACGGAGTTTGTAGTCGCAGTCCCTGCCCACAAGGAGCTTACAGCCTACAGAGAAGCAGATTGGCTTAGTGGAAAGAACACGGGCTTGGGAATCAGAGGTCATGGGTTCTAATCCTGGTTCTGCCACTTAGCTGTGTGACTTTGGGCAAGTCACTTAACTTCTCTGTGCCTGTTACCTCATCTGTAAAATGGGGATTAAGACTGTGAGCCCCACATTGGACAACCTGATTACCTTGTATCTACCCCGGTGCTTAGAACAGTGCTTGGCACATAGTAAGTGCTTAACAAATACCATTATTATTATTATTATTACAGAGCAAGGCAGACAAAATTGATTAGGTATAGGGGAAATAGTAGAGTATGAGAATATGAGAGTAAGAAGCAGCCTGGCCTATTGGATAGGGCCCGGGCCTCCGGGGACAGAAGGCCCTGTATTCTATTCCTGGCTTTGCCACTTGTCTGCTGTGTGATCTTGGGTAAGTCACGTAACTTTTCCGTCACCTCAGTTATGTCATCTGTAAAATGGGGATTAAGAGTGTGATCCCCATGTGGAACATGGACTGTGTCCAACCTGATTATCTTGTATCTACCCCAGTGCGTAATTCAGTGCCTGGCTGATAGTAAGTACTTAACAAATACCAAAAAAAATACATAAGGACTATGGGGTTGGGGTGAGTATAAAAATACTGAAGGGGAACACAGTCAGGTGCATAGTCGAGGCAGAGGGGAGGGAGGATAGGCGAAATCAAGGACTTAGGGAAGGCCTTTTGGAGGAGATGTGATATAAGGTGGGTTTTGAAGGTGGGAAAAGTGGTGGTCTGTTAGATTCGAGGGGGAAGGGAGTTTCAGGCCTAGGGGAGAGAATTTGGGCAAATGGTCGGCTGTGGGGTAGACAAAATCAAAATACAGAGAGTAGGTTGGTGTCAAAGGAGCGGAGTGTGCGGGCTGGATTGTAGTCGGTCAGAACGAGGTTTGATGGGGGGAGAGGGCTGTTTAGCCAAAGGTATGGAGCTTGCTTGATGCAGTGGTGGATATGCAACCATTGAAGATTTTGGGGGAGTGGGGAGATATGGACTGAACGTTTTTTCAGAAAAATGATCCGGGCAGCAGGGTGAAGTATGGACTGGAGAGGGAAGAGACAGCAGGCTGGGCGATCAGCAAGGAAGCTGATACAGTAGTCAAGGTGGGAAATGATGAGTGCTTGGATCAGCGTGGTTGAAGTTTGTGGATGGAGAGGAGAGAGAGGCCCTGAAGAGTTCAGTAAGTTCAGTATGATGACTGAGATGATTTCAGGATGGCCTGGCTGTCGATGTCAAACCTGGGGTGATTCCGGCGGGGTTGGCAAGGGCCACAGATGGAAGACTCCTAGATCTTAGGCTTATCTAGAGAAGCAGCGTGGTCTAGTGGATAGAGCACAGGCCTGGGAGTCCGAAGGACCTGGGCTGTAATCCCGGCTCCTCCCCTTGTCTGCTGTGTGACCTTAGGCAAGTTGCTTCCCTTCTCTGTGCCTCAGTTCCCTCATCTGTAAAATGGAGATTAAGTCTATGAGCCCCACATGGGACAGAGACTGCCTCCAACCCGATTAGTTTGTATCTACCCACGCTTAGGACAGTGCTTGACACACAGTAAGTGCTTAACAAATACCATCATCATCATCATCATTAGAGTACTAAGTTGCATTTGGTGTTTGACCACTTCCTAGGCCCCGGGAATTGCTTTCAATCCTCCTACTGAGATGTTGGGGGAAGACTAGTGGGGAGGAGAGACTAGTATTTGAGTATTTAAGTATTTGACTCATGTCTGTGAGCTGCTTGGCCTATAAAGACCAATTTTTGAAAAGAACAGTAAGATAGAGGCTCTGAGCGGGGAAGCGGGAACACATAGGCAGCCAGATCCTGACTGATTTAATAACCTGCCTACACCGTACGAACAATCGGGCATTATTAGAAGCACCGAAATTAAAACTCTGAGTGTTAAGTACAAACGAAGTGTGGCTCTGAGCACAATAAAACCCCTTTTACGTCGTGCCGGTGACTGGCTATAGCGTCACTGCCAAGGGTGGGGGAGGGTAAATGGGCAAATCAAAGCATCACCAGGCTCCTCCTTGTCCCTAGTTGGGGGAAGGCTGTGTGGGGATGCAGGGGTTTGCCATGTGCCCCTTCTGCTCCACACTAGCCCCTTCTGAGGGCTTTTCTAGTGTGCTGCACAGCTGGGCAAAGTGCTCAAAGGAAGCTGTGGAAGGAGGGGAACGGCCCAGCGGGGAGGGGTGGTTGTCAGGCAAGGAGGAATCAGGGTTGGGGGGTAAAGGAGATGAAGGAAGGATGGTGGGCAGTAGGGGGAAGATAGGGAGGGGATGTGCGATGGGCCTCTGTATACTAGTGTGGGTCCCTGAACTGCATCCAGCCCAGTCCTTGCTGCCATTCTGCTGCAGCGGGCTCCCCGTGTGTAGCCCGGGAACTACAGACACTGTGGAATCGACTGGGCCAGCTGCAGCTCTTTTCCCAGCAATCACTGAAAAAAGGGGGGCAGAACTGCCAGGTCTTGGGGAACCACCCTGTCAGCAGCAGTCAGCCTCCCAATGTCCCCAGGAAGCCAAAGGGATGGAAGTTGAATTGAGGGTGTCAGGCTTTTCCCATATTCTTTGGGGTGAGAATTCAGAGCATGAGCATTAGAACAAGAGTTAGGAGACCAAAAAGGAAGGGAGCACATTGTGGGAAGAGGTGAACTTTCCCACAGGGTATCCAGTTTTGCTGTTTTCATGTTTGCTGGTTTTTATTTGGTTGGGGTAGTGTTGAGCTTTCTGGGGAACATTACTGGGGAGAGGGTTTGGCTGAGGAATGGTCATGGCTTTCCCTAAGAGCTAAGTACTGAGGCCTGGCCCTGCTGCCTCCCTCCCGGGACCTAGCAGGCCCTCTGAGCAGGAGGGAGGGAGTCCCCTAGGGCTACACTCCAGCCAGTAAAGCTTGTCGTGGCCTTTGGAACCAGATTATTTTTAGACCTTCCTCATTACTTGGGCATTTTAAATGATGGCATTTATTAAGCGCTTACTATGTGCAAAGCACTGTTCTAAGCACTGGAGAGGTTACACGGTGATCAGGTTGTCCCACGTGGGGCTCACAGTCTTAATCCCCATTTTACAGTTGAGGTAACTGAGGTACAGAGAAGTTAAGTGACTTGCCCAAAGTCACACAGCTGACAATTGGTGGAGCCGGGGTTTGAACCCATGACCTCTGACTCCAAAGCCCGTGCTCTTTTCCAGTGAGCCACGCTGCTTCTCATAAAGCCACCTATGTGGTGATGTCCTGAGACAGGGGGCCTTGGCTTTGGAGGCTCCTCCTCCTCTCCCCTGTGAGCCCCACGCCCAAGCCACTTCTGGTTCAGCAGGGTGGATTTAATGGAGACCAGGGTGAAGCAGTGGTGTGGTCCCAAATTCCCAGCCAACGTATGTGAAGTCATGTCGAGAAGTATTGCCCAAACAGCATTCACCACCTGCCAGTGCTGACTGTGAGGAGAGAGGCAGGGGCTCAAGAAAAAAGCAGTTCTCCACAGAGCAGTGATCAGCAGTCAGATCACCTCAAAGGGGGACAGGGCCCAGGCCCATTACCACCCCAGGCTGCTGGCCAGGGTTTGCAAATATTATTTCACCCCTCCTTGCCTCGCCATCGGATCGTGTTCATTATTAAACAGAGCCACGCAGGGTAATGCCCTGTAATTAAGTTCAAATTAAATTAGCATCCCCCTGTAATTAGCCCATCGATAATAGCTGGTGGCCTCCTTCTCCCCACCCACCAAGTTGCTTCTGAGCAATGTCCAGAATTGTCCCCTCCCTCATCCCCCCTTCTGACCCGATCAAACCAATAAACAGTCTGTCAATCCAGGCTGGGGGCTGGCAGCACCCCCAGTCCTGATGCTAAAAGGAAAGGACAGGAAGGGTGAGGTGGTGAGGTAGTGAGGGGGTTTCCTCTAGACTGTAAGCTTGTTGTGGGAAGGGAATGTGCCGGTTTATTGTTGTACTGTGCTCTCTCAAGCGCTTAGTACAGTGCTCTGCACAGAGCGCTCAATAAATACAATTGAATGAATGAATGAGTGGTGTGAAATCCAGGGGTCTGACCTCCTCTGATTTGAGCCTCGGCAGTGTGGGCCTGTCTGTACCCTGGCAGGAAACCCAGCCAGACCCAATCCATCTATGGTATTTGAGTGCTTACGATGTGCAGACCACTGTACTAAAACGCTTGGGGAGAGTATAATATATCAGCTGATAGAGCCATTCCCTGCCCACAAGTATAGGCAAATGGGGGCAGGACCTTATTGCCCAGTGTGGAGAGTATGCACTAGGTGGGCCCAATACATATTTGTAATTCTAGTTATTTGTATTCATATCCATCTCCCCCTCTAGAATGTAAGCTCGCTGTGCGTGGGAATCGTGTCTGTTGTAGTGTACTCTTCTAAGTGCGTAGTACAGTGCTCTGCAAACGGTGAGTGCTCAGTAAATACTATTGATGGATTGAGTCTGGCTGGATTTCCTACCAGGGTACAGACCAGGCCCCCACTGCTGACCGCCTAGGAGTCCAGGAAAAGGGGTACGAGAAGTCAGGTCTGGACAAGTGCTGACCCATCATAGTGATCTACCCAGGCTAGATTTTGCCAGTGAAGACTAGGCCCCAAGACGGCTTGGCCTGAAGCACCCACAAGGAAACTAGATCACAACCCTGACCCGTTGTCCCCACAATAATAATAATAATAATAATAATAATAATAATAATAATAATAATAATAATAATAATAATGGCATTTGTCCCAACCTAATGCCTGCCCAGTGAACCAGCTTCAATTATGACAAAAAATAAATCGTCGTCCAGCTTGTGTTGGCCTGAAAATCGGGTCATCGGTCCTAAGGAGAGTTCTCCTCACATTTTTCTCTATGTCTTTCCAAGTCTAGGAATTAGCCTGTCACAGATAACGTAGTCTCGCCGGCTGCCGGAGTTGCTGATTGCCGGCTCTTAGTCACATCAGGGGTTTGTCGCCTTATTGGGATTTGGAGTGACAGGAGTGGGGGTGGAATTTTTCTTGTGAAATAACGGAGTGGGTGGGGCCCCTGCTGGGTCTTGAGGCCATTTCCTCTAGCCACTACCTGTATGAATAATTATAATTGTGGTATTTGATAAGCGCTTACTATGTGCCAGGCACTGTACTAACTGCTGGGGTGGATGCAAGCAGATCAGGTTGGACACAGTCCCTGTCCCAAGTGGGACTCACAGTCTCAATCCCCGTTTTACAGATGAGGCAACTGAGGCACAGAGAAGTGAAGTGACACAGCAGCCAAGTGGTGAAGCTGGGATTAGAACCCATGACCTTCCGACTCCCGGGCCTCTGCTCTATCCACTGGGCCATGCTGCTTCTCTGGATGTGAATGTGTCCTTCACCTGCTTCCTGGGGAACATTGCTGGAGCCAAAGACACAAAACGACCATGCTGTGAACCTGGCAGCGGTAGCCAAAAAGAGGCTGGACCCTTACTAAAGGAAGCAGTGGCCCAGAGTGGAGTCTGTCGCTTTCTGGGAGACACAGTAATGAGCAAGGTAGGGCAGAAGGCAAGTCACTTCACTTCTCTGTTGCCTCAGTTACCTCATCCGTAAAATGGGGATTAAGACCATGAGCTCCATAAGGGGCAGGGACTGTGTCCAACTTGATTACCTTGTATCTACCCCAGCCCTTAGAACGGTGTCTGGCACATAGTAAGGGCTTAACAAATACCGTAGTAATGATTATGCACATGTACCTTTTCCCCTTCATGTCTTGACAGGCTTCCGAGGGAAGATGGCAGCAGGACATTAGGCTCGGTGAAGCCTGCCCCGAGGCATTCCCTGAAGTGGAGGGCCCGGGAGCAGCTCCCGTTGGAGGTAAGTCGGGAAAAGGCATGTTTGGTGAGTGGACCCCTAAGAAGACCCCCCCCTTTCCCTTCTTGTTTGTGTGTGGGTATTCTCCGGGATTAGGCGGTCCCATTTCAGAGACTCAGAGATCTTATATACCTGCTGGCCACTCAATGCTGGCTTCATTGTGAATCTTGTAACAGCCGTGAGTGAGGGGGAAGAGGTTGGTTCAGAATGTCTACAGTCCAATCAATTGGACTGTAAAGTAATTCACAGTGGGATATTGGTTTGAAATTGTGTTAGAAGAGGATTGTGATAAAAATAGGACCACTAGAGCGTTTTGTGTAAAATCTACTGAAGGTCAGACTGCTCGGTTCTCTTCCTAAAGTCAGAAAGGGAACCCAGGGAGCCCCTGTCTGAGCTGTAGGGGGGGATGCAAAAGTTGCTTAATTTCCTACTCCGGGGAAGGAGAGAAGGTGTTCCCCTCTGATTCTGCTAATTGGCTAGGCGAGGAACGGCTTGATGAGGTGTGTGGATCTCAGTGGCTCTGGGCCAATTTCAAGGGTCATCGTGTCCTGCCCAGCAAAAACTACTCTGACTCCATGAGTGCCTGGATTTCAGGTCGCATTATAGTTTAGTGTCTAAGATAGAGGATCTACTTCTTTTGTCTCCTTCTGCTTTTCTAACAGTCATTATAATAGCAATGATAATAGTGGTATTTGTTAAGTGCACACTGTGTGCCAAGCACTATAATAATCATCATAATAATAGGGGTATTTGTTAAGTACATACTATGTGCCAAGCACTGTAATAATAATAATAATAATAATAATAGTGGTATTTGTTAAGTGCATACTACGTGTCAGGCACTGTAATAATAGTAATCGTGGTATTTAAGTACATACTGTGTGCCAAGCACTGAAATAACAGTAATAATAATTGTGGTGTTTAAGTCCATCCTATATTCCAAGCACTGTAATAATAATCATAATAATTGTGGAATTTAAGTACTTACTATGTGCCAAGCACTGTAATAATGATAGTTATAATAATAATTGTGGTACTTAAGCACTTTGTGCTAAGAACTGTACTAAGCACTGGGGTAGATACAAGAAATCAGGGCCCACATGGGGTTCACAGTCTAGGTGGGAGCAGGTATCAAATCCCCAATTTTGTATAAGTGGGAACTGAAGTGACTTACCCAAGGTCACAAAGCAAATGAGTAGCAGAGCCACAGAAGCAGTATGGCTTACTGGATAGAGCACTGGCCTGGGAATCAGAAGGACCTGGATTCTAAGCTCCTTTGTTTGTCTGTTATGTGAACTTGGGCAAGTCATTTAACTTCTCTGGGCCTGTAAAGTGGGGATTAGGAGTGTGAGCCCCCCGTGGGACAGGGACTGTGTCCAACCTGATTAATTTATATCTACCTTACTGCTTTGTTACCTCATCTGTAAAATGGGGATTAAGACTGTGAGCCCGCCGTGGGACAGCCTGATCGCCTTGTAACCTTCCCAGTGCTTAGAACAGTGTTTTGCACGTGGTAAGTGCTTAATAAATACCATTATAAAAAAAACAACAGTGCTCTGCCCATAGTAAGTGCTCAACAAGTACCATACTTACTGGATCTCAGCTTGAGGCACACTTGAATTCATTCAGATCCAGCCTGTGAATTCAGGGCTTTTGAGGGAGTGGGGGAAGGATAAATTCAACCACATAGCTGGCTTGATCTCTGCCACAGTGGTCAGCGCAGGGTGGATGGTTCTCAGCCCTGGACAACCTTCCTTCCTCCCCCAGACAGCTGGATGTTGTGCAGACCCGCCCCTACCCAAGCAGACGGGCCTCACACCCCAGCTCTTGTAGTCTAAGCCTGGGAAGGCAGGCTGAGCAGGGGAGATTGGCTGGAAGGAGAGAAAAGGGGGAAAGCCTTTTGAACCACTCCCTTCCCAAGCCCTTCCTTCCACAGGGCCACTTGCATCTTGCTAGAAGACTGGTCAAGGGGAGGAAACCAGTTGTTGGTTGGCCACATTGCCAGGTGGAGGAGTGTTGGTCTAAATGTTCTCTAAATGTAGCAGTTGGAGCTAGGGGGTATGCTGTCTATTAACTTCTCTCTAGGAAACGGATCTGATGCAGAGAACCAGTGCCCCAAGGGATGCGGTGCCAGTGGCGGCGGGCGAGTGTTTGCTTCGGAGATAGCTGGAGCCTCGGAGGGAACAATGGGAACAAGGAGCAATACTAGGTAATAACCCAACTCTGGAACCCTCCTTCCTGGGGCCGGGGTCTTCTCTCCCTTGCACGAACGACAGACGGGGACTGCAGGTAGCACGGTACTACTTTATTGGGCCTTGCAAGCTTTAACACGGGCCAGGGGGAACAGATCAGAAAAAGAACATAATCACAACCGTCAACGAGCGGGGGCAGCGAGTGTCGGGAAACCAGAAAGCAGCTGGGCTGGGTCCCCGGCTCCCTGCCTGCCCCACACCGTGACAAAGTCTTTTTGCTTCCTCTGGTTCAGGGGGGTAAGATGATTTGGAGACAATTAAAAAAAAGGGGTCAGGAGGGATGGGGGAGAGCGGTGCCTGGCCTTCCCCTCCCACCCCCAGGTGGCAGAGCACCCACCCCCAGGGCACTCTGCCAGGATCCCGGGGTTCTGCCTTACGAGACGATTCCATAAACTGAAGCAAAGCTGGACCCGATCCGGCCCACCCCCGGCAACTCTCCAGTTGCCCCCGTCGCCCCGCCCCCCGCCCGGGGAGAGAGAGAGAAGTTAGTGTGAGCGGAGCCGACGGGGCGAGGCGGATCTTGCCTCCCTCCTAGCGGCTGTAGCCAAACTCGTCCGCGTCGTCGGCACGGAAGTCCCCGTAGCGCCACAGGTTCAGCTGAAACGAGAATGGGGAGGTCCAGGCCCCGGGACCCTCCTCTGCTCCCCCGCCGGGGTCCACCCTCCCCATCCCAGCACACCCCTCCCCCACCTCCGAGCCCACCCGGCGGCTACTCACCCTGGCGCTCTTGGCTGACTCCTGTGCGTTCAGGTATTCTGTGATCTGGGGGGAAGGGGAGGCAGAGAGGGGAACCACATCAAGCAGGGTTGGGTGACCCCACGTCGTGGGGATGGGGGTTGAGCTCCCTGGCCTAGCTTGCGGGGGAGCGGAAGATTCCAAGGATGCCGGGACTGTCGGCAGGGGCAAGGGTTTGGTCAACCAAGCTGGGCTCCCGCTGAACCAAGATGTCAAGGCCAGACTCTGCCTTGGGCAGAGAAATCTGTCAGACTGGGGCACAGTCAGTGAAGAAAGAGTGGAACCTTCAGCCCATAGGAAATACCGACTGCCGCAACCCACCCTGCCGACCCACGGGAGCTGAGTGGACGGAGGTGGCAGCAGTTGGGGAAAGCAGGTTTGCAGGAAATCTGTTCTCTCTGGGCTAAGCTGGAGTCCCTGCGTTGCTCCAAGAAGGTATGAGGGCAGAGGGGGCTGGTTGGTGGTTCTGGGGAGGAGTAGCTCCTCCAGGTAGTGTAGGGGTAGGGGATTGACTAGAGGAGACTCTTCCCCATTCAGCTGGCTGCGACCCTCAACGCGGCTATGGTGAGATGGCACCGTGTTGCACTGCATGGTGTGGGACGCACGGGTCTGGGGGCTCCCTTCCTCGTCAAAACCTTCCAGCGCCTGGCTGAAGTAAGGCAAAGGGAATCGCTGCCTCCTACTTTGCAACTCGATTTTCAGCCAAACCCGCAGCCGATTAATTTGGGAAGTAATTAGCTTTTGTTTCTCATTGTTTAGGTTATCTCTCTCTGCCAGGAGCCACGGAATGGAACCCCCCCCCCCCCACCAACGGCTGACTTAATTCCTTCCTTCTCTTGTGTGGTGACTGTGGGCCTCAGTTTTTCCACCTCTGAAAGGGGCAGGTGGAGCAGGGTGTGGGATGTCAGGGCCCGAAGCGGAAACGTACCACTTTCTGGAACTGTTTCTCCTTGCGCACCTCTACCATGACCAGCCCTTCTTTGACCAGCCCGAGCCCCACGTCCCCCTTGGAGTCAGCAAACTGCAGGGTGACGTGGGGACAGCTGGGGGCCAGGTGTTCCACGTTGAGCAGGCACTGGGTATTCTGGATGTCCCGGACCACGCTGTCCACCGCATCGGTGCGGGCATCCTCCTGTCGGGGGTTTGGGGTGCAGGGGGGAGGACCCGCAACCGGTCAGATGGGTCCAAACTCCCCCACCAAGAGCACCCACCCTCGACACGCCACTCTCCTGCCCAGTGCCAACCTCCACCCCCCATCCCCGCCAAGGCAGAGAGCCCCAGAGGCGGGCTGGGCCATGCAAGCTGCTGTGGGCTTTGGACTTACATCTTGAGGCACCTGGATAAAGGCAAAGGCGTACTCTGTGGCTTGGGCGGGCAGTACCCGGGTGCTGAAGGCTGGGGGCAATGTGCCCAGGCGGCTGGACGGCAGAATCTCTCTCTGGGGAGGAGGAGCCAGGAGACGGTTGTGAGCCCAGCCCCTCGGCCTTCTCCTCACGCCCCACCCCATCTTCTGCCTCCCACTCCTCCCTAGTAGCGGTGACTCAGTGCTAGCTAGCGGGATGCCCAGCAGCTCATCCTAGAGGTAATTGGGCACTAATCACCGTTTCCTCTGCCTTTCAATTCCCTTCCCTTCAGGAAGGCAGGCTCCCCTGCTCTCCTCCCGCAGCTGGCTGGCTGACTGAAGGAAAGAAAGCGGGGTGGGTGCAGGTAGCGAAAACACCTGGGCCCCCTGGCCCTGCCTCTGGTTTCCTGGAGAGATGGAGAGAGGGAAGAGTGCTGTCAAAAGGCACGAGGCTAAGAAAGCAGCGTGGCCTAGCGGAAAGAGGACGGGCCGGGAGTCAGAGGACCTAGCTTCTAATCTGGCTCCCCAACTTGACCTTGAGCAAGTCAGTTCCCTTCTCTGGGCCTCAGTTACCTCAACTGTGAAACGGGAGTAAGACTGTGAGCCCCATAGGAGACAGGGACTGTGTTCAACCTGATTAGCCTCTAATGATCCCAGTGTTTAATACAGTGCCTGGCACAGAATAAGCACTTAACAAATACTATTTAAATAAAAAAGGCACATTCATAAACCTTGGAATTCATGTTAACATGTGACCTTCCACCAAGCATCTGCTACTCACGGCACTGGGCAGGATGGACTGTAGTTCTAAGTAATGGGTTGGGTCAGGGTTGCAGGTTCTGAAAACCTGTTCTGATCCCACAGCACAACGTGGCTCTGTCTGGTTCAGCAGCCCCAAAGCCCAAAAGAAGCAGGGCTGCACCAAACTCTGGAAGCCCCTGCTTCCTACCCTGGGCGTCTCTAGGCGTGAGTTCTCAGGGCTGCTGAGTGAAGGGATGCAGAAGGCAGGGCTTCCTTCTCCCCCAGAAGAAGCTGGGCTCCACCTGGGGGTATCTGTGGGCCTAGAAACCCAGGTGTCCGAGCCCTCCTACATTTCCACTGCTTAGCTCCCTTCCCGCGCATCCCCAGCACTCACGTTGCCATAGTCGATGTAGAAGACATGCACTCTGCCCGAAGACTCCACTTTCTCTACCCGGGCTCGGTACCTGAAAAGACAGCATGGGGGCAGAGAGGGTCAGGCGGGGTCCTGAGGAGTCAGGACCAGGGGAGAGGTTCCCTCCCCCCTCACCAGGCTGCTCTCGGGCCCCCGGAACCTTCTCAGTGAAGAGGGCTCGGCCTTGGCCTTTGGGAGAGCCCGGCCGCCCTGCTCTCGGAATCACAACGACCTGACACGCACAGGGAGCAGATTAATGTGTCCTGGGGGCATAAAGCAGCAAGACTAATGACTAGATTGATGTCTGCTGTTTAAGCCCAGCGCACAGAACAGCGGCCGTAATTAGCCAGCAGATCTGTTTAGGAGGCTGCAGTGGGAAACACATCCAAGTCCCTGGGGGCCCGATGGAAGGCGGGCGGGCAGGGAGGCTCGCGGGGGCTCTGAGCCTGCCCGGGGCATCCTCAGACCTGCCGCTGCCGATCCATCGGGGCAACGGCCTGACCTTCTTGTTTCCGGGTCGACCCGGAGGCTGTGTAGATCTGGGATAGCAGCCTAGCCCACTCCTGCCCACAGCCCAGCTAATCAATCAAACAATCAACCACTGAGTGCTTACTCTGTGTACAGCACTGGACTAAGAGCCAATACAATAGACTCAATAGACACGATTCCTGCCCTCAAAAGGAGCTACAATTTCATAGCAAAAGAAACAAACGAGAACCTGGTGAAAAGGAGACTGCTCAAGGAAGAACAGAATCACGCCACGGTGCCCATGGCTCCGGAGAGCCGGAAGCCAGGCAGAGGCTCCGTGGGCTTGGGCTGGTCTCTGGGCACTCCCCTCTCTCTTCCTCGTTCACCCCCAAGTCAAAGCAGCAGAGAGAAGCAGCGTGGCTCAGTGGAAAGAGCCCGGGCTTCGGAGTCAGAGTTCAGGGGTTCAAATCCCAGCTCCGCCAACTGTCAGCTGTGTGACTTTGGGCAAGTCACTTAACTACTCTGTGCCTCAGTTACCTCACCTGTAAAATGGGGATTAAGACTGTGAGCCCCCCCATGGGATAACAGTGCTTTGCACATAGTAAGCGCTTAATAAATGCCATTATTGTTATTTTTTATTATTAAAGGGGCTTACCATTCTCCATCCACAAACTTGGCAATACAGAAGTCTCCCCGGCGGGGGGCATAGGATCCCTCTACAGGCGGGTGGCTGGTAATGTCGTTGCGCATGCTCTCCATCAGCTTCTCCAGCTGTGTGCCTGTTGTGACATAGACACCCACTTACACCTGGCAGCCACCTCCTTGGTCATGGGGGGGCCTTCAGGCTAGGTCCGGGAGCCAGCGGGAGGGACACTGGGGGCTTCCTTCACTGCCCATCCATGGCACAGTAACCCAAACTACCCCCGCCAGGCTCATTATCCCCTTTCTGCCTGGGAGGAAGTGAGCTCAGTGTCACCAGGACTAGCTGCCCACTGCCCCACTGCCCAGGGCTCCATCTGCCATACCCAGCCTAAGCCGGAGGCGCGGGGAAGGGAATGGGGGTAAAACTGGTTTCGCTAATCTGATGGGAGGCCGGTGGGACTGGGTAGGAGGTGGGAGGCAAAAGCATTCCCGGGAAAGGACAGAGGTAAGAGTTGGCGGTGAGAAGTTGGAGAGGAGAGTCCACGGCACAGTGGAGAGAGCATGGGCTTGGGAGTCAGAAGGACCTCGGTTCTAATCCCAGGGTCATGGGTTCAAGTCCCTGCTCCACCAATTGCCAGCTGTGTGGCTTTGGGCAAGTCACTTAACTTCTCTGGGCCTCAGTTCCCTCATCTGTACCCCCCATGGGACAACCTGATCACCTTGTGACCTCCCCAGCCCTTAGAACAGTGCTTTGCACATAGTAAGCGCTTAATAAATGCCATTATAATTACTATTATTATTATTATTATTATGACACAGGTCCTGCTCCCCACATTGTCTTCAGCTGGGCCTGCCAGGAGGTAATGGTAATATTCATTCATTGTTGTAGTTATTGAGCGCTTAATGTGTGCAGAGCACTGTACTAAGCGCTTGGGAAGTACAAGATGGCAACATATAGAGACGGTCCCTACCCAACAACGGGCTCACAATCTAGAAACTCCAGCTGCTCAATACTATCATCAATAAATGGTATTTACTGAGCACTCACTATGTGCAGAGCACTGCATTACATTCTTGGGAGAGTACAATATACCAGAATTAGCAGACACATTCCCAGCCCATAACAAGCTTACAGTCTAGAGGGGGAAAGAGACATTAATATGAATAAGTAATTTATAATATATAATTTAAAGACACAGGTACACAAGTGCTTACATTCTTGGGAGAGTACAATATACCAGAATTCCTGAAACAGACTGAAAGATCCTTACGGGCAGGGAAAGCGTCTGCTAATTCTGTTGTACTGTACTCCCCCAAGCATTTAGTACAGTGCTCTGCACATAGTAAGCGCTCAAGAAATATGATTAAGACCTCAAGACTAGCCTCTTGGCCCCCCCCCCCCCAAATGAAATATGGTACCACGGTCAGTATCAATCAAAATAGTGTCCCTTCCCATAACAAGCTTACAGTCTAGAGGGGGAAAGAGACATCAATATGAATAAGTAATTTATAATACTTAAAGACAAGTACATAACCCTAGGGCACAGGGGACACCTTCATTCATTCATTCAATCACATTAATTGAGCACTTATTGTGTGCAGAGCACTGAACTAAGTGCTTGGAAAGTACAATTAGACCTGCCCCTGCACCTTGCGACTCAGCCTCATTGGGAAGCATCTCATGCTCTCCCTTCACCCAACTCCCCTCTCTAACTGATTTACTCCTTTTCCACCTGGTCTGACAGCTTCAGCCTCTTGATTTTTTTTCCTCCTCCTCTTTTTCTCTCTTTCCTCCCTCCCTCTCGGGACAACCTGCCCAGATCCCAGCTCTCCTGGGGAGACCTTTACTGCCCATCTCCTTGTCACTCTGAGAGGGCAACTTTCCTCTTCCTGGTGAGAGGCGGAAGGAAGGAGGGTGAAAGTGGGGTGGAGAGAAGAGTGCATTTGTGTTGCACACGCACATGCTCTCTCCCCTCTTCAGAGTCAACTCTCTAGTTGCTCTAGTTCCTGCTTCTACCAGGCCTGGGCTTCGGGGCTGCTTCTCTCCTCCTTTCTGGCAGTTTGGATTTGAGGCTTTGACAGCCTGTGATGTCCCTCCCCAGCTCCTCCCTGAGTCCCACAGACCCTCTGTGGGGCTTGAGCTCCCGGGTCAGCCCATAGTCCATCAGCTTTTTCCCTCAATAGTTTTCCCTTTCTTAGTCCCATCTCCTTTCTCCAGCCATGTAGAAACACGAGAAAGCTCTCAAACTCTGCCTGCCAAGCCCCAGGCTTCAGGGGGAGGATCCACCCTGGGCATAGCGGGCATAGCGGGGGAGAGAGATATGGCTCCCTTAGGGCTCTGTGTCAAGAGCTGCCCAGCTCGCCTCTCCTCCCTGCCTCCCCCCACCACCCCCCCAGTCCCCAGTTGGGACAGCTTCCAGCCCAGGGCTTTGTGGGGCAGGTTTTCCTTCAAAATGACATTTTTCACAAAAAACAGCTGCTTGGGAAATAGCATTAGAGGGGAAGAGGCCGAGACAAGGGAGACAAGGCCCGTTAGCAAGCTGGGGCCTGGGGGCCGCGCAAGTTGAGGGGGAGGGAGGGGAAGAGAAGGATGGAGGGAGAGAAGCTTGGCAGGCAGGCAAGGCGGGGAGGGGAGAGAAAGGAGGGGAAGGGGAAGCGTCATTGGAGGCCCTCGACAGACCTACACTTTGCCCATCAGCCCGGAGGCCAGTAGGAAATGTTATCTGGGGGAAACAGGTCAGGGGCTTGCGCATGTAGGAGTGGAGAGGGGATGTGGGTGGTCCCAGTTTTTTACCCTGCTGCCAGACCCTTGTCTTCCCCTGCAGCCACCTCCCTCCCTTGGACCTCTCTGTTCCCTTCTTTGGGCCCGGGCCTGGTGATGGCAGGTGATGGGGATGGGGAGAGAGGAAAGAAGAGGGCTGGCTGCCTTGGCAGGAGCCCTGCTGCTGCCCCCTTCCCTTGGGATCACCCGTGTTTATGTGGGGGGTGCACGGGCAGAGCTGCAGGGAGGCAAGGCTGCCAGTGGGAATGACTTCCTCAGGGCTACCTGTTTCCATGGCAACCAGCCTGCTTCATTCAGGGGAAAGTTAACCTCCAGAAACAGAAATGCCCAGTGCTGGCAGCTGAGGAACCACCTATCTCCTGGCCCGGTGGCCCCTACCACGCTGGCCCTCGTATGGAGTCTAGGGAGGCCTCTCTATCTTTCCCAACCCTGAGCGGACTCTGCCCTAAGCAGCCTCCTGTGGGGCTTTCAGCAGCAGTCTCCCCCAAGGTTGGGGGTGGGGAGGCAGGGGGCATCTGTCATTCCCGCTTTCTAAGAGAGGCCAGAGAGGATGGTGGATTAGAGTAGGGGACCGGGCCCACTCACCGGTCTCCACGTCCTGGACGTAGAAGTGCAGGTCGTCGGTGATCTCTGTGACAAACACCGGCTTGTAACTTGCCGAGCGCTCCTTCTCCTCCAGCACGGGGACGACCTCTTCCACGGGTTTCTCCTCGTAGTGGGACCAAACCTGAGGGCACGGACAGAGAGAGCGGAGGCTGTGAGGTGGGTGAGCGCGATGGGAGCAGGGGAGCATGCTCAGGCCACAGGCAGGACTGGCAGCCTGCGGGGGTGTGTGTGTGGCAGTGCTCAAGGAAGGTGAGGTGGGTAGGAGGGCTGGGAGCATGGCAGGGTGGCAGCCAAGAGACGGGAGGCACTCAGTGCAGGGGATGATGGACATGGACCGGGCATTCTCTGAGTAAGCTACCAGACAAGCAGCCCTAGGCCGACCCTGGGCAAACCTCTCTTTGCCCTGGCCAGGAGCCATAGGGGCCAATGAGAGGAAATGGACCCTTTTCCCAACAACACCTCCTAGGACAGCAATCGGGGAAGGCGCTGGGGGAGAGGAGAGACCGATAAGTCTCCGTTCAGTTTACACCACCCACTGGGGTCCCCTCAAAAGCCCTGTCCCTCCACCTCTGAAGAGGAGAGGCTCAACTGGGGTTTGCTGGTTGTCCTGCTCCTCACCCTCCCCGCCTCTCCCTCCTCTTCTCCCTACACCACACACACTGGGCTGTCAGGGCGCCGGCAGCTCAGAAGCTGATTCAATGTGACAGCGTGTCAAGTCCAATCCAACGGCCGGGAGATTGCCTGAGTGGTAAGGCCTGTCAGCAGAGCTGGGCAGAGAGGTGGTCTCTGGCCCAGCAGCAGAGAAGCAGGAGAGACCGGGGCCCAGATACTCAGGATGGCCATCCCATGCCCCGCTCCACCGCCTGCCCGGGGAGCCCACTGAGGGATGCTGGTGTGGACCAGGCCTCCAGGCTCCCAGGGGCAGCCGGATGCCCTTCCTCCTCACAGCCCTCCTCTGCTTTCACCGATGGGGCTGGGTGCCAGGGGACAGCTCCCGGAGGAGGTCAGTGGGGAGGGACATGTGCCGGGCACACTGGCCCTATCCCCCACCCCGACCAGCCTTGGATTTTCTGGGTCAGGTCTCTGGTACCCCATCTCTTCCCACTGCCATTCCCAAGATCTCTGGGGTGACTGCTAATTTGGTATCGCCTCAGAAAAACTCCGGCTGTCCATTGTGTCAGCCGGATCGTTAGTGCAAGATTAAGTGAGCCGGCATAGCCTCATGTGCCTCCCGTAGCCCCCCGAGCCAAAGCTATCTGCCCGACGCCCTTCACACGGGTGGCTCCCTCTGCTGCGGCTCACTAGCCCATCTGGGTTTGTTTCGGTCACTAGGCTGACCTCTCCGTTGCTTCCTGGGTTCCCCGGCCCCAACACCTCCTTTCCCACAATCCCCCAGCCCCCGGATTGCAGTGGCAGTGGCAAGTGGGAGGACTAACTCCAGTCCCATCCCCTTTCCTCCCCACTGCCTGTACCCCAGGCACCCAAGGAGGCAGTGATGCGTGGAGGTTGTGGGGGAGAATGGCAGAGGCCCCAGGAGCTGTGAGGATACATCCCGAATGCACTGACCAGGAACAGGAGCTACTGACAACTCCTGAGAGTTGTCCTCAGACAACTCCTCACCGTGCCTCGTTCTCGCCTGTCCCGCCATCGACCCCCGGCCCACGTCATCCCCCGGGCCTGGAATGCCCTCCCTCTGCCCATCTGCCAAGCTAGCTCTCTTCCTCCCTTCAAGGCCCTACTGAGAGCTCACCTCCTCCAGGAGGCCTTCCCAGACTGAGCCCCTTCCTTCCTCTCCCCCTCGTCCCCCTCTCCATCCCCCTCATCTTACCTCCTTCCCTTCCCCACAGCACCTGTATATATCTATATATGTTTGTACATATTTATTACTCTATTTATTTTACTTGTACATATCTATTCTATTTATTTTATTTTGTTAGTATGTTTGGTTTTGTTCTCTGTCTCCCCCTTTTAGACTGTGAGCCCACTGTTGGGTAGGGACTGTCTCTATATGTTGCCAACTTGTACTTCCCAAGCGCTTAGTACAGTGCTCTGCACACAGTAAGTGCTCAATAAATACGATTGACTGATTGATTGATTGACTGAGAAACTACCTCGGGCGACAGCACCAGGCTCCTTACACCCAGATACAAGCCTCTGCTGCTGCCACTCTGCTCCCTGTACTTGCTGAGGGCCGAGGGGTGGGCTGAGGAGATGGTGTGAGGGAGGGGGGAGAGGGAGGGCATCAGCGATGGGGCTTAGCTAGCCTTTCCTAGGGCCAGCTTGGCCTAAGACTGAAAAGTAGCTAAAGAAACCGCCCCTCCCCACACAACCTACCCGGACAGGCTGGGCCAGCTGCCTAGCCCACTGCGGTGTTGCTGGGACCAGGGCTGGCTCCCTCAGGTTCCCTCCCCACCAGGTTGGGAGGTGGCTCAGGGGAGGCCAGTGGTGGTTGGCAAGGCCAGAGCGAGCTCGGCAACCAGGCGGGCGAGTTGTGGGGGTGAGGAACGGCCGGGCTGGGGATGGTGGAAGGTGCTCTGAAGGGCTGGCCAGGGAAGGGGACAGTCTCCGGACCCAACTGATCGATCCTCTCAGGACTGGAGTGTCAGGGAGGATGGTGTCCGACCTGATTATCTTCTATCTGCACCAGTTCTTAGTACAATGCTCAGCACACAGCAAAGGCTTAAAGGCCACAGTTACTGAGAAGGAGAAGTCTGGATCCTGCCACCTGCCAAGCCCCAGCACCTGGACCCCTGGGAACTAGCCTTCCAGCCGGGGCTAGTCAGGCCCGGGCCCTGCCCTCCCTATACCTGCTCTCTGAGGCCCAGCCAGCCAATCTCCAAATGGAAGATGAAGAGAAGCTGGGCCAGCCTCAGGCGGTTGAGAGGTGGGATTAAGGGAGGGAGGGATCAGTCATTTCTCTTCCTTCTCCTGGAAGACAGCAGAGGGACAGATGGCCAAAATGAGCCTTCGGCCCGGCCCTTCCCCACAGCCCCTCCCCTCAGCTACCGTGGCCCACTGTCGCCAGCTTTGTCCGCTGCTTTCCCCACCCTGGGTGCAGCATGGCACCACGAGGATGCATACATCGAGAAGACATCTGCTAATGCCACTTCCCCACTGCTATCCCAGGCTCTCCTGCTGAATCCGCTCAGATCAGCCACAAGAAGCACTATCACCTGGAATCCCCGGGGCTGACACTCTGCCTGCAGTCACTGCCTGGGCCCTGGGGCGGACTGACACCCGGAAGCCCACGCAGGGCGGAGGAGGGTGGTGTCCCCATTTTCGGCTCCCCCCGGGGCCTCTCAGGGCAACAGTGGCTGCAGGGAGAAGCTTGAGCATGGAGCGATCTGAGCAGGGAGGCTCTGTGGGAGGTCCTGGTGGCTTTTGGCCTCTCAGCCTGTCCACCTGGGCCTGCTTTTGAACTAGACATCTTTAGCAGCAGCAGCTGCCACCGGGAGTCAGGGCCTCAGCTCCTGGGCTGGGCACCGGCCTGCTTCTGGATTGGCTCAATGGGAAGTTTCCAGGTTTCCTAAAGCCAGGATCTCTCTACTCAAGCTAGGACTCCACAACTTCTCCAGAAACCACCCTTTCTTCTCCATCCCAACTGCCTCTGTGTTGGGCCTAGCACTGGTCATATCCTGTCTCCCCTCTCCAGTCCATACTTAAAACATCCTTATTCTGAGCTCTTCTTGCCCACTCCTCAAAAGCCTCCAATAGTGGCCCATTCCTCTCTTTGCATCAAGCAGAAATTCCTGACCACGGTCTTTAAGGCACTCAACCAGATCTCCCTTCCTCCTATGCCTGCTCCTCTACTTCAGCAATCCAGCTTCCAAGCCTTGCTCCTTTCAAGCCCACCTACTCACTGTGCCTCATTCTAGTCAATCTGAATCAGTGTGGCCTGATGGAAAGAGCACAGGCCTGGGAATCAAAGAACCTGCGTTCTAATCCTGGCTGTGCTATTTGTCCACTGTGTGATCACAGGCAAGTCGCTTCAGTTCCCTCTTCTGCAAAATGGGGTTTCAACACCTAGACTGAGCGAGCCATGGGCCAGAGAGCAGTAATTGGTGGGAATTACTGCGTAGGGTGAGGGGTGTCATTCAGCTCCCAGGCTCACTAGGAAGGGAGAGAAATTGGGGGGGGGGGGGGGGGAGAGAGAGAGAGAGAGAGAGAGAGAGAGAGAGAGAGAGAGAGAGAGAGAGAGAGAGAGAGAGAGAGAGATGGAGAGCAAGATGCTGATTTTTTTAATTGGGCTGAAGTAAAAACATGCAGCCCGTGGAACTAATTAATCATTGGTAATTACTCCTTAGCTTTATCACAGGGCACCAGCAAACAGTGACTTGAGCCAAATCTGAAGGATTTACATTATTTACAGTAAGTCACCACTCAAGTCTCCATCTCTCTGACCTCTTCCAGTCCTACTTCCCCAGGGTCACAGGGTCACTCTTATCTTCTCCCAGGCCCTCCCAGCTCTGAAGAGAGGAGGCCCTAGTAGTCTGGTGTGGGCTCGGCAGTGCGGATTTTTTCAATGGCTGGCCTAGTTGGGTGAAGAAGTATCCTTGCCATCTGTCTTGGGGGCCCCTTCCAACCTGGCAAGACAGAGAGCGCAGACAAGGGCCACCCACCCAGCTCCCTCCGTGCCTGTCACCCAGTGCTCCTCACCTTCTCCTTCTTCTTTTTGGCGGCTTCCTCAGCAGCCAGCAGCGGCTTGTAGTAGGAGCTGCGCTCGGCAGTGAAGTGGATCTTGGACAGCGCGTGCTCCACCAGGGCGACAGACAGGTTGGCCCCGTCGATGTGCAGCCAGCCGATGAAGTTCCCGGCCTTGTCCATGCCCTCCACCTCCACCTCGACCTAGGCAGACAGAAGACACAGGGGTGTGAGACAGGGCGGCCCTGGGCAGAGCTCCCCAGCCTCCAGCTCAGACAGCTGACGTCCCAGTGGGTTCCCTGGCGTTCATGCCACCCAGGCTGGACCCTCCACACTGGGCGATGCCCCATCAGGGACACAGTCAGGGAGCAGCAGGCATGGGCTGCCAGTGCCAAATAGCCTCCGTTGGGCCAGGTAGGTGCTCACAAAGCAGCCTGGGCCCCCCTGAGCCGTGGAATTCTGCCGTCTGACCCTCCCGTCCAGGGAGCCGATCTGACTGGTCCTCGGCCTCCAGGAGCCCCAACGGAAGGGGAGCCACTGGCCTGCCTGGCTGCTCTGCATGGAATAGTGTTTTAGTCCGAGATGCCAGGCGACGGCGGGGAAGAGTGAGCGAGCTCTGCCCAGGACATCTGGCTTTGACCGCAGATCCCAGAGACAACCTGGCCCAGAGAAGAGACAGCTCTGGACGCAAGGCTGTTCCTGGGGTTTGGGCTGCTAGGGGTTGCTAGGTCACTAAGTCCCAGGAGGGCGAGAGTGGCAGGGCACCTCTTTGCCCTTTGCCAGGGCAGAGGGTGGGTGGGTGGTGGCTGGGGGTGGGGAAGGGCCCCAGGGTGCTGGGCTGGTGGAGAGGAGCAGTGCCCCGCCTCGCAGAGCTAAGTGAACGAGGGAGGGGCCCACCAGGAAACCGCCAGAGAGCCACCACTCGCTGGCCCTTCTCCTTTCGGCTGGCAGACCCCCGCCAAGACCTTGCAGGTCAAGCTCGATTAAGCAATATAATGACCATCTAAATACCTGGGAACTCGCCTGAGGTTGGGATGGAGCTGGCAGGGGCCAGGGGCACAGGGAAGCTGGGGGCTGGAGTTCTAGAGGACTACCTGCTCTGGGGAGGGAGATGGGAATGGGCAGGACTGAGCCACAATAATCCCAGTTCCACACCAGCTCCCATCCCTGACCCAGGTCAGCCCAAGCTAGCTCAGCCCAAACAGCCCTTGTGCCCCACCTTTATCTGCCCACCAGCTCCCATAGCCCAGATGAAACCTCCTACCCTGACTGGCAGGGAGGTGATTAGGACTCATGCCTGCTTGGTGGCCTGGTGCCAGCTGTTTTGCCAGATCAGTACCCCACCTGGCGTCAGGTGAGACCCCCTCTAATGGCCCCAGACACCCTGGGATGGAGTATGCTTAGCGCCTGCTCCCTTTGCTCTGCCCACAAGCTGCGTTCCAGCCTCCCAGCACAAAGCTAAAAGTGTATCAAGAGCTGGCAGTGGGTCTGGGCTTTTAAATAATGCACCTCCTCCAGCCCTCCCGCTTTCTGGAAGGTACCTCACCAGGAGGTTGGCGGTTGGGGGCGGGGGGTGCCAAGGGGGAGGAACACTGTATGGAGAGCAGGCATGCCAACAGAAACAGGGGCCCACCTCCTGCCATAAGCAACTACACTTCAACAGTCATGTTCGGCGGTGCAAATGTGGAAGCTGGCCCCTACACCACCACCCCAGACACTGGATCACGAGGCCCGAATCCTGGATATGGGTATGAACGGTATGAGCACGAACGCCTCCCCACTTCACCTTGCCAGGGTAGAATGGCCATCGCCATGGTCCCAGCCTCTCCACTTCCTCCACCATTTCCAAGTGGGAGGCCTCTGGAAGTGGGCACAGACCTGAGGCCCTTCGCCACCACAGGGTTGACTCCCTGCTCAGGTGAGGTCCCACTGGGGTTGGTGCCCAGGTGGCCAGCAGAGCCCACCTGGAAGAGGTAATCTGGGGCTGGGGATCTCGCTCCTGCCCAGGATCAACATACACTAACTCATGCCTGGCAAGTCTCCAGGCCCAGCAGGCCCCACAGGAACAAATTTCTGGCCCCAGGCACTGCGCAGCTGCTGCATCCCTCTCGCATGCAGAGGGAGAAAAAGCTGTTGCCCATGGGCTTCTGTGTCCCTTTTCTTCCTGCCACTGCCACCGCTGCGGCCACTTCTCGATCAAACGAGAGCGCCCGAGGGAAGATCACGCAAGGCTGAGAGCCGCTAATGGGGCTGCCACTCTCCGGCCTCCGTGGGCTCCAGCTCCCAACCCCCGCCGCCACCAGCAGACCCCCAGACAGCCCGGACTTCCCCATCCCCTTGCTGAGGCCTGCTCAGAGGAGGCCTAGGTTGGGAGCAGCCTCCGTGCAGATGGTGGTTCCTGGACTGACACAGCTTCCTCGATGTGGAGGCGGGATGGAGGGAGAAAGCAGAGCTATGGACACAGAGGGCGGTGTCCGTCACCGGCCAAGAAGCTCCCTCATGCCCTTTCCTCATACAGGCCTACAGGCCACGTGGGATCTTGGTGTCCCAGGAGGAAGGAGAAGGGACTCGGGGCTCTGTGCCAGCTGGGGGAGCAGCCTGTGAGGACCTGGGTGGCAGAAAGGTCTCCCCGCTCCCCATTAATCAATCAATCAATGATATTTACTGAGTACTTGGTGCACAACACTGTGCTAAGGCCTTGGGAAAGTACAATACAAGGGAGCCGGCAGTGCCCACAAGCAGCGGGGTGTGCAGAACTAAATTCTAGTTAGGGGAAATACTAAGAGAAGTCAGCCCATTGGCCAGGCTGCCCCAGACTAGCTGAAATCAGGTAGCTGAAGCAGCAAAGCCCAGCCCACTGGGGGCTGAAAGAGGTCTACAGAGGTGGCCTTGAGCCATGCCCAATGGACCTCCTCAGCTGCCCCGGGGCCTTTCAGCCTGGCTATGGCACCCACTCTGCTAAGAAGCAGCGTGACCTCGTGGACAAAGCAAGAGCCTGAGAGTCAGAAAGACCTGTGTTCTAATGCCAGCACTGCCACTTATCTGCTGTGTGACTTTGGGCAATTCACAACTTCTCTGTGTCTCAGTTACCTCATTTGTAAAATGGGGATTAAGACTGTGAGCCCTATGTGGGACAGGGACTGGGTCCGACTCCTTTACCATATATCTACCCCAGCTCGTAGTACAGTGCCTGGCACATAGTAAATGCTTAAATACTATTATTATTATTACTACTATTGTTGTTCTTAAGAATCCAGCAGACAGCACACACCTGACACCGGTACATGGGGTTTAGGGTTAGCCACGCCCAGCCAGAGAAGAGAGGGGAAAAAAATGGCTCTCTCGTGTCAGCAAGAGCATCACCCAGGTGTTCCACCTATCTCTCTTCTCTGGCTTCAAGGGCAGATCCCATCTCCAGAGAGCCTGACCCGCTCTCTCCCCGCTATGGGGGTCTCCCCCACTGCAGAGCCAGGGACTGCCTCCCCACTGGGGCTGGTGGGGGAACCACCATCGATCCCAGACCCTGGTTCCCGGTGCTGTCCTCCTGCCCGCACCCAAGCACATTAATGTGCCGCTAATGAAATTGTTCTGGCTTATTTACCAAATTAATACAAACGGCACAGGCTGTTAATTTGGGTTTCTCTAATTAGTGGGGAAGAGCTCCCCACACCCAGCCAGTATGCCGACATCACAATGGACCCACTGCTCTGGCCACCCCTTCTTTCCTTGGCAAGTAACAGAGTCACAGAGGCAAGGGGTCTGGGATAGGGGGCTGAGGGAGAATTCTCCACTGGGAGGAGAGCCCCAGTAGACTTCCTGTCCCATCAGTGGCCTCCTCCCCAGCCCCGAGGCACCATCCCACAGGTCTCCTTAAGACCATGAGTCCCGCTCTCCAGCAGGGAGCCCTGGCTCTGGGAAAGGTTCACACAGCTCACTGAGGCCTGCTGGGACCAAGGGCCTCAGGGCAGATCGACTTCTCCTCTGATCCAAAACACCTTGAGGGGGTCAGGCCTGGGATGACACCCAAAGGGCCATGTGCTATGGTCTCCCCTGAACAACTGCAGCTTAGCAGTCAATCAGAGGCCTGGCACCTGAAGGGCCTTGCCTGGGTTGGACCGTGGGGTCGGTGATGGAGCCCAAAAGAGCTCATGCAGGTGCAAGAAAGAGGGACACATATGCACGCACATTTGCCCCCTTCCTCCCGGCCAGCAGGTGCAACGATGCCAATGTGCAGAACGTCTCAGGAGATTTGGGAAATCTCTGGAGCCTCCCTTGGACAGCCCAAGACTGGCGACGACCGGAAATCCCATCTCGAGGTGGGGGGTGCCCTGCATGCCCCCTGGGTGAACTGGTCAGGTCAAGGATGGAGACTATGGTAGGGAATAATGGCAGAGGATCCAGCGATATAGTAGCCAGTAGCAGTGGAAGGCCGGGTCCGGGGGAGGGGCTTGGAGTAGGGCACATGGGAAGGGAGCTAGCCCAGGAATCTCGGCCTCCTCGCCCTTCTCCCTGACCACTCCTGGGGAGCTGGAAGGCCAGCCAGACCTCTGGGTGCCACCTGCCGAGCAGCCGGGTTGGGGGGAGGGTAAAGGTGTGCCACCTGGGGAGTCGGCTTGAGCCCTGGGGCCTCCGCCAAAGCCCAACGGAAGAGCATGGCTGCTATCCAGCATGCCTGGAACTAGGGAGGGGGAATCAGGGAGCCAGAGGCAGCTTGCTGTGGGCCCTGAACTAGGCAAGACACCTTCTGTTCCCAGAAGGGTGGCCCAGCGCAAGCAGCAAGCCCCGCTGTGGGGAGGCGGCTCCTGGGAATGTCTCTTGGGCCTCATTAGTGCCAGCCTGATCCCCGGGGAGGCCCCGGCTGAGGAGTGGCTGAGGGTGGCTGTGTCACCCAAGTCCTTCCCGTACCTTTGAGAGTCAGGGGTGCCTGCAATGGAGCCACGATTCCTTGCCCTCAGCCCCCAGGGCATCCAGGGCCTCCCTGCTGCCACTCGACCTCCGCGATGCGATGCGGCGGGCACAGACTGGCACAGTTTACGAGGGGAGGGCAGCGGTTCTGGGGAAACCCTAAGGGGGAGTCAGGGGGTAGGGGTGGTGAAGGAAGCCTGGAGCCCTCTGAGTCTCTCCCCACTGCTCAGTCCTGTCCGAGGAGGTGATGGAGCAGCAGCAGCAGCAGCAGTGTCTGCCGGAAAATGCAAACCTGCTGACTCCAGGACTTTGCGAGCGGTAACACAGTTTACAAACTGATGCAATCTGTTCCTTTGGTGCAGACAATAAGGAAGGCAGAATGTTCGGCTTCCTACGAAAACCTGGGGCTGGAGGCCAGGAGCCAGGCTTGACCCTCTCTGCTCCCTGGGGCCTCTCCTTCAGCAGCTGTTCTAAGGGATAGTCCCAAGGTCTCTGGCTCAGGAGGCCTGTTCTCAGCCCTGAAATGGCGAGTCCCCCTGGGAGCGGGCCCAGTGACCACAGCCAGGACTTTTAGTCTGAGCGACACTGACTGTGGAACTGCCTCTAGGCCTGGCACTCTGCAGGAGAGATGGGACCGGAGTGAGTGAGAAAGAAAGAAAGAGAGTGTGCGTGTGTGTGTGTGTGTGTGTGTAAGATATAATAATAATTAATAATGATGGTATTTGTTAAGCACTTACTATGTGCCAAGCACTGTTCTAAGCAGTGGGGTAGACACAAGGTAATCAGTTTGTCCCGCATGGGGCTCACAGTCCTAATCCCCATTTTACAGATGAGGTAACTGCGGCACAGGGAAGTTAATGGACTTGCCCAAAGTCACACAGCTGATAAATGGCAGAGCTGGGATTAGAACCCACAACCTATGACTCCCAAGCCTGTGCTCTTTCCACTAAGCCACGCTGCTTCTATAATAATTATTATGGCATTTATTAAGCACTTCTTATCTTCCAGTCACTGCACTAAGTGCTGGGATATATACAAGAAAATCAGGTTGGACACAGTCCCTGTCCCATGTGAGGCTCACAGTCTCAATCCCCATTTTACAGATGAGGTCACTGAGGCACATGGAAGTAAACAACTTGCCCAAGGTCACACAGCAGACACCCAAGCCCGTGCTCTACCCACTACGCCATGCTGCGGGGAGTGGAGGTGGGGGTTGGGAGAGGGATGGTTCTCTGCTTCAGGGAGGTCAGCGCACGCCCCAGGGAAAAGCAGCAGACTGAGTGAGCAAGGCAGACGCCAGGGTTTGGGCTCACCCTCCTTGGAGGTGCCTGGCATCCAGGGTGCCAGGGTATTCACCATGCATGCCCAGACTCCACAGGGCTTCAGGCTGCAGAGGCACCTCTTCCCACAGGCTGCCCACCTCTGAACCAGGCTGGGCAGAGAGCAGTGGCGGGTGAGCCTGGGGTTCGGGGAGGGGGAGCTGGGTCTGGATTGCGGACCCGGCCCTGGAATGTTCACAGATGAGCAAGAGGCAGGAAGAGTCAGCACCGCCAGCAGCTCCAGCCTAGCAACGGGACACACAAGATGCTGAAGAAGCTGTGTCGTGGCTGGCTTTGCCGCCTCTGCCCCTGTCTGTGTCCAACCTCGCTGCTCAGTAAAGGGAGGGCAGAGATCAAGACTCCTCCCAAGCTGCTGACCCTGAGCAGGGATGGGGAACTTGGCTTTGCCCACCAAGCTTCTGCTCCCAATCAATCAATGGTCTTCATTGAGCACTTACTGTGCACA
The DNA here is from genome assembly GCF_015852505.1 of Tachyglossus aculeatus. NCBI lineage: Eukaryota > Metazoa > Chordata > Mammalia > Monotremata > Tachyglossidae > Tachyglossus > Tachyglossus aculeatus. The sequence goes on along the minus strand of NC_052075.1, from coordinate 42,661,908 downwards.
GAGCACTGGAATAAACGCTTAGGAGACAGTACAATACAATGGAGTTGGTAAGACATGGTCCCTCTCCACCTGTCCTACCTTCTCCCGACCCAGTGCTGGGGGCTTCCAAAAAGCTCTCAGGTTGACTCTGTGTCACCCCTAATGTTTGGGAAGAACCAGGAATCAAATCCTTTTAAGTCTTTGCAGTCTCTGGGGATGGATGGGAGTGGGAGTGGAGAGGAACAGAGAAGGGGTGGAAGGGGTTTGTTCCCAGGACGGCCCAGCAGCTTGGCAGCCAATTCTCCTCTCTGCCCATCCTGCTGACAGGACAAAGGGACCCCATTAATCTCAATTATTTCCCTTCTCCCCAGTTAACCAGACGTCCCAAACCCAGCTCAGCTTAACAAGGTCCCCAGAGCCGCCGGGAGGCCCCTCGGCCCCACTCCTCCGGTCCGGCCGATCCCGCTCTGCGTTTCTGAGGGGAGAATCTGTGCCGGGTTCCCTCAAAGGGGGTTACGGTAGTCCTATTAGCCTGGCTCTGCCTTCTGCCTACTCCACTGTCAGCAGAAACTGTCCCGCTCCCCTCCGCCCCTGCCAGGGGTGCCCCAATCAATGCAGGAAGCCTTGCTGGGATCAGAGGGCAGACATGAAGATCCTCTGAACTCCTGGGTGCTGAAGGGGCTTCTTAAAGGGAAAGACACAGAGGTAACAGTGCAAGAGAGAGGCCCACCCCAGTGTGAAAAGCAGTGACCCCCTAAGCCCACCTCACCCTACAGCTCCCCCGGCAGCCTGCCTGAAGACGGTGGGAGCAGGAGACACCGCTGACAGGCACGCCTCTCACCACCTCCACCCTAGGGTGTGGCTGAGTGCGGGAGGGTCATGGGCCAGATTCTCGTGCACCCCATGGAGGCACTTTATTCCTGAAAGCAGTTCCTACTGTGCCAAGTATGCTATGCCTCTCTGCCACTCCACAGCCCAGAGCTGCTCTGCTGTAGTCACAGATGGGGAGAAGGAACATGAGAGCAGGAGGGGAGCTACAATGTGGGAGAGCTTAACTGCTACCCCCTAGACTATAAGCTTGTTATGGGCAGGGAATGTGTTTATTGTTATACTGTACTCTCTCAAGCTCTTAGTACAGTGCTCTCAGAGAGTAAGTGCTCAATAAATACGACTATTAGGAAGAAAATTTGGGGATGTTAAAGTGACCTAAGCTTTAGGAGGGCTGTTGAGGAAGGAGTCACCCCATTACCTCTGACCTCCAAACAGCCTATTGAGCACCAAGCCAGGCAGACCACCTGTCTGATCCAGTAATGGCTTTGGAATACGATCTGAGGTCTCCGAAGAGGCAGCATCCCCACCTGGCCCGCCATCAGGAAGCTCCGAGTGTGCGATCCCAGACCCCCTGGGCGGGCCCCATCTCGGGGGGAACGGGTGCTCTGGCTGCCCTGGCCCTTTGGAAGAACTTCCAAACTCAGCAGGCATCCCAGCAGAGCAGAGAGCTGCCTGAGGGCCTTGGGGAGGGGGCAAGGAAGGAAGAGGCTGGATCTCTTTATCCCCATAAGGATCCTATGGCCGGGAGACAAGTTGGGCTGAGTTTCGGCTGCTTCGACAGGGTCAGAGCAGTATCACAAGGTATCAGGAGATCAGGCCTGAGGAAACCCACCGGGCCTCCTGCGGCCCTGGCTGAGCCATGAGCATCAGGAGACAATCTTTCAGTTGAGGAAAGCACTGATTACTATCAGCCATGATTCTCCTGAGCTCATCTGGGCAATGATGCCAAGCTGAGCATTCCAGTTAACGGCATCCTGGGCTCATTACCCTCTGGGATTCACTGCATCTATTCCCTGCCGCCGGCTCTGTCCAGCCCTATCCTGGGAACTCAGCACCGCTTCCCTCCAGAGAGAGGGAGGGAGGGATGGGGTGAGACTGGAAGGAGGGGAGGGCTGCGCAGTTCAAGGTCATGCCTGCTCTGGGATCCCAAGAGGGGACAGGCAGCAACTCCCTAGTGTGTGTGTGTGTGTGGGGGGCACCCCAAATCTGACCAGGTGAGAGTGAGCCTCTTCTCAGACAGCTCAGGCACAGCAAGACCTTCCCTCCCCGCCCCCAGATCTCCCCAAGGCCATCAATTCCTGCTTTCCATCACTGCCTCAACTGAGGGTCCCAGGTTGGGGAGGGCCAACCAAGGCAGAAATCTGACCTGAGGAGGCTGCAGCCTCTCAACCCCAAAGTGGATGAGCTCTGGGAGACGAAAACCTTTCCTCTCAACCCTTCAAAACTCCTTCAGGTGCCCAGAAGGGGCTGGAAAACATGGAAGTGCTCGAATCCAAGGTGGGCAGGGAGGCCAAGCAATTGTCTGGCGAGTTTGGGCAGGGGGCAGAGAGGACGGAGAGGGACGGAGGGGAAAAGAGCTGCAGTCAGGGAGCAGGAAGTAAGAGCAGCCCCAATCCGGCACTTTAAAACAGAGCACCCAGGCGGAACGCTCCCCCCTCCTCCTCCCCCTCCCCAAGCAACTACCAGCCCAGAATAAAACCTTCCTCCCTGTCTCAAACTGAAAACCAAGTTTATAATGGAAAAGCCCAGAGGATTTATTGCTGTGGAGACGAGGAAATTTAAAACTCATAACCATCCTGCAGGCCAATAGATCAGACAGATATCCATCCTATTAGAATAACTCCACACTGCAGATATTCATCTTATTAAACTAAATGGTTAAGAAAGCACCCCCCGGCCCCTCCTTGTCTGGGAGAGGCTGTTTACGCTTTTCTGCTCACCTTCCCGGGTCTGTATTCATCAGCCGGTTTTGTTTCCTTGGCTGAAATCGGGCTCGGAATTACAAACTGCTGAGCGGCAGCAGAACTTTGACAATAAGCACTCCCGGGTGTAGGAGAACCAGGGAGAGGATGGTAGGTCGCGAGTGAGAGAGCAGGGAAGCCAGGTCAACACTCTACTCTGGAGAGTGCAGAGGAAGGGAGGGGCTGGGGTAGGGCAGCGTGGGCAGAGGGGGTGTGCAGAGGAGGGGCGCAAGGGGGAACTTCAAATCTCTTAGCTTAGAAGGCCATGTGTTGTGTCTGACAAAAGGGAAATTATTAGACCTGCCCCCACCTCACATCTTTTCCTTCAGCTCTGCATGGACCTGGCTGCTCTCCCCTACCTGCCCTGCTCTGCTGCCCGTCTGGTACACCACCACGGGACTCCTTGCCTCCTCCCTGAGCCACATTGGGCCCACAGCAATAAGTAGGCTTCTCAAGGGGACCTTCCCCACCTTTCCAGTCCCCCAGGCTCGCCAGTTCCTCCCCCCTGTGCCGTGTGGCGGCCCAGGTCGGGGACCTCGGCAGGCTGCTCCCAGCCTGGGCTCGGTCCACCGCACTGCTGCACTGGTCTGGCCACAGCACAGGTCACTCCCTCTAACCCCAGGGAGGTGGTTTGAATGACCAGGGCCTTAATGGTGACCAACAGGGTCAGGAAGGCCGGCAGGGGTGGCTCTGGCTCTCCAGGGGTCTGCCCTCTTCACATGCTGTTTCTTGGCTTTATTTCTGTGATTGTCGAGAGGTGCACGAGTGCAGGCGACAAGACTCTGCCTGCACGGCTCCCAAATCTGGGTAAGCGGGGCTGGGGGAAGGACTCAGGTCCCCCCTACCCAGGCTACACCCAAGACCCCAGCCCCGAGGTTGGAGGGGTCTCTCGGGGGCAGAGGAGTCCCCACTAGGCACTTAGCAGCTCCCTCAACTCTTCATCCCCAAACTGATCCCTGCAGCCCACTGCCCTCTGCAGCCTATCTTCTCCCTTGGCCTCCCTTCGTCTCCCTCCCAAGTTGCCCTGCTACACCGCCATCCACCCCCGGTTTTGGGCCCCTCTCTGTGCCTCTCCCAGCTTACAAAAACTCTTCCCTTCCATCTCCCAAAGGCATCCCGAAATCCCGCTCCATCCACAAAGTCTTCTCTGACAACTTGGGGTGCTTCCCGGATTCGTTTTCCCCACCCTCCTGTGGGTAACAGGACTCATCCATCCCCTTCTGCGCTCTCCACCTTACGTCAGCTCTTACATCAGTGTCTGCTGTGCCCACATAAATATTTTATTTAATTCACTTGATGTTTGTCCAACGTGTCGGTGGCTGGCAGAATTCTGGATGTGCCAGTGTTCTCAATTTCAGACCCTCCACTCCCCCTAAACAGTCCCAACCAGGTAGGGCACCTGGATAAATCTTTCTGAAGATAAATACACTGGATGTGCTCATAAGATGGCCTCCAAATCGATATTTGGAGGGTGAAATAAATATTTTTTATACCAAATGACTGTAAGGGGTGATAGCCTAGGGCACGCAGAAGGAGAAGGAAGAGCAGAACGATGAGTACAACGGATGACATTTGGTGGTGGGGTGGGGGAAAGGTTAATTCACTATGTGCTTATCGTATGCAGAACTTGGGAGAGTGCAATATAAGTAAGAGATTCAGTGCCCTCTTGCCTTTCTCTTCATTCTCCCTCCTTTCCTCTCCTTTTTTTCTTCTCTCCCACCCCTTATGCTAGACTCAGTTCTTTGATAATGCCATTAGTCCCACTCGAGTTTTAATGATACAAAAATCTTGTCGAGTGGGGTGATGATGAATAAATGCAGGACCCAGAACCCTTATTGAACTGCTTTGGCGGCACCAGCCACAGGCCAAAGACCTCCTGGTGCCTTCTGGACCACCCCCTCTGGGACCTGGGGCAAAGCGGGCTACTAGATTGGCCTGTCAGTCCAGGGACAGGTAGGGGACAGCTCCTGCCTGGCTCCCTGGGACTGTTAAGCGGCACTAGGAGAGCAACCCAAGTAAAGCAACCCAAGTAAAGCCGTCTGTCACTCCAAAGTGTATTACCGACAGGAGTCTACTAGGGCAGCGGTGTCCACGCATGGCCTCCACAACAAAGCCCTGTCAGGGAGGCACCTCAGACAAGGTGTCCATGAGAGAGCAGATGTAGACTGATGAGGTGCAGGGCCCGAGCTGAGATGCTGACAAAGACCTAAGCCCTAGGAAGGACAGCTTGTGGGATCCTTTGCAAGCCCCAGGAGGCAGGTCCTGCCCTGGGCTATCGGGTAGGCAGCCTGTCTGAATGGTCTCTTCCTGGCACTGAGGTGGAGCGGAGAGAGAGGACATCTGGCAGCTCAGCTCTGCCAGCTCCCGGACAAATCCCTCCTGCCCCTGCTGCCAGCAGCTCTAGGGGCATCAGCAGACAGATATCAGGGTACTGGGTTGCCCTGTCCAAGTGGAGTCGAGGACAGCAGAAGGTCTGAAATGCCCGGAGGCTCAAGAGGACCACGAACGACGCTGAGAGCTGCCTGAGGGAGCCCAAAGGCAGGAGGGTCCTGGAGAGACCCATTACGCTTCCTTATACACCTCAAAACCACCCTCAACATCATCATAATCACCATTACCATCACCTTATTTTACCCATGACCCCTATATGTTGGTAAGAACATTCAATGGTACGTTCACCTACCTATCCGGACCTCAGCTCTACTCCTGTCTGACTCTTGTTCTCAGTGTTGGAACATTTTGATGTCTGTCTCCCTGGTTAGAGCGGGAGCCCCGAGGGGAAGCTTCTCCTTGAATAGGGTCATTACTGCCCCTAAGGCAGAGATGGAGCCCAGCCAAGGCAAGGGTGCCAAGGCCAGAAGCAGATGAGGCTGCCGCTACTCAAGAAGCCTCCTCACCGGTGTCCAAAATCTCCAAGTCCGAGACTGGCCGATGACCAGGGGATGTGGCGACGTGGCTGGAGGCGAGGGGCAGGGGCCTGGAGAAAAGGGTCAGAGATGATAGGTCCAGTGGGACCTGAACGGCTTCTGGGATGCTCTACTTTCCTTCCTGGATCTCCCATCAACCAGATGCAGGCCACTCTGCCCGCCTCCCTGGAAACTGACCCCGGGCTGATGGGAGGGGAAATGTTCAGGAGGGCTGGGTCATCATGGGTCATGGCAGATGGATAGATGGTACTGTGGAAGTAGAAAATGATCTTGGCAGGGCACAGCCGGCAGACTTGCCGGTGGCATGACAAATGGAGAAGGGATTTGGGCTCTGAGACCAGAAGAGAAATTGTGTGCGGGTGGACTAAAAAGTTCTGTGGGTATGGGAGGCTTACTAGGGCTCGTCTGAGAGACTGCTCAGACAGCAGATTCTCCTAGGCTCTGGGGGACACACGGGACTCATTTGGGCTCTGGAGGGGATGGGAGGGCCGGGGGAGCTTGGTTTGCTTTCTGCTCGCATTGGTGACACCAGTCCTCCAGGCTGTGCAGAAGCAGCAGCAGCAGGGGCAGCAGGAGCAGCAGCTGTGGGGTAAGAACCAGTGGAGGGAAGGACAGCTTGCTGAGGGAAGTGGCATGAGGGAAGGAAAACATGGCACCCAGAAGCCTCCCCAGTTTCTCCTCACTTCAAGCCCACCTGCACCACTAGGGCTCACTTCCCAGCCACAAGGGAGCCAACTGGCTTAGCGGGGCAGGGGTCACTGCCCGCTTAGGGGAACTGTGACAAAGGCACTGGCCCTGGCAGAAGGATAACTGCCTCAATGCCAAGGGTCTCATTCACCCTGATGCCCACCCCGCATCACACAACCACCCTCACCCCCACTGCCCAGGACCACCTCGGTTAGCTTCCCCTAGCTGCAGCCTCTAAAGAGGATTGGGGGAAGAGAGTGGGGGAAAAACAGCAAATCTCGGCAACACCCTGAGCACAGCAACACTCCACACATGCCCAGTATGCCCACGCCCCACAGTCCTGGGGAAACTGGACAGGCTGTGGGGGTGACAGAGCTACTCCCTCCTGAGGCTGAATCCAGTGCCCTGTTCTGAATCCCTGTTCTGCCCATTCCCCTCCAAATGAACCCCTGAGAATACTCCACCCCCACTCAGGCTGAGGTGTGGATGTCTCTCTGACAGGCCCTGGGGAGACCCCAAAAGTGGGCTAGGCCCCATGCCCCAACAAAACTGCTCTGCCCTCTTTTTTCTGCTATTTGTTAAGTGCTTACTCTAGGTCAAATACTACTCTTAAGTGCTGGGGTAGATACAAGTTAATTAGGTTGGACACAGTCCCTGTCCTATGTGGGGCTCACAGTCTACGTAGGAGGAAGAACAGGAGAACTGAGGCACAGAGAAGTAAAGTGACTTGCACAAGGTCACCCACAGCAAGCAACTGGCGGTGCACGGATTAGAACCCAGGTCCTCCGACTCCTAGCCCTGTACTCTTTCCACTAGGCTACGTTGCTTCTCATGCCTTCTGCTAGAGCTGACTGCCCATGGGGGCCTGGGCCAAGCAGAGAGGAAACAGTCACTCACTCAGCCCCCTCCCACCCTCGAGGCTTCAAATCTAGACAAGCAGCGTGGCTTAGTGGAAAGAGCACGGGCTTGGAAGTCAGAGGTCGTGGGTTCTAATCCCGGCTCTGCTACTAGTGTGCTGTATGACCTTGGGCACGCCACTTAACTTCTCTCTGCCTCAGTTACCTCAGCTGTAAAATGGGAATTAAGGCTATGAGCCCCACGAGGGACAACCTGATTACCCTGTATCTACCCCAGCGCTTAGAACTGTGCTTGGCACATAGTAAGTGCCTAACGAATACCATAATAATTATAATTATTAGACTTTGGAGAGGGGATGTTCACAGGGAGGACTGAATAGTAGAAAATCATCATCTGCTTCCCAAACAACCTGTGACTAGTCTTTCCTGAGCATGTCAATCGATCACTGTGGTATTTGTTGAGCCCTTACTATATCCAGTGCTTAGTACAGTGCCTGGCACATAGTTAAGCGCTTAACAAATACCATTATTATTATTATTATTATTATTATTATTATTATTACAGAGCACCTTACTAAGTGCTTGGTAAAATACAATAACAGAACTGGTAGACATGTTGCCTGCTCACAGTGAGCCTGGGAGAGTAAAATGGAATCAGTAGACACTATTCCTGTCCTCAAGGAGCTTACAATCTAACCAGGGAGACGGAAATTGAGATAAATTACAAGTAGGGGGAAGCGACAGAGTTTAGAAATACCCAAGTCAGTACTACAGAGGATTGGGAGAGACCACCTATGGGTTTAGGGGGTGAGAACTCAAGTGTATTGGGGATGTGGAAGTGTTGAAGTGGCTGTAGGGAGGGTGTACACGGTGGGGAGAAGAGAGATAAATCACAGACCTTCTGGAGGAAACAAAATTTCAGAAGGGCTTTGAAAATGGGCAGGGTGGTGGTCTGCTGGATGTGAAGAGGATGGACCCCAGGCGTGAGAACGCAGATGACCACGAGAGATGCGAGAATGAGACTCAGTGAGGGGTTTGGCTGTTAGGAGTGAGGTGAATTAGCTGGGGGTAGCGGGAGAGGAGTGAAGATAAGTTGGGGGAGAGGGCTGATTGAAGACCTTAGGGCTGATGGGTCAGGAGTTTCCTTTTGATGCCCGGAAGGACAGGAACCACTGGAGGTTTTTGAGATGGGAGATGAGCACAGAGTCACAAGTTGTGTTCTAAGTGTTGGGGAGGTTATGAGGTGATTAGGTTGTCCCACGGGGGGCTCACAGTCTTAATCCCCATTTTTACAGATGAGGTAACTGAGGCACAGAGAAGTTAAGTGACTTGCCCAAAATCACACAGCTGACAATTGGCGGAGTGGGGATTTGAACCCATGACCTCTGACTCCAAAGCCGTGCTCTGGGAAGTGGCTGGGTACCAGCAAACGACCACTGGCCCTCAACTTGCCTATTCTCCTGTACCCACCCTGGGGAGGTCTGATTTTAAGGGGGACACTGTTTGAGGCACCAGCCAAGGGACAGGATGAACCAAAAGACAAATGCCCCAACCCCACCCACACATGCACACCTGCTGATAAGGAGCAGGTGAGGCCTGAGAGCCATTTCTAGGGATCTCTTCAATTAACTGTGGCATTTTTTAAGTATTTACAATATGCCAAGCACTATACTAAGCGCTGGGGTAGATAGAGGATAATCAGGTCCTGTGAGGGGCTCAGTGTAAAAGAGAGAACAGGTACTGAATTCCCATGTTGCAGATCAGGGAATTGAGGCACAAAGTGAAGTGAACTGCCCAATGTCACACAGCAGACAAGAAGCAGAGCTGGGACTAATGGTAGTAATATTAATAATAATGATGATCATGCTACTCGTTAAGTATTCAGTATGTGCCAAGCACTGGGGTAGGTACAAGTTAATCAGGTTGGACACAGTCCCTGTCTCACACTGGGCTCATACTTTTTAACCCCATTTTTTACAGATGAGGTGATTGAGGCATAAAGGGAAGTGACTCGCCCAAAGTCACACAGCAGACAAGTGGTGGAGCCAGGATTAGAACCCGGGCCCCCCTCTCTGCCCACGGCCCACAGGGCTTTCCTTCCCCCAGGGCAGGAAGTCAGTCTCGGCCTAGGGGCTCCGTGCTGCTCGCCAGGCAGACGGCCGGGTTTGTACCCGAGAGGCTGGCTCCAGCGCCTCTGCTGCCACCACGGCCACCACGGCCTCCCTTCGCTCCGCTCCCGGGGCTGTTACCAAACACACTGCCGTGTTTCCCCAGTTCATCCCACTCTTTCCAATCAGCGCTAATTGAACCACTTAACTCAAAGACAATAACATTTGTCGTTTCAAACCATTAAGAAAGGATTCTCGGTTGAAGCGTTATGCAAGGCTCACTCCCGGGAGCTCGGAGACACACACACACACACACAAGTGCCCGCAAAGAGACAAACACATACCCTGTCGCATTGCATGCACACGCCCACAGCACACAGCCTGCCCAGAGAAGGCAATACACATTTGTCAGGCAGGAGCCAGTGGGAGCTTCTGAGCTGGGTTCCCCATCCAGAACCTAGTAGTTGCTCAAATCCAGGGCCCGGCCAACCCCCCACAGAGCCCGCAGGAAGAGAAGGCAGGGTCCCCCCTTCTGGGTCAGACTGTTCCAGAAACCCCACCAGGTTCGTCATGGCAAAGCGGGGCCAGTTGGAGGCCCCCGGTCACCCCCGGCTGCAGACAGAATGACTGCTCTGTGAGGGTTTGCGTGTGTCCCCTCCCACTTAATTTCTAAAGGAAAAAGTGACTTTGTGAAAAAGCTTCAAGTCCTGCCCTCCTCCTGCCTGGGAACAGCAGTTCTCAGACAGGGGCACCTAAGCTGGGCAGAAAGGACCAGGACTGCTCACTTCTTTGCCCAGGCAAAGAGAGGGCCCAGAGCCAGAAACCAGAACTGTGGAAAGTGTTCATGGCCCATCCTTCAGTCCCTGCCTTTTTCACTCCAGCCCCACCATGGCCCAGTGTCCACCTGCGGCCAATCCCTTGGTTTTGCCCTCTCCATTTCCCTCTTGCACACACTGAGGCTACTGCTTCCAAATCACCCCAGATAGCTTTCTGTTTGTCTTTCCTTTCATCTCCAGGCCCCATTGAGCACTCCTTTCCAACCCAATGTCTCTGAAGATAATAATAATAAATTATGGCATGTGTTAAGCGTTTACTATGTATCAGGCACTGTACTAAGTGCTGGAGTGGATACAAACAAATCGGGGTGGACACATTCCCTGTCCCACATGGAGCTCAGTCTCAATCCCCATTTTATAAATGAGGTAACTGAGGCACAGAGAAGTTAAGTGACTTGCGCAAGGCCACACAGCAGTCAGGTGGTGGAGCCAGAATTAGAACCCATAACCTTCTAAATCCCAAGCCTGGGCTCTATTCATTACACCATGCCCACTCCCCTCAAACCATGTGGGTGTCTACTGAATCTCTTCCCAGTAGACACCCCTGAGCAATTCTTTCATCATGGGCCATGGGGGCTTTGGGCAGGAGGGCAGCTCTAGGGACCCACCACCTTGACAGAAGCCATAGGATAAGCCCTGGAGGCATGTGTCTCTGCCTCTCTTTCTCTCTGTCTCACTCTCTCTCTCCCTCCCTCCCTTCCCACCACCCCTGTACCCCCCCACGAGGAAGGTCTAATGAGGCCTGACAAAATGAAGGCTCCAGAGATGGCTAATAAGGCCACCCTTGGGGGCTCTGGCACTCATCCTTCAAGCAGGCCCCGTGGGGAAAAAGGGAAAATATAGAGAACCTGAGGGGTGGCAGGGCTTCAGCGTCAGAGCAGAGCCCCACCCAGAACTCTGCAGCAGTCTGGGTTCTTATACTGGGCCTGGTAAGCCTCTCGGACCTCTACCTTCTGCAAGGGGGGCAGGCAAGGGGCTGCTCCCGGCCCCCCTCACAGCCCTCAGTGAAGTCCCACCAAGCCAGTATACCCAAGATAGACCCCAGGGAACACTGCCTGAGAGGCAGGGGCTGAAATCTGGCCTTCCCACAAACATACCCTTCAGCTCCCCATTCTAATTATGAACGCGCACATTCCTTCACTGCGGCAGCCATTAACATTCTCATGTTAAAGAGCTAGGAGAACATATCAGACTCTATAAACTCTGCTAATCCTGTAATCCGGGAGAGCTAAAACCAGCACACAAGTGGATTTGCAAAAAAAAGTCTTCTTGCAAATCAAATGGCCTTAGGCCACATTTGAACACCAAAGCTCCCATCCCCACAATGACACAAAAACGCACACATACATGCCTGTACGCGCACACGCGTGCAAATGCACACACAGAGACAGCACCCTCCGTGCTTGCTCGGCCATCTCTGGGCTGGCCTGAGCTCCCAGGGACGGCCAGAAAAGAGAAGGGGAAGGAACCAAGAGCCTGGATAAAGCCAGGCTGGGTTACGGGACAGAGCGGGGACCGGCCTTCCAACCCGGGTCTGTGTGGATGACCCAAACAAAAAGGATTTCTCTCAAGTGTGAGCACTGGTGGGAGCGGGGACGGGAGTAGAGGCCTGGGAGTTAGGGAGAGGGTGTGGGCCCAAGTGATAACTCACTGGCATTTCCCCCTTCCTCTGTCTCTCAGAAGCCTGAGGTTCCCAGTTCTCCAAGACTGGCTTGTGCTGGACCCCTCCCCAGGGGGCAAGGCACCTCTGTCTGCCCTGCAGTCCTACATCTCTGCCCAGTGACCAGTGCCTGGGAGAGCGAGCAGGGGGAAAGGTTAGGATCCCCTATCAGGGCCGCAGCGCGGGAAACTACAGGGGGAACCATCCCTCACCTCTATGTCTCCCTCCACCCTTCCCGATCCTTCTGTGGACAAGGGAACTGAATCAATGCCCAAGAATCACTCCCAGAGTTGAGTGCACTCCATGTCAGCTCCCCAGCACTCACAACCCCCGTGGATCAATCACGTTCATACACTACTCGCTCCGTTACTCCTCCTATTGTCATCGTTTATTTAAAGTGATGTCTCAGCCCCCGGACTGTATTCATTCAATCGTATTAATTGAGCGCTTACTGTGACTGCATGCCCCCCGAAAGGCACAGTTCAAGTACGGCATTTGTTCATTCATACAATCACACTTATTGAGCGCTTACTGTGTGCAGAGCACTGTACTGAGCACTTGGAAAGTACAATACAGCAACAGAGAGAGGCAAGCCGTGCCCACAACGGGCTTAATTAGGCCAAACTCATGCAGAGAGTCTTGCATCCAGCAGGTGCTCCATCAATGATCCTGATGGGTTGAAGCACTGACTGGATGAACGCCACAAGTGGCTGACTGGCACTGCCCGGCTGATCTGGGCAGGGAGGGTCCAGTAGCCGCTTAATGGCCAGAGGCCCTTCAGGAGGTTGACGGTGCAGCACCCTGTGGGTTTGGGCAGGGTGAAATCCAGGCCCAGGCTCCTCATCGGGGGGGCTAGTGGCTATTGGGAGCTGGGGTCTGTGCTTCCACCCTGCACGGGGAGTTGCCTGACAGGCGGGTCCCTGAGAGAGCACACAAGTCACCACTCAGGGCCCCAAGGAGCAGCGTGGAAGGAAGAAGGGACGGCAGAAAGTATGACATCGCAAGCTAAGACCAACGGCACTTGTGAGATCCTCCTCTAGACCGACGCTCCTCCTCTAGACTGGAAGTTCCTTGTGGGCAGGGAAGCAGCATGGCCTAGTGCACAGAACACAGGCCATGGGCTCTAATACCGGTTCTGCTGCTTGTCTGCTGTGTGACCTTGGGCAAGTCACTTCACTTCTCTGTGCCTCACATCTGTAAAATGTGGATGAAGACTGTGAGCCCCACGTGGGTCAGAGACTGTGTCCAACCTGATTAGCTTATATCTACCCCAGCGTTTAGAACAGTGCTTAACACTGTAAGTAACATAGGAAGTGCTTAACAAATACCATCATCATGATGATTATTATCATTACCAACTCTGTTTACTGCCCTCTCCCAAGCCCCGTGGGACAACCTGATCACCCTGTAACCTCCCCAGCACTTAGAACAGTGCTTTGCACATAGTAAGCACTTAATAAATGCCATCATTACTATTATTACAGTGCTCTGAACCCAGTAAGTGCCTCAATGAATACTATCAATAGATTGATTACACTTTTGAAATGGCCATTTATTTCTGCTTTCTACAGCCCATTGGGCTGGCTTTCACTGCCCTCATTTCCTTTTGGGATATAGCTCTGGGCGCCTAGACACCCCATGGCAATCATTTCAAAGGCCATGATGGGGAGCAAGAAAGTGGAGGCTGAGGGGAGGCGTTTCCCAATTACCAGACTGAGTCACTTGTGCGAGTTGGTGAGTTCCACTTGGGACCTGATTATTGAGAATCTACCCCAGTGCTTAATACGGTGCTTGGCACAGAGAAAGTCCCTAACAAACACCACAATTATTATTATTATTGCTATTTTTCTTGGTACATCCATTTTACTTCCAATGGAGTAAAAGTGGAAGCTGCCTGACTCAATACAAAGGTATTCATGCAGCTATCGTACAGTCTGCACATAGTAAGTGCTCAACACCACTGATGATAACGATGACGACGAGGCCTGATCCGGTACACAATTCTGGGTCATTGGGGTAAAAATCGGGTATCAGATTTTAGTTCGGGAACAAATCCTCCCTTGCCACATCGTTCCTATGGGGAAATCGGTTCCACCTTACAATGCTTAGACTTAAGATGGAGTTATGTCACAACTATGTTGTGAGTTTGAGTATGTTAGCATCACCTACATCTTTCCCACCTTCCTTCCCTCAAGGCCATGGATTTGAAGAAGCCCATTAGTGCCAGGGATGTCCGCTTCAGCCAGGCAAGTCACCAACTCCTTAAACAGTCATAGCAAAGCATCTGGGGCTGGCGAATGTGGGGCGGGTGGTCAGGCTTGTCTTGTGTCCCAGCCTGCAAGGATTCTCTTTGGCTTGGTCTGCTGTTTGACGGGGAGCCTGACCTCACCGCGGGCAGGGCCAGGGGAACTGGGGAGTCTATTTCTGTTCACACAAATGGGCTCGGAGGTGACAAGAACAGTTTAATCAAAAGGCCGCTGGCAAGGGCAAAGCTCTGACCCCTGGGTGCGGAGCTGGAACAGGGCAGCAAGAGAAAACTCCGGAGCCCTGAGCCCGCACGAGAGTCTGGGTCCCATGGCCTTCAGCCATCCCGACCCCCGAGCCCCTCCAGAGGATCCCTTGGGCTCACGCCCGCTCCAGAGACGCACAGAAACCCTGGGCGATACAGTCATGTGAGGGGGCGGGGAAGTCAGAGCCCCTGTGCAGCCCAGCTCATCAGAACGGGCACAAAGCCTCCTTTCAGGGCAGCCATCCGGCTGGCTGAGCTCCACGCTGGCCCCGCTCGCAGACCTGTGCATGGAATACAAATCTCGTCGGGTGGCCACACAATGGGGTGAGTGATGCAGCGTGTGTGGTCCGTGGGGATGGAATGGCAATGCCCCCAGGAGATTCCTCAGTGCCCCCCGCCCTAAGGGCTTCATCACTGACTGGGATTTTCACATGGGAACCAGACCCATAGCACTATCTTCCTAAAGCCACCTCCACTACCCAAGCCCATCTTCCCAGGTGACAGTGTGGATAGGCTGAATGATGACACAATGAGGGGCTCAGAAAGTGTGGTCATGCAGGGACTGACCACAGGCCCAGGTATCCAGCACAATCAAATGCCACATGGATCAATCAATCGATCATTGGTATTCATTGTGTGCTTACTGTGTGCAGAGCACTGTACTATGCTCTTGGGAGAGTACAATACAGAGTTGGAAGACTTGTTCCTTGCCCCTAATGAGCTAATGGTCTAGAGGATGATGTCCAATAAGCAATGCTGATTAACTGCTGAGTTTCTATCGAACTTCAGCCACGTCTGACTGAAAGGCGATGGGGCTGGCCCATTTGGGGGTAGGGGGGGCCTTCCCAACAACAGGCAGCAGGGCGACGGGTAGAGAATCACATCTCAGATCCCAGGCTCAGGAAACTGCCCGGACACTAAGAAGGTCCAACCAACCACAGCAGCGATGGCCCTGAGAAAGGGCCAAGTAGCTGCCAGGAGTTCCCCGGGGCTAGTAGCCCCATGCACATAGCGGAGGGTCTTGGTCTTGTAAGAGGCGGGGGAACCGAAGAGCAGAGACTGTGCAGGCTGTGGGTCCACAAAGTGCACTCACATTTCCAGGAAACCATTTCCCTCTGCCGAATGAAGGTCAGGCCCAGGACCCGGGTGGTCTGGCTCCCAGTCAGGACCACTCAACCAGATGCCCCCCCACACCCCCCAGCCTTTGCATTCCGCCCAGTCATTAGCGATTAGGATCCCCTAAGCTGTTTCCTCTTTCAAATGGAAAATGGGCACCCCTAGGCTACCTGGAGATGAGGTCCTTCTGCACAGCGGGCAGGCACGCCACCTCCTCCTCACTCTTGCCAGCATCCCCGCTGGCCGCACCTTGGCACCTGTCCTGTCCACATGATTTGTTTTGTTGTCTGTCTCCCCCTTCTAGACTGTGAGCCCGTTGTTGGGTAGGGACCGTCCCTATATGTTGCCAACTTGTACTTCCCAAGCCCTTAGTACAGTGCTCTGCACACAGTAAGTGCTCAATAAATACGAATGAATGAATGAATGAATGGCACAGGCTCTCCCTAGGGGGGGATATTTATAGCTGCCTGTAAATTTGCCTGCCTCTCCACTAAGCGGGGTGCCCTCAATTGCTGCTGGTGGTGATTTCCGGAACATCTTTTAATTAGTGGGAAACATCGGCACAGCTACTTCCGAACCATTTGATCTTATTGTCCTGGTGTTCCCTAGTCAGAGTCCCCTGGGCTCCAGTCCTCTGGAAAAGCTGCTCCCTCACAAACCTCGTGTGTTCGCATAATAGTAATAATGATAGTATTTATTAAATGCTTACTATGTTTCGACACCGTGGACCACCCCCTTCTCCTCAACATGCTATCCAACCTTGGCTTCACAGACTCCGTCCTCTCCTGGTTCTCCTCTTATCTCTCCAGCCGTTCATTTTCAGTCTCCTTTGCGGGCTCCTCCTTCCTCTTCCATCCCCTTACTGTAGGGGTTCCTCAAGGGTCAGTTCTTGGTCCCCTTCTGTTCTCTATCTACATTCACTCCCTTGGTGAACTCATTCGCTCCCACGGCTTCAACTATCATCTCTACACTGATGACACCCAAATCTACATCTCTGCCCCTGCTCTCTCTCCCTCCCTTCAGGCTCGGGTCTCCTCCTGCCTTCAGGACATCTCCATCTGGATGTCTGCCCGCCATCTGAAACTCAATATGTCCAAGACTGAACTCCTTATCTTCCCTCCTAAACCCTGCTCTCTCCCTGACTTTCCCGTCACTGTAGACAGCACTACCATCCTTCCCGTCTTACAAGCTCGCAACCTTGGTGTCATCCTCTACTCCGCTCTCTCATTCACCCCTCACATCCAATCCGTCACCACAACCTGCCGGTCTCACCTCTGCAACATCACCAAGACCCTCTCTTTCCTCTCCATCCAAACCGCTACCCTTCAGGTTCAGTCTCTCATCCTATCCCGACTGGATTACTACAGCAGCCTCCTCTCTGATCTCCCATCCTCCTGTCTCTCCCCACTTCAATCCATACTTCATGCCACTGCCCGGATCGTCTTTGTGCAGAAACGTTCTGGGCATGTTACTCCCCTCCTCAAAAATCTCCAGTGGCTACCAATCAACCTACGCATCAGGCAAAAACTCCTCACTCTCGGCATCAAGGCTGTCCATCACCTCGCCCCCTCCTACCTCACCTCCCTTCTTTCCTTCTCCAGCCCAGCCCGCACCCTCTGCTCCTCTGCCGTTAACCTCCTCACTGGGCCTCGTTCTTGCCTGTCCCGCCGTCGACCCCCGGCCCACGTCCTCCCCCTGGCCTGGAATGCCCTCCCTCTGCACATCCGCCAAGCTAGCTCTCTTCCTCCCTTCAAAGCCCTGAGAGCTCACCTCCGCCAGGTGGCCTTCCCAGATGGAGTCCCCTTTTTCCTCTCCTTTTCCCGATCCCCCCTGCCCAACCTCCTTCCCCTCCCCACAGCACCTGTATATACGTTTGTACAGATTTATTACTCTATTTATTTTACTTGTACATATTTACTAATCTATTTTTGTTAATGATGCACATCTAGCTTTATTTTTATTTATTCTGGCGACTTGACACCTGTCCACATGTTTTGTTTTGTTGTCTGTCTCCCCCTTCTAGACTGTGAGCCCGTTGTTGGGTAGGGACCGTCTCTATATGTTGCCAACATGTACTTCCCAAGTGCTTAGTACAGTGCTCTGCACACAGTAAACGCTCAATAAATACGATTGAATGAATGAATGAATGTGCCAAGTGCTGTTCTACGCACTGGGGTAGATACAAGGTAATCAGGTTGTCCAACTTGGGGCTCACGGTCTTAATCCCCATTTTACAGATGAGGTAACTGAGGCACAGAGAAGTTAAGTGACTTGCCCGAAGTCACACAGCTGTTAACCAGTGGAGGCAGGATTAGAACCCACAACCTCTGACTCCCAAGCCTGTGCTCTTTCCACTAAGCCACGCATGCAGGCACAAACACAAGCACACCCCTCCTGCACCCTCTAACTCTCCCATAACTCTGCAAGGCTCCTCGGTCACCCTTAAACCTGTCAGACTGACTGACTGTCAGGCAGCACCCTTACTTAAGGAATCTCAAAAACAAGCCAGGAGAAACCGTTGATTTTCTTTGGTTCCCCCCTTTCATTCATTCATTCAATCGTATGTATTGAGCGCTTACTGTGTGCAGAGCACTGTACTAAGCGCTTGGGAAGTACAAGTTGGCAACATATAGAGATGGTCCCTACCCAGCAGTGGGCTCACAGTCTAAAGGGGGAGACAGACAACAAAACAAAACATATTAACAGACTGAAACACCAAGTTTCACAGCCCCTCCTTACCCTGTTCACCAGAAAGTTTTCAGCAGTTCAAGGCTTTCAAATTTTTTTTCCCCACTTGATATATGTCTAAAAAGGCTTCCAAAAGAGATCCGGGTTTTCTGTCTCTCGCCCCCCCCCTCAGGGGCGATAGCCCCAGAGCGTTCCAGCTTTCTCATGGGGGACAGGTTTCCTGAGCCACGACTCCACTTCCATTTGCTTCCCTAATAGTCCCGAGCTCCCATCCGACCAGCTGGAGCAGTGCCCCACCCCATCCCACAGATGTGACAGGCTCAGCATTAGAGGCACATGCTGACCTACAAGTCAGGGGATCTTGGAAAGAGGGAGAAAATAATAATAGTGATGATGATAATAACAGTAATAATGGTAAGAAGAAGAATAATGATAATAACTATTGTATTTGTTAAGTGCTTTCCATGTGTCAGCCCCTGTTCAAAGCACTGGGGCAGATATGAGATAACTGGATTGGACACAGTCCCTGTCCCTGTCTTAATCCCCCTTTTACAGAGGAGGTAATTGAGGCACAGAGAAGTTAAGTGACTTGCCCAAGGTCACCCGCAGACAAGTGGAAGAGCCTGAATTAGAACCCAGATCCTCTGACTCCCAGCTTTTATAAGAAAAGGAAACGGTGGCTTAGAAAGGAAGCACTGACCCAGTAACTTGGTCTTTCCGGATGAACAGGTTCCCTTGGACACCGTGTGACCTGGGTCGATTCACCAACTGGTCCTGTGCCTCATTTTTTTCCATTTGGAAAATGGGATGACTGACCCCTGCCCTTTGCCTGCCGCTCAGGGACGCTTAGAAGGAAAATCAGATCAGGGCGTGAGCTGCCAAACTCGTAGAAAGTGAAAGAAATGCAAGTGTAGGGAGAATAATTTTTTTAAGAGCCCAGAGAAACACTAGCTTCCCAGGGAGTGTGGAGACCAAACTAAGAGCAGCATCTGCTCAGAGGCGCTTAGGTCTCTTGGCAGGAGATGGCATTCTGAAGCCCAGACCATCCTGTCCAGGTCAGTTCCTACCTAGGCTGATACGGTTCCAGCTCAAATGTCCAGTGGCAACCTCTGGAGTGGGTGGCCGTGGGAGTTAGGTGGCAGGACCAGCCTGGAGAAGATATGGCCCTGGGTTGACCTGGCCCAGTCCCACGGACTTTCCTGGGGACTACTCTGTCCATGGAGTTCAGTGCCCGCTCAGAGAGCAGGAGGCCAGATCCGAGTGCCCTGCTGGAGCAGCAGAGAGGGACTTGGCCTTACCACCCATTGGTTTCTCTCTGCCCATTACAAACACAACCAAGGCTGTGGCTGGTCCACAGTCAGCTTTGGAATTGGGGCAGGACAAATCAGGGAATGATGTAGAACAAACAGACCAAAATCAAGCAAAGACGGGCAAGAGACGCAGAGAAAGAAAACTGGGGAAGAACAGCATTCCTCCAGCTAATCATCTGCTAATGGTTTGTAAATTATAATTTATACTCCAAGGATTCCAGATAATTTTTCCTCCCAAAGGCCTCTCTTGAGCACTAGCTGCATTTCCTCTGTGGAGCTAATCTTTGGGTTGGCTATGCCCGTGGCCCTCCGGAGCACCCGAGACTCCGCCAGGGCTCGCTGCTTCCACCAACCCCGAGGTGCTGCGGCCTCTGCTGTCCACCAGATGTGTCCGCCCACGACCCCCCTCACTAGATGCCATGGGCACAAAGAAGACAGGGCAAGTAGAAATTTCAGGAGGGTGGAAGAACGGGTGACAGAAACCTCAGCATCAGTAGTCGATGCTCCTGGCTGCATCCTGGGTTGTCTTTTTGAGCAGAGGCCGCTGCCCACCCCCGTCAGTACCCACCCACTCGCCAGGCGCCCACGGGACCGGGCAGAGAGCAAGAGGGCCGGACACTGGAGCTGGGGGGAGCAGCTGCCTGTCTGAAGGGTTTCTGCAGCTCTCTACTGACTTTATCAGCACCTCAGTTTTGCTACTCTGTGGGGGGGGGGTCAAGCAATCACTCAAGATCGGGACCGGGAGAGGCAGCGTCCCTCTTTCCAAGAAGCTCGACCGAAACCAGAATCTTGGCACCCTGGACAGAGTTCTCTCCTCAGCTCTGCCACTGCCTCTCTGTCTGGTCCTTGGCCAGACACCATCCCTCCCTAGATTTGATCTCCACTGCAGTCAGTAGGATGGACAGCTGACCTTTCATCCATTCATTCAATCAGATTTATTGAGTGCTTACTGTGTGCAGAACGCTGTACTAAACACTTGGGAGAGTACAATATAACAGTAAACAGACACATTCCCTGCCCACAGTGAGTGACTTTCTGGGGCCTGCAGATCATTCTTTTTCTGGACTGAAGGGGACTGCAGTTCTGTCCATTTTCTGGCCTCCTTCCTGTCCTGAGGCACTTGCTGATTCCCCCATTAGGTTGCAGGCTACTAGAGGGCAGGAAACATATCTCCTGACCCTGCTGTATTCTCCCAAGCGCTCAGTACAGTACTCTTGCCCGGAGTCAGCACTCGATAAATACTATCAAGTGTTAATGTGTTCTCCCCCCCATCAGCTGATTTCATCACCCTTTTTTCCCCCTCTTTCCCATTTCTCTGTCAGCTGCTCCTTCCCTGCCCCACTAATCTTCCTGGGCTCCACGGCATCATAATACATGCAACGGAGGAGGAAGTATTTCAGGATGGTTTGCTACAAAGGACCAACGAGCTTGTGGAGGGGAAGCGGCTCTCTGGGACTGCTCTCACCTGGAGCTGTCGCGGTGAAGTGAGCTCCAGGGGCCGGGGGAACCCGATCAAGTGGGCACGGCCTTGATGCCCACTGGGAATCCGGCCAGGCACAGTGCGCTTACCTGGTGGGAGCTGGATAAGGTGCTGTGCCCATCTAGTGGCATGTCTGGAAAATACACACAGATTTCTGGGCAGGGCACAATTTAGCAACCAGGCGGTTTCTTCCGAAAGGACCGCTAAAGCTGGAGGGACCAGCCTTGGGAGTCCTTAAACAACCGTGGCACTTGTTAAGCGCTTAGTATGTGCCAGGCACTCGGGGCACTACAGGATAATCAGGTCGGACACCGCACAGAATCCCCATTTTACAGATGGGGAAACTGAGGGCCTAGGGAAGTGAAGTGACTTGTCTAAGGTCACATACCGACAGGTGACGGAGTCGTGATTGGAACCCAGGTCCTCTGAATCCCGGGCCCGTGCTCTCTCTACCAGCCAACACTGCTGTTTCCTTAGTCCCAGGGATGTGGAAGCAGGAGTGGTGCAGGAGGAAAATGTCTCCCCCAGACTCCTGTTTCTGGGGGCTGGAGGAGGGGCAGAGTCAGAGGTGGGGAAGCCAGCATCCCCACCCTGCTCCGGCCCTCCTGGGGGCTCATGCCGGGGGCTCCGTCCTTCTCAGGGAGTAGCCCTCAGGAGAGTCACTGCTGCTTGGGACAGCAGGGGTGAGGGGCAGAAACAGGGGGAAAGGAAGGCTGAGGGCAACAGAGACTTGCTCCCCGAGGGGTTAGGGAATCACCTTGGCCATGGGGCAACTGTCGTTACTAGCCCTATGATAGGAGATGGATCTGCCTAGAAGCTCTGACTCTCCAACAGCCTCGGCCTTCCATCAATCAATCAATCCATCAGTGGTATTCACTGGGTTGTGCACTGTATTCTAGAGCACTGTATTAAGCACTTGGGAGAGTAAAACACAACAGATTTGGTTGCTTTGGGAGCTTCTTCTCTGCCCTCACTGCCAGGCGGTCGATAAACCACAGCAAGTGAGGACAAAGGGGTTCCCAGGGGCTGGTGGGATTCTTGTCCCCCTCAAACCAGGGACCCCAGGCCTCGCTCGACTCTGACAGCCTGCCCCAAGGGACCAGGTTCTCCCACCTACAGTCCCCATTCTGGCAGAGGGCAACTCGGGCCAGTCGGTCCAGAGTCCCGCCCCGGGACCAGCCTCGCCCCCGGCCTGACCCCCGTTCCCGTCTCTGCTCCCAGGTGGGGAGCGTGCAGATCCATCAACGCCGGCAAGATATCTACTGCGAGACCAACTCATTACTTGGGCAGCGCCCTTCCTCAAGCCCGCCTGACGACCAACTCTCCACCCGCCGCCTGCCGCCCACCTCCCCAAACACAGTGAGGAGGCAGAAACTTTTTCCTCTGCCGTGACCAGAACCGAACAGATGGAGCCTGGGCTCGCCTCCACAAGGAGGGAGCCAATGTGAGCGCAACTCTCTCCTGACATGCTCGTGTGTGCCATTCTGGATTTGGCCCGCTCAGGGGAAGCCTGGATGGTGCCATGTTTGACCATGGGGTGATGGTACCCCTAGCGTGGATGTTGCAGTCCCTTAAAAAAACCTGGTGGGTGGCAATGAAGATAACATAGGTCAATCCATCCTGGCCTGAGGTGTCCTAAACACAAGACAGAAAGCTAGCAGTCATGATGGTATAAGCGCTTACTGCGTCCAGACTAGTCCATTAGATTGTAAGCTCCTTGAGGACAGGTATCCTGCCTACCCACTCTGTTGTATTACACTCTCCCAAGTGTGCAATAGTACTAGTACTAGCACTGTGCTTTGCACACAATAAGCACTCAAAAAATAGCATTGATTAAGGGCTGGGAAAGAAGCCACAGGTGGGAAATTAGATACAGTCCCTGTCTCTTGGTGGGGGAGAGGGGGAGGCTCACAATCTAAAAAACTGGCAGAGAGAGGACTGGCGACAGACACCTAAGGAGAGAAGAGCCCCTGTAATGGGAAGGGGAAAGCAGGAATTCGGCGGGCTTTAGTTTCCTGCTCTTGGGAGAGTTAAGGAGGGGTACAGCCGACGTAACAGAGGCCTAGGAGGAAAGCCCCAGCTAGGGCCTCGAGGTGGCACTGAGACAGTCCAGGGCAAAGGGTTCCTTCCAGTTCTCACCCACCAGGCCATGTATCTCCCCCCGAGGAGGGCACAAAGCTTCACCAAGCTTGGCTGTGAAATGTGGACAATCAGAAGGGACAGGTTGCCTGGCAGTGCTCAAAAGGCCGTGAAAGACGCAGGCTGGGAGACACACGGGGAGGAGGAACACTTGCCCCACCACACTGAACCGGTCCCGCCTGCCGCAGCCAGCCCCTGCCCGAGTGGGATGGGAGCTGCCCCGAGCCTTGGGCGGCTCAGAGAAGCCGGGCCAACGGAGGCCCTGCCAGGGAGCCAGATCGGAGGGGAAGGGGGAGCTGGGACTCTGAGAGAAAAAGAGACCGGAGAGGCCCTTGGGGAAGCGTAAGGGAAAAGAGGCGGGCACCTGGGCAAGGAAAGTGAGGGGCGGAGGCATGAATGAACGAATGAATGATCGAACGAACGAAAGAGAGAGAGGCCGAGCCATGGATTCTGGGAGTTCACTTCACACCACTGGTGTGGCTCTTGCTGAGTTCGCCCACGCTCTCCCGGGCTGCCGTTCCCCCAGCTTCCCGCCTGCGGCTCCTCCTCTCTCCCCACTCCACTATGGGAACCCACAGGCCCCAGTGAAACCCAGCCTGGGCGGTGGAGGGGTGTGTGTGGGAGAGTGGGGGGGGGGGGAGAGAGGGAGAGAGGGAGAGAAGCAGGCAGGCATTTCCATTTGAATGAGGTTAGGGCTGCTTGGTGACGCCAAACCTCTCCAGGCCTACGGGTGCCCCCCCTCCCCTCACCTGCCTACCCCTCTCAGTCGCTGCCACCCAACAACTCGCCTCAGTGCCGTTCCCAACTTGGAGCGTGTTGCCCCGCAGGCTGCCGCTAGAGAGGAGCCCAGTCAGCAGTCGGCGGGGGTGAGGATGACGTGGTGCGGGCAGGAGGCTGGCCAATGGCAGCAGCCCGGCCCCGGGCCGCTGGAGCTGGCCTCCCCCACTTCCCCCCACCCCGCCACCCCAGCCTGCCGCCCCCGGGAAGAGAGGGCAGAGCAGAGACGGGCGGGAGGAGGAGGAGGAGGCAGAGGAGGAAGACAGGATCGGGCTTCTGGGCGTCTGTCCTGCTGCAGCCCGAGGTGCCCGCCCGGGCCGGTTCTCAGCTCCCGCCCGGCGGCTCCCTCCGACGGGACCACAATAGCCACGAGCGCCTGCGACTCCCTTGACGCTCCTCTCTCCGGTCCCTCCCCGGCTGTCTCCCCCGGCTCTGAGGAGAGGGGCGGGGGAGGTGGCGGCTTGGGCCTGGGCCGGGGGAAGAGGGGGCCAAGGGAGAGGAAGGAAGGAAGGGAAGGAAGAAGCAAGGAAGGAAGGAAGGAAGGAGAGAAAGAAGGAAGCTCTGTCGGCCGTCCGGCCGGCGGCTAGCGCGCTCTCGGGCCATCGTCCGCCGTTCGCTTGCCGGAGCCTCCCCGCTGGAAGCCTTCGCCGTTAACCCCTCGAGGGAAAGCCGAGGAGGGGGTGGCTGTGTTAACACATAAGAGCACTGCATCACGCTAATCTTCTCCCCAGAACAGTATGCGTCAGCAGTACATTCACGTTCTGACTGAAGGACAAAAGGATGAGAGAGCAGTCTGCGCGGCTGCCGCCTGTACGATCGCGAGCCCGGCGAGAGCAGCTGGCGGCAGGAGAGCGCGGGGGCCTCTCAGCCGCCGCGGCCACCGCCGCTAGCCAGGAGGAGGAGGAGGAGGAGAGATGCCGGCGGGGCCCCGGGCGCCCCACGCAGCCGGGACCACCGCGGCCGCCCCTCGGGCCGCCGCAGTCGGCGGGCGACAGAGGCGCTGAAGGTAACGGGTGGCGGGCGCCACGACTGGCTACCTCGACGCAGAGGGAGCGAGTCGGCTGCGGGCCGGGCGGGCTGAGCCCCAGGGGCCGCCCCCGCCCCCAGGGCTCGGCAGCGGGGCCGGCGGGGAGGCGGGGGCCCCACGCCCCCACCCGCCTCTTCGCTCTCCAGGACAGCGGACTCCGGCCCGGCGCCCCCTCGCCCCCGCCGCTGCCGCCCCACGCGGGGGGTCGGACCCGTCGCCGCTCGCCGGGCAGCGGGCGAAGCTGACGCGGCCGCATCCGCCCGGCGGCTGGCTGGAAAGCTTGGCTCTGCGGTTTGTTGGATTCCCTCGCCACCTCTTCGAGGAAGGAGCCGAGGGTGCTGGAAGGGGAGAAGTGGAAAGAAGCCACAGGACACCCCCGCCCCAACCCGCCTCCTGCTCCCCCCCCCCCGACCACCCCCCCCGCACTTCTTCAGCAGCGCTCCGAGACTGCAATCAGCTGCCGCCGTGAGCCCCAGGGGCGCGCAGGACGGACGGACGGACGGGTGGGCGACGGGGCCGTCCGGAGAGGGACCGGCCCGGGCAAGAGGAGGTGGCTGGCAGGGAGCAGAGCGCAGGAAGCCGTGGGAGCTGTCTGCCCTGCCCCCGCCCCCCCCGCCCTGAGTCTTTTCCTTTTTGGGTGGCGGCAGGGGGGCAGGGCGGGGGACAGGGACCGGCGGAACACTTTGGCGAGAAGGCATCTTGCCCGGCCGCTGGCCAGAGCCGAGGTCCAAGGACAAAGCCGGGAAGCGCCAGCCGGCTCTCGGGGGCGGGAAGAGAGGGGGCCGGCACCTGCATCGCCCGGCGGGCCTCACCTCTCGGCAGCCCCGCTCAACGCCACCGCCGCCGCTCTGGATTTACTAGAAGCCATTTTGTCTGCCCCCCACACCCCCGGTTTTCCCCTTGGCCCCCCCGGGCCCCAAGGCCCCCCGGCCTCCTCCCGCCTCCCCTCTGTTAATTAAAACTAAGGAGTGAGAATGGGGACAATGTAGCCGGCTCCTGTGGTGCAAGGCTAAGGATACGACGCCAAATCCTCCCTCCCTTCGAGGTAGGTGCCGGCGAGCCGGTGGGGGCCGCTTCGGGGGGGGGGGGGTAGGGGGAGGAGGAGGGGAGGGTGCGTTTTTTGGAGGGGGGGGAGGGCAGGGGTGAGCGAGGGGCTCGGCTCTGGCGTTTCCCGCGCCCCCTCCCCAGCCCGCCCACCGCCACCGGCCCCCGGCCCGGCCCGATTCCACTCGGCGTCTCTGACCGCCCTCCCGCCTCCCTCCCGCCCCCGCGGCCTCCCGGCCTCCCCCCCCTCCCCCCGACCCCGTCTCCAGATGGAAAGAGGAGCTCCCGGCTCGCTTAAGCCAGGGTAGGGCCGGCTCCCCTTCCTGCGCCGAACATCCCGGGGGCGATGGTGAATTATGAACGTGCCACACCATGAAGCGCTCGCGGCAGGTCCCCGCGCACCAGCACACCTGGAACGCCGCCCCCCTCGCGGCGCAAGCGTGGGTCCTGTGCGCGGCCGTGGCCCTGGCGGCCGCCTCGGCCGGGCCCCAGAACTGCCCCTCGGTCTGCTCGTGCAGTAACCAGTTCAGCAAGGTGGTGTGCACGCGCCGGGGCCTGTCCGAGGTGCCCGCGGGCATCCCGGCCAACACGCGCTCCCTGAACCTCATGGAGAACAACATCCGGCTGATCCAGGCGGACACCTTCCGCCACCTGCACCGGCTGGAGGTCCTGCAGCTGGGCCGCAACGCCATCCGCCAGATCGAGGTCGGGGCCTTCAACGGCCTGGCCAGCCTCAACACGCTGGAGCTGTTCGACAACTGGCTGACGGTCATCCCCAGCGGGGCCTTCGAGTACCTGTCCAAGCTGCGGGAGCTGTGGCTGCGCAACAACCCCATCGAGAGCATCCCCTCGTACGCCTTCAACCGGGTGCCCTCCCTCCTGCGCCTGGACCTGGGCGAGCTCAAGAAGCTGGAGTACATCTCCGACGGGGCCTTCGAGGGCCTCTTCAACCTCAAGTACCTGAACCTGGGCATGTGCAACATCCGCGACGTGCCCAACCTGACCCCGCTGGTGGGGCTGGAGGAGCTGGAGATGTCGGGGAACCACTTCCCCGAGATCCGGCCGGGCTCCTTCCACGGCCTGACCTCCCTCAAGAAGCTGTGGGTGATGAACTCCCAGGTGCGCCTGATCGAGCGCAACGCCTTCGACGGGCTGGCCTCCCTGGTGGAGCTCAACCTGGCCCACAACAACCTCTCGTCCCTGCCCCACGACCTCTTCGCCCCGCTGAGGTACCTGGTGGAGCTGCACCTCCACCACAACCCCTGGACCTGCGACTGCGACGTCCTGTGGCTGGCCTGGTGGCTCCGCGAGTACGTGCCCACCAACTCCACCTGCTGCGGCCGCTGCCACGCCCCCCCGCACCTGCGGGGCCGCTACCTGGTCGAGGTGGAGCGGGCCGCCTTCCAGTGCGCCGCCCCCGTCATCACGGACGCCCCCCGGGACCGCAACGTCTCCGAGGGCCGGCTGGCCGCGCTCCGGTGCCGGACTCCCCCGCTCTCCGCCGTCCGCTGGCTGCTGCCCAACGGCACGGTGCTGAGCCACGCCTCCCGCCACCCGCGCCTCGCCGTCCTCAACGACGGCACCTTGAACTTCTCCCACGTGCTGCTGGCCGACACCGGGCTGTACACGTGCATGGTGGCCAACGTGGCCGGCCGCTCCAACGCCTCGGCCTACCTCAACGTGAGCACGGCCGAGCTCAACACCGCTAACTACAGCTTCTTCACCACCGTCACCGTGGAGACCACCGAGCTCGCGCCCGACCCCGCCACCCCCAAGCCCCGGCCCGCCCCCACCGCCGGCTCCACCGGCTACCGGCCCGCCTACACCGCCTCCGCCACCGTCCTCACCCAGACCACGCGGGCCCCGGGGCGGCCGGCCGGGCCCACCGCCCCGGACCCCGGCGACAAGACGCAGACCAGCCTGGACGAGGTCATGAAGACCACCAAGATCATCATCGGCTGCTTCGTGGCCGTGACCCTGCTGGCCGCCGCCATGCTCATCGTCTTCTACAAGCTGCGCAAGCGGCACCAGCGGCGCGGCACCGTGGCCGCCGCCCGGACCGTCGAGATCATCCAGGTGGATGAGGACATCCCGGCCGCGGGGGCCGCGGGGGCTCCTTCCGGCGCCGGATCAGGTGAGGGGGCGGTCGTGCTGCCCGCCATACACGACCACATTAACTACAACACCTACAAACCGGCACACGGGGCCCACTGGACAGAAAACAGCCTGGGCAACTCTCTGCACCCCACAGTCACCACTATCTCTGAACCTTATATCATTCAGACCCACACCAAGGACAAGGTGCAGGAAACTCAAATATGACTCCCCCTCCCTCCCCCGACCCCCGAACCCTGTCCCCGAATTATAAAATGCAATAGAATGCACAAAAAAGACAAAAAAAAAAAAGAGACATCAAAACTTTTGTACAGAGTGGGGAGAGACTTTTTTTCTTGTATATGCTTATATATTACACCTATGGGCTGATAAGAGAAGCAGATTATATTAAAATCGAAAAACAAAAACAAAAACAAAAAACAAAACTATTTTCTAACTTGTAAGCTCTATTTAAATGGGGGGAGGGGGAAAAGGGAAATTTGGGGAGCGGGGAGGGGGCGGGGGGAGGGGGAAGTGGTAGGAACCGCAGGGACAAAAACTCGTTCTGCTGCCAGAACGGCCTTCTGGAACGAGGCTGAATTGGTTTAAAAAAAAAAAAGATTAAAAAAAAAACCCAAACAGAATAAAACCAACAACGACAACAAAGAAACAACAGCAAAAAAAATTAAAAAATTAAAAAACCATCAAGAAACTTAAAGTGGTAAAATGGGAGGCTGGTGACGGGAGATTGCGGTGGGGCAGAGGGAATGGACAGATCCTGTCGTTTTTTAGTGGAAGATGCCCTGAGGGTTGAGGCAGATACCCATTTCTATAGACATCTTTCTTAATGCCCGAGAGCCGTCTTTGCGGGTTTATCTCGTTTTAAAAAAAGAGAAAAAAAGATAAAAAAAAAGATAAAAAAAAGAAGTACCAAGAATTTGTACTGTGCCAAAATGTTACAATGCAATAATTTTTTTGGCCCCGGAGAACCGTGGGGGAAGTGGAGGATCACATGTGTTTCAAATCCGGGGAGCAGGGGGGTGGGGGAGAAAAATCCACAAATCCCAGTGAAGCTCTGAGAGGGAAGGAGCCCGTCGGTCGGTTGGTCGATCTGCCTGTCTGTCCGTGTGCCCACGTCTTCTCCGGCTGCGCACTCGGACACGCATGCAACTTGCCTGATGGAGCGCTTTAGCAAAGAGCAGAGAGGGAGAGGAGCTGGCGTAGCTTTCCGTCAAACGCTTTCACATTGCACCAGATTCCTGCAGTTTGGCTTAACCCACTCTGTGCAGGGCGTATGTGCGTGCGCGCTTGTGTGTGTGTGTGTGTGTATGCGTGTGCGTGCGTGCGCGCGTATGTGTTCAGGGTTTCCTGTTGAGGAGACCCGGGGGAGGGGGGCAGGAGAGAAAGGGATGTTGGGGGAGGGGGGGCACGTGGAGATGTGGAGGGCGTACTCACAAGAGGCCATACATTAGCATCGTGTCGCGTACACCTGTTGTCCCTGGTATCTGACAAATGATTGTAGACAATGCTGACATCTTATGATTTTTTTGTTTTTTAGGGGCTTTTAAAGGTGAAGCGTGTGTGTGTATGGGGGCAGGGGGAGGGGAGGGCGGGTATTGGGGTATTCTGGGGAGGGGCCCTAGAGAGCAGAAGCCTTTCTCACAGTTGTGATTTTAATGTTTGCCCAAATGCTGATTCATTAAGGATGATCAAGACTGCAGTCAACTGGTGGTGGGGTGGGCCGGGGGGCACGGCGCGAGGAGAGTAGGGGAAAAGAGAGGAGGAATGGACAGCCACGGGCCTGTTTACAGGACACTGGCCCTTCCCCACCTCTGGTGGGTTTGCAGACAGAACTGAAATTCGCAGTTTAAAAGCAAGTGTTACAAAAAACCCCATGAGCCCCTTCCCCTTCCTACCAGGAGTGTGTTCCTTAGACCCCGTTGAATGCAGTATGATGGACGAAAGGCTCCCCCGCGCTACTCAAGCTGGGGGGGGGGGGGATGGAGGGGGCACGGAGGGATGTGACAGGGCAGATGGGAATGCACTGGGGGGAGCAGGGATGGGGCAGCGAGGGGGAAGGGGTCTGTCGTTCTGGTCCGTTTGCTGATGTAACTACGTTCATTGCTTATTTTAGCTTTAAAAGAAAATAAAGGCTTTGGATTGGAAATGGGTGGGGGTGGGAATGCCAACAAAAGAACACTGACTGTAATGTGAGAAAAGTGTATTTTTGTATTTTAATAAATATTGTTCAATTTTTAATCCAATGTCCCCAAAGGGTTAAATTCACCAGAGACACCCCTGCCCCCACCCCCCGGGCCCTGAATCCATAGGTGTCTGGGCCAAACAGAAGCACCAACCAAGAAACCGCTTGCTAAAAATACCAAAAGATAAAAGGAGGTTGAAGAGGGATTGGGGGGGGGGGGGGGGGGGGGGCGGCGGCAGGGGGGTGACGGATGCATAGGGGAGGGCAGAAGGAAAGAAAAGGAGGGTTCAGAAAGAAAAAGATTTAGTAATTTTTCAAGCTGTCAATAATCTCCGCTGGTCTTAAATGAGCTCTCCTTCGATGCTAGCGTCCGGCCTGATCTGCCTCGGGTGTTACCCAGTTCCCCAGCCCCGCCACCCTGAGAGTCAAGGGCAAGAGGGCCAAACTCAGTTCCTGGGGCCCAGCCAAAAGTTCATGCCGCTTCGGCAGAAGTCTCTGGGCAGGCAGCAGAGATACCTGCCCTGAGATATTGGGGGGCCTGGTTTAGAGGCCCCGATTACTTATGGGCAGTGAGTCCCCTCTCATGCAGAGGGTGCCGGAGGTGGGGTGACGGGGAAAGCAGCCCCCCGACCCACATGGTAGTGGGGCTCATGTAGAGATGGGGACCGAGTGGGCACAAGCTCTCTGGCACTGATGAGTGCAGAATGTGGAAGCCCATCCATGGCAGAGGTACACAACGTAACGCGTATGAATGCCACTCCCCACCATCCGCTCACACGGAGTAGACCTCACATCTCTCTTGCTTCTGCTGTTCCGCAGAACAGAGAGAGGCAGGAAGGCACCGGGCCAGGTGGGGGAGACAGACCACCCTTCTACCCCTGTGACCTCTCCATCACAATTCTGGCGCTCTTCAGCCACCTAATCGGAGTCACAGTAACCCTCAACCCATCAGGAAGAGAAAGAAGATGGGGCAGAGTAGAGGAAGCAGTTGTTAGGGGCTCAGTAAATTTCCCAGGGCATTGGCCGGCCAAGCAACCATTCAGGAAACTACACAGCAGCCCTGGGCAGCAAGAGGGTCTTCCCACATCAGAGAGGGAGGGGAGGGGGCAGCTCCATGCCAGGCCTACAACCCAAGGGAGTGCTAGGAAATGGGGCCGAACACTAACTGCCCAGGGATGCTCATCCCCAAGATGCTGATGACGGGGCCTGGCTGAGCGAGGATGAGGGGTGGGACCGATGTTCCTCTGGAGCAGAAGCTGCCCTCCCGCCCTGTCCTTTTTCTTTAGATGGTATTTATTAAGTGCTAACTTAGCGCTGTGGTAGATATGGGCTAACTGGGTTGGACACAGTCCCCGTCCTACGTGGAGACACAGTCTTCATCCCTATTTTAAAGATGAGGCAACGGCGGCACAGAGAAGGGAAGTGACTCACCCAAGGTCACAACACAGACAGGTGACAGAGCTGGGATTAGAACCCGGGTCCTTCTGACTACCAAGCCCGGGGTCTATCCACTCGGCCACATTGCTTCTCACCCTCCTCCCACCAGGGCCATCCCGGGACCCCCGGGGCTGGGGACGTGGCCGCAGAGCCTCCCTGACTCCAAAGAAGCAGGGGATCGAGCCCTTCGACCCCTTCCGGGATAAGTCCCCAGGCTGGGGGTGGGAAGTGGAGAGGAGGGAACGGGGTCCAACTGTAGTAGCGGCAGTGTGCCCTCCCGACACTAGTGGGTCCAGCTGGGATCCCGGTAGAAGGGCCAGCTCAGGCAGGGTAGAGCCAGAGGTGAAGGTGGTTTAGGGGAAGGGGTCGCTGCACGGAGGTCTGGGAGCCAGAGAGGCGAGTGAAAGACCGAGTCCGGCGTCGGGCCTCTTCCTAGGTGGGGCAGACCAAC
This sequence comes from Tachyglossus aculeatus, assembly GCF_015852505.1. NCBI lineage: Eukaryota > Metazoa > Chordata > Mammalia > Monotremata > Tachyglossidae > Tachyglossus > Tachyglossus aculeatus. The sequence continues at coordinate 42,629,787 of NC_052075.1, read as the reverse complement.
ATCAATTGCCAGGGGAAGATGAGCCTGCCCTTCTGCAGCTGAGCATGACAGATCTCCACCCTTCCCCTCGATTCTCAGGGAGTCACTAAGGGGTGACCCGGACGGGGGTCCTTCTTTAACGCTCCTCGCCGTTCCCCAGGGGAGGGGTGCTGATCCCAGAGGCTCTTGGACCAACCCTGAAAGCTGCCAGCAAAGCCAAGAAATCTGCAGCACCGGGAGGGATGCCAGCTGGTGGCCGGGGAAGTCGAGGAGGGCCCCCGGGCTCTGTGGCCGTGGCAGAGGCCTGGCGCCTGGGCGGTCTCTTCCTTACCCCGGAACCCTCCATTCCTCCATCAGGGATCCGGGGCTGGAGCCAGGCTGTAGGAAAGGAAATGAGGGCTGAGAGGAGGGAGCCGGGGCCTGGGAAGAGCCTTGCAGGGCAGAGACAGTGGATCTCCCGAAAAACCATTTTTGCCTCTCAAAGCTCTCTAGAATCAGACTCACAGAACTGAATGGGCCTGAGAGGTCCGAGGATCCAGCCCCGCGTCTCCAGGCCCAGATGGATAATTAGTTTTCTCAGAGCTCTCCAAAGAGGGAAGGCCCACCATCCCCACCGGTCCGGCAGGGGAGGGCCTGCCGGCTCTGGTGTGCACGATACTGTCATTACAGCCTCGGACCCTTCCCAGCCGCCGCCTCAGGCTCACCAAGCCATCTCCCCTTGCTCTGTCAAACCTGCTCTCTATATGCCCCACGCGTGGGCATGCCACCTGCCCTGGAGCCTGTAATTCCAACAGGGGTGTTGTGGCAGCTATTACCTGGAAAGGGCTGGGCCCAGGCTGGCCTCGGGGGTGGTGGTGGGGTGAGTCCTGGCCACTTTAGGATGATCACGGTTACTCACGATGTACTGAGGCCAACAATCCGGGGCACTGCAGAACGGAAGGGCGACTATGGTTTCTGAGTTGGGAGCCATGCTGCCGGCGAAGGAGTCAGCCTCCTGGGCTGGATTTGGAAAGCTGGGGCTTTCTCCAAAAGTAATGGGCCAGGACCAGAGGGCTAAGCAGCCCTCCTCTGCTCAAGCTGTCCCCCTCAGGGGGCCGGAGCCCACAATTAAGAAGCTGACGTTTACCATAACAAAGCAGCGGGAGCTTCAAAATTAGAGATGGCAAAAAAAAAAAGAGGAACATTTATATCCAAACATATGTCTGATTTTATCTCCACTGCCGGCAATCCGCACCGTTGGCTAATGCAAAACGCTGTTCATTCCCCCTTCCAAATCCTGTCTCAGCTAAATTACAAAGGAGAGTTTGGCCTCCTGGTTCTCTCCCTCCTGCAGGGGACTTCTCGCTTCTCCGCCCCCCCTAATTCAGAAAGGTTCCGTTTCTATTCCGAGCCCTTTGCCTTTAAGGGGATGGGGAGTGAGAGGGGGCAGCTGGGCTCAATTTTCACTCTGGCTTGAAATTCGAAAGGATATAGAGTTAATGACTATCTGAGAGCAAGGCCACAGGGCCAGAGGGAAGGCACAAGCGTAGTTGTGACTGGGCCCACACTGGCTCATGCGGGCTACTTGGGCCTCAGGCCCGGCCAGCCTGCAGTCCCCAGCAGACAGCTAAGGCGTTCCAGGAGGGCCAAAGATTCAGAGCTGGAGGCCAGGGAGGGAGAGCTCCTGCAGTGGCTGGCTGGCTGTTCCAGCTGAGCCAGGCACCAGGGTGCTGGGGCAGTATCTTAGCTGTCAACTGTGCCCGCACTGCTTTGCCTTACTGGGCTCCTCCACAGAATGGTCTGGGCATGCCCCGGGCACCTCACACCACTCAACTCTGGCCTAAGGAGGCCAATGGAGCAGGGGGCTGGAGAGTCAGCTGGACACTGAGACCGGCAGCCTGGGCTCCTTGCTTGGCCTCAGCCGCCCCCAGGTTTCCCCCTCTCCATTTACTCTGCATGACTACAGCAGAGGGAAAAAAAAAAACAAGAATAGTAATAAGAGGGATGACGGGAATAGCGATCTTGGTAATGTGCCATGCACTGCACTAAATGCTGGGGCAGATATGAGATAACCGCATCAGATATAGTCCTCATCCCATATGGGATTTTTAGTTAAAGAGGGAGAAAGAACAAGTATTTCATCACTTCCCTCCCCACCCCACATTACAGATGAGGAAACTAAGGCTCAAAAGTGTAACGATTTGCCCAAGGTTAAACAGCTAGCAAGCAGTAGAGCCAGGACCGAATCCAGATGCCCGGACTCAAGTATCTACTTCAGAAAGACATTTCCCAAATCCCAATCCCACCTTGCAATGCCCCAGGCAGAAAGCGGTGGGGGTTAGGGTGGGCATCATTCCTTCAATCGTATTTACTGAGCACTTACTGTGTGCAGAGCACTGTACTGAGCGCTTGGGAAGTACAAGTATCAGAGACCGGCAAAGGGAGATAACGGAAATGGGGCATCAGAGAGTCCAAGGAACGGGAGAGGGATACCAACACCCCAATGATGGGTTCCCAGTGCAGCAGGAGAGAAGGAAAACCCTGAGGGAGGTTAGCTGGCTTTTTGGAGGGGCAAACCCCACTAGAATGAATTCACAGCCTTGAATGAGGGACAAGGGGACGTCACCCTGGAGAGAAATAAAACCAACTTCCCAAGCAGAGGGCAGGTTAGACCCTCCTCTGGCAATGGCACTGCTCCCCCCTCGGCCCCGCCCACAGGCCCAGATCCTCAATTTGCCTCAGTCCTCTCAGCCCCACAACCAGCTTGGAGCCACAGCACACTGAAATGCAGACCAGAGGCAGAGTCCTGATCTTGGATCTTCTGCTGCCCTGCTAAGCGATCTCAGCCCAGTCCCCGCCCCAGCTCCACACCTCAGGGTCCTTGGCTGAATAACGATCTCAGCCCAGTCCCCGCCCCAGCTCCACAACTCAGGGTCCATGGCTGAATAATGATCACATTTACTCCGCGCCAAGCACTGTTCTAAGCGCTGGAACAGAGACAAGACGATCGGGTCGGATGCAGTCCCTGCCCCACACGGGGCTCAGTCTCACCATAGTGGGAGTGTGCTTGAGGGGCCAGGCAGAAGGAGGAGGAGGAGGAGAAGGGAAAAGCACTTCTGACTGGCATGCACTGCAATGAGTTTCACCGAAGGGAAGCAGCCTCCCAACCAATCAGGAGGAGGACACTAGTACTGAGGACGACAAGGCTGACGGGGCGGTGGTGGCCTATGCCAGGGCTCAGGCAGGCGGGAGTGTCCCTGGAGGAGGCAGCCCTACCAAGGAAAACTGCAATTCTGGGAGGAAGATGCTGCCTGGCAGCTAGTGGGAGTCCAACAGGATCCCAGGCAGGGGTTGGGTGGAAGGCCTTTCCTCTGCCGGGAGGGCCAATTTGGGTAGAGCAGGGGGAGGACAGCCAGAGCCCTGTGCCCTGCAGTAGGGGCTAGGCTGGATGGAGCCAGGTCAGGTGGGTCAAGAGAACAACCTGGGCGCCCGACTCCCCCTGGACAGCTGGCCGCCATCCCGACCCGCCCGTGGCAGGAGAGATCTGTGGGGATGCTGGCTGGGGGTGGGGATGGGGTGGGGAGTCCGGTTCCCTGCTTCTCTATCGTGCAGGACAGAAGAGTTAGAAAAACGAGGGAAACAGGCCGCAGGCTGAGCAAGACCCCCAATATGCCTTCTGGCTTCCAGAACCTTGTGCTCCCCGGGAGAGTTTCCCAACCTACAGCCTCCTCCCCTCAAGTCGCAACCCCTCCCGGTGCCTCCTAGCCTTGAGCGGGTTAGTCATCGGATAAGTCACTTACCTGCTTGGTGAGTCAGCGGTGACAGAGAGAGGACTCTAGGCTAGGGAAATCGAAGAAGCCTTGGTTTGGGGGACCCTGGGTACCTTCCGTCTCCTCCTCCTGCCCCACCTACGTCCACTCCCTTCGCCCTGCCCGACAAAATCTCAAACAGTTTCTCTCACTTGGGGTCCCCGCCTAGCCCCACAAAGGGACTTAATGAGTGATCAGCGCCTCTTGATTGAGGCAGCAGCCAGGTGGCGGACGCCTGTACAGTGCGGCCACTGTTTGGGCCGAGAGAGACCATGAAGAGAGGCTTAGAGCCCGTACAATGGGGCCGGCTCAGCCCCAAGGAGGGAGCTGCAGCCCAAGGCCAGCAGCCCCTCTGAGGCCCCACAGGCGACAAGCTGTAATCTACGGCTGTGGCGAGGGGACTTCATTTCTGGACTCGAAAGGATTGGACAATACTCGATCCTATTAATGCCGGTCGGTCTGATTTTCCAATGCCCTCAGGTGCCCGCGACACAGTGATGTGCTCTCGGTTCAATTTCGTGATGCTAGGGAGAGAGAGGGCAGGGGCTAGCCGAGGAGCTGGGGAAGGAGAAGCAGAGTCCCAACAGGTGTGGGGTCCAGGCGGCTGCCGGAGCCAGGTCCCGAGATATCCATCTGCACTTGGACTTCCCGTGCTGGTCGGGTGGGAGGGCCTCGCCAGGGTTGCCGAAGGGAAAGGAAATGGGTGCAGAGATGTGGAGCAGGTTGCCCTCCCTGCCCAGGCCTTGGCCCCCGGTCGGGTCTCTGTGGGGAGATTTCTCCATCCTTAAAGCTTCGCCCCTTCCCCCAAAACAAACATCCAGCTCAACTTGCCCGCATCCCTCAGTTCGACGCTGGAAATCTAAACTGAGGGTTCGCTCACACTGGGGGAGAGGCATTCTGAAGCTCATAACCAGGGCCTGGGGCCCAGGGGAGGGACCACCCTGCTGGTCCCCTTGAACCATCCCTCTCTCCACCCCAGTGGAATTGAGCCTGGCAGTGTGATGACAGAAGTGGAGGCTGGGGGGGAGGGGTTCAGGCAGCTGAGGAATCGGGCAGCTCCCGCCCCCCTCCTGGCACGAGAGCTCAGCTGCTGGATCAGCGGGACATTTGCTGGCCAGGGGTGGGGAGGGAGAGGTAGGGAGGGAAGAGGGGCCCTTCCTACCTCGGGAAAGGGCCGGATCACTTTGCCTAAAGTCAAAGAGGAAGGGGGCTGGGAGCATCTGCCTCCAGGGTGGTGCCGGAGAAGCACTGGGGAGAGGAAACACAAGGAACGCGTGGATGGGTCCGGTTTGCCCTCTTCGCGAGCTCCGAAGCAGGGGTCAAGAGTTCCAAATGCAATTGCTTTTCCTGTTCCCCGTGCCACAATAAATTCTCCCCCGGGACACAGAATGACCTTGGCTGAAATTTTATCACATACATTTAATTAGAGCCTGTCCTCTTCATGATGGTTTTCGAGCAGAGTCCCGAAAGGAACATTCGAATGGAACAGGCACTTGCAGCCAAGTCTCCTTTTGAACCAAGCTAATTTAGCAGAAACTTGCCATCTTGGAGCTGCTGGAGTTGCTCCCCTGTTTAACTTCAAAGTCAGAGAGAGGAGAAAGGGGGAAGTGAGATGAGGATAGGGGTTTACCTCTATTTGGGGGCAGTAATTTATCCTGCCATGCCCTCGCCCTTCTGCCAAAACGAGACCCTGCCACCACACAAAGACCTGAATATAATGCTTTCCAACCTGGGCAACAAATGTGCAGCCCGCTGCTGAAGCCTCTCAGAGGCATGAGAAGTAACGGGGCCTAGTGGAAAGAGCACCACTCTGCGAGTCAGAGGACCCGGGTTTTATTCCTGGCTCTGCCTCATGTCTGCTGCATGACCTTGGACAACTCACTTCACTTCTCTGGGCTTCAGTTACCTCTTCTATAAAATGCGGTTTGAGACTGGGAGCCCCGTGGGTGACATGGACCTGATTAGCTTGTATCTACCCCAGTCCTTAGTACAGTGCCTGGAACATTGTAAGCACTCAATAAATACCACTAATTTAAAAAAACCACAAAAAATAAAGGAGAGCGGGGAACTGGGAAGAGTGATAGATGTATTCATTTACTTGATTACAGCTCAATTAAACACAAGGAGTCAGTCTGGGGAAAGGTCACCTCCATCTGAGGGTCCAGTAGTAAGATGGCAAACCTGCATTAGCAGGATATCTAGGCCATGACTTTCTAGAGCACTTTTATTTGTCCAGGCAGGGTGGCCTAACGGCTAGAGCACGGTCCTGCCGAGTCACAAGTACCTGGCTTCTAATCACAGCTCCTCCACTTATCTGCTCTGTGACCTCTGGCAAGTCGCTTCACTTCTCCATGCCTTGGGGATTAAGACTGCCTCCACCTGAGCCATGGACTGTGTCCAACCTGATTATCTTGTAGCTACCCCAGCATTAGCACAGTGCCTGGCACAGGGTAAGTACTTAACAAATGCCATTAAAATAATAAAAAAAATACCCTCACACTGATGATCCTCACAGCATATTTGTGAGCTGAGGAGAGGCAGGTATTATTAGCCCCAACAAACAAATGAGGAAACCAGGGTTCCAGGCAGGGAGGCCACCCAGAAGACCTGTGCTCCAGCATGAGTGGACAAGACAGACAGAGGAGGAGGCTAAGTGATGGTGGGCTTTCCCACTTTAGTCCAGTGACTGGGCCAGGAAACTCTGTGGCTGGTTAAGCAGGTGAAGAATGTCAGAGAGCTAGGCCTGGGGCTGTGGGGCCAAGGTGGGCGGAAGGAAAGAGAGTCTAGGAAGGGGCCGGGATGAGACTGAGGGGGGAGTGGGAGCTGAGGGAGCTGCAGGAGCAGTCCCGCACCCATGACTGCCCACCTGACCTGGGGCTGGAGGGACTGGAGCTAAGGGTGAACTCAAGGAGGCTAGTGTTGCAAGCTAATCTGGGGCTATTGTGTCTGATGGGCTGGGAGGCCTTTCTGAAGGGGGTAGTGGGTGGGGGCTGTCACTCCACTCCTTTTATTTCCTTTCATTTCAAGGCTTGAAAGTCTTGATACCCTTCCTGGGTGGGGCTGGGCTGCTCTTAGCCACTCCTGTTCCTAGCATGTGAAAGGGCGCTGAGAAACTGAGGGGGAAGGTGGGCCGGGAGTCAAGCCCAGAAAGCCTGACGGATTCTTTGGGCCGGATCGGTGGCCGGGTCTCACCGGCAGAGGACAAGGAGTGGAGCAGGCACCCAGGCTCCTCCTCCAGGCCTGCCCCTTCCGGCTCCGAAGGCAGGCCGGGCTGGCCGCCAGGGCTGAGGTGGAAGAATAACGGGTTGGCATTGAGGCTGCTGCTGGAGCTCCTCCCCAGCCTGGATCAATGAGTCGTGGGGACACCAGCCACCCACCAGCTCCCCTATCAAACCAACAGAGGGCCTAGGACCCACTCCTTTACCAGAATCGAAGTCCGGCCTGTCCGGTTTACTTCCAGCTCCGCTCCTGTGCCCGGGTGCCAGAAGCCAGCTCGGCCAGAGGGCCTGAGGCTGCAGCAGATGTCCGCCCCACACTCGGGAAGGCGAGGCCCCGTACGGTGCCGGGGGTCCCTCCTGGGGTACTGCCAGAACCTCAGCGGCCTGTTCCAGGCCAGGCCCTGCCTCCCCATCCCGGCACAAAGGAGATGGGCAGGGGAGGGAAGAAAATTTAATTAAATTACTACGTTGCAGGCTGCCCTTCCTGTGCCTTGGCTAAAAACTGGGCTCACACTGATACACAGATCCATATGCACACAGAGCACGCTCTCTCCCCACTTGGCTATCGGCAGCCGGATCGGATCGTCACTGCCCACTGTGCGACCAAGCTAGCTCTCCGCTACAGCCGCTCAGAAATAACGACGATCCAACAGCGGGCCACTTACGGCTCGGGTGACCTTTCCTTTCCCCTGGAAACCAGAGGGGGCTCGGCTCTTTCTGCTGGCACCCAGCGATGCCCATGCTGGAGAGCCTCCCTCAGAGCCTGTTGGGAGGGGGCAGGGAAGGAGCCATCCTGCAAAGAAGCACAGCCTGCAGAGGAGCCTCTAGATTCTAGCTTTGCCCATTTGGCACGAGATGGAGGGGACCCCTCTGGGTGACCGACGGTCAGAGTGCTGCTTCGGCAGCTTCCCCTGGCCCCTCGGCACTGGAGACAGAATCACTGGCTGTGGCAGAGCCAGGACCCCGTCTCCTCTCCCCCTGCACCAACACCACCACCTTTCACCTTGGCACGGGCAGTGGACCAGACCCCGGAAACCCAGCAATGTCCAGCTCAATTTGTCAACAGAGCGACCCCGGCATCTTCCCCGACAAGGTCCACCTGTCATCCTCCCTCCCACCCACCCCCTCCCCACCCCCAGTCCTTTGCTCTTCAGCCCAAGTCTGCCTCCAGCTCTGCGGCCCCCAGCTTCATCCTGGGAATGGTGCCAGGGCCTATGTTTGAAATGATGTGCGGTGGGGTAGCCCGGGAGAGGCTTGCTCTTTGGGCTTCTCCATTCGGGGCCAGAAACTGGAAATCCAGAGCTGAAGCATCCTCTTCACCCACCCCGTCTTAAGCCCAAATCTTTCCGAGGGGCACAAAGGTTGGGCACCGAACACTGCACTGACGCCTGGTCAGCAAGTTTCCACCTAGACCCACAGGTTCTAAAGCACCTTGCCAAGATGAGAGTTCGGCTCCCAAGACAGATGGCTAACTTCCGTCAAGCTCCGTTCTGCTTCCAGCAGTCCACCCGGGTCCCGGCTTAGAAGGGCCCACACCTACAGAGTCCCTCCATGGTCAGTCTCAGAGCCTCCGTGGTCAGTCTGGACAGCCGCCCACTTCCAACTGTCAATGGGGGACTTTTCTTCTCAACACCCTGGTGATATTTCCAGCACAAAATGCAGGGCTGCAGGATGTCAAAGGGACAACAGGCCATCTCAGCAGACAACTCCCACCTAGAGTCCTAGTGGCCTAGTTTCTCGCCGTTAATCCACACCGACTCTACGGTATTGTACTTTCCCAAGCACTCACTACAGTGCTCTGTACCCAGTAAGCGCTCAGTAAATACCACTGATTGACTGGGGTTGGCCTTGAATCGAGCCCGCCCCTCATTCCTGAGGTGTACAGCTGTGCCCGGGGAAGTCGGTTCACCCCCACCAACCCCCCCCAACACCTGACCGGCTGGAACACCAACTCCCAGAAGCCCCTGGATCGGCTATTCATAGCTCTGCTAAGAGTGAGGCCTGGTACATTTCAGGTTTCATCTGGGCCCACCCCATGCCCTCCCTAGCCTAGGGCTCCACCTGGGTTACCTTGGGGTTAGGAAAGGATTTCTGTAAAGCAGACAAGCCCCCGGCACAGGCAAACTTGGAGCTGAGGGCTGACCAGGGCTGCCCTCTCTCTTGCGTGGGCCGCTCTATCGAGGGCTGTCAAACTGGACGCGGCCCATGAGTCATTCTCAGTGGCATGGCTCTTAGTACCAGGAGTGAGCTGTTTGGGGGAAAAAAAAAACCAGGCAACCAGGAGAAGGCCAGCTAAAGGCAGCAAAACCGGGGCCGGGAGATAATATGCAGAGACCCCATAACGGGAGTGGTGCAGATTAGGGGAGGCAGAAGCTGAGGGACAGGTACCCACTCCCAGCTATAGCTGCAGCCGCTGGATAGATGCCCTGGGGAGTTGCGATTCCGGAGAGCATATTACAGCCTCGGAGAAGACTTTCCCCAGATGCCCCTGGAGACCTGACCAGCAGGACGAGCAACAAAATTCTAACCGGAAAGAAGGACCAACAACCCGTCACCCTGGAGATGGGCAAAAATCTTTCTATCCCTCTAAGTTCTCGAGTCGTTGAAGACCTTGTGGGTGGGTGGAAAGGGTGGCGACTGTGGCGTCCCTGTCAAAGATTAAAAATATCCTGACACAACCCCCAAGTTGTGTGCTGCGTGAATGACTCACGTTAGGCTGAAGCCCTTCACGTGCCCCACGGAAATGCGCCCAAGGAGGCGGCTTTGATGGCTTGCTAGACCTCTCTCTGGGAGGAAGAAGTCTCCCAGATGCTGCTGAGGTCACCCCATAGCTCGTCTCTTGGCTCAGATCGCAGGAAGAGTGCCTTGGGCTCACAGTATGCTACGATGGTTCTCACATCGAACCCTTGCCCTGGAAGAGAGGAGAAGAGGGCTGAAAGAGAAACCAATTCCCTTCCGCTCTGCCCTCGGGGTCTCCAGAGGAAGAAACTTGTAGGTGGGCAAACGTGGCAGATTTCCTCCAGTGCCAAGTAGCAGCCTTTGAATGATGGGGAAAGTGAACCTCTGAATGGGGAAGGGAGTCAATGACAGACCCCTCCTCATGAAGCAATCATTCCAAGGTGGTGGTGCTGCTGAAGTTCCCTTCCTGCTCCAGGGTCTAGAGGAGAGGAGAGAAGAGGGAGGAGAGGGAGGCATTTGGGGTTTTACTCTTTGGACTGAATGGACACCTTGGGGCTGGACCCTCTCTCTCTGTAGAGGGGCCAGTGGGAGTGGGGGCTCAGGACTTGAGCCTCCCGAGGTTTCACACTTAGCTGTTCTGACCCCTGAACAGCTCGGCACATTCTGCCGCTGGGCCCTGGGCTTGCGTCGGGGGAGAAGGTCTTTCTCCCTCAGGAGTCCCAGGCCAGGTGGATTCGCATCTCCTTCTCGCTGGGAGCACATCGTCATCCTCACTACTACCAGCTTTTGAGCAACACGAGGTGGTGAGCATGGAACTAGGCACCTGGGAGCACATAACAGAAGGAAGAGACACAATGCTTGCCCGGGAGGAGCTTAAGAACCCATGTGTCTTGGAGAGGAGTAGTCGGAGATGGAAAAACCGCCCTCTGCGGCAAAGCTGTCTTCCCTCCTCCCCAGTTCTTCCTGAAGCCCTGGAGTGAAACGAGAGAACTAAGACACAGGTCGACCTTGCTCTGGACCCTCCTCCTTTATTCCTGTGGCAGCCTTCACATCCAAATAAAGGTAGAGGGAGGGGGCTTGCTTCGGGGACTTGCTTTCTCCACCCGCCTCTCACCAGAAACCTACCTGGGAGGCAAACTGCCTGCGGATGGGGCCATCTGCAGAAGCACTTCACCCTTGATGCAGGATGGAAGCAGTGTTGCCTGCCAGGATGGCTTTGCATAATGTGACATTAAACTGTGCCCTACCTAGACCTAATTGGTCTGGAGTGTTTTAACCTCCTAAATTGGTTCATCGCTTCAGGTGAACAAGAGAACTGCTCTCCTCTTAGCTCCAAGCAAACCTTCAGGTCTGACTTGAAACAGCTTCGGCAGCCCTGGGAGGGAGCGAGGGGAGTGGGAAACAGCAGAGATCGCACCCCTGCACTTCCATCCTGCTGGGCCCTCTGCCTTAACACCACTCAAGGCCAACCAGAGGGCTCTTTCGGGAGGAGCAAGGGATGGGATGCGGCCACCAGTGGTTTGGACCAGTCCTGGGGACTGGGACGAGGGGAGCGAGCACGGCCCAAGGCTGGGACCGAGGGCCTGGAACGTCCAGTGAGGGATGCTGGAGCTGGAGGGAAGGAAACTGCCTGAGAACGTGCAAAGAGTCTACTTTAGCTGCTCGGGTTTTTCTCTGGGGCCAAGCGTGTCTCAGGGGCAGCTGGTATGGCTCCCCAGCCCAGTGTGTTTTTCCAGCTGGCCTCCGGAGGCCCAGGCAACGAGATGGGTCTAGGCGGACAGCTACCGGAGATGGAAACTCGTCGGAAAGATGAGCAGAAGACACTTCTCACTTCCCTATGTTCTGCAGCAGGAGAAGGGAAGTGACACTTTGGAATACAGGAAAATGAAGTCCAGACCTGGGGCAGGGGCAGACGTGCAGCTCCCAGGAGGCCCTACATAGGCCTTGCCCATCTGCCGGATCACCCTCCCGGGGCCTGACGGAGAGACTCTCAGAGACTTTGACCTGACTCGAGCTGGTGCAGTCGAGGACAGGCCTTGCTTCGGGGAAGCAAGTGCCAAGGAGCGAAAGGTATAACGGGTGGAAAGCTGAAGATATATTTCCAGATCCACTAACTCCCTGGCCCCAAGTTCAGATGCTTGCAGCCTTGGTCTCTCCTCTCCAGAGAGGGAACGCTCCCGGATCATTTCTTCCATCTCCAGCCTCTCCACGTCTGCCTGTCACAGCTGGACCTGGTGGTGCCATGAGCATTTCCTGTCTCATTTTGCCAATGCTGGATTTAGCCAGAGTCTGTAGCTGGATCGATGCTGAGTGATGACTTGGGTCCCCCTTGACGCAAGTGAGATGCTGAAGAGAATTCAAAATTCAGCGTGGACAGAAGACAGAGAGTGTTTGGTGCCCCTGCTCTCTCGTGGAGGCAATGGCTGGGCATCCTGGGGACCATGGAGGGCCCAAGGGGGTCATGGGAAGGGCACAGATAGGGACAATTTCAGGACAACCCTGACTGTTCGGTCCTGGGCCCATCATTGTGCCCCACACCAACCCCATTGTGCTTCCCCCTCTAACACTGGGATGGGAACGATCTAACTCAGAGGGCAATTGTAGCATCCACAAATGACTGTTGGGCAGGTGGTAAACCAAGTGCATTAGAAATGTTCTGAACTAAGATACATATGAAGGAAGACAAGGAAAAGCATGGCAGTGCCTCCTTTCCCTAACAGGCTTCTTTCTCACACGAAGCTCAGATAACCATTAGCCTGGGGTGGGGCGGGGGGGCACGAAGAGGGGAGAGGGAGAAACTAGGGAGAAAGAACAGGGCCCTGTCCGGACTGGATCTTTCCCACTTTGTACCTACATCAATGGCTCCAGTCCTCAGCTGGGCTGCCATAAGTGGCTTGCTTTCTCCACCCTCTGAGCAGCCAGAGCAAAACACAGCTTGGGCACCGCAAAGGCTGTGGAAGCCAGCATCTCTGACCCGAGGGACCCGGGCCAGTCCGCAGAGCGACGGGCCTGGGCTCCTTTCCTCTGGCACTGGAGGGTCAGTGTGGCACTATCTGGGGGACAGCCCACACCTGCAGAAAACATGGGTCCTTCAGGGCCCCAGAACTTCGCACCCTGACACCCCGCAGCTGCCTATTTAGATGGTGCAGGAGTGTGGAAGCAGAGCGAAGACTGAGCCTGCAACTCAATTTGGGTGCCTTCCCCGTCCCCTGGTCACCTGGGTCCCCAAGTCACAAGGGACAATTGAAACAAGCACTCAGGATGCTAACCCGTTGCAGAGAGAATCTGGGGCTGCCTAGTCTCGGATATTGACTGTTGGAGTATCAACCTCGGCCACGCTGTTCAGCGCTGGCTTGGAAGCTGGTAGGATCATTTTGGGTTCCGCCGGACCCTTGGGCACTTGGGAGGGAGCCAGGGTTCTTCCTCATTGTGAGGAATGGAATGGCAAAGGAAGCCTGCATAAACTGAATTCCCACCACATTGCCCACGGAGACACGTGGCTCACGATACAGCTTTCGGGCACAAACCAAAAAAAAAAATAACAAAAAACCCCCACCACCCCTCTTTAGGGCACCACTCATGCAATCAAGTCCTCCCCAGGTTTTACTGCTCAGGCACGTACCCTCACTGACCCAACAATTATGTACAGATCGTTAAACTTATTTGCTCCCCAATCTGTAATTTATTTTTGGATCTGTCTCTGCCCACAAGATAGTAAACTCCTGGAGGGCAGGGTTGACGTCTTTCTATTGTATAATCTCCTGAGCGCTTAGTACAATGCTCTGCACCCTGTAAGTGTGCCATAAGTACGATGGAGTGATGAAATAGAAGATTTAGTGGATTGGGGAAGAGCCAGAGCATCCTTGCTGTCCACACGAGAAGGAGAAGAGCATGCCCAAGCTGCCCCCAGAAACCCCCAACACCCTCCCTGACATGCCTGACTCCTCCCCCCACCTCTGGCTCAACGTGTGCCCACACGCTCTGCCAAAATATTAGGACATGGAGACAAACGGAGCATCGGCACCTGCTTCTTGGGAAGGACTAATTACACAGGCCGGTGCCGAGGGGTGGGCTGACACCCCCGACAGCTCTGGCCCGCCTTGGGCGTGGCCGGGGAGGGGAGTGAAGGGGGAGGGGAGGGGCACACAAGCTTCCTTTTTTTATTTATTCTTCGTTTTGTAGCTTTTAAAAATTACGAACAACAAAACCAACGTACTGCACAAAGATGAGGCGGGATCATCTCGGCTAAATATACCCACCGTCTGAGGGCGGTGGCATGTAAGCCCAGTCAGAGCTGCCACCAGGCCCTTTGTGAGAGGTTCAGCGCCAGCAGCTCTGCGAGGGCTCCAAGACACTGGGGACAGACACCAGAAGGGAGACTGGGGCCTGGGAGGAGGGCGCTGGACAAGAACGCCCATATCATGAGGTATTTTGGTAGTCAACGCCATGGTGTACCAACAGGTCCGAGGACGCCAATCAAGCTGTTCTTTACTCTGTCAGAGAGCCGGCACAGAGGGTAACGAGGCCAGGTAACCAGACCACCACTCTAGCGAGCCCAGACTTCACCTCAAAATCACCACGCTGAGCAAAATCACGTTTACAGGGTGAGGACCATGCAGCCTGCTTCGGCCTCTATCAGGATTTTGAGGTCACAAAGAAAAAGGCTATAGGATGCTCTCTGCTTAGCCCATGATGATCAGCACAGGGTTACAGTGTCAAAATGAATTCCCTTAGATTGGGAGCCCCAGGTCGGGCAGAGGCTGTGTCCACCTGAATTTACTCAGGGTTTTTGTGCAAAAGGAAGCACTTGGTAAAATCCATTAGACTCAGGGCTTTTGAACACCTATTAACCATTAAGCACCATTCAAGGGCTTGTAGTCAATAAACACCAAGAGTGAAGAAAGGAAGCAAATTTTCCAAGAGAGAAGTAACTGGGCTTTTGGTACTCGGACCACTTGGCTGCTGGGTGGCCTTGGACGAGTCACTTCACTTCCCTGTGCGTTTAGTCACCTGTGAAATGGGGACTAAATACCTGTTCTTCCCTCTGACTGTGTCACAACTGATTATCTTGTATCTACCACAGTGCTTGGCATACAGAAAGTGCTTAACAAAAAGCACAATGATCATTATTATTATTATTCGTGACCAGGGTTGAGGTGAACCCTAAACTTGCCAGGTGGGCATCTTTGGGAAAATCTGGGAATGTCAAAATTCCAACACATGGAGAAGTGGCCAGGGGTCAGACTTGGGAAGCTGCAGCCAGACAGGCTTCGAAGAACAAACGTCACTCCCCATGAACGATCCTTGGTGATGGGCTTCAACTCCCACTTGGAGTTACAGGGCTCCAAGTTGGTGGAGGCTCTCGACACCATGCTTTGTGGGGATTGTAATTTTTTTTTTATGGTATTTGTTAAGCACTTACTTATGTGCCAGGCACTGCACTAAATGCTGGGGTAGATATAAGCTTATCAGGTTGGGCACAGTCCATGTACCACATGGGGCTCGGGGTCTTAACCCCCATTTTACAGATGAGGGAACTGAGGCACAGAAATGACCTGCCCAAGGTTGCATGGCAGACAAGTGGCAGAGCCGGGATTAGAACACAGATCTTTCTGACTTCCCAGACTCATGCTCTATCCACTAGCCCACGCTGCTTCTCATGGGGGGAAATGGTCAGGGAAGGATGCAAGGCAATGTCTCTCAAAAGGGATGGGCAGGTGGGCGTCGCTCCCTTCCTTTTCCCAGGCGCTGGGTGGTCTCTGCAGACCGAGCTCAGGGTCAATGGGAAAAAGAGAAAGAGTTCAGGGAGTGGGAAAGAGGAGGGTCAGGAGCCCAGAGTGTTCCAGTGTCCACGACCCTTTCTAGTGGACAGTGGAGAAGCACAGGAGGAGAGTGCTGCTGTCTCACTGGCTTGACCCAATTGACATCTGCCGTTATCCTTGCTAGATGGAGGCGGCCAGCACCTCCAAAGTCCACCAGGCCATGGTACTCGGCCCTGAGATGCAGAGCCCAGGAAAACTGTGGCTGCGGGGATCCCTGGAAGTCCAGGGAGAGGGATACGAGGACAGCACAAGGTTGGGGAACTCGGGCCCCACCCAGCTCGGGGGGCAGGGGACGACGGAACGGACCTGAAGCCCACCCTGTCCACAGCCCCTCTGTTATGATCCCATCTGGCCTGACCTTTGCACATTCCATTCCGCTTCTTTTTTATGCCGCTTTAATTGATATTTGATAGGGTTTAGTTCTCCTTGGCTTCCCGAAGCCCTCGCCAGGGGGCCGCTCACACACACAAGCACAATTAATAGCAAGCCACAGAAAATTATGCCCTGCATCAAAGTTGTCATTGCGCGATATACATGCTTATTACTACCATTCAATTCCCGAGGCCCGACACCTCCCAGTGTTTACTAGGTAGAAGATAAACCTCCAGAAAGGGGCCTTCTCCACTACACTGGGACTAAATAAAGCCCTTGTATGCATGTTTAGCTCCATTTACCTGAACTCTGGAAAACAGAACAAAAAAATGGAGTTAATAAAATCAAATCGCCGGAAAATGTGATTTGTCACTCCCCTATCTGACAGACCCCAGAGAAGGCAAACACACATCACTGCTAATGAGAAGAAGGCTAATGAGATGCTGCTTTAGGGGGAGGGGGAGGCTAGGAAGGATGGGGTTTAGATACTGATTGCCCCAGACCACAAGCCTCCCACTGGCTTTGGACGACAGGAGCTGGATTTCCAGTGACCTCCTATCTGAGGACAGGGAAGACCCATTGCTGGGAGAGGGATAAGACAATGCCAAAATCAAAGCATCTTGGGACTGTCTTAACCGCTGGGCTGCCTTGCTGCCAGTCTTGAAAGTTGTTTTCACAGCAGGGGGGGGGTGTCACACACAACCTAACCTTACAGTGGCCCAGCCCATGGGACAGGAAGGCTTCTGATCCATGCAGCTTTGCTCTTACAAAAAAAAAAAAAATCGGATCTGCTAACAATTTGGCATCACCCCCCATCGCGGGCCTTCTAAATTTTCGCCAGGGAAAGACGGTCGCTTTCCTGTTAAAAAAAATTCTAGAGAAACGTCATGTGAAATTGCAGGCCTCTCAACCCACCCCCAAGCTGGTTACCTTCATTCTGTTTCTCACCAAGATAGAACCAGTCTCCATTTCCAAACTGGGCTTTCCTGCTTCAGTCAAGTCACAGACCTTCTCAGGACCCCTCCCAAGGAACACAGGCAGCTACTTGGTGAGGGAGGGAGAGAGGAGAGGGGGGAGGAAGAGAGAGAGAGGAAGAAAGGAGAAAGAAGAGCAAGTAAAAGGTGCAAAGGGAGGAGCAGCTGCTGCTGTTCCTCCTCCCCCTCCACCTTTGATCTACATCAGGGCTGGATGGAAGCCTCTCCCCTCAGAGAAACACCTGAGTCTTGGTCCCACATGCTTGTTATTGTTGGGATGACACCACTGGAGGCAGGAAGGGCAGCACAGCAAGCCTACCCCAACTTTGGATTTAAAAAGCAACTGGGGGAGAAGCCAAGTTGTTGTCCCCACTTTCTGTCCCATGGCAGCTGGGCTGGGTTCCTCATGGCACCAACAGGGGCTGGGCGGCTCAGTAGCACGAGTGGGAGCCGGGTACGGGCGGGGGTCCCTGAGGTGTGAGTGGGAGCCGGGTCGGGCTTAGAGTTTCCGCACTGTGCGCCGAGCATGTTGGAGCCCTGGAGTCACCCCTGCAGTGGGGACAGTATTTATGTGGTCTTTTTTTATCATTTTAAAATGGTATTTCTGAAGCAATTACTCCATGCCAGGCACTATACTAAGCGCTGGAGTAGATACAAGACAATCAGGTTGGACACTCCACGTGTCTCTCTCCATTCCCTCTTCCTCTTCCATCTCCTCAAAGCTTCACCCAAAAGCTCGCACCCGTGCTCTAAATGAAAAGATGGTGCCCCCAGCCAGGAAGGCTGAATTGATCTGTAATCAAACACACGCACACCCCCGATAAAGAACTATGCAATTACAACTTAAGTCCCAAATGTAGTTTGTACTCCAGCGTTAGTGTGGCATGCTAAAGTGACGAAGAAGCCCAAAGGCCAATTTAATTATGTTTATGGTTGGTTGAGTGAGTGGGACATAGAGAGAT
This sequence comes from Tachyglossus aculeatus, assembly GCF_015852505.1. Lineage (NCBI taxonomy): Eukaryota > Metazoa > Chordata > Mammalia > Monotremata > Tachyglossidae > Tachyglossus > Tachyglossus aculeatus. Next base: position 42,611,993 of record NC_052075.1, on the reverse strand, counting down.
AGATATGAGAGAGAGAGAGAGAGAGAGAGAGAGAGAGAGAGAGAGAGAGAGAGAGAGAGAGAGAGAGAGAGAGAGTGTGTGTGTGTGTGTGTGTGTGTGTTTGTGGAGGGGATGGAAGTGAACAGCCCTAAGCCCAGCGTCTTCCTTTTTGGAAGGCTGCTTTTGGGAGTATAGCTTTTAAAAGTCATGAGTTCTAAATGGACATGGTTTGCAAACCATAACTTTCCACCTGAAAACCGTAATACCCCCCTAAAACGGCACCCCGGCACCCTCAACTGCCTCCCCCAGCTGCGGTGAAAGCTGTCCTCGCTCCGGCCCCGGTGGAGAGCGACCCTGTGTGTCGTCTGCTGCCTGCGTCATCTCTCCCCCACCCCGTCCCTGCTCTCTCAGTCTGCCACGAAGATTAGCAAGGGAACCACCAGCATTCCCCACCCACCACAAGCCGCAAGCCCTCTGCACTCTGGCTGCCAAGATGACGCTTAGAAGGAGACTCGAAAACGGGGGCTAGTTTCCAGCATGGGAGAACAGCCTAGACAGTATTCAAAGGGAAGGGATTTCTCTCCCGAACCTGGTTTCAAAGCCATGGTTGGAGCTGCAGTTGGGAAGGAGGGGAGGGGCAGGAGGAGGAGAAAGGGACAGTGGTGAGTTTTCTGTTTATTACACTGCAGGCAGAGCAGCCGGATTCTTCCTTGCTGCCATAGGCATGATGCAGTCAGATTTTTGGCCCCAGGGTATTGGGACATCTCCCCCCTGCCTCCCCTCCACCCCCCCGGAAAAGCACAATAGAAACCCTGCTGGCAGCTTCATATGTTATTAGTCAGCTGTGCACGGAGTTGGCCACTTCTCCAACTCTGGCATAGGGAGGCTGCAGAGCCATCCAGACGCCGGGGCATCAGGCACCTACGATGAGGGCTGAAATAAGAGTGGAACCTCTAGCCAAGGCAGGAGTGTTTACGTAGTGCTGCACCCCAAGAGATCTCTCAAAAATCTGAAACGAGCGAGGTGTACTGAGCGTTGGCTGGCCCAGATCAGGACTACCCAGCCAGTGAGGACCAAAGGACCGTTAGCCTCCCCCAATAGCCACGATCACAGATAAGCCACTCTCCTGGAGATGTAGGAGGGTGGAGAGAGCTTAGGCAAGGAGCCGTCCAGCTGGTCCGGCACATTTCAGTCCACCCCTCTTCAGTTGATCAAATTTATCCACTGAACGCTTACTATGTGCAGAACACTGTATGTGTAGAGCACTTGGGAGAGTACAACAGAGTTAGTAGAGATGCTCCCTGCTCATAAGAGTTCTTGAGATGCCATATCAGCCTCCTGGTCAGTTGTGGCTGCTGTTGGTATAGGAGAGTGCTCAGTGGGCCCCCGGGAAGACTGTAAGCTCCTTGTGGGCAGGGAACATTTTTTTTTTGCTCTGGTGAACTTTCCTAAGAGCTCAGAACAGTGTGTTGCCCTCCAGCAGACTTCAAAGACCTATGATTTCAAGTCATTCCATGCTCAGTTGTCTGAAGTCTAGAAATTTTCTCTAGGGGATGACCAGGGAGGAAACTGCAAAGCCCTGGGGAATTCTGTTGCTGACTTGGGCCGGCAGGCCTCCACAGTGTGCATTTTGACCCATGGTATTGCTTTCCTGAGACGGATGTCAGGCCCTGTCCCAGCTTCCCCCACCACTCTGCTTCCCCGCTCAGGTCAGCAGGTCTCTCTCCCTGCTCCTGGTGGGCTAGAGGGGTGAGGAGGGCACCATTTTCCTTGTCCCACCTCAAAGGGTAGCAACTCTTTCTTATGGTATTTGTTAAGTGCGTACTATCTGACAGGAACTGTACTAAGCGCTGGGGTCGATACAAGCTAATAAGGTTGGACACCATCCCTGTCCCACATAGGGCTCACAGTCTCAAATCCCACTTTTACAGATGAGGTCGACAGGGCACCGAGAAGTGAAGTGGCTTGTCCAAGGTCCCACAGCAGGTAAGCGGCAGGGCTGAGAATAGCGCCCAAGTCCTTCTGACTCCCAGGTCTGTACTCTATAATAATAATAATGGTGGTATTTGTTAAGCACTTACTATGTGCAAAGCACTGTTCTAAGCGCTGGGGGGGGGCTACAAGGTGATCAGGTTTTTCCACTTGGGGCTCACAGTTGTAATCTCCATTTTACAGATGAGGTAACTGAGGCCCAGAGAAGTTAATTGGCTTGCCCAGGGTCACACAGCTGACAAGTGGCGGAGCTGGGATTCGAACCCATGACCTCTGACTCCCAAGCCCTTGCTCTTTCCACTGAGCCACGCTGCTTCAATAACCACTAGGCCATGCTACTTTCTCTGCAACTTCTAGGAGTCAGGCCAACCTGACTCCAAAATAATTCACTTTGGCTCAAGTCGCAAGTGGGTGTGGACTCCTCCGTCATCAAGATCTAACCGGTTTAGCAGGCTCCCCGGATAGGACTGGGGGAAAAGAAGGGAATTCACCAGCCTTGGAGGTTTAGCAAAGCGCAAGGTAAGTTTCCCCTTCCTCTCTGTTTCTCCAAGTAAGGAAACGGACCTTCCTTCTCCACCCACAGACTAGCTCCTCACTAGCAAGCTTCCCAAGCAGGGCTGCTGGCGTGAATTAAAAATAATCCCAATGGAACCCTTTCCCTGTTGTCTGTTTCCATGATGAGTGAGTGGGAGAAGGAAGAAGGCTGAAGTGCTCTTTCCCATAACAGGCTCTGCCCTCGGCCAACTGTTGGCACTGCCACCTATATCTGGAGAAACCAGAGGCCCACCAAGTCCCTCCCCATAAGACACATGTATGGACCACTCAGGCCCCAAACCAAAGGGCTACAATCTCTCCATTTAATAATAATAATGGCATTTATTAAGCGCTTACTATGTGCAAAGCACTGTTCTAAGTGCTGGGGAAGTTACAAGGTGATCAGGTTGTCCCTCAGGGGGCTCACAGTCTTAATCCCCATTTTACAGATGAGGGAACTGAGGCCCGGAGAAGTTAAGTGACTTGCCCAAAGTCACACAGCTGACAATTGGCAGAGGCGGGATTTGAACCAATGACCTCTGACTCCAAATCCCAGGCTCTTTCCACTGAGCCATTTGCCAACACTTTCCCAGTTTCAAGGTCACAGACCACTCTTGTCCCTACCTCAGTTTGCTCCCACCACTGGAAAAGAATGGAGAGGGAGGAATGCCAAAAGGGAATACCCCCAGCCCCCACAAAGGCAGAAGCTTGAGCTTCTGAACTTCCTGGGAGTCAGAAGCACCTGGGCTCTAATCCTGGCTCTGCTGCCTGACTGCTGTTGTGACCTTGGGCAAGTCACTTCACTTCCTCTGTGCCTCAGTTACTTCATCTGTAAAATGGGGATGAAGATTGTGAACCCTATGCCAGACAGGGACTGGGTCCAACCCAATTAGCTTATATCTACCCCAGTGCCTGGCACACAGGATGCGATTAACAAATACCATTTCAAAAACAAGAAGAAAAAACAACCCCACTGATCTGTGTCAAACCACTCGGCTCAAAAATGTCCCTGCTCAGAATTTGCATCCTCCCTCCTCTTCTCCTCCTGCCGTGGGACATGTTCACTAGGCTCCAGTCCCAGCAGCCCTGGCAGAGGTGCCATCCCGGGCAGCAGCAGCGGCCTTCAAGGAGTGGAACCGCCCCCGCCCCAGGGCCTGCTCTGCAGGAGGGCTGGAGGGAGAGGGCTGCGTGCTCTGATAAATGAGTGCTACCTGTCATTTGTCCTCCCTTCCATTTTAATCAATAAGGGAAAAGGTGAATTGCTATTGATCTCCCCAACAATTCTCAACGATACGGTACAAATTATCCAATACAAATGGGGAGGAAAATGAGTCCGCGAGATGAAGAGAGATGATAAAAAGACTGGGGAGGTCTTTGATAGACGTATGTCACTGATGCTGGTATGAGAAAGAGTGTGTGTGTGTGTGTGTGTGAGAGAGAGAGAGAGAGAGAGAGAGAGAGAGAGAGAGAGAGAGAGAGAGAGAGAAATAGAGAGAGAGAGAGAGAAGGGGGGGAAAGGAGAGCACTGATCCATATCAATGGCTCCAATTGTGGGGGCTGTGGTTGGCTTGTCTCTAACCTAATACTCCTTGACCTCTCAGCTGCCTTCGACACTGTGGACCACCCCCTTCTCCTCAACACACTATCCAACCTTGGCTTCACAGACTCTGTCCTCTCCTTTTTCTCCTCATCTTCCTGGCCGTTCTTTCGGGCTCCTCCTCCCTCTCCCATCCCCACTGTAGGGGTTCCTCAAGGGTCAGTTCTTGGTCCCCTTCTGTTCTCTATCTACACTCACTCCTTTGGTGAACTCATTCGCTCCCACGGCTTCAACTATCATCTCTACGCTGATGACACCCAAATCTACATCTCTGCCCCGGCTCTCTCTCCCTCCCTTCAGGCTCGGGTCTCCTCGGGCCTTCAGGACATCTCCATCTGGATGTCTGCCCACCATCTAAAACTCAATATGTCCAAGACTGAACTCCTTATCTTCCCTCCCAAACCCTGCCCTCTCCCTGACTTTCCCATCACTGTAGACACCACTACCACAAGCCGCAAACTTAGTGTCATCCTCGACTCAGCTCTCTTGTTCACCCCTCACATCCAAGCCGTCACCAAAACCGCCGGTCTCACCTCCGCAACATCGCCAAGACCCTCTCTTTCCTCTCCATCCAAACCACTACCTTGCTGGTTCAATCTCTCATCCTATCCCGACTGGATTACTGCATCAGCCTCCTCTCTGATCTCCCATCCTCCTGTCTCTCCCCACTTCAGTCTATACTTCACGCTGCTGCCTGGATCATCATTGTGCAGAAACGCTCTGGGCATGTTACTCCCCTCCTCAAAAATCTCCAGTGGCTGCCAGTCAACCTACATATCATGCAAAAACTCCTCACTCTCAGCTTCAAGGCTCTCCATCACCTCGCCCCCTCCTACCTCACCTCCCTTCTCTCCTTCTACAGCCCAGCCCACACCCTCCGCTCCTCTGCCGCTAACCTCCTGACTGTACCTCGTTCTCGCCTGTCCCGCTGTCGACCCCTGGCCCACGTCCTCCCCCTGGGCCTGGTATACCCTCCCTCTGCCCATCCGCCAAGCTAGCTCTCTTCCTCCCTTCAAAGCCCTTCTGAGAGCTCACCTCCTCCAAGAGGCCTTCCCAGACTGAGCCCCCTCCTTCCTCTCCCCCTCCCCATCCCCCCGGCCCTACCTCCTTCCCCTCCCCACAGCACCTGTATATATTTGTCCAGATTTATTACTCTATTATTTTACTTGTACTGTACATATTTACTATTCTATTTATTTTGTTAATGATGTGCATCTAGCTTTATTTCTATTTGTTCTGACGACTTGACACCTGTCCACGTTTTGTTTTGTTGTTTGTCTCCCCTTCCTAGACTGTGAGCCTGTTGTCGGGCAGGGACCGTCTCTATGTGTTGCCAACTTGTACTTCCCAAGCGCTTAGTACAGTGCTCTGCACACAGTAAGCGCTCAATAAATACAAATGAATGAATGAAGATTCCTGGGGAAGATGATGCCTCTCCCTGCCTGCACTGGTGGAAATTGTCAGCCTGTAACGTGGGAATCTCTAAACTCTGTACCCTGCCGGTGGTTCAGTCTGGAGGTGGAAGGTTCATAGAGTCTTGTTGATGCGAGGAGAGGATTTTGGGAAGGGGAGTCTGAAACAAAGCCCTGAAAAAGAAGGGAATGCTTCTGGGATTAAGGTCAAATAAATGGGACTGGGGAAGAAGATTCTCCAACAGTGGCATGGCTCCAAGGTTGAATCTGGGCCTGGGGGCCCTACTCTGTCCCCGCACCTCCAAACTCAAGCACCAGAAGCTGCCCCGAGCAAGGCCTGCAGCCTTAAGACAGCCCTAAAGAAATAAACTCTGAGGTTCCCTCTGAGGGCCCAGAGTTGGGGGTAAGGGAACTCTCTATATTGTCACTCCAAGTTTTCCTTTAGGGGCTCCTTTCCTTCCTTGGCCTCTCTCTCAAGGCTGGAGGAAAAGGAAGTCCCTACAGTCTCCAGACTGTAAGCTCCATTTAGGCAGGGAACGTATCTACCAACTCTGCTATACTGTACTCTCCCAAGAGCTTAGTACAATGTCTGTGCACAGTGAGTGCTCAATAAATGCCAGTGATTGATTGATGGAACTTGAATACCTCTGAATAGGTAATCCTGACTCCCAAGCACCACTCCAGGGTCAGCTGTCCCAGAAAAAAATTTTCTGAGTGGACTAGCGTCACCCCTGCCCTGCAGAATGCTGGCCAAACGGGACTCAAGCAGGACTAGAAATGTAATCTCAGCTCTTATGGGCAAGCTTTGGGAATGGAATGGGTGAAGGTAAGAGAACACAAGCCGGGACCCCAGTGACCTGTGTTTGGCACAGGGACAGAGGCTGTGCACTAAAAGAGAGGAAAAAGGGGCAAAGAAGGGATTCTAATGGCCTACCCAGGATATGGGCCCAGTGATTTAACACGAGGAAAACCGCAGTTTCTTTGGAAACAGTGTCAGAATTTGGCATGTGATTATGTTCGGCCACAGCTCAGCACCCAGGAAGAGGAGGAGGAGGAGGAGGGAGAGGAGAGGAGAAGGAAATCTGCCTTACTGATTGAGTCTGAGTGTTTTCAGGGCTTCCTGCCCAAGGCTCGGCTCAGGCTGGGGCCAGGAGAGAGGGGAAACAAGACAGGTGGAGACCAAAGGGAAAGTTTTGTTTTTCTACCCCGGTGTGGATGCTGAATGGCTTTGGTCCCAGAACCTTCGTGAAGGTGCTCTCTTCCTCCATCAGCTGGACTGGGGCAGGCAGGTCTGGCCACTGGGAGGGCTGTGGGAAAGCTCACCATCGGATGACATGGCCACCTCCACCTACTGTCCAGCTAAAGGCCAACCTCCCCCAACTCTTCCCCACCTCTGAAGAAGCTTCAGGGGAACTGCTGGAATGCCACCCCCCTCGCCTCTGTTTTCACCTACAAGTATTCCCACGGAGAACAAACTGTGTGTGCTCCAGTCTCCCGAGATGGAACAAGAGAGGAAAGGAGAGAGCCTGCCAACGTTTCCCAGTGAGGAAGGGGCTGACTGAGACCAGAACCTAGGGTTACCAGCACAGGACCGGCAGTCTCCTGAGGAAACCAAGGGAGGGGCCTTTGAAGAGACCCGGGCAGGCTGCTAGGAACACCAAGGAGGAGAGTGCCCAGGACTACGGACCTGGTCCATCACGCAACTTTGAGGTGAGCCTCCTTCTCCGTCCTCCCCAACTGCACCCCGTGAAAGACGCCCGGAGGACCAAAACGTTGAGCCAAAGACAAGCTGCGAAGCTGCTGACCTGTCTACAGTGGAAATGCTGAGATTAGTATAAGGAGGTGGTTAAAAGCGCCCTGGGCATTTGGAAATGTCCAGGTTTGCAGCAATGTAAGCTGATGAAGGATTATGACCTAACAGTCTGCATGGCGGGCAACCCTTCTTCTCCGAGAAGGCCTGCAGCAAACAGAGAGCGGGGACAGGCAGCAAGCTTTACTGAGCACCGAGGCCCTCCCTCGACAAAACCTCAAACGCCGAAAGTGACCCCGTTCTAAAGTTACCAGAGCTGGCGTGCGGCCAGGCCAAAAATCCATATCCAATCAGTGGTAATGGACTATTTGTTGCATTTCCTCATATAAGCTTGCTGCATTGCTATAAAATCCCAGGTCGGTATTTTTAGATTTACTTAGCCGGAGAGGTAACAACAGTCTAAAGCTGGACACTGTGGGCACGGGGGTGGGGGAGCGGGGAGAGGGAAGGGTGGGAGAGATGACAGAGGATCTGCCATTTGGATGAAAGGAACTTACACTTCTGCAGCACATCTCAAACCCTCCTCCCTGGGGCGCCCCGATGCCAGGCCTGGCCACCCATTCTGTGGAACTGTGGGGGGGTAAGGGGGAGAATCTCTTGTCAGGGACAAGAGCAGCACAACCCAGCCCCCGGGGAAGCCCTTAGTCCACGGCTCTGCACTTGGCAGGTGCTAAATAAATACCACTGCTTGACTGACTAGGGGGTTGGGGAGGTAGACTTGCCATCAAAGGCTCTCTATGGCTTCTCACTAGCCACCTCACTGGACTTTTCCTCCTCCACCCTCCTTACCCTCCCGAAGTTGGTGCACTGGGTGATAGCCAGGATTCTCACTTCCTGGGTAGGTACCCTCTGCTCTGCTTGGAGCCCATAGTGCTTCAGGGCTGGGGGTTGACCCAGGCCATTCACGCAAGAGCTGGCCTGCTCATCCTCATTGTTACATTTTTTGGGGGGCTTGAGGTCAGTTCCAGGCACAATAGTTACCTGTATCTAAATACCCCCAGATATTGTAATGCTGCTTCAATGCCACAGGCAACAACCCTAGCCACTGAGCAACCCCCAGGCTTACCCTTTCATAGTCATGCTCCTCGATTCAAATCAAGAACAGGAGAGAAGTAGACTGAAGCCCAGGGGATAGGTGGATGGACCATATTGCCCCTTTCTTCTCCTATTTTCCAACACAAAGGACACGAAAGAGGCTGGTCAATTGTACAACTATCTCTCCCTCTGCTGCCCCAGACTCCTATACCTTGTATTATTTACTTCAGTCTGGAGAGCGCACCTTGCGGTAATGGCCAAGACTCTGGGTCACGGTCATTTCATATTGGTCTAATGGAAGTAGCACAGGCCTGGGACTCAAGAGACCCAGCTTCTCGATGGCCTGCTGGGAGACCTTGGGCGAGTCACTCAACCTCTCAGTTTCCTCATCTGTAAAATGGACAGGAAAATACCCTTTCTCCCTCCCTCATAGGCTGTCAATCCCAGTTGAGACAGGGATGATGTTTGAGCTGATTATTTTTTTTTTTACCAATTTCCAGCTCTTGGCTTGGAGTTAGGCATAGAGTAAGTGCTAGATCGATACCATAATTCCTTCTTTAATCAGGATCCACCAGCCACATGGCGGGCTGTCCCCCTGGGCCGCATTACAACCCAAACTGTGCTTGGGGATGGGGCAGGCACAGCTTTCCCCTCTGCTCTCCCAAGACTCACGGCGACTGTGCAGAGGCTCATCGATGCAGAGCCCAGACTGGACTGCTCAAACCCACCAGGGAGCTACGGACTTGCTCAGCAGGGAAGGGGGAGCAGCCTGGCATGTAGGGCTGAAGGTTGGGAACTCCTGCTGGGAAAACTCTCCTTTGCTGCCTGAAATTTCCATTCTGCTCCTGGCCCACACCTCTATCTTGCTCTCTGCTCTCCTCTCAGCTGCAGTCTCCAACCTAGCCAGGAGGCTGAGCCAGTCAGCTGGGAGTCTGGCACCAGCTAAGACCTGGGGCCCTTCAAATAGAATCCGCACCCTTAGAAGGGAAAAGCCACCAGGTTGCCTTCCCGCACTCAGGCCCCCTCCCAACCCCTCCCCAGTGGCTGGGGAAGCAGAAATCTCTGCTATTCTGGAAATCCGTCAGGGAGGGGAGTGAGTGAGGGCGAGGGATTCCGGATGCCTCCCTCCAGGGAGCAGAACCTCCTCTCTGTCGGCTAGTCTCCTTGGGCCTTGCTTGGGTCAATCCCTCCAGGTGAAGGTACCTGGACAGCTCCTTCCCCTGCTGGCTCAGTCAGAAACATCTGCTGTGTGACCTTGGGCAAGTCACTTCACTTGTCTGTGCCTCAGTTAACTCATTTGCAAAATGGGGATTGAGACTGTGAGCCCTATGTGGGACAGGGACTGTGTCCAACCCAATCACTCTGCGTATCTATCCCAGTGCTTAGTACAGTGCCTGGCACATAGTAAGCTCTTAACAAGTACCACAGTTATTTTTATTATTTTCCACACTATCACGCTGTGCAGCCAACCATGGCTTATCAGAACCAAACTCCAGCTTGCCACCAATTGCGGCTGACGGTGTAGAGGAGGGAGGCTCACCTATTCAGCCTGGCTGGGCCGAGGAAGGAAAGGCTCTTTGTTGGCAGTAGAGAGACAATGCATGGGAAGATGATGCACAATGCCATTAACAGTGATACACCACCCGGAAGCAACCAGGCCCTGGGCTCCGGATGGGGAGCTCCCTTCCAGGCTAAGGATGTCAGAAACTCAGACATGGGTTATAACCTACAGACCTGTTTTCCTCTATCCTGGGCCCTGGTGAACATAGCTCACAGCTGATGGGCACAGATATAAAACAAAACATTCTTTAGCAAGGGTAAAGGGCTGGGACACAGACAGAGAAGGAGCAGGAGGATGCAGAGATGCCACAAATTAGGGAGATAAGGTCACACAGCAGACAAGTGGCAGAGCTGGGATTAGAACCCAGGCCCGTAGTCTTTCTACTAGGCCACGCTGCTTCCCTGTACTTCCCGTGTACTCTCCCAAGTGCTTAGTACAATGCTCTGCTCACATTAAGCACTCAATAAATATGACTATCTCGAGGAAAAGCCTCCGTCTCTCTGGGGGCCCTTTCCCTGTCACAAGAGACTTCTCAACGGCCCTAGGTACCGGTCACCGCAGCCCTGGTATCGTACAATCCCGCCGATTGACCGGGAGGAGAGATGCCCTCCGGTAAGGCCCGTGGTGACTGACCCGACCCGATCCGTCCCTCCAGTGACCATGTGTGACCTGGCAGAAATCTTTCAAGCAAGGCTTGATTACAAGGGTTTTCAGGAGCTCAGGCATGTAAAGGCCAACCGGCAAGGCAAGTTAACACATGGATCCCCATGCTGCCTCCCTTCTTGGTAGCCTCCTCCCCCTCCCTCTAGTTAGGGGTGACCAAGAAGTCAGCCCTGGGAGTCATTCTAGACACGGATCCGGAAGCCAGGAAACAGAAGCTCAAACCCCTCGCCATTCTGCGCGGTGCCTCCTCCAGGGGTTTGAGTTATGGGGAGGAATGGGATGGATGGCAGGAGAGAGCGGAAGCTGGGAAGGGAGCAGGGCTGGCACTGCTGCAGCTGTTCCGGTCGCCCTTCCCATCTCCCGCCAACCCAGACGTTAACAATGGGGAGGGGGCGAAAAAAGGAAAGACTGATTTAATTTAGGTTAATAAGTGGAAAAGAGAGTTGGAGGAGATGGGAGATTGCATTGCCAGGGCTGGTGCCCCATGGAGGAGAAAAGGGGGACTCGCGCTGAGACTTGGGTCCTCGGCCCGTGTGGGCTTCCTAATTACACCAGGCCCACCTAGGTGCTTGCTGAAGTCTGGCCGCACGGCAGCACCGCAACGGTCCCCCCCCCACCCCATGGAGGGAGCGCCGGCCTCTGGAGGGCAGTGGTGCCCAGCGGTCCTGGAGCTGTCTGATTACACGGCATAATTACAGGTAATGGGAGCTTGGCCACGCCAATGAAAAATTAGGCCCGGCGGCTATTTCCGAAGAATGGATGCAATTCCATGCTTGACTGGCTGTGAAAGTTACAAGTGGGAGAATAGGAAAACAGACAATATTCTACCTAGATTTGCAGCTTCCTAGAGCAGAGCCCCATTGTAGCCAGCAGGCTGCTTGTACCCATCTGCACAAGCCCCAGGGCCAGTCCAACAGAAGCCAGCGGTGAGCCTGCTGTGGAGTGGCAGGGCTCACCTCTGGACTAGGGACAGTTTTGGTAAGGCTACCAACAACCCCCTCTAAGTGTTCAGTACAGTGCTCGGCACACAATAAGTGCTCAATCAATATCACTGAGGATGACGATGACAAAAGAGGATAATTAGCAATACAGGAAATGCTTCCGATGGCAGTGTTTTCCATCTGCTTCATCAAGTTCGTATTTGGCGGTGCCGCTTCAACTTAATACCATTTATCTGTGTCAAGCTCGTTTCAAAAAAGAAGTGGCCATAGAAATAAACACGGTGGAGGGCGGGGGCACAGTAGCCACAGACCTAGAGGACAGGTCCCAGCAGCCCAGAGGAGGGGAGAGAAGAAGCAGGACTGTGAACAGTGCTCACTGCTTAGAACAGTGCTTGGCACAGTGAGCACTTAACAAATACCATAAACAAAACAACCCGCCCCCCTGCCACGGAGGGTAGGTTCCACGTGATACTCCTATGGCTTGGGGCTGCGGTTCCATATCTGGGTGGGTGGAGTTTTCTGAGCCTTTTGCACTGGCTGGAAAAGGTACCGCGAGATGGAGTGTGAGAGCAGCTGTCCAGAAGAAGATTCAGTATTCAGAGAGTGCCTTCCTCCTATCCTGAAGAATCCGAAGAGCCAGAAAAATAGAATCTTGTTAAGCTGCTCTCAATCCAAACCTTTTACCTAACCTTACTGGAACGATACAAGGAAGAGGCAGAGGGCGGAGAGAGAATGCTGCCAGCCTTGTAAACAAATGCCCGTGCCCAGAAAGAGTCAGGGGGTCAGTGCTCCTGGGGCAGACCCCTGACCCTTCCAACCAATGGCTCCTGCCCTTAGGGATGGATTTGGCTTGGTCTGCTCTGGCAGCTGAGGGTGAACGCTACTTTCTCTGCTCTCACGAATCTGCTGCTTGTACAGACCTGAAGCTCAGCCACCTAGGCTGGCACTGCTGCCCTGGTGTTGCGGGGGAGGGAGGAAGAGGGAGAAGGGGAAAAGGAGAGAGACAGAGAGTACACCCAACCTGCTTCCTCACTATCTGTGATCAGGCCTGGGGGACTCTGAAGTGAAGGAGGCAATAAGAACTGGGCTTAGAAGAGGAAAGGAAGAGAAGGGAAGTGAAGCAGGGTCCTCGGAGACAGCACAGCCACAAACTACCAGATTGAACTGCAGTCACATTTAAGGCTTCAGGGATGCCAGTGGGCCATTACCCAAAAGATGGACCATAACGGGCAGGGTCCAGAAGGTCGAATCAGGGGCATGGCAGGTGCCTAGAATTTAGACAGAGGACATGCCAAGGAAGAAGAGTGGGTTGCAAATCCCTGAAACACTCTACATTCTTCTTAAGCATGTAACATAGAACCACCACCAGACAGCCCTGGCAGAAGACAGGCTTATCTTTGCCAATGCTGGCTCTGCAAGGAGCTACATTCCGGCCCGTTAAACTCTGGATCTTCCCTCTGACCTAAGAGCCACACTTGCTGCCCCGTACCCCTCCCTGTTCCTGCATCCACCAACCAGGAGAGAGGAGAAGAGGCCGCAGAAGCCATCTCTAAGAAATAAATACAAGCACCTCCCTGGTTTGAGGCTCACATACCCAGACAAGCCACTCTTGCGTACAGACGTTACCGGGACCTGTCCACAAGACACTGGCTTCAACCTGAAAACAAACTGCTGAAATCCAGAGGTCACTGGTGACTTATAATTCATCCCAGGCAGAGGGTGGGAGATATGAGGAGTTGTGTCCGGTGAAGAGGGAGGACGCCATCAATCGAATCTCCTTTTCAAATCCACTTTGGTCACGGGAGCTACGGGGAAAAGGTTCGAATGCTGATCAGGCTTGGCGTTCCTGCCACCCCCTCCCTTATAATTAGGGAGGAACAGAAGATGTTGAAATGTATGAAGTGGAGGCATTGGAAGAAGTCAAAGCAAAGGCTTCTGTTGTGGGGGGGAGAGGGAAGGGAGAGAGGGAGTGTTGTGGGGGGGATGTTACTGGGGAGACTGGCTTTATCAAAGGAGCCACCCCAGGTCGCTGCCTATTCTCCCTCCCAAGTAGTGTTGCCTTTCAGACCAGTGGGCCTCCCAACTCCTCTCCTATATTCCCTGCCTTCTTGGCCGGATACTGCCCATGTCACTTTTCTGTCCTCACTCCTCTTCTGTTAACTTGGCTTGGCACCTCTCCCCTTCACACAGTCAGTTTGAGAGTTTGGGACCGAAGGAGAGTTGGGGACAGAGTGAGAAGAGTAATCCATTCCAGCACTTAGTACAGTGCCTGCAACACCATAAGCTCTTAACAAATACCATTATTATTATTGCTATTATTAATCGAGTGGCAATCAAAGGAATTTATTGAGAAGCAGAGTGGACTAGTGGATAAGAGCCCGGGCCCAGGAGTCAAAAGGATCTGAGTTCTAATCCCAGCTCTGCCACTTGTCTGCTACGCGATCTTGGGCAAGTCACATCAATTTTCTGTGCTTCAGTTATCTGATCTGTAAAATGGGGATTAAGACTGTAAGCCCTACGTGGGATATGGATCGTGTCCAAACAGACTAACTTGTATCTATTCCTGCTCCGGCACCTGTAACAGTGTCTGGTACATGGTACTTACTGTGTGCAGAGCAACATACTAAACACTTGGGAGAGTACAATACGATCGAACTCGTAGACATGATGCCTACCCTTAAGCAGCTTACAATTGAATGGTGACAGAATTGCAGATTTATTTTCAGTTACTCCATTTAGCAGGTCTCGGTTGGATTTTGATGGCCCCAAGTATTATCTGTCCTTAATGAAAGGAACATAACAGTCCTCCACCCTCACCTGTCTGAGCACGTCTGTCTTTTTGTCTCACTCTCTCCTCCCCCATCTCATCGACACAAGCCATCAGTCTGGATCCAGCACTGTCTTGGTGTATGAAGTACAGCTGTTTCTTCCAATAGGGTCTGCCTATCTAGTTCTGAAAAGGCAGGAAGTGCTGCATATGGAGGGATGGTACTGACCTCGGGGGAATCCTTCCTTTGGCTGCCAAGCCAGAAGACGGGAAATAGGTCAGACGGCAGTCGGGCAGGCTGAGCTCTGGAGCAGACAGGGCTGAGCCCTCTGCTCCAGATAGCACCAAAAGAGCAACTTTGAGGTCACAGAGGGGACACAGGGGGTCACAAAGAGGTCACAAGGAAGCTGCCTAGAGAGGAGATGTGGAGTCGACCAGCAACCTGACCTGAGCAGGCCTCGCTTGCAGTGCATATTCAGCCTGAAATCCAGGGGAACTGCCTGGCCCAAGCTAAAATCTGGGAATCGACCCTTGAGCTGAACCTGACTTAGGGGGAGAAGAAAAGGAGGAAGGCTGGTCACACTGTTACCCATTCCTGCCCAGCCCTGTGAGGTGCAAAAATGGGTTCCTTCTTACTTACCAACCCACTTCCACTGCCATTTTTAAGTCTATGCTTTCCTAGCCAAGAGGCTGCCTGCAATAGCCAATTCCCCTCAACAGCCCCAAAAGGGATGGAAGGGGCTGGGAACAAGCAAAGGGAAAACCCAGCAGCCCACGGCTGGGAAGAATGTGGTCCAGGACATCCTAGGAACCCACAGTTCACGTGGGTGTCACGTCTGCTGCAGCGTTAGTCTGGATGACTCATCTAAACCCCCTCCTGGATCACTAAATTGGTCCCCAGTTTGGACTGAACTCCACCCTACTCTGCTGGTCAATCACCACGGCAGTGAAAGCGTTCTTCCCTGGAGGCCCCCAGCACATAGGCGGGTGTCAAAGGCCTCAGGGCTACCCTAGGGCTACCCCTTAGTACACTACTATCCCTATTTGAGCCAGGGTCTTGCCTCCTGGTACCAAGGTCACACCAGCCCAGCATTCCCTGCAAAACACTCAACTCTCCGGGGGGTGCCCTTGGCACTGAAGCTGCTGGAAAGTGGGTGCAAAGGACGGAGGGGAGGGGGCCACTAGTGTGAAGAGCATGGCATAGTGGACAGCGTGAGGGCCCAGGAATCAGAAGGTCATGGGTATTAATCCCGGCTCCGCCACTTGTCTGCTGTGTAACATTGAGCAAGTCACTTCACTTCTCTGGGCCTCAGTTTCCTCGTCTGTAAAATGAGGATTGAGACTGCGATCCCCATGTAGAACAGGAACCGTGCCCAACCTAATTTGCTTGTATCCACCCCAGCGCTTGGTACAGTGACTGGCACATAGTAAGCACTTAACAAATACCATCATTCTTATTACTAGTAATATGGCAGCCTGACCCAGGAGCCAAGAGGGAACAGAAGTGTCCTAGGTGCAGAGGAGCAGTAGTGCCCCAAAACAACCAGGCTGGTGATAGCCACTGGTCAAGACTGTTCAGTCTGCAGATCAACTAACTTTGGCTGCCAGGTCAACAATGCTCTATAAACTGTCATGAAGCTGTTGATTTCTACCCGTTGGGAGAGAAAAGGCTCCTAGCACACCGAAGATGCTCAACAAATACTGAAACAATCATAAGTAATGTTGAGTCCACCCCTGGCAGAGGACTGGGATGGGAGGGAGAGCGGTGAGGCCAGCACATTCCCTTAAAGCAAGAACCTTTGGAGGATCTTTGTTGCTCCAGACCCCGGGGAGAAGATACCCAGTGCTTTCTAAAGGACTCTCAGCCTATTTTTCCTTGATCTCTCTCCCTGTCTCAGTATTTGTTGAGACTCAATTACTGACTTCCTGAACTCCACTCCGCAAAGGGTACAGACTCTGGGAAAGGAAGGGAAAGGGGCAGATCAAACCAGGAAGTGATATTCCACTCAAACATACAGGCTGGGCATTCATTTCAGACCATTACAAATGTGTGGAACGGGGAGGAGGGAGACTGGTCAAACGGGCACCAGGTCTACCCAGCTCTGTAACTCCGCGGCAGCCCACCTTTCCAAGCCTCAGGAGGAAAAGACAGTTCACATTCAGCTGAGATTCTCAGGTAAGGAAGGTGTGCGTGGGGGGGTAAGGGTGAGGGGAAAGGGGAGCGTGTGTAGTAGGGGGAAGGGGAACAAGATTCCTCTACAATTCCAGGCTGTCTGGAAGTTCAATGCAGTGACTAATCCCATTCTCCATCCCTGACAGTGACAGATGCCCACTTCCACTCCCTACCCCAGCAGGAAGAAATGTGGTTACAGCTGGCAGACAAGTGGGCATGGCAGTGGAACCTGGTGGGTACGCTCCTTCCACTGGTAACCAAGCCCTGCTTGAGAGAACACACTGTTACCCAGAAGAAGAATGAAGGGTGACAAACAGGGAGTCGGCACTGAGCTCTGTAACCCCATTCAACGCCAGTGGATTCTCCTCGGGTTCACTCTAAGAAAACAAATCCGAACCGCACTATAGGACACGGTGGCTCGGAGCCGCGCTCCTCCTGGATTTTGAGTTCGAGACTCCCCTTGGACTACCATTCTGGTGGTGAGGACCATAACTGCTGGCCCACCACCACCCCACCCCGGCATCGCAGAACCCGACCACAAGGTCCCAACAGGGAGAACGTGAGAAGACCATGAGATGACGGAACCGCCCGCAACGGCCGGGAGCCGGGCTCCTGCTTGAAAGAGCCGGCCTAACAGGCAGAAACAGAAATACAATTAAATTAAGTCAGAAAACCCGCTATAGAAAATGCAATTACTCAAAGATACAAATAAACGTTCAGAGAAAATTGGACCCTGACAGGGTTAGTCAAGCTTTTAAATTCAGCCGGAGGCAGGTGGGCCAGGCTATTATGCCAAGGACGGGAGATATCGAGCCACAAGCTTACCGCATTAAGGTCTCGCTTGTGCCAGCCGGGTACTCGCCACGGTCCCCCTGGGCCCTGCATAGGAACTTGGCGGTAGTACACGGGCCTGACACACAGCTCAGAGGAACAGGAAGCAGGCAAACGTGGGATGCCTGGTCCCAGCCTGGACAGCCTCCTAGAATGCCCGCCCAACAGCATGGCGGGTCTGGGCCCAGTGGCCCTTGGCTTCCCACTCCGCGTGGGCCTCGGGGAAGAACAAGGGCATGCCCGCCGGCCTGGGCGATGCCCTGGTGCCCAGACGCGTGGCAGACGGCCCGACCGAATGGCCTACCTCTCGCTGTAGCACCAGCTCCTTGGTGAACAGGGTGGCTTCCTCACTGAAGGGCTCTCCCTCTTGCACCAGGCCAGGCAGGTTTCGGGCTCCCCGGGGACATTCAATGCCTGTGACCGGAGAGAGAACACTTGGTGAGCACTGGCCTGAAACTGGGCTCTGGGGTCACATTGCCCCGTAGAGAGTCCCGGAGTCCCAGAGATCTGTACAATGGTACTGCAGTCCTGTGGGGAAATCAGAACCAGAATAAATGATGACCATCAAAATGGGGCAATGTGCCAACTGTGCCAAAATCTTGGGGAAAATCCCTAGCGCTTTCCAGCCACTGGACCAGAGGGAAGGAAGGGAAATGTTGAAGGGTTCCTTCCTTCCTGGTGCAGAAACACTTGGAGAGACTCAAGGGGTCTTATGTGTGATCATCCCCATCAGCTACATTCATTGAATCAAACAATCAATGGTATTTATTAATTGATCAAGTACTGAATACAGTGCTCTGCACACAGTAAAGGCTCACTAAATACCACTGATTGATTATTGAGCACATTCTGTGTGCAGAGCTCTGAACTAAGCACTTGGGAGAATATGACACAACAGAGTTGGTGGATGGGTTCCCTGCCCACAAGGAGGGGGAGACAGACAGTAAAACAAATTACAGATATGTACACCTTAGTGCTAGGATGCTTAGGGTGGGACTTGATGCCTGACTTACTGGCCCATCTGTTTACAAACTGAGGGGATCAGGGGAGTGAACTACTTTTTTTCCACCTGCACTGGGCTATGAAATGACCCCAAGGGCAGCCTTTCCAGTCTGAGATCCCGAATGCAAAGAGGTCAGGGCAACCACTACTTCTGTACTAGCTACCTCTTCAGCGCAAGATACAACAGAGTTAATGAAGCAAGCGGATGGAGCCTCAGTAAACAACTTGAAGGTCCGAGATTCACTGACGACTGGTGGAAGGAGCTGCAGACCTGCAATGACTTGCACAGGAGGAGTCCAGCCCAGCCATGGAAGAGCAGATTTGGCAAGGGAGGGGCTGGGGGTGAGTGAGAATGAGGCCACATGCCTGCGTGGCCTTGAATTCTGGGCCTTGGTGTGAGCTCGGCTGGGTCACTGGGGTTCGGTCTGAGCAAGGCTTTAGAACCATGGCCCACAAGTGAGCCAAGCTTCCTCGGACTAAACATTGGCAAAGGGCCACTGCTTCTAGCATTCCTCATTGTCAGGTATGGTAAGAAGCATCTTCCTGGCCAGAGGGCCTCACCACATGGGGCAGATGCCACCTTGATAAGCTGCCCACGCATCACCTGCCACAGTCACTCCACCTGAGAGCTTTTCAGGGCTTTCTAAGCAGGCACAGACCCTCCTTCCCGCTTCCCCCTCTTCTCTCAGGCTATATGGTAGTGGGGAGCTGGCTCTGGCCACCTCCCTGTTCCTGAAGTTCATACGGTGAGGGGAAGGAGGCCAAAAAGCGACATTGGATCCCTGTGAGGGCAAAGACACAGATACCACATGGCAACTACCTGGAGTACAAAAACTAAGCTGGAGCCAACATACCAATTCTCCTCTAATTTTAAGACCTGCAGCAGAACTTCCCGTGAACTGCCGGTTGGGGAGGAAGGAGAGAATAAGGGGTAAAAGAAAGAGGCGGGGAAGGAGGCTGACCCCCCCCACCCCTCACCCCCGGAGCTCACCAATGGCCCGTGCCCACCTTTCTACCTGGCTGGTCCTTGTTGTTCTCAGCCCTGCCATCCTTATCAACTCCAGCTGCAGCCCTCACCCAGGTCTCTGCTTCTAACAAACCTCCCTTGCCAGTCATAACCCACCTAACCAGTTCAGGTGCAAACTAGACGGCGTCTTGGGTGGTTGCCCCGTGCCGATGACTTCCGGAGCTCCTCTGCCCAGCCCCGGGTAGGGGGGAAGGAGAGAGGTGCCGGCCTTGACAAGAGAGGGAAAAGGAGACAGAACTTCAGCAGGCTTCCTGCTCACTCCCCACCCTGAGCACTGACTTCATCCCCAGTCAGGAGTCGGCAAAGAGACGGCTGCCCACCCGACTGAAAAATCTAGTGCAGAAACATGCTAACAGCAAGGACAGTTCTGTGGCGCTCCCCTTACCTGGGTTAGCGCTAGATAATGTCACAAACCCAACCTGCCTCCTTATCACTGCTCAAATGGAGGCCAGGAGACCGGGATGCTTACTTTTTCTTTCAAAGACAGAAAAGAAAAGGAAATAAAAGGCAAAGAAGAAGAAGAGAAGAAGAAAAGGCAGAGTCTCTGCTTGGAACCTGTGGCTGCCAGCGCTGGTCCAGGTCTCAACAGGCTGACGGGCAGCAAATCAACTGCTCCATAGCCACGTATGGCCTCGGGCTGTAAATATGAAGACGGAGGTCTCACCATATTTCTAGGCAAGCTCCCCAGCCGGTTTAGGAAGTGCTCGTAATTTTCGATCATGCATATTACCTCTAATAGCTGACTTCCCCAGTAACACACTAGCTGGGTGCGGCTTTCGGATAAGGGCCCCTTATATCATCTGCTCTACTAACGTCATGGAGGCAGGACAAGCAAGCAGCTTACCCACCGACTCTGGTTAAGCCAAAGACTAAAATGGAAAATTTTAAGTTAAAAGATAAAGAAATTCTACTCTCACATATGCAAACACCCAGAGCTCCAGAATGTTCTGTCTTTCTGGATGCTGATACAAAGAGGCACAACCACTACCACAACCGCTCCCCAGTTCTGGATCTTTGGGTCCCTCTACTTCAAGTCAACAAGGATACTTTCAGAGAATACATACCCGAACCCACATGGCTATTTTACACTCTTTCTTCCAAACCTCCCTAGTCCTGGCTCTTGGGATGCTTCAAATTCACAGGTCCAAAGACTTGGGTTGCCATTACACTGAGAAGGAGTGATGGGAAACTCCCAGTAGAGGGTAGGCATGTGTGGATTGGGCAGAGGGAGACCCTCCTATTTGTGGTGAGTAGTTAATAAGCACACCTTGTCCCCTAAGCCATATGCTGTTGTTCTGAAGGCCCCCAAACAAGTCCCATCTAGATCTGTCAGTTGAAACTTAAGACCCCCGCCCCCGGTCAGGTCTCTGCTGGTTTGCCTGGGGCTGTGGGCAGCTGGCCTTTTGGTTTTTAACAGATTCGTGTCATGTAATAACACAGGCAGATTCTCTCTTGGGAGTCTTGGGTAACTCTGACGTTCTTATTATCCGCCCCTCTGCCACCACTATGGAAAAGCATTCTTTTTAAAAATATCCCACTTTCAGGGCCTTTGACTAGGTCAATTAACACAATTGCTCAGGTCAGCCTGCTGTGGAACCAAGAAGTTCAAACAGTCTGGCTAATTACATGATAATGGGTCATGGGAAAATGACTTTTGTTAATGGCTATGTGGGAGTTACTCCATCACTTGGAATATGGTACCTTGTATTTTATAACAGTTTTGCTTTTAGTAATGTGTGGGAATGCATTTTGATTCAGAAAGTGTGTTCTTGTTTCTTTCTGAAGTAGCAAAAGCAAAGCAAGATGACCAACGGTCCCTTTTAGACTGTGATCCCACTGTTGGGTAGGGACTGTCTCTATATGTTGCCAACTTGGACTTCCCAAGCGCTTAGTACAGTGCTCTGCACACAGTAAGTGCTCAATAAATACGATTGATTGATTGATTGAAGTAGAGATGATAGGCATCATAAAGTACACTGCTCAGTGGACTAACTTTTTTAACTGACAACTTCCTTCGAATGCTCCCCATCTTTATCTCCATCTGTTCTCACTGACGGAACAGAGCGGGCTTCCACAGTCCTGGGCCTAGTGTTCCAACACTTTCTTTGTGTTGTCAGGTAGGTCAGGTAGGGGGAAGCTGATTGAGTGACTTTAAGCCGATGGTGTGGAATTCCTGTTTGATGGGAAGAGAGAAACCTGGAGGGAGACCTCACTCTATGAGGGAGGTCTTAACAAGCCCGGGTGAGGAGTCAGACAGAAAAAGGGATGCTTGGGATTAGGACTGTGGCAGCCCTTAAGGACCAATGTAGCGGGCACGTGGGATCCCATTTGGACCTAAGGCCAAAGGACACACAACAGTGGTCCAGGGAAGGGCGGGGGAGCATCCCGGCAATCGACCCCAGTAGAAATGAATGAAGCCACCCCACCTAATGCCAAGTGGTGGGCCCCACTTAGAGGGAGATCATTTTGAGTCCAACTAGGTCTTTTCTGAGACCTCCGGCACTGGGGCCCAAGACATCTCCTCCGTTCATGCCTACCACTTTAATAGCCTGAGATTCGGGCTTACCAATGGCTTGAAGGGAATCTAGGTTACCCAAAGAGTACCCGGTGGGGTGCCCCACTGCTGTAAGCTCAGAGAAAAGAAAAACAGTCACATTTCTACTCTTGGACTTCAATCTAACATGTCTGGGGGGCAAGAATGGAAACACAAAGAGAGAAAACAGAGAGGGCTGACAATGATGGGCAGGCCTGAGTGGGGAGGGCAAATGGTTCGGGTGTCTCCAAAGCAGGAGGAAAGGGGAGGGGACCCAGACCCTGGGAGATCCCATTCAGGGCCCCCAGCTCAGCTGCGGGCACCTCTGGGACAGCAGGATGATACAAGCGAGCTGGAGTGCATTCAGAGAAGACCAGCAGAAAATGATTCCGGGAGACCTGTCTTCAGATGAGAGATAAAAGGGGCTAAATCTGTGCAGCTCAACTAGGCGGTGACTAAAAGGGTGACATGATAACGATCTGCAAATATCTGAAAGGTGCAAACATAAGGAAGGAGTCGAAGGACTAGGAAGCAGGGAGGGTAATTAGGAGCAGGGAAAGGAAAATTTGGGCTCAACATCAAAACGTTCTATTAAACTGCAGAATCAGCTGTCCAAGAAAATTCCACCCTGGCAACCTAGGAGTGGCAGAAGCAGTGTGGTCCAGTGGAATGCTCACAGGACCAGGTTTTAATTCCAACCCTGCCAACTTTTTTTTGGCATTATGGTATCAAAGCAGTATAGCCTAGTGGCAAGTGCACAGTCTTGGGAGTCAGAGGATGAGGGTTCTAATCCCGACTCTGCCACTGGTCTACTATGTGACCTTGGGCAAGTCACTTCACTTCTCTGTGCCTCAGTTACTTCATCTGTAAAATGGGGATTAAGACTGTGATCCCCTTATGGGACAGGGACTGTGCCCACCCTGATTAGCTTGTATCTACCACAGTGCTTAGAACAGTGCTTGGCACATAGTATGCGCCTAACAAATACCATAATAATAGTAATAATAATGATAATATTATTTAAGTGTTTTTATGGTATTTGTTAAACCCTTAATAATAATTGTGGTACCTGTTAAGCGCTTATTATGTGCCAGGCACTGCACCAAGCACTGAAGTGTATAAAAGCAAATTGGGTTGGTCAGTGTCTCTGTCCCATGTGGGGCTTACAGTACTAAATGCTGGGGTAGATACAAGCTAATCAGGTTGGACACAATGCATGTCCCACATGGGGCTGTTTTAATCCCTATTTTTCAGATGAGATAAATAAGGCACAGAAGTTAAATAACTTGCCCAAGTCAGACAAGTGGCAGAGCCAGGGTTAGAACCCAGGTGCCCTGACTCTATCCACTAGGCCATGGTGCTTCCCACATGGGCAGGACACTTCATTTTTTTGGGCCTCTCTCTGCAGTCTCACATTTCCTCCTGCCATCAACTCAAAATGTAACGTCTAAAACGGAACTACTTATCTTTCCACCCAAACCCTGTCCTCCTCTGAACCTTCCCATCGCTGTGGACGGCACCATCATCCTTCCTGCAAGCCTGTAACCTTGGTGTTATCCTTGACTCCTCTCTTTCATTCAACCCACACATTCAATCCATCACTAAATCTTATCGATTCCTTCCACCTCCACAATGTCGTTAAAGTCCGTCCTTTCCTCTCCATCCAATCACTTGTGCCTCCTCGCCTTGATTACTGTATCAGATTAGAACAGTGCTTTGCACATAGTAAGTGCTTAACAAACGCCATTATTATTATTATTATTCCTTGCTAAACTCCCTGCCTCCTGTCTCTTCCCATTCCAGTCCGTACTTCACTCTGCAGCCCGGATCATTTTTCTACAGAAACATTCAAGTCACATTTCCCCACTCCTCAAGAAACTCTAATGGTCACCATCCACCTCTGCATCAAACAAAATCTCCTCACCATTGGCTTTAAAGCACCATCACTTTGCCCCAGCCTACCTCACCTCTCTATGCTCCTCCTACAAACCAGCTCGGACACTTCACTCCACAGGAAGTCTTCCAGAAGGAATCTTGCGGCTGCTTCTCTCTCCTTGCTGTTGCCAAAATAGAGCAAATGCCAAGGACAAGAGCAAGGAAGTGAAGGAAAACCAAACTAAGCCTCTGGTAGCCCAGACCGCACTCAAACACCTTTTCCCATGTTCTTGTCACTGCAACAATCAACTGATTATTAATCAACATGGGCACTCAGGAGTTTTCCATCCACATCCAGAGTCATTTCTCTCTCCTCCCCTCCTTCACGCCAACCCACAAATCTAGTGGAGAAACTCTTGAATCTAACAGCTCTAACTCTGGTTTAAATGGCTCCTCTTTCCCCACACCTTGCCCTGGGCCTGCAAGGGCTAGAGAATCTGTGCAGAAGGGCACAGGCAGGGAACCCAGTAAATTGATTTCTTACACACACCTCAGTCGGCTTGTGCAGCAGAAAGACCTGGCGAGCTTTCAGAGAGGCACTGGAGCTCTGGACAAATGCTTTCACTCTAGGAGATCACCCAAATCTCTCTTCTCACTCTTGGGGACCCACAGATAATTGAGGCCCATCACTCTCATTAGGAATCAAATGGGGAGGAGTGTACTAGGGATGCCAGATGCTGACAAAGGCAGCAATGGACAACAGCTTGATCTGCTCATTTAGAACCACTGACCTTTAACCCAGGAACAGGGTAAAGGGTCCAGCCTCAACTTCCCTGTGTCCTTTACTATTTCCCCAGCCATGCCTATTCTGCGCACATATAATTCCATTACCCCATAAGTGGCTGCAACAAGTGACTCCTCCTAAACGTGGAGCTGGTTCAGTTCTTCACATAAGCAAAATGAAGAGATGTACAAGGAACCAAGAAAACCTGATTAAAGGGAATAACACTCAGATAATTGTAGTTGGGGGAGCCAGAACTGGGAGAGGTGCTGAGAGGGAAGCTGTAATTAAGTTCATATATTTCAATTCTAATTTTTTCAAGGATAGAATTCTACTTGGCTTGTGTCTCATTTCACCAGTTGTTTGATGCCTTAGAAAAAGAGAAGAACTGAAGTTAATTGGGAATAAGAGCAACAGGATCGAGTCTTCACAAAGGACTATGAAGAGCAGCCCCCTTTGAAGGAAGAAAAGGAAAGAAAACCGCTGGTGGAAATGAAGTGCAGTGCCCATCTTTAAAAACCCTTTCTGGTGTGCCAACTTAAGATGGGACTGTGTCACCTCTGGGGGGACTTTTAATTCTCATTTCAATCTTTTTACATTGTAATGGGCGTGCGCCTATCCTACTGAGTACTGAACTGGGAAAGTTGGAATCGCTCTTTAAGAAGAGACTAGAAAAACACTTTGGGCCTGTTTTGGGGACGGTAGAGCTTTGACCTGCTCGTCTGCTTCACTCTCTCCCTTCCTATCTCATACCGGCTCTCTTGCCGGTGGACTGGTTTCTGGGACTAGGAGGCCAGGGAGACTGGAATGCCAGTTCACTTGGATCCAATGAAGGCTTTTTGAAGGGGCTGCCCAGAGACTTAGCGCTGGACTCTATGCCTCAGGCCAGACGGACCCCTTCCCGAATAAGTTTCTCCAGTGGCCCCTGTAGAGCGACAACAGTCGTGCCCCCAGAAGAGAGTGGGTTTTACTGGCCAGAACTGGCACCATCCAGACCTCCGAGTCACTTCTGTATATCTCCCCGCTGCAGAACGAGAGCCAAAAACTAGGTTTCTCTTTTCAAAAACAATCCCCGTTCCCGACTGATGAGGTCTTTCCCTTCCTGTTTCTTCCCAAGAGTGGGGCTGTAAACAACGTGGCTGGGCTGCACTGAGGATGGTGGGCTCTCTTCCTTCAAATACAGCTGTTAATCTTCAGGGCTGCTGTACGCGGCAGCTCTGATAATGTAACTGGCAAAGTGGAAGGACATGGAAACAGCTGGGCACAGGGAAATTCTGTGTCCTAGATACGTATTTTTTTTTTCCCCTCTCCTGCATTTCTCACATAGGTATTGAAACAAACCCCCAAACCTTTACATTAATGCAACCTGAAGATAAACAAACACGCCCAAGGTCAGGAGCTGGAAATACAGAGGACAGTGAGATTACATTAAAGTGCCTACCCGGCCGATGCTCTTATGTAAGTGGCCCAGAAGGGATGGCGAGCATACATATGTGCAATGAGGGGGAGTCGGTTTCTATGAGAACCTCAACTTTTCCTTTTCCTGCCTTATTGGAAATGTTACCATATTCTTGCACCAGCCCAATCTTGGATCTTTTTGCTGTTCCCTCCCTTTTTTTAGGAGGTGGGGGAAAGGGGATGAGGAAAGGAGAGCCGGGGCAAATGAACCTCCCCTAATCTCCATTTACCTAATTCTGTTTTCATCAGGCACTGAAGGAGAATTGTTGAAATCAGGCCTGGAGCTCCTATTGGCCCAGGTCTTAGGAAGCACCTCTATGTTAAGAGAGGAGACCGTAGGGGAGCTCTCGGTCTACCAAATCTCCTTGTCTTGAAACTCCAGGATTCACCCCACGCCTCTCTTGCCAACTACCCCCCTGCTTAGAGAAGGACTTCCAAGTTGGATGGTCTCTGGGTTGCAGGAACAAAACGGTTCCAAGAAGGGAAGCAGGGAGGCTCTGTGGTAAGAACAAGAGCCTGGGAGTCAGAGGACCTGGGTTCTAATCCTGGCTCTGCCGTGTACCTGCTCCATGACCTTGGGCAAATCACTTCACTTAACCGGGCTTCAGTTCTCTCATTTACAAAATGGGGACTTAATCCTTATTTCCCCCTCCTTCTTAGGCCGTGAGCCCCATCTGGAACCGCTTAACAAATATCACAAATATTATTATTATCATTACTTTTACCATCTGGCATTCCAAAGAGTCCAGTAGTGTCACTGACTGCTCTGGAGCCCCTCCCTAGAAGCCCAAGGAGCAAACTTACCCCCTTCTTCAAACCCAATTACCCCTTACTCCTCTCCGAAGTCTCCTAGAGTCGTAACCCCCTTCACAAGCCTTCTAGCCACCATGAACCACATTACGGCACTGATTCTGACAGAATCACATTAGACCACTGAACCTGGCTTCCACACACAGGCAAAAAAATCTGGCTTCCTCAGACCTGGGGAAAGACCTATAGCCTCAGTGAGATGCCAGACTAGAAAGGGAAAACTTGTCAGAGTTTTCTCCTTCCAGTCTGTAGTGCTCTTTGCTCACTGGGTCTGTGGGTGCTTCCCTCTTTCCCCAGATAGTCCCTTCACAAGATCCACTTATTCCCTGGGCTTTTGTATAGCAAATGAATTCATTCAATCGTATTTATTGAGTGCTTAGTGTGTGCAGAGCACTGTACTAAGCGCTTAGTATGAATGATACTGGGATGGGTATCCTTAGGCTCCAATACCCTGGGAACTTCCCTTGAATAGCTGCTTGACTTTTCTTTTTCCCGACTAAGTCACAGGGAGCACGGGAAGCCCAAAAGCCCTGATATGGGCTGAGGAAGAGGATGAAGAAAGCTGTTCAACCGCCCAGAGGAATAACTCCTGAGTAGGAAGATGGTTCCTTGATTACTGAACCACAGTGATGGCTCGGAGGCCGCTATTGGGAGACTGAAATGTCAGTTAGCCCAAGTTTCTTTCTGGCTATGTCTTGATGACTTCAGGGGAAGCGAATTCCAAGGTTCAGCTGCAGCAGCAGGTCTAGGAGTGATTTTTTTTTTTAAAATGGCATTTGTTAAGCACTACGCATTCAACACTGTTCTAAGCACCGGGACAGATAAAAAGTTAATTGGGTTGGACACAGTCCCTGTCCTTCATGGGGCTTACAATCTAAGCAGGAGGGAGAATAGGAGAACCGAGGCACAAAGGAATGAAGTGACTTACCCAGGGTCACACAGCAAGCATTTGGCAGAGCTGGGATTAGAACCCAGGTTCTCTGACCCCCAGGCCTGTGCTCTCTCTGCTAGGCCATACTGGTTTCTCAATGTTTGATTTTCCCAACTCCTTCCCCTTCCTGCATTTCAGTGAGAGCAAGATAGATCTACACACACACATCACCCCCAGATCTTGTCTTCCCTGCAGATTCTTTCCCCTGTGTCCCCAGTCTATCTCATACAATCCAGCCAATGCAGATGAGTAGTGTGGTCAGCTGGGGAAAATGAGAGACAGGGAGTCAAACAGCACCAGCTGGGTCAAGGAGTAATGATGCCCAGGGACCAAAGGGAATGAATCAAAATCCTCAGAGCAGAGAAACTCCTTGTTAGAGTCCTTCACCCCAGTAACTTCCCTCTTCCAAAAAAAAAAAAAAAATAAAATAAAATAAAATGAAGGCAGATCATGGAAGTAATTCAGAACAGCCAAGTGCCACTAAGAGGGTAGACTAGTGCCTGCCCACATCAATAGGGACCTGTTGGGATGAGCGGTGCTAAGCTTGGGCAGAGGGTGAAGGTTGAAACTACTTTCTTAAGGAATCATGTAGTAAAGGATAATGAGTAGAGTAGAAAAGTCCAACCTCTCCGAGATTGAGATAGCTTTGATAAGAGGAAGCCTGGGAGCCAGAGGACCTGGGTTCTAATCCCAGCTCTGCCACTTGCCTGCTGTGTCAGCTGGGACAAGTCACTTCACTTCTCTGTGCCTCAGTTATCTCATTTGTAAAGCGGGGCTCAAGACTGAGAGCTTCTTCTGGGAAACAACCTGTGTCTAACCTGATTACTTTGTATCTACCACAGAATTTAGTACAGTTACAAACATAGTAAGTGCTTAATAAGTGCTTAACAAATACCTTTAAAAATGAATAAAAATAAACTTAAAATTAAGGTATTTGACATTGGACAAGGAACATAACTTCTCTGAGCCTCAGTTTCCTCACATGTAAAATGGGGATTCAAAATCCATTTTCCCTCCTATTTAGATTATACACCCCAGGTGGGACAGGGACAATGTCCAACCTGATTAACCTGTGACTACCCCAGCATCAGAACAGTGTTTGACACAATATATATCTGTATATAACTGTAATCTATTTATTTACATTAATGTCTCCACTCTAGACTGTGAGCTTGTTGTGGACAGGGAATGTGTTTGATGTTACACTGTACTCTCCCAAGCACTTAGTACAGTGCTTTGCATACAGTAAGCCCTCAAAAAATATGATTAATAATAATACATGCTTAACAAATACCTTAATGATAATAACATAAACCAAACATGCTGGATAGAGCCCTAAACGCACAACTCTCAACTCAAAACTTCTAGGCCAATGGTTGAAGTGGAGAGGAAAGCCCTAACCACTGAACCTCTCTACCTAGTTGCATCTAGTCAGAAAAACCTACCATCATGGTTTTCTGCGAGGAGTGGGATGTAATGGGAAAGGGAGGACTCATACCCTTCTGTTGGCAGAGATGGGCTTTCTCTGGAGGCAGAAAGGTGCAGCAAAAAAGCGCTGCCATTCTTGCCGGAGGAAACCTTGCCCAGGCGAGGTGGCAGGCAGGTGTTGGAGGAATTATATAAGGGAGGAGCAGTTTGCCAGCTCTGGGGAATCACGGGGGCTGGGTCAGCAGGCCGTTTAAGGTCCACCTTTCATCTGACGGGCTGTCTGGGATTAAAGGGACAACAAATCCAAATCCCTGCCCAGAAACCACTCGGCAGAATACAGGGAAACACTATTCCATTAAAACGATTGTTTTTTCCCTGTTTGGAGGGCCATGCGGAAAGGAAAGGACTTGTGCTTCCTTTATTTTCCACAGAAGCCTCATTGCCGAAATGACTATTTCGGTCTTCATTACGGCCAGGGGGATGGAGAGAGCAGGTCTGCACTTAATTGAGCCTTTTTAGCTCCTGTCAATGGGAGGACCACGATGCTGAAGTACCACAACCTGAACCTTGCTGCAGGTAAAAAGTTTTTCTTTTGAAGCAGGACAGAGAAAGGGGAGAATGGGAGAAAGAAAGGAGAAGAGGCCGGAGAGAAAAGTAAACCAAACCCCACATTCTCAACAAGGCAGTTTCCTTTCTGGGGCTCTGCCGCTGAGAAGTAGATGCTAACCTGCTTTGTCAGCCAGTGCTGGCCTTCAGGAGAGACTGCAGTCGCTCTAGCTTCATTAATACCTCAAGCCTAAGAGGACAGTGTTTTTTGCCATTCCGTGGAAGAGAAGCCTGTCAGAAACACGGCCTGGCTGGGGAGGTTTGGGGAGAAGAGGAGGGAGGGAGTTAGGAGGCAGCCAAAGCAGATTTCGAAAACGCTGTTCCAGGCCAGACCCCTGTGCTGACCTTCTGTGCTCTCTGCTCTGCTCCAGGGAGGGTGGGGGCAGCAGATAGGGGAGGGGGATGCCTGGTAGAGCTGCTCACGCCTACTGAGCCTAGAGGGTCAGCTGTGAGAAGCAAGGAGGGGATGGAGAGAGCAGACACTGGAGTTGGGTGGGAAGAGGGGAGGGCACCTGGAGCTAGCAGTGTCATCATGACCCAAATTAGGGACTAGCATTTGTGCCAGAGGAAGCAGAGCGGGAGCCGTCACACTCTGCTGAGCCCTGCCGGCTGGGCTGAGATCCCTGCCTGCCTGTCAGCGGGAGCAGAGTGGCGCCGCGGGAAGCGCCCACTGCTGCTGGCCCTCCGGTTCGGCCCACCTCTGGAGGGGAGGGTGTGCCTCATGGTGGGAGGGAAGTGGACCCCTTCAGCAGGAGGGGCGAGAAGGGCTGGCGGGTGGGCTTGCGGTGGGACCGAGGCTGGAAAGACCGCATCAGCCTTGGGAAGAGGATCCTTGGGAAGGGAGGCAAGCAGTCTTCCAAGGACCAAACTGGAGAGAGGAATGATCTCCAAGAGAGACTTGCCCCTGAATACTGTGGGAGAAATGGCCAGCCACTCAGGCCTGAGAGGCCTCTTAGGTCAACTCATCACCTGAACATCCAGCGTGGTGATGGCCTTCTCCGATGACCAGACTGCAGGGTCATGCACTGGAGATACAAGGGAGATGACCACATGGCCCCAAGGAGTCAGTGAGGCCCTGAAACAACCATCCTCTGGTTGAGAACAGCTCAAATGCCATCAGTCCACAGTCCTCTCTTCCTGGCCAGCCTTCTCCCCAATCTCAACCTTACCACTGAGTCCTCCCATTCTTGAGCCTGTCGGTGGCCATCCTTAAGACTGGGATTGCTGGGGGCAGATATCGGAAAATCGTTCCTGCTCCTCCATTTCCACAGTTCGCCCCATGGACGCCTCTCAAATTCTGAAGGGAAGGTGGCAGGTGAAGTCCTTGCAGAGGCTGCGGTACAAGTTTCGGCCAACTGGGCTTACACGACAAGCGTGCTCACCGCCCAAGCCAAGAGAAGTCCGAGGAAAAGCCTAGCCAGCGGTGCTCCGTCAGGAACTTGGACTCTCATGGACCACTGGTAAACCGGAACTAGGGGAGGTGGCACCCAACCCCTGCACCCTGTCAGCCTCAGCCTGGGAGTCAGAGGTCATGGGTTCTAATCCCGACTCCGCCACTTGTCTGCTGTGTGACCTCAGGCAAGTCACTTAACTTCTCTGTGCCTCGTTTACCTCACCTGTAAAATGGGGATTGAGACCGTGAACCCCATGTGGGACAGGGGACGTGTCCCAATTTGATTACCTTGTATCTACCCCTGGGCTTAGAACGGTGCTTGGCAGAGTAAGCGCTTAACAAATACCACATTATTATTACTACATGTCTGTGGGATTCCCCCAAGTGCACAACAGTGAAGGATGAGATCCAGAAAAAGATCCCAGCCTGAACAGCCCTGCTCTGGGGAACACACCCGTTTGGTAGAAGAGGGAGGCAGCCATCCGGCAAGGGGGGCAGAGATGGGAGCGCCTTCTAGCAGAGAGGAAGACCCAAACAGGAGGAGCGTTTCCCATGGCACTGGCCTCTCCTTGATGGTACTTAAATGGAAATCCCCACACTCTACATTCCACAAGCCAGCAAACTGCTGTGCTGGTGTTACATCCAGGGAGAGGCGGACCTTTTGGAAAGGAAGACTGTGCAATCGGGTTTGTGTCTGAATAGATTCAACCACCTAAGTAGCCCTGAAAAGCAACTTGGGCCCCCTGCTTGAGAACGCTCCCTCCCTGTTCTCTTCAAGGTAGCAACGTGGCCCTCACTGAACCAGGCCGGGTCCCTTGGACAAATGAGGGTGGAGAATTGGGTGAGGAAGAGCATGATTGGTCACTCTGACCCACAACAACCCTACTCTCACTGAGCTCTTTGAAATATCCACGGCAGGTAAAAAGGGAAAACCTCCATTCTTTCGCCTTTTCTAGGGTTCTGCCCGGAAAGTGGGATTGTATTATTAATCTGTTAGTTGAGTGATGCAGTTTAAAATACTGCAGTGTTTGGCTGCCATTTCTCTCCCTAGGGGTCTCAAAATAACTCCACCACAAATCACTTTTGCTAAACACTTGCTCAGGCAGCCCTTCCCTGCCAGGAATACAGAACTTATGTAAGTTGGAGAAGCCTCCCAGCTCCGCCTGAAGGAGGGGGACGTTCTTGGACACACAGCTTCCCTGCTCGATGATCCCCTAGGGTTTAAGTCACTCTTCCACTTCAAGCCCAAAGGCCCATCAAAGGCAGCCCTGCCTCCTTGAGGCTGGAGGAGTGGTAATAGCATGGACTGAACACCCACTGGGGGCAATGCATTGTCCTAAGGGATTGGGAAGTACAAAGCACCCAAGCAACAGAATCCCTGCCCACAAAGCAGTGACACTCTATGGTGTCCCTGTACTAAAGGTCGGATCCAGGAATGTATCCCTTAGGGGTGCGGGGCAGGTCAGCCAGACCCACTACCTGTCCTGAGGCAGAAAGAAGGTGTCTGATCACCAGATACTCCCATCCCCCCTGACCTGTCTGGTCTCCACTCATCCAACAACCTGAATCACGGTTCATGGCAAAGCTATGCTGCTCGCCACAGACATGAGCACAGTCTCGCCCACTCTTCTTCGCTAGAAGATGAGGTCTGGCTATGCCGGTTGAGCCCTCTGACCTTTCTGGGCTTGGGGGGAGGAGGACAGGGGATCGGATCCACTTTCTGAATGTTTGGATTTGTGATTTTTGGGGTCTTTAGAAGTCACTCTGCTGGAAAGTGGGGAGAGAAGCGGGGGCCGGGGGAAGACCTAAAAAAGGTCAGAGAATCATTCTTCAACACAGTCCGGCTGCTGGCGAAGGGAAGAGGGCAAGGTAAATATGGGAGAAGTCCAGCCCTCCCTGTGCACCCCCAGGGAGCCGGATACTGCCAAGAGAGCTTTAAGGGGTTCTAAGGCTGGAGGAAATGGGTGACTGTCAGCGGGCAGTCCAAACCCACAATTCTCCCAGTTTCCTCAATGCCGCCCATTTCATTTTGTTTGTCCCCTAAAGGGCCCTGATATTTGCAGAGAGAGTTGTGATCTCATCTCTTAAATCTTAATTTCACACAAAACTACTTCCTTTCTGACGGAAGACCATTTTCTGATAGAACACTTAGCGGTGCTTTCAACTCGGGCTGTGTAAAAGTCTCCATCTGAGCAATATTCGACACACAATTTTTCTTGTTTGAGCAAGGCCAGTTTTTCAAACTCCTAGGAGGACAAGGGTTTGTGAAGGGGGGGGAGGAGGCACTCACAAAAATCCCCATTTACTCTCCCTATGTCCTGCCCAGAATTCTGAACAGAATTGCATAGAGGGCAAGGTAATTTTTGCCCCCAACCCTCCTTGCATTATTAGCATAAAGAATTCCTCTGGAGAAATCCTGTCACTTAGTTCACATCGACTTTCTATCACCGAGACAGGTTTCTCCAAAACACTTAACCACCGCATATGTATCAGACAGCACCGACTGTAGGTCGTTGAGAGTGAGCCCGTTGTTGGGTAGGGACCGTCTCTATATGTTGCCGACTTGTACTTCCCAAGCGCTTAGTACAGTGCTCTGCACACAGTAAGTGCTCAATAAATATGACTGAATGAATGAATGAATGCTGTAGGTCAAAAACACGTACAGTGGCGGGAAGGTTGGAGGGGGAGGATGAGGTCCTCTGGCTGAGAGTCGATGGCACTTCTACAGGGCCTCATTTGTTCATTCACATTTCTGCAGTTGAAGGAAATGGAATCCTAGGTATGGTAGAGGCTGGGGAGAGTGGGGTTTTCAGAAAAACCTGTTGCAAAGCAGACTTTTCAAAAGTGAAATGGAACCTGGAAAAGAAGGAAAGCAAGACAGAGGAAAATCTTTCCAGGCAAAGTAAAAGCCCCTCCTCATAACAGCGTAACTCAGAGCCGCAAGGTTCCTATTTTCTGATGAAGTTTAGGGATATGAAGGCTGACTACTGACCCCAGCCCTCCCCATCCCCTCCTCCTTTAATTGGGTATTTTGGAACCCCTGTGCATGATCAAATCAATCAATGACATTTGTTGAACACTGTTTAGGAATCAAACACGACATTAAACGCCTGGGAGAGTACGATACCAATACGCAACTCCTGCTAATCCAAAATGAGCCCAAAAGCTGGGAGACGGGTCCTATCTGAGGTGAACCCACGGAAAGGGGCGGAAAAGGCAATTTAGAGAACTTGAGTGGGCTGACAGAAGAAGGGCAGCATCCCAGATGGAAAGGAGTTCCACGGGCTTCCTGGGTAAGCAGCTGGCACCAGAGAAGGTTTCTGGGGCACTGAGAGCAGACAGGAGTCAAAACGTCAGGGAGGGACTTAGGCTGCCATTCGCAGACATGTTCTCAGTAGCAGAGAGGGGGACAACTAATTAGTGTTGAAGCACCGTGGACTTGGTAACTACTCAGTCCTGAGCAGGTCCGACGTGGTTTTGGCAATGCAGATTTTTCAGTTCCTCCACATCCTGTAGGTTTCCAAAGATCATGTGGGAACCAGGTGCGTATAACTGAGTCTCTTTTCTAATCAGTGCACACCTACACAACTGGTTGGCTAGGCCTATGCTACAAAGGTGGTTGTAACAGTCTCTTTTCTAATCACTGCACATGGACACCTGATTGGCCTGTCTGATCCCACAAATGGACCCTCTCTTGAATCCACATCCTTGAAATCCATTCTTAACTAGGTAGGAGAAATAGAGAGATCAAAGACTTTACATTTTACCAACAGAGGCAGGGAGAGAATAACCATAATGATAACAGTAGTAGTATTTGTGAAGCACTTACTGTGTGCTAATCACTGTACTAATCACTGGGGTAGATGCAAGATAATCAGGGACCACACCAGGACAACAGTCTAAGTAGCAGGAGGAACAGGCATTGGACTCCATTTTGCAGAGGGGGGAATGAGGCACAGAGAAGTGAAATGAGTTGCCCAAGGTCACGTAACAGATGTGGTAGAGCTGGGATTAGAACCCAGGTCCTTCTGACTCTCAGGCCTGTGCTCTATCCACTAAGCTACGCTACTCCTCCTCTTCTTCCTCTTAGACTGTGAGCCCAATGTGGGACAGAGACTGTAACCAACCTGATTAACTTCTATCTACTCCAGTGCTTAAAACAATGCTTGAAACATATTAAACACCTAACAAATACACTAATAAAAATAAAAATAGGGAGAGGCCACTTGGCCCCTGGCTCCATCAATAGGGACTTGCTCCCCGGTATTCACCTGCCCCAATTCTCTCTTCCGTGATGGTGCCCATCTATTCCGAGAAAGATCCACAGAGAATGACAAGATGAGAAGGCAGGCAGTTTATTCACCACGCCAAAGGAATGAAAATATATATATATCCACGTGGCTGGTTCTGTTTGGCCTAGAGGCAGCTGATTTTTTTTTTTTTTGATTCCTCATGTGTTCTTCAGCAAATCTTTCTGTGCTTGATTTGCAGCTGGCTTGCTGACCTGGCACTATTTGGGTTTCACTGCTTTTATCTGGCTGCCTCAGTTCCCTCCTCCCCGATGCCAAGAATCCTTCAGGAGCACAGGGTCACCTTCTCCTAGAACCCCAACATGGACCCACAGCAGAGACTCAGGAGTGGAGGGCCCTGGGGTTGAGAATGAGTTGAGAACCCACTGAGTGGGAGGGGGTCACTCTGTGGTTCTGGGTACCCTCTGCCAGTCCAAATACAAACAGTAATACACATGCCAAGCAAGAGATCTACTGTCCATTCCCCATTCCCTCTCATGCACACACCCAGCCTCAGTTCTCTGGAATCCTCTGGAATTCCAGGCACAAAGGACTTTTTCAAGGACACATAATGTGTCAGTAGGTCCAAAAGGAGTTCACAACTTACTAAAGCTTTCTTTTCGAGATCCTCCCAAAGCCTGCTGCTCAAATGAGCTTTGTGTCCAAGCGTTCACATGCTCAGTAGCCAGACCACTCCCTCCATCAATCCCCAGAGCCAGACCAGGCCAGGTGCTAGCAAGGTCACCCGGGCACGAGGAGTCACAAATTGGGATACTCTGGTTGAACCCCATTAGCAACACTGAGAAGCCAAGAAAAAGAGCAGGGGCTTGCTGCCAGCTACACTGACCCAAGATGACTTCATGGAGAGCTGACAGCATTCTAATTCTCTCCTTCCTCCCCCCCGCCATAGGCTCCTCCTTGGCCTCAACACCTTCTCCAACACAGCAAAGAGCGCAGGTGCACTCATGTGCGCATGCACACACATACACACACACACGCACGCACTCATCTGAAAGGAGAACATTAACTCCTTGGGCTACTTAAGTCCAGGGCCCCCACCAGCTCTGCTCCCATTAACATCTGCAGAGCACTTTTTCTTTTCTTTTTTTTTTAAATGGCATTTGTAAAGTGCTTACTATGTGCCAGACCCCGAACTAAGCACTAAGGTCGGTACAAGATAATCAGATTGGACACACTCTATGTCCCATATGGAGTCTTAATTCCCGTTTTATACAAGAGGTAATAACTGAGGCCCAGAGAAGTTAAGTGACTTGCCCAAGGTCACATAGCAGGCAAGTGGCAGAGCAGGGATTAGAACTCAGGTCCTGTGACGCTGAAGCCTATGCTATTTCCATTAAGCCATGCTGCCTTTCTTTGGAGATGAAGTGCTAAGTAGGCTCATCATGACTTTCCGCACCACTGCATTTCTGTTCCCCAGCTCTGAGCGGTACAGGGGGAAATGGCAGTCATTACTTGGAACCGCACCAAGGGATGAATAAATCTATACACACATATGTGCGTACGTGCATGTGTACGGAAAAATGTTGGCAAAGTCTTTCCCCCTGGAAAAGCACTTGTGAATTGAAACATGGAGACTTTCTCCAGTGTATATATTTCCCCAAAGCCATGGCCAGCCGTCTGGTGGTGGTGGACGCCTGCCTGCCTGCTGTTTACTGGGCTCTCCCGAAGCCTGGAATCGAGAGGGCACCAGCAGAGCCCAGGGAAACCCAAAGGGGAAGTCACCCCTACCTTCCACTGGAAGGCTGCTGCCTCAGTTAGCAACGCCATTCTTGGATGGTATTAAATTAGTCAAATTAACGGAAAAAATGTTAAACCCCCACGTGAACGCAGCTTCCGAAGGTATATTCATATTCATTTGTATTAATTGGCTCATTTACCACCGCCTCAGAACTGTAATAAGAGCAGAGCAATCTGCAGTTAGGCTGGCATGTGGTGGATTCTCCATTCCCACAGGCTCACACGGCCTGGGCCTGCAGGCGGCCAACACGGTAGCGGAGCCTCCGGCGGCTCCACAGCATATGTCAGGGACCTCTGGAAAATTCCAGGCCAAATGATTCCACCTTTAAGACCAAGCTTCCCCCTTAAATACCTTGAGGAGGTCTGAGGGGAGGTGAATGGTGGCAGGTAACACAGGTCCTAAGTTGGGCAGCACCTACTCCCCCATCACTGCCCAGGAGGCCATGTGTTAGTGGAGCAGAAGTGTCACGTAGGAGCCCTGAACGCTCCCAACTAGCAGCCTTCTGGACTGTGGTGTGGGTTGCCATTTAACTGGCTTGTGAGCGATGAAGCTCTCACCCCATGAGAGCAAGGAGGATTTCAGGTCATCTGTCTGGATCTCTTTAGCTGACCCCTGGACCTTCCCAGCTGCCTCCACAGCCAGCCAGCATATTTTTTTGTAAATACGGCATTTGTTAAGCACTTACTATGTGCCAAGCACTATACTAAGCACTGGGAAAGATAAAAGCTAACCAGGTCGGACCCAGTCCATGTCCAACTTGGGACTCACAGTCTTAACCCCATTTTACAGTTGAGGTAACTGAGGTACAGAGAAGTGACTTGCCCATGGTGACACAGCAGACAGGTGGCAGAGCCAGTACAAGAACCCGGGTCCTTCTGACTCCCAAGCGCGTGCTCTAGCCACTAGGCCATGGTGCTCTTGTGGAAATAGTACCAGGGGAGCCAATGCTTCATTCCTTCCTTCCTTTATTGCTTCAGATCTCCTCTGCTAGACATAGAGGAGTTATACTACCCCGCTCCTAAGCAAAAAGTGGGGGGGTGTCCCTCTTCCCAGTATTTTCAGCTCACCTTGGGAATTAATATCATCAGGGAAAAATAAAGCATACTCGGCTTCAAGGTCATTGATTTTCCTCTCATCTTTTCTCTCCCCCACCTTTCCTTCCCAAGGCTAGAAGGTTAAGGCTCTGGGGGGTAGAAGTTCACAGGCAGAACATGCTCCCCAAATACAAGCATAAATCGTTTGAACAAACAGGTGTATGCTGATGAAATAACACAGGCACTGAGGACGAAAATGAAGTACCAGGAGAAGATGATCACTGAACTCCAGAGAGACTGGGCCTGCCTTTCCTCCAGTCCCAGGGGGACTGGGATCACAGCACCATAGAGGACCCATAAGCTCATTCTGACCCAAACCCTATCTTCGACGAGCACCTCTCATTGCAGAAAACCATTAGAGTGGAGCAGTGGGTTGTGAAGGGGCAGTCTGCTGGAAACATAAACTGGTTATTGACTTCGCTGCTTGGGAGATTCTACTTAAAGTCCAGAGTAACAGGAGAGGAGGTGGTCAGCCACTTCTGTTGATTCACCATCTGTATCCATTTGCAGAACCCTTGGTGGGGAGGATTAGCCCCATCCTACAGAGAAATGAACCGGGGAAGTTCACAGGGTGAATCAGGCAGGACAGCTGTCCCAATTACCAGGTCAGGGACCTTCCCAAAGGGTCAGACCACGTAGCAGATTATTCTGGGACCGCTTGACACAGACTTGTCACCCCCGCCCAGGACTTTTTCCTCAGAGAGATATGGGAGAGAAAGAACCCTACTGCAGCTGCCTGCCTCAAATTTTACCTCACCCTTTCCTCAGCTCCAATCACAGTCTCTTCCTGCCCCTGGGACCTCCAGTAAAGAGCCTTGAGCAATCTCAAAAATGGAGGACCACGATCCTCACCCTGCACGATGAGACGGGATGAGTGATGTATCAGGAGATCCAAAGCCCTCTCTTTCCAAGGGCTAAGTGCAGGCAGAAGCTGGAACCTGAGATTTCCTGATGTGACCCCCTTCCACACCTTTATTATCTGGCCTGGAAGAGGGGCAGTCCTCTACCCAATGTCCAATCCAACTAAGAAAAGGTTTGGGCTGAGCAGCCATCAGCGATGAGAGTATGTGCATGAGAGCATGGAATTCAGGACCCAGGGAACTTAAGCCGGAGCAGAGCCCTAGAGACTCCTAACAATTTACCAGACCACTGGCCTGCAGGCAAATCTGTATCAAGCCTGCTCACATCCCCACTTCCCAGGAAGCCTGAGAGTTTTGAAAAGATGGCTTTCTGGATCAGAGTCCTTGGCTCAGCCTGCTGGCTCTCAAATGGCCCGTGGGCATCAGCCAGGGGAGCCCCTCACTCATTCAGACATTCTGGGCAGCACCCTGTTCCCTGCTCCCTCGGCTCCAGACACCACACATTTGGTGCTTAGGCTGGTAGGGCTGCTGTCGCCTCCTCTTCCTGCTCCTCCTCCTCCTCCTCCCACCTGCTTCGGGGACAGCACAGACAACTTGGCAGGGCTGAAGGATGAAGGTGTTTAGAATCTTTGTTTTTAAAGGAAAAGGAAAACTGACAGAATGACAGGCCAGGAGAGCACAGTCCGACCCTACCAGAGCAGAGAGCAAAGAGAAGCTCAATGAATGGGAGGGAGGAAGTGGGGGGAAACCTGGGGGTGAGCAGAGAATCATCACCTTTTGTATGGGTCTGGTGTGGTGCAGTGGGCTCAGGAAGCAATGACTGGGGTGGGCAGATAGACCAAGCTCTTAGAATTGGCCCAGAATTTGCATCTGCACCCCCAAACTGGGCTCCAGGGTGGCTAAGAAGTGATTATCTTTCTGTTTTTCAACTGGATCAGCAAGAGAAGGTTAATTATCTCATAGCCACTTCCTGGGATTAACAGGTGGTAGATGGTCTAGTAACACGGGAATGCTGATCTGATGGATTTTTTTGTTTAGTACCAATGGTGTATTTCAGGGAGAGTCTGTATGAGCATTATTTCTGTGGCCTGGTGATGTTTCACCCAGGTTACAGAACTGCCACAATTCTGTCAATGCCCTTGAGCAGTACAGAAGCATGTGACCAGAGGGCAATCAATACCTGAAGCCCCAAACTCAGAATACAGGCCAGGAGATGAGAAAGAGTACATTGTGGTTCTGCTCCATAGGTTAATTAGTCCTGTCCCGACTCCCAGGGTATAAGTGCAGGCCAGGGTGTGGCCGGGGTGAGGGGACGTCTGGTCCTACAGTCAAACCCCCACCCCACAACCTAAAGGATTAGGGATGTCCAACAATGCCAGGCTTCTCTCAATTGGATGGGGGCCAGTCTCCAAGGAGACTTTCAAGTGGCCCTGGGCGTATTTCAATCTCCCAGAGCTGCGAATCAGAGCCAATGGCCATACATCTCCCACCACTGTATTGGGTGTCAATAGCCTTGGCCTGTCTACCCGTGTGATCTCGGCACCAGTCTCTTAGGTTCAGCTGAGAAAACCCCCTCTCTCTTCTAAGCAGAGAATGCTTCTGCAGCTAGCGAAGCCACCATCCCATCCACTGCACTAGCTCTCCAAAAAGCAGGGGGAAGGGAGAGAGGAGGGAGGGTTTATGCAGGCTCTGCTTCAGGATGTGCTGCTTGACTGGCTAGACGACAGGAGCCTGTCTTACTCAGAACTGTATTAAGGGCTCATTCACCCACTTCGTAAAGCTGCACTCCGGAAAGAACGTGATTGGGAAGCGGCACCCGGGGAGGTGCTTTATGAAGACAAGCTGATTTCCAGTTGCAAAGGGACTGGGGGATTGTGGCCAGTACCACGGTGAAAAGGGAACTTCTGCACTGAAGAACCAAGGACAACACAACTTGTCCAGAGAGAACCGGCTGGGGGGACGGGGGTGTCGTTGCTCACTCAATGGAATTTATTGGGTTCTTACTGTGTGCAGGGCACTGTACTAAGAATTTGGGACAGTACAATGCAATAGATTTGGTAGGCATGATCTCCGCCCACAATGAGCTTACAATCTACGGGGGGAGAAGGACATTAAAATGAAATACTAAACTTGAGTATAAGGCTACTTGTCTGTGTGCTGTGGACTAGAGGGGGTATCAAAGTGCTTAAAGGGTACGGCTGGTTAGTCAAGAGGTCAGTGGAAAAAAGGGTGGATGCCACAATGACACCAAATAGACTCAAACGTTCCCCACTCTCAAATCTGTTACCTGAGGCACCAGGAAGGAGCCAAGTGTGTGTGTGTGTGTGTGGGGGGGGGGGGGGGGGGAGTCCTGTCCATCTGTCTCTCGCAATCTAAATTTCAAAGCCCTCGCGCTGGTGAGACCAGGCTCCCCAGAGCCTGCACTGACCTGCTTTTGGCTAAGCAACGATGTGACACCGTCCCAGTCCTCCTCCACTTCTTGGCTGCATTGAACTCTTCCGACCGCTCCCTTGTCCTAGAAACTTTTGCCGGCCTTAGTCTTACCAAAATAGCAGTCCATCAATCAATAAGTGGCAACGATCAATAATTTATTGAGACCGGGATTAAAATACATTACGAGACTGGAAGCTCGTTATGGGCAGGGAACACACCTGCTAATTTTGTTGTTTTGTACTCTCTGCACATAGTAAGCGCTCAGTAAATACCACTGACTGATTGGACATGTGCATGGGTGTTGTGGTGACAGTGGTACGGTGCATATCAAGTGGTTAAAGGGTACAAATCAAAGTGCAAGGGTGACAGAGGGAGTAGGGGAAATTAGGACTTAGTTGTGGAAGGATCTATTGGAGGAGATGGGATTTTAATAGGGCTAACAGCACCCTCTGGGTGCTCTTCCTAATTCTTGGACCACTCCTTTTCAGTCTCCTTTGGCTCACCAACCTTTCCTTCATGTGGGTATCCCTCAACACCCAGTTCTGAGCACTTAGACCCTACACTTACTAGCTGGGAGCTCATCCATTCAGAGTTTCACCTACCACATCTAAACAAATCTACCTCCCCAGCCCCGAATGCTCATCTGCTTTACAATCCAGATCCTCCTCCTCCTGCTTCTCTAGGACACCTCCCATCTATGTGACTCGCTGGCAATTTGAGCTCATTTGATCAAAACCCAAACTCATCTTCTCTCAAACCACCCCCTCCTAATTTTCACATCAACGTCAACTACCCCAGCTCCTCTGTTCCAGAAGCTCGCAGACTTGTGGCATATTTGACTCCTCTCTGCCTCCTATTTCCCACAATAAGTCTGCATCTAAATCTGCTGGTTCTTCCTCTGCGGCTTTCCAGATTCACCTCCCCTTCTCCACCTCTGTAGCCATGCCCTCATTTAAGTCCTCGCCACCTCCTGTTTGGCCAACTGCAATCACCTCCTTATTGGTAATCCTGTTTCTTGGGTCTTACACATGACTATTCTGATCATTTTCTTAAAACACTACTCAGGACACAGCACTCTGTCCCTCAAAACATCCAATGGCAACCCATTTGTTTCCCCATTAAATTAAAATACCTTATTGAATTTTAAGCTCCTATGCCAGCTGTCCCTTTGCTTATTCGCTTTCTGCTCCAGCTATCCTCTAGTTTACACTCTTCACCTCCTGAGCTAGCCTAACTACACTTTGCTTCTAACTTTTCCCATCCCTGGCTCATTGCTCTCTCTTCTGTTCGCCAACCTATGCCTCTTTCCTCTTTCAAAGCCCTACTGTCTAATCCCCCTGCCTTCCCAGTCATGTTACCCAACTGGCCTCCTGAGAGTTTCGCATTGGTGTACTGGGGTTTCCACTATAGGCCTTTTCACACTACATTGTTTTGCAAACTCCAAAAAATCTCCCTGCAGTCCTTGTGCAATCAATGGCATTTATTGAGAGCTTACTATGTGCACAGCAGTGTACTAAGCACTTGGGAGAGTCCAATACAATAATTAGCAGACCTGCTCCCTCACAATAACGAGCACCTCTGGGAGAGTACCATGCAATAGAAGTGGTAGACACCTCCTCGGCCCACAGCAAACTTACAGTCTAGAGGGGGAGACAGATATAAATGATGTTCCTCTCTCTAGCCAGAAATCTGGTGCTTGAAAAGCTCGGCGTTGAACACGCAAAATATGCATGGTTTCTCTCCTAGTCTGTAAGAGCAGGGACCGTGTCTACTTATTCTATAGTACTGTCTCTCCCAAGTGCTTAGAACGGTGCTCTGCACACAATAAGTGCTCAATAAATACCACTAACTGATTGGGTAAAGTGGCCTGGCTACAGCTGCCCAGCCAGAACACTCTGCTTGTGTGAATTATGGGTGCTGCCCTGCCCCTCTCTCAAGAGAAGGTGCCATTGTCCAAAGGACATGCATGCAGATATATAGCAGCGCTCTAACACATACAGATAAATGTCATAATTTCAACCTCCAGCCATAAATACACAGCAGTAGCAGCAGGAGTGACAAACTTTAACAGCCTACTGTGCCCAAAAGAGTCAGAATTTAGTGGGCTTCATTACTAGCTCGTGTACTGGGAAGTACTTTGAGAAGAACTTTAAACGGGCACATTATGCAAGCTTTTGGCACTTCCTCAGCAAAGCCCCCGAAATAGATAAAACGTTAGAGCCGCACGGCCCAAGCCCCCAACTCTTCCCATCGGTATCCTCGGCGCGTTCGAAGGGCCACCGGGCCAGCCACTGCCAGAGTTTTTTTAAGCTGCTGTGCTGGTGCGGGGAAGCATAAGTGGGCCAGGACACAGGGCCCGACTCATAGTGGAAGTTTACAATTGCAGCCAGCCATTACCGCCTTCATCAGACAGCAGCTAGCACTGAGCACCTGCTGTAAGCAGAGTCCTGTACTGGGCAATTGGCTGGGGGGAAAGGGGGACACGGGGCCTGCCCAGGCCCAAACCTTTGCAAATTAAAGAGGGGAGAAACAAGAACACAAACAACCAAGGATATAATAAAGTAAATGGCCAGCCAGGTTCAGGTATCAGAGAATTCAATTATTCGATCAATCAATGGTATTTATAGAGTGCTTACTATGCGCAGAGCACTGTACTAAGTGCTTGGGAGATCAATCAATCAATCAATCATATTTATTGAGCGCTTACTATGTGCAGAGCACTGTACTAAGTGCTTGGGAAGTACAAATTGGCAACATATAGAGACAGTCCCTACCCAACATTGGGCTCACAGTCTAAAAGGGGGAGACAGAGAACAAAACCAAACACACCAACAAAATAATTCAAGAGAAGAATAATTCAAGAATAATTCAAGAATAATTCAAGAATAATTCTTGAGCCCCAGGTGAGATTCCAATACAACAGAATCAGCAGACAATTCCCTGCCCATAACAAGTGTACACTCTAGAGGGGGAGACAGATATTGATATGAATAAAAAACATATATAGGAACAAAGGTTAGATGGTTAACTTGGGAGAAGTGAAGAACCTGAGCAGGGACCTCATGGGAGAAGACAGTGGAAAGAGGTACGGGG
The DNA here is from genome assembly GCF_015852505.1 of Tachyglossus aculeatus. Lineage (NCBI taxonomy): Eukaryota > Metazoa > Chordata > Mammalia > Monotremata > Tachyglossidae > Tachyglossus > Tachyglossus aculeatus. The sequence goes on along the minus strand of NC_052075.1, from coordinate 42,567,326 downwards.
ACAGGCAGTGGGGAGTCTGAAATCCAATGATTAGAAAGAAGTTTTTGTTTAATGCAGAAAAAAAATGAGCCATCATTGGAGCTTTCTGAAGAGGGGAGTGATGCATTCTGGAGGGGGTTCTGAGAGAATGGTCCAAGATCTTATATGTAGGATAGATTGAAACAGGGAGACTAGAAGGAGGTTATGACAGTTATCCAGCTAGGAGCAGACCAGAGTGATGGCTAGAAGGGTGGAAAAGAGAAGCAGCGTGGCTCAGTGGAAAGAGCACAGGCTTTGGAGTCAGAATCATGGGTTCAAATCCCCTCTCCGCCAATTGTCAGCTGTGTGACCTTGGGCAAGTCACTTAACTTCTCTGGGCCTCAGTGACCACATCTGTAAAATGGGGATTAAAAATGTGAGCCCCCTGTGGGACAACCTGATCACCTTGTAACCTCCCCAGCACTTAGAACAGTGCTTTGCACATAGTAAGCATTTAATAAATGCCATTATTATTATTATTATTATTATTATTATTATTAAAGGGCAGATCCAGAACACATTACAGAGGAAGAACTGGCAAGATTTAGAACTGGACAGGGTATAGAAGGTAAAATGACAGGAACTGCTGAGCAGATGTTGGCTGCTCGCTACCTGGGGCCTCCAGCTTGGCCCTGCCCTCCAAGGGAAGGCAGCCAGGAGTCATAGGGTGGTTGGAAACGGGGGGCTTTGGGAGAGCAACTGAGAAGGCCAGGGGGTGGTGTTCAGAATTAGAAGCAGCTCTTGACTGAAAAGATGGCACATAAAGCAGTAGCTGAGCTACCGCAGGGAGATGGGCAAGCCAGGGACTTTATATTATCTGTCTCTCCATCAAGACTGTAAATTTGGCGTGGGCAAGGAAAATGTTAGTTACACTGTTGCGCTGTACTCTCCCAGGCCCTTAGTACAGTGCCCTGTATTCAGTAAGCACTAAATAGGACCAATTAATTACTCAGTACAGTGCTCTGCACACAGTGAACACTCAAATACCATTGATGCTGCTGCTGTCCCTCTCTTAGTTGATATGACAGAGAGAAGCAGCACGGCCTGGTGGGAAAGCACCAGCCTGGGAGTCAGAGGACCTGGATTCTAGTCTCACCTCTACCACCTGCCTGCTGGGTGACTTTGGGTAATCAATCGATGGTATTTATTGAGCACTTACTATGGACAGAGAAAGTCACTGAACTTCTTTCAGCCTCCATTTCCCTGTCTGTATGAGGGGCAATCGATACCTGTTCTCCCTCCTACTTAGACCTTGAGCCCCAGGTGGGATAGGGACTGTGTCCAAGCTGATTACCTTGCCCCAGTTCCTCATCTGTTAAAGAGGGAATTCAATGCCTGTTCTCCCTCCTATGTAGACTGTGACTGTCCCATATGGGACAGGGGCTGTGATCGACCCAATTAGCTTGCTTCAACCCCGGACCTTAGCAAGTGGTAAGCTCTTAAACACCAGAATTATTATTATTATTAGGGGCAGCTGATGCCTGTCACTGGGCCACCCAAGGGTTGGGGGGAGGGGGAGGTGGTTACACAATGGTTAGCGCCCGGGCCTTTGCCCACCCTTTGCACCCTCCCCCAATCTACAGCAACGACACCAGAAGAAAGGTGAGGATTTCAGAATCCCTGTGGAGTCCCTATTCATTCCAACCAGCCTGGCCCCTGAGAAGACCAGCTCCTTCCATCCCCAGCAGAAAGCTTGGCCTTTTCATGAAAGCCATGGGGCAAGGATTTCCCGGGCGAGGCTCTACAATCCTGCCGGGCCCATTAACCGACTCAGGTTGCCTGGTCCCGGCCTCCTGGGCCAGACCATCAATTTGGCCTTTCATTTCAAACTTCGCTCTTAGCAGCTAAACAAGCAACTGGCTCTTCTCCCTGAATCAATGAAGCCCTTCGACTCCCCGGAGAGGGATATATTAAATATCAATCACGCGTATTATTTTACCATGTAATTAGTTTGGCAAATTAATCTGTTATAAGTGTGCTCTCCTGATTCTGCACTCTGCCAGCAGGGCCAGGATGTCTGGGTACGGCACCTAGACAGGTGAGAGAAATGCCTTTTCCAGGGAATGATGGAGAGGGGAACGGGGGGGGAGAAGATGGGGAGTGATGGATGCACTGGATGGGCAAAAGCCAGCTCCCTTATAGCTCAACTTGGACCACCATGCTTCCACAAGTACCCATGCCTATCAGCTCCGCACATCTCTAGTGGTGTGGAAAAAAGGTTCTGCTGAGGTGTGAGCGCAAACTGCAGAAGAGACCAATGTCTATTCGCTTATTGCCGACGTGACCCCGCTCCCCTCCATCACCAGCAGCACACAGCTCAGAATCATCTCTAACAGCAACTCCTGACTCTCTGTGGAACGGAGACAGAAGGGCTACCCTGAGTAACTGAAACCCACAGAGAACTCATCAAATAGCACTTTAGCCACTAGTTTCGCCTCCTGCCCAAGAGTTTCCCCAAAGCAGCAAAAGAGCAACTCAACGGGCAGGTGAGGTTCGTTCCTTCCCTTTTTCCCCAAAGGTAGACAACGGGAGGGAGAATACAGAGCAGGGGCCATCCAGAATGCTCCACAGACTGGATGAGTGGATCCCAAACTGCGTATCGGGATGAATTAAAGACGTAGTTCTTATCCTCAGTTTATAGTTAATGCCGGGAAAGGACATTGCAGATAGGAACATGAAGGCAATGGGGGGGGGGAAGCTTCCTAGTTTTAATTGACAGTTTGCTGTGTTTCGCTTCGGTAGCTTTTAAATCGTTTTCTTTGTTATAATCATTTTCATGGCGCATTTTGATGGACTGGAGCCAACATTTAAAAGGATCACGGCGGGAACTCTGAGGGTCCCCATCACATTTCCTGGCTCTTCTTATTACCCAGTCCCTAGAGAGTTTGGCTTCTCTTAATTGTGTGCTCTACTGGGCATGCCCAGAGGCAGCTGTGGCTAGGACTAATGCTCTGGTGTATCTTTCATATTTCTATGAGGAACATGTCTTGCAACTCAGTTGTATTGTACTCTCCCCAGTTCTTAGCTCAGTGCCCTGCACATGTTTAGTGCTCAATAACAACCAATGCTTGATTAAAGAAAACCCGGCACCTATAGAAGTAAAAAACATGCCAGTGTGTGATCAGATCTAGTTACTGCCCTAAGCATAAGGCTGTTGACATTTGTGAATAAAATTCAGGAGGCAGAGATTGGTGACGGCTTTCATGCCCAAAATCAATTACTAACAAAGACAGCTACAATAAGCTACTCAAAAATGCTACCATCCAATGAGAAATAACAACTCCCTAATGCAGATGTCTTGCATCTTCCACGCACAGTGCAGTGGAGCTGGTTCCCAGTCTCTTTTTTCCCCCAAATGGTATTTTCTATGTGCTTACTATACTGTAATAAGCACTGGAGTACTTACAAGCTAATCAGGTTGGACACAGTCCAGGTCCTACATAGGCCTCACAGTCTTCATCGACATTTTACAGATAAGGTAACTGAGGTACTGAAGTGAAATCACTTGCCCAGAATTTCACAGCAGAAGAGCAGCAGGACTGGGATTAGGACCCTGGTCCTTCTGACTCCCAAGCCTGTGTTCTATCCAGCAGGCCACACTGCAGTCCTCTCCTGGCATCCAGAGGCTCCTGACTCCGATGGAGCTCGCTCTCCCCAGGCCAGTTCCGGGGCCTCCTGAGGACCGGAAACCTTCCTATCCCCTTCCATACCCCCACCCCGCCAGCCTCCACAGGATGGGCCACTCCTCCTGGGGTATTCTCCTCCGGCTCTGTGCCCACACTGCCTGCCCGACATCCCTGCCAGATCCAGAGGCTGGCATGATATAATAGGAACGCACAGAACAGATGGGGTTATGGGCAGAAAGTGCACAGATGTGGGTCAGATGTAAGCAAGATATTCATAAAAAGCAACTCATGGACTCAGGGCGGAAAGGAATGCCTCAATCCCATTACTCTTCCTCTTCACGGTGGGGTGCAGGGTGTTAAGCTTGGGGGCTCCGGCCTGCCTCGTCCCCTGCTGGAAGTCCATCCCCAAACAAGGCCAGGAAGGAGGTGGGAACAGTTCCCTGCTGCCAACCAGGTGAGGATGGAAACTGACCCCTTGCTTCCATTTGGCTCTCGGCTTCAAGGCTCTCCATCACCTTGCCCCCTCCTACCTCACCTCCCTTCTCTCCTTCTACAGCCCAGCCTGCACCCTCCGCTCCTCTGCCGTTAATCTCCTCATCGTGCCTCGTTCTCACCTGTCCCGCCGTCGACCCCCGGCCCACATCATCCCCCTGGCCTGGAAAGCCCTCCCTCTGCACATCCACCAAGCTAGCTCTCTTCCTCCCTTCAAGCCCTACTGAGAACTCACCTCCTCCAGGAGGCCTTCCCAGACTGAGCCTCCTCCTTCCTCTCTCCCTCCTCCCCCTCTCCATTCCCCCCGCCTTACCTCCTTCCCCTCCCCACAGCACCTGTATATATGTATATATGTTTGTATGTATTTATTACTCTATTTTATTTGTACATATTTATTCTATTTATTTTATTTTGTTAATATGTTTTGTTTTGTTCTCTGTCTCCCCCTTCTAGACTGTGAGCCCACTGTTGGGTAGGGACTGTCTCTATATGTTGCCAACTTGTACTTCCCAAGCTCTTAGTACAGTGCTCTGCACACAGTAAGTGCTCAATAAATACGATTGAATGAATGAATTTGCTCCAGTCCCCCTCTCTAGCCCATGAGTCTGAGAGAGGAGGCTGAGGAGACCTAGATTTTGCGCAGGGATCGTGTCTACCAACTCTGTTATAGTGTCCTTTCCCGAGCACTCTAGTATAGTGCTCTGCACATGGTAAGTGCTCAATGAATGCAATGAATTGGCTGATTGACACGATGCTCTGCAAACAATAAGCGCTCAAGGAATGCAACCAATTGATTGATTAGATGTCCTCCAAGGGCCTGGGACTGAGGCACTCTGTTGCTCCCCAATCCCTCCTGACACAAACCCGGTAGTCATCTAACACTGCATTCCCTCCCTGCCACAGGTTTTCTCTGTTCTAATTAGCATCATCCCATGGAAAAAATGCTCCCTTTGTGTTTTCTCTCTCTCTTTCCCCCACTCCCCTCCCTCTTTGGAAATTTTGACTAAATCCTAATGTTTTCAGAATGACTACTTCCATCTTTCTGATCCATGCAGCACCCTGCACACATCAGCAGGGACTTAATAAATTATCATTATTACTGGGAACATTGCTTGTGTGGGACCAACCCTCCGTTTGGATGGCAGACTGATTCCACTGCCTTGCTGTGCCGCACAGACAAATTGCCTAAAGCCGGCAGAGGTGGCAATTGCTATCCGGAGGCTGCCCACCACCAGCAGGGTAAGACTGACTGGCTCGACTTTTAGAGTCTATGGAAATCCTTGGAAGTTGCCCAAAGTGGTACCAGCAGTGCCTTGCAGCAAAGCGCTTAACAAATACCATCATCATCATCAAGAGAAGGAATGTCTGCGACAGCCATGTTCTGACATTTGGGTTGGCTCTAGCACTCGACGACTCAACGTTAAGCCAGCCTGGAGCCCCCTCCCCGCCTGTTCCTCAGAGCCTCATCCCTCCTGGAAGCCCAAAGGGAGACTCACATCCCAGCACCGCTCCTGACCCTGGTGCTACACTGGAGCTCTCCCAACATGTTATCAGCTGACAAAACCCCACAGCCGGGTGCTGATTTGGGGGCAGGCAAGCTAAATGGAAAGGGACCTAACACACCACTTTATGGGCTGACCAATAAGTCCTACTGGGATGGCAGTGTGACCTAATGGCAAAAGCCCAGACCTGGGAAAGAGGATGCAGTTCTAATACTAGCCTTGCCAGCTGCCTGCTGCATGACCTTGGGCAAGTAATTGAACTTTTCTGTGCCTCAGCTTCCTCTCTGTATATTATGGATTAAATTTCTGTCCTCCCTTCTTCTTAGACTGTTAGCTCCATATGGGATAAGGTATGTCAGACTAGATTATTTTCTGACTTCTCCAGTGCTTTGTATTACATTCTATTACTGTCTGTCTCCCCCTCTGGACTGCAAGCTCTTTATAGGTACGGAACACGTCTACCAACTATGTTGTACTGTACTCTCCCAAGTGCTTAAGAGTGCTCTGCACACAGTAAGCACTCAAATTCGACTGGCAATTAGTAAGCGCTTAAATATCACAATTCTTATGATTATTACACTGCCATACCTGAGCCAGCGTGCAGTGTTAACTCCAGGATTTGGGGTTAACAATGCAGCATTTTTCTGGTCTGGTAGGTATTGGCACAGGTTCATGCCCTCTCAGGAGCTAAAACAAAACCACCAGAGAGAAGCAAAATGGCCCAAACAGTCATCATTGGCTTTTTACCTGTCCAGGTCCAGATTTGGAGCCTTGAGCCCATTTGGAGAAAAGGCTACAAAGTGGCAACCCAGGATATTTCCCCTTCCCTTGTTCTGTAGCTGTAAGAGAGGGGTTGGGGCTGAGCGATTTTTCAATCAGGATGGAGGCAGAGGGGGTGTAATGAAAGGTATCGGTGAAGTCCAAGAAAAGATCCAATGATCCAAAAGACTCTTCTTGGCTAGCACTGAATTAGAAATCAAACTTCGCTGATACTTCTGTCACCCGCCCCAAGCTGATTAGTTCTGGCTTCCTACCACTTCGGTTTCAGATGGAAAATTAGAGGAATTACTGCTCTATTCAGTACTATTCAGTATTCTTTTGAACAAAGAGTGGGGGAAGGAGGGGAAGAAAGAGAGACCAAAAAAAAAAGACAAAAAAAAAAAAGGCAAAGAACACATACACAAGTTCTCTTCCACTCAGCATAAACCAGGTCCAGTAAATAACAAGGGAAAGGAAAGACTAAGTGAGAGAGCATTAAACACAGCTGGTGATTAGAGCTGACAAAGGCTGAGGGAAGCACCTTTCCCTCCTTAGGAGACACTAACCCATACTTAACCCTCTGCTAGGGACGCCCTGCAGCGGGAAGCAGTAGGAAGCTTTTTGCACTGGACTAAGGGTAGGACAGGATGGAATTGGAGGGTATGAGGTGCTTCTCTCTCAGCTGAAGGGCGGTGGATTTCTTTCTTTTTGGGGGGCAGCATTGGGGAGGGAAGGGGAAGGCTCTTACACACACACACATATTTCGAATGCATTTCTCTCTCTCCTCTCTCTCTCTCTCTCTCTCTCTTGTTTGAATGTCATTAGGAGAGCGATTCTGTCTCCGATGTAATAGCTAATGCTGCACATTCACACTCTCCCTGCGTGTTTGGTACAGCCCATTCCAAACATTAATCGTTTAAAATCCGCCTCCTCCAAACTTAGCTCACTAAGGACCATCTTCCAGCTAAGTTTGAACTTTCAAAATCAGCTGTTTCTGAGTGTGGTGCACACAGAGGTCGCTCCATTTTCTTCTGATTTTTCTTTCATGAAATGAGAGAAAATTTCCAATCCGACACCGGTGAAGAAAGGCGGGTAGTCCTTGAATGGGTACGGACGGGTAGCAGGAACTTTCCGCCGGGCAGGCACCCAACAGCCCTGAACGTGATGCAGGACGGAGCAGGCTCTCAGTCAAGTGAATCTCCATATAGCTGTCGCCACCCACCACCCCTCCAAGTCTCCTTCCTTCCAAAGGAAAGGGGCCACACGCCCATTTACATTAACATTGTTCATTTCCAAACATGAGTCAGGAAATGCTAAAGTTACGGTTCTCATAGCAACGTTTACTCTCCCACACTGTACATATATAGTATTGCCAAATACTAATTAGGCTTTAAAGGTGAACCCTTAATATACCACATATGCGAAGTGGGCGAGCCAGCTTTCCCACAGACACCTCCCAACTCGTGCCCGTACATTCGCAACCTCATACGCTGTCTCGTGACGTTCTGTTCGGCATCCGACCTTGCCCAAAGAATGCTTAGGAGAGCGGCTGGGCAAGGCAGAAGGTTCACACCTCCCTGGGCAGTGGGGTCTAGCCACTGGGCCCCCTGCCTCCAGAAGCTGCTGGGATTTCCCTCCCCACTCTGCCTAAGGCTCTTCTCCCCGCTTTTTCGGCCTGCTTGACGTCTCCAGTCCCTCTGTCCGAATCCCTCTCTCATCGAGTGTCTAATTGCTCTACGGGGAACTAGATCGATGGGATTAGCATTAGTCCTTGGCTAGCTTGCCTCTGAGCTTGGGATCCTTAAAAAATAACATTGTCAGCCAATTAGTGTATTTATCTGACTAGCAAGGGAGAAGATGGGCATCTTTCTGAGCTGTCATCTCCCGATCATATAGGTCCACTTCTTTTCTGGAGAGAAAGTCACTGGAGGGAGTTGGATCAAGTGGTCCGGTGAGGGCAAATTGTCAGCTTTGCCATGGCCAAAATGGGAATCCTGGTGGGAACTTTGGGGGGGCTAAAGTGGCTTACCCAAGGTCACACAGCAGACAGGTGGTGGAGCCGGGATTAGAACCCCCGTCTTCTGACTCCCAATCCCGTGCTCTTTCCACTAAGTCACGCTGCTTCTCTAAAATTATCTATTAGGTGGGCTGGACGAGGGGCTTCGGCTACAAGGACCGAGCCTGTGGCATGCGTCCTCATGACACTGGACTATTTGGAGAGATGGTTTCCAAAGAACTAGGGCACAGAGACACTACCAAAATTCAGGGTGGCAGGGCCAAACCAAGATGTGCGGGCAGCCTCCCTCCACTGTGTCTTGTGATTCCCCTCTTTCTCTCTCTGTCATGTGTCTTACCTCTAAGCCCTGGTAACAACTGAACCACCAACGGTGGTAAAGTGCTTTGAGACCAAAATGCTCGAAGCGTGCTAATAATAGTATTAGTAATAATAAATCCAGAAGTTTCACCTGGGAGCCAGAGAGGAAACCCCACTGAAGTTAGAAAAGACTTGAATGAAAATTAACAGCTAGCATTTGGGGAATTAGGAAACAAGCAAAATTAAGCCTGGCTTTTGGAAAGAGAGCCCAGGGAGAAACGAGGCAGCTTTGTGCTAGACAAGAGGGAAAAAGAATAAGCAGAGAACATTGTTATGAAGGAAAAGAAAAATTTCCCCTTTGAAAGTGCCCATAAGGAATCTATTTGTAGTTGCAAATCATCCTGCCTCACTGTCGTGGAGGCTGCAAATGGAAAAAGGATCCGAGGCCAATGGGATGTAGGCCCTACCTGCATGCAAACGAGGTTCAGGCCACCTGGTTGCCAGCGGGGACTCCAGGTTTTTAGGCAGGCATGGTTTCTGATGCCCAGGGAGCCAGAGTCCAGGCTGGCTTTCCCCACTGTGAAATGGGGGGACCTGGGAGCCAGGAATTAGCCGACTGCCACGTGAGTGCTAACGAGGTACCAGTACGTTTTTTTCAGCTGCCTGGCTAAAAGGCTGGAGGTATGGTCAGCCGGTCACCACAGACAGACAGTTAGCCCACTGGGCATCAGTGTGGCCCTGCAGACCCCTGAACCCATTCTCCTGCCACAGTGTGAATGAGCCCTCCCGAGTTTTTTGACTCTCTTAAAGCAGAGGTGTCCCTGGGATGGTCACGGGAGGGTAACTTCTACGACTCCACCTCCTCGCAGGCCCAGCAGGCAGAGCTCAAAGAGACGGCTGCCTGTAGCGGCTGCTGGACCCAGTATTGGCCTACCAGCTTGTGAGGGAGGCACCAGGGTCTCTCACCGGGTGGCAAAAACTCAACACCCCTAGCCTGGCTCTCTCCAAGAAATGCCCCCAAACCCCATCGGAACGAGCTGAACTGTTTGGCCTTTTATTAGCAAAGCAGCTGAATAATTTATAAGGGTTGCACACAACCTATTAGAAGTGGCAAGGCTGTAATAACTGGCTTAGGACTTTGCTTACTCAGGGCTGAGGTTTAATTTCTCCATAAACACCACGCTCCCAGGTCATAAACCCACCACCAGCCTGACCTGCTCTTGCTCCTGCAAAACTTCATGATCTTGCCAAGCCCAGCTGGGAGGGGAACCATCACAGAAAGCTGAATTTGGTGGATCGAAAGCAGAGCCGGCTGCAGCGGGTCCAATCGATGCATTCCCAAGACCAAGCTGCTTCCAGTCAATCCCTTTGGTCTCGGATCAAATTAGCTACCTGGTCCAGCCAAACAGAAAACTGAGTAGTGAGGGAGTTGGGGTCAAGAAAACTCAGCTGACCCGAGCTCTCTGGGGTCCAAGGGACAAGCGATGAGCTGGAGCCAGCCAAGACCGACCTGCTCAGCCGGACAGGAGTACCCAGGTGTTCACCTGAAGCCACAATGTTCATCTGGAACACGCAGTCAAACCACTGTGCCCTACCTTGCCCCTTCTGGATGGTCAATGACTTGGAGCTGCCCACCCACTTGCGGTCTTCTCCCCATGGCTACAGAACCTGTATTACCGAGCGGGCCCATGCTGCCTCCCCTCCCCGCCACGTTAAAGGGAACTAGGACAGAGAGCCCAGCAACAGATCTAAAGCGGCCGAGCTGCAAGATCTAAGAGATCTAAAGATGCTTTGCTTTGTGGAAAAATTCATGGATAAGCAGTCCATACTAGGAGTTCGGGACGTTAGACAGATGGCCAGGAGGGTGACCGCTCCACTTCCTCCATTTAGCATACGTTACCGCTGCCGGAGGCAGGAGAGCTAACCGGATGGTACGATGGTGTGGCCCAGAAATGGCTCTGCTGACAGTCTCACAGTACAGAGCTTCGCATCTCGAAGAACACCACTACATCCTGGGTTGGAACCCAGGTATAAGTCTACTTGCGCTGCCTCTGGAGGAATCCTGGCCCCAAAGAGCCAGAACCCTACAGTCAATCAATTACAGCAGTATTTACTGTGCGCTTATTGTGTGCTGAGCACCTGAGTGCTTGGGAGAATACAACACAACAGTCATACATCAAACAACGAAGGTAAGCATCAGAGTGGAACAACAAAAGCCCTTCTGGGGCCAGGGTCTCTTACTAGGTGATCTTCAACTTCCTGATTCCAAGCACATTTCCATGCATTTATTTTATGGGGTGGCCGGGAGGAGGGGGAGCATGCGTAGATGGGAGAATCCCATCCTCTGATTGACTGGATGCTGGGGTCATTTCTTGGGACCCCTCCCCTGCTAATGGACCAAAAGCCAGGCTCCAAGGGGCAGGGATGAAGGCACCTTCGGGTGGAGTCTATTTCTCGACCGTCCGTTGGGACTCCAGTGGGCGGCCCCTCCTCCACCCCAAGCCCGACTGGAAGGCCCAAACCCCGAGATCAATGCCTCAGTTCAAGCTGACCGGGGAGGGGATGGAGCGGCAGAGGCAGGCCAGCTCTCCCCTCCATTCAGCTTCCCGCTTGCACAACGGGGCCATTGAGCCTGTGTCACAATGGCGGGTCAAAAAATAAAAGGCTGAAGGGAAGCGCACAGAATCCCCGCGAACAGACGTGGCCATTCATCTTCGGGCAAGTGCCAAAATCTGGGAACAGCAATCTCAATTTCTGCAAATCCTCCAACCCGCAACAGCTGCTAGTGACTCCGGTGGGCGGCTTCGCTGCTTACGTGGGTTTCCAATCCTGAGCACTGGCCCCAAGCCAAGGAGACATTACTTAGGTTAGAGGCAGGCTGGCTGCAGAGAGCGGCACAATGGACTTCACAGCTTATAAAGCAGCTTACAAAGGGCTCCCGTGTATTTCAAAAAGCACTCCAGATAGCTGGTGAGGGAAGCTATCTACACAAACACATTCAAGCAGTTTATTCCTAACCCACTTAATTCAAGGTTTCTGTCAGCAGCAAACACCCTGGCAGAGAGGTAAGGGAGGGGAATTTGGGGCGGCCTGGATGGGTCGGTAACCTGAGGGGACAGGACAGAGGAGACTTTTCTTGTCCACCTTGGCCCCGCTTCCAAGACCCCTTGGAAAAGTGCCCGATCCTGGATTCCCAAGCACCCTGGCACTTGATTTTAAAACCCCATGAAGTGAAAGTAAGAACAAACTCCCTTCCCATCGCCCATGCTCATCAACACGCTCTCCATGTCTGCAAACCTCCTCTCCTCTTGCTGCTGATAGGCTGCATTCGTGGAGAGTGGTCATGTAACCTCCCTGAATGACAGAGCCTTTGTCCGGAACGAGGGTGGCCGGTGGGTGGGGGGGGTGGGCTTTTCATCCCGTGGTTCTAGTTCCACTAGGGTACTCCGCCTCCCGGCATGAGGTATCCCACCTGGGCCCTAGCGTTCACTTTGCTATGGGAAGATGAAGATAATCTGCTTCTTGACTAGTAGCTGTACTTCCTTAAGCCGGAGGGAATGTGCACTGGAGACTGCAAGCTCCTTATTATAATAATAAAAATAACAATTATAAGAATAATAATGATGGTAGTTAAGCTCTTACTATGTGCCAAGCACTGTTCTAAGCGCTGGATTAGATACAAGGTCAGCAAGTTGTCCCACGTGGGGCTCACAGTCTTAAGCCCCATTTTACAGATGAGGTAACAGGCACAGAGAAGTCAAGTGATTTGCCCAAGGTCACACAGCAGACAAACATCAGGGCCGGGATTAGAACCCACATCCTCCGACTCCCAAGCCTGTGCACTTTCCACTAAGCCACGCTTCTTCCTTATGGGCAGGGAAGGTGTCTACCAGCTCTACAATATATCTGTGGTGCTCTGCACACAGTAAGTGCTCAATGAATACGATTGGTGCATTGATTAGAAGACTGCCTGTTAAAATGGGCTGGGTGCCAGGAGCATTGCTGCTGTTCGCCATTCGGTCTCCCTACCCTAGGAGGGCCACTGGTAATTTGGGACGGGGGCAGGAACCACCTGAGTGGCACTCACAAAAATGAGGTGGCAGAGCACTGCCCAGAGGTACCTGCAGTTATGCAGGCCCCAGGCTCTTGCCCACTGCCTCTCAGCTCCAGTTCCGAGCAGCCCACCTCCCGCCTTGGGCCTGGCTCAAAGTTGCCAGAAAAGGACAAAAAGCTGAAGGCTTTCAGGAAAGGACCGGAGGTCTCCTTGGGCAGCTCTTGTTGCTCTATCAAAGACATATAGCCTGTTTTAGCCTCGCTTTGTCTTCTACGGAAGGGCTGCAAACATCAGGACTTGTCCCCAGAGGGCACAGATACAAGGACCAGAGATGGAACCTGAAATTGTTCCCTGAAGCTGGAATGAAAGACTAAAAGATCCAATCCTTCTGGGTCCACAAGCCCAGTGAACGCTCAAAATCCAAGAACCTCTGGACACAGGGTGGGGGACTCAATCTAGTCTTCCGAGTGACAGACACAGCCTCCTATCAGACTACTTCAAGCCAAGCTTCAAGGAAGGAAGCGTAAACTCCAAGAATCCGGACCCTGGGCTGCCCCTTGCCTTGGTTGATTCCCAGTCGTGAAGGGAGGGAGGGTTGAAGGGGGAGAAGCTGCCATCTCGGTGAGCTGTCTCACGGAGACATTTGTCTGGCAGTGCTTCCACAGTGTAGGTCGGCCTCTGCTCCTGCTCGACCTTTTCAGAGCTGGGTGCCAGGGTGGGTCGGGAACTCAGGAGCAGAAGCCACGGCGATTCCAGGCTGGGGAATGATTCAAATCACAAGCATGCACGATGCTTCAATTAATATATGGGAGGACAAGCCAGATCTTTTCAGCTAGCCAGCTACAGCCCGAGTGTTTGGAGAACTGGTGACCTGGCCCGCTGACCTACTAAAGCAGCTCTCAGTCACTGCAATGAACTGAAACACGCTTTCAGAATGGACCCTCACAGGCTACGGCCCTGGAGAAAGAGGAACCCAGCAATGGGACGGGACGGCCTTAGCTGCGCTTCCTGAGACGCTCAATATGTCTCTATCTCCGGGTGGTGGCTGGACAGTGTCAACTGTTCCTTGAAGCAGTGAAATCAGCCAAAGGTAATGAAGCAGTGTGAACTAGTGGATACAGCATGGGCCTCAGAGTCAGAAGATCATGGGGGTTCTAATCTTGGCTCTGCCGCTTCTCTGCTGCGTGACCCTGGGCAAGTCACTTCCCTTCTCTGTGCCTCAGTTACCTCATCTGTAAAATGGGAATGAAAACTGTGAGCCCCATATGGAACCCTGGACTGTGTCCAATATGATTAGCTTATTATCTACCCCAGCGCTTAGTACAGTGGCTGGCATGTAGTAAGCGCTTAAATACCATAAAATAAAATGACTTCATAGGGCGTCACCACTGCCCCACTGCCTCTTAACCTGCCATAGATTAAGTCAAGGGCAGGCAATGAACCAGGGGAAGCCCTGGAGGCTCTGGAGGAATGAGACAGAGAGCCGACAATGCACGCAGGCCACCTGGGAGGCTGACCAAAGTAACGTAAGCAGGGGGATGAACATGTTGAATAAGGAAAGACCAATCTGAAAATTGTCGTTTGCAATTTTTAAATCTAGAGTTCTGGGGAAGCTGGTCAGACAGCGTCCAGTTCCACGAGCTGCGGGGTTGCTTCGATGCCCAATTTCACCCATCTCTAGTGCCTCCCACAGTTTCCCAGACTGCCTGAGTAGCAAAAGGACAGGGAGAGGGAGAGTCGAGCACTGAAGTTCCCTGCTGCCGGAGAAGGTCAAGCTTACTTAGGGGAGATCCCCAACCAGGAAGTTGATCTGCAGCCCCGAGGACAGCGGGGAGCAGGAACAGACCACACAGATGGAGACAGGTTTCCGCTTCCTTCTTCCACGCAGGGTGAAAGGACTTCTCTTTCCAGGCAGCTGACAAATGAGGAGTGGGGGAGGCTGGCATCACCAGGCCCCACGCGATGCCTCTTCTGGAGCAAAGAGGCCGTCGGCTTCCGGGCCTGCCCAGCCAGGGCTGCTCCCAAACTTGCCGAAAGTGAAGAAACCTTCTAAAATTCTCCCCTCCCCAACCCAAACAACAATAAAATGATCAAAAGAAAGGAAAAAAAAAAAAAGAAAGAAAAGCAGGTTGCTGGAAAGAGACGAAAATAAACCAGGCCCTAGCGGTGTTATTTCTGCATTCCCCACATACACATCATTCATGAACAAGGCAACGGTACAAATATAGCATAAATGTCGTCTGCTCTGGTTTGTAATTTAAAACGCAAATGCTAATGAGTGAACTGGTATATCAGTGGAGTTAATAACTCCATGCCTTGCACAGGGGCTGCATCTAAAACACACACAGAGAGGAGAAGAGACAGACACCATGTTCCCATTTAAAAATAAAAGAACCCAAATTAACCCTAAAAAAATCACTAGCAGATGCCCAAGCTTAGACATAACCACAAGGGCAGGGAAACAGAGCAGCACCTCCCTCTTCAAATAAGGTAGAGTGCTTACGTGTCTTCCGCAAGCTACTCAGGTGATGAGGTGGATCGGAGGCTCATTTTTGGATGCAGCTAGGGTGTCTCCCTCCTCCCTCTCAAACCAGACATCTCCCTTCCTGGAATACCCTCGTCTCATCCATCTCCCAAAATACCATGAACATGCCCTTCCGAGAGGGCCTTCTCCACTGACCCCAGAAGTTCTGGACTCTCTAGGGATGTTCAACTGTATAGCCGTGAGTGGAATTAGGAGGAAGCAAATGGGGGAGGCGGCCCTGAGGTTCAGGGGGCCAAACTTGTCAATTGAGGGCCTCTCGTGTTCCCAGTAGAGGTCTGGGCTCCATGGAGAACAAACAGGCCCAGCTATCTGCATCTTTGAAAGCCTGGCTGGGATATTGTTTCCCAGAAGGCTCTTATCTTGCAGAAGCATCCTCACCCATCCCTCTGCCTCAATCCTGCCTGCCCCTGCCCTGACACAGTGCTAGGAAGGGAGGAGATCCAACCAGAAGTCCTTCCTAAGGCCCAAGGGAATGGGATCAGCTGTTTCAGGTGTGTCTATGTTCTCCTACAATGTCACTTGCGATCTGGCCCTGCGGGGAGTCTAAAGGGACTGTCAATACATGTTCTGGGAAAAACTAGGGTTAAAAAGTCTCTCTCAAAGCCTTCTCAGTAGCTCTGCAGTAGCCATTTGCCCAGAGATAGGAACAACTTACAGTAAAGCCATGCTAAGAGGATGCTTACTTCATTCTTCTTCACTCAATCCCAGGTGACCAGGATGAGAGGGGCAGTGAAACCTGAAGGTGGTGGGACATGTAAGGAGAATGAGACACAGCAAGGTGCCCAAATGGCTGCTCTATGGAGAGCTGAAGATGGGAACCAAAGCAAGGATGGCAGAGGAAGCGTTTTAGGGACACGGCAAAAAAAAAAAAAAAACCAAAGCCTCTGACCTCAGTGCTTAGAACAGTGCTTGGGACATAATAAGCGCTGAACAAATACCATTATTATTATTATTTCTTCATCCCAGCTGAAAACTGGGAGTCCTCTGCTGAGGGAAGACCTGCATGGCACACTACCATCAAGAACAGAGGAACTCTCTTTGAGCAAAAGCTTCAATTGGAAAGAGAGACAAGGAGGTAAGAGATAAAACAAGGCTAGCCGCTACACACATTACGTACAACAACAGAGGGACAGCCTTTTGCCGTGCCTGGGACTACGATCATAGATTGGCCTTTCTGACCACACACACTTACAGCTAAAATTTTATGTTTTCATCTAATATAAAGGACAACTATGCATAAATACATAAGCGCAAGAATGTGCATAAATAAAATACAAAAGCCCTGGAGATGGCTGGGGGCGGTGGGGGAGGCTAGACGGGAAGTTCTTTGTGGGCAGGGAATGTGTCTATCAACTCTACTGTATTGTTCTCTCCAAGCACCCAGTTCAGTGCTTGGCATACAGTAAGTGCTCAGCAAATACCATTGATTGCTTGATTGATACAACTTAGGGTGCTTGGAATTCACTGCATGTTAGAAGAGGAAAATGATGAGGGCTTTGAATGTAAGGAGCTTAGGTTATGAAACACTCCTTTAGCTAAGAAAAACCAAAGGGGGAGTCTAGGCAAGTGCACATGTAAACACAACACAAATCACCCACAAAAACAGAGGAGGTAAGGAGAAAGGGAGAAGGAAGAGGAGAGAGGGAGAGGAAATGGGTCTGGGTGATCAGAGGGGTGGAGGGCACACTGCACTAAACTCTGTAAAGATCATCTTTTATGTGAAAAGAGGGCTGGCCACCACACCCCAAATGCCCCCAGGTCACCACGTTAGGGAAACCTCTGGGGAGTGTGAATGGGATGAGCCAGAGGTCGGCAACAAGCCCGGGGAGAGGGCAGATCCTCCAATGCTGAGAACTTTTTTCCTATTTTCCGTATTTATTTTTTAAATGAAGTCAAACCTCTGCTGAAAAGGGGATGTAAGAGGCGGTTCCCATAGCAACCAGGATTAAGTCTCACAGGCGGTAAGCACCGCTCACCCTGGGGCTGCCCATTACTAGATTTCAAAGCATTTCCCCTTAATTTCAAATTACCAAACCACTTACATTCTCACAAGCCTGTCCCTTCCTTTCCCCCTCCATCGGCTCCCCTC
This sequence comes from Tachyglossus aculeatus, assembly GCF_015852505.1. Lineage (NCBI taxonomy): Eukaryota > Metazoa > Chordata > Mammalia > Monotremata > Tachyglossidae > Tachyglossus > Tachyglossus aculeatus. Next base: position 42,549,927 of record NC_052075.1, on the reverse strand, counting down.
TCTCCCCCACCATTCCCTCCCTCCAGACCTGCTTTCCCTCCAGGGGCGGGAGTGGGCGAGAAGTCGTCCACTCCCAGGCATGGCTACCCGCCATTACACTAAATGGCCAATGGGGAACCCATTAGACTGACAAAAGGGGAAAAAGGAAAAACCACATTGAGAAATTTCCTGCTGGAACGGGGCTGCTGGCAGGCGTGTGGCAGGACAAATCCCAAAACAGATGCTGGGCATGGAGACTCAAAGGGAGGAGGAAAGGGAGTGAGAAGCAACCTGATCGTTGCGAGCTCCACACTCGTCCCTGGAGGAGCTTGGCAGCAGCAGTACGAAGGAGAGCCATTCTGAGGTCACCTTAGAAAGAGGCCTTCCCTGACTAAGCCCTTGTTTCCCCTACTCCCTCTCCCTTCCGCATCCCCTATGCCCTTGGATCTTTATTCCCTAAGCTTTTGTGTAGAAGCAGCACTGGCCTAGTGGCAAGGGCATGGGCTTGGGAGTCAGAGGTTGTGAGTTCTAATCCCGGCCCCGCCACTTGTCTGCTGTGTCACCTTGGGCACGCCACTTAAATTCTCTGTGCCTCAGTTACCTCATCTGTAAAATGGGGATTGAGACTGTGAGCCCCACATGGGACAACCTGATTACCTAGTATCTAACCCAGCGTTTAGAACAGTGCTTGACACATAGTAAGCGCTTAACAAATACCACCACCATCATCATATTCACTCCCATCATCATCATATTCACCCCACCCTCAGCCCCACATGCACTTATGTAGATATCTGTAATTTATTTTAATGTCTGTCTCCCCTGCCATACTGTAAGCAACTCGTGGGCAGGGAATGAGTCTACTGTCTTATTGCACTCCCGAGTGCTCAGAACAGTGCTCTACACACAGTCGATGCTCAATAAATATAATTAATTGATTTACTGATTTGCGGCTGGCTCTGTCTCCACATTCTACAGTTTAAACCCTGTTCAGGTTGCGGTGGGAAGATTTCCTTATTAGGAACATCCAGATACTCGATTCCAGTTAACGTTCATGCTCAGGAAGGAGTTTCCTCTCTCCTCCGAATCTCACACCTACGCAGGACTTCCCCTGGGCTGGAGCTCCTCACCCAGGGAAAAGCTGCCTTTTCCCACATCACTGGAATCTTCCAATCAGCCCTTGCTCTGCGCTACCACAGCAGGGAGAAGCAATAGCAATGGCTGGAAGATTTCTCAACTTTGGGGGAAGGCCGTGGCTATTGTGATTGCTGTACCCTGAGCCATGAACTCCCAAAACTCCGATCCTCTAGCTGCAGTATCTCTAGATCGTAAGCTCGTTGCGGACAGGGAATGTGTATGTTTACTGTTGTACTGTACTCTCCCAAGGGCTTAGTTCAGCGCCCTGCACACAGTAAGCCCTCGATTAATACGACTGAATGAACATTGATGTTTGTGAATGTATTTTTTGAACTTCTTGCCATCCTTGTCTTTTACATTGTTATACATTTGCACTAGTCCCCTTCCCTGCCTGACTTTTAATTTCCTAAATCCTGAGCTCCTTTGGCACCAAAGATTGTGTCTAATTCTCAAGCTTGTATTTTTTCCCAGTATTTAATACACTGTTGTATACAGAGTAGGAAGTTAATAAATACTATTACTATTATACTACTGCAAGGGGCGGTGACTCTTTTGTGCAGAAAAGCCAAACAAAATAAAACCTGTGGGTAATTTATTATTCTGGTGTTTGTTCAGCACTTAATATGTCAAGCACTGTTCTAGGCACTGGGGTAGATTTGTGTTAATCAGGTTGGACACAGTTCCTGGCCCGCATGGGACTCACAGTCTAAAGATGTGACAAGAATCATAAAAATTTATGTCCCACCATGTGATATGTGATCTCCTGACAGTGGCCCTGGGATGACATCGTGGCGACAACTGGCCACTGCACGACAACAGCTGCTGATGCTGGTGACGACAGGAATACGGGAAAGGAAACGGAAGAGGGAGAGAGCAGGGAAAAGGAAGAGAATGGTAGAAGGACAGTGAGAGATGATAAGAAGGGGAGAGAGGCAAGGGGAAGAGAAGGTTCGGGGCCGGAGAGAGAAGGGAGTGGGTAACAGGAAAGCTGCCTGGGGTCCTCCACCAGCAGGAGCAAAACAGGTAAGGCTCCCCAGAAGGCCGCATGCTTGGTTCTCCTTCAGGGGAATCGGCACCCTCTAAGCACTTGATATTCACCCCACACTCTGCCCCACAGCAATTAGGTCCACATCCATAATTTATATTTATATCAGTTTCTGTTTTCCCTCTAGACCGTAAGCTCCTTATGGGCATGGAACGTGTCTACCAAGTCTTTTGCATTGTACTCTCCCATGTGCTTAGTGGAGTGCCCTGTGTACAGCTGAGCTCTCAATAAATACCCTTGACTGATTCAGGGACCTCTGCGCCTGGTATGCCATTGGGTGCCTCTGTGGGAGAGGCATATCTGACTTGCAAGCCATAGGTTCTACCGTGGCAAGAGGGAATGATTTATGTCAGCTAACACGGGCGGCATCGGTACGGGACATGCTGCCTTTTCTGGGGAGAACGGAACCTAGTACATGAGGACACTCCAGATGACTTAAGAGACTCTCCAAATAAGTCCACATATCAAAGCTTTTATAGGGATAGCCTCCTCTCTTACTCCCCTGTAACTAGACCCAAGAAAACCAATGGGTCTCCCAGGGTCACAAAAATCTCAAGCTGAGGACAAAGGATATCTTTCCTTTCCAGGTGTGCTGTCTGGCACACAGAAACCCCGCCTGACGTGGTTTCAGGGCCAGGTGCCAGAAGGGCCCAAGCCCAGTTCTCAATAAAAACAACTCTCTAGAGACGAGCCAGTCAAAGTATGGACACCCACCCAGGGAACACCGCCAACCCCTCCTCGGCCCCATCTCCCATGCTCCTGTCAGTCTCAGGATCATCACCAGCTCTGGCTCCTGTCACCCCACTCCTAGGGTCGCTGTCCATAATGTTAAGGACAGTTGTGGTATTCGTTAAGTGCTTACTATGTGCCAGGCACTGTACTAATTGCTGGGGTAGATACAAGGTAAATGGGTTGGACACAGTCCCTGTCCCACACCGGGCTCAAAGTCAATCTCCATTTTACAGATAAAGTAACAGACACAAAGAAGTGAAGTGACTTGCCCATGGTCACATAGTAGATAAGTGGCAGAGTTGGAATTAGAACCCAGATCCTTCTGTCTCCCAGGCCCAGGCTCCATCCATTAGTCCGCACTGCTTCCCCCATAAGACCTGGCACCCAGATTCCCAGCCAAAGGTGACTAGACCTCCCCTGGCCTGTAGACTGTAAGCTCCTTTGGGGCAAGGATCACATCTACGCAGTCTGTTATACTGTACTTTTCCACGCACTTAGGGGTGGTACACAGGTAGCGCTCAGTAAATACCAATGATTGACTGAGGGTAAAGGGGATCCCTAGCAAGCCAGTCAACCTGCCAGAGGCCCTATACTCCAGCCAATGTACTCCTCCTCAGATAGACAGGACAACCACCACACCAGTTCCCACCACGCTGGGAGTCTACAGACTACAGAGCCTTCAAAAGATGGGCAATGGCCCATGACCCAGCACAGGGGAGCCTCTCCCCTCAGTCATACCTGGGGAGCTACAGCTTCAAATCCAAAGTCTCCCTCCGCCTCTCCCACCTCAGAAAAGAAAAGTAGCGTACATTTCCAGTAACAGTCCACAGCCCTCTGTCACCTTCCAGCAATAAGGGCAGATAGGGAGATAGGGGAGGGCATGGAGGGGAAGCCCTGGGAGACACCCCTCTTTTACAAATTTCCATAAAGATGTGATTCAATTAAACAATCTGAAAGGAATTGGTAAGTATCAGCAGACCCTGTAATTGCTTAATTAAGGACGGAAGCCCAGCAAACACAACTGCACTAACGGCCTGATTCATTAGCGCCTCTGTGATAGCCAAATGGGATTTCTCACTTAAACATACAACGGCCCTAATTGTGTAATTTGCTTTGGTGCAGACAATCGATGGGGATCCCCAGCTTCCAGGGATGGGGGTGACAAGCATATACTGCCCACCTGCTTCCCCGCCCTGGGCCCGGCTGCAGGCCCTCTCTCCAGCACAGCAGGCAGCTGAATTACAGGGCAGGCACCAGTTCTCTCCCGACTCTCCCCAAACCCTAGAAAATGTAACGTCATGGAGGAATTGTGAGCACCTTCCATCCCAAGACAGCCTAGAGGGGCACAAAGGCGGCACAGTGGAAACAAATGGTATTTGTTAAGTGCTATGTGTCAAACATTATACTACGTGCAGGGGTAGATACAAGATAATCAGGTCCCAAGTACGGTTCACCGTCTAGCTACGAGAGAAAACAGGTATTGAATCCCCATTTAGCAGATAAGGGAACCGAGGTACGGAAAAATTAAGTGACTTGTCCAAGGTCACACAGCTTCCGCCTCCCAGACAGTAAGCTCGTCAGTGAGCAGGGAATGTGTCTGTTTATTGTTGTATTGTACTCTCCCAAGCACATGGTATAGTGCTGTGCACCCATAAGTGCTCAATAAATACAACAATGAATGAATGAAGTGGTAGAGCCGGGATAAGAATCCAGGACTTCTGACTCTCAGGCCCTTGCTCTTTCCACTCACTAGACCATGCTGCTTCAAGAAGCAGAAGAGGAATGTAAAATGATCTGTTCAGTAGTCAGGGAGCATCGTTCCTGGACCTGTCTCTGGTACACAGGACCCCAGTGCACCCAACATGACAGGATACCATGCCATCAGACTGGCTCATCTGTGAGAACAGAGGGTAGATTTTTCTCTTCTAAAGGGGAGTTGGAATCACAGCAAAAACAAAACTTAAAATGCTTTAGGGCCAAGCATGGGGAATCTAATTTTCTGCTCTTGTCACATCTGACTAGACAACTGGTTAATCAAGAAACTCACCCACTGGGATCCACCTGGGAACCCCTCATAACCCTTCTCCTCATCACCACCACATGCACTCAAACTCGCTTCCAATTCCAAGCTTCCAAATCCCATCTCACATTAACTCTTTACAGCTGCCCCTGGCTCTGGGAAGGCATGGAATTCAGAACTACACAGATCTCCAGGGCTGTCACTGTGTAGAGAGCCACCCAGCCCAGTTGAAGATAAAAGTCACTGATGGAGGGATGCCATTCTTGCAGGAGAGGCTGATGAGAATTGTGTGTGACTGAAAATCTACTGGTGTGCTTGCACCTGTCACTGTCTGTGACTGCCACTAAGATCCCAAACTTCCCAAAGCAATCATTCTCCTACTTGCTGCGCATGGAGCCGCTTTGTCTGCTGCAGGCCTCTCCATTTCCCAAGTCGCCATGGGGCTTCAGATCAGACCATAGATCAGACAACGGGTCTCATCTTTGCAACGGAGCAGATGTCCAAGTCAGGGAGCTCAACACTACCCAGTCGGGTCAAAGGGCTCAACATGACTCTTTCATGTCCATCTTCCTGACCCATCTCATGCATATTGATGCTGTAGGCCACGGGGGTGGGGGAAGCATGTGTGTTCGGAAGGAGAGGTCTGTCTGGCCCACTTTACAGCGCAGGAATTACCCCAAGCTTGGGGGGCTCCCGAGAGTATCTAGTAGGAGACTTGACAAGTTTTTGCCATGTTTCTTATCCAGCCCCAGATCTCCCCTTCTGTTGGAGTCCTATAACTGACACAGTCTTTCTGAATCTAAGACGCTTGTCTTACTGCTGTTTTCTCATTCTGTGATTCTCACTCTGGTTTAGTATACCTGGCTCCAATAGGTCCGAACCCCCCTGGCCCCTTTGGTATTGCTCACATTCTCATAACCCAGGCAGTAAGTTTTACAGTTTTCAATAGCCAGCGTGGATCCCTTGTGTATTATGCTCTCAGTGGGTAGAAGGGAGAAGTGGAGCCCAGGGGAGAGTGGAATCCACACTGAAATTCCCTCAATACACGACATGGGATCCGATTCTGTACCTCAGTACGTGGCCAATGAATCCTGACTGCTCTCCTGCTCGGGGGCTTTGGCTCTGATCCTTGGGGACTGCACCCAATTCAATCCACCAGAACAGGGGATGGTCTGCAGGGCCCAGCATTAACCCCGAGGCCCAGAGCAGCAAGGACTAGTCAGTTGGGCAGATCTCTGGACATTCAGAGGGTGTGGCAGGGCTATCACTGGATAAGCTTCAAAGTGACTGCCTGTTGCCGAGGCCCCATTTCCCACATTCCACCACACAGAAAAACAACAGACGACCGACAGACTCCAGGAAGTGTTACACAATATGGCTGGGAGCAAATTGCTTTTTTTCTAAGTTATTTCTTAAGTGCTTACTATGCGATAGGAACTATACTGACTGCTGGGGTAGATACCAACTGATCGGGTTGGATAGAGGCCACATCCCACATTGGGCTCACAGTCTTAATCTTCACTTTAACAGATGAGGGAATTGAGGTACAGAGAAGTAAAGTGACTTGCCCAAGGTACCACAGCAGACTGAATAGTGGAGCCGACATTAGAATCCAGATCCTTCTGACTCCCTGTGCAGTGCCCTTTCCACAATACGATGCTGCTTCTATGAGCCTGGACAGCATGGAGAGAAGGCTCTAACATACTAAGAGGGGAAAAAATGAACAATGGAATGTTTTTGCAGAGTCACACAGGTGCTGGACGACGCTTGCTTCTTTTGCTAACCCAGGCTGAAAGTTAACCCAAAGTCAGGTCCCAGGTCGACAACAGTATCATCGGACCCATGCCCGCCGGGGCAACAGGCGGTGACAGGTGGGTGCTCACCCACCAAACACAAGCCAGGTGTTCCACGGGCAGAAGGACCAGCATTCTCGGGTGAAAAGAGCCACTAGGCTCAGCTGAATTCTCACCATCCCACCTGCTCCCCCATCTGATCGAGGGAGCGCTCTGTGGGCTGGGAGAGGCCACCTGGCTCAGGCCAAAGGCCACTTCCCACCAAGCCGAGAGTCCATCTGCCTGCAAAGGGCACAACAAAACGGGCCAGGAGTGGGCAAAAATCAGGCCTTTCCAGGCTGCTCCCCGACTAGCTGCCCTGCAGGTGGCATTCTTGAATCTAAGCCCCACAGGGACACCCGCCACTGTTGCCCCATTGCCAGGCTGGAAGCCAGCTTGTCCACAAGGAGCTCAATACAATCCCTGGTCTGCTTCTGTAATAATAATAATAATAATTATTATTATTATTATAGCATTTATTAAGCACTTACTATGTGCAAAGCACTGTTCTAAGCACTGGGGAGGTTACAAGGTGATCAGGTTGTCCCACGGGGGGCTCACAGTCTTAATCCCCATTTTTACAGATGAGGTAACTGAGGCACAGATAAGTTAAGTGACTTGCCCAAAGTCACATAGCTGACAATTGGCAGAGCCAGGATTTGAACCCATGACCTCTGACTCCAAAGCCCATGCTCTTTCCACTAAGCAGCCCCTCAGCGGAGAGGGTACGGCTTCAATGACAAAAGCAACCCTCTGGATCCCTCTCTGCAGGTCGGTTTCAGGAAGTGACTCTACTGATCCAATCTCAGCTGAAGGCAGCCCTGAAAATGCCTTCCTCCTGAGCACCAAAGCAGGAGCCCTATTTCAATCATCAATCACCTAGCAGAGAGCCCTTCCTCCTGCTACCCAAGTGACTTTGCTGCACAGGAGTGGACGCTTAAGGTTCACACATTTTGGCAAATTCCTTTAAGCCTTTTCAAACTCAAAATGATCAATTGTGAAAACTAATTAGAGAGCAGGGGACCTGTGTGCTGAGACAGGAGTCTCTGGAAGAAACTGGGGATAGTAAAGGGGATGAAGAAAAAAACGGTCTGGCCACCTAATGGTAATTTCTGTGACACGCTCTCCTGGTGCCCTGAGGTGCCCAGATGTTGCACGAGAAGGAAGCTTTGCTCGAATACCACACCTTTTCAGCAGAGCCTAAACCCAGTGAGCCCCAGAGAAGAGCAAACACACTAAGCCTAATGAGCCCTCCTGGACCACTGCCCTGGCAAAAAGGCCAGTCAAGCAGTAAAACACACAAAAAACCAAGACAGTCAGCCGGGGTCTGCCAATCCAGAATTGTCCTACACCCTCTAAGGTTTGCTCTGACTGGTGGGCTCTCAGCAGGAGTCCTGGAATTAGTCTCAGAAGAATGGAAGGAGTGTGGAGGCTTAGAGGACAGACTGTAAAAATCTCTCTCTCTCTAACCCCAGCCCTGCTAAAAGAGTAAGGGAGACATCCTGGGGTCCCTCCTCTAAGCCATCCTGCCCCAAATGTAACTATCCAGTGGTTTCCCAGGAGAATTTTGCTTGCAGTCCTCACCTCAGCAGCTGTGACCCAGGCCAAGATTTGCAGACTGCCAGATTCTTGCCTGGGGAAGCGAGTGCACTTGGATTTGTGACCTTTGGGCATTTGATATTTGTCCCACCCTCAACCCCACAGCACTGTTTGTTTTTTTTATTCGTTAAGCACTTTCTATAGAGAAGCAGCGTGGCTTAGAGGAAAGAGCCAGGGTTTAGAAGTCAGAGTATGTGGGTTCCAATCCTTGCTCTGCCACCTGTCAGCTGTGTGACTTTGGGCACGTCAGTTAACTTCTCTGTGCCTCAGTGACCTCATCTGTAAAATGGGGATTAAGACTGTGAGCCCCACATGGGACAACCTGATCACCTTGTATCTATTCCAGCTCTTAGAACAGTGCTTGGCACACAGTAAGCACCTAACAAATACCATAATTATTATTATTATTATTATAATATACAAGGCACTGTACTAAGCGCTGATACAATATTATCAGGTTGGGCACAGTCCATGTCCCACAAGCGGCTCACAGTCTTAATCTCCATTTTACAGATGAGCCAGTTGAGGAATGGAGAAGTTAAGTGACTTGCCCAAGGTCACTACTGAAGACAAGTGGTGGAGCCGAGATCAGAACCAAGGTTCTTATGACTACTGAGCCTGTACTCTATCCACTAGACCACACTGCTTCTCATGTACATATGCACGTATTTAGAAATTATACAGTATATATTATAAAGTATTTGTTTATATTAATGTCCGTCTCCCCCTCTAGACTGCAAGCTCGGTGTGGGCGGGGAACATATCTACCAACTCTGTTATACTGTACTCTCCTATGGGCTCAGTACAGTGCTCTACCCACAGTAAGTGCTTAATAAATACTGTTGATGATGATGACGGTGAGCATCTCTCCAGGGCAAACAGCTTCCAAATGGCTTCATGATTCACAGGCAGTGCACAAGGCCCTCGGTGATTTGTGCAACCACAGAGGAGGCAAAGACTGTGCAGCAGATCAGCTCAGTGCTTTGCTTATATTAGTAACATTGGGTGGCTGAATCAGTCAATCAATGGTATTTACTAAGCAGTCACTCTGTGTAGAGTGGTGCTCTAAGAGCTAACTCGTTCAAAATGTTAGGCCCCTAGGTCAGGGACAATGCTCGCCAATGTCTGTCCTACTGCACTTCTCAGAAGCAAGCTTAAAAGGGCATCATTTAGACTGCCACAAGGAATCCAAGAAAGATAGTGATGATAGTGACACTAACAATGATCCACTGGTTAAGCACTTCCTAGGTGCCCATTCCCCTTACTAAGCACTGGGGTAGAGAAAAGATAATCAGGTCAGACACAGAGTCTCTGATTTATGCAGGACCGGCAGTCCAAGTCATGTTACCAAAGCTATGAAGCTCAGGCCATGGATCTGACCGGGCTCCTGAAGGCAAGATGGAGAGAGAATGCTGTATTAGTTGGTGGGCTTTGTGTCGAAATGGCCTAATAGGCATTAAATGCCTCCTAGTTTCTTACTCAGGGAAGAAAACCAAGCACTGACTCTAGAAGAAAACAGACCAACGTCTCAAGGGGTTTGAGATTTGGCTCTTTTTAACCACGAAAAGAGAAGGATTCTTTTTTAAGAGATAACACCTAAATTTGTGGACTGGCCAGAAGTCCACTTCTTAGAAACTCTTAACCTAAAATACCTGTAAAAGAGGCTATGGCACAGATGAGTCAGCCCTATTCTCTCTCTCTCTCTCTCTCCCACACACACACACACACACACACACACACACACACACACCCGCCCCCCTCCACCCCCCCAAAAAAACTAAAGCACAATCCTCCAGCCAACAAGGTTCAGGGTCTCCATGACCTCTCTCTCTCTCCCTTCGGGACCCAAGATTCTCCGATCACTTTGTCCCACTTTAGCGAGCGGTATAGCAATCATTAACTTCCTACAGGCTGCAGGGGTGCCCCAAACAGAACTGCCTGGAGAACAGCAGCAGTGAACTCCACTACCACTGTCCAATAACTACTTATGTCACATTACTCAGTCCATTTCCTGGGGTCACACACTGGTGTTGACAATCCACTTACGAAGAGCTATGTAGTCATCTCGGCACAATGGGGATACGAGGATGCGGGTGGCCCATGTCTCCCATGACCTCCCGGCCCCCTCCTCTTCCAAAAGGATCTATTTCCTAAAGAAGATGGTACTTAGTTGGATTGAGCAGGGGTGTCTACCAGGTTGGGGGTGGGGGGGTGGGCGGGGAGAGACAAGATGATGACTTTCCCTTGACAATGGCCTCTGAGAAGTCGTGAGTGTAAATAAATAACTTTATTACTTGCCAGCGGGGAAGAAATGTAGCAGTTTGCTTCTTGAGTGCGCATAAATGGAAACTGCTCACAGTGCATGGTTCATAGTCTTACTGGCATGGGAAATATTAAGCCACCATCAAACACGGGAGAGAAGAGACACACATGTGCCTGAGGGAGCACTGAGTGGAGGGAGAGAACCGAGACGCCTCCCAGCACACGTTAGCCCTAGAACAGCTGGGAAATGCCTCGGCCATGCTGCGCAAGATAAATACCATGGGATTCAGAGAAAGTATTCCTATGACATTTGAAACGAATGAAAGGGAGGCCTGGCTCCGGAACAGGGAGTTGCAGGGAGAGGAAAGAAGAGATTAAATTAGGGAAAAACACCTATTTAAGAGGTACTGAGTGTGAAGGACAGGCCTCCGGGTGGTGCACAAAGTGAATGACAGTGGTAAGTCAGGCAGCATCAACGATCCTGGTGGTCGTAGGACCCCCTTCGGGACATCTTCCTGAAGCACTCACCATTCCAATGAGCAGAGTGAAAACAGCCCACAAGGGGACATGACTTATGATGACGATAATAATAATAATAATTATGGTATTTGTTAAGTGCTTACTATATGCCAAGCATTGTTCTACGCGCTGGGGCAAATATAAGGTAATCGGTTGGACACAGTCCACATCCCTCATGGCGTTGACAATCTCGATCCCCATTTTACAGGTGAGGTAACTGAGGCCCAGAGAAGTAAAGTTACTTGCCCAAGGTCACACAGCGGACATGTGGCAGAGCCTGGATTAGAACTCATGACCTCTGACACCCAGGCCCGTGCTCTTCCCACTAGACCACACTGCTTCTCTAACTTATGACATTGCAGGAGCAGTGTGGCCTAGGACAGAGCACAGGCCTGACAGTCAGAAGGTCATGGGTTCTAATTGCGGCTCTGCCACATGTCTGCTGTGTTACCTTGAGCAAGTCACTTAACTTCTCTGGGCCTCAGTTACCGCAACTGCAAAAAATGGGGATAAAGACTGTGAGCCCATGTGGGACAGAGACTGTGTCCAATCTGATTAATTTGTACTACCCCAGTGATTAGAACAGTGCTTGGCACATAGTAAGCGCTTAACAAGTACTGTAATAATAATAATATTATTATTATGCTATTATTATGCATTTCCTGGTAACCCCAACCTGGTAGAAACCCCACTCAATCCAACTCAGTACCATCTTCTTTAGGAAACAGGTCCTCTTGGAAGAGGAGGGGGCCGGGAGGTCATGGGAGACACGGGCCACCCGCATCCTCGTATCCCCATTGTGCTGAGATGACTACGTAGCTCTTTGTAAGTGGATTGTCAACACCGGTGTGTGATCCCAGGAAATGGATTATAATGAGGCAATTCCCCAAATCAGCTACCTCTACTCTAAATTTTCCCCATTCTCCACCATCATAATGACAAAGACCATAATGGTGTTACTTACGTGCTTACTATGTGTCAAGCGCTGTGCTAAGTAGTGGATATTCCAGGTCTAGTATGTGACATTGAGATCTGGCCCCTGAAGGAGGGCGAGGGCCTGGGCCACTTCCTTTACCAGCTCTGGCAGTCCTATACCAATGCCCCTCAGAGACCATGGCTTAATGGACAGAGCACAAGCCTAGGAGTCAGAAGGACCTGGAATCTAATCCCAGCTCTGCCACTTTTCTGCTATGTGGCCCTGGGCTAATCACTCAACTTCTCTGTGACTCAGTTACCTCATCTATAAAATGGGAATTAAGAGCGTGAGCCCCTTGGGGGAAAGGTACTGTGCCTTAAATCTACTCCGCTGCTTAGGACAGTGCTTGGCACATAGTAAGTGCTTCACAAGTTGTAGTAGTAGTAGTAGTATTAACAGATCTAGACCAAACACAGGGACGGAAGGACTCACCACTTCGTAAGGACAAGATGATGGAGGTACCCAAACTGGGAGATCACAGAGACCCACAGATGGGCCCAGGACTCACCTGCAAGCAGGAAAGTGATGAGGCAGGTTTCCTTTGGCAAGTAGAGCTTGAGCCGAGAGCCACTGAAGACATATTCCACCACCGCTTCGGAACGACCCGCTCGCTGTAGGAAGGGCAGGAACTGCTTGGCTTTCTGGGTATCCTGGGACCAACAGAGAAGGACAGGAGAGTCATTAGCTAGCTGATGGTCTCCTGGGAGCAGGCCTTGCTTCTAAAAGCCAGGCTGTTTGGGCACCCAGCACAACTTGGCATCGGGAGATGGTGAATCAGCATGATAAGCAAGACTGCCAAACCTCAGGTGAGGCTCTCCTGACCCAGATACCACACCTAGGAGAAATCAACTTCCATGCAACGGTGTGTCTAAGAAAGCATAATAATAATAATAATAATAATAAAGATGACATTTGTTTAACACTTACTATGTGCCAAGCACTGTCCTAAGCACAGGATCGGTGGCGGGGTGGGGGTGGGGCACAAGGTAATCAGATTGTCCCAGATGGGGTTCACAGTCTTAATCCCCATTTTACAGTTGAGGTCACTGAGGCACAAAGACGCGAAGTGACTTGCCCAAAGTCACACAAGTGACAAGTGGCAGAGATGGGATTAGAACCCACGACCTTTGACTCCCAAGCCCTGGCTCTTTCCACTAAACCACGCTGCTTCCCTACAGGGAGGCAGAGTGCTGGGAGTCTTTCCCAAAGGCCAAATGCCCCAGACTCATTTGGAACCAGGGGTCTTTTCTCCCCACCCTCACCCTCCAGAATACATGAAGAAGAATTTCTCCTTGCAGGAAAATCAATTTGGGTGTCAGCAGGGTCAAAGACCATCCAGGGTGGGCACAGAAGCTGGATATAGTTGTTGATTCCAACATGGGAATTGTAAAATCCCAAGGAAGGATGCTAAATGATGGCCTGAAACTCCAAGCAAGAAGCCATTTCACCCCCTAGACCTGTCCAAGAGTTGATTTCCTGATTGGCTGACAAAATTCAACGGGAACTCATGGGGGCACAGGCTCAGTTGCTGAGCGGCTCCATGTTCACCTCAGCCAGGCAAATGCAGCAAAGACAAGAAGGCTGCTGGGATCAACCTTGGATCAATGTGGGCCTCAGAATCAACTGCACTGAGTGCTTATTGTGTGCAGAGCACTGTACTAAGTGCTTGGGAGAGCCCAATACGACAGAGTTGGTGGACACGTTTCCTTCCCACAACAAGCTTTCAGCAGCAAGGTCTAGAGAAGCAGCATAGTCTAGTGGAAAGAGCCCGGCTCTGGGACTCAGAGGACCTGGGTTCTGTCTGCTGTGTGACCTTGGGCAAGTCACTAAACTTCTCTGGGGATTAAATCCTACTCCCATCTACTTAGACTGTGAGCATCATTTGGGACAAGGTCTATGTCCAACCTGATTAACTTGTATCTACCTCAGCACTCAGAATAGTGCTCAGCACCTAGTAAGCGCTTACCAAGTACCATCACTGATATTATTACGGTCTGGAGGGGGAGTCTGATATTAAAATAAGTTACGGATATTCATTCATTCAATCATATTTATTGAGCGCCTACTGGGTGCAGAGCACCGTGCTAAGCGCTTGGAAAGTACAATTCGGCAACAGATAGAGAAAATCCCTACCCAACAATGGGCTCGCTGTCTAGAATGTACATAACTGCTGTAGGGCTGTGGGTGGGATGAATGCAGGGTACAAATCCAAGTGCAAGGGCAACAAAAAAAGGATAAGGAGGAGGGGAAATGAGGGCTTAGTTGGGAAAGGCCTCTTGGAGGAGATGTGCTTTTAATAAGTCTTGGAAGGTGGGGCAAGGTTGGTCTTATCAGATATGAAGGGGGAGGGAGTCGCATGCTTGAGGCAAGACATGGACGAAGAGGGGTCAAAGCAGCTCCCAGTTAGCTCTCCAGTGGTTCATGTGTCTTGGACCAGCACGCCCAGTTGGAGACTGTATTAGCATATACCCGGTTCAATCTCCACCCATCTCCTGCCCACTTAAAGGCCATTTGATAGCCGCAAAATCTCCCTTCCTTGGCCACCAGCAGCTCAGATCCTGATATTTTAAGCATGCAGTCACCACAGCATTCGGTCTAGGGACGGCGGGTGGACAGGACCCGACCGCTGAGATACTGCAGAGGATGGCACCACGGGCACACGGTCAGGCAAGGAGGCAAGGGGGCAGCCCGATCCCTCCAGGAACGAGGCCCTCCAGCTCCCCGTCCCACTTAGCATTAATCCAGCGCTAAATGCAAACTCGCTGTGAGGGCAGCAGGTTCTCCACACTTTCCCGGTTCTCCTGACACAACCAATCTGTGCTCTGCCGAGTTCTTTCCTCACCATCTCTGCTCCTAGCAACAAGCCTATTGTATCTAAATTAATGCACATTAGTTAATGAAAATTTAACAAGTCTTTAAGTATTTAGGAGTTTTCAAATAAAGCCGGGGGAGTGAGGGTGTCACCCCTGGCGCCTCCGAGGCGTCCGGCAGCATCCGGAGAGGCTGAGCCAGGCGAGGAGCAAGACAATATTTACTGAAAAGGAATTCATCTTCCTTTCTGAGAGACTAAGGCAGCAAAGGGGAGAGACGGCAATCTTCGCAGCTTTTCTGCCACCACATTTGATGAAAGACAAGGAGACACGGAGCTTAAGTTGGGAGAAAACTCCCTCCATCCACACAGCGTCCATATCCTCCCTAGCAGTTGGCTGGAGCCCAGACAGACAAGCCAAGACAAATGATACCCGTGACAGAAAGCCCCGGCTGATTAAAATCCCTCTGCCGTGCAGGCCCAAACTCAGCCATTATTCATAAATGGGGCCGGTACTTCAGTAATGCATTATCACATTGATGATCTGAAATCTGGATGCTATTGGCTGACACGGAACCAAAGGCCATTTCCCCCCAAGGAAAGGGAAATCTGAATTTTTCAGAAATAGGCACTCGCTCACTCTGCTGCTCCTGATTCATTTACCTGGACAGCAAGCTTATAAAAAAAAAATCAGCCACAACAAGGTGGCCTTTTATTGCAGCTGCTTTAATTCAGAAAAATGAACTATAAGGGGCAGCTCCACCAGCTGCAACCAAACTTTCTTCCCCTCAGCTAAGCCACTATCTAGTTCATCAACGGCCCTACCTGCTCAGACTGAGAAGCAGAGACGAGCAGTGGGAGTTCACTGCTGCCGCGTAATAAAAAAATCGATAGGATGTTCCTGACCGCCTCCCAAGACTCAACCCACAACTCAACAGCCTCCGCTCCAGAAAGGACATATTGAGAGGCAGAATGGGGAATTCAAAATGCCATTTTTTATGGCAAAGGTTAGAGCCGAATGCTGACTGTGACAAACACAGGCGTGAATACCAAGCTGAATGTCCTCTTGGGAGTGAGGGTTTGTGTCTCCAAAGTCTGAGGTTCCAGAATGGAAAGAGTGGCCCTGATGAACTCTTTATACCAAAGGGCTTCCAGGGATAGAGTTGGGGGTAGGGGGGTGAGGGAGACTGCACGTCATGCAGGGAATTTTGTAACATCAAAGAGATGAAAATGATGTCTGGTTTGGCGGTAGTATCGTCGACCCTAATGAACTGGCCCTATGAATACGAACCAGCCATAAATCTTGGATGAGGGCCCTACACTAATTGAGGAACATGGGTCAAGGTGGGTGAACTTGGGGAAGCCAAAGCAAACCAAAATGTTATTGACAACTTTTAACAGGAATGTGCACTTGTGGTTTGAGGGCTGAAGTTGTAATTTCTACCCAGTTCACAGAAGTTTCTGATTACTTCTTCCCACACCTCCCCTTCGTTGTGGGCAGGGAATGTGTTTACCAACTCTGTTAAGCCATACTCTCCCAACCTCTTAGTACAGTGCTGAGCACTTAGTAAGTGCTCAGTAAATATAACTGATTGATCATCCAGAAACACTTCTTTGACTGACAAAGCCCTAGCCTTGATTCCTATTTGAATGACAAGAAGACTAAGAACCCCAGCAAAAAGACGATTCGTGTTTAGCAAGGTAGTGGCCCAGACAAGATTAGAAACTCAAATTCTGGGCATCCAATCAGTTGGTCGACCTTGCTTTTTAAGCTACCACCTGGTAGTTAGACTTTACTGTTCAGCAGTATTTCAAATTCAAACCCTTCCAAGTTCTCACAGAACAATGGATCCTTTGACTTCATGGAGCTCTGGCTGGGCACAAGCCACTGTGGAAGACCAGACCTTTTGACTACGCCTCAGTAGCTACCAAGGTGGGTCAGTGAGGGAGGAAGGTTGGCTAACAGTGGAATGAACCGTTCCTAGGAGGAGAAAAGAGGAACCAAAAAAACCAGACTGCTACTGAGCCACAGTAAAAGTAGGGGCGGCTTCTTCTCCCCATGCTTCCCCCATTACGGTCACCTCAACTATAGGTTTCCTCCAAAGCTCAGGCAGGTAGCAAGCCTAGTACCTGTCTCTTTTCTTATAGGCTCACCTCTTTTTTTTTTGGCTTTAGGAAAGCAAACACCAAAGGATGCTAGCTCCAAATCTCAGCATTGCACCTGGGCAAATGCCAAACGAGGGAAGATAAAAATTATTTCCCTCAACATTCTTCAACTGCACATCATCGTAACACATCATCAACTATGACCCAGCAACAGAAGCGAGGATGATTTTCTTTGGAAGACCCATCTGGAGTCCCAAATGGTAGGATCTGCACAGCAGAAAGACTCAGAAGACTCAGACTGAAGAGCTCAGTAATCTCAGGTAAATGGGATTCCCCTGGAACACTGGGTTAATAGGGAATGAGCAGTATGGATTGGGGCTTGTTTGGCTCAACCAAAAGAATGAGAAAGCCAGTGAGAACCCAGGCATGTTGACGTGGGCTTAGGCAGTGAGGTTTGGCCTGGGTGCTAATCGGGGGCTATAGCAGGTGTGGGGTAAGAACCTCACCATGAGGATGCAGAAGTGGGCCTGGGGGCAGGTTGGGGAAGAGGAGGAGGATTATACCTGTGTCCGTTGGCAGGAGAAGGTGAGGTTCACTTTGATTGCTCCTGGAGGGACAGTGAACCAAGCCAAGCGCAGCCTTGGTGCCAACGGGGCAGTTAGGTTCGTCACCATCTTCTATTTCCTTCACATCTCTATCGATGGCATGGCCGACCCACAAGCAACGTGGTACATTGCTGGTGGGAACCCTTTCACCGTGAAAGACCCCGATGTCTCACTCACAGGAGACAGGCAGCCTTGAAGATGTACACAGCACTTTATATCTGCAAAGTGCTTAGCAACCCCTTCAATGTTTCTCCTTTTGGGAATGATGAACCTGAAGGCCAGGCAACCATTGGGCCACTAGGGTTCGTATTCCAGGATCCGTGCAGGAAATCTTTATCCCGGTCCCAATAACTGGGCAGCTGGCTGCCCTCAGGACCCCAATGGGGTGGTCTGTCAAAGCAGCATGGCATAATAGATATAGCGCACGGGCCTGGGCGTCAGGAGGTCATGGGTTCTAATCATAGCTCTGCCACTTTTCTGCTGTGTGACCTTGGCAAGTCACTTCACTGTGCCTCAGTTACCTCATCTGTAAACTGGGGATTAAGACTGCGAGCCCCACGTGGGACAGGGACTGTGTCCAACCCGATTTATTTGTATTTACCCCAGCACTTAGTACAGTGCCTGCACATAGTAAGCGCTTAAAAATACCATAATTATTCTTATTATTTTCTAGTTCGGAAACGAAAAGTGAATGGCAAACGATGTGGTAAGGACACCTTTCAGATTTTCCATGGCCCAAAACATATACACCCCACTCCCACTTTCCTAGAAGGAACAGTCTCATCACCTTGGATCCGCCAGTTTAAGGTGGCATTAGCTTACATTTATCCTGCCTTTGCAGGTGGTATCTCTTTAAAGGGATATTTCTGCCTCCGTAATGCATCTTGAAACTCGGAAAGTAATGATGCATGTCAATAAATGTGCCTGGGGTGACTCAATTTAAAGAAATGTGAACACATTTAAATCGGCATTCCGTAGCTACAGGAAGGGGCTTTTCTTGACTAACCCTGTAGAAAAGAAGCTATTTAGAAGGAACAATCCTTAGAGAGAAAAGGGGGGGCGAGGTGGACAGAAGAGAGGCGTGAAAGGAATCTTGACATCTTTCTTGCTGCCTCCTCTCCCTCCTCCCATCTCCTCCAGAACCTCAGACGCCATAACCACACCAGTCACACTAGCTGTAGTACAGCCCCGTCACCAAACTGCAATTCTCACCATCAAGCTGTGCATCTTAATCCCACTAGGCCTCGGATCATCAAAGGTATTTACTGAGTGCTTACAACGTGCCAAGCATCATGCTATGCAGGTTCACCTAAGGAGAACGGAGCACTACCTCTTCCAGCAAAGCTTCAGATAACTGAGTCCCAGGTGTGGGGCCCCTGAACAAAGTCCCCAAAGCAAACCGGCCCACACAGTCACTGTGGACGTCGGAAACGGTGGATGTGTCTTCATCCTGAGATTTCAGGACTGAGAGCTGGGTGAAGGAACAGATTAGAGTACCAGTGTTTGGTGTGGGGCCCTTGCCCTTTCCTTTCCTTGCCATTTATGGTTCACGTGGAGAAAGCAGCCTGGCTTACTGGAAAGAGCACAGGCTTGGGAGTCGGAGGTTGTGGGTTCAAATCCCGGCTCTGCCACCTGTCAGCTGTGTGACTTGGGGAAGGTCACAACTTCTCTGTGCTTCGGTTACCTCATCTGTAAAATGAGGACTAAGACTTTGAGCCCCCCATGGGACAGCCTGATAACCTTGTATCTACCCCAGTGCTTAGAACAGTGCTTGGCACATAGTAAGTGCTTAACAAATACCATCATTATTATTATTGAGTAGGCAGGCTGGGGTGCAATACAAGAGAAAATGTGGATCCAACCTGATTCCCTTGTGTATACCCCAGAACTCAACACAGTGCTTGGCACAAATTATTAGGAATATTATTACTGTTAGCTTTCTTTAGGTGCCGGGCCCATTTATAGCCAAAGTGACCACAACACACACTGTCAATGAAATGACCCACCGGGCACTGCAGCCTTTGGGGTCCACTCTGCCGAGGGCCGATGAATTCGTACGCAAGACTCAGTACTAGGATCCTGTCGTGATGTTACAGTGTGAGGTCCTTCCTGCCTGCCAAAACTGTAAAGGTGGCCTGCTTGGCTTATGTACAGCAGCAGCCCTGGGAATATCCTATAGCTTAGTCATACCCACACAGCAGTACTGCAGATCGATCACAACAGTTGATGGTACCCAAATTCCCACTCCCTTCAAAGGTCCCTCACTGAAATTCCTTTCCTGTCCACGGTTGCGGCCAGCCGGCGCTCAGTCCCCCTTCAGCGGCTCTTATCTCAGGACACGGCCTAAGAGAGAGGCTGATTATCAGTCCTTCCTACTTGGGGAAGAAAACCAGACACAGCAATAAGTGGGCCGTTACGAAAGATTGAGAGGAACACAGAGAGGTGGCCTTGGGGAACAACGCCTACTGTGTCTAAAAAAAAAAAAAAAAAAGAAAGATTTGAGGCTGGGCCATCAATAGCTGTTCATTAAGTGCTATCTGTGGTTTACAATCTCTCACTTTGTTTACCTCCCTGGCGCTCCACCCCACCCGGCTCTCCCACGCGCCTCACCACACAGCACAGGGCAATACGTTGTGGGGAAGACCTCTGTGGCGAAGCGTGAATTCGATCGATGCTGAAGATGACACGGGTGAGTGAAGATGACATCTGCAGGGGTCCTAGGGCAGAATATGCACTCGGCATGAAATGCTGTCCTTTGTGCTCATGGAGGACAGAACCATTTCAGAGCCATGGGCCAACCCATTCTACCGTGTCATTCTCATTCCATTTGTTCTTCTCTCTCTTTGTTCTTCAGGGCCCATGCTGAAGGACTATAGGGAGAGGCCTCATTCTGTAGTTCCCAGCTATTCCCTGAGAGGTCTAGATGACCGGTAACTTCCTTCCTGCTGCCTCTTATCTCCAACCTCCAGCACCTCTTGTTCTGCACATCTCAAACCGAGTCTGGTGCTGTCCGATTTCCTTGGCTGTATTCCCAATTTTCAGGAACTGATTGCATTGGTAAGGGATGCTTGTCGGGGAGCTGCCCTGCACTGCCCCAGGAAAAGCAGGATGAGAAAGGAAGCAAATAGGGAGATATCCAGAGCTGATAGAATTAGTAAGGCACAATAGAGACCGGATAGTTCAGTCGATAGAGCATCAGTTTTAATTTGAGGGTCGAAGGTTTGAGTCCCTGTCTGGGCGTGATGTGCTTGGAGGGATGGAGCACGAGTCTGAGAGTCAAAAGGACCTGGGTCCGAATATAGGCTCCACCGCCAGTCTGCTGTGTGACCATGGGCAAACCACTTAAGTCTCTGTTCTTCAGTTCCTTCATCTGTAAAATGTGGATAAAGACTGTGAGCCTCGGGTGGGACAGGGACTGTGTCCAACCTGATTACCTTCTATCTATCCTAGTGTTTCGTACAATATACTTGTACTAAGTACGCGTAGTGAGTGCTTAACAAATGCCATAAAAAACAATAAAACAATCAGAAGATGGGCCTTGGTGAGTGTGGGGATTTTAGGGAGCCCTGAAAGAGCAGTGGCATTACTTCCTTGGTTCCTGTGCTGTGCCAATATAAATGTACCACTCTCTGACAGGAATGACCAGAGGAGTATAAGGGACGGTCCCTGGACTCTCACTCACAAAAATAAAGTTCTCACCCAAACCCTGAAGCAAGGAGGTGCCTGCCATGGGCTCCCTGCCAAGAGCAGGCTTGGGGGAACTAATCTGATTAACAGAACTTGCCTTTCAGTGGTTCTTGTCAACCAGTCTGTAGCAAAGGCGGAGAGGCACTCTTCAATTCTACATTGCTCCCAAGTGGTTAACCCTGCGTTTGGATAAAACATTTTCACCCTTGATAAGAAGTTCATTCACTCTCTCCTTGTGTGGTGTACCACCTCCACAAGACAGGTTTGCCTCACTGTTTATTGGACAAAGGTGGCTTGGAACTCCAACCCATGACTGCTAGGAAAAGTACTATTGAATGGAGCAGGAATCAAGGACACAGTTTTTTTTCAAGCTCACTCCTACCAACGCAGGCCCATTAGGGCAAACACAACATATGAGGAACAGACCTGCCGTCTTTCTCCCTTTCTCTCTCCATAGCTCTCTCTCATTCTCTGTCATTCATTCAGTCATATTTTTGGAGGGCTAAATGTGGGCAGAGCACTGTACTAAGCACTGGGAAAGTACAATTCAGCAACTGAGAACAATCCCTGCCCACAACGGGCTCACAGTCTAGAAGGGGGGAAACAGACATCAAAATAAGTAAACAGGCATCAGTAGCATCAATATAAATTAATAGAATTATAGATATATACACATCACTGGTAAAAATAAACAGAATGATAAATATGTACATACATACACACAAGTGCTACGGGGTGGGGAGGAGGGGGGTAGAGCAGAGGGAGCGAGTGGAGCCTATGGGGATGGGGAGCAGAGGAAAAGGGGGGGTTTAGCCCAGAAAGGCCTCCTGGAGGAGGTGAGCTTTCAGTAGGGTTATGAAGGTGGGGAAGTGTGGTTGTTTGGTGGATTTCAGGAGGGACGAGAGTCTAGGCCAGAGGTAAGACATGGGCCAGGTTTCGACAGTGGGACAGGAGAGAACTAGGCACAGTGAGAAGGTTAGCACCAGAGGAGCGGAGTGTGCAGGCTGGGCTGTAGAAGGAGAGAAGGGAGGTGAGGTAGGAGGGGGCAAGGTGACGGACAGCTTTGAAGCCAATGCTCGTCCAATGCCCAACCCAAAGGAGGGACCCAAGAGATTGATTGGCTTTTATTATCCCCAAAGCCCCTGTGGCTGGAGAGTTGTGTGTCATCTCAGCTCCATCCCTCTGAGAGTTGGCACAAGCATGTGATGCCACTCATCCTGGCCCTACTCTCTCACAGCCTAGGACCGTGCCAGGGTTGCAGAGCCCTGAGACAGCAAGGAAATGGCAATGAGAGTACCTACGCAAGAAGCCTAAAATACAAGCAATAAACAAAGAATAATGAGGAGACGGTAAAGCAAGGGTGAAGAAAAGGGCTAGAGCACTCCCATAGATTTCTCAGGACATGAAGCCCATCCAGAAGTGGCAGGCAAATCAATACGAGATGGTGAATTCTGAACAAAACCCAGCGGAAAAGACTAGGCTTGATTCCAGGGTTAGGCACCCAGAAAAACATCTTCTAGAAGCCGAGCAGCCCCCTGGGCCACCATCCAGACAGGTGGACAGAGTGGGGAAGGGGGACAATACATAGACTGTTGAAGCCCAACATTTCTGGGAAAGCTTTTGTTGAGTAATTTCTACGTGTTTGGTACTTCTAGTTGAAAGCTTGTGTAGTTATTTTAAGATTGGGGGATTTTCTCCTCCCCCTTTGATTTGATAAGCTATTAAACCACCCAAGTGCCCTTTTTTTATCTTCAAAGAGAAGAAAGGGTGGGGCACCGTGGGAGTCAGAAAGTAGGTGAAATCGATGCAAGCAGAGGCAATTGTGTAGAAAAATCTCAGCAATTCCTGCCAGATCAGTCAATGAAAGACGTGTCAGCATGCACGAGGCCATCTTTAACATACCATATTACTCAAATGGATTATTTAAGTAAGGGAAGCAAATGTCCATCAATATTTATTTGACTGGGTTGCAACCTGCCTATCGATACTTATCTATCAGAAAAAATTACCAAGCAGCAAGGTCCTAAGTTGAATGAAAAATACATCCAATTCGTAAGCAAGTGGAATTGATCCAGGCCCAGTGAGGATTCTTAGACTGGGCTTTTTTCAACTGCCTAAATTTAACCAGCTGCAGTTCTTAAATGTCACCCTGGTCAACATTTAGAAATGAAGCAATTTAGTGTTAATGGAAAAGCTGTGCTTGATAAACAAGGAACACATCCTATGTAGTTTAGCTTTCCCCTATAGGAGGATCCATAGGTGGTTTAGGCCCGGGTAAAGAAACAGATGCTAAGCACTGCATTTCAGGCCCGGAAGGAAGACAGGAGGAAAACAGAAGTGGAGCAAAGAGCATGAAAAAGGCAACTGGCTAAATAAGTACCAAAGGTTGGAGCCTCTGGCATTTGATCCTCTCTCGCTAGTGTCCCCAAGCTTGCCAGGGGCCATCCCTAAATGCATAAACCAACATTCCCGTTAGCCTGGCCCAACTAAATGCATAAACCGACTCGTTCCCCAGCCCAAGTAAACTTTCTCCCAGCATCACACTACCTCCCAATGCACTAGCCCAATTACCCAAGAATAATCCACCCCAATATGCTCTCTCAGTGATCCCTTCTAGACTGTGAGCACGTTGTCGGGTAAGGACCGTCTCTATATGTTGCCAACTTGTACTTCCCAAGTGCTTAGTACAGTGCTCTGCACACAGTAAGTGCTCAATAAATACAACTGAATGAATGAAAAATAAATTGTCTCTATCAGTAGGCACTGATACGGACCCTGCCTGCAGCATGACCTAATGGAAAGAGCATAGGCCTGAGAGTCAGAGGACCTGGGCTCTAATTCCAGCTCTGCCATTTAGCTGCTTTGTGACTTCGGGTTAGTCACTTAGCTTCTCTGTGCTTCATTTTCCTCAACTGGTAAAAGGGAATGCTATACCTGCTCTCCCTCAGACTGTGAGACTGACGTGGGATGGACTGTCCGACCTGATAAGCTTGTATCTACCCCAGCACTTAGAAAAAATACCTGGCACACAGTAAGTACTTAAGAAATACCCCATTATTATTATTATTGAGGGAAAGAAAGCATTTGGTTTTTCCCGCGGGTGACCAATCACCTAGAATAGTGCCGAGTGCCCACAGCTTGCCTGATCGATAACCACTGACTGTGGATGACCCTCCAGTCTACAATTTGATATCATTAAGCACCTTATTCACAATTAGAGGTACCTGAAGATAGAACAGGTTAAAAAAAGAGCAGTGTTAAGAGTGACATTTATAATTAAAGCGATTGGTAAAACAATGCTCAGCCATTGAGGGGCAAATGACTCAGCAGCAAGTTGAAGCAATAAAACAAATGGGCTATGAGGCACTTTCAAATTCTTACACATTTGGAGACTGTAAGATGCCCTATGCAATGAACACGAGCGTGAACATATACTAGCTGGAGCAATTAGAAAAGAGATTGCGGAGGAAGGCACGTTGACTTAACTCGTTTTAAAACAGCGAATTGTAGTACTGACATTATCGGCAGCTTAAGAAGTCTCACTTCATAACGTGCATAGAGCTGGCACATTTTCAATTCAAACTGACGCTTCTCAAGATAGAGACATCAACTGATATTTGCTCAAGAATTCTAAGATGTGTGCCACAAAACCCAAGCAGATCCCTGATATCTCTAATAACCTTAAAGTCAAATACGGGGAGAAATATGCTCCAGACTGTGGCAGATGTTCCTAGATAAAAATCACAACTCTATGAAAAACGGATAGGATGTTTCACTGATGAAGCATCCGACATGAATGGACAGTTCGACATGTTTGCAAAAGAATCCTGTACCGGGTCTGTGTGCGGTATTATTTGTGGGGTTGAATCGGCTCAGGGGAGACGCCACAAGAGAATGGCAAAACATCCTCGGCTCCCAACCCATCGGTTAGTTGAGCCCCGGACCAGGAACCTGCAGCCCCTCCCTTTGCCCCCCAAAGGGGTTATCCTGGGGCCTTGACCTTGACCTGTCTTACCCCAATGGGGCAGGAAGGCCAGAAGCAACTACAGGGAGCCGCCTACGTAAAACAGAGAATGCAGGAAGACTGTGGGTGCGGCTGCGGTTGTGACTGCTGGACTCAGATGAGAGGAGATCAAAATCCTGCTCTCCTAGCTCTACTACCAGTACTGATTTTTCGTTTTTAATCCAGGTCTTTGTCCTTTTCTGATGTTGTGTTTTGTTTTATCTTTCCTTGAGTGTGGCACCAGTCCCCTCTTCCCATTTTACTCTTGGATTGTGAGCCCCCTGAGGGCCAGGTATTGTGTCTAATTTTCACTAGAGTATCCTTCCCCAGTGCTTTGCAGACAGAAGGACATTAATGAATAGAAACATTATTACTCTCTTAGTTGATCTCAAATAACTGAGATGCATCTCTAAGGAAGTAAGACCAAATAACTGATTAGGAAATGAATAACTGGGTGCACTCTCTCACAGAAGGAATAAGACAGTGGTTTAAACGACTAGTGTCACTTAATGATTCATTATTTGTGGCTTTAACGAAGTACAATGTGCTGCAATACAGACTGATCTGAAGATGGGACTTGAAAACCTCCCTAGGAGAATTTGAAAATACACTTGCTGCTCAGTTGTTGAAAATTCTTGGATGAACGTAGCTGCAGAGAAGTGGCATGAATATATTCCCGACCCAGATTTCAGAAGCAATCAAAACATTACACGCAGAGTGAAGACGTTTTAAAAATGTTCCTGTGGGAACACAAGTCCTTATTTCATGGGAAAATGAACGCAAAGCCAAGGAAATTGATGCTACGCCAGAAGATTCCCCACACGAAATACATTTGTGTACAGACACACACAAAACATCATTGGAAAAACCAACCTAGGACATCAAATGAATTTTTATTTTAGAAACAGTATTTGTTAAGCACTTGCTATGTACCAGGCACTGTAGTAAGCGCTGGGAGAGAAAACAAGCTAATCAGGTTGGACAAAGTCCAAGTACCATGTGGGGCTCACAGTCTTAATCCTCATTTTAAGAGATGAGGTAACCGAAACAGAGTTGTTAAGTAATTTGTCCAAGGTCATGCACCAGACAAGTAAGTGGCAGAGCCAGAATTAGAACCCAGGTTCTGATGCCCAGGCCCGTGCTCTTTCCACAAGGCCACACTGCTCCTCTAAGGATACATTTTCCAAAGGTGGTAATGGATACTGGTGTTCTTGAAGGCATCTTATATTGCACTTACAATTGGATATTTGAATAACTTAATATCTAGTGAAATCTAAGACTCTTAAATCACATAAAATAATACGCCTAATTTGAATAACTAAATCACAAAGCAAAACAAAAACAGTTAAATAATAAAAAGGACCACGATCAAACAAACATGGCGGGGGAACCAAAGTGGAAATTCAGATTCTCAGGGGCAATGAGCGATTCTTTTCAGAAATGGAACAGAATGAAAACATCTCTATCTGATGAGGCTGACAGAAAAAACAATTGAGTCAGCAGAGGAAAAGGGCCAGGTCACACTAAACAGCAACAAATACCACCTATTAAAAACAAAATGTAAAACCATAATTGCCCCAAGCTCAATACAAAAGTATTTTTGAAAACATTATATACTTCAGCGCAACTAAAATTTACCTGATTCATCAGTATTCAGTTTGCAAGGGAAAGGAATTTTCTACCTTAAAATGTAGTGAAGCTGGGTTCAGCAGGAGCACCTAGTCTTGAAGAACACTTAGTACTGCTTTCATAAGTGTAAATTATACTTGAATATGATGGGATCCTAAGATAAAGCAAAATTCGAGGGTAGCCAGGAATGATTTTAAATATTTAGCTCATGTGGGAATATGAAGAAGGGAGACGCAGGTTTTGCCTGCTTGTGGCAGAACTAGATAGTGGACATGAAAATATTTCACAGATACTGACTGTCTTTAAAGGTGCTAATAGCATTTAACACATTAGCCATGAAACACTGGGGGATCTGATACTACCACTGCTCCCCATCCTCCTGCCCTCTCCCCCTCCGCCCAGCCTTACTTCCTTCCCCTCCCCACAGCACTTTTACAGATTTATTACTCTATTTATTTTACTTGTACATATTTACCATTCTATTTACTTTGTTAATGATGTGTATATAGCCTTAATTCTATCTGTTCTGACGATTTTGACACCTGTCTACATGTTTTGTTGTCTGTCTCCCCCTTCTAGACTGTGAGCCCGTGGTTGGGTGGGGACCGTCTCTATATGTTGCTGACTTGTACTTCCCAAGCACTGAGTACAGTGCTCTGCACACAGTAAGTGCTCAATAAATACGACTGAATGAATGAATGAATGACTGCACATCAGCCCAGAAGCAGTGAAAGTGTTAGGCTGAGCTTGTGTAGGTTGGAAATTTTTTCCATCTGGCCTAGCTAGGAGTCTGCATGATTGGCAGCTGCTGCTTAAGGATGCTGACAGCTTTCCCATCAAGCCTCCTTCACAACACTCGCCCTTCCTGCTCTAGGGTTGCAGGTTGCCAGGGACGAGAGATCAGGGCACCATGGTGAAAAAATGCTGAAATGTAACATGTCACTTAAGCAACACCTGCTGATCTAAGGGTTTCTGGAGCATCCTCATAAGTACATGAGTGGTAATTTATTTTAATATCTGTTTCTCCCTGTAAACTGTAACAGCCTCATGAACAAAGATCACATCTACCAACTGTACTGTACATCCCCAAGCACTTAGTACAGTGCTCTACCCATAGAAAGCGCTCAATAAATACCTCTGATTGAATGATTGGTAAGTGACCCATGTCTGCCTGGGTCATTACCAAATTACGGAGATGCTTAATGTTACGACTATCTTGTTCTTTGAAAACTATATTTGGCTCTCCTGCGTATACAATATGTTTAAGACCGCATGCAAATAAAAACGACTGCTGATTTTTAGCAGAGGATGTGTGGGGGAGGTGGGGGAGAGGTGATCACAAAACTAGAAAACAGAAGCAGTAGTTTTATTTCTTGTTACCCAATACGTATCTGAGGGGAATGACTAGGAATGCAATGGAAAATTACAGACAATATAAAGGACCTTCAAGGGACTGGAGATAGATGGTGGACAGGAATGAACTTTACTACTCTTTCAGGAGCAGTTCCAGGGGCCTACAGTCAATCAATGGTATTTATCGAGTGCTTTACTGTGTGTAGGGCACTGTAGTAAGCGCCTGAGGGAGTATAATACACGTCGGTAGATACATTCCCTGCCCAAAAGGAGCTTAAAGTACAAAGGAAGAGACAGACATTAAAGTAATGCGAGAAGTTACAACCCTCTGATATGCTACCTCCTCCTTCTTTTTTCCACTGCTTGGGGCTTTCAGTACCTTCCCACCCCTTTTTGGAATCATACTTCCAGAGTCACTTGTCCCTTCCCAGCCTCTAACATGCCAGATTTCTATAAATCATGCCTAACTTCATGAGGGCAGGGAAGGGGTCTACCAACTCTGTTATAATGTATTCTCCCAAGTGCTTAGTACTGTGCTCTGCATACAATAAGCCCTCAAAAAATGACTGATTGATTGACCAACTTTGTGCCAGGGAGGTGCGTACAGCCAACAGATTTGGTACCGGGGAAGGTATGTCTTCAGGGAGGCCAAGCCACAGAGTTTGCTTGCAGCAACAGTGATGTATTTCTGCCAACCCTTGGCATGTATGCATCCCACCTGGGGGATTTGGATTTAGGGGATGAGGCCACGCAGTGGCAGCAGAGTCTGTTGTCACAAGCAGCTGCAGGATCAGGGTTCTGAGTTACTTTACCCAGAAGAAAATTGAGCAGCGTTTGGGAGGAAGGGTCCCGGTCACTCCCCATTTCCTTCCCTACTAGGAAGCTGTCGTATGTATGTAGATCACACACACTCTTTTTCTCTCTCTCTCTCATCCGGAAGAAATTTATAAAGACAAGCACACTGTCCTGAGTTTCTCTAAAGGCTGCCTATTGGAAACATATGCTTGTAACATGAGTACAGAGTCAAGGAGGCAGACTTGGGAAATAAATGTGTCTGCCACCCCTAGTTATCCTCAAGAGAATTTGAGTAAACTTTTTCCAAATTGATAATTGACAGAAATGTTAAATGCAGGGAACACTTTCCTTACAAGTAAAACCCAGCGATCTCTGGTGAAATCAATCACTGGTATGTATTAGAGAAGCAGCATGGTCTAGTGGAAAAAACAAGGACAGGCTTGGGAGTCAAAAGACCTGGGTTCTATTCCTGGCTTTGCCACGTGTCTGCAGTGAGACCTTGGGCAAGTCACTTCACTTCTCAGTGTCACCTACTCCCTCCTACTTAGACTGTGAGCCCCAGGTGGAACAGGGATTGTGTCTGAACTGCATAATTTGTATCTATCCCAATGCTTAGAACATTGCTTGGCATATAGTAGAAGCATACCAAGTATTATCAAGTACTAACTTGTAACTAAGTACTAACAAGTACTGTCTGCTGTGTTATCTCAGCGCTCAGAACAGCGCTTGGCACATAGTAAGCGCTTAATACTATTATTATTACTATCACCGTCATCATTGAGCACTTACTATGTGCAGAGCACTGTACTAACCACAATACAACTGAATTCACAGAAATATTCCCTGCCCAGAATGAGGTAAGTCACTACAGAGTAACCCTGGGCAGGAGTGAAACAGCCTACCCAAATGAACTTTGGGTGGGATGCTCTGTGGGCATTAATGTCACTCGGTGCTAACGATGGGAGCAAGTGTCATGAGTTAATAACCAAGAAGCAATGACTGAATCCTCACACAATCCAGAAGGTGAGGATTGAGCTGCATTTTACCTCCGGATATTCTTGGTGGTTTACTTAATCTCAATCTTCTGGTGAGCTGCTCAACCAGTGCGACTTGGCTCCAGGCACGTGGGGCATAATCTCCTGCTGAACTGAGCCCATGGCAGCTAACCCAATTGTGGTACAGGTGCCAGTCACTTTATTTCCATGTGAGAGTAGCTTTATATTAATGTGTGTATCCCCCTCTAGACTGTAAACTCATTGTGGGCAGGAAATGTGTCTGTTTATTGTTATACTATACTCAAAGCGCTTAGTAGTGTGCAGTAAAGAGGGGCAATAAAGTTGAATAAATGATCCTTCGCATTTTTACCAATAATGTATCTGATTGAAGGAAAAATCCATTTCTGCCTGAATACTGTATTGAGAAATACACTCCCTGACAACAATAAAGACTAAAACCAAAGAGGGATTCATCTGGTTAAGTACTAATCCCATCCTCAAGTGATGATGGCTCAGAGCCAACATGCCGAAAAGCTGTGTGGCCTAGTGGAGAGAGCACAGGGCTGTGAGTCAGAAGGACCTGGGTTCTAATCTCAGCTCTTGCACTTGTCTGCTGTGTGACCTTGGGCAAGTCACTTCACTTCTCTGTGCCTCAGTTACCTCATCTTAACAATGGGCATTATGACTGTGAGCCCCCTGTGGGACATGGACTGTTCAGCTTGTGTCTACCCTAGGACTTGGTACACTGCCTAATAAATACCATTTAAAAACAAAACACCCAGACTAGAATCAGGGTCAGCAATGTGAGGGAGGCTGGGAGGCCCCAATTCCCGGAAGCCACAACTCTAGCCATCAGAGGATATGGGGGTGAGACAGACCTGGCAACCATGCCAACTTCTGAAACAGTTTCACCTACCACTCCTCTAATCACCATGCTCAGGCCACTGCTGCCGATCCCCTCCCTACTATTTTCCTGGACTAAGCAGACTCCTCATACACAGTAAACCAGGGGACGGAGGGGAATTGAGAACAAGGAAGGGCACCACAAGCAGCTCTTTAGAGACACTGAAGCATTCCAACATTAACAGCGGCAGTTGGCCAACAGCTGCGAAAACATCTTCCTAGCCTTGAGCAGATGAAGCCACCAGTACTCCGGCAGTTTTAAAGTGGCAGACAGACGGTATGAAAGGTATAGAGAAGGGCAATTAAAATGATCGGGGTTTTACAGCAACAGTGCACAAAGGGCTGGATCATAAAGATGAGGATCATCCACCTAGCAAGACAAAGGCTGGGAGGGGAAATCCTACAGTCTAAAACCAGGAAAGCTTGGGTCAGGGTGATCAAAGAACTGTTTATCACCCAAACGCACACCACCAAGACTAGAAGGCAACTATTAATAGGAAAACTTTCTTCCTCTAGTGGGTTTTAGGCATACAGCACTTAGAAATTTTTTGTGCCCCTCATGGCCTCCAACAAACTGCAGCCAATACCCATAACCAAGAGTCTTCCGCTTCACTGAACTGAGTCTCAGTGGCTAGATGATTTCACGCTTTGGGGTTTGTGGACACCCCAGATTTACTGTGGCTCAGAATTAGAAAACAAAGTAGGATTAAATGGGGTGGTTAAGGAGGTGGAACTTGAAAGGTCATTATAAAAGAAAACAACAGAGGCCAACAGATATGAAGAAAATCAAGGACACAAGGATTTTATTTCATCACTCAGTGATCTGTGGGCACCTTGTATTAAATCTTATCAATCAATGGTGCTTATGGAGCATGCAGAGCTCTGTACTAAGTGCTTGGCAAAGTACATTAGGAAAGAGCTGGTACCTGTGATCCCTGCCCAAGAGTTTACAGAAGTATATGGAGTTGACAGAAAGTGCCCATATTTCTCCAAAGGCTTACCACGCCAGTACCCCAGCTGCACTGATAGCTCTATAACCTTCAGAGTTTGCTCCCAGTCCAGCACTTTACTCGAGAGGATTCTTCATTTCAAGGAAATACTTTATAAACCAGCCTCATCTCAGTGGGACCTGAAGGCAGGAGTGTGGGACTCTAGTCTTTGCTTATCTTTGACAGGAACCTTAAGGCATTTTTCATTAGTCTGTATTGCTCTGCTCTAATCCAAGAATGTGGTAGACCCAAAACCAAACTCCATGCTGGTTCTCATTATCACCCTAGACTTGACCATCATGAGGCTACCTTTCTTCATCGGAACAAAGGACCATCCACCACTGCATCGAACAAAAACTCCTCACCATTGGTTTTAAAGCATTCACTCACCTTGCCCCCTCCTACCTAACCCTGCTACTCTCCTACAACAACCCAGCCTGTACACTTCACTCTTCTAACGCTAACCTTCTCACTGTGCCTCGATCTCATCTTTCTAGCTGCCGAACCCTCGCCTAAGTCTGGCCTCTGGCCTTTCCTCCTCAAATTCGACAATCTCCTCCTCAATTTGACTCTTCCTCACTTCAAAGCCTTACTGAGGGCCCATCTCCTCCAAGAGGCCTTCCCTAAGTGCCCCCTTTCCTCTTCCACTCCCTTCTTCATCACCCCGACTTGTTCACTTTGTTCATCCCCCCTCCCAGCACTTATGTGTACATATCTGTAATTTATTTATATTAATGTCTGTCTTCCCCCCGCAGTTCATTGTGGGCAGGGACTGTGTGGGTTTACTGTTGTATTATACTCTCCCAAGCGCTTAGTACAGTGCTCTGCACACAGTAAGCGCTCAATAAATACAACTGAACGAATGAATGAACTGTAAAGATGAAATATTTGGAACGGGAATACGCAGGATGGTGCAGATGATCTGCATATGTTGTAAAGGCACTTCACTAAAATTGGCACTTCAGTAAAATTTTCCCTTGACCTCTAACTCAGCGCTCGCTCTGGCTCTTTCAATGCTGTTGCCTCGATATAACAAATGGATACCATGGGATCCTCAGGCCAGGGACACGCTGCAGCCGCGGCTGGAGCCGGAGCCAGGACTCCAATGTCAGGCCTTCACTGTGGGTCAAGGAAGGAATCGGAAGCTGGTAGCAAGGGTGGAGAAAGACAGAATGGCAGAAGGATTGATTTAAAAAATCCGCAGAGACTTGCTGCCAAACCACTAGTCTTGCCATGAGCCAACCTTCAAGACCACAAAGTTAAAAACAACTTCTGAGGGTGCAGGATCAGGACAGCTGGATTGAGTGAGCTCACATTCTCCACCTGCATATTCAGCACAGGCCTAGTGAGCTGATCTTAAACTTCAGAACAGAACACCTCACCTGCCACTGCTGCCTCCTGCATTCTGAAGTGAATCCCGCTTTAGCAGGGTATTCAGTATGTCAATCATATTTATTGACTGCTTACTGTGTGCAGAGCACTGGACTAAGCACTTGGGAGAGTACACCCTGCAATATTCTTTTATTTCTGGTTTCCTCGTCTATCCTTAATATCCACAAAGTCTGGGTAAGATACCCTTAGGTAAACTGAGGCAAACGGTGCTGAGGAGGCTTCACTGAGGTCACTGAACACAGCCCAGCATTGATCATAGCCTGATACCTTCTGCCTCCCAGTCCAAGGACTAATTCAGTGTCTGGATCCCACACTATTCTGTGTGCTTAGGAGAATACAAAAAAGGTAAAAGATATGTCTTCTTTCCAGCTCAAGTCTAATGTCCCTTGGGCTCCTTTCACGCTTGGGATTGGGAGATTTGCCCCATGGCTGTGTCAACCCTCTTGAAGGGATGACATAAGGTACTCCAGGGCTAACAGGGAGAGGCAACCACAGACTATTTTGAGGATTCAATACTAGTTCCCCCACCTACATAAGATTATGAGTGCTATGTGGGATAGGGACCAGGGTTGACTTAACTTGAATTGACCCCCAACACTTGTATTTATCTCAACTGTGCCTGGCATATACTAAATGCTTAACAAATACCAGTTATTAGCAGTAGTGAAATTAGTATTATTGAGTGTCAGTACTACTTGTGGCTGCATGACAGAGACAAATGTGAATGTAGAGCCACTAAGTGGTATTACCACAAGGATTGGAGAAGGAAGAAGGAAGGCCAGGCTGGTGGGTTGGCAGCTTTAGCTCAGGAATCTGCATACGCACAGCCCATAAAAAAGGGCCACTGCAGACACCCTAATTGGACACTTCAGTGTGGGAATCAAAAAAAAAATGAATCAACTGCCCCGAAATATGCTTCACATTTCACTGAGCTGAAATTACGCTCGGCTCATTCCCCCAATCTGAGCCTACGAAATACAATCTCTGCATAGTGGCCACATACAACCAGGATCCAGGGGAGACACTGGGACCAAAATTAACAGGAAGAAGCCATGAGCACCATCTGTGTGCAAAGCCCTAATTCTCTGGAAGGGCGAATGGCACTCTTCAGAGACACTGCTGCTGGTACTCTCTCAATTTCCTTTCCCCTTTCTTTAAGCAAACAAAGGAAGAAAGGAAAAATCATTACAGCAAAGGACATTTGCATGAAAGCCAGGTCAGCGTTGCTAAGGAGCTCATTTTCCTGGGCAATGTGTGTGAAGTTACATTTAAACGAGGAAGGGAAAAGTTTTGAGAGAAAAAATAGGCCACAGTGGAAACCATCCCTGGCGAAAGCAAGACTCGTTCGTAACGTCACACAGAGGGAGGAGGAGACAGGAACTACCCAACTTGAGCCCACACATTCCCTGAAGGGCTGTGGGTTTAGGGAATAAGGGGAGGGAAGAGAGCCGGGACAGAACAATTACCCCTTTTGCAAATTCATTCAAAGGAATCTGGGGGTAGGGGGCAGGGAATGGAGTCTCAGTCCAGTACCTTGAAAAACATCCCTCCCTCTGGGATGAACCGACAGGCAGAGAGTTTGACCGAGTCAACTGCTCACCCCAATTCCCCGAGAGGTGGCATTGAGGCCTGCTTGAGTGACAGGGCGGGCAGCCACTGCTCCAATGCCAGGATTGTGAATTCAGTGCCTAATCCATCCTTTCAGTTGATGCCACCCCTCCCTCATGAATAGAGCAGGGATCTGGGAATCAGAAGGTCATGGATTCTAATCCCAGCTGTGCCTCAGTTACTTTATCTGTAAAATGGGGACTGAGACTGTGAGTCCTAGGTGAGACAGGGACTGTGTCCACCCCGATTTGCTTATATTCATCCCAGTGCTTCTAAGTGTCTGGCACATAGTAAGCACTTAAATACCACAATTATTATTATTATTACCTGTAGACCTGGAGTAGACCAAAGAGGGCACTTGGTCAGTGCAGCTTTGCAGCCTAGGAAATGGAGCCTCGAAAGACCAACCTGCCGCCCCCTCTTCAGCAGCATGAGGGCCAGGTTTGCAGGTGAGGAATTTAGCCTCAGTCTGGAATCCCTTGCAACTAATAGCTCTAATCCTGGTTCTAGTGTTGACTGAGGCCTTGGACCTGTTTGCTTCTCTGCAAAATAAAGGGCGGACCCATTTTTCATATCCAGACCCCGCCAGTCCCGGAATGATCTCATCACTTCAACCCCAAAAGTGACCATGGACGACAATCACTTCAGGGTCTTCCACAGCCTCATAAGGCGGTTCAGTCCTTCAGAGCCCCGCAGTCCAAGCAGGGATGAACTGAAATGTCTCAGGAAGCTGTGGTGCTTCAAATAGCAATGACTGGGGGACTGCAAGAGACAGAGACCAAGATACACATCCCCTCTGTCCGGAGGGGAATTTGATGATGGAGCTGGAGTTTCCTTGGCAACACCCAACTGCTTTAGAGAAGGTGCCGGGATTTGCCTTTAAAAAGCTCCTGGCAAATTCAAAAACGGGTCAACTCATCCCAGACATCACTTCGGTACTGCAGCCTGTGGAGGCAGCCTCACTATAGTTCCTCCCCTCTACAACTAAAACCGGTCCAGATCCTTCCGGGGAATCAGGCCAATCGGAGGACAAGGCTCTGGCTGGGGGAGTGTCACTACCACCATAATTAGCAGTCGTCCAAGCAACAGAACAAGGCATCCGAGATGGGAACAAAGAGTGGGTCACGGGGACCTGCCGATCATGTTGTACACTCACTTTTCAGAGAGGCAAGGAGGATGTCAGGGTTTAATTTGTTTCGGAGAATGTTACGTTTGACTACAAATGACACTCCACTCCGACCAGAGCGTGGCCCACAGAAAAGGCCTGAATTCTGTGATCTATTCCGATCTATATGTTAGAGCTGTCTTCCATGGCCCAAGACGCTGCCGTGGAGGATGAAGATCATCTATGAGAGAGCGCCGGAAAAGGCTGATGCGTGACCGATTGTCCCAACCTCCCCAGGCACGAATCCGGGAGTCTCAGAGTTCTGCTACGTTTGCATGTAGGATCTGGTGCTGTATTAGTTCCTGTCTCAGTCTCCTGAGCCTCTTGATGTTTCTGCTCAAAAAACACCACTCTTCTCAGATTACAGCTCACCAGCCTGGCCTGCCACAGTAATCTCCCAAATGAATTTTTAAATCACCCAAGGCTGAACTGCCTTCCTAAAGCATCTCTTTCAGCCCACTGGGTCCTCAATGTCATCCAATCTGCTCACATACCCCACTCAGAAGATTTTGAGATGAACTAAACTGTGACACCCAAAGAAATTTTACTCCCAAACCATCCCCCTTGGCATCTAGCAGAAACTCCTTAACATCAGCTTTAAAGTATTCAAATCATCTTGCCCTGTCCTACCATAATTTGCTGCTTTCCTACTATAATTGAGTCCACATACTTCACTCCTCTAATGCCAACCTACATACTACCTCGATCTCGTCTACCTCAGCACCAACCTCTCACCCACATCCTGCCTCTGGCTTGGAACACCCTCCCTCATCAAGGCCAACGAACTATCACTCTCCCCATCTTCAAAGCCTTATTGAAAGTACATCTCCTCCAAGAGGCCTTCCCTGACTAGGCCCTCATTTCCTCTTCTCCCACTTCCTTCTGTGGACTTTCATTTCAAGTGTGGAGGAGAAAAAAGCGAGGGAATTTTTTTTTTGTAGGAGAGAGGGAGGAAGAGAGGGATAAAGAAAAGTGCAAATGGGACAGGCTTGGGACTAGCAGGAAGACTTCAAAGACTGAACATGCGAGAAAGGCCTGATTTGGGTCTTTTACTCTCCCCACGGAAGCCCTCTGTTCTTCTTGGAAGCTTGGAACAGGCAAGGCTGACGGCTCTGCCCAAAACACCTGGAAGAAATAATAACCTAGTTCTCTCTGGTAATGACCACCGCTTAGAATTGCCATCTACTGCTCCAATAGCTCCTCTTCGAAACAGCCCAGGCTTTGACTGAGACAAACTTATGTACTGCCAGAAGTGCCAACCCTGGAGGAAAGCGGTTGAGGGAAATCAAAAATATTTTCAGAATCATTTTAGATGGGAAAAAGACCCAAAATGACAATGAATGCCCAGAAGGGCACGGCAGCAGACAGGGAGAGACTCCCACCCGACCCGGATGGATAGCTAACGTGGGCAAAAAGGGATGTAAGCCAAGCTCGCTAACGATCAGCAAATGAGCCGACAGGGCAGCGCCAAGCAAGTGCCTAAGTGAGAGGAAGCCACAGCGAAACATGGCCCCAGTTCTGGGACAAGTATGAAAACCAGTCTCAGGGAGCTGAGAAATGCTTGGAGTGTCCTTCATGGCCTGGAGGAATCTGCTTTTCTCTCAGTCCAGGTAGACAATGGATCTGCATGTCACTGTCCAAAAATGCTTCAGCATAGGGCCGTTATGGTGCGGAGGGGGGAATGTACTGAGGGTGAAAGGAGGAGGGGCGGGGAAGGGTTGGGAGAGAAGTCACAAGGCTCAAATGCATGCAGGGCCAAAGGTGGACTGTCCCATTACTGCTGGTTGGCCCCACTGGCCAAGGACAAGCAAGGAAAAGGGAGGCAAGGACTGAGCAATGGGGACAAGTTGGCAGCATCCTGTCTGAAGAGCTAAGCAGCAAAGCTCTCTTCCACCCCAGGAGCCATAATTGATTTGTTTGATTTTCCAGAACAACAAAGAACCACACACCAGCCCCACTTTATTGCCTGTTTTACACTCTGTATCTGCAGGAGATCATATTTATTACGGAGCGGGCTACAGCAAAAATAATAATAAACCTGAGATTAAGAACAGCCTTCCACACCACTGTCATGCCTTTCAGCTCCCTGCAGCTGGGGGGAGGGAGGAGAAAGGTGGAGCTGATGAATGAGATGATGTCAGAGAGAAGGGCAATCAACCCCAGCTCTGCCAATGTAGCCGAGTGCTAAGAAGGACAACCAACCGGCCTCTGGGAAACTCCCTGCCTGAGAGGTGTCCAGATTTTTAATGGTATTTATTAAGTGCTTACTATGTTCCAGGCACTGTATGAAGCACTGTGGTAGACATAAGTTAATCGAATTGGACACGGTCCACGTCCACATGGGGCTCACAGTCTTAATCCCCATTTTAGATGAGGCAATTGAGGCACAGAGAAATGAAGTGACTCACCCAAGGTCACAGAGCTGACAAGTGGCTGAACCGGAATGAGAATCCAGGTCCTGCTGACTCCCAGGACCCTGCTCTATCCACTAGGCTAAGCTGCTTCTGATTGGAAGGGAAAGGGCAGCAGGGACAGTAGCGATGTCAAAGTCCACTCTGGGGGCTTTGAGAAGCAAAGGAAGAGAAGATGAGCAGAGTCTCCACAACCACCATGGGGCAAGGAGAGAGAGGGATCCCTTTCTCTAAGTACTGTCATTTGTTAAGGGCTTACTATGCATCAAGCACTGTTCTAAGCATTGGGGTAGATACAAGTTAATCAGTTTGGACACAGTTCCACTGCTGCAAGAGGCTCACAGTCTACATAGGAGGGAAAACAGGTATTGAATCTGCAATCAGGGATAAGAGGTAAATGCAGTCCGGGTTAATATACACCCGGGGAAAGAAGATTTGCTCAGCTCCTGCTCTGAGGGGTTGATAGCTGCTCCTCTAAGGAAAAGCAGCATTCACCTCACTCCGGCAACGTGTACCAATCACGAGATGAATGGCGAAAATTACCCCAAACCCTGAGCCTTTAAAACCTCTGCGTGGTATTTATGATTACCATTAAATGGACAGGCATTAAAAGCCCATTTACAAATCTCTACTCTAACATTATTTAGAGGGTTTTATGAAGAAGATAAATAAATAACACTGGAGGTTTGGGGCGACCTAAATCTGGGTAGAGAGTTAGCAGCTGAGTCTGCGGCCACCCTCAAGGGCCATGGAAACAAGAACAAGGGGTCCTGTTGGGCTCTGGGGGTACACCGAGCTACTCAGCCCCGAGCCTGAAAATACACACTCTGGGCGGGGAAGACTGCCCGCTGCTTACTGCACAACCGGCTGACTAATGGTCAGAAGAAGTAACCTTAACCCTAAGCCTGGCTTGTACACAAGCTCCACTTTATTTCACAGATTGCTGTTCTTGACTGCCTCTGGGGCAGTCCAAATCTATCCCCAATGCCAGCCTCGCGTGTTTCAAACATATACGCCTGCCAAGCCAATCGACAGTTCTTCAGTTAAGGGGTAAAAGCCTGCAGAGTTCCCTGCGGGGATCGCAGAAGCAGCCACTGCCCTTTGCATTCCAGATGGAGGAAGGAATGAAGATGGTAATAATAATAATAATAATAATAATAATAATAATAATAATAATACAGATGGGGCCAACTTCCAGTCCCAGGAAGACACTGCTCCTACTCAATCAATCCATCATATTTATTGAGCTCTTACCGTGTGCAGAGCACTGTCCTAAGAGCTTGGGAGAGTACAATACAACAGTATAACAGACACATTCCCTGCCCACAACAAGCTAATGTTCTCAACATGGACAGCGGGCATCCCCTTGTTCTCCAGGCCATGACGGCTACTAATAATGATAATAATAATGGCACTTTAAAAGTGCTTACTGTGTGTCAAGCACCGTTCTAAGTGCTGAGGAAGAAACAAGATAATCAGGTCAGACAGAGTTCCATCAGGGGTCACAATCTAATTAGGAAGG
Organism: Tachyglossus aculeatus; assembly: GCF_015852505.1. Taxonomy (NCBI): domain Eukaryota; kingdom Metazoa; phylum Chordata; class Mammalia; order Monotremata; family Tachyglossidae; genus Tachyglossus; species Tachyglossus aculeatus. Next base: position 42,509,854 of record NC_052075.1, on the reverse strand, counting down.
TGAACAGGTATTGAATCCCCATTTTACAGATAACAGGCACAGAGAAGATAAGTGACCTGCCCAAGGTCAGACAGCAGAAACGTGGTGGATCTGGCATTAAAACATAGATCCTCTGACCATGGGCCCGTGCTCTTGCCACTAGGCTAGACTGCGCCTCACTAGTTCCAAGGAAGGATTTCCGCCAGGCATGCCCGAGGGACAGGCCCCTTGTCCTGAGCCCAAGTAAGCCTGAAAGACACCAAACCCAGGGAGCCACATGAACCTGAGGATCACAGTCCTGCACCCTCTAGGAGTTGGGGGACCCCTCTGGGCAGACAAATCAGCAGGTTACTGGTCTGGTGTCAAGTTCTTTGCTCTCATCACAATTTGGAGGAGTCACAGCCGGCCGACCACCCAAATTGTGGCTATGACCACTCTTTCTTGGAGAGGTGGAAACCCGGATGGACCCTGAGCTACTCATCTTTTCAGGGTGTCCTGGAGCGGAAGCCCGGCAGGTAACAGCATCAGCGACACCTAAACCGGTGATGCCCTTGGAATCGGGCAAGAAGCACAAGAGACACGTAGTCCCCATGGTGTACGAGGGCTCTTCAAGCATTAGTGTGGCTTTCCAGCATCCCCAGTAGGCAGGGGAATGTACAGACATCAAGGAAGATGAGTGATTTGCCAACTGCCACTAGGCTGTGTAAGCTACTTGTGGGCAGGGATTGTGCCTCACCAACTCTACTGTACCCTCCCAAGCTTTTAGTATAGTGCTCCACACATAGCAAGTACTCAATAAAGACCACTGATTGCTCCATTTCTAGTCCACCTCAAAACCTTCCTAAAATCACATCTCCTCCAAGAAGCCCTCCCAGATTAATCCCTCACTTCACCTTTCTGCCTTTCTTCTGTGTCAACTATGCACTTGGCTGTGTAGTCCATAAGCACTGTGATACTAATCCCAGACCCACAATACTTCTGTAAATATTCTTATTTTCTGCTACCTCCCCTCTCTCTAATCTGCTTTAACATCCATCTTCCTCTGAAGGCTGTAAGCTCTTTGTGGGCAGGGATCATATCTATTCTGCCTTGCATTTTTCCAAGTGCTTATTTCAGTGTTATGCACAGTGTAGACTCTCAAAAAATATCACTGTCTGACAGCAGCTTTGTTCTCTCCATTAGCAAGATGGTGTTTGAGATGTACCACTTGCCAAATCACTTTACCATAGAGGAAATTATTCTGTTGCTTCTGGGAGAGAGCACTGGAGAACGTAAGGGGAGGATTACAGTAAGGGAAAGGACCGAAGGTATCCTGTTCCTCCACGGGTAGCCTCCAAATCTCCCCTTAAGCCCTCAAATGATCTGATCCCCACTGGAGCCTTCAACAAAGATTTTTTCAAAAACTTCCTCCCATCTTTGCTTGGGTTGAACAATCTTAGCCCAGACTTCCTGCTAATACAAATACTAATTGTCCCTGTCATAACCTCTTACCATCATTAAGGAAAAAACAAAATGACGAAACCCTTTAACCCTATAACACGCAGGAAGAAAACCTGAAATGAAATGGAAACAAAAACTGAAGTTGAATTTAGCCAAGTCCTGATTACCATGGCAAGCCCACGAGACTGTAAGCTCTGAGGACAAGAATCGTTTCTATCAACTTTATTGTACTCACCCAAATGTTTAGTGCAGTGCTTAGTGCACATCAGGTACTCATAAATATCATTAATCAGTGGACCAGCTTGCTGAAAGTTCTTGCAAGAATGATGGGGTACGGGGGGGGGAAGGGAGATGACTCAATGGAGTTCAACAGTGCTAAGGAGGATAGTCTCCTGAAGGGGACAGATAAGCCGGGCAGTTTCAAACCTTTCTATTCTGGGATTGTGTAGGCGGAGTACAGAGTGAATCTGTAGGAGGGGGAAGGGAGGAGCGAAGAGTGAAAAGAAGGAGAGAGAAAAGGAGAGAAAGAGGAACTGTGCTTGTTGCATACATATCCCGAGAGAGAGCAAAAGAAAGACCGCGCACAGATACTAATTCACATTAAATTATTTTGGCAGCAGTATAGCATACACTGTCAGTTCTGTGTACACTAACGTATATCATGCCCTGCAACTACTGACATTCAATTGACTAAGAGGGGGATCAATTTGGGGAAAAGACTATTAAAGATTAAAAAAAGATTAATAAAGCCTCATAAACCCATGATGGACGACCCTCCCTTTACTCCAGGCATCCATCCGTCACCTAGCTGTGAGCTGTTTGTCTGTCTTAATTACTTTCCCATACATGTCTAACCATCCCATGGACACTAAAACACCCAGAACGTTTCAGTAAGCAGGAAGTCCCATACATCTTACCGAAACAACACAGGGGCATCCACTACACCACCGCAAGGGAGAGAGGGAAGAGAGAAGGAGAGAAAAAAATCCGAGCTGAATCTTTTCTGTTAGCGAGGCAACAAGCAAGAGTTCAGAATTCTAAGCTGAGTAATTTGTGATCCAGGCAGACAAGGTCACATTCGACATCTCTTTAAATTGAACAGCTTTTTCACTTTCTGTCTTTGTCTCTCCTACTCGTGCTTTCTTTTTTTTTATTTTATTTATGGGGAAGCTGAAGGAAATGTAACCGACATTTATTTTTAAATAACTTAAGAGCCAGCCAATCCTCCAATACCCGAGAGGCAACGATGTGTCAGAAACTTGGCTTCGATGAAAAATGGGGAGGGGAGAATAACTGGGAGAAAAGGTTTCCAAAAGCTCAGAAGGGTGGTGGGACCGTAGAAACACCCAGGGAAAAGTTGGATTTCAGGAGGATCCAGTCCAATGATGTCAGGCAGGGTGCTTTAGGGAGTGGTGGGATAGGGAATGAGAGGGAGGGGGAGATGAAGAGGACAGGAGATACAAACTACTACCACCACCACCCTGCCTATCATCAGCTCTCTTTCTAGCTCTTTTGCTGAATGCCACTTAAGATTGGATAGAGATGCCAGATACGTGGAAAGAGAATTTGACTGTGAGTCAGGACACCTGGGTTTTTATTCGGGCTCTGCCACTTGTCAGCAGCAATTACTTTAACTGGACTTGCCCACTATGGAACCGAGTGGGACCAGAGCTGATGCACAAGGCAGAAGAGCAATCCAGGCAGGTTTCTAGCAAGGCAAGATTCAGAGCACCTGGACTAGTGGAAAGGGCATGGGCTTGGTTGTCAGAGGACCTGGGTTCTAATCCCAGCACTGCCCCCTGCCTATTATGTGACCTTGGGTAAGTCACTAGACTTTAATGAAGGCATTTTAATGATTGCATTTAATGATGACATTTATTAAATTATTAATGGCATTGACTTCTCTTTGCTTCAGTTTCCTCATACATAAAATGGAAAATCAAAATGTTTCCCTCATACTTGGACTATGCGCCTGACCTGATTATCTTGTAAATACACAAATGCTTAGTTCAGTGCTTGGCACATAGTTACAATTCCACATTTTCTCACTACTGTTATTATGATAATATCTGTGTTCTCAGCTCCACCCTCTACCTGCCCATTCCCACTTTCCACAAAAGTTTTATGCAGAGAAACATCTCAGGATATCATTTGTTCAATACCTCATGATGCTCTGGTGGTGATGCCCAGGTACCTAGTTTCTGCCTTTCCTGCTATGGTAGTCTGCTACTTGAGGGAGGCATCATACCTTTCAACTCCTCACCAGTGCTTAGCTCAGTGTTCTGCACACAGTAAGCTCTTAATAAATACTCTACTACGATTGTATTCCCCAGAGCATTTAGTCCAGTGTTTTGCACATAGTAAGCCCTTGATAAATACTACTGAATAATGGAGCGAACAGTCCTATGTAGGTCTGTCCTGCTCACCCAGAATATGTAAGGAGCTAGGAAAGGAATTTCAAACACTGCTTGTAGTGTACTCACCCAAGCACTCAAAACATTGCTCTTGATTGACTGTTTCCCTGGTTCTGATCCTCACCACCAAACTGCCTTCCCATCCCCTGATTCCCTTAGCCTGGGGTGACTGGGCCCAATCACAATCCCTTCTTTATAAAACAGTAAAAGCACCTGGAGGCAGGGGCTGGGGAAAAGATTGGTGACCTCTCAGTCCAGCTGTTATAGTTCCCGAGCAGTCCTGGTTGAACGGCTGTCCCGGAGCAGTTAGTTGAGAGCCAGCTCCCACCCTCCCACCTGCCAGAATACTGCGTCCCACATGGTCCTCTCCCAAGTTTTTGGATTCCTCTTTGTGGCCTGTAACCTAAGTCCTTAGAGGCATTCCGCCTTGAGACAGCTGCCTTTCTCTTCTGTGGTGGCAATACCACAGTTTGATGCCACTTGCTTTATGCAACACTAAATTTACAACTACTCTCAATTCACAGACCTAGGTCTGGCATGTTTGGAAAAACCCACATCCTGTAGTGGTTGGGTGACCTTTGGCTTTGGGTTATCCTAACTAGTTTAGCTGTCAGCTCTATCAGATAAGCTATGCCCCACCTCAAATATATCCTTAGCAAAAATATTGTGCTCAGACAATGGAATAGCTGATACACAGTACTTGGCAGGAGCCCATATGTACACTACGCTTGCGACTGTTGGGATGAGAAGGGTTTCAGGGCCTTAAAATCACCACCCTGACCAGACAGGACAGGCCACCAGTGGGGAGGAGTACTCCAATCTCCTTTCAGGCTGCGGTACCACCACGACAAACAGCTCTCCTCGGGATGCTCCGCTCTCTGATTACAGAAACCGCAAGCGCGGTCGTGTCTGGGCAGAGCGGTGGCCGGAGACGTAGCCACGGCACCAGCTTTCCTGAGAAAACCAGACCCTGAAGTGTAAATTGGGAGGTGGGCGGAGGAAGGCAGGCAGCCTATTTAATGCAGTGACCGATTCAAGTGGCTACAGAGAAATCATCTTTGGACAACTAGGCTTAGCCCCCTCGCTTGATATGGGCAGGGCGACGTGGGCACCCAAGAAAGCGTGGGCTGCCCAGACCCATCTTGATGAATAATCACAACTAGCAGCAATGGAACAAGTCTTGGGCAGGCTGGGAACACAGTGTAATAGGAAGATAAACCACCCCAATTCATCACTACTGGGGGCCAACACAGCTCAACAGAGCGTTGCTGTTTAGCCTTCTTTTCTCAGTGCCTGGGACACGTTCCAGGGGTACCTAAGTTGGGCTTCTCCAGGCCTTTCTGTTTGAAGCAGCAACGAGCATCCTGATCCATGTGGTTCTTCTGCCAACAGCTCTCCGCTCATCTTTTCCCAACATTTCTCCAATCAAGGAAAGCTGGAGATGTCAGTCCAGGTCCGGGGAACAGAAAAGGATGGAAAGAACCAAACAAAGGAATTTGGTTCTGACAGGTCCTCCCTTGGCCAAACTTGGTCCTCGTCAGATGTGACGATCTGGCCGATACCAGGTCTTCCCAGGACCAGGGGAATCCTTAGCCCAAGACTGCCTTCAGGTTTTGTTCCTTCATTGCTGCAGCCTCCAACTGTCTAGGAAACGAGACAACCTACCCCATAATCTGGCACCAGATCCCCAGTAAGGGTGAATGCATGTGGATAAACCCAGAAAGAAGACCCTGGGAGCTGCCTTAACCCCCACAATTATGTCTCTGCCTTCTCACCCTTCCCGCCAAACCTTGTCAACTCACAGCCTGACATCCAGCAAAAGACAGAGAGCGCGAGAAGGTCTCTCACTGCTTCAGGCTACCTGCTTGCCTTCCCTTAAAATCCCTGGGTTTCCAGGAAAAAGGAAAAGCCTCGGTCTGGCAACAGACCAAATCTGGGTTGCTCCCACAGTTCCGGGGGCCCCAGTTTCGATAGATTCCCGGTTTCCATAGTAGCTGTTCCAGCCGTGTCCACACCCTGCTTTGCTGGAGCGACAGGTATGGTCCTTGTGCTCAAGACCCGAAAAATCAACAAACTACTAAAAGACGCAATGAAGCAAAGCAACTCTGTTCCTCCCGCTGTGTCTTACCCCAGAGATGTCTGCCACTCGGTGGATGGGTACTTCTTTCTTGCTATGGAGTCCTTTGCCGTTCTTAATAGCTCTGGTGAGGAAGGAGAAGAGACACATTCAGATACAACTCGGTGAGAGATGGGGGGGCGGCAGGAAGGGAGCTGGGTGGAAGGAGTGGAAACCTGTCACCTGCACAAAACAAGCTGCGACTGGCTGAATAGCTAGCGTGTGCGGGAGCGGGAAGAGAGACTCGTGGAGGGAAAGACGAATATGATGGGCCCACTATTCTGCTCCCAATTACCAGCATTCAGCTGATAGTTTCGGCTCAACATGTACCTGATAATCAGAGAGAGTTCTTGTACTTGTTTCCAAATTAAATGGCATTGTTCCAGGTACAAAAGAAAGAATCAGTTGGAAGAGCACTCTTGTAAGAATCAGAAGTAATAATGTTTCTTTCAGGGTTTAATCACACGAAACATTTTAAATGCAAAATATGCAGCTAGTGGCCCAATTCTAATGGAAATAAGTTTCTCCTAGGTAAAAAGACAAGTTGTCCTGAATGAAGCAATACTGTGCAAGAAACTAGTTGAAGGGCAGAGAAAAAAAATAGCAAATGCTACAGAACTGACATTAAGTCCCATTTTCAATTCTGTCTGAAGCTGGAACTGCCACAGCTGTGCCTTAACAAGGATGCTGGACCAGCTACCCCAGGATTATCACCGGGCTGGAGGTACCTACTTCGTACAATATGGCTCCTCCCAAAACCACCAGCACAGCATCAGGGCCCGGTTTCAGCTCCCGGGGCACAGTCACTTACAGAGAAAAACTGATAAGCAAAAATAAAAATAGCCAGGCTAAAAAAGCAGGAGAGGGGAATGGAGAAAATTAGCCTTAATTACACAAATGATCAAAGGGAAAAGGGGACTATCCACAATCACCCCGTGACCTGGCATCAACCTGAAAATCCATTTCAGGCAGAATCAGAACAACCCGAGATGGCTTCCTTTGCCAGGAAGTGCTGTCCCACGAGACTCTCTGTAGTCAGGGAGAAGTGATTCAGGGAGTTTGGGCATCTTGGAAATGCCAGGGGGAGCTCAACCCAATGGATACAGTATCCCCTACCCTTAACTGGTACCCCACCTGATGCCAAAGTCAGGGGAATACCACAGCCAGCAGTACCACCTGGCTGTGGGGCACTGTAACCTTCAAAATCGCCTTGGCTCTGGCTGAGAGCCTTCCCAGAGGAGCCTCAGTGAGGCCAAGAGAAGACCAGTATAATAGTTGTAATAATAATAATAGTAACAAGTGCTTTCTATGTGCCAGGCATTGTACTAAAATATACGACCTGGTGAGGTTGGACACGGTCCATGTCCCACATGAGGCTCAAAGTCTTAATTCCCCTTTTACAGATGTGGAAACCGAGGCATAGAGAAGTGTAGTGACTTGCCTGAGGGCACACAGCAGACAAGAGGCGGAGCAAGGACTAGAACTCGGGACCTTCTGACACCCCTGGCCTTTGCCCTTTCCACTAGGCCACAATGCTTCTCTGAAACAGTGTGCAGAGGGAAAGTAAACTCCCTGGTCATGGATAGGTGAATCTAGGGCGATGCACCCAGGGTAACTGCCATAACTGTCCAACATCCACCCACCACCATCCAGTCACACCTCTGTTTAGTCCTTTGAGAAATCCACTCACAAGAATATGCGCAATAGTTTCCTTCTGGGAATTTGAGTTCTGTTGGGAACCAAGACCAGAGAACCTTAGCGGGGATCACCGGAAGGAGTGAGGAATGGTGGCCCTATTGGGACTCGGTGAGAACAGTCTGATCCCTCAGGCAGATGGCCTTTGTAGCTCAGAGTCAGCAAGAGGGACAACTTTAGTGATGCACGATGAACTGGGAGTTGGCTTTAGAAATCCCATTATTCTCTTTGGGGGCTTTACATGGCAGGATGATTCCCTCTTCCCCTCGCCTCACCACTACCAAAGATGGAGAAGAATTAGGAGAAGTTCCAAACCCCTTCCCGAGGAAGACAGCCACCCTATTTCTCATAGTTAATGCCTGCCCCCCCGCAGCATGCAGGATCCTGGTCTCACATGGCTCCATCAGCCTTCCAGATGCTGACCAACTTTTCAACCCGAAGAACCACCAGAATTAGCAGACCATTTCCTGCTACTGAACTGCCAGAGGATCAGTCTAAGAGTGTGTCCAACGGCTTGCTCTGGGAAGGGAATGAGCAGGAACTGCATAGTTCAGAGGCACGGTGGAGAGCCTACCCGAAGGGGTGACAAGGACATGGCAGTCAGTTCCACGATGAACCCTTCCGCTTCCTAGGGGTGTCACTTCAGGTTGGGAGCCTGAGGTGTCTCAGGGCCAGCCGCATGAAAACAGGTGGTCTCACAATGCAGCCTTCTGTGGGGCATTTTGGAGAGGGAGAAAAGATGGCTCCATTCACTAAACCTAACTCTTTCCCAGAGCCAAACTTTCCCTTACCTCCTGCTCCTAAGGGGCAATCCACACATGGCTGCTAGGGGTCTTGACCTCACAGCAATCCCAGAGGGAACAGGTGAGGAGGCTGGGTTGATGGGCTGTGTTCTTTCAGGGCACCTTGGCTCAGCTTCCACCTCCCACCTTATAGGCTATGTTTAAGAGAATTTATTTAGTTCCCTTATGCCGCGGGGCAGCGGTGAGAAGTCTGAGGTCCAGGAAAGTGGGAGTCTTGCTCCACTGCCGCCAGTGCAAACACTAAACTTCCCTCTCCCCGGCACCTCTCCCTGCAGGCTGCAGCTCGACTTCCACATCCCTTTTCATTAGACGCCGAACAAAACTCCTGACTTCTAAACTCCCCCCGCTGAGCCTGCCTAATGGCCGTTCTGGCACAAAGGCGAGCGGCCACTCAGCTGGGGCCGGAGTGAAAGGAAACAGTGGGGCAGGACCCAGCCTCCTCCCCTCTGAAGCTTTCTTCCGAATGATAAGGCCCTGCAAAGGAGGAAGAGATTGCGGGGGCCTACTCATTGCTGTCCATCAGGAACCGACAATATACATCCAGAAGTAAATGGCTTGTGGAAAGATGCTCGGTTCAGAAAAGGCAGCCCTCTCCATGTGGGAGCAGAGAGGTTGTAGCAGCTTGGAATAGAGAAATCTGTCCAATTAATCAGAAAATGCTCCTGTTTCACACACTGAGGATTGAGAGTCTTCACTGGGCATTTCTGTTGTTCCCTCTACTTGCAGTTGGAGGCCAAATTCTGCCCTTCGCCCAGGGAGAGGAGGGCAAACTCTGCTAATACATAGCCATAGCACATGCACAGCCCACAGAGAAGGAGAAAGGGAGAAAGAGTGAGTTTGATTTTGACTGTAGAGAAGAAAGCCTTCCAGAATGTCCCCACAGGTAAGAGGGCTTCATAACTACTAGCTTTGGCACCATCAGAGTGTGAACTATCAACCTACTGGATACTCTGGAACATACATTAAAAGTACGCAACACACCTTTGCCCTTGATGTGCTTACAATCTGAGGGAACCAGGGGGAAATTAAGATTGCATCCAGTAAAAACTAAAGTGAAAAATGAAAGAATGGAATGAATGCAGTCAAAGACCAGTTAATGACTAAGGTCAGTTGAAGGGATGATGAGATGATAGGACTACGGAGGTGGGGACATAGAGGACATGGATTTTAGGAGACTTTAAAAGTGGGGCAGGACACGGGTTGGTGGATTTGACGGAGCTCCAAAAATGGGGAAGTGAGTGATCAATGGGTTGAAAGTGAGAGAGGCAAAGAAGTGGTGTGGTTAGATCAGGTTAGAATGACCAGAAGGAGATGAGAAATGGAGAACTGGGGCCAAGTGGGGAAGGAGGGAAGAGCATAGGGTCTTACTAAATCACAAGAATGTGAGGGGCTCAAACTGAAGGCAAAGAATGGGAGTCAAAAGCAAGATGAGAGGTGGAACTGAAGGGACCCAAGAAACTCAAGAGAAGCCCAGCTTACCCCACTCAAGAAGGAAACACTGGCAGGGACACTGGGAAGTAAAAGACCCAGAGGAGCCAAGCAGAGAGGAGTGAGGGAATCCGGGTGACAGAGGTTGGTGGAGACAATTCTGGGAAAGATGAGAAGATGAGATTAAAAAGGCCAGCCAAGGGGAAAGAAGAGGGGACATAACTCATCATGGAGCTACAAGGGTGGAGGGAGGATGAAGCAGCGGAAGAACAATCCTGTTCAATCCAACGAGGCCTTTCATTATAGCTCCAAGGCTGAGTGACCCACACGTACACACACTTTGGCAACCAGATGTTTTAGACAGAGATCAGAGCAGCGTGACCAGCAGGTGGTGATTCCTTATGTGAGTGTGTGTGGGCACATGTGTTTGTATGTTGTGTGTCCAGAGAACTCAGTGGCCAAAGGCCAGGGCAGGAAGAATTAAAGAAGTGAACCCAAGAGCAAGGGCAGGTGGGGGAGGAGAGAACGGTTGGGGGAGAGGTGTGGCTCTACTGGACAAAAAACAGAGCTGCAAATGAAGAAACCTACAGAAAAGGAAGGTGGCATAAAAGGAGGGGAGTGGGTGGATAGGAAACAATGGAGTCAGTTCCAGCACTCAAGTGGAAGGGACAGAGCTGCAGGTAGGAGAAAGAGAAGAGAGGGTATGGGAGGTCTCATCAACAACTTCTCCAGGAAGAAAGGCAGGTGGAAGCCCTTCCCCACCCCAACCCCTGGCTGTGGACCAGGAAGGTTACGCGGGCAGTGATGGAGCTGATGGGGTAAATGATGGACTAACCTGAATGGATAAGACACTCCTGGAAGTAAAAGAGAGGAAGGTTCGGAGGAGGCAGATTTGCTTTCATATGTTGTACAGAGACTTCCTGACAGTTGTCTCGAGAATGAGTGGAACCAAAGATACTCCCAAGCCAACTGGGAACGGTGGAAGGGAGGAGGGAAGAACTGGGGGCTAGCTCGGGGATGCCAGATGACCCTAACCAAAGCTACTAGGCCCCAAGGCTTAGGGTGTCAGGGTACTGATTGACCCACATGGCCACTTCCGCTGCAGCTGTCCGCTTACCTGCCCCTTCCCTTTCCTTGTAAAACAATGCTATTTTTTAACCTATGCACACCTTTACACAGTCAGTTATTATCCTGTTATGGAATTTAAGTGCTTACTATGTACCTGGCACAGTACTAAGCACTAGGGTAGATACAAGCTAGTCAGACTGGACACAGTCCATGTCCCACATGGGGCTCTCAATCCCCATTTTATAGAAGATATAACGGGCACAGAGAAGTTAAGTGACTTGCCCCCACCACACAGCAGACAAGTAACAAAGCTGGGATTAGAACCCAGGTTCTTCTGATTCCCAGACCCGTGTTCTATCCACCCAGTGCTGTTTCTTGCTGCTTACTTATTCAGCTGTTTCATCTGCTGTGTCTGTTCTGCTTCCTCCTAGGTCTTTCTCGGACTTTCACTATCAAAACATAACATTTGTCTGCTCCTCCATCAATCGTATTTATCGAGCGCTTACTATGTGCAGAGCACTGTACTAAGTGCTTGAACTACAAGTTCCCTGAGGACAGGAAACATGTGTCTTGCCATTGCTACATATTCCCAAGCACTTAGTACATTGCCTAGTAAGCAATGTAAGCATTCTACAAATACCACTGATTGATGAAATAACTTAATTCCAGGGGTGGCAGAGAAGGAAATGTTGAAAATAGTAAGACACATCTGTAGACTTTTTCTATGAAGAGGGAGAAAGGGGAAGAGTGAGGGGCAGAGGTATAGGTGTGCTCTGTGTGTGTGCGTCTGTCTCTTTTATAGTTGGGAAGACGGTCTTTCTTCTACTCAAGCTGCTTGTCGTAGGAGGCAGACTTTGCCTTACAGCCCTCAAAAAGGGATGCTTTTGTCACCATTCCCAGGTGGCTCTGCTCTCCGGGCCTGTTGTAATTAGCAAAAGCAAAGAGGAAAGACACTCGCTCCCAAGTGACTCCCCATCTCGGTGCTCTGGAACAAGACTGATGACAGCGGCATCTTAGGATCAAATGGGAATCCTCTGGGGAGTTTACACAGGATTTCAGATGCAAAGGATTCTTCAAAGGGAGGGTGGGAGGGGGGAATCAAAATACAAAGACACAAAGTAGATTTTCCCGTAAGAAGCTGATGCAAAATTCATTGCCTTAAAGTAACTAAGGATAACTATTCTGCACCAAGGAAGGGGAATAGGGGATTTGAACTATTGAACACATCACTCCCCTAGGTTGAGGTCAGTTTGGTGCCTATATCGGGCAGGCAGGTAAAGTCACTGTAACACGCCCCTGGGTCTGGAGAATGGGAAAGGGGTGCTACCCAACCGAAAGCCAGTCAGTTGCACTCAATAAGTACCACTGATGATGATGACAGGAACAAGTGAGGGGTGTGAAGAGCAGGGCAGGGAAGTGAGAGCTTGAGGAGAAAGGCCCAAATTGAGGCTCTCTGTGAGGAACTTACAGATAGCACGTTGCAGCTGAAAAGCCTGGGCTTCAGCTCCCAGGGGAAGGCTTAAACTGGCCATCCCCAGGAACTGGGAAGATGCATGGCCTAGTGGGATTAGCATGGGCCTGGGACTCAGAGGACTTGGATTCTAATCCTAGCTCTGCCGACTGCTGGCCGTGTGACCTTGGGCAAGGCTCACTTGGGACTGGGACTATGTCCCACCTGATTAACTTGGACCTAACCCCAGTGCTTAGAACACTGCTTGACACATAGTAAGCACTTAAACACTATTATTAATATTATTATCATCCCTAAATTGGCTCAAAACTGGGTGCCCATACCCGCTCCTGCCCTCAAAGGGAGCTGGTTAGCCTCTCTCCTACCCCCAATGACAAAGCACAGAGAAAGAGCTTTGGGCAGTAAGCTCCTCTGAAAGGGAGTCACAAAGGAAAATGAACTCACATGCAAGGATGGGGAAAGGCTTAGTCATGTACAATTACAGCAGCCGGAGACTCAGTGGACAATGTTGAGTTCATTCCAACCAGGCATCATCAGTTACAACTGTTGAAAGAATGCTTTAGCTCATAAATAACAATAAGTCACTGGATAACCTTTACAAAAGGTTTAACACTGGATAGGCCTATAAACTGGACCAAGTGTAAGGTCTCGCTATTTCAAGGAGATTTTGCGAGTGGCCTAATTTTTAATAAATGAAGTGTGAGGAAAGGCTAAATTGATTAGGATTTTTAGCCTGAACGAGTCAGTTTTGAGGGGAGAGAGGCAGGGGAGGGAGGGCTAGTCACCTACATAAGAGGACAATTCATTAGGAATCCTGAACGGTCATAATCCATTTCACTCAGGTCACGACAGCAGGAAGTTGGCCAGCTGGAAGGACTTAAAATTCAGTAATCAGCAGCATCCATGAGAATTTTCCCAAGGACCATATCCAGGTGTATGGAATAGTTAAGACGGGCCATAAATGTGTTTGCATATAATTAGTACACACTTTGCATATCATTTGTGTATGTCGATATAATTATACAGTCTGTTCTCAGGCAATTTTCAAGTTAAAATGTGATTACCACTCCCCTGAAAGTTGTCATTTCTTGATTTTTCTCTTCCTGGATCCTTTTCACACACCCAACATAGTGAAAGAGAACCCTCTACCAAAAGTATTTTGCTGAGAGGAGGGAAGACTCAGAAGCATCGGAAATAAAATGCCCCAATAACTTTCTCCCTCAGGCTGCAGTTTGGAGATTATCTGGTGACTTCTTATTTATGAGCTGCGCAATCTTTCATTTCTAGCTGATTCCTGGGTGGAATGAACTCAGCACTGTGCACTGAATCTCTCTCTCTCCTGTAATTGTAAATGAATAGGGCTTGCCCCTCCATGCGTGTGAGTTCATTTTCCCACATTAACGTGACCCCTGATGACCTTTATGACTCCCTTCCAGAGGAGATTACTGCCCAAAGCTCTGACTCTGATATCTAGGTCAGGTTTGGGGAAAGAATAAGGTCAAGTCGGCCACAATGGCCTCAGGGCCGTACAAGACAATCTCTTTGCATCTCCTCTCCCAGTCTGTCCTGGGAGACTAGGATTAACAAGAACGGCGCTGGACACACACAAAAGTGCTCAATAAACACGAACCACTGCAGTACTGCAAAATGCGGGGACTGTTTTCAACAGAGGGAGGGAAGGGAAGAACCGTGGGGTCCAAACCCGGTCTGTGTTACGCTGACCCCAGAACCGGTCCTCTCCTAACCACTGCCCTGCAGAAGGCAGGAACGCAGCATCTTGAGTTGCAGCCGGAGGAAGCAAGGTGGGGTTGGAGGAGAGGAGCAGAATGAAGAGACCAAATGGATCCTCTTAATATCCTGAAGGAGAAAACTATTTGGAAATGGAGACATTACAAGGCCCTCCAGAAGTGGCCATTTGTGATGCCTTAAATGCGGATTGATTGCTGCTATTTGGATGTTGAGTGCATCATCTTTTCTGAAGAAAGGGAAAAAGCTAAATTTCCCCACATTCAGCTGCATCGCCAAATCGCTTCCCCACATCGGCTCTCTTTTAACACATTTTCCTGTTAGTGCATCTACTTACAGATTGGTCCCACCCCTTCCCACCACAAGTGCTCACTCTCCCCATCTCAGTGACTGAAACTCCACCTGGATTGGTGATATCAAACTACCCTAGCTCCGAAGGATTTAAAGAGGAAGTAAAACACTGACACTTGAGAAGAAACAGCAGGCTCATTTCATGGTAGTGAATTCTAACCGGGCCCATGTTCATCTTCAGGATGCCTAGTGAATAGAAGCATAATTGGCCCGTCTAAAGAGGACAACGGCCCAGGAGTGAAGGGTCACCGGTCTCGGTTAGGCAGAGCCACCACTAGATGCAATGGTTCAATTTGAGGTCAGTAGTCCCTGGCAATTCAGAGCTCTGTTTGTAATGTTTGGGAGTGGAGAAACAGAGGTTATACAGGAAGGGTGGAAAAGGGCAAATGATGCCTTTGGAAAGAGGCACTAAGGCAGAGCTTCAATGAAGTGGATTTTTTCCACTCTCCCCAAAATGGAAGCTAGCAGCAGAGCTGGCAGCTGCTTTCAAGGAAGGAAAGGAGGAAATGAAAGCTGCCTGAGGGAGAGGAAGAGGAAAAGAAGGAAGGGGCAGCAGGAGGATAAAGGGAGAGCAAGAAAAGAAAAGACAAGATTGGGTTAGAGCCCTGAAGAGATGAGACTTAAAAAAAGTCCCAGAAGGACAAGAGGGATGGTCCTACGTATGAGTATTGGACCTGATTTTTGTTTAACGAATGTTACAATTTATACTCTCTGCCTGAAGGCTTCAGGGCACATCGTCTCGATTTAACACCAGGAAGACAACAAAATTACAAGATTAAAAATTCTGAAACATCGATAAAATGTACCAAGTCTCCCAGAAAGGGCAGGTTATCCTAAAAAGGAGCGTCTTGAATGCCATGACGGTTGACCTGTCTGGGCCCAATCTAATCAGTTCCATGGGGGCGGAGTAAAGCTGATTTCAGATCACCGAAAGGTTTGGGCCACACTCCACTGCAGCTAAGCCCCTGGTGGAGTCAAAGAATCCCATCCCTTTGATTAGAATATTTAAGTGTAAATCCATGCAATGTTCCAAGAAAAAAAAAGGAGTTCTGAGATGTCAGAATCCTAGGGCTAAAGTAGGGGGCATCACAGAACCAATCTGAGCCAAGCTTGAGGCCCCAGGCAATTCAGTGGGTGCAATACTGCTGCTGTCCTGGCACTTGCCAGAAACAGGACTTCCACCGGCAGGGTCAGGGCACCCAACTTCTGAGCCAAGAAAACACTACTCAGGAAGTCCTCAGTCCTCTAGACTGTAAGCTCATTGTGGGCAGGAAATGTGTCTGTTATATTACACTCTTCCAAGCCCTAAGTACAGTGTTCTGCACACAGTAAGCGCTCAATAAATATGACTGACTGACTTACAACACAAGTGTTTACTGAGACTTGCCCTCTGTTATTGAAAGGGGATCCGATGCTGAACTAAAGGTTATATACCTAATTTTAAGCAAAATGCACCAATAAATTGAAGATAAATAACATGCCAACATTAACGCATTTGTATCGAACTAGACAATCCTCACCCATATAATAAAATGGACATGGTGGCTCCCCTTGGGAATTAGGTATCCAACCACTAGCCCACTGCTCTCTAACTCTCCACCAATGAAGTCTGCAAAAGGAATGGTTTCCCCCGTTTTCCGGCGGCTCCTGGGTTGTAAAGTCAAAACCAATGATTTGTAAGGCTGAACAGCGTAAAAATTGAGAAAGGCTGCCAGTATTTGAAACTTAAGGACTGCATGCATTGTGTTCCAAGATCCTATAAGTGAAAAAAAATCAGAGCCAAAACCTCTTTAGGCCCCCAAAGAGCATCTTGGGGGAGAAAAGACCAATGGAGGAGGGAAAAAAAGAAGATAGCAAGCCTCCCTCTGGAGAGGAAGGGGTTACCACCCAGCTCGTGCAGCCTTAACCATGGAGGTCTGGGAGGGAAATGCTAGCACATACTTACTAAAGGTTTAAGCAGAGAGAAGTCAGAGCAGGGAGGGAGTTGTCAGCTGGCAGGAAAGAGCAGATATTTTTGTCAGGCTCTTAATTGAAGACTGGTGCTTTGGGGGTTTGTGGGGAAGCACAGGCAGCCTAAATAAAGCTTCATTATTTCTGGGGAAAGAGCTGCTGAAATGTGTCTTCTCAATCAATAAAGGGTCCCCAGGGGCTTGGGAGGAGTTTGAGGTAACCATTCTGTGACATGGACCGGACCTTCCTATGGAGGAAGAGAACACCATCATAGCTCTCCCCATCTGGACTCCTCACTGCAGTATGCCGGGCAAGGAACAGAGCACACATGGTAAGATGAATGGGAAAACCATCTCTCTCTTCCCCAGATAACCCTAACCTAATTATGTGTGTCCAGAATGAGTTTAAATTCCCTTAAAAACACTCACACACTGAATGATTTGAATGCAATTACTAATGTCCTCTCCCCACCCCCAAAAGATTGGCTGGGACAACAGATCCTCTCGATATGTGCCTCAGATCACACCCTCACCCCCCCCCCCCGCCCCCGCACAGACACACACATCCTAACCCCGCCAAGGCAGAGGAGCACTCCCCCAACCCCTCTGAACTCATTAGCCTGAGCACATTTTCAGCTTTGATACGTGCAATGGGCCGTAAGAATCCAGCACTCTCCCAGGCACTTTTTAAATGCTACCTTCTTTAATCTCTCTGCCGGGAACTTTGGAAATGAACAGGGGGAAGCCTGCTGAATCGGGGGGGGGGGGGGGGGGGGGGGTGGAGGGGACACCCTGCTAGTTCTCAAATCTAATGCTTTAAATGCACACACACACACACCCCACCCCCCCCGCCCCCCAAGCATATATTCTGCCCCAGGGCAGGGGGGAAAAAACCTAAGGGAGAGACAAAAATGGGGGGAACAATTTAGAGATGTTGTTCATGTGTGTGAAAGTATAAAGGAAAGGAACGTCTATGGATTCATTGACTTCAATGGGACTAAGCAGAAGGAGGGGAGTTTCAAGGGGGTGGCTAAGAAGCCACCCAAGGAGGGACGAACGGCACGGCATCAATAATGGGCCAAGACCTGGCAAGCCGAAAAATAGGGGAGGATGGGGGAAGCAGATGGAAAGGCATCAGAGCGAGTAGGGAACTGTGGGAGGGTTAGAGGAGGGACTTTGGGGCCACAGTCCCTGGAGCCAACCAGAACCCTGTCAACAAAGCCTTTATCAACTAGGAAACACAATTTGGAGGAGGTGGCACCAGGGTGCAGCTGACCTAAGCGGGTGAAACATGCTGAGATTACATTGCAGGGGTGGGGAGGAATGGAGTGCCGAGGACCCGGTGCCAAATCAGTCGCTTTTCTAGAGCGTGAGTATGCAAGGAGCAAGACCCAAGAGCTTATTCAACCGCCAAAGCCTTATCTTGGCAAGACATAAGGCAGGCGGGAAAAGGCGAGAGAGGCGGCAAGGAAGTCCACTGGATGGAAGATTTTTTCTTCCATTTGTCTTTTCAGAGAAAAGCGGTGCCTCTCCCTAGGCACACCAGACAATCAAGGGATAATGAGGGCTGAAAAAACACACCAGCCCAAAAAAGGCCAGTGGGCTCCAGCAAGAAGAAGGGAGTTGCTGGGTTCGGGTTCTTCCCCTCCACCAGAGCAACTGACAGCTCCAAGCTCCATTCCCCCTCCCACTTTCCCTCCTGAAATGCTGAGCCCTGGGTTGCCCGGTGAATGGGGAGGAGCAGAGTCGTGGCGAAGGGAATGAAAGGGAATTGAGGATCAGGTTCTCGGGGAAGAAACAAGCTTCTGCGAAGCTGACGAAGGATCACCAGGTCTGGCTTCCAGAACGGAGAGCAGCCTCAGCTCAGAGACAGACAGGTGAACAGGCAGTCTTTTTACCTAAGACATTGGACGGAGGGCCACAAGGCTTTCAAGCACCTAGTACAGTGCTCTGCACATAGCAAGCATTCAATAAGTACCACTGATGATGAAGGAGCATCCATATCCCCAAAGGTGTAGGCAGCAAAATGCAAGGCCTTCCCCAAGAAGGGAGTGTCAAATGTTGAGTGCGGCTGATGTCATTAATTTGGCCTTTGCTAAAACATTAGCCTCATGAAATTTTACTTGGGGAAATTAATTCCAGTTGGCTTGGATCAGAACACAATCATTCAAGATTGAAAGGTGGCGAAGGACTGTAAACAAAAAGGTGGCTAAGTGGCAGCCCAGGCCTTAGGAGGTCCCAGGGGCCGGCCCTAGACCTGTTCCACTTTAGTAGTTCTATTCGAGGGCTAGAAAAGACAGTTAACAACCCTCTAATGAGCTCTGCAGAGGACACTGAGCTGGGAGGTGCCAGGAACCTCAGAGACCAGGGCAGAAAACTGCAGGACAAAGTTCATCTTGGAAAAAATGCAGACTGCCTATCTAGGGAAAAATAAGGCCAGTTGCGGGGAAACCAAAGGCAAGCTGACACGGAGGAGGACAATCAATCTGCCACAATGGGCAGGAGGAGAAGAGCAAGTCGGTGTCTTAGTTGCTGACCACGGGGTAATGACAGAGATAGCCTGGGCTATCATTTGAAGAGAGAGGCAGATGAGAACTGGATAACATCTCATCACACGACAGAAAAAAGAGTCTGTCTTGAGTCTCACTCTCCTGTACCCGCCTCCAACACAGTCTGGATTTCATTGCAGAATGGCCCATCTCAAACCCAGAAAAAGGAGAGCAAAGAAAACACAGAGGATTCAGGAAAAGGGCACTGAGGACACAAGGGCTTAGGCAGACCTTACAGGTCTAGGTGTAACACTCTATTACTTACGCAAATGTTTAAAGACCAGTATTATTCATCACTTCCTCCCCCACAAATTGATATTTTGAGCAGGGCCCACAGGACAAACTCCAGGAAGACAAAGTTCCTGGTGAGGTGATATCTCAGCTGCCATTCTGTGTGACACTCTAGAGAAAATCTATCCATCAGAATGTGACATGATATACCAGGAAAATGCCACATCTCAGGACAATCTTCAAAGCCACGGAGCAAGACAAATTCTGTTAAGTGCCAAAGTCTTCGACTGGGTTTGGAGAACGCCAGCTCACCCAATCCCACTGGTCGAGGCACAGCCGAGGAAGAGCAGAGCTCCTCGCAATAGTGAAATCCCATGGACAGAGCACAAACCTGGGAGTTGGAAGGACCTGGGTTCTAATCCAAGCTCTGCCGATTATCTAATGTGTGACCTTGGGCAGGTCATTTAACTTCTCTGTGCCTCAGTTATCTCATCTGTACAATGGGAGCCCATGTGGGACATGGAATGTGTCCAACCTGATTAGTTCATATCTACCCCAGCGCACAGAACAGTGTTTGGCACATAGTAAGGGCTTAACAAGTACAATTATTGTTAACAATTTTTTTTTAATCCCAACTCACCCACAAAAACCACTGCAATAGCACCTGCCCCAATGCCCACCATACACCAGTGATCACTCTGGGCTCAGGAAATCTGACAGGGATTAGGACAATATCCACATCCCACTATGATGCCCGCCTAACGGGACTGCAGCCCCGGGGTGCACCCACAGCAGAAACTGCTCTGAGTCACTGGTGTGTCCTTGGGATCGCCAACCACAAGGAGGAAGGACATTGGGAAAATGTCACCAGGCTGCTCAGTCTCCAGTTGGCTGTCAGAAGCCTGAAACCAAAACTCATTCCCTAGTAAATGTTTTTATTTCCTCTGTACACGACAAAAGGTCTGGAGGTGGCAAATTGGGTGTGGGAGGGGGTGGGACGGGTGACAGGCTTCTGGTTTTCGAGGAACAGCAAGTAGGAGGCAGACTGTGTGCGGACACGCAGGACACGGGAAAATCCAGGAGTCAGTTCTTGAGCGTTCCCCCACCCCAAACCGTGTTAGGCTCAAATCAAGGTCATATTCAAGGTCACGAGGGTCCCTGAGCCTGCTGGCTGGACTGGAGGGACTACTCAACCTGGAGATGCTGCGTGACCCCTCCCAGCCAACAACCTCCACCACCCGTTCAGTGTTCTGAAGCCACAGACCCCTCTTACCTGGCCTCGGCAGCCAGCAGCTCATCGTAGTGTGAAGACCTCTGGTCATCATCCTGCCGGTAGCGAATCACAGTGGCTAGGCCTTTGCTGACCAGCGCCTCAGCAATATTTCTGCAAAACAGAAGACAGGTCACATCTCAAATGGATCTGCCTCCAAGGGGTGGGGATGGCTGAAGAATTTCAACTCTACAAACCAATGGGCAAAGGAGCAGAGAATTGGACCTGAAATTCAGTACCTCATCTAGACCCTCTGCCCAATGAGCCTGGGAGGAGAAAGCATTTGATAAAATGGGAAACCAGACCCTGCCCTCCAGCAGCATCTACTCTTAATCAGAAAGGACCACAGGACCCATGAAAATACAACCCAAGGTTCCCAAATTCCCTTCCTTCTCTATCTCTGGCCAAGACTACTTTAGACTGCAAGGTCACAAAGAAGAAGTGCTACCAAGAACAAGGGCTACCAAGCCCTATTATCTCCCCCACCTCTGGAAAAGGTGCATTCCCCAGGCAGGGAGGGAATCTTCTGGTTATCCCATTATGGACAGCTGGGCACATATTAAAAGCCCTTTGCCCAGGTCCAGGAAGAAAGAGTGCTCCAGGGAGACTGGTACCTGAACATTCTCAACCTCCTCCTTGCCCCATATCAGGGCAACACACTGGCCATGAGGCTATGAATGCTTTGGGCTGCATGTAGGGGTGGGGGTGGGGGTCATGTGTCCAAACCCATTCACTCACGCCAGACATTGGAGCTGGGGAGAAACCTACTTCTAGGTGCTTACAAACTGACACTTGCCCAAAAGACCATTCTAAAACATTTCCTCTCTGTGTGTGTGTGTGTGTGCTGGGGGGGGGGGGGGGGGGGGCCTGAGCTGCAGAGAAGTGGGGTGAGGGACAAGGGTGATATACCTGGGGCTCTGAAGAGGGCTACGAATGGGGAAGTGGCTGCTATGGAAACTTGGGACAGCCCAAAGGGGAGCACAAGGATAGCAGAAAAGAACAAAGGAGCTGAGCGACAACTTTTCCCAACTCAAAAATGACTACGACCAGTAACTGAGAGATCAGTGGCTTAGCATTTTGCAGAGTTACAGTTGGGGTGATCCACAGTAGTGACCTAAGCAGTGGGGAATACTGAAGCAGTGGATCCCAGGACCTGCTTTCCCCCAAAGGCTGCTCCCTTCTACCTCACGGGGACATACGTGAGGTGTGACAAACTCTGTTATATTGTACTCTTCCAAGTGCTTAGTAGGGTGCTCTGCATACAGTAAGCACTTGGCAAATACCATTGATTGATTAAAACCTTCCAGTCCCAGCAGAAGATAGGAAATTGACACTATCAAACCATCACTCTCCCCACCTCCAAGGCCTTAATAAAATCACATCTCCTCCAAAACCAAGACTAAGCTCATTTCCCCTACTCCCTCTTCCTTCTGCGGGGCCTACAGAACCACCCTTTATTAGCCTACACTCAGCCCTATAGCACTTATGTACATACCTGTAATTTATAATGCCTGTCTCCCCCATAAACTGTACACTGCTGGTGGAGAGGGAACCTATCTACCAACTCTGTTGTACTCTTCCAAGTGTATAGTACAGTGCTCTGCACATTGTAAGCGCTCAAATACGAACGATAGATGCTATACTTATGCACGTGCTCCAAGACCAGCTGGCAAATGTGAATAGACAAGATTTGTTCCATACAGAACTACAGCTGTCTAGGACTCTAAATGGACCTGTCTTGTTTCTTTGGATCATTCAATTCTCTAGAAAATACCTAGTGAGGAATTTTGCCCTTAATCTCCACACTATTTCTTAGGAGCTACTATTTGACACTAGAAGTTGCAAATTGCTTATCTGGCTTCATCCCCCTCTGAATATTGTTTTGCTCCCTATGCAGACAGACTCATTCCTGTGTGAATTTAGTGCTGATTTCACGTGCTTGAAGGTGCCAGGGTGACCTCATGCAGAAAATGCCAGCCGCTCTGAGCAGAAATAATTATTCTCCTACACCAGTTTCAGAAATTTTGGCATTATCTAAAAGGCCTATTTCCACCTTCACCAGCTCGAATGGAGAGCGTGAGAATAGCTGCTCTGAAAGGGCAACGCCGAGGGAGACAGCCTGAAGCAGAGAGCTGGGTCTTGTTGTCTAGACATGTATCCTTGGGGCCCAAGGCAAACACACTATGAGGTATATGTGCTGGGAGGTGGGGGTGGGTATGTGTGTGTGGGGGGGGGGGGGGTGCACAGCTGCATGCTTCCCCCACTTTGGTCAACAGCTCCAGTGCCCAGCACTCTTATTTCTTTTAAAATACCCCCCCACACACGGGAGGGGCTTTGAGGATGACTGGATTCTCCTTAACACTCTCTTGCGCCTGTTCATTCACCACCAGTGCAGTGTTAATAGCCCCTAAACGCCACAAAATTAGATCATCTCACGTTCTACTCCCACAGAGCGTCTACACTTGCTGGTCCCTCACTCCCCGAGTCACCACCCAGCCAGCTGACCACCTAGCCAAGATCACAAGCCTGAGGTGGACAGCTAGAGGAACCGCTTTCTATCAGCCTGTTAGCCACCCAGATTAACCAGCAAGGGGGGCGGGGGGGGGGGGGGGGTGGCGGGGGGGGAACGTGCTTTCAGTGTGCTTTGCTTTCCCCCACTCAGCATGGCAGAAAACGAGGATATGGGTAAGGGTGTCAGCTCCAAAACCAACACTAAGTTGATTGTAGCAATTTCAAATCTCAATGGGAGCACAGAACATAAGCAATGACATACTGTGTCAGACCAAATGATCCTCAGTATTGTCTCCGGCAGCAACACCCGAATGCTTAGAGGTACCGTGTGGCGATTACTCTCCTGGACAAACAAACCCTAGCTTTTCCCTCTAAATGCCTAAGATTCCCTTTGGCAATCCATTTGCAGCTGTATTTATTCAGTGTCTGTTTAGTGCAGAGTACTCTCCCCAAAGAGACTGTACACATCTTGAGGGCAGGGATCATTCATTCATTCAATCGTATTTATTGAGCAATTACTGTGTGCAGAGCACTGTACTAGGCGCTTGGGAAGTACAGGATCACATTTACTTGCTCGATTATACTTTTACTAGTTTTTAATACAGTGTTCTGCATACCATACAAGCTCAATAATATCACTGGTTGATTGAGAGCACTATACTAAGCCCCTGGGGAACTAGAACAGAATTATGAATTTAACCAAATGTTTCTTGAACATGGTTTTAGGTTATAAGCTCTTTGTGGGCAAGGAATGTGTCTCTAGTGTGCTCTCCCAAGTGTTCCGTACAGTGCTCTGATGATGGGAGGCACTCGATCAATTCTATCGACTTACTGACCGCACAGCTGCCTGCATAAGAAAATGATAACTGCTGTGAATATACTAAACACCTATAACGGCTCTGTTAATGGTGTTTCTGATTCAGCGTTCTTCCTGCATAAAAAAAATGATATCTACCATGAATATACTGAACACCTATAATGGCTTTGTTAATAGTGCTTCAAATTCAATGTTAGGAAAAAAGGAAGGACAGAGCGGTATCTATAAAGGGGGGAAAGCAGGAAAGGTGCTGGAGGAAAATGTGACCCCAAATGTTCAGGCAACCATTCAGGCTCTGCGGGACTCTCTCAGCCTCTCGTGGCCATATACTCTGCCACAGCGGCTCAGATTGAGCTTTCAAGCTTCTCACCTTCGCGTTCCTGGGCTATGCCTCTCTAGAAACTTCTGCTGTGACTCTCTTCCCCTCCCATGCAGCTGTTCCTGTTTTGGCCTTGCTGCACAACTGGAACGAGGAGCAGTAGCTGCCCACCTGCCAAACCAGGGCTCCTGTTACCTGGGCATGCAATCAATATGACTGATTGATTGACTGATAGACCAGGGTTAGGAAGACAGGGTAAGGTTCACATCCCTTTTAACCTTTGGCACATTCCAGCAAGGCTCTCCTGGCAGAGAGTCAAAGACAAAAAGCAGCAGAGCCTAGTGGCTAGAGCATGGGTCTAGGGGTCAGAAGGACCTGGGTTCTAATCCCTGCTCTGCCAGTTGGCTGTTGTGTGACCTTGGGCTAATCACTTCACTTCTCTGTGTCTCAGTTCCTTCATCTGCAAAATGGAGATTAATGTGGGACGGAGACTGTGTCCAACCTGATTATCTTCTATCTACCCCAGTACTTAATACAGTGCCAGGCACATAGTACACACTAAATACCATGAAAACACACACACACACCACACAACTCCTTCCTTTTCCATTTCTCTCCTTTCTAGAAAGCCCACATTTTCCAAAAGATAGAATTATCCTTGCACTGCAATGTCTCATTCATCTCTCTATTCGGAGATTTCCTTCGCCGGCTGGGTAGGGAACCGGACGGACCCATCATCGGTCGGTCGGTCGGCTCCCCAGCACCAAAGGAGTACATTAAATTGGCTGCCATGACATTATGCTGCTTTAAACACATTTATAAATTCTCCATTGCGCAGTACATCAGTAATTCTTCTCCAATTACACACGCTGGGCATGAATGGGTAATTCACAACCACCACACAAAGGGAAACCCAGCAGCCTCGTGAGGGTAGCAGGAAACCCCCTCCCCCGCACTGCCAGGGCTGGTGGAAGGCACAAAGGGAGGTAGTGCTAGGGGAAAAAACAGTCCACGAATTCAAAGCAAAATTAGGCGGGAGGTCCTTCGGAGGGGCTGGGGGCTAGGAAGAGGAGCTGGACTCCACAAAGGCATGATCAGCACCAATTTGCGCAAATACCTAGGCTTAGCTCTCAGCCCTTCTCGTGAGTCAGCAGGTGTGTGCAAGGGGATTGTAGGGGCAAGGCAACTGTGGTCTCTGACACCCCCTGCTCTCTTCAGCTCCATCCCAAGACAGGGCTCTAATTGGCTCATCTTCTTTCACGCTAAGGGGCTCTGGCAATTGCAAGGCCCCGGATCCTCTCCGCCCATGGAAGGAAGATAATGTTCTAATCCCTAATGGAACCTGCACACAAAAGGAGCCAGGCTCCTTCAGCAGCAGATACTGGGGTAGGTTGGCAACAAAGAAGGCAACTAAGGGGAATGGCGAGCAGGGCAGATTCTGGCCCAAACCATATGCAGCGAACACACGGAGACTTTGCGACCCAAGACCCTGTGCCCTGTCTCTGTTCCCAAAGGCTGAAGACATCAGCACCGGACAATCTTCAGCTAAGGCACCGGGCTGCTCCCCAAGGGTCAAGCAAAGCCAAGTACGGTCACAGGCTCTGCGGACAGTCCTTGGGCTCATCAGAAGTTAGCGGTCACACATACACGGGATTCAGGATCGGATTTATAGGCCTTACTGGCAGGTCCTGATAGCCAGCAGGGTCCCACCCACTGCAAAAGGCAATGACATATCAAAAGATGCAAATTGGCCTAAAGGAAAGAGCACGGGCTTGGGAGTCAGAGGAGTTCAATTTTATCCCGATTCTATTGTTTGCCTGCGGTGTGACTTTGACTTTCCCTTCTCAGTGCCATGGTGTCCTCATCTGTAAAATGGGGATTAAATACCTGTTATCCCTCCTACTTAGACTGTGAGCCCCAAGTAGGATGGGGAACCCATACTGGCACACAATTATCATCCTCCTCATCATTATTATGGGCATAGGTCAAGTTAGAGCTCACACCTGGGCTAGACTGGACTGTGTGGGCTGAGGCCAAGGTGAGCCACGTTCCTGCAGGAAGTGTCACGGCTGTCCTGTCACCGCACAAGGGAGCCCACGGGAGTGGAAATTCATGTTCACATATGGGACCACGCCTCGGCTTGGCATGGATTTCACAGGGTCAGACCCAGGCCAGGCCCCAAATATGGTGCTGCGGAGCTGGCTGGGTAGTGGAAGTGGGGGAAAAAATCGATCAGCAAATTATCTTCATGGCAATTTGTCAGGAAGTGTGGTACCAAAGAAATCTGCTGTCTGCTAGAGACGCATGAAGGAGGGTTGGAGGCATTTGAGGAGGACAGGGAATAAAGCTTCATTTCCTCACATCCAGGTACAGACTCCGTGCGAGGAAGTGACCACCTCCCCGAACTGACAGAAGGTGACCGCTACCTCTGGCTCCAAGGCAGAGCAGAGGACCCCTTCACAGCAGCTGCTTGAACGGGTCACTTTTCTCCCGTATTTCACAGTGGGCTAGGCCGTGGGTCTCCATGGATGCCATAAGTGCCAAAGCTCATCTGGAAGGGAGGTATGTGCGCCCAGACACACCCAGCCTCGGATGAGATCAACTTGCCACCGTCGCTCGGGCCCAACTGCTTCACTCGGGACTGGAAGGCGGCCAGCAGCTCAGCCTCATTCCCAATAGGTACACAACCCAGGGAGGACACCAGAATATCACGCCATCTCCTTACAAGGAGCTTGGAGGCCCAATTAGCCAAATTTCATAAATTAAGCACAAAATTGGCAAGGAGAATGAAAATGTTTCCGGAGTCCGAGCCAGCTCCCGGGAGCCGTGCACCCTTGCAATTGCTCATTGTGGGGAGAGAGGCTGTATAGTATTGGCTGGCAAAAGGCACTGCGGAATGGGACCTGCCACTGAGACTCAGGGACGCCCGGGCCTCGGCCGGAAAGCCGCTTCCGGGTGCCCGCCGGGCTTTGTCTGCCTCGACACCAGGAACCGCGGCTCTCGAGAGTCCGGGAGTGGAGATTCCCCACTGGCAGGGATTCAGCATTTATTTCTGAGATCGCCAGATGGCCGCCTCCCTTCCAGGCAAACACCCAGGGGATGGAGCCAACCTGGGCCTGCGTCACCAAGGGAGGGTCACTGGCTGGGAGCACTGCAGGGACAAGAGAAGTCAGGTGGAAAAAGCAAGAGGAGAGAGGGAAATGGAGCAGCACATTCAGACAGAAAACTTACTTCTCAGGGCCACTGATCTGGTGCCCAGTGATAACTGGATCAAAGAAGGCAAGGGTGGAGTTTTCTGAGACCAGGTGAGTCAGTCTGCTGCCTGGTAAAGAGCTGGGCCATTCATTCCACTCACAATCCTGCCTTCCCTCCCCCTGACTTCAGCTCTTTTTCCAGCTAGGATGGCAGGGCCCTGCAGAGCAGGAAGTCTGGCAGGCCCTCATC
Source organism: Tachyglossus aculeatus (assembly GCF_015852505.1). Lineage (NCBI taxonomy): Eukaryota > Metazoa > Chordata > Mammalia > Monotremata > Tachyglossidae > Tachyglossus > Tachyglossus aculeatus. The sequence continues at coordinate 42,482,253 of NC_052075.1, read as the reverse complement.
AAGGGAGAATGTAGCTCTCCAGAAATCCAATTTGGCTATTGGGGCCCTTAAAGACAAAGGAGTCTGTCTGCAAAAAGCAGGAAAGGTAAACAGGCGCCTTAATTCAGATGGACAGAGGCCCGAGTTAGTACACAGATGTGCTCTGAGAGTCCTAATGAAGTATTATCTTTCCGTCTGAATTCCCATCAGAACCATCACCCAAGCTGAACAGAAGCAGTGGAGACCTTCCGGGACTTCCGTCTCTGGCTAGAAGAGACCAAGGAACCATCATCTGGTCCTCAGCCTCGCCCTCCCCAACCCCATGGCCCAACCCAGGGGGAAAACAGCCCTGAGATTTGCACACACTTTTGCTTCTGTGTGCTCTTCTAATGGTTCCAGATGAGGAGGGGCTGGCTGCTGGTCCCTCCGAGGAAAGAACCTAATTCCATTTTCAAAGCACCAATAGCTCCAAACACCAGAGGTGGCTCAGAGACCTCCGCACGCCAATCACATTTAACCTGCCCCCCTGCATCTTCCTCCCCTGCCTGCAACACGTTTTCACACTGTCCCCTCCACCTAGGCTGCTCTGTGATGTGTCAAATTAAATTCTGGTGCTTAAGAACTCAACTCCTCCTTTCATTTAACGAGCAATAGAGCTGGCGGACAATCGTTCAAGGTGCTGGAGGGCTTCTACATGGTGTGGTGCGCTGAGGTTCAAGCACCTTGATGTCCTTGGCAGAAACAAGTGCCCTGGAGTGGGCCATCCCACAGCAGACAGCAGTGTTGACACCTTCTGACCCAAGCCCGCCCAAGGCACTTATTTCCCTGAAATAATTTTTACAGAATCCCTAACCAATGGGGTCCTCTCTCAGCTACCTTGCCTAAAGCACATGAGGTTCAGAACAACCGGTTTTACACCATCTCCAGAGTGGCCGATTAGGCCTTGGACAGTTGCCATTAATATTCCCTGAGCAAGTCTTGACCGTGCACTGTTGAGCAGGCTGCTCAGGCGGAGGGAGGCTGGGGGCACCAACACCCTGTCCCCACCAAGGTCAAGGATCTTGGCATTATGCCTGATGATTTCCAGGTCATCGTTCATCGGGCTAGGAAATCCACTGGGATCACTTTCAGACCTCCAGCCCTTTCCACACAAGAAACTCACCATCTCCCATCCACCTAACTAAGGAATCCGTAAGTTCCAGTTCTAACTTGGCAGCACCCAGAAAATGAATATTGCTCCTCCAGGTTGCTTCCCTCTTCTCCACAGATTCACCTCCCCCAGCCCATAGGGTTTCGGGGAAAAAGAAGTAGTCGTAAATGCAGGAGGAGCCAACACCCCAAACTCTCCACCCCTATCCATTTCAACAGGCAAGGTAAGAACTACATTGAGGAGTTGCTGCGGCAATGACACGTAACTCCTGAGACAATATTTCCCTCCGGCAGGCAGCGGGCGGCTATATCTGTCGATTTCCTGACACTGACCTGAAAATGTGTGCATTGGGAAGGAGGTCTGGAAAGTAGGAACAGGAGAAGGGCACACCAAGGGCTGATATCACTCCTGGACTCAGACACTCCACATTCTGAAGCAAACCCCCAGAGGATCCAATTATCAGAGAATGTGAACACAAGTACAGACACAGGTAGGGGCTCTGTCATACCTGACATCTGGAATCTCAGTGTGGACCCCCTAGCAGGCTTCATGGTCAGGTAAGGCTCGAAGGGGCCCTGGAAGCTTCGTTCCCGGGCTACTTGGGCCAGAAATCCACAGCCAGGCCCAGCCACATAGGGACCTAGGCTGAGTCTACGGCCATATGGGTGACCCTGACCCCAAGAGGAGTTGGGGATCCAGCAGGCGAGAAGACCACCATACAGGCAACCTGGGAGGTCAGGCCCACTACTGCTTTGCCAGTATCATAGCTCCTCCAAATCCCAGTCTATGTAGGGGAGAACAGTCCCGCCGTCGACCTCCGGCCCACGTCCTTCTCCAGCCCAGCCCGCAACCCTCCGCTCCTCTGCCGCTAACCTCCTCACTGTGCCTTGTTCTCACCTGTCCCGCCATCGACCCCCAGCCCACGTCCTTCCCCTGGCCTGGAATGCCCTCCCTCCACACATCTGCCAAGCTAGCTCTCTTCCTCCCTTCAAAGCCCTACTGAGAGCTCACCTCCTCCAGGAGGCCTTCCCAGACTGGGCCCCCTTTTTCCTCTCCTCCTCCCCAACCCCTCCGCCCTACCTCCTTCCCCTCCCCACAGCACTTGTATATATTTGTCTAGATTTATTACTCTATTTATCTTACTTGTACATATTTACTATTCTATTTAGTTAATGATGTGCATATAGCTTTAATTCTATTTGTTCTGACGATTTTGACACCTGTCTACATGTTTTGTTCTGTTGTCTGTCTCCCCCTTCTAGACTGGGAGCCCACTGTTGGGTAGGGACTGTCTCTATATGTTGCTGACTTGTATTTCCCAAGCACTTAGTACAGTGCTCTGCACACAGTAAGCACTGAATAAATACGACTGAATGAATGAATGAGTGAATTTAATTCCAGTTGGATTTATTGGATTATGGGATGCCTGGCCCCATGGTCTTGGGACCTTAATGAGTCAGGGGCTGGCTCTTCTCCCCCACTCCCACTCCCCATGTTGAGAACACTGCTAGCACTACAGTGGCACTTGCTGAGGCCACCAAGGATATGTACCTAAACCATGCCAGGGCCAGCCCCAAGGAGTCATGAACACCCCTAGACTCATGGTCTCAGAAGCAGCTGGATGACACTCGTACCACTCTTTGAAACTCTAGACTGTAAACTTGCTGTAGGCAGGGAACACATCTGCTAATTCTGTTGTACTGTGCTCTCCCAAGAGCTTAGTGCAGCGCTCTGCACATACTAAGTGCTCAATAAATATGACTGATTGGTTGAAATCTGGCTAACAGAAATGCCCAAGCAGAGGGGAAATAAAAGTGGGTAGGAGGGACTTAGAAAAGGGGAAAGGGTTTGGAGGCAATATCCAATGCAGTTAAATCTCTACTTACTAAATAGACAATTTTATTCTGCCCCCAGGATTTCTACACTTCTGTAATCTTATTGCCACCTCTATTCGATGGCTTCATTTATTCAGCAATATCACGGTTATGGCTTTTATAAGACAAGTAAAATGGCCAGCATTATATTCTATTGTGCCAACTATGGTCTCAGTGGCCCCGTTCTGCTAAGGTACTGCACGGGATCTGCAGCTGATAAGGAAAGCCGGGGTCAGTCAGAGAAGCAAGCTGCTTGGCAAGAGTGTTCAAATCAATCAATCAATGATATTTATTGGGCCCTTACTATGCAGAGCACCGTACTAAGTGTTTGGGAGAGTCCACAAAAACAGAGTTAGTAGAAACGGTCTCAGCCCACAGTGAGCTCACAGTCTCGAGGGGGAGACGGACATTAAATGTAAATGAATTAGACACTGGGCATGTAGGGAACCAACTCACCACCTTCCTCCACCTTCTCCCTCCCAATCCCCAATGACTCGACCAACTACTCTGGTGGCAAATTCTAAACCATCAAGGTTGAACTCCCTAAAGTTTCGCCATCGTCCCCTCAGTACTCCACTGCTTCTTCCTGGCCTTTGACAGGGTAGATAGCTGCTTCTCAAGTGGGGCTTCCTGCCTGTTAAATCCAGCCCTCTACCTGTGCCTCCTAAAATTTCTTACTCCTATGCACCTCCCCTCCCCTAACTGCTATTTGCAACCTTTGGTGGCTCCTTTCCCTCACTGCTCAAACACGCCAAGGCTCCCTCATTCTACCAGTGCCCTCTTTTGACCCCACAACTCCCTCTATTGCCCCCAATCCTATTCAAACTAGAATAGGTTCCACTCAATAAATTCTTGCATTTACGCTCCACCAATCCACTATCAGGCTTTTGACCCCCTTCATTCCAAAGGGACCACACTCTGAAATGTCACCAACAGCTTCCTTTTAGCCATGTCTAAACCCATGTCCTGATTCTTCTCAGCTGTTTAATTGTGGACCACTCCCTCGTCCTGGAAACGGCACTTGGCCTGGGTTTTGCTGACACCGTAAATGCTAAGTATCTACCCAGTGCTAAGTGCAGTGCCTGGAACTCAGTAACCACTTAAATAGTCTCTTTGTGTTCCCCAGTATGGCCTTCTAACTGTATCCCACACCTGACTCTCCTGCTTCCATACCACATTCAAGCTTATCCCCTAGCTTCGAACACCCTCCCTCCCCAAATCTTACAGACCATGGCTTTCCTGGTATTAAAAGCCCTCTTAACATCTTACTTCCCCCAATAAGGCTGCCCCAAAGAACCTCTGGAACCTCGTGTCATATAAACCTATAGCAAACCTCTAATCCAAAGACTGTTTCAGTCCCTACTGTGTTTAGTCCACTACTTGGACTTGTGAGAACACAACAGAATGAGTAGTTGTGATCCCTGTCCTCAAGCAGCTAATGGGGTGGGGAAACCTGATAGTAAAGTTAATTCTTCAATTGTAAATTCCAGTATAATTACTGTATTTGTAAATATTTTTATGCCTTCCACCCACATTGGAGTGTAAACTCATTGAGGGCAGTGATCCTCTAGACTAAGCTCAGGATGGGCAGGGAATATGTCGACTAACTCGGTTGTATTTTACTCTCCCAAGCACTTAGTACGGAGCTCCGCACACAGTCAGCACTCAAATACTATTGATGATAATGTCAGTTTGGAACTCCCCAAGTGCTCAGTACAGTGCAATGCCCTAATAAATACTATTACTACTACTCAGATTATCAGTTTTCCCCACAAACAGAACATACCAACATCTTAGGAGGCAGGTCACATATTCCAATTCTAAATAGGAAATCTGTTGCAAGGGTAATGTCCTCTCATTCATCTCCTTCAGAGCAATCAAATAAATGGTTTTGCCATCCTCAATTACCAGTTCCAGATAACCAGATATGGACACATCGTCGGTCTTTTCCCTCATGGTGCCTTGCCCTGTTCCTCCTCCTCCTCCTTCCCTTCCTCAGGAAACATTTAAATTCCTCTTTATTTTTTTTTTCCAGAGTATCGATTTTCATTTTGTAATACAACAGACCACAGGGAGTGGGAGAACACTGGGGAGAAGAAAAATTGCTTTTCCAAAAATTTTTCTGGAAAGCCCAGCTCCAGGGCTCCTGCGTGGAAAGCAGTGGGTCCAGCCTCTTATCACTCCCTCCTAGCAGGGAGACCTCAAGCAGATCCATGGACTGACAATGCACCACTGCCACCCTTAGCCAAAGCCCACGAATTTGTCACCCCCCTCCCCCCACAAAAAAAATCACGACCTGTTTTCACAAAGCTGGAACATGAGGAAAGGGATTTAAATTAAAACAAGGGGAGATTTGGGTTGAGCATAAGGAAGAAATTTTAGGTAGTTAGGGAGATAAAACACTACAAAAGGTTGTCAAAAGAGGTTCTGCAGGCTTCATCCCTGGAGGATTTGAAGACCAGAATAGACACTGGCCTTCCAAGGGAAACTTAGTCCTTCATCAGCCAGGAGACAGGGGAATGAACCAATTGATCTTTTGAATTCCTCAGCAAGTCCATTACTCTAAAAATATGGAAGTACGAGGGATCCCGTATACCTTAGGGGAAATAGGTATCTGGGGCTGAAAGGCCGTGAAGGGAAAGAACAGTGCGGGTGGTCAGGACACTGGGAGCAATCTAATGCCAGATTCACCATGGTGGCAGGGAGGGGGAGACCTTGGCTATGGCATCAGGGCTGCAGTGACCCTTGCTGTGGGAAATTGGTATTAGTGGCAGACTGGAAACTGCCAACTTGCCAGATGGGACCAGGCAGCCACACTGATTTGCGGAGTGATCCAGCCCCTGGCCCCAGAGCTGACTTGGACAGCAGGGGCGTCAGTTGTAGCCCAAGATTTTCAGCTTCTGGTTTAGCTCAAACCTGGCACCAGAAAGGCAGGCGAAGCCGTCTCTGGTAAAGGACCCAGAGAACGTGAGGTGAAGGACCATTCTGGCATTGTTGTTGAGTTGGTGTGCGCTCACAGAGGTGACACAGAAGCAAGGGTTTTCTGGAGGAAGGAGGAAAAGAACGGCAGATGAACGCGGTAGAAGCTGAGGTACCAGGGACTCAGAAGCTGGACAGCTGCTTCTTTTGCCCACAATAGGTAAATTATCCTGTCTTGGGTACTCTAAGGTCCAAGGTCAAGAAGATGGACTAGGAATCCACTGGAGACCTCTTCCAACTCAAGGATTTCATGATTTTTACCTTCACCTTCAATCCTATTTAGGAGGACAGTGCTGGGAGGTGGTGGGCACAGAAATGTCCTTAGCCCTAAGATCACACAAAGCAGCTGTAAAAACGGAAAAGCAGCACGGCCTAGTGGGAAAAAGCACAGACCTGTGAGTCAGAGGACCTGGGTTCTAATCCCAGCTCTGCCACTCGTCTGCTAGGTGACCTTGGTAGAGGCACTTAACTTCCCTTACCTCGGTTACCTCATCTGTAAAATGTGGATTAAGACTGTGAGCCCCATGTGGGACAGATTGGGTCCAATCTGATTAGCCTGTATCTGCCCCAGTCCTTGGTACAGTGCCTGGCACATAGTAAGCGCTTAACAAATACCACTTAAAAAAAAAAAAATTACCAGGTGAAAGAATTGGGTCAGTTGGTTGAAGTAGTTTGACGATGATGACGGCAACGACTGTAGTGTTTAAGTGCTTACTGTGTGTCAAGTGCTGAGGTGGATAAAACATGAATCAGACACAGTCCTTGTCCCAGATGCGGCGCCTACTCCAAGGACGGAGAACAGATTCATATCCTTCTTATTTGATAGACTGTGAGCCCACTGTTGGGTAGGGACCGTCTCTATATGTTGCCAACCTGTACTTCCCAAGCGCTTAGTACAGTGTTCTGCACACAGTAAGCTCTCACTAAATACGACTGAATGAATGATACACCACCACATCTTCAAACCATTACTAAACCTCCTCCAAGAAGCCTTATTCATCATTATTGCTAGGCACAGTCTTACTACAGACATTCACTAACGAGGATACAGGAATTCTCTTTTATAAAGAAACTACATCCTCCTTGCCTTGGTCTCTCTAGTCTACCAAATGCACATTCTCGAGTATGCCAAGAAGCAGCGTAGCTTAGTGGAAAGAGCCTGGGCTTTGGAGTCAGGGAATGTGCATTCTAATCCTGGCTCCACCACTTGTCTGCTGTGTGACCTTGGGCAAGTCACTTAACTTCTCTGTGCCTCAGTCACCTCATCTGGAGAATGGGGATTAAGACTGTGAGCCCCACATGGGACAACCTGATTACCCTGCATCTCCCCCAGCGCTTAGAACATATAGTTTGGCATATAGTAAGTGCTTAACAAATACCATAATTACTAATTATTAATTATCATTATTATTCTCATTCATCATCCCCAAACAAAATTAACACAGAGTATCTTCCACTTTCACCTGACATACCAATTCCCTCGCTGGAGGGCCGGTGCTGCTCCAGGCTGCAACTTCTCAATCATTCTGGTATGTTTCCAGCCTACCTCCATCTTGGCTTTTCCAACGTGGTCATGTGGCTATGCCCTTTCCCCGATAACCCTTCACCTGCTAGGGTGAGACAGAGGGGTGAAGGTTTTGGGCACAAACACTTCCAGCAGGATAGGACGGGCAAAGTAGACCAGACAGTGTCAGGGTCCATGGGGGCTACCCTCCCATATCTCATTGTCACTCCCTATCAAACTCCTGCTTGGCTGTCACTTTGGGTGCAGGCTAATTTCTCCCATGGCGAATGTTCCTACCCAGCCACAGAACTCTCCACCATCTGTTCCGGGGAATTAACATAATGATAGATTATCTAATTCCTTGAAAGTAACTAATATAAACGATATGCATCCAAACCCATTCTTATTCCTGCTGCCTATGCCCCGTACAAAGCTCTCTCCTTCCCTGGGCCCCATCACTCCATTGCCAACGCATCTGGACAAGGAGTTTAGCCAAGGCTTTTGCCAAACGGGACAGGCAATCCATCCGTGAGGAGCCTTGCTGATCCACACGAGGGCCCAACAATGCAGCTGTTCCAGATCCGTAGCCACAACAGGACGTGTCCAAAGCTGAAACAATAACTGCCTCTAGGACTCTGAACCAGGACAGGCTTTGCTTCATGAACAAAAAATTGACACTGTTGGTTACGGCATGGGGAGAATGAACGAGGAGCCAGTGGTCACTCTCAAGAGGGAGAACAAAAGCTACTGCCTCACGAGGAGCTCGGAGGCAAGGGAGTGGGGGCATCTTGAATCTTGTCAACCACAATAATTGGGCTTCAGTAGGAACTGCCCAGGCCTCTCTGGACATGTTGAGATGCCGGAACACAAGGTGACCCAAGGGAGCCTGGGTGGATGTCCAGCTCGCAGGCCTGATCTAGATTAGCTGGATCTGCTGTGCTTCAGAACTCCCAAGTTGCTTGTGTGCTGTCCAGAACCCAGGGAGGAAAGAAGGACCCAGAGCCTGAAAGTAATGAATGGTCCTGTTCCAGACTCAAAGGGAGGGAAATGGCAAGCTTGTGTGTTTGTCCATTCCATACCGCTGTGAAAAAATTCACAGAGAGAGGTTTGGAGAATTATGTCATGCAGTGATAAGACTAAACAAATCTTCAATTTAGCCAACTTTTACGGTGCTAAAATACCAAGAAGGATGTTGTGGGAAAGAAGGCAGAATAAGGGTAGGGGGCAGAGGGAGAAGAGGAGAAGGACAAGGTGAAGAACAACGTCCACAACAAAGAGAGCCATCGGTGCTGACTGGGGTGTTAGCTGCCTGTTCATCTCACAGGAAACCCAAGAACTGCTACATAATAATAATTGCTCACTATGTGTCAGCTAGTCCATAGCCACAGGACAGGACACAGAAGTCCTCTGATTCCCAGGCTCATGCTCTTTCCTCTGGATTGTACTGCTTCCTAATGACTCTTACCATGTCACTAGATGACAAGTAAAATTCACAACAGCAGCCAGAAGGGGAAACCCCCATATACCAATAATTATCCCTTAATCCAGCCAGCTTTCGTGAGTCATCGTGATTTAGTAAGGGATGAGAAAAGTCATGTCTCTACATATTATCTCCAAGGTAGGTAGGAAGCCGGAAACTGACACCCAGGAAAGCTTTTGGAACCTCCCAATGCAGCTCACCTGCTGAGAGGTAGAAGGAAGCAACCAATCAATTGTATTTATTGAGCACTTACTGTGTGCAGGGCACTGTACTAAGAGCTTGGGAGTACGATTTAGCAATCCAGAGTTGGTACACAAGTTCCCTGCCCACAATGAGCTTACAGTCAAAAGGGGGGGGAGATACTAAAATGAATTATAGATGAGGGAAATGGAAGAGTATTAGGAGTAAGATTCATGGCACCTCCAGAGGCAGGTGTGATCCAATATGCATGAACTCAAAGTTATCATCATTTGCATCAGTTGAAGGCCCCTGAGTGGTAGATCCCAGAATACCAGGATTAATGAAGGACTCATTAAAAAGGGAGCATTAAGTCACCTCTGCAGCTAATGTCATGAGTGATGCCTGTAATACATTACGGAACTGATTAGAAGGAAACAAGTTCTAACTTCTGAATAGGTTCCCTGGTTTGGGGTTGGAATCCACCCCACGGCTCTTACAGCAATTTCACTCCAGGGAAAGGAGGGATGGACTGAGTTGGACAAGCAGGAACTCCTATAGGTCCGAAAACCCTGAGTCTATTCTCCTCCTGACACGGGCCCATGGAATTCTCAGCTTCAGCGCCGGTTTTCCTTTAAGCTTGACTTCCACCCTGGGCTTTGCGTTGACAGGAACATTAAGTCCTGAAGACTATGTTATTCCAGGTGGTGTCTGGGGAATGTGCACTGCCATCCTGCTCCTCTAATCTGGGGTCACTCAGCGCCTCTGCCTGAAAGGCCTGAGCCAGCTTGGTTCTTCGCTGGGTGCTGCTGCTGTTGAACATGGAGGGCTGCTGAATGCTAGCCTGCAGAGACCAGGGTAAGATCTTTTGGTTGGCAGCGATAACGTAGCCCATATGCCACAGAAACACCAGTGAGCTGAAGCGGCAATTGTAAGTGGGCTGACCCTCGTGGAAAAAAGGCAAAGGACCATCAGTATTCATCGTTCTGCTAATCTGATTTTTAAAAACCCCATTAGCAGGGGTAGGGTGTGAGGCACCTTCTGAGATCCACTTACCACCGTGAATGCGGGAGGGCCTGACCGGATCTGGATATTCAATTGATGATTTGCATTTATTGAGCACTGACAGTGCACAGCACTCTACTACATACTTAGCACTGCCAAAAACAACCGGGTGGAGTCAGATACACAGGACAGACTAAAGACCCTGCTGGCCGGGATTCTCATCCTTGGGTGAGCCCACAATAGAACAGCATTTATGGCTCAGTCCTGCCATTTGTCACTCATTCATTCAATTTGAATGGAGAACAGTATCTACAGCTCAGTCCTGCCTTTTATCCTCCCATACTGTTGTGAAAAATGCCAATACTGATGTGCAAGCCATGACTAGCCCCTCAAGTGACAGTCGGTTCCAACCTCTTTCACTCATCGCCATGAAGAGGAGAGCAGGAGGTGTAGCCACATTTTATGGGATCCAGAAGGGAAACCAACTACTTCAGGCCTTGAGATGCCCTTCTCCAGTGAGACCATCTCTGGAGCCAATCCCACATGAGTCCGAAATCAGGAGTCAGACTTAGCACACCTCGATGCCCATCTCAGCTGATGCTTGCCTCAGAAAAGACCCCCTGCTGGGCTGGGCCATCAAACCCAACAGGGGAGGGAACTCAGTTCTGGGACATGCTGAGGTGCCTGTCATTCATTCATTCAATTGTATTTATTGAGTGCTTCCTGTGTGCAGAGCACTGTACTAAGCGCTTGGGAAGTACAAGTTGGCAACATATAGAGACGATCCCTACCCAACAGTGGGCTCACAGTCTAGAAGGGGGAGACAGGGAACAAAACAAAACATATTAACAAAATAAAATAAACAGAATAAATATGCACAAATAAAATAGAGCAATAAATTCATACAAACATATACATATATACAGGTGCTGTGGGGAGGCGAAGGAGGTAAAGTGGGGAGGAGGGGGAGAGGAAGGAGAGGGCTCAGTCTGGGAAGGCCTCCTGGAGGAGGTGAGCTCTCAGTAGGGCCTTGAAGGGAGGAAGAGAGCTAGCTTGGTGGATGTGCGGAGGGAATATTTGTCAAGTTGCTCTGATAGCACAAAGTGGTTGTTCACCCTCCTCTCCCCAGCAGAAGTTAGGGGAAGCGGCATAGCTTAGTGAATAGAGCCTACACCTGAGAGTCAGAAGGACCTGGGTTCTATTCCCAGCTCTGCCACTTGTCTGCTGTGTGTGATCTTGGGAAAATCACTTCACTTCTCTGGACCTCAGTTACTTCATCTGTAAAATAGGGATTAAGAGTGTGATCCCCATGTGGGATAGGGACTGTGTCCAACCTGATAAACCTGTACCTAACCTCGGGCTTCAAACAGTGCTTGACTTAGTAAGGGCTTAAACAAGTACCACAATTATTATTATTATTATTATAATTATGTTTCCAATGAATACTGGTCAGCAGTGTGGTACAGTAGCCCCCAGCCTGGAAGAAGGAGATTGTTGGGGGTCTCCTGCATGGTGGGCTTTGGCTTCTTGCTGACCGACCACCTGCAAGAGGCAAGTTTTTGCTGTTTCAGCACTCTAATGCTCCCCTCCACAACCCAGACCTAAAAGAGAACTCAGAACCTGCTAAACCCCACTGGGACTGGAGCGCTCCTGCACATTCCTTGATTATTTTGTTGCAGCCAGAAGAAGAAAGGAAAAAAATGACCTGGTCAATCCAGTGGGGGTGAGTTACCCACAGGTGCAGGTCGAGAGGAGAAGCATAAGCGCCCCGGTGCCAGGGGACGTTGATGGGTGACTGGGTTTCTGGGCAGGGCACTGAAACGGACCAAATGGTCAGAGCCAGGCCACCCAGACAATCTGTCCAGTCCTCGTCCCTATGCCCACATCAGCCAGGGAGGCAGAGAGCTTGCTCTTGCTCTCTCTCCAGCTGTCTGAAGAGCTGGGAAAGACAGAACATTTATAAATGATCTGCCCTACCCGAGTGCCCTTGGATCCCTTCGATGAGCCGCTGGTGATAAGGGGTGACATTCCCTTCGAGGAAGTATGTGGGCTCACGAGGAGAAGGGGAGTGAGCGCCGATTCAGCTATGCTTGATAAGTCTAGTTCCATTAAGCTAGGATGGGTTCTGAAATCAGCCACATCCTTGGATTCCATTCCGACTCACTAAGGGTGAAGAGCTTGGGAAAAGGAGAGATGACAGGAGGATTCAGGGAGGATGGACCGAGAGAATGGGGAGCTCCCTCCCTTATCCAATAATCAGCCTGGATCCTACCAGCTGCAGTCAGCAGCAGGGATTAAAAAAAGTCACTCTCCTTAAAAAAGGCACATATCCAGAAAACAAACCTAATTTGAGCTTCAGGGAGTGCTCTGTGTATTAAACAGAGAGATCTTGAGAACAGCATCTTCCTTTATCTCCTGAGGGAGGAGCTACATAAACTCACTAGCTAATGACCAGGAAATTAACAACAAAAGAGCATTCTCCCCACTTTGGAAAGAGGCCAGTTCAAGCCAACAAAGAAGAGAGAAAATAATGATAATAATACCAACATTACTTGTTGAGCGCTTATTAGGTGCCAGACACTATACTAAGCACTGGGGTGGATACAAGCAAACTGGGTTGGACAGGGTCCCTGTCCTGCATGGGCGCTCAGTCTCAATTCTCATTTTACAGATGAGGTAACTGAGGCTCAGAGAAGTGAACTGACTTGTCCAAAGTCACACAGCAGACAAGTGACAGAATGGGATTAGAACCCATGACCTTCTGGCTCCCAGGCTCATGCTCTATCCACTAAACCATGCTGCTTCTCTATGCCCAGGATACTATAGAAACAGGAAGTGCTCTCTTGGCTCTCACCGTTTCCTCCCTAAACTCTTGCTAGTCTATTTAAGGTTGTACCTAACACCCATCTCCGTCAAAGCCAACATAACCCAGCAGATACGTGGGCAAACTTGAGGAAGTCCAGACCGGAGGATCCGGATCTGGGATCCCAAAAACATGACTTGCAGCCCAGAAACTGGCCCTATGACCTCAGAAGTTCAGCATGGGTAAACCAGGCTGTATCCAAGTCTCCTGGAGGAAACAAGGACCCGCCAAAATGGCTCCAACTCAATCTATCAATGGTATTCAATGAGCACTTTCTACGTGCACAGCACTGTACTAACCACTTGGGAGAGTAAAAAAAAAAAAAACAAAATTGGAGTTGCATTCTGTGCCTATAATGAGCTTACAGTCTAGAGGGACTCAGCATCAAGCAGAAAGACGCCTGCAAAGCTATTGTCGTGTGTCACACGCTTTCCACGTCAACACATCATCCCTCGCTATCATTCTCCTGGCGCCCTCTGGAAGCGTTCATTCCAGAACTCTGGATGAGGCCCAAGCATTACTGCGAGAGGGAGCCTGCCTGCCCAGCGCCCTCCAAAATAGAGCTGCCAGTTTGGAAAGTCTAAGATGGTCCCCCTCCCCCGCACATGGGAATCAGGGACAAAGAAACAGACCCGTGGACAGCCATGCATTATGACGAAGCCCGGCCTCGGTACCCAGTTTATTATTAGTCTGACAAGAAGCGCCACTTCAAAACAAAACAAAGCCACCCGCCCACTCAGACACTCCCCAAGCCAGGGAAAATGCGTAATCTCAACTGGGGCGATGAGCTGCGACAGCAATGACAGGATCGGCAGGGCGAGAAAGGCCCACTCAAGGCTGAGACAAGGCAGGGATGGCGGGCAAGTCCAGCTTTGGCCCTGGCAGCTCTGCATTCGACCACCCAATGAGAAAAGAGGACGAGCGAGGAGTTCAGAAACGCCGCCGTAGAGGAGGCTGCGAGGGCAGCTGGGGGCCGTGTCTATGTTTCATCTGTTTCTTCTAGACTGGGAGCCCGCTGTTGGGTAGTGACTGTCTCTATGTGTTGCCTACTTGTACTTCCCAAGTGCTTAGTACAGGGCTCTGCACACAGTAAACGCTCAATAAATACGATTGATTGATTGATTGATCTGTGGATGCTTCACCAGCGTTCAGTCCACTGCTTTGCCCACAGTAGGCATTTAACACATACTACTGCTACTGCTAACCTGGGGCCTGGGATCCACTGGTTTGCCATGCCCAGCTGGGTTCTGCCATTTTTTTTTATGGTATTTGTTCAGCACTTACTATATGCCAGGCTCTGTACTAAGCCCTGGGATAGATAGAAGATAATCAGTTTGGACACAATCCCTGTCCCACATGGCCCTCATGGTCTTAATCCCCATTTTTACAGATAAGGTAACAGGCACAGAGAAGCCAAGTGACATGCCCAAGGTCACGTGGCAGAAAAGTGGAGAAGCTGGGATTAGAACCCAGGCCCTTCGGACCCAAGCCTTTACTCTATCCACTAGCCCACACTACTTCTCATTAAGACCATTGCCATTAAGAGCAGGCCACTTAGGGAGGCCCGTGTTCAAAAGGATAGCCCAGCTGCACTTCTCACTGGCACACTCCCCCAACTCTCACTCCAAGGGTCACCTCACCTCAGCTGCCAGGGTAAGGCGATGAAAGGTATGCCCCTCCACCAGGAAATTCCATCCCACTCTCTTGTATTATGGCTCCCTCCACCAATTCAGATGATACACAGGCCAGTTCGCACCAGGGCACCCAGTTTGTTCCCTGTGTCCATTAGCAACTGGATAAATACCAGCTCTACATCTGCAGAGAGCTTCCAGGTGGGAATGATTGTCGGCCGCCAAAAGAAGCATGGGACCGAAGCTGTGAAACTGTAGGCTCTGTCATCCTTGCCCCTAACCGTGGCCACATCCAGCCCAGGCAAATACTTCCTGATAGGAAAGAGAGCACTAGGTTTTAGCTTCCTGAAAGCTGGGAAAAGGGCTAGATTTGGAGTTACTTTCATTCAAGAAATTCCTGGGTCCTTTGGGGAAAACAAAACAAAAACAAAACAAAAAACCTCACACATAAGCGCCCAGTCCAGATTCCATGGTAAAGGAAGGAGGAAGCCATCCTCCAGCCCCCACCACCATGCTTGGCTTAGATTACTCTGGCCTGCAATCAGCCTCCGAGGGACCAACCTATGGCTGCTCTGCATTCACCATCAGCAGGGAAGCATAAGTGTTCCCCGGAAACACCACTAATAATAAGGGTAACAATAAACATCACAGTATTTGTTAAGCATTTACTGTATGCCAAGCGCTGAGGCAGACTCTAGATAATCAGGTCAGACAGAGTTCCTGTCCCCCATGGGGCTCACAGTCTAAGATGGAGGGAAAAGGGACAATTAATCCCCATCGCATAGATGAGGGAACAGAGGTATACAGGAGTTAAGTGACTTGCCCAAGGTCACCCAGCAGTGATTAGACCTCTGACTACCAGTCTCATGCTGTTTTCACTAGGCCCTGCTACTTCCCCCAAAAAGACATTTCTCCTCCGGCCCCGCTTACAAACAGATGAAGAGACCTCACAAACCTTCCTGGGGGTCACAGAATTTCAGCAGCAAAAACAGAAGAGGCGTAGGGCTCTGGAAGGCCTCCCTCCTTAACAGCAAAGGGAGCATAACTCCCGCATCCATAGAAAGAGGAAGAAACGCCCCTTCTGCCCAGACTCAAGACGCTACAGAGGGTATGGAGGGAACCTTCTGGGAAAGGGCAGACCATGAAGGGGAGAGGTGAAGGAAAGGAGCCCCCCAATGAAGGATTTACAGGAAACAACGGGACAGTAACCAGGACAACATCCAGAAGGAAACGAAAGGAAAGATACCCATTCCAAAAACTCAACACTGTATTATACACCTGTTCCTCACACCTTGGCTTTCTTGACTTAGCCTGAAATGTGACACGATGGAATCAAAGATGAGACCAACAGGCACCTTCTGGGTTCAAACAAGCTGCCAGCCTTCCTTCCAGAGAGCCCAGCCCATTCCCCCCACTAAAAGAAAAGCTCTCAAAGGGCTGGCAGAGCCATGTCAGAGAACAGCACCGCTCTCTCTCCAGTAAGCCCAGATTAAAGCCTGAGAAATGCGCCCACAGATGAAAAGCTGGGTGCCGTGGGGAAAATCTCGTTAGGCCGTGAAATACAGTTTCTGCCACTTAAAGGACAGCTGAGAGAAAGCCAGTCATTTTCAAGGTAGGTTTCCCCCTTCCTCGTTCTCTAATGAAGTGAAACTCATGCTCCAAATTCCGGGGGTGGGGAGGGGGAATACAGACTAGTCAGATTTCAAAGGATCTTGTTCTCTATCGCTTACATACACTGCCCTTTACTTTTAGACTTTTACTCTGACGGGTACCTGTCAAGACTGGATTTGGGAGAAAGTTGTAAGGGGCTGGAGGTAGCAGACGACAGGATCCAGCCAACACTAAAGAGCTGTGGGCGCACGCGCACACTGAACTATATTTGAGACTCAAGGGGATATGGCTAGAGGGAGCATGATCCTTGGAGAGGATATGAAACGAGTCCTGAGTACCTCAGGGCTTTCTGAGAAGCAGCTACAGAGGACTGAGCCCCAGGGAACACCAAGTCATCTCTGCTCCTGCAGAGAGCAGAGTCCAGCACATACTTCCAAGTGGCAGGGCTCCTCTTTGTTAAATAAGTGATGAAAAATTACCCAGCACAAGGCTAAAGCCAAACCCTCATAAGTCCTGTCACCACATTGTGATGGACAGATCTATAAAACTTCATCTCTTGCTCCCTGGCTGCATTTCACTGGGCTGGCCACTGAGATTGGCAGACGCAAAGCTGGGAGGGTGGGGGGGGGGGGAGGGTCTGAGCTCAACATTGTGTCGCTTATCCTTCATTGTGACAGGCCAGGAGGGAAAACACCACTTCTGCGGTGCTCCAGGGCCCATCACAGCTCTCAGAGAGGAATGGCAGAGGCGTGAGGAATTCAGGTTTTGATTTCGAGCGCCAATCCCAAGTCAAAACAGCTTGCCCATCGGGAAGGGACAAGCAGGGAAGGGGAAAAGGAAGGTGTGGAAGAAACAGATCAGGCTCTGAGAGAAGCTCCCTAGGAATTGGGATCCTTGGAGCAACAGTCCTACAGAAACTCAAGGACTCAGCTGACCCCAATCACACTGCTCCACTTTTTTGTTTGTTCTTCTACGGTATTTTTTAAGCACTTACTTTGTGTCAGGCACTGTGTTAAGCGCTGGGGTAGATAAACGAGTCAGGTTGGACACCGTCCAATTCCCACACAGGGCTACAGTCTTAATGTTCATTTTACCAATAAACTGAGGCACGGAGAAGTGACTTGGCCAAGGTCACACAGCAGACAAGTGGCAGAGCCAAGACTGGAGCCGAGATTAGAACCCAGATCCTTCTGACTCCTGGGCCTGTGCTCTATCCACTAGGCCTTGTTTCTTCTCTAGCAAGTGCTTCTGCTAACCACTTCCTCTGCAGGAGCCCAAAGAGGTTATCTGGACATACCGATAAAATGGTTCTGATCCCTCATAATAATAATGTGTCATTATGGTGTTTACTAAGTGTTTGCTTTGTACCAAGGACTGAATGAACTAAATGCTGGGGTAGATTACAAATTCATCAGATCAGACTCACAGTCTTACCCATTTTACACACGAGGAAACTGAGGCACATAGAAGTTACGTGACTTGCCCAAAGTCACACAGCAGGCAAATGGCAGAGTGGAAATTAGAATCCAAGCCTGCAGAATTTGAGTCCTGCGCCCTTTCCATTAGACCACACTGCTTCTAATCAGGCTGGGTCACGCCACGCCTCTGCAGAATGAGTGCAGGTGGAAAATGCCATCTGCCAAACTCAAGGCAGCTCCCCAGCCCACTGAAAAAGCGGGAAGAGTTTCCCACGATCGGCGTCCTCTTATCTCTTCAGACCAGACTGCTGTGTGAATCCCCGGCTCTGGGGGCATTACTGGCTCCGGATTCCCTGCCCTGGGCCCCACAGTGAGGAGGGCTTCACTTGCATTCGGGAGCTTTGTCAATGCCGCAACCGTGCATAATACCTCAAACGGCTCGTCCTCGCTCCAGCTGCAGCGATCCATCACAGCTCACAAAGCTACACCAGGAACACAAACAACTCTATTTCAGAGACAGCCAGGCACCCATTTTCAGGATGGAGCTCTCCATGACCCAAACTAAACGGTTCTGCCACGATAGTCCTCCACACTGTGGCCTGACCACTGCCCAGCTGTTCCTGGCTCTCCCACTCCTCAAAATGACCGCCTGCCAACCAGACAGCTTTCAACATTGCCCCACCGTCCGGCAGTAGACATTTCATTCCTTACCAGGGCGCTAACATGCCTGCCACAATTTGCAAGCGAAGGTGGTGTCCCAGTTACATAGCCACATCTACCTGACCTTTTAAAGATGTCACCTGGCTGCCAAGAGCCTAACGTTGTTCCAGTCAAGCTTCTGTAACGGGCCAGGATCGGCAACTTGGCCCACAACTCGCAGATGGCTCCATGGACAGAGCTTCGTGGCTAACAGGTTGGCAAAATGACCACGGCGTCCAAGGCTCCCAGCTCCCGTTTCCCACTGATGTCGATGGCTGTTACTTTCGCAAAAGCTGCTGACAGATTATTGCCCAAAAGGTAGCCCCAGCCTGCCTCTCCACTCAATTAAAACAAAATGAAAGAAAGCCCTCACATTAACAAACCTCTGCAGAGGACATTGGCTGATTTGCACAGTCCCAAAGGTGCCATTACAAACGCGCCAAAACCCTTTCCCGGCTAAATAATTGAACTTTCATACAGAGATGATGATAATGAAGTCATCTCAAACTAAGTGGGAAACATGAGTCCGCCCTCTCCTACATTTGGAGGGGGCAGCGAGCAAGGGAGCAACTCAGTTCCAACATCAGCCGTGATGCTGATGTCTTCCCTCTCTTCCCCCTCTCTTCCAACTCTCCCCTCCCAAATATTTGTCGAAAGGGGAAGGAGAGGCAAGTCATCAGGGCAGAAATAAGCACTGCTTCCTGATGTAAAATCTCACAGCATGGCTTAGTGGAAAGAGCACGGGCTTCGGAGAGGACGTGGATTGAATCCCAGCTCCACTTGTCTGCTGTGTGACCTTTGGGCAAGTCACTTAACTTCTCTGTGCCTCAATTACCTCATCTGTAAAATGGGAAGTAAGACTGTGAGTTCCATGTGGGACAACCTGATTACTTTGTATCAACCCCGGCGCTTAGAACAATGCTTGGCACATAGTAAGCGCTTAAATACCATAATTATTATTATCACCTGAGTTGGTCACCAGGGAGTTGCAAGAGAGGGAACAGGGGGCAGGTCAAGTTCCCTCAACCAAGTGCCTCCCTCGCACCAGCAGCGAAGAAGAGGTCAATGGGGAGCTACTGAATGTGCTCTCGGGGATGGAGGGGTGAAACCTACAGCTACCAATGCTTCAGGGGTGAGGGGCAACAAATTTCCTTTTTGCAAACTGCTCTGTGCTGCTTTTTCCCTTCTCCAATTTGAACATTTGAATTAAAAAACATCTCAAAGACCGAACTTGGGACATTTACTCATCGTTCCCTTAAAATATGGAGAAAAACCACCCCTAATTTCATTAACATTATGAAGTGTAAGTCATAAATCTGTGGAGTAGCCCGCTGGCTGCCATCCAAACACCAGCTTCTGGCAAAGCCAGTAACATTAATGCTCCCACCACACAGTTGGAGGCCTGGGAGAAAAACCTTTTTGATGTCGCAGTATAGCCGTGTCCTGGAGGGGTGGGCATTCCTGGATCTGATGGGAGTAGTGTTGAAGGGGGGTGCCCATATCTGGTGACAGGAGGATAGAGAAATGGACAAAAGGAACCAGGTTTCACCAAACAGCAGCAGCCGGGGGTGGAAAACCGGCTTGGTTGTGTGGAAAAACATATGCTCTAAATGCCAACTTTAAGGAATACCAGGTCTTTGTGGGCAGGGAGAATGGGTCTCCCCTCTGGAGCTCTAGGTTTGGCTCTCCCATTGCTAACGCTTCTTGGAAGAAAAGCCCCTGTGACTGTCACATTAGGAGAGTGAAGCAATCAGACAAAGGACTCAAGGAAAGTGCACTGGCTCTTTGTGACCAAGCCTAGCCCACTACCACTATCCCCAACGATTCTCCTTTAGATCAATCAATCGTATTTATTGAGCGCTTACTGTGTGCAGAGCACTGTACTAAGCGCTTGGGAAGTACAAGTTGGCAACATATAGAGACAGTCCCTACCCAACAGTGAGCTCACAATCTAGAAGGACATTTAGATTACCTTAATGTCTGTCACTCTGTCACTCTCTCTGGTTTGTACACTTTTTGAGGGCAGGGACCAGGGTCTGCTTCCTTTACTGTATGCCCCAAGTGTGTAGTTCAGTGCTCTGCACCCTGAAAGCACTCAATAAATAGCACTGATTGATAGATTAACCCAGTGGTTAACAAGGCACTGAATAAATGGGGAAGAAAGTAATAGGTGAGAAGACAAAGCAGGGGAAAAAACAGAAATGTAGAGAAATACAGTTCCAGGTTCTTCTGGCCCTACCAATATGCAGATCAATCATATTATTATTATTATCATTAAATATAAGTGAGATGACACCAAAAGACGATAAAAACGGTAATGGCGATGATTATTATGAAGCAGTGTTGCTTACTGGATAGAGCACAGGCCTAGGAGTCGGAAGAACCTGAATTCTAATCCCGGCTCTGCCACTTGTTGACTGTGTGATGTAACTTCTCTTTGCCTCAGTTCCCTCACCTGGTAAAATGGGGATTAAAACTATGAGCCCCAACTGTGTCCAACGTAATTTGCTTATATTTACCCCAGCGCTTAGTACACTGCCTGGCACATGGTAAAGGCTTAAAAAATACCATAAGAAAATTATAACTGTGGTATTTGTTAAGCATTTACTATATGTCAAGCACTGTTTTAAATGCTGGGGAAGATACAAGGCAATCAGGTTAGACTCAATACTTGCCCCACACAGGGCTCGCGACTGAAGTAGGAGAGAGAATAGGTATTGAATCCCCAATTTACAGGTGAGGTAACTGAGGCACAGAGAGTCGTGTCAGACTGTCAATCGGCGGTCTTAGTGGAACTCACTGAATGGACCTCAAATAAAATGACAGCAGGCCAAATCCCCACAAATTGGAATGCAGCACAGATTTGCCCCTGGAGGGGCCTATTGAAGTGGTACTTGGAGGCTCTGCCTGCCTGGGCACTCAGTCTTGTGATTCTGTAAAGGTTCAGCAACAGCAGCCCCTGCAGCAGCAAGGAAGAAGGTGACACAATGACATTTCTTCTATGCTCTGGCTTTTTCCTCCCGCTGTCCACTCAGGAAATCATGGGGCTGCAGGGAGAACAAAACTACCAATCAACTGGCCAAAGGAAACAGGCAACATGTCCAGAACCTTCAGGCCCTCAAGGTCAGCTGGAAGGATGTGGGGAAAGCCAGTTCTCTGGCGGGGGGAAGGCCATTAGAGGACAGGTTACAGGAGACATAGGGATGGCAGGGTAGTGGAGCTGAGGGGCGCAAATACAAAATGATCCCTAAAATTTACAGGTCCCAGTATGGGAACTAAGCAGGCTCTTTTCATTGCTTAACACTCCTCAATCTCTCCTAAGACGCCTTTTCTAGGCTTCTCCAAGAGATGCCAGAGGTCTTCCTCGCTTCTCTAGTGGACAACTCTAATAGCACAATGATATCAGGATGTGTGGCCTCATGTCCATATCATCGGCACAATGGCGGAGCTGACAGTTTGACACAGAGGAAACCGTCCTGGGCCAACCGTTCGTTGGCCCATCTGAAGCTCGATGTTCTATGCTAAGGGACTCCTAGCTGAGAACCCGCCGCCCAGGTTTCTGAAACCCACAAGCAGGGAGACCTCTGCCAACCCAGTTGGTGGGCTTCCTTGTTTACAGCGGAAAGCAGCCGGGAAGGCCGGCACAGGGAAAGGTCAACCCAGCAAGGACCCCAGTCTTCAAGGAGGACTCTGACGGTAACCGAACCAGATTCTAATCACCGCAGCTAATTACAAAGACGTCTAAATCGCAAGAAGAGTTATTTAAATGTCTTAAATACAATAAAAAGTAATTAACAGGAGGCACCATCTTGACAGCTTGATGTTACAAACCAGGACTGAAAGGATCAGCTAATTCCCCATCCAGGAGCGGGGGAATGAAGAATGACTCAAAGTTTGATCTTTTTATTTTTTGTTTAAACTGTTTTGATTAACGGATAACAACTCCGGCTAACTCGACGGTGAAGTTAATCAAGAAAAAAATTTTAATCTATTAAAGCCATGCTAAATCTCGTTCCCATTGATTCTCTGGAGGGCAAGAGACAGAGAGTGGAGCTGTCCAGATGAAACCGCATCATTTATGAGGGCTGTTGAAGAGGCCCATGACAACTGCCGGCCTCACCTGACAGGAGAGGGAGGTGGGGGGAGAAGATGCCCGGCGGGCTTCCTGTCAGACGCTACGGCACTTTCCATCTTGTTTAATCACAGCACGCCTATGATTTGGGAGCCACATAAAAAGGCTGTGTCATCGCTTTCAGTGGCAGTCCCAGCATAAGGTGCCATCCAGACTCTTTCCCTCTGCCAAGGGGACCTGGGGTCACTTTGTTCGCTTGCCGCTGGAGTCTGGCCTACTCTTCACTCAGAAGGATCCACGTTATGTCCAGCCACCTAAGGAAACCATCAGGTATGACTTTCATCCCACAAGGAATTAGGGGCAAAAGGGAAAGCCTGTTTCTTTCTGGTGGGCTTACACACTGGCTGGTGGCCCTTGCACTCCCAGGTGTGCATTATGATTTGCTATTATCCGGGGGCCAGTTCAGTTTCTCACAATTCTTGCATCTCAATCAATAACTCAGATCACCTGGCTACTTCCTAAGCCAGCTGCAATGGTTTACGTCCTCCAATCTGAGCCTAGGCCAGGGGGCCATGACCTCCTGGGGTCCTCTGACCTAAACACAGCTGCAGAGCGTCATTCCCTCCCTCCCCCCACCTTAAGTGGCCCAGGCTGGAAGACCACCCCTATCCTCCCACCTGTCAAAGGAGGAAGCGTTAGGCTAGCAATATGGGGAAAAGCACCAAACATTCAGCATACAAATGCAGCCAGGCACATGGGCTGGAATCCAAAGAGCAAGGCAGAGATATCCATCTGATGAAGTGTCAAAGAGAGAGGCTTGTCTGAAGAGGTGAAGGGTATGTTGGCAACATACTTCAGTCTGGAAGGTTCACTAGAGAGAACACAGCCACACCATTTTTTTCTCTCACCCCCACCAACAACCACAAGACACCTCCTAAACGTATCCAATTTACCCCCCAACCTCCTTCTGCCACCTTTCTACAGCCAGGGGAGCTGAGAAAGGCAAGGTACACTATCATGGAGGATTTCTCCTTGTTATAGGCTGAGTCCAAGACCTACCTTGCTGAACACACGTCACTGGTATCTTCCTGCCACCCCAAATAGAAAAATACCAAGTGTGGCAAATAAGAGCATTCAAGATTTGCTAAAGAGAGGAGGAAGCAATCACCACCTTCTGGTCTATTTTCTCCAGAGGAGGGACTGCTGCTGGGACCTGACTGATTGTCTTAACATCGATCGTCAGAGGCGCTCAGCAGGCTAGTTCCCTCTTTTTCAAATCCCCCCACAAAACCGTCTTCTTCCATGAAGCCTTCCCGGGACTACCAACAATCTGGGAAACACCTGGTGAGGGCAGAAAACCTACCTGCTAGACTCACTCACACCTCAGTTCCCCCCTCATCTCTGGATGGGGAAAGGGACTGTTTTTCCTGAAGGTTTATGGCCCTAGGCTTAAAAATCACAAAATCACTTTGCCAAGACTGCCTCTATGTACTGTGAAGCACCCAAGGCATTGTTGGTGCTCAACAAATGGGGTTATTAATAGTAATAATATGTTCCACTCGGTGCCAAGTACACCGGAGCACCATAAATCTTCCATAATAACAAAGAAAGTATTATACTGTTAGCTAATGAATGATCGTAAAGAGCTTCGCAAATATAAAGTGCTACATGAGTGAATAACAACAATTATTATAGGCCACTTTGTTTTAAGGAGAGTGAGTCCTCAGACATTGTGCTCTCCCTGCTCTCTTGGGAAGAGCGGTGGGGATACTCACATTCCTCCAATGGTGACAGTGGCACAGGTGCGCTCCGAGAAGGCGGGCACGGTCTCTGTGGCTGTGCTGGCTGGTCTGATATAGTCCACGTTTACATTGACCTGGAATGAAAAGAAGACAAGGAGTTGGGGACAGTAAGAGGATTCCCCATGATTCCAGGACCCACAAGCACCTACATCCAGTGGCCCAGCTACCCAGGGACCAGTGTTACTGCAGTACAAGGCCCAAGCCCTCTTGCTTCCCGATGGCAGCAGCTCTATGGCTTGTGATAGCACTACAATAACAAGATTCCTATTATGAAGAAAATGGTTTACTGCCACACTGTGGCTTCTAAACACGCTTGGTAGACTAGGGTAGGCTCTGGGCATGCCTCACACAACAGGGGGACACTCTATCCAAACTGGGTACAAATGCAGCCATTCTCTGGGAGCCAGAGGCTGTAAACCCCATTGGATTGGCACTGGAGGGATTGGGGACTGGGCAGGGGAGGTGCCCACCGTTTTTCAGGAGGAAAGGTAGGATAGCTAGCCTGCCCACACCCTCGGATTTGGAAAAGAATCAGGAGTGGTCAAGATGGTGGCTTATCTTGCCTCCTGCCAGCTGAGTTTGGGGTCTACCAGGTTGAGGATGGGGTCTTTAAGGCCTGAGGGCAGGCTGGAGCCTTTGCAGCGTGAGGCTGGGTCCTTGAAATGCAAGATGGTGCTGGGCACGAGCTGGGGTTGGAGCACTGGAGTCACAGAAGCAGAAATTACAATGGCAATGGGGCACGTGCACGAAGGCGGATGATTCTAGGGGGAAGCGAAGGGCTATGCTGGCATCCTTCTCCAGTACCCAGTTGTGACTAGAGGAGAGGGGATGCAGGAGGCACTCTGCCTTTTGTACCCCTCACTACTTCTTCCTCCCTCCCATTCCATTATTTCCTCCCTCGTCTCGTCAAATGCCACCCCTTCAAAGATCCACCTCGAAAACAAAAAGCTGGTGCCCTTGGCAGGGTAAGACCTCTGAGTTGGAGGCATAACTGAGTGGCAAGAGTAGTAATAGTGGTAATACCATTAAGCACTTACTGTGTGTGGAACACTGTACTAAAAACTGGGAAAACAATACCCAGGTGGGAATTAGGATACAAGGAAGGGCAGGTGAAAACTTTCAGAATGCATAAAAAGATAGGTGTCCTCAGGGGAGCAAAGGCAGATAAACTGTCCTTAAGTGTCCCAGTGGTAGAGAGCTGGGCTTGCTGTCCCCTTTCTCAGTGTTATCAGAGTCAGTGTTATCCCCTGCATATCCTGCAGACTAGTGGACTTCTGGAAAAAGCACAGGACCAGGAGTAGGCTAACCTGGATTCTATTCCCAACTATCACTTGCCTATGTGACCTTGGGCAAGATAACTGACTTCTCTGGATCTCGGATGCCTCACCTAGAAAATGAGTTTTAAAAACCTGTTTTCCCTCCCCCTTAGACTATGTGCTCCATGAGAGACAGAACTGTGTTTTATCTTGTAACTAGCATAACTCGGCACATAAGAAGCATTTAAATATTACTATTCTTAATTACACGGGCTAGGTACCCTAGAATGGGTAAGTGGCTGGGGAAAACAGAACAGGAAAATGGTGACTATCAGCCACAGACCACTGAAGAAAAATATGACCGCAGGAGCTGAATATGAACTTTCCCCCTTCTCAGGAGGCTGATGGCTTAAAGCACAGGGTTCTTTTTGTTTTTTTAATGATAGTTACTTAACGCTTACTTATGTGCCAGGCACTGTATTAAGCACTGGGGCTAGATACAAGGTAATCAGGTCAGACACAGTCCCTGTCCTGCATGGGGCTTGGCCTGATCGTTTATCTCCCCGATTCGTCCCCCTGCCACCCAGAAATTAATGAGGTTCGTTAGATGTCTGTCCATCCAACCTTCCTCCCGTCCCATACCTAGAACAGCCAAGAACCAAGACCCTCCTGCGCCCAACAGGGATAACAGAGCTGAATGTCTGTTTGGAGGGAGAAATACAAACCAATTTGAGCTGTGAAAAAGACAGGGGGTGAAAGAAAAACGGCAGCCTCATAACAGGTTTACACCTTAGCTGAAAGCTTGGGGTACGTCAAGTACTTTACACGTAACACATCCATTAAACATTGGACGCTTAATAAGCGAGTGTGTGGCCTCAGCGAACAAGCAGGCGTTGGTGAATCTACTTGTTTGCTCTAAGTGACAGGTTGGCAGCGCCTGCCGTTCCACCACTCGGGCAGTGGGTCACAGCCCTACCTTCACCACCAGCCCTTACCACCCCACCCTACGCCCACATTTTACAAAGCTGCAGGGAGCCATCGTGGCGGAGCCGGGGCACGGGCATCCCTGTTCCACCCGCCGGCTCCGTTCCCAACCATCGGGTCAGAGAGGGGGCAAGAAACACGGGCATCAAGTTCGGCCCTGTTGCTGGAAGCGCATTAATAGCCCTTCAAACTGTCGGCTTCTCGCACACTCCCCCTTTAAATGAGTAGGGAAATGCAGGGAGGGACGACCGCCTCCGATTTCCTCCTGTCAGATCACTCACTTGAATACCGGATCTAATCATGATTTGGAAGCAACATAAAGGAACTTTGTCGGGGAGAGAGCCAATTAAGGGTAGAGGTTAAGGTAATTCCTTGCGCTGGAAGTACTGTCATAACACAACCGTGTGGAGGAGAGAGACTATATAAAGGCAGGCTAGAAAACTGAAGGACTTATGTACACAGCACTGGAGCTGAGGGGGTGGTTGAAGCTGGGGACTCCAACTAGCCAGTGAAGGGCCTGGGTGGCTTAGCCCCAGTGGAGAGGAGAGAGCCAGGGAGCACCAGGGGAGAGCTGGCAGTGCCTGGAAGTGGCGGAGCGGAATTAGAACCCAGAACCTCTGACTGCCAAGCCCGTGCACTTGCCACTAAGCCACGCTGCTCTATAATTCTGCTTATTTATATTGATGCCTGTTTACTTGTTTTGATGTCTGTCTTCCCCACTCTAGATTGTAAGCCCGAAGTGGGCAGGGACTGTCTCTATTAATGTACTTTCCCAGTTCTTAGTAGAGTGCTCTGCACACAGTACGTGCTCAATAAATACGACTGAATGAATGAATACAGGAATGCACTGGTCGGGATCCATTCATTCATTCAATCGTATTTATTGAGCGCTTACTGTGTGCAGAGCACTGTACTAAGCGCTTGGGAAGTACAAGGGATGAGTGTTCATCAGAGCCGGGGGGGTGGGGGGGCTGCTAATCCTGTTGTGTTGTACTCTCCCAAGCGCTTAGTACAGTGATTGATTGGGGATCTCTCCCAGTGACCAGGAGACTAAGGAGGGCTTACAATTACTGAGGTTCCATCTTCATTTACTAGTCTAGATGAACCACCAGCCTGTGGATTAAACATGATACAGAAGGGGGAAGAGATTGAAATTTTAAAAAATTTAGTGCCTGATTTGCATTTTTGGAAAATGCAAGAATTCCTTAGGAATGAGCTGATCTAGGAATTTTTGGTGGGGACGGTTGTTAAGAAATGCACTTGGTGGCTACAGCACTGCCAACGTGGGGGGACACCCTCAATAAATGCCCCTTCTCTTCTTCTACAGCCCAGCCCACACCCTCCGCTCCTCTGCTGCTAAGCTCCTCACTGTGCCTTGTTCTCGTCTGTCCCGCCGTCGACTCCCAACTCACATCATCCCCCTGGCCTGGAATGCCCTCCCTCCCCACATCTGCCAAGCTAGCTCTCTTCCTCCCTTCAAGGTCCTACTGAGAGCTCACCTCCTCCAGGAGGCCTTCCCAGACTGAGCCCCCTCCTTCCTCTCCCTCTCCTCCCCCTCTCCCTCCCCCCGCCTTACCTCCTTCTCGTCCCCACAGCACCTGTATATATGTACATATGTTTGTACGTATTTATTACTCTATTTTACTTGTACATATCTATTCTATTTATTTTACTTTGTTAATATGTTTGGTTTTGTTCTCTGTCTCCCCCTTCTAGACTGTGAGCCCACTGTTGGGTAGGGACCGTCTCTATATGTTGCCAACTCGTACTTCCCAAGTGCTTAGTACAGTGCTCTGCACACAGTAAGCGCTCAATAAATACGATTGATTGATTGATGATGATGATTATAATAATAATGACGGTGTTTGTTACGCACTTACGATGTGCCTGGCACTGTGCTAAGCACTGGGGTGGGTACCACAAAATCAGGTTGGATACAGTCCCTATCCCACGCAGGGCTGATGGTCCTAATCCCCACTTTACAGACGAGGAAACTGAGGTACAGAGAAGTTAAGTGACTTGTCCGAGGTCACACAGCAGACAAGCGGCAGAGCTGGGATTAGAACCCAGGTCCTTCTAACTCTCAGGCCCACGCTGCTTCTCAGTAATAGTGATGATGGCAGACAACCGCAGCTGCAGTGCAGCTAACAGTGCTTTCCAAACCCCCTCGGTTTGACATTCTCCTTCCCCTACACTTCCAGCTCCGGGTCCTCTTCTCCACCCTGCCAGGGGCCCTCAATCCTGTTCTGAAGCCCCCGAAAGCTTCCTTGGACCCAGTAAATGGCGTGAAGACCCATCACTGAAAACGGCACCCCTTAATGCAAATCCATGCTACGGGAAAGGGGTGAACCAGCTCCCCCCTGGCGCCTGACAGATTTACAGGTCAGGCACCTAGATGACGATGATGATACACACACATATGCAAAACACACTCACAGCCCTCTAGTTTTCCCTTGAAGCCAGCTCAGATGCACTGTACAGCACTCCTCTTCAGACCACTATAATTATGTGCTGCGCTGGGTGCTTAGTCACACTCCACTCGCCCCCACCCACCCCTGGCAATTGTCTTCGCACGTGCCCGGCCACACGCCTGAACTATTCCAGGCACATTTCATTTTCATCAATGGGACGTCACCTCGCGGCACTTCGAAAAGCTGTACCGGCACTCAGGGATGGAGGTTCTCGGCGTCACCCGCCTCATTCCACTCCTGATCGAGCCTGCTCCTTGGGGAGGCTCCCTCCTGGAAGGACAGATGCTTTATCCCTACATCTGGAGTGGGGAGTGGGATGGGGGAGGGGGTGGGCACTTCCTGAGAGGACCCTGCTTAGCAAGGAGCCAGCAGAGATGGCAACAAGCATCAGCAGACATGCCGTCAAGTGGATGCCACTGCCACCTTAGACAACCACTTACTGTCTGATTATGCATGACAAAAACATTTTAGATCACCGTTCTCCGAACCCAGGCTTAGAAACTACTGGTGGCCCAGCAAATCGCCCTCACCTTATCCCTTCAATTTTCCCTACTCTCTCTGTGTACCTTGCCCCTTTCTCAGAAAAGGGATCTGGGTTGTTTTTGTTTTTTTAATAAGAGTGGACCGGAGGCAGAGGCATCATCGAGAAAGACTTCAAATGGGTATTTCCGAGGCTAGGAACAATACATCCCTTCAATTTTCCCTACTCTCTGTGTACCTTGCCCCTTTCTCAGAAAAGGGATCTGGGTTGTTTTTGTTTTTTTAATCAGAGTGGACCGGAGGCAGAGGTATCATCGAGAAAGACTTCAAATGGGTATTTCCGAGGCTAGGAACAATACATTTCGAACATGAATAGTGCCAGAGAATTAGTTGGCCCCGATGAAATGGCTCTACCCAAGTTAGGAGGGCACATTATGGCCCTCCTGTTTGAAACCATTGGATGTCCTCTCAGGAAAGTCCTAGTGGAGACCACGGCCTTGAAAAATCACCTGGCACTTTGGATACGGGTGACTCCGTTCGATGGGGAGACGTGGTTTCTCCTGCGTCATGTGAAACCACCCATAAAGTTTTCTCAAGTAGCAACAAAATCGGGATGCAGGAAAACAGAGTCATCTTTGCCAGAAAGTCTAACAACTCCAGGTTAAGGGGAAGACTGGGGAGCGCCTGTGTTGTTCAGCTGGTGAACTGACCCCGATTTCTTCTGTCAAGTCATTGGCTTGGATCACCCCTGTCCTGCCATATCCCCTGGGATGGGCACTGGCTGCCCTCAAAGTCACTAAGTCCGTCCTTGGCACCCTCTGCCCCCTCTGCCCCTAGACTCTGTTCATTTCCTCCCCCCACCTTGCAAAAGTGCAAACGACAAGTTTGGGACTTTTTCAGACCTAAGCCAAGAGTCAATCTCAGCAATGTCTGTCGGCGAGTTTCCAAGGTCACCAGCAGTCAGGGGGAATTAAATCACTCCAGCAAGAATTCTCCCTGGAGGAAATCCAGCCACATGGAGAACGCGGCAGCAAAGAAATACTAATGTCTTTGTATAAACACACGCAATGTCATTCGGCTTCCCTTGGCACCCTAAAGACACCCCACCCCCCCCAAAAAATGGTGCTTTAAAATAAAGAGCGCCAAGCACAGGCATCCAATTATGGAAGGGATCTAAGTTTTTGAACAAGCGGCTTTGCAGAGTGCTCTCCATTAGAAGTTATGGGTTTTTACAAGTCGGAAGAGTGGCGGTAGGAATCCCAACGGTCTTAACATCTTGCAGCAACTCTCCACAAATGGAATGTGCCTCTAAAGGAGGGCGGGCCCATACTGAAGAAGCAATTAGATATCATGATAATGGTATTTGTTAAATGCCTACTTATGTGCCAAGCGTTGTACTGAGAGCTGGGATAGCTAAAAGATAATCAGATGGGACACAGTCCCTGTCCCACATGAGATTCACTGTCAAAGAGAAGAATAATAATATTACCTAGTTCTATTTAGCGCTTTCACTGCCAAAGCAGCTTCACAGTTTGCATCTCAATTTAGCCCCCGCAACAATCCTGTAAGGTAGAAGGGGCAGGTATTATCATCCCCATTTTCCAGAGAAAAAGTGGGGCCAAGGGAAGTTAGGTGACTAGCCCAAGGTCACACAGTAGTCAAGTGGCAGAGCTGGGACTGGAACCTGGATCCTTCATCTTCTGATCCTGGGCTTTTCCCACTTCACCCAATTGACTCCCCAATTAAATTACACCCCAATTACTCCCTAGGAGTGGGTGTCCTCTAGTTAGTGGAGTCAGGGAAATCTGGATGGAAAAGGAGAGCTATGCAATCAAACACCTAGATTCCCTAGGCAGAGATGACAGTATTTCTATCCACTGAGCCGAGGAGCTGGAAAGTTGGGCCTCTGCAGTTCCAAAGGCCGGCTGGACATTAGGAAGTCTGCCCCAGCTCTGGAGGACTTCAAACAGTGTACTACCTGAGGGGAAACTGTGGCAGACAATGCAGACTGTAGGCTGTAAACTGTAAGCTCGTTGTGAGCTAGTTATATTGTTATATCGTACACAGTGCTCTGCACACAGTAAGGGCTCAATGAATACAATAACTGACAGAAAATGGTATCCTGGGAAGCTGGGATAAAGGGTCTAGAGGTCCAGCCCTGACTACTGCAGGAGATGAACAAATTGAGAAAGCCCCAAGATAACCAGAGATCAAGACCCCTGGCACAAGGTTTTTTCCTATCCCTTCACACAGCACTCTTGGTATAAGGCTGTACTGTCTTTCGTCCCTCCCTCTCCACAGAAGCTCAGGTAAAACCCAGGATGGTATGGCATGATAAAGCTACTTGACAGAAAACTCACTAAGGCACTGATCACCTGATCTCCCCACCTGCCCCCAAATATGGATTCTGCATCCTGTTCCCAATTCTGGGGCAGCTGGGATTTATTCCGGGATGGGTTGCCACGCACCAACAATCTCAAACAAAGATACTTGAACTCCTTGTGCCTCAGCTTTAACCCTATTGGAGAGGCGGGTACCGTCAGGCACTGACAATCTGCCATCCAGAAAGCACTAAGCATTTGACAAATGCGAATTTGTTCATCCTCATGGCACTCCTGGGAGAGGCAGTGTTTTACTATCCCCTTTTTATAGCTGAGAAAATGGTCCCTGAAACCAAAATTGATAGCTCCACAGCTTCCCTTTGTCTTGCCTTCCCTTCTCCCTGTACTGCCTCCTTACTTCTCTCCTGCCCCTAAGCCTATCACCAGAATCCTCACGTCATCCAGGAGTCTAAAACAAGACTCCTTGGACTGCTCTCTGACATGGGATAGTATGACTCCTCTAGCCTCAAACCTGCCCCAACTCCTGACCCTATCCCCATTTTCTGTCAGACAAAGGAAAGGTTGAAGTGAGTAGGATCTGAGGAATTAGAATAATTGAAGGATCACATAACACTTAATATGCAGGTATCCACTCTGGTTCTCCCTCAGGGCAGAGAAGGCTTAAAACAATCTTCTCAACCATGACTTCACACAGCTGAGGTGATGGACACGCTAGGATTTGGGCACATGTGGCATGCCACAGAAAGGAAGAGGGCATAACTTTGGTACACCTCCTAAGACACCGCAGGCTCTTCAAAATGCCCAATGTCGGGAGTGATGATGCTGATCATGATGATGATGGTGGAGGTAACCTAGCTGAAGGAAAATGGGTGAGGGGGTTTACTATGCCCTGAATTTCAACTCAACCACAGCAACCTCGACCGATGTGGTTTACCAGCTCTTCACAGAGGTTCAGGACAATCACCTGAGATTGTCTGAGAAATCTGAGAAACCTACACAGAATCTCCTTAGGGGAAGGGCTACAGTTTCTCAAACGTCACTCAGGCCTCCTTTTCTTCCTCTAGAAACCTATAGGGGGTGAAGGGGAAGTGATGGGCTTTTTCATCCAGACCCCCAGGCTTGTTTGTCATCCCAGGATGAATGAAATCACCCTGGGGATGCCCCGAGGCAGCAAAGGCTCTAAGCGCCCCCACTTCCTCCTCTGCCTCCTTCCCCTCCCCACAGCCCTTGTGCATATTTGTACGTATTTATTATTCTATTTTATTAATGATGTGTATATGTCTATAATTCTATTTAACTATTCTGATGGTACTGACACCTGTCCACTTGTTTTGTTTGGTTGTCAGTCTCCCCCTTCTAGACTGCAAGCCCGTTGTTGGGTAGGGACCATCTCTATCTGTTGCCGAATTGTACCTTCCAAGCGCTTAGTACAGTGCTCTGCACACAGTAAGCACTCAATAAATACGATTGAATGAATGAATGCCAAGACCGCAGAGTTTCCAGACAGATCTGAAAAGCCCCCAAATGATGGCATTCCCTCACCTGTCAGCTCTTTGAAGCCTGTTCACTCTGGGTCCTCATCCCCTCTCCCATAACCAAAGTGAAGAGCTAGTTGGCAGCTCTGCCTCTCCCACAGTTTTGCCATCTCTGCCATGTTCCCACAAAGGAAGTCAGTAAACTTCATATAATAATAATAATAATAGCATTTATTAAGCACTTACTATGTGCAAAGCACTGGGGAGGTTACAAGGTGATCAGGTTGTCCCACGGGGGGCTCAGTCTTAATCCCCATTTTACAGATAAGGTAACAGGCACAGAGAAGTTAAATGACTTGCCCAAAGTCACACAGCTGACATTTGGCAGAGCGGGGATTTGAACCCATGACCTCTGACTCCAATGCCCGTGCCCTTTCCACTGAGCCACGCTGCTTGTCATAATAACGGTATTTGTTAAGCACTTACTATGTGCAAAGCACTGTTCTAAGCGCTGGGGGGGGGGATACAAAGTGTTCAGGTTGTCCCAAGTGGGGCTCACAGCCTTCATCCCCATTTTACAGATAAGGCAACTGAGGCCCAGTATTCTACCTTGAAATTAGTTACCCAGGGCCACCATCACCTTTGCCTACTACCCTTTCCACTTCTGGGAACCCCTCATGGCCTCTCCATTCCTGGGAAACACACTTTAAACAGTCCCGTTCATTAAAAAGCAGCCTGCAGAGAAAGCAGCCATTGGCACAAGCACTGCTCCACCACCAGCAGCCTGCACATTCTGCCTCCTCCTTCATGGGGCCACGGTCGACCCCTGGCTATTCCCTCCCCACTGGCTGAACATCCCTGAGGTAAAAAGGAGAACTTGCACCCCATGCCCAGGGGCGAGTCCAGGTGCCCCCATGGTACCCAGAACCCAATTGCCTCAGAGGTGGACGTCACTCACAACTATGCTGTCACTCTCACTCTGAGCTGATGATGATGCTTCTGCCACCTGCTTGCCATATGTTAGGATTTGTTTTTTCCCCTGGTCACGTAACATCAAGGCATCAGAACTTGGCATGCTTATCACGGACAGCCTGCCACTCCTGTTTGGCCTGTTTACTGTATCTGCCCGCCAAGAGCCATCATGACTTCTTAGAGATCACTGGACTCATTTTTGTGCCAACCAGGTGTGGTTTCACAGCTGTGCGACTTGATGAGGTACCCACCTTGGGCCTGGGTCTTTATTACTACTCTCAGAGTCTGTAAGTTGCGGAGGTCTCAAAATCTGGGGCCCTGCCAATCCAGCTTTCCTCCTGTCTCCCATAAGAGGAATGTCAGAGAGGATGTCCTGACTTCCCACTGCAATCTTCTGGATGTCCTCTACCTACCTCCCACTTTTCTGTCAGGAGAACAAACACTTCAATCATTCTGGCACTCTCATTGACTCCGATTAAACTCTGGTCTTCTGGTTCACCCTTTTCTACTCAAGTACAGGGGGCTCCTGAAGGGCAAAGCAGTTGCTTCCAGGGAGGAGAGCCTGCGGCAGAGGGGCCCAGGGAAAGCTCTCTGACCTTCATTTGTCCCTCCACCAGCAGCGAGAGTGCTCGCCAAATACACGGGGGAAGTACCACCCGGGGCTGGGAGTGAAAGTGGATGGTAGGAAAGACTGCAGTAGTCCCACCTCTATTCCCCCATCCCCTTGCTCTAATGAGGACATGCGGGGGGGATTCCTCCCCATCCTTGCAAATTGACTGTTCCCTCCAGAACAAGTAATCATTTACACTCAGGAGCTGGTGGAGAATGTGGATTTCTAGGCTTCAGAAAATAAAGTAACTGCACAAATTTGAGGCGTGAAGACAGAGGTATTTAAAAAATGTTCTGATGAGAACCCCATTTTTTTCATCCGACATGAAAAGTGGAGGAGAGAGGAAGGGAAGCTGTAGGCACATGAAGCTGGTGAGTGTAATTGGGAAAGAAAACTCCTAAAACCATGGGGATCACTCATACTGTAGGTCATTTGAAGTGGGAAACTGGCAGAGTAAACGAGTCAGAGAATGAAAAATTACAGGGCCTATGAGGCAGAATGCCAGCAGCTTTGAAATGCCCTTCCTCACAGCGGGCTGACCTTTAGGACAGGGTGAAAAACTGACCCACCAATGCATCACACATTTCAGCTCCTACTACTATTACTAGCACCACCATAAGTATGTTTCCAACCCAATGATGCATATTTTGGGAGAAGACTGCAGTAAGAAACGTGAAGCTGGATCGGAACCAGGATCCTTCTGATTCCCAGGCCTGTGCTTTTGGGGATTAAGACTGTGAGCCCCACGTGGGACAACCTGATCACCCTGTAACCCCGAAAGCACTTAGAACATTGCCTCGCACATAGTAAGCGCTTAACAAATACTATTATTATTATTATTATTATCATCATCATCCACTGGGCTATGCTGCTTCTGAATATTGGGATGGTAGTGATTCCTATTATAGATTAAAAGCTCAAGAGGCTGTCCTTGGTTTCTCATTGGGGAGTCTAATAATAAATGCTTTAAAATGGCTATCATGTGAATAATGTGATGCCTTAAAAGAATCGGTGTTAGAGCTGGCAAATAAACAAGATAGCCTTTGGCTCTCATAAGCCCAAAGCACTTCACTCAAGAATGGAAAAATGATCATGATGCATGTAGGAGCTGGTCTTTTGTGGATGAAAGATCTTGTAATGGCAGAGAGGCTCTTGGAAAAAAAAATCTTAATCTTGGGGAAACTTTGGAATGTGTCTGTTTATTGTGATACTGTATTCTCCCAAGTGCTTAGTACAGTGCTCTGCACCCAGTAAGCGCTCAAGAAATACAACTGACCGACTGACTGGATGTCGGGGAGGAGAGAGACCTTGCATTAAAGTTAGGGGATGAATGTGACTCACCAGGGTCTCTCGACTCCTGCTCTGAATTCTAGGAAAGTCCATGATCTTGACTGAATTCTGATTATCCCACCAAATTCTCTTGAGAATTGTCTTGAGTTCTTTTGGGAAGCAACACAGACTAGTGGAAAAAACATGGACCAGCGAATCAGAGGACCTGGGTTCTAATCCCAGCTCCACCATTTATGTACTGTGTGTTCTGGGGCAAGTCATTTGACTTCTCTGTGAGTCAGGTACCTCATCTGTAAAACAGGGATTGAGATTGTGAGCCCCATGTGGGACATGTACTGTGTCCCACCTGATTATCTCGTATCTACCCCCAGTGCTTAGTACACTGCCTGGTGCATAGTAAGCACTTAAATACCATTACAAAAAAAAAAATTCTCCCCTTGTCAAGGTTACAAATCATGATTCCCCCTGACCCAGAATAAACCCCTGCTGGAACTGAACCACCTGAGCAGCCAGTGAATGCCAGCTCAAACCAAATC
This sequence comes from Tachyglossus aculeatus, assembly GCF_015852505.1. Lineage (NCBI taxonomy): Eukaryota > Metazoa > Chordata > Mammalia > Monotremata > Tachyglossidae > Tachyglossus > Tachyglossus aculeatus. The sequence goes on along the minus strand of NC_052075.1, from coordinate 42,445,593 downwards.
CTCAGGGCAACCAGACAATCTGAGGGAGTGGGGTGTGGACAGGGGAGAAGGAGGAGAAAGGGGAAGAGCTGGGGGGAGGATCTCTGGGGCTTGGTGTAAAGTGGATAAAGCCTCAAATCTCCAGCCCTGTAATTCAGTTCTATCCACACTGATGGCCCAGAATCATAACTACTCTGAGGCCCTTTTAATCCTAGAAGCACTCATAAATGCTAACTGGGCATGCCAAAAGATTTAAATCGCACGACGTCTATCAGATTATGAGGAGAAAGCTGCAGCTCGAGCCTCCAGCAGTCAGTAAATTTACTTACTGCCAGTAACATGAGGGAGAGAGAAAAAGAAACGACCCTGCAAAGAAAAAAAAAATTGCCTGTCAGTAAAATCTGTCAAGAAAGGGCGCACGTCAGTGAAAAGGAAGAAATTCCAGGAAAACCGATCTCTTTACTCCGGCATCGTTCTCTGCTTAACAACAAGCTGTCAGCAACTCTGCTGGGAAGCTCGGGGCTTGGCTGAAACAGGCTGGGGAGAGACCCTACTAACTGGGAGACCGCCCAAATCTAGAAAGAAATGGGAAAACAAAGCTGGAAGTACTCTGGCTGGTGTCGGGAGCCCAGGTACTGGGAGGCTGGGAGGACAAGAATCAGAACTGAGCACCGACCAGGGGTCCGAGTGGATCAGTTGGGGACTGGCAGAACGGCCGACTGCGGTCGGGCCTAGGCCCGGGAATCGCCTCCACTGTGGGCTTGTTCCATTCACCGCCTGCCCGGTTTCCCAGCAGGAGGGAGGGATGGAGGGGTTTGGGGGCCGAGGGAGGGTACCCCGAGCATGCCCCGGTGGGGAAGGGCCAAGGAGATATTGTTGGGAAAAGAACGGACTTCTGTTAGCCCCGAAATTTGCTCTAAAAATAAAATACCTTTGATGACAATAGTGCTTGTTAAGAGGCTCAGCCTGGAGGCCCTTTTTTTGTTATGCTATTCTCTCAATCGTACTTTTTGAGCAATTACTATGCGCAGAGCACGACTGTGAGCCCACTGTTGGGTAGGGACTGTCTCTATATGTTGCCAACTTGTACTTCTCAAGCACTTAGTACAGTGCTCTGCACACAGTAAGCGCTCAATAAATACAATTGATGATGATGATGATGACTGACTGTTGCCCTTGGGTTCTCCACACTACAGATACGTATACTGACAGCCCCAACACCCCTCCTGCTCACTAGGTTTTAGAGAAGGGGTCAGATGTTCAATGGCTGGAGGAACACTCTGACGCCCAAAACTCAGAAGGGATGCCCAACTCATCTCTTAATTATGGTATTTGCTAAGAGATTCCTGTATGTCAAAGCAGCATGCTAAACATGAAAAGCAGCCTGGCCTAGTGGCTAGAGCATGGGCATGGGAGTCAGAAGGTCATGGGTTCTAATCCCAGCTCCACCCCTTGTCTCCTGTGTCACCTTGGGCAAGTCACTTCACTTCTCTGTGTCTGTTACCTCACCCGTAAAAGGGGTATTCAGACTGTGAGCCCCACAGGGGACAGGGACTGTGCCCAACCTGATTTGCTTGTATCCATCCCAGCATTTAGTACAGTGCCTGGCACACAGTAAGCGCCTAATACCATAATTATCATTAAGCGCCAGGATTACTATGCAGAAACAATCTGGAGGCTGTACCTGCCCCAGATCTAAGTGACAGCCTTAGCCTTTTGCTGACTTCCCTACTAGCTCACTGCCATCGTAAGCCCAGAGATGAGCCCCAGGCGGTCAGAACACCTACATACCAGGAGGCACTACAGACATAGGGCAAAAATCAGATGACAAGTTTGTTTGGCACTCTCCCAGCTGTCCCCTTGGCTGGCAGCAGGACTTCGGTCAAGAGAATCATTCTCACTCTCTCTCTTCTCTTCCCTCCATAACCCCCACCCCCAATTCACAGGGGAACTGGAAATGTGCTAGGTTTCCCTAGGCCCCACTGGAAATATACTAGGTTCCTTTGGGCTCATGAGGGGAGAGGAAGAAATTCCTCAGTAGAGACGCCTCAGAGGTAAAGAAGTGGGACCACGGGAAAGAACGACTTCAGAGGAAAAGAACCCTCCTGACGGTGAGATCCGTTAATATCCGTTAATACGGTGGAGTGGTTTACCCAGGGGATAGGGTAGCAGCTTTACTGCTAGAGAATAAAAGGAAACCGAGTGCTAGAAAAATGCATCAGCCCAGCTGGGGCCCTGCGGGGACAGACTAGATCATGGAAGGACCTTTCCCATTAGCACACTTCTCAACAAGAGCCCATTGCAGTCCAACGTGATACCTCCTGCCTCTGCATCTCTCCCTCCCTCCCCCCCTAAATGTAATTCAACCTTCAAGGACACCCATTTCCTGGTGCCTTGAGCAGGTGAATAGGTCTCTTGGATTCAGAGCAACGCATCTTGGCCTGTGACGCGATGCTTATCTAAGAGACTAACCCTTTACTTCAATTCTCTCCACCTGACCCTGTCTTCTCTGCCGGCTCTCTTTCCAGTCTAGTCATTGAGGGTCCATTTTGGCAGGGATAATGAGAGACTAATGCCACAACACAGAGTGAAGAGGATAAGAGGCACTGAAGAGCAAACTCTTCCCCCATGCCGAAAAAATAGGCTGAGAACTTGAAGCCAAAGAGCCTGGGCTTTTTAAGGAATCTCTAATGAAGCTGTGGAACGACAGCCCATTTTTCCATCACCAGAAAATACACAAGACCTGGAATACAGGTGGCTGAAATGGCTGTAGTGCAAGGCCTTTTTTCTCTTCCTAAAAAAAGGGAATTGGGGCCATTATGTCTTTTCCACTGAACAAAAGAGATAAGAAACCAATCTTCTAGGAACACGTTGGCTGACACTTCCTTCTGGAGCTTCCCTGTCCAGAGGAAAAACCCGAGAAAGAAATGAATGGTTTGGTGACTCTAGCTAGACTGGCTGATTCCCCATCTACCCTAGGCGTTCCCTGCTTCGTCCATCTGGACAAATCCAATTGAGAAACTACTCCCCACCAGGAACCACAGTTCCAGAAGAGGAGACCGAAGAGGGATGCGGCTGCAATCCAGGAAGAAAATGGAGAGCTACCCCAGAGGTAGGCTACTACAATCTGGACGGCAAACGGACACCCCGTGCCGATGCCCCGCCAGTCTGCCAGCTCAACTAATGCCGAGGAGGCACCCCATGCACACCCAAGGCCGGCTGTCTCGGCATTACCCAAACACTTGAGAGGCGGCTCCCAGCAAGCCTTGGCCGAGGCCTAGCTTTACCCTGAGACCGTAGGCCTCTCTAACCAACCCCCACAAAAACTTTATTCTAGGCTCCTGAAGTTTGCGGTGTTAGAAAGCCTTGCCAACAGTGAGACTGCCAACCGCTGCAACTTTAGAGTCCAAGTGCTGGTTACAAAAGCTTCCCAACAGGAAAAGGTCCCAAAGGAAAAACAAACTAGCAAATGGGAAATGAAGGGCTCAGCGGCAGGTGTGGGTAGTAGGTTCAGGGTTCACGGTGGCACCGTGGCTGCAGAGGCAAGGGGCAAGTGGGAAAGGGAACAAAGATAGGGAGGGGGCATGAAGATGCCTGCTTCGCATAGAAAAAAGGATCGTGAAAATTAGAGCCCTATTAGACAAACTCCCACACCTGCAAGTAACACCAATGTGCAGAATTGAATGTTCAATTTCCAAATCAGATGATCATAGACAAGTTTGAGATCATAAAAATCAACATGACTTGGTGAAATACAAATTCCATCAGATAAATTTAATTCCCACTCCTATGGAGTGACAGGTCTGGTAGATTAGGAGAAGCAAGAGATGTAATAGATCTTGACTTCAGCAAAGTGTCTGAGTCCACCCAGCATGCTATATCCATTAAGGAACTAGAAATGTTTAGGCTGTACCTGAGTGGGACAGAGACTGTGTCCAACCTGAATACCTTGTATCTACCCCAGTGCTGAGCACAGTGCTTGACACCTAATAAGCACCTAAAAAACACTTAACTTTGTTAACAAATACTTGAATATAAAAACAAATTAAAGGACTATGGTTATGTGGGAGCCTCAAAAGTTAAGGACAAGCCCCAAAATAACACCCATGGAGGACAGTAAGCTAGGGAGTAGAGACACAAAGGGAGGGGATGTGATATCGTGTTCTGTTAAGATCTGAGCCCTGTGTGATATTTAGCATTTATATTAATATGGAATTGAGGACCAAATAGGAGAAATGGCAGATGAACAGGATGCGGTTTAATAGGGGGCAGGGCCTACCCACCTGCAGATGAGACAGGACATGGAATTGGAGGTCACAGAAGATCACAAGTTAAAGACCAATAATAATAATAATAATAATAATAATAATAATGGCATTTATTAAGTGCTTACTATGTGCAAAGCACTGTTCTAAGCACTGGGGAGGTTCCAAGGTAATCAGGTTGTCCCACGGGGGGCTCACATTCTTCATCCCCATTTTACAGATGAGGTAACTGAGGCCCAGAGAAGTGAAGTGTCTTGCCCAAAGTCACCCAGCTGACAGTTGGCAGAGCCAGAATTTGAACCCATGACCTCTGACTCCAAAGCCCGGGCTCTGTCCACTGAGCCACGCTGCTTCTCTAATCACCCACGTAGTACCAAAGTCAAAGAAGCAAACAGACAAAAGCAGAAAAACAATCCACCCCTGCATCCTATACTGGTTATTAAGAAACTGTGTTTTGGGGCCCGAGATTGAAGCGAAAGATGAAGAATTTGGACAGGGTTGAGGAGGGAGAGCAATAAAAATGATTAAAGGTTTGGATAATGGGCCCTATGAGGAAAGCCATGGGGAACCAAATTTAGTTAGCCTGGAGCAAAGAGGGCTGATGGTGATCGGTGGGAGAGACTGGCTTCCGTCTAAGAGCCTATGAAGCGGTGCTGCATATAAGGGAGGTGTGCAGCTGCTCTGCTCCCCCTGGGCATGAAACTCAAATTCGGTTCGCTGCAGCAGGGGGGATTTAGGCTAGAAAACATGGGAAAATTGCCTTAAACTGTGAGAAACAGGATCCATCTTCCCTGGAAGAGCATCTCTGAAAATGGGATTATTTCAATGCACCCCTGCATATAGGCAGGCGGATAAACCCCATATCTGACAGATGCATCTTCACATAAAAGGCCTGGATTTGTGGACTGGCTTGGACCAAAGTTAAGCGAGGGTTAAGCTTTCCTTGTCCCCCAAGAATTGAGCCCAAACACTAGATTTCAATATCAATCAATGGCATTTATGGAATGTTTACTGTGGACCAAGCACTGTACTCAGCCCTTGGGAGAGTACAGAATCACAGAGTTGGCCAATACGATCTCTGCCCTAAAGGAGCTTACAATCTACTGAGAGAAGAGAAATACTGAAATGAATCACAGATAGAGTAATAATAATGGTATTTGTTAAGCACTTACTACGTGCCAAGCACTGTTCTAAGCACTGGGGGTGATACAAGGTAATCAGGTTGTCCCACATGGGGCTCAGTCTTAATCCCCATTTTACAGAGGAGGTAACTGAGGCAAAGAAAAGTTAAGTGACTTGCCCAAAGTCACACAGCTGACAAGTGGTGGAGCTGGGATTAGAACCCATGACCTCTGACTACTAAGCCCATGCTCTTTCCACTCAGCCACACTGCTTCTCAAAGCATAATGGAAGCACAACTGCTGTAGGGCTCAGGGTGGAATATCATAGTGCTTAAAGCAGTTAAAGATCCAAGTGCATAGGACACTTGGGGTGGAGGGGGTGGGCAACTATGGGGGGGAAATGAGAAGTCAGTCAGGGAAGGCTTGTTGGAGGAGATAGGATTTTTTATGTACTTAGAAGAATGGGAGAGTGATGGCATGGATGGATGAAGGGGGAGGGAGTTTCACTGTCCCCCAGGCTCTAACTTTGGGGATCCCTTGTGGCTCAGTTCTGGGCCCTCTTCTATCCTCCATCTACACCACCCACTCTCTTGGAAAACTCAGTCATTCCCACGGCTCCAATTACCATCTCTACACGGATGATTCCCAAGTCTCAGACTCATCCCTCTCATTCAACCCACATATTCAATCTGTCCCCAAATCCTATCGATTCTACCTTCACAGCATCTGCCCTTTCCAAGCCTTCCAAGCTGCTACTACACTGATCCAAGCACTGACCTCCCTGCCTCCTGTCTCTCCCCACTCTAGTCCACACTTCACTCTGCTGCCAGGATCATTTTTCTGAAACAATTCAGCCCACAGCACCCCACTCCTCAAGAACTTGAACTGCTTAAGCACTTTAAAGCTCTCATTTTTTTATGGTATTTGCCAGGCACCATACTAAGCCCTGGGGAAGCTACAGCCTAATAAGGTTGCACACGGTCCTTGTCACACATTGGGCTCAGAGAAGCAGCATGGCATTGTAGACAGAGCACAGGCCTGGGCGTCAGAAGGCCATGGGTTCTAATTCCAGCTTTGCTAATTGCCTGCTGTGTGACCTTGGGCAACTCCACTTCTCTGGGCCTCAGGTACCTAATCTTTAAAATGGGGGTTGAGACTGCGAGCCCCATATGGGACAGGGACCTCTTCCAACCCGATTTGCTTATATCCACCCCAGTGCTTAATACAGTGCCTGGCACACAGTAAAGCGCTCATATACCACAATTATTATTGATCCCCATTTTACAAATGAGGTAACTGAGGCCCAGAGAACTTAAGTGACTTGCCCATGGTTACACAGCAGATAAGTGTTGGAGCCAGGATTAGAGCCATCTCTATATGTTGCCAACTTGGACTTCCCAAGCGCTTAGTACAGTGCTCTGCACACAGTAAGCGCTCAATAAATATGATTGAATGAATGAATGAGTGTGCAGGGAACTGGTTCTGTCTGATTTTACTGTGGGACTGAGAAGACCCAGGGCCCTTAATTCTCTAGCTGGGTTAAACCTCCCTGCATGCACAGTACTGTCTGCAGGGTGAACCTGCACACCCTCAGGCCCTGGAAAAGGGACCTGTCGTGGCCAAAGTGTTGCCGAATTGCACTTTCCAAGCGCTTAGTACAGTGCTCTGCACACAGTAAGCGCTCAATAAATACAACTGAATGAATGAATGAGCGAGCCCAGGGCTTTCTGACTCCCGGATCCGTACTCTATTCCCTAGACCACGCTACTTCTCCATTAGATCACCCCCTCATATCCAACTTTGCTGCTTTCCTGTAAGGACCAGTTTGCATGCTGTGCTCCTCTAATCAATCGTATTCACTGAGCGCTTACTGTGTGCAGAGCACTGTACTAAGATGGACTACAGACTTCTGTATAATGGACTATACTATCTGCAGGAATAAGGCAGCGAATACTCAAATGATCGTAGTATATTTCCTCCAAGAGGCTTTCCCTGGCGAAGCCCTCTTTTCCTTTTCTTCCCCTCCCTTTTGCGTCACCCTGACTTGCTCCCTTTATTCGTCCCCCTTTCCAGCCCCACAGCACTTATGTACAAGTCCATAATTTATTTATTTAATGTCTGTCTCCCCATATAGGCTGTAAGCGTGTTGTGGGCAGGGAATATATCTGTGACACTGTACTCTCCCAAGTGCTTAGTACAGTGCTCTGCACACAGTAAGCGCTCCATAAATACGACTGAATGATCTTACCAATCAGCTCTTCATTAGCTACTGCTCAGCACTTATGTACATATCCATAAATTTATTCATTTATATTAATGTCCATCTCCCCCTTTGGACTGAATGCTCAATGTTGGCAGGGAATGTCAATTGTATTTATTGAGGGCTTACTGTGTGCAGAGCACTGGGCTAGGCACTTGGTATGTTAGAACAATGAACAGATGCATCTCTGCCCAAAATGAGCTCTTCTATATTATGTGGTACTCTCTCAAACACTTAGTACAGTGCTCAGCATTCAGCAAGCGCTCAATAAATACCATCGATTGATCTTTCCAATCAGTTCTTGTCACCAGCTACTGCCCATCTTATAGTCTCTGTTCCCTCCAAGCTAACCACACTTGACTCTCCCACTTCTGTCCCTGCCTGCGTTCATGCTCTTCTCCTGGCGGGAACTCCCGCCAATCAATCAACAGTACTCATCTGACAGGCTCCAGCTCTCCCCACATTCAAAGCCCTACTAAAATTCCGCCGAAAAGCTGCCCCGACTGACTTCCGGCCCTAAGAGTCATAATCCACCAGTCGGCCAACAAAACCTTAAATATTTACTCTTTACCCTTCTTCAGTAGTTGTGTATATATGCACAATCGCTTGCACAGTCAATTATTTGTTCTGATTACTATTTGTAATTGGTTTTGTCTTTGTGGACAGAGACTGCATCATTCTTTTGTTCTACTTTCCCAAGCAATAAGTCCATGGCATTAAGCCCGGAGCACTCAAATACCATTACTATTACTACTCCTTTATGACCTTCCAATTTACTTAATAAACCTGGATGAGCCCCTCTAATAGCCAGAAGGCACTACCTTCCCTCAATCAATCCACAGTATTTGAGCACTTACCACACACAGAGCTTTGGAGAATGCATGAAAGAAAGGAGACATCAGGCCTGGCTTTGAGAAGCTTACACTCCATCTTACATCCCTCCTGACTATACCCTTATTCAAGCCCAGTACACAAAACAGTTTCCCTAATTCTAAATCAGGCAGTCTTCACACCAGCTCAAGTGCAAGTTACCCAAACTCTCTCTGCCTCTCAGGAACACCCGCACACTGATCCTGCCTTTGATGACAATTTTATCGAATTGCTTTTTGTTTATTTTCTCCTTTGTTATCTGGCCCTTTCTTTCTCAATCAGCCTTTTCACATGTTAAATTCTAATCTAAGTTCAAAGCACTCCCCAAAATGGCCTCATTAAAATCGAATAAAACTGAAATCCCAAATAAAAAAGAGGCCAAACTACCCAAAGTGGCTTAACTTACTCCTTGTTAATGTCTGCAATGTGTTTCTGGTCATCTCCATCCACACGATATCTCTCTGAGCTCTGCAGCCACAGAAACGAGGACCTTTTTCCTCTTCTTCCTTTGAATAAATAATGTTCTTGCTACACCCATCTGTAATCCCTTGCACCTCCTGTAGTTCCTAGGCTCTCCCTACCCCTCTCCCGCATGACCCCCACCCTTAGTCAAACCTCCTTTCTGGCTAGTAGCAAAGCCGGTAACCCAGTTGTGCTGCATATGGCTTCCAGGAAAATGGTCTCCTCCACACCCCACCATGAAAATTAGAAAAATCACTGCCCTGGGTGGGAGGAAGAATGTGAAGGTGACTAGAAAACCCCTTCCTCTACAGATCTGCCATCACGACTAACAGTATTACTGTGTGCCTACTGTACCGTATTTGGCACTTGGGGCCTATAGTGAAATCAGAGAAACAGTGTGGACTAGCGGAAAGAGCACAGGCCTGGGAGTTGGTGGGCCTGGGCTCTAATCCCAGCTGTGCCACTTGTCTGCTGTGTGATCTTGGGCAAATCCACTGCTCTGTGCCTCAGTCCCCTGTAAAATGGGGATTCAGACTGTGAGCACAATGTGGGACAACCGCTGTGTCCAACCTGTTTGTCTTGTATCTACCTCCGCCCTTGGTACAGTACCTGGCACACAGAAGGAATTTAAATACCATAAAAATGAAAAAACAAACAACAAAAAAAACCACAGGCCACAGTCTCTGCCCTACAGGAATAGATGCCTAATGTGAGCTATTCCATTTTCAAACATTATCTTGTATCTACTCCACAACTTGGCACAAAGTAGTGCTTAATACCTCACTACTATTTTTTATTATTAGAAATAGTAGTAGTAATAATAATAATAATTTTAAAAATTGGCAAGATATATTGGGGTTGAAGCCTACAGATCCAAGGGAAGGAGCTCTAACCCTGCCGAACCGTACACTGCAGAGGTGTAAATGCAGTAAAAGTGGCAAAGCTCTGCAGAATAAGACCTACTAATGTGCAAAGAGACTTTTCTTTCAGAGAGAATCCATGTCCCTTTTGACAAGCACTTAGTACAGTGCTCTGCACACAGTAAGCGCTCAATAAATACAATTGAATGAATGAATGAATGAATCTAGCCACGGTTACCCTGCACCTCAAATGAGGAATCTGCTCCCCTCTTGCTCCTCACTGGAGTGTCCTGGAGAAAGCCTGAAGGAAACCAGACCTAGAAAACGCTGATAGCAATCCTTCAGGCCACCGTTTTTCATGTCCAATTGACGTTTATGTATTCTCCTGGGGGCTCACCTTCTACTAGGTTTCTTAAAAGCAAAGATGCTTAAGGTCCAGAGAACACTGCAGCTTCCATCCAGTTGCCTAAGTCACGGCTTTAAAATGCTGACAGTGGGCTGACAGTGATGATGAGGAGAGAAGGAAAGGAGGAGGAATAAACTGGCTTCAGCACAGCACAGAGCAAACACGTCCATTCAGTGGGCAGCTCAGAAAGAAGAGAAAGAAAAGGGGAGTGTTTTCCAGCACAATCAATCAATCAATAGTATTTATTGAGCGCTTACTATGTGCAGAGCACTGTACTAAGCGCTTGGGAAGTACAAATTGGCAACACATAGAGACAGTCCCTACCCAACAGTGGGCTCACAGTCTAAAAGGGGGAGACAGAGAACAGAACCAAACATACCAACAAAATAAAACAACTAGGATAGAAATGTACAAGCAAAATAAATAAATAAATAAATAGAGTGATAAATATGTACAACCATATATACATATATACAGGTGCTGTGGGGAAGGGAAGGAGGTAAGATGGGGGGATGGAGAGGGGGACGAGGGGGAGAGGAAGGAAGGGACTCAGTCTGGGAAGGCTTCCTGGAGGAGGTGAGCTCTCAGCAGGGCCTTGAAGGGAGGAAGAGAGCTAGCTTGGTGGAGGGGCAGAGGGAGGGCATTCCAGGCACAATAAAGTCCAACTACAATTCCCATACAGTACAACAGTTTAAAAAAAAGAATGGGAGGAAAAAATGGCCAGGGAGAGAAAGGAGGCAGGAGACTCCTATTATAATTATGGTACTTGTTGCTATGTGTCAGGCACTGGTCTAGATACCAATTAATCAGGTTGGGCACAGTCCCTCTCCCTCCTGGGGCTCACAGGCTAAGTAGGAGGGCAAACAGGAACTGAATCCCCATTTTACAGTTGAGAAAACTGAGGCACAGGATAGTTGACTTGCCCATGGTCATACAGCAGGCAAGTGGCGGAGTGAGGATTAGAAGCCAGGTTCTCTGACTGCCAGGTCTGTGCTCTTTTTACTAGTCCAAGCTGCTTCCATCACACCGGGTGTGAATTCCATGGGGACAGGTCACTTCGAGAACCGTTTTTCTGAGCAACCAAAGCAGCTCCTAATGGCTTCCAGACTATTACTATTTTATTGTCTGCTATCGTGGCTAAAGCACTCCACAGCTTGCTTTTCCTCCGAGGCAGCCTCCAGATGGAAGACTCTTCACACAAACCATCCAGGGTCTGACAATGCACCACGAGAAACCTCCACAATCTGGCTCCAGTCCCAACATCTGGAATGTGGCACGCTAAAGGAAGAATCTGCCACATGCTCTAGGTTTTTGGTCACCCACTTCATCCCTTTCGCAGAAGCCACAGGGAGAGGATGAAAGGGAGACACTCTGATCCAATCGACGCAGAGAAAGGACTCGACGCATCCAGTCAACTGAGTGGGTCCCTAATCCCTGTCATCCTTGGGGCTTTACCAAGCAACAAGCTGCTGGGATGAAGGGCAGAGACAAGAAATCTGATACTTAGCAAATCACTTTCCTCCTCCTGAGGCCAAAAAGGAAGCAGGGATCCACGGTTACCGCCAAGTCAGACTCTAAGGGAATAGCCTAAAGCAGATGGGAACTGGGCAGGAAAACAAGAACCACTGCAAGCTCAGTCTCTGCAATTTGCTTCAAACAGCAGTTCCGCGTTCCTTTCCTGTGGGTAGCAGGAGCTGTTTGGAGAGGAGGGTGAATGGGAAGATACTAGGATTCGATTCGGACCCCGCCCTCTCTGCAGTATAGTTCAGAAGACGATGAGCCGGGTAGGCTTAGATTTCCCAGAATTTCAGGAGCTCACACGCTCAATAATTGTAACAAGACCATCGGGAGACTTCAGGCCTCTAGTCAGCAATACTCCCTGAACACCGTATTCTTCCTGCTCCCCGTACGGATATATCAATCATATTTATTGAGTGCTTACTGTGTGCAGAGCACTGTACTAAGTGCTTGGGAAAGTACAATGTAACACATTCCCTCCCCAAAGCAAAGTTACAGAGACATGACACATCTCAGAAGGACAAGGCATGCAAGTGCCAAAGAAAAATGATGATGACAATAACAGTATTTGTGAAGTGCTGTCTTTGTGCCAAGTACTGTACTAAGTGCTGGGATAGGTAAGAGATAAATTAGGGTGGACATAGTCCCTGTCCTACATGGGACCCACAGGCTAAGGAGGACCAGACCCAGGTGCTGAGTATACATAGTGACACCTAAGGCCAGGTAGTAAGTGGAGTGCAACCAGGATACCCACTCTAGACTGTAAGGTCACTGTGGACAGGGAATGTACTATACTCTCAAGTGCTTAGTACAGTGCTCTGCACACTGTAAGCGCTCAATGAATACAACTGAATGAATGAAACACCAACACCATGGGCATTGCTGATATGGCATTTGAGTTAATGCCAAATTCTGAGAGAGGACCAGCCTAGTTACCTCAAGAACAGAAAAAACTGCCAAGGAAAAGAGAGAGAGAGGTGGAGGGGTGGGGGGGGGGGGGGAGAGATAGAGAGACGCAGGTACACATCAAGACCTCTTTCTAGAGAGATGTTTTTAGGGATGGGGAAGATGACGAGGGAGACAGGTCACACATCAAAGGGAGAAGGCATTCCAAGGCTGATAGGTATTCTGGGGAAGATGAAGCAACCTTGCAAAAATAGGAAGTGAGAAACATGGCCAAACTCAGGACGTGCATGGGACTGTACAAACAGGAGGAGGAAGAACCACCACTGATTAGGCCCTGGAGATGAATGACTCTGGTTGAGAGAGAAAATGGAAAATGATCTGAGTCTCAGTGTCTGGAGGTGGGGAAGAAGCTCAGGTCTGGTGCAACAAGGGGAGCGGCAAGAGATTTATGGACTCCTTCAGTGGCCATCAACACAGCACCAGGGCACCTCGTCAATTTGGAAAAGAGGTAGTACATCCATCCTCGCCCACAACCACCCGCTGGGGTCTCCGCCACCGCAGAAAAACCTCCGGTTGCTAGGGTTTTCTCATCACCATGTGCCATTCTGGTGACTGGGGATCAAGTTTAGGTTTAGATTGGTTAAGAAACCCTGCCTAATGATCCGCAAATGTCTTTGCAGGCTGCTCAAAGGGATTTCACCTAACAGCCCTGGCAAAAGGGTTCCAGCTCTTCCCTGGGATTAGGGTTAAGATGCGGAATTAAATTTAGAAACTGGACTTGTCCCTCTCCTTTGCAGCCACTGCTGGAAAATCGGCAGGACAAGAGCATGGGCTCTACCTTCCTGGGTGACTGACGCTGTTGGCTAAACTCACCTCTTCGAACCAATGTTCTTCCCATTTCAAAGATGGTCCGAAAGAAGCATAAACAACCCCGCAAAAGTAGCAGCATGATGAGACACTGCCATCGTCAGATGGAAGTCCCCACCACCCATCCTTCCAGATCTTACTTTTGCTCTATACTCCCTCGAGATCTGGGCAGGTGTGATTCTCACTGCTGTCCTAGGACTTACAGCAAGGGTTTCTCGCCTGCCCTGATCATGCCAGGGAGGGGGAGATGGAAGGTGGGAGTGTCTGTCTGGTAGGCTTATCTGTAGCTCCTTATCTGAGGCGCTGACCTGATGCTGGCCATCAGAGGAATGGCTGCCCTGAAGCCGAGGCTGGGGTTGTTTGGTTTTTGCCTACTGTTTCCCACTGAGCTGAAACCGACCTGTCAAGGGATTGCTGAGACTTGAGCCCTTTTTCCCTTTCCAGCAGAGACCTGATCCAGGAAGTAAAAGGCAGGTGTAACTGGCTTGTGAAAAAGAACAGTTCTTCGTTCCAACCCCTGTGATGCATCAAAGTCAGAGCAGGCCAACTCCAAGCAGCCACACTCGGCGGCAAACTGGAGCGTAACAAGGAGCTCGATATATTGGGAAAATGGTAAATTGCAGGCAAGTCACTCGCTTATTTACTTCCTATTCGTCTGGGCTATTTGGCGGGGCCAAGTGGAGGGAAAGAAACGTAGCGTTATAAATCCCAGCTCAGAGAGAAAGACCAGTGGAGAGCAACCAGGCTACATTAGGTTTCCTCCACTTAGTGCTTTAAAATAATCATGGAGGTTTCAAACAGAGAAATATTAATTTACTCCCTGCCAGCTGGGTAAATCCCCCTTTCAGATCAATATGTACTAGAAACACCCTTTCAGTCACTGGCGCTCAGCTCTAAGAGTAGGAGAAGCAAGCACTCCCACAGCGAATCACCACATCATCTCGCTTTCAATAGCCTCCAAGCTGAGACCAAATGGATCAGCACCTCGAGGGACCTGGAACCACGAGGACCCTCAGCCGCTCAGGGGGCCACCCGAATGACGTCGGCTAGTTTGCAGAGGGGATGGGGAAGACAGCCTGCACAGCATCATCCTACGTACCAGGCTGTCAAGCTGGGAGTCCCTGTTTCACACAGTTTAAACTGAGGCTCTGAGAGAAGCTTAGTACATATACTTATAATGATGGCATTTATTAAGCGCTTACTATGTGCAAAGCACTGTTCTAAGTGCTGGGGGGGATACAAGGTGATCAGGTCATCCCACGTGGGGCTCACAATCTTCATCCCCATTTTACAGATGAGGTAACTGAGGCTCAGAAGTGAACTGACCTGCCCAAAGTCACACAGCTGACAAGCGGTGGAGCAGGGATTCGAACCCATGACCTCTGACTCCAAAGCCCATGCTCTTTCCACTGAGCCATGCTGCTCAACTGGTACTGCTTGCCCCAGTCATCACTCTATGCCGCATGTTATCTGTGTGGAGGACTTCAAATCTTATTGCTGGTCTTGACCTCCATAGTAATTACAGCATTTAGTAAGGCCTTTACTATGGTCTACAAGTTTGTGAGATTGGCCGGAGCCTTATCCCCCCAGGCTTCCAATTGATCTTATTCCCATTTTCCAACTGAGGAAAATTTTTTGCCAGATCACATAGTATGTGGGAGGCATCATCATCATCATCATCATCATCATCATCATCAATCGTATTTATTGAGCGCTTACTGTGTGCAGAGCACCGTACTAAGCGCTTGGGAAGTACAAGTAGGCAGACCTGGGACTCTCAGAACTCCAGCTGGGTCTCCGGGTGAAATCCTGGGGGGCTAGGAAGCAGGGCAGAAAGGGACACCCCTGGAGCTTAAGAAGGATCCGGGGGCTCTCAAACATCTGTAACCCCATGCAACCCCTGCCCTCGGGTCCCAGGTTGCTCCTGGGGGCAGCTCTGGAAGCAGTTCAAGCGCTCAATACATATAATTGAATAAATTGAATGAATGAGAAGCAGAATGATGTAGTGGAAAGAGAATGGGCCAGAGAGTCAGAGGACATAGATTCTAATCCTGGTTCTGCCAATTGTTTACTGTGTGGACTTGGGCACACCATGGAACTTCTCTGTGCCTTAGTTTCCTCAACTTTAAAATGAGGATTAAATTCTACTCCCTCCTACTTAAGTCTGTGAGCCCCATGTGGGACAGGGCCTATGTCCAACTTAATTAACTTGTACCTATCCCAGGGCGTGACACAGTAAGTGCTTAAACACCATAAAAACAAAAACACACACAGGAGCTTAGTACAGTGCTCTGCACACAGTAAGCGCTCAATAAATATGATTGAATGAATGAATGAGAGACCCAAGAGCAGCATGAAGAGAGCAGGGAAAGCAGAAGGCCCTGAGCGAGCCACAGGAGAAAAGCCATGATTATTCCCCCGGGATTGCTGCCAGCGTCCAAAAGCGCTGACAGCCTTTGGCAGTCTAAGAGCCAAGGAATCAGGCGTGGCAACAGTACGGCAGGGATTGAAGCCTAAAAGACAATGAGCCATCCAGCAAGAGCCTCGAGGCCCCGAGAGGTTTGGTACCAGAGCCCAGAGAAGGAAGAGGAGCATTTCCTGTCAACAGGGCCTTCTGTCCTGGCCTCCCTGCTTTCCCCGACTCAATCGGGCTGGGAGGAGGGGGCATTGACAAGAGGTGAGAGGAAAAGCCAATCCCTGAGAAGGAGCTTTGAAGGCAGCTGCCACAGGAGGTGATTCCTCCACGAAGCTCCAGAACGTGCACTCCGCGTGTGTGCAGGAAACAGACACAAAGTGAGAGATGGAGCGCCGGAAGCCAGGCCCGAGCTAATTATTCCTAATGTTCTATTCATCAGACTTGAATGGGAAGAGCAAGGCTCATCAGGAGCCGCTGCCAGGAAAAATTTCTCCCAGGACGTGTCATATTTCAACGGGCTGCCAGTTTTCTGCAAGAGGGAAGGCACTGGAGCCGCTCGGGGCTGCAGAGGCCAGGGCAGAGTCGACGCCGCAGCAAGGAGGTCTTCCCACGGGAGAGGTGGCGAGCCAGAGCCCACCCTCCCTCCGGAAGAGGGAAGCCAAGATAAAAGGTCCTGCAGGGGAAGTCCGACTGCTGGCAGTGGAACCCCGAAGGGCAACCCTCTGGCACGTGTGGAAACAAAACCTGAAGGTAGCCATTCTGCTGTTCCACACAAAAGAGAAAAGGCCACAGCCAAGGAAACCATGATTCAAGCAGATAGACCCTAACAAAAGTGAGTTGGGGCTCAAGGGGGAGATGGGCAGGCAGAAGCAAAGAGACAGCACCCCGACTACACTCGAGACAAGTCTGAGATTCAGGTACAAACACAAGGCCAAGGCAAAGGAGAGCGATGAAGCAAATAGAATGACAAACTGCTCAAATGATACTGCCCTCACAGTCTCTCTCTGGGCAAAAATGAGGTAATTTAGTAGGACATAAGATCTGGAGAGCCTATTTGCCATTCTTCAACTGAACACAATCAAGCCACTGACCCAGGGCATCTCCAGGATCTGGCTGGCAATTTCTTCCCCAGAGTAAGCGGACAGTCCAAAGACCAGGCATGTCACTTAATCTCCCTCCGTCTCCGCTTCTTCATCTGTAAAATGGAGCTCACACCACCTGCCTCCCAATCTCACAGGGGTGTCAGGATGAGACCACCAAGTGGGAGTGCTTTAGGAATAAAAAATAATCAAAATAACTATTCTTAGCATAATTACTCAGCACATTCTTAACAGAGGTGCTTGGTCTTATCCCCTGCCCTGCCAGCGGTGAGCCACGATCCCAATTATATGAACGCAACATGAAAATATGAGCTCCATCATCGGATACCTGTGGGCTAAATGAATTGCGGCCTTAAAGACGCACAGAATCACAGATGTAAATTTTTCCCGCTGCACGGGTCAGCAGACCCTGAAGACGCTTTAGCCTGACCTTGTGGCATGCGATGAACATAAAGTGCAAACAGAATGCTAGGCAAGCGAAGCTGGCTGTGAAAACTCCAAGGCCCAAGAGACGTTTTGGGGAAGCAGGGGAGGCCGTGGACGACTGGGAGGGTGCAGGGGGAGAAATATAAAACTGACTGCACCTGCACACCACTTTCTGGAGGGAAAAGGAACTACAGAGTAGACACATGAGACTCACACTTTTACTCTGCAATTACGTGTTACTTCAACATCCATTTACCACCCATTTGGAAGCACTGGCTTTAGTCTCCTCCGATTTAGGAGAAGCTATTTATTTCCTACCCACCCTCTCTCCCATTGCCAACTACAGAGACTGGTCTCTCAAACCAGGGGTTGCAGGAAGCTGGATGGCTATAATTCAGCCCATTTTGGAGGGCGTTTTGGACAAAAGTGCTATTTTTGAAGCTGAAAAAGGCCCTCCACCCAGCCAAAACACAGCTGAGATGATTCAATGCAGATCTCCCTCAAAAGTAAAATTTGCACTTCGCAGAGGACGGGCATGGACAGTGCCAGGCCCACGGACGATATTCCAGAGAACTGGGTGTTCAGGCCAGGGGCCTGGGGAGAGCAAGCTAACCCAGAACTCATTTTGGATCTCTGTGGCCCTAGGTCCCTCTTGACATACAATCTATCCCTTAGGTTTCTGAGGAGAAAGACTCAGCCCCTCCCAGTGACTGGGGCAAGTCACATAACCGAAGAAATGGGTTAAGACGGTATCCACCTTTCAAGGATCACCCGGAAAGTACTCCAGTCACGTGCCCACTGTCCCTGGGGCTCATATCTATCTATACACCTCCTGCATTGTGCCGTGATCGTCTTGCCCTGCACAAGGGGGAAAACCGCTGCTTTCCCCTACGTCATCATCATCATCATCAATCGAATTTACTGAGCGCTTACTGTGTGCAGAGCGCTTGGGAAGTACAAGTTGGCAACATATAGAGACAGTCCCTACCCAACAGTGGGCTCACAGTCTAACAGAGAACAAAACCAAACATACTAACAAAATAAAATAAATAGAATAGGTATGTACAAGTAAAATAAATAAATAAATAAATAGAGTAACAAATATGCACAAACATATATACATATATACAGGTGCAATGGGGAAGGGAAGGGAGGTAAAATGGGGGGGATGGAGAGGGGGGCAAGGGGGAGAGGAAGGGAGGGGCTCAGTCAGGGAAGGCCTTCTGGAGTAGCTGAGCTCTCAGCAGGGCCTTGAAGGGAGGAGGAGAGCTAGCTTGGCGGATGGGCAAAGGGAGGGCATTCCAGGCCCGGGGGATGACGTGGGCCGGGGGTCGATGGCGGGACAGGCGAGAGCGAGGTACGGTGAGGAGATCAGCGGTGGAGGAGCGGAGGGTGCGGGGTGGGCTGTAGAAGGAGAGAAGGGAGGTGAGGTAGGAGGGGGTGAGGTGATGGACAGCCTTGAAGCCCAGGGTGAGGAGTTTCTGCCTGATGTGCAGATTGATTGATTGACGTCACTGTCGGCCTCTACAGAATGGGACAGTGGGAATCCTGAGAAGCAGCGTGGCTTAGTGGAAAGAGCACAGGCTTGAGAGGCAGAGGATGGGGGTTTCTAATCCCGTCTCTGCTGTTTGTCTGCTCTATGACCTTGGGTAATTCACTTAATTCACCTGTGTGTAAGTTACCTCATCTATAAAATAGGGATTAAAAGCGTAAGCCCCACGTGGGACAACCTGACTACCCTGTATCTATCCCAGTACTTAGAACAGTGCTTGGCATATAGGAAGTGCTTAACAAATACCACTATTGTTGTTATTAGTATTATTATTATTAATCCTAACTCTTCCACTTGACCGCTGCATGACCTTGGGCCAGTCATTTCACTTCTCTGGGTCTCAGCTCCCTCACCTGTAAAATGGGAATTAAGACTGTGAGCCCCATGTGGAGGGACATGGACTGTCCCAAACTGATTAGCTTGCATCTACCCCAGCGCTTAGTACAGTACCCAGAACATAGCAAGCGCGAAGTACCATTAAAATAAAATAAATATAGAAAAGGCTGGCACAAAGCCACCAACCTGGCAGACTAGAGATATAACCAGAGAGAGCCAGGAAAAGTCTAATACAAAGGAAACTTGGAAATACACCATCAATGCTCCGCCCACAAATTTCCCAAAGGAACGAGCCCCTCCACATTATCAGGACCTCCCACCTCTTGGTCCACTTGATCTGCCTCTCCTAAACCTGTGGGCTGCCCTTTTCAAACCCATGGTACTGTCACTCCGGAGGCAACAACTGGCCCATCCCCCTGACGGCGTATAATAGATCCAAAAGCATGTTTCCGAGTGCCTAGTCTGGGAACACGATCCAAACACCTCAAAATTTGGTGAGGTTATTTATTATGGAAATTTGTAGCCAAGATTGATACTGACAATGACCATTGCAAAGGCAAGGACAAACAATTTCCCGTAAGCCTCCCACTCTAAATCAGAATGCCTTCCCAACCTCTGGGGCCTGTTTTGATCATCAACGCACAGAGATTCTCCAATGCCTAACTCTATCAAATTAATTGGAAGTGAAAAATGTGGAACTGACAAAGGAAATACTTTAAAGGCCAAACTTTTCCTAAATACTAAAAGTCCAGGCAGTAGAGAAGTTCCCAAAACAAAACTAGCCATCAGAGCAGCCTAGCATTGAACACAGGTGACTGAACACCCGCTTGCAGGAGCGATTTCACAATAATAATAATAATAATAATAATAATGGTTTTTGTTAAGCGCTTACTATGTGCCAAACACTGTTCTAAGCGCTGAGTTAGATACAAGGTTATCAGATTGTCCCACATGGGGTTCACAGTCAATCCCCATTTTACAGACAAGGGAACTAAGGCACAGAGAAGTGAAGTGACGTGCCCAAAGTCACACAGGTGACAAGTGGGGGAGCCACAACCTCTGACTCCCAAGCCTGGGCTCTTGCCACTAAGCCATGCTGCTTCTCACAAGGACAGTAATCAATAGTATTTACTGAGTGCTTACTGTACACAGAGCACTGTATTAAGTGCTTGGGAGAACATAGCATGATTAACTGGGTAGGCATAAATCCTGCCCAACAGGAGCTGAAAGCCTATGGGAAATACAGAAAGATGGTCAAAGGGACAGTAAGATCACATTTATGTAAGTCAAGTATGCTGGCTGGACTTCAACAACAAGGAAAAAATGTCATTCCCACTAATGCGCTTCTATTTGCCCTGTGCTGGGGCCACTGAGCCACTTTCTTTCAACGAGGCTGCTGACTTCATTTCAGAACACTGATACTCATCCAAGCCCCATATACCTCCCCATACTTTACTATTTCCTCCACCTGTGATTCATTTTAATGCCTGTATTTCCCTGTGGACTATAAACTCCTTGTGGGCAGGGATCACATTTACCAACTCCACTATACTGTACTCTGCCAACCGGGAGTGTAGAACAGTGCTCTGCACACGGTACGGCTCAATAAATACCACTGATTGATTGATTCAACTCTCTCTCTCTCTCTCTCTCCCCCCATCCTTCCATCCCCCCACCCCCGCCTCAACAAGACAATAGGTCCAGTCCCCCGCTGAGAAATTGAGCAACTCTACAAAGGCAGAGGGCCTTACCTTGGACAAACAGACCAACTTCAGACATTTTAGGGTGTGATTTCCTCTGGTCAAAAGCCCTGACCACTTTCCTTGGTACCAAGTGGAAATATCCCGCTGGCTTGGATGTCATGAAAACTGGTATGATCTCTATGGGGAAGGAAACCTTTCAACATCTCAGCTAGGAAAATTCACTTTTCAATGTCTTCAGCCTAGGACTAGGCGAGATGGAGACCGGAGCTATTTTCAGCACATTCTGAAACCTTCTGACCCTACTTACAAGAACTGTCAACGACTACATTCCAAGGAACCTGTCACTTGGTGATCAATTTCTGCCTTCTGAGTACTTCAGTTTCTCTTTTTCCGCCTTTTAAATGATATCGGTTATGCACTTACTATGTACCAGGGTCTGTTCTAAGCACTGCATTAGGTACAAGATAGGTTGTCCCTGTCCTACACGGGATTCAATCCTCATTTTACAGAAGAGTTAACTGAGGCAGAGAAGTGACTTGCCCAAGGTCACCTGGCAGATAAGTGGCAGAAATGGCAGTAAAACCCAGTTAGAGAAGCAGCATGGCCTAGAGGAAAGAGCACAGGTCTGGGTGTCAGAAAACTTGGGAACGAATCCCGGCTCTGCCATTTGTCTACTGTGTGACAATGGACATGTCACTTCACTTCTCTGTGCCTCAGTTACCTCATCTGTAAAATGGGGATGAAGACTGTGAGCCTCATGTGGAGCAGGGGTTGTATCCAACCTGATTAACCTGCATTGACTCCAGCACTCAGTCCAGGGCCTGGCACACAGTAAACACTAAATACCATAAAAACCCCCCAAAACCCAGGGCCTTCTAACTCCCAGGCCTGTGCTCTACCCTCTAGACAAACCTGTTTCTGAGGTTCTCTGCAACCCAGAATCTCATACAAAAAGATTGTGCCTACGGAATCACCTGGATGTGGGCTAAATAGTGAACTAGCATGGAGACAATCTGAGTCAAAGGGGGTATTACAAAGGGTCTTTTGAGCTCGCTGTGGGCAGGAATGTGTCTGTTGTTATACCGTCCTCTCTCAAGCACTTAGTACAGTGCTTTGCACACAGTAAGTGCAAAATAAATACGACTGAATGAGTAAACTGAAGTGCACACACCATGCCCACCCCCACACAAGCTCAAAGACTATCAAGTGATTGAGAGCACAAAGATAGAAATGGGGAGTCAGGCGGTAGCTCCCTCTTTATTCCCCTGACCTGACGAAGCACGTGCCTCAGTCTTTCCCTGCCAAGGAACCAGTTCTATGTGCAAGTCCTATCATAGGAGATAAGATGTGGCCACTGCCTGTTTTCAGGAGCAAGAATGCAAATTAAATGAAGGAACAGAACCAGGATTTTGGCTTATTACACAACCTATTGCCTAATTACAATTTCTTCCCTGCTATGAGTCAGTGAAGATTCTGACTGAGTCCACTCTTGAATTTATAGCAAATACTACAAAAAGAGTGGTGTCAGTAGTGAACCCATAACCGCGGGGGACTGTGCTTGTCTGGGGAGAATTAGCTCTTTTTCCCTACTGGCTGCTGGGCCAACATTACTCCAAAATTTTTCATGACTCAGAAAAGTGGGAGCCAGTTATCTGGGCATCATCATGGTGCCCCAGCCAGAGTTATTCCTGACAAGGTAGAAATAGGGAAGCGTGCTGAGGCGGTTCCCATCTGGGAAGGTTGGCTGTGTAGACCAATGCAGTCCGGCACAGGGCCGGAAGCACAATCCTAAAAGCTTTCACTTATGCCCCACCAAACCCACTTGAAACACGGCACAAACATCTCTGCCCCCCAAACGATTCCCCAAAAGCGCTGTAAAATGCCACCTATACATGTCCTGCCGGTAAATTACTGGATTACTGCATCAGCCTCCTCTCTGATCTCCCATCCTCCTGTCTCTCCCCACTTCAGTCTATATTTCACTCTGCTGCCCGGGTTATCTTTGTGCAAAAATGCTCTGGGCACATTACTCCCCTCCTCAAAAATATCAAGTGGCTGCCTGTTAACCTACGAATCAAGCAAAAACTCCTCACTCTCGGCTTCAGGGCTGTCCATCACCTCACTCCCTCCTACCTCACCTCCCTTCTCTCCCTCTACAGCCCAGCCTGCACCCTCCGCTCCTCTCTGCGCCTCATTCTCGCCTGTCCTGCCGTCGACCCCTGGCCCAGGTCCTACCCCTGGCCTGGAATGCCCTCCCTCCACACACCTGCCAAACTAGCTCTCTTCCTCCCTTTCAAAGCCCTACTGAGAGCTCACCTCCTCCAGGAGGCTTTCCCAGACTAAGCCCCCTTTTTCCTCTCCTCCTCCCCACCCCCCCAACCCTACCCCTTTCCCCTCCCCACAGCATTTGTATATATTTGTACAGATTTATTACTCTATTTTACTTGTACATATTTACTATTCTATTTATTTTGTTAATTATGCACATATAGCTTTAATTCTATCTGTTCTGACGATTTTGACACCTGTCCACGTTTTGTTTTGTTGTCTGTCTCCCCCTTCTAGACTGTGAGCCCATTGTTGGGTAGGGACCGTCTCTAGATGTTGCCAACTTGTACTTCCCAAGAGATTAGTACGGTGCTCTGCACAAAGTAAGCGCCCAATAAATACGATTGAATGAATGAATGATAAATCTGGGGTAAATCTCTCAAAGGAGAAAAAGGTATCAAGCAGGGGATAGGGAATCAGCAAAGCTAAATAGATGGTTTGTACCCCAGCCCCAGTTTTCTTCCCTGGCTCTGAGTGACCCCCACCCCAATTCCTGCCAGGAGGTAGTGGTTCTGCATCCATTATACCGCGTGGGTAAACAGGAAGAGAGAGAAGAGAAAAATTACTGCTGCTATCCCGAAGGTTGTCATTTTCTAAAGTGTTAACTTGAAAAATGACTGAGCATAGACTGCACAATCTATATCGGCAACTGGAAATGATATGCAAAATGTTATGCGAGGCTTATGCCAATACACTTGTGTCCTTCCTGACTTTCATGCAGCTGGCTCTGGCTCTTTGGAAGATCATAATCGAGACCTCCTGGTTAATAATCAGTCCCCTTCCCCCTTCCTACAAAACAGCTGGAAGAGACCAGCTCCTATAACTATCATTAAGAAGGACCCTCCCTGTATTCCACAAACACTCCTGTGGTACCATGTGCCTCTTTATGCAAAGTTGTTGGAAGGAGGATCTATCATGAGATGAGCATCTTCCGCCAGGTTCCTTTACCTGGAGAGTCTCAGAGTCAACCCATGAGGATAACAGCACCGAGCAGGAAGATCCCATGAAAGCCCTGCTTCCAATCACTTGCCACACTGGGAATTTTATGTTTCCCTTGAAGGGAGCTGACAAAACAATTCAGCGTAACACTGAATAGGCAGGAGCTTTGTGATGGGTAACATCAGGCAGGCCAGCAAAAGGGCAGGACCCGAATCGTGTCCAGGACCAGCATAGACACAGGCCACACGTTCCTCCACATACATGCCACAGAGTCAGTCCTGGCAGAGACACAATATAATGCAGGCACAACAGAAGTGGAGAAGTTGTGTGGCCTAGTGGAAAAAACACAGGCCTAGGAGGCAAGGAACCTGGGTTCTCATCCCATCTCTGTCTCTTACCTGATGTGAGACAATGGGCACATTACAACTTCTCTGGGCCTCAATTTCCTTCTCTGTTAATGAGCACTTAATATGTGGTCTCCCTTCTAGACAGTGAGCCCCACGCAGATGTATTAATAGTAGTTTTTACTAAGTGCTAGCTGAATGAGGAGCACTGCACTAAGCACTGGGAAAGACTACACGGATGGGATATGGGTAGGGATAGGCACAGGGTCCCTGTAGCTCGAGTAGGACAGGGACTGTGTCTGACCTGATTATCCTGTCTCTGCCTCAGCCTTTGGCACAGTACTATGTGCTAATCCCACTCCACCACTTGTCAGCTGTGTGACTTTGAGGAAGTCACTTCACTTCTCTGTGCCTCAGTTACCTCATCTGTAAAACGGGGATGAAGACTGTGAGTCCCCCGCCCCCATGGGACAACCTTCCCCACAGCACCTGTATATATGTATATGTTTGTACATATTCATTACTCTATTTATTTTACTTGTACATATCTATTCTATTTATTTTATTTTGTTAATATGTTTGGTTTTGTTCTCTGTCTCCCCCTTCTAGACTGTGAGCCCACTGTTGGGTAGGGACTGTCTCTATATGTTGCCAACGTGTACTTCCCAAGCACTTAGTACAGTGCTCTGCACACAGTAAGTGCTCAATAAATACAATTGATTGATTGATTGACTGACAACCTGATCACCTTGTAACCTCCTCAGTGCTTAGAACAGTGCTTTGCACACAGTAAGCGCTTAATAAATGCCATCATTACCAGACACATGGTAAGCACTTAATTCCCAAACTGTTACAATTGGTATCACAACAAATGCCATGGACCCTAAACCTGACATCCACCCACATGCTCGAACAAAGATCACAATCAAGGCAATTCAAAAACAGCAAGGTTTGGGGAAGCGGAAGGAGAATCACAAACTGCTTGTTCTAATCCAGGTACACCAGGGGAAGCGCATAGTTCCATTTCAGACACACATTTCCTCCTGCCCCATGGATCAAGGTCTGAGAGGAAGAGATAGAGGGATGGTCCACAGGCTCTAACGTTCTGGGGGGCACCCCTCAAAAGTGGGAGGGGAGAAGGGTTTAACAGAAAGAAAGCGGAAAACCGGCACCAATACATTCCAGGAGCACTCTACAGCAGGAAGTTTCAAATGGAGACGGCTGGGAAGAAGGAGTTAGTCAAATGAAGGGAGCTTGGGATAGGAAGCAATTACTGCCACTGGAATTGAATCTGGACCCTGAAACAGAACAAACCACCGAGAGTTGCAGCAATCACACTGTGGTCAAGGCCCCAGTTGTAAGCTTTTCCCATGAGACACTTCTGGAAGCAGAGAGCTGCCGGGAAGCTCTGCCATTCCCCAGGCACCCACCAACAAGAGAGCATATTGCTTTAATGAAACCCCAATGTTGGCAAACCCACTGCCTCTGGCCCTTACCTTCTTCCCAATGAGTTTCTTCCGCAGGAACTCCCGGGCCTCAAACATGTACGGGATGTCATAGAGGGGGCGCAGCTTCTTGTTTTTGTCCTAAAAATACAGAAGAGGAGAAAACACTTAAGTCAGAGAACAAGGCAAATAAATCTAAGCAGTTACTTGCAGCACTGCCAGCCCCTGTTGGAGGCCATGACACACCTCCTGGTCTGAAGTCTCTGGAAGGCAACTTTGAAGGTCTGTGACCTCCACATGGCTCCAAAATGCTGAGAAACTCCTTCCTGGGGGCAAGATCACAGCCCACAGCTTTGCAGGGGCTGAGTTCAATCTAAACCTAAAACACCACAAAAGTCAGCGTGCTTCTGCTGGCCCAGAACCTGGCCCTTAACTTCACTCTGCTTCCAAGCCCATTCCCAAAAGTTAAAACCCAAACTAGTCCTATTCCATGGACACAGGTCCTAAGCCAATCTGTGGAAGAGTGGGTTGTCAGGACATCTGCCAGGTTAACTGAGCTCTCCATCTTTATTCCCTCTCTCTTCCCTGGCCTGGGTTTTTCCTCTCTCCTACATCTCCCCTGGTCCTTGGCTGCGGGGATTTGAGGAAGACCAAACACAGCTCACAGCGAAGTCAATCACTGGCAGCCCTCAAATCTGGGACCCTTCCCAGCATGGTCTCTGGGCCATTTTTAATTATACATTTGGCAAATGCCCTAATGATATTGTAGGGGGTGAGAATAAAGCTAACTTTGCCTACCTAACCAGGTGTCTCAAAGGGTTTGCTGGATTCAACACAGTAGGAAGCTTGCAATCCACTCTCCTGCTTCTACGCCATGAGGTGATCTGGCGGGATTTCAGCACGGATCCAGCCCAACACCAGTAAGAGGGTTACTCTTTAAGGAAGCATACTATGCGCCACTTATTAAGAACCCACTGAAGAAAGCCTTGCCACTCTGCCCTTCTGTTCCTTACCATTCCCCATAATCCTGAACAACCCCAATGTGGCTTCTGGGTAGCTGCCAGGGTGCTCCTGGAATCCAATGCCCACCAGGAGAAAGCAAACCATGTGTCTAGCCCCCTTGTCCTAGTGGAAAGAGCATGGACTTGGGAGTGAGAAATCCTAGGTTCTAATCCTGGCTTTACCCCTCACCTGCTGAGTGACCATAGGCAAGTCACTTAACTTCTCTGGGCCTCAGTTTCCTCATCTGTAAAATTGGGATTAACACCTGCACTCCTTCCTATTTAGTTTTTGAGCCCTGTGTGGGATGGAAACTCTGTCAAACCAATCATCTCTATTCCATGGCTTAGTACGGTACTTGGCACATAGTATGTGCTTAGTAATACCTAGACAATTAACACTGACACAAGTTTTAAACAAGCCAGGGTCAGGCCAAAGGATCTAGACCAAGATGACTTGCTGCCTGATCAGTGGTTCCCCAGACCCCAAACTGAACCAATGGCTAGGCAAAAGGAAGGTCTGCTTTCAAGACCAATCGATCATACTTACTGAGCAATATGTGATTGCGGGTGGAAACCGAGCAGTTCACCCCGACAAGGAAACTGAGGAAATCGCATAGGTGCGTGAGGGAGACAGACTGGAGAGCAATGTTCAGTGGTAAAAACATAAGCTTGCCTTAAGACTATGAATACGGCAAGCCTCACATTTACGTCCCCAGACACAGCTGCCTTCCTCTTGCGCCATTCAGCATTCCAAATGCTGGGCTCTAAGCAGAGGCTTCTGTAAGCTGCACACCCCGTAGTATGGTTTATGATCACGCTTAAAGAGGCATAAAGAATCTCCCCTTTGCAGGCACTGGTAGGTGTCACGAATCTCCAGGGTGATTAATAAAGACAAAGTTATTAGATAGGCGACTCAAGCCCCAGGCCTAGAGGAGATTCCCTGGCACCCAATCCTGAAGTCCCAGTTTCTGAAGGAAATGGTTGGAACGGGCTTAGAACCCAAGTCACCCAGTGCCTGTCATCATGTCCAGCAGGACCAAACCCCCAGGGCCCCCAAAGCTCCTCTGCAGGCCGACTCCCTTCAGCCTTGGCCTGGGGCCCCAATCTCACTTGTGCTGACCCAAGTGAATCACCGCTGCCTCATGCTACCCTAAGATAACCCAGGTAGAGAGCAGGAGGAAGAACCGGGGGGGAGGGGAGCCCCAAGCTGTCATTTCAGAGAGAGAAGAGCCAGAGGCCTGATCTGCAAAAATCCCAGAAGAAACAAGAGTTGACTACTCCAAGCCATGAGCACATTCAGCTCTTAGAATGAGTGTTCCACCCAACCTGCCAGACCTTAACAGCACCAGAATGCAGCAAATGAGCACTCTTTTCCCCAGTTTCTCCCCCTCCCTCATGTTGAATGACATTTCCAACTACCGGACCATGGATTTTGTAGGCTCCTTGAAAAGTGCCAGGCACTCAATCCACCGTTGGATTTCATTCCAATGACGGAAGGGGGACAGCCCTGAGGAACTGCAAAATCCCCCAAATTGCCAAGTGCACAAAAGCATTTAAGTTTCTTAGGAGGCAATCCAAGATAGGATATCAACAGTGAAAAAGCAGGACACCTACCGAGTCACGCCTCCTAAAAGAGACTGGTTTCAACATGAAAAAATAAAAATAGACCACAATGGCTGCTCTTCTGGTGGGTGGATGATACACAAACCCAAGATGTGCAGTGATCACTGATCGCCCTGGGAGACGATGTGGTGGGAGGGGGCTGTGATGCCTTAGACCTGATATGGTGAAGATCTTCAGACACTCCTAGCTGAGAAGAGAGAACCATCACCCCAATCACAGCATCAAATTGGGCTGTCGACAGCCACTTGGAAAAATTTTTTAGCTGGTGCCAGAGTTCACCAGGTGTTGGATCAGAATGACTAGCAGTTCATTCATTCATTCTTCTAGACTGTGAGCCCGCTGTTGGGTAGGGACCGTCTCTATAGGTTGCCAACTTATACTTCCCAAGTGCTTAGTACAGTGCTCTGCACACAGTAAGCGCTCAATAAATACAATTGAATGAATGAATCATATTTACTGAGCGCTTACTGTGTGCAGAACACTGTACTAAGCACTTGGAAAGCACAATTCAGCAATAGAGACAATCCCTGCCCAACAACAGGCTCACAGTCTAGAAGGCGGAAAACAGACTTCAAAAGAAATAAACAGGCAATTACAGAGGGGATCTCCACAGACAAGACCACAGACAGACCACTGAAGGCCATCCAACCTTTGGTGACCCTTTCAAATATCTCATAACCTTTTCTCATGTCACTATTCAATTCTCTTAGCTATAAGTTAGCATTCCCTTAGTTTTCCACACTTTTCCTCAATCAGTACAATGTATTGACTATCTCCTGTGTACAGAGTTTCTGTGTATTTTCCCAATTGCTTGGGAGAATACAAGACATGGCCCCTGCCTGAGGAGCTTACAATCTAACATAAATTGTTAGATATAGGAATTTATGTTAGGAAGACATAAATTAATTTACTGATCGGAGGAAAGAGATTTGGCAAGAGGGCTTTGTGGATGAACAGTCGGTATGGATTGAAGGGCTACAAGACGCTGAGAGTCCTGCGGTGGTAGATGGGAGAAGAATTATTGAGGGAAGCCTTCCGGAGATGACATTGGAGCTGTGAACAGGAGTGGTGGTATATTTGAAGGGGCAAAGGAGCCCTAGAGAGGATTTGAATGGGCGTTGGAGGGGAAGAGACGAGAACAAAGCACAGAGGGGTGACTTGGGGAGGGATGAAGTGTATGAACTGGGATATGGTGGGAGAAGGAAGTGGATAAGGAAAATGGAGAGAACCAGTAGAGTTCCTTAAAGCCAGTAGGTAGGAGTTTTTGCCAAGAGGAATGGGTAACCATCGGAGGTTTTTGAGGAGTGGGGTGTGTGCAGAGGGACATTTTACCAAAGTTATTTGGGCAACAGAATGGAGAAGAGAGGCTTATACAACCATCTAGACAAGTTCTGAGAAGCACTGGGACCAAAGCAGAGTCTGTTTGAATGGACAGGAAGAGGTAGATCCAGAAAATGATGTGGAGAAATAACTCGACCAAACAACTGCCTCAGGTGATTGTCAATAATGTTCATTTAAGGGACGTATGAATTCAATCCTCCCCTATCCCAAAGCCCCGAAGGTTCCTTTGCTTAGCCCATGGTCTCTGGTCTGGGTAATCTCAAGCTGGTGTTGGAATATTCAGGGCAGCCTGCCTTTTCTTTCCCATTTTACTTGTTGCTTCCCAAACGACCCCCGCTGAGGTAGGGCCATTGTTAATTCCCTGGAACCACTGTCCTTTTAGTACAGATGGTGCCGGGCACTGCCCACCACTGCTGCACCGTCTCAGACAGGCTGTATCCCTTATCTGAACCCCATATTGGGGAATAATAATAATAATAATCTTTTGAGCACTGTAGTAAGTGCTGAGGTAGGTACGAGGTAATTGGGTTGGACAAGGTATCTGTAAGCAATGGGGTAGATACGAGGTAATTGGGTTGGACAAGGTATCTGTCCCACATGGAGCTCACTATTTTAATCCCTATTTTACAGGTGAGGTAACAGGAATGGAGAAGTGAAGTCACCTGCCCATGATGCACAAAGCAGATAAGTGATGGAGCAGGGATTAGAACCCAGGTCCTTCTGGTTCCCAGGCTCTTTGTCCGTCCACTAGGTCACATTGCTTTTCCTCTCCCTGAGCCTCCGGTCCACACAACCCATGACGGCCCGGTCCCCCGCTCTTCCCTCCACAGCGGGCGGTTGTGAAGCCAGACTCGGGCAGAGGACACGGCTCCGAAGGCCACAAGCAATTTAACCGCGCCGGCCACCTGTCCGTCAATCTCGGTAGCTCTGGATCCTCATAACGCCCAAATGATTCGGAGGACGGTCGGAAAGAAGGGAGAAGTGAGGAGACCAGCCCAAACAGCTGCCTCAGCAGACTCCGAATGCACACATTTTAGGATGTTCGTTTAAACGGTGTGAGGAATGTTAATTACCCCTTCCCCTGATCCGTGGCTGCAGGGATGGAACTGGGATGCAGCAGGGCCAGGAAGCAACGCCCCCATGTGGTCGCTGCGATACCTCTGACTCAATTTCTCAATTTCTCAAAGCCACCTCAATTTCTTGGCCCCTTAAAGTGTTACTCTAGCTCTTCGGAGCATTGCATTAGCATAGAAAATCCACTAGTCTCTGCTATCAGATTGGGAAGTGGCTGGAGGCACCGGGACTTTATGAGAGCAGAAGGTTTCACCCAGATCGTTCAGTTAACATCCAGCGAAGACATGTTCGTGGATGCCGGCAGAGATTTGATTTTACATTTCCACTTAAAAATACAAGCAGGTTGCATGCCCTGGGCATGTTTCCAGGGAGGGTCACTGCAATTCCCTTGGCCAGCAAGCGGTGGTATCCTGGGGGAACCTTCACTCTTCTAGGCCTCTTATCTGTGAAGTGCACATTCTCCAGTTACATGGGTTTGGACTTTACAGCCTCAAAGCAGAGGCCCGAGGGAACCTCCCCTGGGGCGGGCAGCAGGAGATGCCCTACTTAGCTCTCAAGGGGAAAGCCGGAATTCCCAAAGAGCCCAGGAAAAATAAGGTCCAGGGAAGAGTGATCGCATATACCTTTTCTCACTCACAAGCTTGCGTTTCTCCAAGGGTCCCCAGCATGGCTCTGCCACTTGTCTGCTGTCTGGCCTTGGGCGTATTATGAAACTTCTCTGTGCCTTGGTTGCCTCATTGGCAAAATGGGGATTTGTTCTCCCTCCTACTTAGACTGTGGGACAGGGACTGTGCCTGACCTAATTATCTTGGTTCTACCCCAGCCCCTGGCACAGAGCAGGCGCTTCACAAATACCACAATTACGATTATAACAGCTACCCCAGAGGGGAAACGGTTTCCCTCCCTTGCTAGGGGCAGGCAAAGGCAAAAACATCAGGAAAGACCTGCTCTTCTTTGATCAGGTGCAAAGGCAGCATATATTATGGGGGCTTAGGCCATGTGGCTGGGCAGCTTCCAACGCCACAACTGCCTGGAACATATTTCACACTTCTGCCTGAGCGGGGAAGGAAAAATTGTCAATCCACACAAAAATACCTCACTGCACTTTAAAAAATAAATGTACATGAACATATAGATCTATATCTAGCCATGTGTGAATGCACTCAAAATGAAGCAGGGAGGAAAGGGGGGCCTGAACTCACCCTGTGTGCTCCATCCTCACTTCACTTCACACAGTAGGTAGCTTCCCGCTCTCCTTTACTCAATCCTTCCCCACAGCAACAAACTTTGGGCCTGCCAAGTTGCCACTTTCAGAAGGAGCCCTTCACCTGGCTGATCCAAAGCTTTTAGCGGTGAAGGAGGAATGGCGGAGGGAAAAGGAAGTAACTTGCTATCCCCCTGCTTAAAAACAAAATTGCCAGCAGCAATCACTTTGAGCCAGACTTGCCCACTGTGAAGCAGAAGCCCGAAGAACAGTGCCGGCAGGTTTCTAACAAGGAACAAGATCAGTGCATGTGGACTAGCGGAAAGAGCAAGGGCCTGGAAATCACCCCAGTTCCGCCACTTGACAGCTACGTAACCTTTCGGGTGAGTTCCTTAATTTCTCTGTGGCACAGTTTCCTCATCTATAATATCATTTTATTGAGTGCTTACTGTGTGTAGAGCACGGTACTAAGCTTGGAAGAGTACAACAGAGTTGATAGACACATTCCCTGACCACAGCGAGTTTACAATCTAAACTCAATCCTGGTCTCCCTCCTGCTTAGGCTGTGAGTCCCCTATGGGACAGGGATTGGGTCTGACCTATCTTGTACCTAACCCAGCACTTAGCACACTGCTCAGCACATAATAAATAATAATATTTGTTAAGCAGCATGTCCTGTTGGAAGAAGCGGGCCTGGGAGCCAGAGGATCGGGGTTCTAATCCCAGCTCTGACAACTACTATCTGTGTGACCTTGTGAATGTCACGTAACTTCTCTGTGCCTCGGTTTCTTCAACTGTAGAATAGGGATCTGTTCTCCCTTCTCTCAAGACAGTGATCCCCATGTGGGAGAGTGACTGTGTCTGACCTAATTGACTTGCACCTATGCCAGCGCTCAGAACAGTGTTTGACACATAGTAAGCGTTTAACACGTACCAAACAAACCAAATTTAATAACTACCACAATGATAATTATCACTATATTCATATCCCAGAATGCAAAACACTGTGCTGAGTAGAAGGGGGAAGGCGGTATCAAGTAGATCTCCAAGCACTTGGGGCTACAGCAAGGCCTACTGACTCCCAGATTTTCCGCATGGTCCCGGTGGCCAATACCAGGTGAAATGCCAGCCTTTGGACAATTTTGCAGCAGCATAAACAATAAGGAGCAAAGTGAATTCACCCAGTTTCCCGTCCTTGAAGGAGCTCAACCCGTTATCTCTGGTGCACAGCATTTGATTATGTTCCGCAGAAACTTGCACCAACTGAAATTAAAGCACCGTTTTCAAGATCATCATGTAAAGGATTTCTCTTTAGAGACCACTCTTCCTCTCAATTACGATTGCAAACTGAACATAAGAGCATTTGGAGAAATATTTACTCTTTCTTGCTGAGATACATAAGGGGGAAGGAATAATGAGACAGGAGCAAAATAAAAAGCCATGCATTAGCTTTTTTAAACAGAAAGGATTTTAGGAGCAAAGTGTTTTTAAAGGCTCTAAGGACTCAAAAACCATTATCCACATAGAAAAACCGTATGTGGGAGCTTCTCTTTGCTACAATAGTTGGCAGCCATAGCAGACTGCATGAAATAAAAGAACAGCACTACCCCTCACAGAGGTAAAATCCCGCAGGAGTAAAATCCAGAGATTGGCAGTCAGCAGCCACACTCCACCTCCACTCGCCCTGAGGCCAAGGCTCTGGGATGGGAGTCGCCAGGAGCCAGGATATTCTTTCCTGCTCTGGGATGGGGAATAAAAGTCAACTTGTTGCTGCTGTCCCTGGGTGGGGATTTGCCTTTCATCACCCACTCGATTGGGATGGTAAACAGAAGGGATGTGTCTGTGAGCCCACTGTTGGTTAGGGACTGTTTCTATATGTTGCCAATTTGTACTTCCCAAGTGCTTAGTACAGTGCTCTGCACATAGTAAGCACTTAATAAATACGATTGATGATGATGACGATGTGTCAGAGGAACCAGTCAATCTTGAGGACTGAGAGATAGCGCGGCCTAGACGAAATGTCCGGACCGGGAGAGGAAAGGTCCGGACCGGGAGACGCTGCTAGGCCGTTTGTCTTCTGTGTGACCCTGAGTACGTCGTTTAACCTTTCTACACCTCCGTTTCCTCAACTGTACTACGGGGATGACATCTATCGGTTCCCCTCGAACCCCTTCTAAAACTGTGGGCCCTGGGTGGGACAGAGACAGTGCCCAGTTGGATTTTCTTGTATCTATCCCAGCATTCAGCAGTGCTCGAGCCATAGTAAATGCTTAATAAATATTATTAGGAGTGAGGCTTAAAATCCTGCCAGCCCCTATGGTCCATTTCCTTAGCGTCTTCCTCCTTCTTAGGATCACAAGCCTCAATACGAAAATGATCCTCAAATAACGGCGTAAGGGAGAGTTGAAGTTAATGGAAAATAAGCAACAGAAATGGTGATAGGGAGGCCGACTTGCCCCAAATTCTGCAGAGGCCACAGAAGGAGGCACTTCTCAATCGGTGAGTCCCATGGCTGCTACACAATCATAGACGGTCAGGGAAAGGACTGCTGGTGGGAGGGGAAATTCATCACAGAAATGTACGAAGTGGGCAACTACTTAGTTTCAGAATGCCTGTAAAAAGAAAATGGGTGGCATGGGGAGGGAGAGAAGGAGAGAGGGAGAGAGGCAGAGAGGGAGAGAGGGAATGAACACGAACCAATGAGTTGTCACAGAACAAGGGTCGGAACCAGAACTCGGGGAGAAAAGTCAAGATTGTCAAGGCCATTCTGACAGCTAGTGTTCTTACCAAACTCTGAAACTACCTTTTATAGGTTTTTATAAGCAGCACCGTCTATAGATTATGAGTGGGAAAACGCAAGCATAAAATGACCGAGTCAAGATCCCATGGGTCCAGAAAAGGCTTGGAAGCCCTTGGAACAGAATTTACTGAGTGTATGGGGTTGTTCCTTAATGGGCATGACCATAACCAGAGTCAGCAGGCTTGAGAGGGGAGAGAGATTGCCAGATAAAACACATTCCCAGGATGATGGTGATTTTGGACACAAGCAATCCCAATGGAGAAAATGAAGAAGTATCTAGTATCCCAGAATTGATAAAGTGCTTCTGCCGTGGGAAAACTACTGATGAGGAAATGTGCTTCGTGTCCAAGCCAAATACTCTTCGATATTTGATTTCAAGGGAGCTCTAGTACGAAAAGGGATTCACAGAGACAGCTCAGGTTAAATATATTGACGAGCCCCATATTAAGGAAATGGGGTGTGTGCCTTGATCGACAGATGGCAAGCGCATTTTTTCCAACGCACTCTATCAAGACAGACATGCTGTCAAAAGAATATTCCCTGATTCCATAACAGCATTCTGTCAAACACACAGTGAAAACACTCAGTAAGAGAGAAGCGAGGGAAGAGAATTAAACCCCAGTTCTGAATTTCTAGCTCTGCATGACCTTCTCCAGGCTTCAGTTTCTTCATAATGAAAGTGGGCGAAAACATCAAATTAACCTCCAAGAGAAGTTGGAAGGTAAAAGTGGGTGAAGTTCACCATGGGCAGTGAACATACCTGCCAGCTCTGTGAATTGCAATCTCCCAAGTGCTCCGTACAGTGTTCTGCACATAGTAAATGTTCAATAACTGTCATTGATTATGGAACCCCCTAGCACACCTGAAGTGTTTACAGAATTATATCCAAGTATGACCATCAGAAAATGATGAATTTACTGTTATCATCAGGGAGAAGCAGTAAGAATTACAAAAACCACAGAACATCCAAAACCTCAATTTGGTCATTTGTTTATTTCACTCTCTACCTCCCTTCTAGGCCTGAAGCGGTCCCACTGAACGAGAAATCATACGACCGTTTCCGTGATTCACATCCTCTTGGTTCCCTTACCCCTCATCCGAGGAAGTTGAAAATTCTTGAGAAAGCACCAGAAGGTGGGGGGATGTGAAATACGGCTGCTGGTTAATGGACACCCGAATAACCAAGCACTGTCTCTCACTGGAGCATTGACTCCAGGCTCCAAAGCCCAATCGGCATGGCAGAGCTCTGCTTTAGCATGCAGGCAGGGCCTTTCCATAGGGAATGTTCTGTCTGCAGCCGTCTCTTTGTGAATAAGTATTGAGTTCTTGTTCAATGAATGGTATTTGAGCATTCACTCTGTGCAGAGCACTGTACTAAGTCCTCAGGAGAATACAATATAATAGAGTTGGTAGGTAAGATCCCTGCCTTCAAGGAGTTTACAATCCAGTAGTCCTTCCATCCCAGGGTTCTAGTTGGC
Source organism: Tachyglossus aculeatus (assembly GCF_015852505.1). Classification (NCBI taxonomy): domain Eukaryota; kingdom Metazoa; phylum Chordata; class Mammalia; order Monotremata; family Tachyglossidae; genus Tachyglossus; species Tachyglossus aculeatus. The sequence continues at coordinate 42,408,969 of NC_052075.1, read as the reverse complement.
TTACAGTGGCTCAGGAGTCCTGTCCCCCAGCTCCATTGCCCCTCTTCTTCCCCACCCCATCCCTACTCCATCACAACTAGACAAGGAACCTGTTGGGGCAAGACACCTTTTTAATTTTTTTTTCTTTGTTTTTTAAATGGTATTTGTTAAGCACTTACTCTGTGCCAGGCACTGTACTAAATGGGGTAGATATAAAGCTGGACATATCAACATCCCATGTGGGGCTCACAGTCTTGATCCCCATTATAAAGGTGACGTAACAGACACAGAGAAGTTAAGTGACTTACTCGAGGTCACGCAGCAGATGAGTGGCGGAGCCTGGAAGAGAACTCAGGTCCTCTGGCTCTCAGGCCCGTAATGTTTCCATTAAGCCAAACTGCTTACCCTCGGGAACTTAGCCTCCCGATTTTCCAAGCAGATAATGGAGAAAGAAGCATCACATTTAGTTAAAAAGCCCACGTTCTGCCACTCTGGGGCTCAAGGGGAGGAGGTATGGCCGGGCAAGGAAATAAAATATTAAGATATGGTATACCCAAATTGTAGGAGAACAGAGATCAGAGCACAGTTTGCATCACAGCGGCTTCACTTAACGTCTCCCGAGAGCCAACAGGTCCAAAGGCCACCACAACCTCCAAGGTTCAGTTCTTATACTCCCAGAGGACACGCTTGCAGCTAGTGATGCAACTCTCCTGCTACAGGAAAATCAAATAAACTCAACTTCAAAAACATAAAAAATTAAACAGCCAGAGTTAAGATCTCTGTTACCTGCCGCTGTGTACTCCTGGACATGTATAACATCTCCTATATCATTTGAAACAAGTCAGAAGACGGAGAATTCAACAAATCTCAGCTGAATAAGGTTAAACAAAATCAATTAACTGCAAATATTAAAGGGTCCCTTTTAATCAATGATGGATTGGTCTTGATATTGACTATCATACCAAACCAGGTTATTTAGAGTTCAGTTAAAGCTGCCTCTGAACTCCCTTGTCTTCCCCATACCGACACACCCTCCACCCCAGCTGCTGGATAAAAGCTGACAAAGGCACACAAAATTATCCACAGTGCATTTCCTCTGAAAGGTTAACTTTCTAACGCTTTTAAGATACCTAAGCTTAGCAGTGGCTTCCTAAGAACAGATGCAGGTGTCACAAAGGGGAGCCTGGAGAAGTTCCTTTTTCACCAGGAACAAAAAAGGAAAGAAGCAGACGGTGAAGGACGGTCAAGTTCTCTTTGTTCTAGAAAGGCTACCTGGGACAATTTTATTAAAATGTAACAGTTCATGCCCTCTGAAATGAGCAAACAACCCTGAATTAAACATTTCAGTGGTAAATCTGAATCCTTATATGGAATTATATCCAAGTATGACCATCAGAAAATGATGAATTTACTGTTCTCAACAGGCAGAAGCAATAAGAATTTACGAAAACCACAGAACATCCAAAACCTCAATTTGGCCATTTGTTTATTTCACTCTACCTCCTCCAGAAAGGATGAAAAACTTTCAAGTGAAAAATCTGTAATCAGCTTCAAACAATACAAAGGTTTGAGGGGTGGGGTGAAGAAGGGTAAAGAGGAAGAACAGAATCACCCTGAACCAAAACCACAGAGGTCATATTCTTCTGAGATATGACAGAAGCCAAGGATGGGAAACTTGCAATCATATAATACTGAACGCTTACTGTGTGAAGGGGACTGTACTAAGAGGACCGTACTAAGCGTTTGGGAGAGTGGAATATAGCAGAGTTGGCAGACATGCCCCCTGCACACAATGAGCTTACAGTCTAGAGGGGATGACAGTCAATATTAATAAATTACTGATGTGCACATAAGTGATCTGGGGCTAAGGGAAGGGTGAATAAAGGGTGCAAACCGAAGTGCAAGGGTGACTACTGAGGGAACTAGCTACCTGCCCTTCATCCAGTCAACTGAACTGAAAGAGGTAAGCTCGTACTTAAGTTGGCCCATATCCTGTTTGCTAATGAAAAAAAAAGCTTTTCCAGCCACCTCTCCTTCCCCTTCAACAACTTAGGTTAAACATGTATAACTCATGCTACACCCCATGTTATATTCTGTGACAGAGGAAAACCTTCCTGACCTCTGACCACATTCCTTCTCCTCCAAAAGCTAAAAAACCGACAACGGGAAAATAGATTTTCACATCCAGAGACCTGGTGACATAAGGGGCCGGCCTTTACAGCTTGGGGGCTAACCCACATCATTGAAGACGGTCCCCCCCCACCAACCAATTTGGTCCTTTCCACCCCCATCTAATAAAAATAAATAAAATTTCATTTCTGAAACATCACGGACAAGGCCTGGTGGCGAAGGGGGAGGGGGCGCGGGGAGAATAGGAAAGGAAACCTTTCCATTATTTAGTGAGTGCCAGAGCAATCTTCGGAATGAGGCAGATTTCCAGTCAAATCTTCCCAATAAATCCTCGAGCATTCAAAAACGAGCCTGAATTATGCCAGCGCAAGCAGGAAGGCCTCCCTTCAGACACTGGGTTTCTGCCTTGCCAGTCGCATCACTCCAAGGTCTAAATCAGGCTGCCAGAGTGACTGCCACATATTTTATCCCCCAAATCCAAGGGACTTTCAGGCTGTATTTAAACACACAGTAAATCGGGCCCTGTACCGGTGGCAGGACAGATATCATTTTAACCCTGCACAACGGAGATGACTGACTTTTATTTCACAGTCCAGTTGCTATCAATCAGGGAGTTACAGCCCTATTCATCACCTGCTCCAACCGTGGGCAAGCGCTGGCAAATGAAGTCACTGGAACAACGAATAGCTCAGACAGACTCGTCATCCAGCACACTGCTTGCATGGCAATTTCTGAACTCCCCTCACCACTAACACCCAGCATTCAAAGGGGAGAAGACAACAGGCCTTAAGCACCGAGGTCGGATGGGCAGCTTCCTCAGGGCAGGGGTCAGGTCTAACCATACTCTCTCAAGCACTTATGAGAGTACTCTGAACACAGTACGTGCTCGATAAAGCTGCACACGAGACACTGCATGGCTTAGTGGATATAGCACGACCCTGGGAGTCAGGAGAATGTGCATTCTAATCCCAGCTCCACCACTGGACTACTGTGAGACTCTGGGCCAGTCATTTCACTTCTCTGGGCCTCAGTCACCTCATCTGTAAAATGGGGATTAAGACTGGAAGCTCCCTGCCGGACAGGGAGCTCTGGTTAGCTTGTCTGCACTGGTTTGCTTGTATCTACCCCAGGGGTTAGTACAGTACCTGGAACATAGTAAGCAGTTAACAAATACCATTTAAAACAAACAAAAAACACTCATTGACTGAAAGTCTTGGCAGCAGATCCAGGATCCGATGATGGCGCTGTCAGGGAGAATACTGACTGGAGGGATCGTTCTATTGGATTGCAAGCTTCTCGAGGACAGGCATCATCTCTCCCAGGGGCTCAAGTACAGTGTGCTGCACAGAGAAGGCACTCAATAAGTCAACTGATCAGCCTCTCGTCTAACGGAACATAGCTTTGCTTGTGGAAGTATATGCTGAGGGATCCAGAAAAATAGTGGAAAAAATGACACCAGAGTGCAGAGGGACGTCTTCGAAGTAGTGATTCTGCCCAGGGTTTTTAAGTTCACGGTTTTCCCACAGCTCCTTCTGGGGATGCCTGTGCAGTTCTTCAAAGCAAGCCCCCAGGAAAGATGGAAGGGAAACAAGGCCTTTATCTCCTGCCAAGAAATTTACGCAGCATCTGGAGAAGGCAGCAGATCAATAGTATCAGCAGTGTCAGTTCTCCCCTGACCCTGGTTGGTAAAGAAACCACAACTTTGCAGGACAGGGAGGAAGAGTCTGGATCTCCAATCTCATCTCATCACATTTCCCTCAGCAAAGTAAGAGGACAATAGAAGAAACAAGGGAATGCTACTTTAAAAAAAAAATCATCAAGGGAGATTTGGCTTCACATGATCGGGGATGTTCACAAAGAGACCCAAGAGTCCAGGCAACAGTTCCCGTTTTAGCTGGCCTCCACTGTCTAGAAACAGGTCACTTCCTTGGTACAGCACAAGGTGTTGAGGCATCTCCTAAGCGATGCTGCTGAGAATGCAGAAACTGCTCAGTCGGTTTTGACGAAAAGCCAGACTCCCCAGCCACTTTGCAAGGAGTTCAGCTAATAAATCCTGCAGCAATGAACACCATTTCAGTCCGGGAGGCTGTAAACAAGCCAAACCGTTCAGAAATACTGGTTCTGAAATCTCATAGTAATCATGCCTGGTAGGATCCGGCATGGACTGAAATTATGAGACTGACACGGCCCAAGTTACCTAGACCCACGGCCCTGTGCATGTTGAGATTTGTTGGACTGCTGGGAGCAAAAGGGCTTTTGCATGGGTGCAGAGCAACACAGAAGGCAGCGATGTGGCCAAATAGAAAGGGCACAGAACTGGGACTCAGGAGATCTGGATTCTGATCCCAGCTCCACCACGTACTTGCTGAATGATCATTAGTGGTACTGATTGCACGCCTACTATGTGCAGAGTGCTGGACTAATTAATCACCCTGGGCAACTCACTTCATCTCTGTACTTCTTTCCTCATCTGAAAATTTGGGACAAGATATCTGCTCTCCCTACATCACGGACTAGGAGGACCAGTCAATTGCAATGACTAATTGCAATTGAGTAATTTTAACTTTATCCCTGGTTAAGTACCATGCTGATTGACTAGTAGTAATAACAGTAATAATGGCATTTATCAAGCGTTTACTACGTGCAAAGCACTGTTCTAAGCACTGGATACCCTTAGAGATCAAACAATGGTACTTAGTGAGTCCTAACCGTGTGCAGAGGACTGTACCAAGCACGATCATGTGACAAGGACTGTGTCCAACTCGATTTGCTTGTATCCCCCCCAACGCTTAGCATAGTGCCTGGCACACAGTAAGCGCTTAATGCCATAATTATTATTCTTACCCTAATGACTAATAAACTAGATGTTCAGTTCCATCACAGGTACCACCCTTCCAAGAAGGTCTACTGCTGTGAGGCGATGAGGATGGTAATGGCATAGGGAAAAAGAAGAGAGGTGTAAGCACCTTGGCTTTCTAATTTCTGGCCCAAGCTGTGCCAACTTCTGACTTAACTGACCTATCCCAATTCCCAATTGCATCGGCCTAGATTCCAGATCACCCCGTTAAGGCTACTCTACCACAGAGGGTTCCAAAACCACCTACTGCTTGGCTGAGGTCTGAACTTGCCTCATCCCCATCTCTCTTCCACCTCCAAAAAAATTATATTCCCAATCCCCCCGACTTGCTATTTCGGTCACCATCATGAGAAGCAGCACTGACTAGTGCAAAAAGCACAGGCTGGGGAGAAAGAGGACTTGGCTTCCAATCCTGGGCAGGGGAGATGGTGGGCACCCAGCTAGCCGGGTGATGCTGTCCTTCTCTTGAGGCAATCTCCTTGCCTGGTGATCGCCTCACATCGCCTAACTGTAGTTAGGCAGCCAGTGCCCAGTTGTACTGTCAGAATCGTGTTCGACAACATCACCAGTGAGACAATTAAGTAATTATTTAGGTGACATTCTCCCTGAAGCTAGAATCGCCAACACACCATCAGGTTGATAAGAAGCAGGCGTGCCAAATGGTGTTTTTACTTAGCCTGAGTTTCTGCATTCAAAAATAGAATGCTTTGCTTTCTTTCAATGATTGATTGCGGGGAATTTAAATGGTATGTCAATAATGAAAACAACAGGTGCGAAAAACGGCGACCAGCACACTGTGCCGCCAAGCATCCCTTGTGGCCTCAGCTGGGGACAGGACATTGAGCTGACTGGTCCATCGGCCTGACTCCGTAAGGACTAACTCATGTTCTTCTGAGGGCCGAAAAAGAAAAAAAAAAAAAAAAACGACAGGTCTGGAAACAAGAAGTATTCGCTCCAGCCTGGAAACTGGATCGATACGACAATGTGCTTAGCAGAGCACTTTGGATGCCCCTAGGAGCAAAAGTACTGATGACAATAATATTGATGAAGAGAGCGGAGAGGGAAGTTCAGTTCGGAAACCTCAGGTCCGGGAACCGGCATGCACGAATTATGCTGCCTGTGGCCTGCACGGCGTTACTTGCGCGCTGTCGTCCCCACTAGACAAATTCCCACTGAGGCACAGAACGTGAGTGAGCAGGCAGGCAGTGGTGAAATACACTGCCAAGTGTACACAAACAATATGTGCATAACCCACTCACGGTCAACGTGACCGCAGCGTAGTGCCCAGACCACGCACCTGCGATAGAAAAACTAGCCGGTAGTTGCCTTGGTAGCTGCAGTCTGCACCGCCCAGGCCAGCCAGCTATTTTCCAGGATTCCTGTCGGGCTCCTTCTCTAAGTGCTTGGGGTAGTTCTTGGGTTAGTAAGAGGAAAACCCCAACAGGCAGTCTCTGAGTCACTGAGCTGGTACTAGAACCCAGGACTCTCAGATCCGCAGCGCTATGCACTTTGCATTAGCCAGCAGTAGGGTTTAGCAGAAGTACTGAGTTTCCCCATTGGCTTTGGTTCCTTGAATCTCCCTCCCCACAGGGATGAAACTCACTCTTGCTCATTGGGAATACGGACTAGCATATCTTGGGCACGACCTGTTAAAAACCATCACTTTTCTCCCCACTATAAAACTGCCAGTGAGCTGGAGCATACCAATCCTGCGTCAATGAAAACTCATCAAATCACGATAAAATCCAATGCGGCTTTCACTCAATCGATCGCATTTAATGAGTGCTTACGATGTTCAGAGCACTATATTAAGTGCTTGGGATGTCACAATACAACAAAATTAGCAGACACACTCTTTCAGCTTAGCTTCATGGCATTACCAAATATCAAGAAACACCGATCGCTACAGAAAGATCAGATAGGAAGTGAATCAGTGTTATGAGAAGTTGGGTCGCTTCCCTGTGTAGCCCAAGCGAAAAGTGCTACAGGCAGCCTTCACCTTTGAGTAATACCACAGGCATCACTATTCCACAGAGCAAGCTGCTTTCCTGGACACTGCTCAAGGCATTCATGAGATCACCTTCCAGACTACAGCCAGAACATGAAATGCAGGCCGGGAGAATGAAACAGAAGACAGAACTTCTCAAACTTTTATGGATTTTTTTCACCCTCTCCTTTTAATGTAATTGTCAGTCAGCTCAGATTATGTTACCAGTTGGAGATCTTAAACTTTAAAAGAAACCTTTACAAGTTCACCTTTAAAAATTCAAAGTAGCAGCGAAATAGGCAATGAATTTAGAATTACTTAAATGTCTATCTGGCACAGGCTGTTAAAGTCTTAATCCCATAGAGCCTACCACTAAATGGAGAGCAAGAAAAGAGAAAAGGAGGCAGCGAGGGATGGGGGAGGAGCAGCAAGGCCTCAAATGTATTTTAGGAAAATGAAAATTCAAACTCCACAATTCCTCAAACACCAGCATCAGCCTGCAAGAGGCCAGACCTCAAAAAGGCTTTGGGGCATCAGGATGCCAGCTCCAATTAAGATGATCACAAAATACCTTGCAGTTAGCAAATAAATAAGTTATGTTTCAACAACATCAAAGAACCTGTACAGCTTGGAGGTCAGATAGAGGGCTAAAACTACAGCTTCCTCTCTCTTTCTAGGATTGAATTCAAAAGGGTTCACTGGGCTGGCTCAGCTGCTACAGAGCACAGGCCTGGGAGTCCAAAGGACCTGGGTTCTAATACTGAACCTGCCATTTATCTATGTGACCTTGGGCAAGTCACTGAACTCCTCTGTATCTCATCTGTAAAATGGGAATTGAGACTGTGAGTCCCCATGAGGGACATGATTACGTCCAACGTGATTAGTTACAGTGCTCTGCACACAGTAAGCGCTCAATAAATACGACTGAATGAATGAATTAGCTTGTATCTACCCCAGCACTTAGTACAGTGCCTAGCACATAATAAGCGCTTAATACCATTTTATAAAAACAATTTTAAAAAAGTTGATCCTTTCTTTCAGACAATTCACCATCCTGTAAAAGAGTCCTGAAACAGCTGGTAAGCACTATCTTTCAACCTATAGCCAAATCCTGTGAGGTCTTCTTTAAACCAGCATCTACCAGTTCTGCCCTAAACCACCACCACCACCCTGGTATATACTTGTCAACTTGTACTTATGTTGCCAACTTGTACTTCCCAAGTGCTTAGTACAGTGCTCTGCACACAGTAAGCGCTCAATAAATACGATTGAATGAATGAATGAATATGCTTGGGTCATATCACATCTGAGAGAATTGCATTTTCCTCTCTGGCCTCCCAGCCTCATCCCTACTGCAATTTCAACACACACTGCTGCACAGATCACCTTCTAGAAGCATCACTTGGCTCACAACTCTCCTCAACCCTCCACTTGTATCCTGGGACTCACTACATCAAACCCAAACTCTTTGCAATTGGTTTCGAGGCTCTCCACCGCCTTGCCCCACTTAACCCACCTGGTTCTCTTCACTTGCTCGTCCCCTACTTCACTCTTTTGTTCATTCCAAGGCAAGCTTCTTAGCTGTACCTCACCCGACTCTACCTGCATCCCATCGCTTATGCTGTTCCTCTGGCTTGAACTTCCCTCCCTTGTCCAAATGCACCAAAACACGGCTCTTACGTTCAAAGCCCTCCTGAAGGTCAGCCCTCTCCAAAAATCTTGTGATTAATTTCCCTACATGGCTAGTAAACCCAGATAACTCTACCTCTATAGAACCTCCGTATATCGGTCAGCATCACTTCTGAACTTAAGTTCCTCTTCTAGTTGTACATATCTTAATGTCTGCCACCCCATTTAGAAAATAAACGTCTGGTGGGCCCAGAACTGATCAATATATTTTGCACTTCCCAAGCCCTAGTACACTGCATCAAGGGAAGGCTCATAAGAGTCATTGTGACCCATCCTAGATCTGAACTCAGTAAACAGACATCAGAAACCAGGCATCTGAGCCCCTGGCTTGATACCCTTAATGAGGTGATTTTTTTTTAATGACATTGAAAATCTCAGCAGCAAGGGGCTGACAGGAATATTGCAAAAATTCTTAGTCATGAATATTTAACTTCCCTATACCGAATGCTGGACTCTGGAGTCTTTGCCCACAGAAATAAATGCTGAGTTCCCCCTTACTTTTAGACTTTTTAGACTTTTAGACCTTTTAGACTGTGAGCCCACTGTTGGGTAGGGACTGTCTCTATGTGTTGCCAATTTGTACTTCCCAAGCGCTTAGTACAGTGCTCTGCACATAGTAAGCACTCAATAAATACGATTGATTGATTGATTACTTCTCCCTGTCATGACCTTTTCTATTCCCTCACAAAGCCGTGAGCAGCTGAGAGGAAGACAGAGGGGCCAAACTGTCATTTCATTCCCATCTCAGGCAAAATGTAAACAATGAATACAAGTTTGTTTGCAGCCAGCCTAACTGCTCCAAATTGGGTAATTCAGAGGAACCAGAGGTTTCTGCCCAGAGGCATCACCAAAGTTCTGATGCTTCGGCAACAACTGCCAACGTCTTTCCTACAGTTATTGCATAAAGTTCACACCAAGGAGGCAGCCCCCAAACGCAATGGTTCAGCACATTGTTTTCTTGCCACAACAATTTCATGGCTCCAGTAACCAATGTACATAGAATTCACACCCACTAAGTTGATTAAGACAGAATGCTGCCTAAGGCATACAGGGTACAGTTTGGCTTTCCGATACCTTTTTAAATGCTTGCATTTTAATTAACCCGTAAAACAATTATTTAAATTGGTACTGGGGGTGGGGGTGTGTGTGTGTGTGTGTGTGTGTGTGTGTGTGTGTGTGTGTGTGTGTGTGTGAGAGAGAGAGAGAGAGAGAGAGAGAGAGAGAGAGAGAGAGAGAGAGAGAGAGAGAGAGAGAGAGAGAGAGAGAAAGGAGAGACAGAGACAGAGACAGACACACATATTGCCTAGCCAGTTTCACCTACAGGAACTCAACCCTTCAATGTTGAGTCCTCTTGGCTGGAGGACAACACAGGAAGGAAAGCGGTAGCACCCTGTTCCCCCAAGACCCCCTGTATTAGCCACAAACACTTCCTCAGATACATTATCTGGGCCCACCTGCTCCCTCAGGCCTGGAGCTCCCTCCCCCTTCATATCGGACATTCCACCACTCTCCCCCACCTTCAAAACCATCCTATGAATCACATCTCCTCCAAGAGGTCTACCCAGATTAAGCCCTTAATTTCTCCTATCCGCCTTCCCCTGTGTTGTCTATGACACTTGGCCTTATACCTCCTTAAGCATCCTCTTATTCACCCCACCTCCCCAGCCACCATGAATTTATATAACTACTCACCTATATTTCCCCTATCCCTAATCTATTGTAATGTCTGTCTCCCCATGTAGACTGCAAGCTCCTTTTTTATGGTATTTGTTAAGCGCTTACTATGTGTCAAGTACTGCTCTAAGCACTGGGATGGATACACGTTAATCAGGTTGGGCACAGTCGCTGTCTGACATGGGGCTCGCGGTCTTTTCAGAAAGGAGGATAAGTACTGAATCACTGTTTTGCAGTTGAGGAAACTGAGGCACAGGTGTAGATACGGCAGATACAAACTAATCAGGTTGGACACAGTCCATGTCCCACATGGGGTTCAGAGAATCCCCATTTTACAGATGAGGTAACTGAGGGACAGGGAACTTAAATGACTTGCCCAAAGTCAAACAGCAGGTAAGTGGTGCAAGCAGGTAAGTGGTGCAGTCGGGATTAGGATCCTGGTCCTTTGGTTCCCAGGCCTGTGCTTTATCCACTGGGCCACGCTGCTCCTGTGGCCTGGGATCACATCAACCAACCCTGTTGAAGCACTCAGTACAATGTTCTACACACAACAAATGATCAGTAAATACCACTGGTGGACTGATTATCTGCAAATCATTTCACTGTCTGTATCAGTGCTCTGCACAAAGTAAGCGCTCAATAAATACAACTGATTGATCCTCCCACTATATTATAAGCTCCTTGAAGACAGGGATCATGTCCACTAAGTCTGCTGTACTCTCCCAAGCACATAGTTCAGTGCTCTGCACCCAGTAGATGCTCTATATGATTGACTGATTGTCCTACCTACTGGGCCTCTTTCAACTTTCACAAATATTGACAGAAGTCAGACACATCAAAATGAAACTGGAAAAACAGTCTAAGGTTTGTGTTAGCATTAGTAAGCCATGGGCCCACAGGCTATCTAGACCGCCTCATGCTCATTATGTATTTCCAAAATCGCCAAGGGAAGACAGAGTTTCCTCCCCTCCCAACATGCCCCAGCACTCTGTTTTCCTGTTGCTTATCTAAAATTCACTGAGGGAAGGAGAGGAGAAAACAAAAAAGGAAAGATTTTGATTAACTAAGTTGATAAATTTTCCTTCCTCCATCGCTCCTGTTGCCTCCTGAATCTTATCCTCCAGGGTTCTGGATATCATTCTCCCCACCCCCACCCCTCATAACCGCAGCTCAGGGTAATGTGTCAAGAAGAAGAAAACAAAAATGTTTTCCATTTTCTCTGAATGATCACTGGAAAGCCAGAAGGTACAGGACAGTCCTATGACCAAGTGAGTGTTCTGCACAGCTTGGGTTATTTAGGGAGTGAGGTCTTCTGCAATCACAGTAAAACTTAAATTCAATGATCTGTGCCAAGAGCTAGATAATAGAAAAATTTTAAGGGTCCAATTCATATTGTCTTTAAATACTAGCCTGTCAGCCACCATTAAATACCATTTTGCTACCCTGTACAAATGGTATTTCATATGAGAGAAGTGCACAGTGAGTAATTCTGGGAAAGCATTCAAGAATTTGGACCCTCATTTGAGGTCTCGCAAATAAACATTAAAAATCAATATACAGGAAGAAAGCTAACTGGATTTCATGACTATCAAGCATTTAGCAATTACAGTCACACTGAAAGACACTGCTTTTTAAAAATGGCTCGGGCAGTGCAACTAAATGGCCCCATTCGAAAAGAGGTCATTCCGTTAGTCACAGAGCTCCTGTCAGTCATCTCACCTCCATCAATAGTCCTTGCACAGAGAATTTGTTTCCTCTTTAGCTCCCTTTTGGTTGAAGAAAAAGTCTGAAAAGGAGACAACTGTCTTTTTGAGGTCAATGTGGTCTGCAATTAACTTACCTACCCAAAGCTAAGACATATTCCAGGTTCGCAGGTCTCAAGACAATCTCACAAAATAGGTTCACTTCTGGCTTTCCGTTGCTGCTGGTGCATTCCTCATTTCCTGCCTCACCTCCCCATGCTCACCCACTTCCCCTCTGGTCGTTTCAAAAAGCTCCGCTGAAGGAATCCTCTTTCTCATCCAGCTGCAATCACATGTTGCCCAAAGGCATTCATGCAGCTTCCTACCATTTGCTAACCAGTGGTCTCCCCAAAATAGGAACAAGACTCTGTGCATTTCCCCTCAGCTCAGCTGCCCATTTAACGTTTACCACACTCCCTCTCACTTCCCAGTTGCCTACTACTTCACTTCCTCAATCCCCCCTAGTCCTGGATTGGTCCAAACCACTCCATCGAAAAATGACCTGTCCCTCATTGCTAATTCCTCCTCAAAGACCACTTTCTTAGACTGATCTTTCCAACGAGGAGCTTGGGGGCTCAGTACATTTTACCGTGAATTTCCATCCATCCATTTCCTCTCGACCATGATCTGAGGCAGATGTAGTATCTATGCCCTTTGGCACTCGGGGCCTCTGAATGTTTATTAATAATGTAAGTTACACAAAGCAAACTAACATTATTTATAACTTAACTGGATCCCGGACCATTTAACCTGGGAGTCCCTTGTCAGAACGCACAAGCTGGGAACAGAATTTGCCATTCCCTCCACAGCCACTTGAAACAGGCAGGAAGCTGACCCCATCGCTGTATGCTCACCTTTCAAATAAGGTGTAGGTTTTACAGGGATGTTGGGGGACTCCCATATAGATTTATAACATTGCCCTCTCTCCCACCAGCGGCCTCCTTTTCCGGAAAGATCGTAAGAGCCCGTAAGTCAGTCACTTAACCGGTGTCACCCTAGGGAGAAATGAGGAAGCTAATAACAGAGCAAAACCCCCACTTTCCATGATCACAAAACACTTGGATATTGCCCTAAGATGCTGTTAGCTTGTTAATACTCCTATCAGAGGGAAATTAGAACAGAGAACATTGCTGAACATGCCTGCTACCTGGTGTCAACCAAAAGGGAAGCAGGGCAGGAGGAGGAGAGCAGCCTCGTCCGTTTGGGCAAAAAATTGTTCATATCGAATAAGGTTTCAGAGCTCTGAAAAGGCTGATGGAGAAGAGTGGATATTAAAGAGGTTAGGCAACAGCTGTAAAACTTCATTTCTGTAAGAATGGGCACATCTGGCTCGGCGCCTGAACAGAATGTGTCACACCGGAACTTAAAGGGGTCCCTGCCACAGAGGGCTATATGACCCCTTCTGCGGAGGCTACGGAATGGCCGCACATACATTTGCTCACTTCGCTCAAAGGACCTGCTTGTCTTCCCCAACCACTCTACAGATTATCTGCTTCATGGCATTTCTCCACTAATTTGGGGGGGGGGGGGGGGGGGGGGGGCAAGAGAAACCCGGTCTGTCTGATCAAAACCAAACTACACATCCTTCTACACATAAACACATGTGCACACAAAAAACTGACAGAAACACACAGACACACAGACACACACACACCTCCTGCCCTACCTGCAACGATATACCTCCGAGAAGGGGGGAATTAAGACCCAACTCTTGAACCTTGATGATGGAAAAAAAAGGAAAGGCCAGGAAGTTACAGATCATTTCATCCGATGGATGCCTCTAAGGAACAAAGCCCCTCCAGAAAACTAGTTACTACTTTAATGCCTCAATTGCAGGCTAAACATCTAATGAGCTGAGGTGGGGATTGCATGTCCTTTTATGGCGCCTTGCGATCTGTTTCCAGCAGACCTGCAAAGACACCATTACTCCCACAGGCCAGGAGATCTAGCCTATGTTCAGAGCCTCCTGAGCAAAGGATAAAGTGCCAGGAGCCATTATTTTATTCCCCTTCCTTGAACTTGTGTACAACTTTAAATACCTAATAGGCTGATTGAATTATGGCTCTCTTGTCAAATTAAAATCATTATGCTGTACAGTAGCCAATTAAAGTCTATTTTCAGCAAACTAACAACCCATATCTGCCACAAAGGATTGCAGCCTAATGACAACCTGAGGTTTAAGTAGAGAAACATGCTCGCCTTTGGCTCCTTAAGGACACCCTAGCCTGGTCCAGGGTGGTACTTCTGTGCCTCCCTACCCACACAGCTCCCTTGTATGACGGGTTGCAACTGCCACTACATGCCTGAGTCACATCAGTTCTAGACTTCGGCGGTCCCTGTCTGCCCTCGCAAACACCGGTACAGAAGGGAGGTGTAACCAACACTACACACAATGTTCGACCTTCGGTCTCCAGGGGGACTAATGACTCTACTTTCCCCAAATTGCTCCGGAGCCTCTGGCTGCCCTGCCGATGCCCCTCATAACAAAGGCGCTGCTTCCGACCGATAGGACTTGGAAGCAGAGCCAAAAAGGATGCAGACCAGGGTGCCTGAATAAACATGCCAGACACAGAGATATCTGGTGCTTTGTTTTGTTGTCTGTCTCCCCCTTCTAGACTGTGAGCCTGCTGTTGGGTAGGGATGTTGCCGACTTTTACTTCCCAAGCGGTTAGTACAGTGCTCTGCACACAGTAAGCGCTCTATAAATATGACTCAATGAATGAATGAATGAATGGTGCTGCATCTGTACTGGCGAAGGGATAGACTGGCTGTTTGGGACAGGCAGAGGAAGAAAGAATGGGTAAATACAGGGTGGTGACTGTCCAGACAAATGGAGCACAACCTATTAACAGATGACACCAATTTGACCCCATCTAAATTGCAAGCTCGTTGTGGGCAAGCCTACCAACTCTGTATTGTACTCTTCCAAGCTTTGCACCTTGTAAGCGCTCAATAAATACCAGTTTGAATGATTGATATCCCTAGCTGGCCCAAGAAGCCTCGCACTCCACACCACTCCTGGCCTCAGAGAGGAGCACGCAATGGCCACCTGGATCACCCACAGAGGCTGCCTGAAAGTTAGAAGCAGAGGACACCAACATGAGAGGAGATGTTGATTGCCAACCGATTGCCAACCGACTGCCAAGGGACAGGTACTACACTATTGTCGAAGCTTTTCATTATGGGCTGGGGATCCCACGCCCAGAGAAAACTGAGGGGGAAAGTAAGACTGAACAGGTGAACTGAAGCAGAACACCCTCTTGTAAAAGGAAAACCAACCCAAAATAGGTCTCCAGAGCAAGTGATGGAAGCAAAGAGTGTAGCCTCTTTGAAAACACCTAACTGGATCCGGGAGGCAGGGAAATTGCCTTCATCCACCGTACAACAGTGAAAGGGAATGTGCAAACCCTTATGTGACAGACAGATCCGCAGCACCTGGAAGGCACAGCAACAGGTTGAGCTACTGCCACAGCAAGCAAGGAACCAGCTCTCCCAAGGAAAATAATCACTCAAATCCATCCATGTTGTAAAATGGCACATTTCAAGAAGAGGGATGGAAGGCTTAGGTTCCCATTCATTCACTCTCCACATCTCACCATAACCCAGGATTGGAAGGTGACCCCAGATGCCCAAGGGGCTACGGTCAGCTCCCTTTCCCTGCTCAATTAGGCAAGGTAGAAATCTGTTTCCTTACTCAAACACTGTTGCTGACACTGCAACGATGAGGTCTTAGAACCCAAAGAAAAGCAGTGTGGCCTAGTTGGGCAGAGCGCGGGCCTGGGAAACCAGCTCTGCCTCTTGCCTTCTGTGTGACCTGGGGCAAGTCACTTCACACCTCTATGCCTCAGTTACCTCATACGTAAAATGGAAATTAAAACAGTGAGCCCCATTTGGGACAGGGACTATGTCCAACCTGATTAACTTGTTTCTACCCAGAGCTTAGTACAGCTCCCATCACATAGTAAGCACTTAAAACAAGTACCATAAAAAAAAATGCCACGGGCTAACCCTTTCTGGGCTTCTGAGAGTGGACTGCCATACAACTGATATCACCGACAAGACCCATGTCCGTTCTGTTGCTCACCTAATAAAATCATCATCCATGCTTCTACTAGAGGCGACCCCTCCCCACTTTGGCTACAATACAGAATCAGCATGGTGGATAGAGCGCGGGTTTGGGAGTCAGAAGGACCTGGGTTCTAATTCTCACTCCACCACTTGCCTGCTGTGTGACCTTGGGCAAGTGACTTCCCGTCTCTGTGCCCAGTTCCTTCATCTGTAAAATGGGAATTAAGAATGTGAGCCCTATGTGGGACATGGATTGCGCACAACCTGATTATCTGGTATCTACCGCAGCGCTTAGAAAAGTGCCTGGCACAAAGTAAGCGCTTTTCAAATACCACAATTATAATTAGTCAGGACTAGGCTCACCTCCTGTGCAAAGGGGCTTCTGACGAGGGCATTCCAAGGCCCCTGTTAGGGGTCCACAGAAACCCTCTAGTGGATTCTGAGCCAAGAGATAGATCCAAATTGTTCTCCAACTGGTTCCAGCACCTTAAAGAGATTCATGCCTGAGCCAAAGCCTGACCCAAAAGGCTTACAGTAAGGTATTGGCACACTGATTTTTCTGACAGTGTGCAAACTGCTCCTGGTGAAATATGCTGCCTCTGCTCTGAACCTGGCTATGGGCCCGAGGCCAAATGTGGGCAATCTTCCTCAGGGATCACTTCGAACCACGATCATGCCCGCTGGCCTATTCCAAGATAAACAAAAAACAATGGTGGCCTCTACTCTGCTAACCAAGTTCTTCCAGACAGGAAAAGTGAAAGATCTAATTACGATTTCCACCCTCCACGGACACTAAAGCAGAGACTTCAAGCCTTCAGAATAGCCACTAGTGGGGGCTGACCCAGAGAGAAAAGGGCATCCCTGGCCCAAATTTGAGTTAGTCAAAACAGCTACAGATCAATAATTGGTATTGGGATCTCACCGTACGCAGACCACTGTACTGAGCCCTTGGGAGGGTACAACACAGAGTTGGTAGACGCATTTCCTGCCCACGATGAGCTTACAGTTTAAAAGGGGCATCACAACAATTTCCTCCCCTTTTTCCTTCTCTTTGTAGGCAACACTAATGCTTCCCCCAGCTCCCAACCATGAAAGTGGGATTAATTTCTGGGCTGCAGCAGGCAACACAACTATTTTCAAGGGGAAATAGCTCCCGGAAAAATCAGTCCGAGAGCTAGGTCAGCAAGGAGGGGAGGTAGAGAGACACTAGAGGAGGCTGCAGTAACAGCTCTCTATCAAGGAAAGCCTGACATGAGCTCCTAGGCCTCCTCCCATTCCTTTAATAGAGCAAACGATACTCTCCTTTGTCAATGACCACATGAGCAGAGCTCAATCCGTGCCAATTTTAAATAACTGCAGAATAGACAAGCATGGCATAGTGGATAGAGCACAGCCCTGGTAATAAGGTGGTCATGGATTCTAATTCCGGCTCCAGCACTTGGCTGCACTGTGACCTCGGGCAAGTCACTTCACTTCTCTGTGCCTCAGTTACCTCATCTGTAAAATGGGGACTGAAACTGTGAGCCCCATGCGGGACAGGGACTAAGTCCAACCCGATTCGCTTGTATCCACCACAGCACTTAGTAGAATGCCTGGGGCAGAGTAAGCACTTAACAAATACCACAATTATTACTGTTATTATTATTACTCAGAGAAACAGCATGACCCAGTGGAAACAACATGGGCCTGCAAGTCAGAGGACTTGGGTTCTAATCCTGGCTCCACCACTTGTCTGTTGTGTGACTTTGGGCAAGTCACTTCATTTCTCTGTGCCTCAGTTCCCTCATCTGTAAATCCTACTCCCTCCTATTTAGACTGTCAGTCCCATGTGGGATTGGCACTGTGTCCAACCTGATTCTCTTTTACCTACTCCAGCAGTTAGTACAGGGCTTGGCACAAAGTCAGATTTTAACAAGTACACTAAAAAAAAATATTTGGAAACTCCCTAGCTTTCAAGATTCTCTCCCCACCTGCCTCAACCCCCTCTGTAGTTTGTCACTATCACTCAGGTTGGAGACAGAACAGATTTTTTTATGTGCCATTAAATTCACCTCCCCGCTGGGCAAAGATGAGTTGAGGGTCCTTGTTTGCACCTAATATTTCCAGCACAAGTTTGCAGGTGGATAGCTTCCCTTATTACATATGGGCTAATTAGGAAGCTCGTTATTTGTTAAGCAATTAGCATAACAAATCGACTTAAAATGACACCCGAGAATAGGCTGTTCAAAATGAAAGTCAAGATTAAGAGGCAAGATTATTAAAGTAACTATTGCTGCAGCATGAAAGCAACCAAGCATGAGGAAGGGCGGAATTCAGGTCGACCCTGGCAAACATGAAAAGGAGTGGCTTGTTGGGCCTATTTCAGATCCTTGGGAGTGTTCTACCAGCAATCATCATCATCGGTATTTATTGAGTGCTTACTGTGTGCAGAGCACTGTACTAAGCGTTTGGGGGAGAACAATACAACAGAGTGGGTAGAAGCAGCATATGCTGTAGTGGGTAGAGATGGGCTTGGGAGTCAGAAGGCCACAGGTTCTCATCCCAGTTCCACCACTCGCCTGCTGTGTGACCTTGGGCAAGTTGCTTCACTTCTCTGGGCCTCAGTTACCTCATCTGTGCAAAACGGGGATTAAGACTGTGAGCTCCATGTGGGGCAGGGACTGTGTCCAACCTAATTAATTTGTATCAACTCCAGCGCTTAGAACAGTGCTTGGCACAGAGTAAGTGCTTAATGAGTACCATAATGCAGACAACACCTCAGTGAGACTGCCTGCTTTAAACACTGCTTCTTAAATAGCAGGCAAGCTCCCCGATCTCTTCCTCTAGACTATGAGATCCTTGTGGGCAGGGATCCTGTCTACCAACTCTGTTCCACTGCATGCAAAGTACTCTGCACACAGGAAGCCCTCAAAAAGAATTGAAAGGTTGATCAAAGGATACTCAAAGCAGCCTAGCCTGCCCCCTTGTCTATCCTTTCCATCACCTGCTTTACTCATCACTTTTACACCAGGACAGGCTCCTGTTTCTCCTTTACAGTTCACAGACTTTGAGTATCCAGGTGGCAGAGGGTCAGAGTGAGGGTACCGCCCCAACTCCTGAAGGGAGATGTCCACCTCAAAACCCAGTCTGTTCCTGGAACTGGCTTTCCGGCTGGATGGCTCACCTGGCTGCGAAAGTACCAGCTTTTTCTGGGATCTTTTCTGCTGCCTCGGTCAGTTGTAGAGTAGGCTACAACTTCATTTTAGTCAGAGCCTATTAGAACTAGGTGACGGTACCTCTGATACCTAAGGAGACAAGTACACTGCAGACAGTTCATAAACAGTTATCAAAACTCAGGAAGAAGTGAGAGAGTGCCAGCATCCGATTAAGAAATGGGAGGAATGGGCCTTTTTTTTAAAAAAAAAAAAAATCTCTACCTCTGCCTCCAGCTCAGAGCAATCAGCTACCAGGTTTGAGTATCAGCAATATATTACTGAGGGAATCTTCTCTCCCCCTGAGCCACCTCATGCCTGTACTATCTCACAGCCACGGTAGGACTCTAAGGTCAACTGCTCTTTTTCTGTCGGGGGAAAAAAAGTGGATTTCACTCAATTGGTTTTTATTTATTTTCTATTCAGTTCTGTGGCTTTATTTTCATTCAGCTATTTTCCATTAACCCCTAGTCATCATCCCCGCTCCCCTGGCCACACACTTCAGTTTAGCTGCTTCAGGATTTATATACACTCTTAGAAACCATTGTATGTATATCTGCACTTTACTTAGTTGTAGGTTCAGGTTGTTTGCCCATCTGCTCCTCTAGCCTGTAAGCTTCTAGAGGGCCGAGACCTTGTCTTTCTTCTTTATAAACTTCCTGAGTGCCTGGTTTAATAACATTGCGCCAAATAGGCACTCGGTAAATGAATTCAAGAACAGCATTTTTTTTTAATAGTATTTGTTAAGGGCTTAGTATTTGACAAACACTGTTCTAAGTGCCAGGGTAGGAACAAGTCATTTAGATCGGACACAGAACCTGCCCCACACAGGACTCACCAAGTAGGAGGAAGAGTTTGTTATGAACTTGCTGTGAGCAGAGAACTGTTTTAGGTACTTGGGCAATGGAACTAAAATCTTTCATTCCTGTCCGAGGAGCTTACGAGCTCAGTGTGGGAGTCAAATATTCAACAGACAAAGGACTGAGAGCATTGATATAAATGATGAACAAAAAGTGAACAGTGATTTCATG
Organism: Tachyglossus aculeatus; assembly: GCF_015852505.1. NCBI lineage: Eukaryota > Metazoa > Chordata > Mammalia > Monotremata > Tachyglossidae > Tachyglossus > Tachyglossus aculeatus. The sequence goes on along the minus strand of NC_052075.1, from coordinate 42,388,621 downwards.
ACATCAATGGATGGGTAGCAAATAAATAGGCAGGAGTGGAAAGGTGTCTGATGGGGTGATCCTGACTAGAAAAGTGGGATCCTAGTCAGTAGATGGTGATGATCAATGATAAATCTAGGTTCAAAACATTTCATTAGGTGGTTTCAAACTGAATAGATTAAAACTACATTAGGAGGCAACATGGCCTAGTGGAAACCCAAAGGGACTTTGAATCAGGAAAGCAGAGTTCTTGCCCTAGCTCTGCCACTGGCCTACTGGCCTGTGACCTACGGCAAGTCATTGAATATTTCTGGGCCTCAGTTTTCTCATCTGTAAAATGGGAAAAAGATAGAATGTAAGTCCTGTGTTTGATATAATAACATAGTAATCCTTCCCACCCAACTGCTTTGCACATAGTAAGGGATTAATGCCACAAATATCCTTACAAAGAAATGGGTGTCAGGCACTGTACTAAGGGCTGGGGTGAATACAAACAAATCAGATTGGACAGACCCTGTTCGACATAGGGCTTATAGTCTCAATCCCCATTTTACCGATGAGATAACAAGCACGGAACTGAAGTGACTTGCCCGAGGTCACCCAGCAGACAAGTGGCAGGTCTGGAATGAGAACATATGACCTTCTGACTCCCAGGACCGGGCTCTATCCATTATTCATTCAATCGCATTTATTGAGCATTTACTGTGTGCAGGGCACTGTACTAAACGCTTGGAGAGTACAATTCAGCAACAAAGAGAAGCAATCCCTACCCGCACTGGGCTTTGTCATGCATAAGTAAGTCGTCCAGAGTATCTGCACTCTAGATTGATGGAATAGGAAGGTGTGGCCTGACACGCAAAGTGAAACCATCATACAACAGGGAATTTCTGATGTAATTGTTGATCTATTCCTACCTTGAACTTGGGAGGTGGTGTACTTTCCCAAAGCACTTCCAAATGAGCTTTTTCATCAGGAGTGTTGACAACATCTCCACACAGCATGAAGTAGAGAGGGGTGGGTATGACAACCAGTACCTCTCACATGGAAACTACTAGTTCTCATCCTCTCCCCTTTCACCTGGTCAAGGCAGCTGCCTCTGCTATAAACATCCCCCCTGCGCCCCCCTCGCCCAACCTGCTTCAGGCCTTTTGCAAAACTCCCCACATCATCCAAGATCATCACCAGCTCCTACTCAGGGCAGGCACATGAAGGAGGCAAGCAATTGCAATTCACAAGTGACGTCCCCCAATAATGACCAATAAAAACACTGACTGCTAATTTGCTTGGAAGCTCTCTCACCTTCTTCACCTACCTTTGTTTTAGTAATCAAGCTAACTTACGGAGTGTTTACTGTGTGTACAGCGCTGTTCTAGGCATTTGGGAAGGTAAAATACAATAGCTTTATCAGAGGTGATCCCTGCCCACAAGGAGCTTACAGTCTACAGGTGTACAATCTAGTAAGAATTGCTTCCAGCCCTTAAAAGACCAATCCCCCTACACCCAAAAAGTAGCCAGGAACATGGAGACCGCTGTTCAGCTCAAGGTGAAAAAGCAATGACTGGGATTTTTCTCCTAACAAGCCAGGGCGCACATAACCACTCGGCCCAGTTGCTACTAAATCCCCGATTTGTGACTGAGGATAAAAAGGACCCTGATGCCTGACAATTAGCGGGTAAACACGAAGGATCCTTCAGAGGAACTGTGAATCACAGAAAATTCTGTAGATGGTGACAGAGGTAAACTGGAAACACACTTTCTGTGAACTCACAAGGTCCCTAGGGGCGAAAGAGACAAACCCTTCCCCAAGTTAATGAGTCCCCGAGCACAAATTCAGTGTTTCTGAGCATGAGGCAGTTTAAAAACCTCTATCACGCATGTGGCCTTCTACACTGGAGGGCCTCATCCAGATCCTAGCAGTGGGAAAATTCAAAACTAGTCCTCTCCCTGAAAACCACACACTTAAGCTACAAAAAGATGCCAACCTTTCATGAGTACCTAGTACCTACTCTATCACAAGCCAGCCTGCACACTTTGCCCTGCTAATGCTAAGCTTCTCACTGCACCTCCACCTCATCTATCTTGTCGCCAACCTTTCGCCCACATGCTGCTTCTGGCCTGGAACACCCTCCCTTCTCACATTCTACAGACAATGACTCCCTATGCCCCCTTCAAAGCCTTACTGATGGCACATCTCCTCCAAGGAGCCTTCCCTGACTTAGCCCTCCTTTCCTCTTCTCCAACTCCCTTCTGTGTCACCCTGACTTGCTCCCTTTATTTATCCTCCACCCCAGACCCACAGCACTTATGCATATATCTGCAATTTATTTCTTTATATTAAAGTCTGCCTCTCCTTCTAAACCATAAGCTTGTTGTGGGCAATGTGCCTGTTTACTGTTGTACTGTACTCTAGGTACGCTAAGTAAATACTGAGTACCTCCCAGCCTTGTTCAGTTCCTAAGATAGGACACCCCACTTCTACTCCAATATGGGGGCTGCACTCTGCCAAACCTTACATTACAAAACCCCATGCTGTAATATACTAATTAAAGTAATTTTCATTCTGGCTCCCCTTTCCTTCCCTGAACATTAATTTTCTATCCAGCCCTCTCTCTCTGTTATGAATCCTACAGCTGGGACTTGTGTCATACAGGCACGTAATCCCTTCCGCCAAATGCAGGCACAGGCCACTGGTTGGATTCTAGTCCGTAATAGTCACCCCTACTACGCCCACTGTCCTCCTTCCCACCTGGCAAGTCCTTTCTAACTCACAGAGGGTTTTCCCACATGCCTGTTGAAAGGTGTTTTGGTCACAGGACACCCGGAAATACCCATTGTCTTTGAGTCATCATTAAGCATCCCCAGGATAAACCCACAACCTGTCAAGTCTGGGATGATTATATTTCTGCATTAACACAAGGATGGAAGGCACAAGCTGGAACATAAATAGGAGGTCCTCTGAGTTTTCAGGGCCCTGCCGAAGCTCCCAGAACATCTGTACTATTGTTTCAACGAGGCGGCCTTGCGCTCTGCTTAGGAAGGGGTCTGATGCAAATGGGCAACCCCACAGGGGAGCAGGCGGCCCAGTCCATTTACATAAAGAGGTACATAATTGCGGTCTACATCTACACATTATGTCCCATATTTTGGAAGGGCAGGCCCTTTGTTGTACAAGCAGCGTTGGGGGATTGATTTGTCCGAGATCACAGTGTGAGCTGGTGACGTAGCTGGGATGGGAAATTCCTCGCTTCCTGACTCTCCAAGTTCCAAAAACTCAGGTCCCCCAGGTAACAGTTTTCTTCCCAAAAGCACGAGGGGGCAGACATTCATTTGGAATAACAGAAGCCTGCAGAGGAAGCTGGCTTGAGGGGATTCAAAAATGAAACGACAGTGAATGTTTCCAAGCGCTTGGTTGAAAATTACAGTGGTGAGATACTTTGGTTCACCCTATGCATTCTTCTCTAGATGCCTGCAGATCTGACAGAGAACATACTACTTCAGAAAGCTGATGAAGGGAAATGAAAGGAAAGATCAAAGCACCCTGGGTATCACCCTCGTTCCAGACTTCCTCGGCCAAGCAAGAGTCGTTTGAAACAGCTCTGGGATTCAGGCTTGTTTCTCCATCAAGAAAAAAAGTGCAGAATGTGCAGTTGGCATTATTAGAGGTGGAAAAAAAGGGTGCAGGTCTCACCTTCCATGGCAGCTACTCAGAAAAATCCTCATGCAGCTTTCAGGCAGGATCAGAGGAAATGAGAAGACTGAAAAAGGCTTTTATGGGCTGAGTGGACCAAACCTGGAAGTCTCACTCCCAACTCAAGAGAGCAGGGAGGCATGGATATCTGGATGTACTGTGGTGAGGCGGCAGGGTTACTTTATATTTTTTAATTTGGGCCAAACAGACTGTAGAATTCAGCCACTCTGCCTCTTCCTTGCCCTGGGGAAGGTGAGTGATATAAAATTTAAGTCACATTTAGCAGAGCACTAGTAACTGTAGTATTTGCTCAGCGTTAACTCTGTGCCAAGCAATGTACTAAGCGCTGGGGTAGATGCAAGATCATCAGATCGCATATGGGGCTCACAGTCTAAGCAGGAGGGAGAACAGGTATGGAATCCCATTTTACAGATGGGTTAACTGAGGCACCGAAAAATCAAGTGACTTGCCCAAGGTCATACTGCAGAAAAGTGGCAGAGCCAGGATAAGAACCCAGGTCCTCTAACTCTCAAGCCCGGGCCCTTTCCACTAGGACACACTGCTTCTCAAGCCTGCCACTAATTTGCTTGTGCTTTGATTTCAATTCAGACACTCGGATTGACGGCAGCACAGTTAAGCTGACAGGTTTTTCCACTAGCCTCCTTGTCACCAGTCCTGTTATCCCTTCGGTATTTTTTTTTTGTTTAAATCACACAAACTCTCCATTAAATGGAAAGAATAGATGAGAGGCAGGCACCGACCTGGCCTTTACAATGCCGCCACCTCTTCCTCAATCAAATAATTTCATCAACTCAACATTCCTCAGCTAAAAATGAAAACAGCGGCAGGCACTGCTCCCAGTAACTACGTGGGCACAAGTGGGTGCACGGTATGGTTGTGACCACTGGCCTGCTTCGGCCTTTACAGCCACTCGTGTGCCACCGGTGACATCAGCTGTAACTAAAATGGACACAGAGAGATGAAGAGTTGAGAGGGACCTAGACAAATTATATATTATAACTGGGGCACACGATCATCAGGAGATTTAAAGCCAGTATAGGAATGGTAAGTTTGGTGGCTCCCTAACTACAAGACCAAAGGAACTAATGAGTGGTGGAAGAGGAAAAAAAAACCAAATCTCCCCAACGGAGGGGCTTAAAGAAGCTGCAGGAAATCTAAAGACTGAATCCGAGTATACCACAGAACTGGACGCAGGAAGGATGGCACCCATTTCAGTTTGCCTTTGCCATCTTCAAGTGCTCCTACTCCAGGAACCACGCACCGAGCTTTGGGCCCTCAAACAATGTGGACTAAGAATGAACAAAAAGAAGAAAAAAGCGACAACCTGTAGGCTGCTGATAATGAAAGTCCAACGGGAGAACAAGCAGCACTCGGTTGATGTATGCTCATGGCCCTATCGACACTTCCACACCCCTGGGGAAGGCTCTAGCAAAGATTGTCGCTGTGCAGCCCTCTACAGCAGGCCAAGCCTCAAGGATAAAGAGGCCGCTTCCTGGAACTGTTGGCCATGAGTGCACTCCTAAACCAGAGGGTCAGTGAGGGGCCTTCATCTCCCTTTTAAAGAGGAACACAGGAGACTGGATCCATCAAGCCACACCTGAAGCAACATGCATTCCTACCAGTTGGGCTAGACTCAGACATCGGTAACCCCCACCCTAGATGTGGGAGTCACCTGGTGGCTATTTAGAAAGAGCCACAGTTTGCCCCCCGCCCCCCGCCAAGCAGACAGTTCCACTTGCCCAGATTCCAGGCAAAAGATGATCAGCACCCTAACCATCTGGGACATGCTATCTTCAGGCCCGTTTGATATCTCGTCTTGTGACCACCCGATTAATAAGGACTGTTGCTCTTCCACGAAACTCTCAGGCCTAGGTGCCATGTCGGTGCCTACAGAGGCTGTGGTTCAGCGACCGCTGCTCAGAACTTCCACTCCTGAAGAGCTGTCTTCTGATCCCACACAAACTTTGGCCAAATGAGAAGAGCCTGGCCACGAGGGTAAAACCAGGTGAGCCTTTTCCGGGGATGGACAGGTTGAATTTCAGTAAGTAAAGATGCATTTCGCAGCAACTGGATTGAAAGGTTATATTCCTAACTGGCACAATTAAACACTCAGAATTGCCAGGGGAGAGCAAGAAGTCTCAGTCTACAAGCGGTCAATAAGACAACTTGTTAGCTCTAAGCATTTTCTTTCAATGCCTTCAAAAAAACAGGTTTTTGTTTTGTTTTTCTGGTGTTTAAGTGTTTACTATGTGGCAGGCACCATTCTGTGTGCTGGGGTAACTACAAGCTAATCAGGTTGGACACAGTTCATGGCCCATGTAGGCCTCACAGTCTTAGTCCCCATTTTACAGATGAGGTCACCAAAGCCCAGAGAAGTGAAGTAAGTTGCCAATGGTCAGACACAAGACAAGCGGCTGAGCTGGGATTAAAACCCATGTCTGTCTGGCGCCCTGGCCCATGTTCTACCCACTACATAATACTGCTTCTCTGTGGTCCCGCACAGCCTGCCTGATGCCCTGTTTGTGAATCAATCTGAGCAAATCATGACACGCTGCATGACATATGGGAATCCAGGATGGGGGAGGCCATACTCAGTTTCCTTCCCATTGGTTCAGAGGACTTTCCCCAATCCATCGGTGCTCAAACTCAAAAAGACACTAATATGCTTTCTTGGGATTCTGCCAAAGCAGCCCATTGATAGCCTTACTGAAGAAAGTCAAAAACTCCTTAATGCTTTCCAGCAGGGGAGTTGATAAAGCAACGAGACCTCCTGGAGTAGTACTTGCCAAGGTCTGGTTCCATTAAGAAGACCACCCCGGGGAAAGAGAAACATGATGATGACGATGATGATGTCAGAATGACCCTGTTTATAAGAAAAGTTGGGGAAAAGGGGGGGCTGTTTTTTTAAATCCAGGCATCATGTACACCAAGAAAGAGGCAAAAGCAGCCAGGAGTATTCACGAAAATTCAGAGTTCCCCAGGGGTACCAGGATGTATTTGGATAGGCAGGGGTGGGGGAGCAGGGATAGTCAAGTGGATCTGGTCAGTTGGAAAGCACCTGGAGCACACAATGCCAGAGGATTTCTGATGTGAAAGGAAAGAAAACAAATGAACTGGGCAAAAACCTGGGAGGAGACAAAAAGCCCTCAGGCTTCAATAAAAACTCAACTACCTGGAAAATGTGCTTCTGCAAAAGAGTCAGGGGGCAGCAGTCACATGGTGGCGACACAAAGGGCAGCAGAGCTAAAGCTGGACAATATGTTGCCAACTTGTACTTCTCAAGCGCTTAGTACAGTGCTCTGCACATAGTAAGCGCTCAATACGATTGATTGATTAATTGACACTGGCGCTGCCAACCCAAGCCACCTGATGCTCAACGTTCCGCTCAGCTTTCAACAAGGCCCAGGGCATTTTGGAAGTTCACTGCTCCTTTGTCAACTCCTTTGACAGTGTTTCCAATCCTATCCTGGTCCTCCAGACACAAGCTGGGCTCTTGCTTTTCCACGGCTTCCAGCGACAGCATTTTTACTGCCAGTAAAATCACTTGCTCCAACTGGTTTCCTCTCTCTTCACCTCTGCCTTCTTAACAGAGGTCTTTCAACAAGCAGTTCATCTTGCCCAGATTTACTTAGTAATATGCCATATACACTCCTATTCTTAGATAATGCTCCTCAGCATCGGTTGCTAGAGAATTCAGACAGCCCCAAGTCGTCAGAGGGTAAAGTCTTCAAAGCCAAGTCTATATTGCTTCTTTCTCATTTTTAACTTGGGGGGTGGGGAGAGGGGGAGAGATCTGGAGGGGGAAAATAGGATGGGGACAGAGACGGAAGGTGAGATTCCACCCCCGCCTAAGTAAGTTTGGAACTGAGGAGACATGGCTGCCTTGAAATAAAGGTTTCCTACCATATGGGAGCAGCTGGCTCCAAAAGCATCACCCAGAAGACCAATCTGCTTCTTCTCTGAGGTTTCAGAAGGAATGAGGTTACTGGCAGGTGCCACCACACCTTCCCACCCAATGGGCTCCCAGGCAGACGCAATCTAACCAGTTCCAGTGATGAGATGTTTTTTCAGAGAGAAAGGTCAGCAAGGATCGTGCCTACCAACCCTATTGCATTCTACTCTCCCAAGCAGCTAATACGGTGCTCTGCATTCAGGAAGTGCTCAATCAACAAATCCCTCAATCGTATTTATTAAGTGCTTGCTGTGTGCAGAGCACTGTACAAATGCTTTGAAGAGTACAAAAGAGTTGGCAGACACATTCCCTACCCAAAATGAGCTTACAGTCTAGAAGGGGAGACAGACATTATTATAAATTGCAGATATATACAAAAGTACTATGAGGCTGAAGGTGAGGTGAATCAAGGGTAAGGGTGACAGAGGGAGTGGGGGAAGAGGAAATGATGGCTTAGTCAGGGAAGAGCTCTTGGAGATTTACCTTCAATAAGGCTTTGAAGGTGGGTAGAGTGATTGTCTGTCAAAGATGAAGGAAGAGGGTATTCCAGAGGCGAGACAGACAAGATCGAGGTAGAGTGAGTAGGTTGGCAACAGAGGAGCAAAGTGTGTGGGCAGGGTTGTAGCAGGAGAGTGGTGAGGTAGGAGGGGCAAGCTGATTGGGAGCTTTAAAGCAGATGGTAAGAAGCTTCTGGTTGATGAGGTGGATGGGCAACCACTGGAGGTTCTTGAGGAGAGGGCAAACATGGACTGAATGTTTGACCTGCTTTGGGCCAGTCACCTTCTCGAAAACTGATCCTGATTCGCCATTCCCCATATTCAATCAATCAATCGTATTTATTGAGCGCTTACTGTGTGCAGAGCACTGTACTAAGCGTTTGGGAAGTACAAGTTGGCAACATATAGAGACAGTCCCTACCCAAGAGTGGGCTCACAGTCTAAAAATCCCTCGAGGTAGAGGAGAGCTCTGGGATTCGAACAGCATCCCGGGAGCTGAGCTCTGGGATTTGAAGACCACCCCCGGAGACCAAGCATCTCACTAAATTCACAACCACTTCCCAATCAAGAACTGGAGGACCCCAGAACCAGAGGACCAATAAAGTCAGAAGGCAGTACAGAAATCTTGGCTAAATATCCTGAAGTCATTTCAGTGCAAAAAATAAGATATTTATTACCTTTTGAGGCATATTAAAAGAAAAAAGTGGCGTTTATGCCACTGGAGAGCTGGAAGTGTATTCCAATTACTCCAACATTGATCACAGCAATGGAAGAGAACTAATAGGTATGTTAGAGTCATTATTAGAACTCAAGAGTTATTAGAACTTCATTAGCAGGGTCCAATTAAAGACGGAAAACCAAGCTATTTTGGCTGAACACTCACACCAAAAGAAAAAATAAACCCTTCCTAATCTCTTTCATTATCAAAACAACTCCCTGCTGGAGTCTTTTAATTGGAAGTCTACCATTTTCAAGAAATTTGCATTTTATCAAACTGTATTGACAGGACTAATAGAAATGTGTTGTCGTTCCCAGCTTCACAGCTCCTCCCTACGTGAAGGCATCTTTAGCCATACGCCCAATCAAAATAAGAGGACCAAGGTCGGAAGCTGGGTCCCCAGCAGGCAAGCATCTGTTTGGCAATTTCCAACATACTGTGAACCACAGTACATACGTACGTACACACACACACACACACACACACTCCTTTTTCTCTGAGACTAACATAGAACACCCAAGAGGCACTCCACAGACAAAGGCAAATGGGCATTTTTTAAATAAACAACTCCGAAACTTTGATTAACTCGGGCACAATTTAGCAAAAATAAGAGGCTAGTGCAGTCGCAAAGGTCTTCACGCTAGACAGTTCACGCTCGAGATCGCTCTCACGCTCACTACGCGAGTGGGGCGCCATAATGTCATTGCCACAAGCTACGGTTTGTTATTTATAGCAGCCATAAAAGCGCACAGCACTTTACAAGCCACAGAACACAGGCGATTCAGCCCGGAGGAGCTCCCAGTCTAAATTAGACACGGACAGAATGCTGGGGGAAAACGGTGAAACATTTAGCTGCACCAAAATCTTCATGACAGCAAGGCTGGAAGACACCGCGGAAAGGTAGCAGCACAAAGGAGAGATATAAGAAAGGAAGCTGGCTGCAGTGAGTTTCTGGGAACAGAGGACCCAGCCCTGCCCTCTCAAAGCCATGTACATCCTGGGGTGAGACAGCTCATATTCCCAATCCCGGCCATGCACAGAGCTTCAGGCTTTTCCTCTTGCTGTCCCCTCCCTGCAGTGGTCTTCTGGGAATCTTTTCAAAGCATGTGGGTGGTGGGAGTGGGGAATACGAAACAGGGGGAGTCAGATAAACAGGAGGACGGGGAAAGAGGAGGAAAGGAAAGGGCACACAGATGACCCGAACAGACTGGGTTCTGGCATTCCCCTGCCAGGATTGAAAGCAGCAGCCCTCCCAAGCATTTGGAGGAAAGGCTCTGTGAGGTAAAGGTAATTAAGGGAAGTGGCAGAGAGACCTCATTTGCATTTTCAAACCTCCAGCCCATCACCTGAAGGGAAAGAGCAGGGAGGAGTTAAGTGTGCTTGGGGGAAAGGAAGAGGAGGGAGAGAAGGAGGGGAGCCATTTTAGGAAATGCACTAAAAAAAGCCACCACCACCCCATCCTACTCTACTAGACTCACTCTGATTTCCCTAAAGTCTGTCAGAGAGCCATTGCACCTACTCTTTCTTCACCGTAGAAATAACGCTGTTATCTCTCCCTTTCAGCTTTTGCTGCTTCAGTCCTTTCCCCCCGTTCAAAAGGGGAAACCATCTGCGGTAGTTCTGCCCGATTTCCCCTGGAATTTTAGCTTTGACTGCCTGGTTTCTGAACCTGCAGCAGCGGGAGCAATTTACCTTGATTGACTCCACCAGCCACAGTAGCAATTTCGCTAAGGCATTTCCCAAGGGCCTATTAGAAAAAGGCTCCAATTTAAAATTCTTGTGTTTGATCCTCAAACTTGTCCTGGGAATTCTTTTGGGTACTGGGCTACAGAATTCTTTTTGCCCTCCCCAACGCCCCCACCAAATCTCTCACTATAAATTCACCATAAAGTCTTGGGGGAGAGAAGGGGGGATGGGAAAGAACATGAAGCAGTGAAGAAGAAGAAGAAGGAGAAGGAGAAGAGGACGGGAGAAGGAAAGAAGTGGGAACGGGGGTGGAGGAAATGAGGGAGGAGAGGAAGGAAAGGAGAAGGGAATGGGTGTGCTTTTTTCTTTAAAAAAAAACAAAACACAAACATACTAAGGAAGATGGCTCAGGCAGAAGATGCCTTCAGCAGCATCTGCAATACTGCAGCATCACCACCAATCTAATGAGAATCTGGAATTCCTTCCAGAGTGAAACACCATTAAAAGCCAAATCACCCTATTAAAACATTCCACAAAAAGAATAGATTCTGCACCTACCTAATGGAGCTAACCAAGAGAAATAGAATGAGAAGTGGCAGGTTTTGTACGGAGTGGGTGGAAAGCTGGCAGAGGGTCACCAATTCCACTGAGAGATGGGAGTAAAAGACTGTGTCTTCCCAGCACTGGGTGCCAGGAGAGAGGTTCCCTCCTGCTCAGTGATGTGAAATGTTGGGAGGTAAGGCCTGGAGTTATAGGATGAGTAGCAGGTCATGTCTTAGAGCATCCTCTCAAGGGAAGCAGCTGATGCCCCATCAGTGAGGTCATCAGAAACAGGACCAGACACAGCTCCACACTGTATCTTCCAACACTGTTATTCCGCATTAAGTGGGATAGATGGATTGGATGAGACCCAAATGCTCTCGTCCTTATTCCTTCCCTGCCAACCCCACCCAAGAACGGACAGTCAGATTTGCAGGCCTGTGGTAACATAGGTTTTTTAAAAAAAAACCTAGTTTTTTTTAATTTTTATTTATTTGTTTATTTTTTTTAAGTGTGGCAGAGATGGCGTAATGGAGAACACCCACCCGGGACCTTGTTTCCATGGTCTGGAGAGAAATGCTGAGTCTCAGATATTTTGCATCAAGTGAAACTTCTTTAGAAAAATAAGCAAGAAAAGAACTAATGGTTCCAATTTCTAGTTCACATGCACTTCTCAATGTGCCCCTAAACTCCCAGAGATCAAATAAAACAATTGCTTTCTTCTAATTCCCCGCCTTGGAGTGGGGCAGAGAAGCCCACCACTCAGCCTGGTGACTGGATGAGCTCCTCCTTCCTCAACTGGGCAAGGTATCTTCCTTCCCTTAGCAGAACTTAGGCAGCAAACATACTCCCCTAAGACTACTTATTCCTTTCCCAGTTTCCATCAATTTGGTGAAACAAACTCACTGGAGGTTAGGAGATGTCAATTTGAAATGAAACATTTTCCCACCTGTGGAGCTGTACCCTGCCGACAACTACAAACACTTGGAGCCAGATACTTCTGAACACCCCCATGAATGTTTCCGCACCTTTCTCAGTGAGGTACAGAAAACACTGCAGCTGGGAGGAGAAAATTCAGAGGGAGGGGTAAGAGAGGGGGATCTCAAACTCTGGCAGCACAAGAGATTCCCACCATACGTTTTGGTGAAATGTTTCCAATCCCCAACTTACCAGTAAGCCTCCACCTGCAGGAGTCTTCACTGATCACTCTCCAGTCAATCATATTTATTGAGCACTTACTATGTGCGGAGCACTGTACTAAGTGAGTGGAGTGTACAACAAAACGGACATTGCCTGCCCACAACAAGCTCACAGTCTAGGGGGGAGACCGACATCAATATAAATAATGATAGCTGCAGGTCTTTTACTTTTATGATGTGTTCTCTCAGATGCCTAGTGCTTCAAGCCTGAACTGATTATCTTGGATCTACCCCAGTCTTTGCACAATGCTTAGCTTACAGTATGCGCTTAGTACCCTTTTTGAAATGAACATTACGCATTCTCTCAAGGCTCTTAGGGTTGGGTTACTCAAATTAAGTGTCAACTGAAAGGGAATACTCTCCCAATTGCCATGAATTCCAAAGCATGAATCCAGTCATTGGCCAGGCCCATCCCTGGTGGTAACCCCACTGCCTGCCTGACAACTCCTGGACAACTTACCTCTCTACACTTGGGTTCACTGCCCAGTTGTTCAGGAGCCATCGAGGACTAAGGAGTCAGGGGTACCCTATCTCCTTCTCACAGGCAAATTCAACAAAGGAAGCTGGCCTTCAGAGAATGACTTAAGTGAAAAACCAAATCACATGGCTGGTGCTGAATGCCCCACCTTACATTAATAGGAAGGAGTAGAAAGTCCTCGTCTGGTAAAAGCAGGATGTATTTCACAGACTCAGTGCCCCTGAAGGCCACAAAGGGGGATTGGGAAAAGCAAAGGCACTTAAGCCCAAACATCACTTTCTTTCCCTTGAGTTCCTCAGCACTCTCATTACTGGGTTATTTTGCCCTCCACAACATGGGTTGCTTCTCTGGATGTGATGGGAATAAATTGGGGAAAACTGAACTCAGGTTAGCATTCTCTGACCTTCTCCACAAGAATCTCCAGTGGCTGTCCCATCCATTTCTGTGTCAAACAGAAACTCCTTACTAACAGAGATTAAAACTCTCAATCAGCTCACCTTCCCTTGCTGATTTCCAAGTACAACTCAGTCCACACACTTCATTCCTCCATCACCAGCTTGCTCACTGTGCCTCCATCTAGACTGTGAGCCCACTGTTGGGTAGGGACTGTCTCTATATGTTGCCAATTTGTACTTCCCAAGCGCTTAGTACAGTGCTCTGCACATAGTAAGCACTCAATAAATACGATTGATGATGATGATCCAGCTCACCACCAGCCCATTTCCCATGTCTTCCCTCTGACCTGGAACTCCCTCCCACTCCATATACGACAGATCATAACTCTCCCCACTTTCAGAGTCTTATTAAAATCACATCTCCTCGGAGAGGCCTTCCCCAATTAAGCCCTCTTTTCCCCAACTTCCCTTCCCTTCTGCATCACCTAGGCAGTTGCACCTGTACCCTTTAAGCACTGGTTATGCACCCTACCCTCAGCCACCCACAGCACTTATGCAAATATCCGTACTATATTTATTTTCATTAATGTCTGCCTCCCCCATCTAATAATACCAAATAATAATGTTATTTGTTATGTGATTACTATGGGCAATGCACTGTACTAAGCGCTGGAGTGAATACAAGGAAACAGTATTGGACACAGTCCCTGTCCTGCACTGGGCTCACAGTCTTAATCCCCATTTTACAGATGAGTTAACTGAGGCACGCAGAAGTGAATTGACTTAATCAAGGTCACACAATACACAAGTGGTGGAGCCGGGATTAGAACCCAGGACCTTCTGACTATCAGGCACATACTTTATTCAGTAGGCCACTACGTTAGCCTTCTTGTGGGCAGGAAAAGTGCCTACAAACTGTTGTGTTGTACTCTCCCAAATGTTCAGTACAATGATTTGCACACATTAAGTGTTTAATAAATGCCACTGATTGATTCTATGGTTTTAGACACTCAACATTGTAAATGGAATAGAGGGCCAAGAAAAGTGAAGCGGAGTGTCTGTTGGGAGCAATTTCAGGATAAGGTTTAAGGGTGCTTACGGTTTCCCAATCCAGATATGCACTATTTTGCACAAAGTGCTTAATAAATGCCATTAGTATTATTATTATTATTAAGTAGAATTTAAAGAGCTCAAGGATTCACAGCTGAAAAACATGTAGAGGCCAAAGCAAGGGCACAGTAAAGGAGACACGGGGAAGTAACCCAGCCTCTTAGGGCCTTCAGATGACAGACAACAACAACAATAATCAATAAACACCACCGTCCGGCTGCCTGGTCCTCTCACTAATGGATCCCCAACATATTATGGACAGTGATGCAATCAGTGAGTACAATTAGAATCCCACTAGAAAACACTTGGCTTTGACTAAAATTCGAGTAACTGTGGCCTGGTGATGCAAGTAAATAAACTGTGCCAAGAATTATTATTACAACATGCCACCTGGCCAGCACCTTTTTAAAGCAAAATGTGATTAAGGCACCATTACCTGGCTGGCTATGGGGAGCCTGAAGCCCAAGGGTAGGATGGGGGAAATGGGAAAGGGGGAGATTGTTACCCAATTGGATTTAGACTTCAGCCAAAGAAGTGTAGCAGCTGCAGAGAAAATTGATTAAGGAAGAATGTTTAACCTAAATCCCTAGCCACACTGTCTCAACGGGGCACAAAGCTCATGTACGGCAATGAAGCCACAAAAGGAATGTAAACAGCAAAAGGGAGGGAGGTCCTGGGAGAACATAGCAAGTAGGTACCAGGACTTTCCCCCAAGCCCCCCCATTCAGAGGATGGATGAAAGAGCAGCTTCTCCCATGAAAAACAGGCAGCTGAGAATGGGAAGACACACCAGATTATTCCCACTTCATCATTCCTTTCATTAAGCAAAACTGATATGTAGAGGATTTGTCATCTTCAGATCCATGTTTCAAACACTCTAACGAGGCCTGAAGCCGGAGCCCTGCTGCCACTGCGGAGGGAGAGACTGAGGGAGATAGCGGGCATTCCATCTAAAGGACACTTTTCCTTGGCTTGCGTCTATGGGGCTGATGGTGCACAGGAGGCAGATCTCTTCTCTGGGGAGTTGAGGCTGACCCAAAAATCTAGATGCCCATGACCGCAAGCTCTGATTCGCCAACAGCTCCCCCATATTCTCCTTCAGCAAGAAAGGAAATTTATGTCCATGCCCTAAAATTCCAGTATCCTGCTGCCTTCACTCTGATGATTGGGTGTCGGAGTGCTGAGCCAGTGATGATAACCTGCAACATTCTGTTCCCAAGGTGACAGCAGAAGTCACATTAATCGTTTATGAAGCTCAGAGGGATTCTTCAGGGTGGGAATTCACCCTCACTGGCTCCTGAACCACAGTGTAAACTTGACCCATACAATGCTCCAAGACTTGCATGCTCTGGAGGGGACCTATGATCTTCTCCTGGACTGACCTTGGGGGGGCAGGGGGGTGGGGCTGGGGGTTTGGGTGGGGGAGGAGGGAAAGGAACCCCCTCCCATCTCAATAAGAGCCTTCATCACTGAATCAGAGGGTTATGTGCCACTTGACCCACAGCAAGGCAGGTCCCTGACTCACACTTTGGGACGCAAGCCATTCATACCCACACCGCTACTTCATCCGGGCCTTCAAGTACCTCCGAGCACCCAGCCCCGAAAACCCAGCTCAAAGCACAACCTGCTGTGAAACTAGAATCAAAAGAAGCTCTCAAAGATGAAAACAAAGGCAGCCCCTTATTTGAGGACAGAGAATAAGGCGAGAGAAAGTTAACGCACAGTTGAGAGCGCCTACTATCTCGAAGATCACAGGCCACTAAATTGAAAATATGACCCACTTCGCCACAGGCCTTGGCACTCATCCAACCCAAGATCAAACTTCAGGCATGTTTAAGACAAAAGCCGTTGTACTTGTAATTGGTTTGCAAAAACCAAAGGCTTATCTACTGCCCACATGGCATGCATCAGCTCTAATACTTCCATGGTTTGATACACTGGCTCGTTTTGTCTGAGCTCCTTAATTCCCCAAGTGCTCATAAGTACTTTCCAGTTTCTGCCCAAGTGGATATGGTTTTATCGAGGACAAATAAAAACACAAAACTTCCAGATCTATCCAAGCAAAGCCGCAGACGACTCCCCTGATTAAACCCAAATAACCGGATATCTGTAGGGTAGGGCACTCCTGCATTCACATCCTATAAAACAGTCCTACCTCCATACAGCCCTGCAATCCCATTAGCAGTGGGCTTAAATTAATAAAATTGTTTGTCTTGTCAGCTTGTGTTACACGTTGTACAAACTTGTTAGATAATCAGCAGAGGCATGACAATTCATTATCCTACAGGGAGCCCGTCTGCAACCAGCAGCTTCCGCTCTCAAACAGAGACACCACATCAAATTAGACCATCATCTGCAGCTGACTGCAGCTTGCCTATAATGCTCTGAAGGGCACGGGCTCACAAGCACGTGCCCACATGCCCTGTTGTCCCCCAGCAGCCATCCCCCAACACAGAGCCTCAGAGTTCTTCGGCATCAGCAGGGCTGCCTCTTTGAGGCCAAGAACAGTCAACTTCTGCAGCCGGCAAGGACCCAGAAGGGAAGCCAGGAAGAAAAGACCAGTTCACAACTGGGTTTTTAGCAGCAGCGCTGGCAGGCATCAAAAAAAAACCCTGTTTCCGTACTCCCTGGAGAGGGGAGAAATGAACCCCTTTCCCGAGCGATGTGACGGCCTTTCGGTTCACTTCCCTTGATATGGTACCACCCGAAAACCAAAAGGAGAGAGGTAATTAAGTTGCCATTTGCCTAGCCCTGGAAGGGCTAGCTATTATCATAAAAGCCACACTTTCCACCCAGGCTCTGCGCTACCCAATTTCAACAGTGTCGCAACACATTAAGTTGGCATGAGTCCGTTCAGGTATTTCAGGTACAGAATACCAAGAATACCTTGTGGCATTGTTTGCCTCAAACTGAGACTGATGCACGACGGGTGACTAAGTGCCATCAATTTAGAGGGCTGGGCAAAGACCCCTCTCCCCGTGCCCTCAGATAAGGCCTGGGAGTGTAGGATGCGAGCTACCACCTCAGCGAGAAATGGGCTGGCTTCTCCCAAACCCACCCTAAAACTCCAGTCCAGTGCTGACTACTCCCTAACACCCCAAGGGCAGTCACACAAATGAGGACAGCTTCACAAGTCCAAGCACTTGAACCCTATAAAGGCTAGCCACAAATGAGATTATGGCCTGCTTCATTTGGCAATTGAGAATCTCCCGCCAAGTGCTGGGTTCCAGCACCCTAATGAACGTGGGAGGAGCTGGTGAAATCTATGCAGGCAAGACACTAGGGGGGACAACAGGTTCTGTGGAGCTGAGTTAAGCCCCCTGAGCTTCTTGGTGATGCTCCCGACGTGGGGGCATTTCTGCAGCACAACCTGAGTACCCAGACCAGCCGGGCTGATTCCCACAGACCACCTTGTTAGCGAGCCTGAAATTATGCAGGGTTCCTCAGGATGCTCTCAAGTTACTGCAGGACCCTTGGACACGTCTAAAATGGGACTGTCCTTTTTAGCATGATAAAAAACACACTTTCTTCTTCCTATATCCGTGGGCTGGGACCAGGACTGATATAGGCTCCAAAAAACTGGATGTTGATAAAGGACAGAGCTAGTGGGGACCTTAGGGGAAGAAGGAAGGGACAGCAAAAATATCACAAAATGTCTAAACGGCAAACGGCTCTGATAAGATCAAGGCTTTTTTCCCTTTAAGTCAGAATAAGAGAGACTAGACGCGGCCAGACTACTCTGCCCTGGAAGGTGGCCAACTCCCCCGGCCCAGAGGGGCATGATGCATCTAGCCGTACGCTGAAACAGTAGCACTTGCTAGGAGGCACGGAGGGGGGAGAAAAAAACGCTTAAGTAGCGACTGCCACTGGGCGACAGCACCCGCAGGGACGGGGAGGGATTCAGGTGAGCGGACCGGATGTGCCTGCACTGAGTATGCGAGTCGCTGCTGCAGCACCACGCGACGGCTGATGCTGCCAAAGGAAGGAAGGAGCCGTAGTTTGGCAAGAGACAACCTCCTCATCTCCCCCGCTCCCTACCGCCCCACATACACACACAATTGCTATCTCTTTAGACCATTAAGGCATGAAGAGGAAAGCAGCCACCCCACCATTTACCTCTGCCCAGAGGGAGCCAGGCAGGGACACGGTGACGAACAGAGAAGATGGTGGGAAATGAGGCAGGTGGGCTCGATGGAGCATTGTTCTTATTTATTTCAGTTTTAATTTACGCCTCCCCCAGCACAGCCACACCCTCCCATAGTGCCTTCAACTCTCTCAAATGCTCAAACCCCACCACCACTCCACTTCCCAGGAGGTTTAAGTGGCTTGCTTCCAATGTCCGTGCCCTTGGTGTCACTAAGCACTTGCAATCGGCTCATCTCTTTCCCTAACTACACCAGGGAGGATCCAAACACCCTTGGCCAGAACACAGCTTCCTCTACGGGTACAAGCTCTGAGAACAAGACACTTGACAGAAAACCATTACCAAAAGGCAGGGCTCCTGGACCTTGTGCCCTCTGTTCTGAAGGGGGACGCTTGCTTGTCCCTAACAAAACAGAGAGTGAATTAAGAACGGCTGGCTCGATATAATGTTTGCCTCCCCACAGCCAAACCTCACAAATGACAGGGTCTGGAAAATCGCTAGCTGTTCAATGCTAAGCCACCTGCCTTAGGAAAAGTCACTCCCAGAACTTAAATTCAGGAGCCAGGAAGGGGAATCCTCAACCACCTAGGGCAGCTCAGCAAAAGCCACTATCCGCACATGCAGTGGGACCAAGCGATATGCCAAGGGGATTTTTTTAAAAAATTGTATTTATTACGTGCTTACTATGTGTCAAACACTAAGTGCTGGGGGAGAAAAAAGAATTAGGTTGGACACAGTCCCCACCCTGCTTGAGGCTTGCAATCTAAATAGGAGGGAGAACAGGTACCGAATCTCCGTTTAGCAAATGAGGGAACTGAGGCACAGAGATGTTGAATGATTTGGTCACACAGCAGACAATGGATGGAGCTGGGATTAGAATCCAGGTCCTCCAACTCCCACTCTAGAGCTCTTTCCACTATGCCACGCTGCTTCGGTTCAGTTGCTCTAAGCCAGGCTCAGCCAAACGTGCCACCTGGGATCCGGCTCAGCCTTCCACATCCCAGGATATACAGCAAGGTGGTTTGCTTGATGGGGCACCACTCAGCCAGCAGAATGGGGACAGGAACTGAAATCCTGGCCCTTGGTCCTTGGAGAACAGAGGTGTCTCTTCTGACTTATAGTAATAATAATAATTAGGGTATTTGTTCAGTGCTATATGCCAATCAATGTACTGATTGCTAGGGTAGATACAAGCATATAAGGTGGCACACAGTCCCTGTCCCACGTGGGGCTCACAGTCTCAATTCCCATTTTACAGATAGGTTAACTGAGGGCAGAGAAGTCAAGTGACTTGCCCAATGTCACATAGCGGGCAAGTGGTGAAGTCGGAATCAGAACCCATGACTCTCTGCCTTCCAAGCCCATGCTCTACCCACTATGCCATGCTGCTTCTCTACTCACTGATCCACTGGAATTGAGGATACTGAGGAAGAAGAGGGGAGACGGGGGAACCTCAGAAGGATGTTGTGGTCCGGGGAGGTTCTGGCAAAAGGATGAAAAGAGGTCGGGAGCCCTGGAGCAGAAGACCAGGTACAGGAAGATGCAGAATATCGATCCCAACACAAACCCAGGGCTAGCTGGACACAGGGTGGCCAGGACTGCTCCGCTGGACCAAATTTTCCAACTCCATTACCAGGGAGATTTTCCATAGTGCTGACAAAAGGGGAAGGAAAATCACAAATCTGTAGAATTGCGCATTGAAAAATATGGTTGCCTGGACACCTGTCAATATTTTATTTTTTTATTTTTTAAGCACTTACCATGTGCAAAGCACTGTTCTAAGCGCTGGGGAGGTTACAAGGTGATCTGGTTGTCCCACGGGGGGCTCACAATCTTCATCCCCATTTTACAGATGAGGTAACAGGCACAGAGAAGTTAAGGGACGTGCCCAAAGTCACACAGCTGGCAATTGGCGGAGCCGGGATTTGAACCCATGACCTCTGACTCCAGAGCCCGGGCTCTTTCCACTGAGCCATGCTGCTTCTCAGCCCCATTGATCAGATACTCACAGAACAACTGTGGAAGTGGGGTGGGGCGGGGTGGGTGAGGGAAGCATGGAAAGAGCAAGGAATCTAGGCTGGCTAGTCTAACGCTGCTGCTATTTGTGATTCGGGAAACAGTCAGGCTCTGAGGACCACTTTCAGCAATCAAGCCACTGAAGAAGCTCAGGGATACACTTTGACTCCTGCTATGAACCTGCCCACACTACAGGCGCTGAGTACAGTGCTTTGAACGATTGAAAGAAAGAATGAATGTTTGGTTAGCCACTGCACGGGGCTGGGACTAGGGTCCCCTGGGGCTGAGTAGGCCAAGGAATATAAAAGGGGTGTTTACTGGAAAGCTGCAGTTGAAGGAAGGGTCGGTCTGTATCTTACATATCTCCCCCATTAGAAAAGAACAGCTTCCTGCAGGACCCGGTTCTGCTCAACACCAACAAAACCGAACAACATCTTACTCTCTTACAAAATAATGGCTCCTTGGACCATGGTCCCATTTTGCCTCAAACCTCCTCTGCACATAATGGCTCCATAAACACTGCAGATATTGACAGAACTGAGCACTGCCAACTTTCTCCCTACAGAAAGGTCTTCACAGCTTTCGAATAAGCACTGATTGGAGGACACCATCACAGCCTCCTCCTTGCCCCTCTACACCTACCCCTAAGCCTCTGAGAGTGTTAGGATTCCCAGAGGGACACAGACCTGATGCCGGGGTAACTCAGGAAGGCAAGCCCCCTGACCAGCAGGAGGGGACAGACCACCAAGTGCTTGAACTTGAAGAGCCTTCTAGACTGTAAGCCCACCGTTGGGTAGGGACTGTCTCTATATGTTACCAACTTGTACTTCCCAAGCGCTTAGTACAGTGCTCTGCACACAGTAAGCGCTCAATAAATACGATTGATTGATTTGGGAAACAACGTCTTTGGGTTCAGCATCAATCCTCTCCATTCCCTTCCCGCTCTCCCATCCTTTGACCATGCTGTTCACCAGTCACTGAAGAGTAGCGGATTTGAGGAACAAGTGAACTCTTGATCATCCAGGTAAGGATTAGGTAGTTTGAGAAGCATCCATACTTCCCGTTTCTCCCTTTTGGCTAGGAGGCAGCATGGCCTAATGGAAACGGCACGTGCCAGAGGACCTGGGTTCTAATCCCAGCTCCACCACTTGACTGTTATGTGATCCTGGCCAAGTCACAACTTCTCTGTGCTTCAGTTTCCTCACCTGTAAAATGGGGATTATATACCTTTTCTGCCTCCTACTTACACTGTGAGCCCTGTGTGGGATGGGAACTGGTGTCCAACCTATCTTGTACCTATCCCAGCACTTAATACAGTTCCTGGCACACAGTCACCACTTTAACAAATATTTGTTAAATATAGGTATTTGTTAAGCGCTTACTGTGTGCCAAGGACTGTACTGAGATGGAGAAGCTCAAAATCAGTCTAGAGCTATGCTCTGAAGTAGCATGCATGAGACAAGCGGCCAAAGCCAATAACTAGAGCAGCTCTCCAGATTGCCAGAGGCCCAGGTGTTTAAGGAAATAAGATTCAGGCCCAGAATAAATCAGACTGTGAGAACCCAAGGAATTTATTAAGTCTGAAAATATGGCCCGCTTCATCAGAATACTAATGCTCAATGAACTGGATTCTTCAAAAACTAAGCCATGCAGCACAATGTTTTGGCTAAAATGGGGCTGGGAGTTATACGTGTTTTTCAAATATCTGGGCATAGACGGCAAAGGTCCTATGGGGTTTCAGAAAACCCACCACCCTCAAATGCGCTATTTGCTCACTAGAGGCCAGCTCCTGCCTTCTTCCCCACGAACCCAGTGCAACCAAATGTGATGTGCTTCCGATGTGATTTATTTGCAACGGAAAAAAAATCCACCATCCAAGACCTCGTACGGAAATGATTCAATATGGTAATTGGCCCGGCTGGAACAATTGCTGCTGATGCGCATGACTGAGCAGCAAACCAAGAAATCACTCTGGCCCTACACCCTGCTCAGAAGCAGGGGCAGAAAGCCTCGACCCACGAGCCCACCCTTAACGCTCAGCCAAAATAGGGCACCAGCCCTATCTTGCAGTCTAGTGGATCAGTCTCATCGATGGAAGCTCCTTGACAGCTCGCTTAACAACAGAACACAGCTGTCTGTCGGTTCCATCCGAAGGAAGAAAGATACTTGTTGGGCACAGTCCACCAGGAATGCTTCCTTCCACATGGCCTTTTTTAAAATTCATCTCTTTATGTATATTCTGACTCTGCCCCTCAGCAAAACTAAATCACCTGAGTGGAATCATGATGCTGTAGAATAAAAATCCCAATCTCACTAAGGTGGACTGAAGGGCAGAGAACGGCTATGCCAGAGAGAAGGGACTGTAAGCTCATTGTGGACTGGGAATGTGTCTGTTTACTGCTATACTGTAATAATGATAATGATTTTTTAAGCACTTATGTGCCAAGCACCATTCTAAGCACTAGGGGAGATACAAGGTAATCAGGTTGTACCATGTGGAGGCTCACAATCTTCATCCCCATTTTACAGATGAGGGAACTGAGGCACAGAGAAGTTAAGTGACTTGCTCAAAGTCACACAGCTGACAAGTGACAGAGCCGGTTTTAGAACCCACGACCTCTGACTCCCAAGTCCGTGCTCTTCCCACTGAGCCACGCCGCTTCCCCTCTCCCAAGCACTTAGTACAGTGCTCTGCACACAGTAAGGGCTCAATAAATACCAGTGAATGAATGAAAGACAAAAGTGCCCTGCCTCCAAGTCATGGCTGCCTACTGGTTTTGCAGAGGCGCAAAGCTAGATGCCTGACCAGCATGCCCATCTGCACACTGCTGGTCCCGGAAAAGGCTGAGGTTTAGGGTGCGGGAATGAACCCCCCCTAAAAGTACGTGTGCGTGTGCGCACAAGCACACACACACACACACTCAGAAAGTAGGAGGGAGTGCAGTTTGGGGAGAGATTACAGTAAAACTTTCTATGCACCACCACATCCAGGCTCTAACCAGAGGACATCTCTGCAGGCTGCCACTATAGGCTCCGACCCAGCTCTGACTGGACTGGAACTTCAGAAGGCAGCCACATAGCCCCACCCTGAAGGAAGAAGGAGTATCCTATAAAGTCAGGGATACAGTATCCCTGCTAAGCTCCCCTTTCCCCTTCTCCCACTCCCTTCTATATTGCCCTGACTTGCTCCCTTTATTCTTCCCCCTTCCCAGCCCCAGAGCACTTATGCACATGTCTGTAATTCATTTATATTGTCTGTCTCCCCCTCTAGAGTGTAAACTCGCTGTGGGCAGTGAATGTGTTTATTATTTAGTGTACTCTCCCCCAAAGCTTAGGACAATGCTCTGCACACATGAAGCTCCCAATAAATGATTGAATAACCAAGGGTCCGTCTCACGAAACGATCAACAGGTCTCTGTTGGTGAAGGGAGGAAAAACAGTGGGGGAGGAACGCCTGATTTACAACTATGAAGGATCCAAATTCCTAGCCTTTCCTTCCTCCTGGCATTCCCCGACTTGTAACAACAGCGATACATTTCCATGAAAACAGAAGTCTTGCTTAACAATGCATTGGTTCCCCCTAACCTACTCCTACCTGAAGGCACAATCCCCAGTGTGTGAGGCAGGGCAATCTGGTTGTTATGGAAATGAATGTGACACTGCAGAGGATTGTGACTTACAGGCTGGGAAAACTGACAAGAGCTGAATGAAATCTTAGGCAAGAACTAAAGAGAGCAAACA
This sequence comes from Tachyglossus aculeatus, assembly GCF_015852505.1. Lineage (NCBI taxonomy): Eukaryota > Metazoa > Chordata > Mammalia > Monotremata > Tachyglossidae > Tachyglossus > Tachyglossus aculeatus. Next base: position 42,364,457 of record NC_052075.1, on the reverse strand, counting down.
GAGTCTCTGGTTCTTTCATCCCTGCAGGTAGGGTGGAGGGTGGGTTTAAAAATAAATGCTTGTTTTTAAATTTCATGCAAATGGCAGTCTGGGTCCTCACTGCAGCCCATGAGATTTCCTGACATGGCATCCTCTCTAAGCTGCCCTAGGCAGGCCATGATATATTCAGATTATAAGTGCTATAATTGCCTGCAGGCAAGGGGAGTTGGCTGGCAATCTGGTACTGCTTCTAGCCCTCTTCAGTAAGTCCAACAAATGGGAAACTGGGTGGGTGAAACCTTCTTCACAGCCTTCTGGGGCTCAAGGGAATGGCTCTTTTTATCTTGGCCAATGGAGCAAAGTTCTTTCATTTTCCTATGAATTTATACTCCCACATGGCAACAGCAGATGCAGTCAACATGCTAGGTAGCTAGGACAAATGTTTGCGAATCTAAAGCTCTCGCACTCCCCACACCCGCCTTGGACTTTTCAAAGGCACATCTGACCCTCAGAAAGGAGTTACTAGTGTATTTGGACAACCCAGTCTTGTCATCATTTCCTGGCCTCTACTCTGGTTGACTAAAGCCTTCTAGGTAAAAAGCCAAGGAAATAGCATGGCTCAATGGAAAGAGCACGGGCTTTGGAGTCAGAGGTCATGGGTTCAAATCCTGGCTCCGCCACTTGTCAGCTGTGTGACTTTGAGCAAGTCACAACTTCTCTGTATCTCAGTTCCCTCATCTGTAAAATGGGGATGAAGACTGTGAGCCCGCCATGGGACAGCCTGATCACCTTCTAACCTCCCCAGCGCTTAGAACAGTGCTTTGCACATAGTAAGCGCCTAAAAATGCTATTATTATTATTATTAAATAGCTGCCATAAGCTACTTTTTCCCAACTACAATCGCTCACTCCACCATCAACCCAAAATCTCTGGGCCTTAAATATGAGAAGCTCACCTGGCTAGTGTGGAGGTGTCAAACGCAGCTCTGCCGACAAGATCTATAAATCCCTTGCTGATTGCCAAAAAGGGAAAGGGCAGGAAACAAGCTAGGCTCGTGTGACCTCTCTAGAGAGCATATGAGCAGAAGTCAAAAGATCTCAATAATGCAGTTCACTTCCTCCTGGATTCTGAAAGGAAACAGTTCTGGACCTTTTAAAGTCCATTATTTAGGAGGACTCTTCTGCCTGAGATTCAGTCAAGTCATTTTAAATCAGTACAATAATGAAGCCAGTTGGAGAAAAACAAGTTTTCAGGATTGACAACACAAATCTGAGGTAACCCTGAGAGTCCAGTAAGATAATTATAATAATAATTGGTATTTGTCAAGCACTTACTACGTGCCAAGCACTGTTCTAAGCACTGGGGTAGATACAAGGTAATCGGGTTGTCCCATGTGAGGCTCACAGTCTTAATCCCCATTTAACAGATGAGGTAACAGGCATAGAGAAGTGAAGTGGCTTGTCCAAGGTCACACGGCAGACAAGTGGCGGAGCCGTGATCAGAACCCACGTCCTCTGACTCCCAAGACCATGCTCTTTCTGCTAAGACATGCTGCTTCTGGGACTCTCTGGAGGAATGCCCAATTCAGGTAAGGACCCTGATGAACTGAAGATGCCTGCTTGAGGGGCTGGCAAGACATAAGGCCGGGGATGCAGTCTTGATTCTCTTCCAACCCCACGGGACAGATAACATCAATTCTGGCTACCTGATTCCCCCTTTAATCTCTACTTCAAGTCTAAGGATCCTGCAAGGATTTGTAGCACTGCATCTAGGGCTTCTGGGATTGACCTTCCAAAGCATTACAAAACCCAGGGCCTAGAAAGCCAAAGTCTGCCCCAGGACAGGACAGTTGACATTTTCCAAATGGAAGCAGCATGGCTTAGTGGAAAGAGCACGGGCCTGTGTGTCAGCGGACTTGATTCCTAATACCCCTCACCACTAGTCTGTTGTGTGACCCTGGGCAAGTCGCTTAACTCCTCTGGGTCTCAGTTCCCTCAGCTGTAAAATGGGGATTCAATATTTGTTCTCCTTCCTACTTGGACTGTGGTTCTACGCCAGCACTTTAGTACAGTGCTTGGCATACAGTAAGCACTTATGCCACAATTATTATGTTTGCACTGACAAATGATAAGGCACCATTATCAGCTACCGAGGTGCCTAAAGTGGGACTAACCCAAGCCACTGGCTAGGCATTTAGGTAGCGCTCTCCAGCTGCCTGCTGGGTCCTCCCTACCCTCCAGTCCCAACACTTGACTTCCTCTCCAGCACGCAGTGCAACACTTCCCTTCCGGCACCTCCATCTCTCCTCCTGCTGAAAGAGAACTAACATCAATTGCCCATCATGAAAATGGAGCCACAGAATATCGCTGCCAAGAAAGGTGGGGGATGTAGGGGGGTGGGGAAGAAGGGGTGCCATCATAAAGAAGAACAAGGTTTTCCATTCATTTTTCTCCCTCACTTTGAGAATTCTTCTTGAGAATTTTTCCAATGGAAAATTTTGACTGTAGAAAAAGCCCAATAAATGTGATTGGTTGATTAAAGCCCAGCAGCAAGCCACACTCAGCACTGCCCAGTGTTCCTCACCCACCACGTTTACCATCTTCCAACAGCAATCAGGGTGCCAGCTCCATGGGGGATGATATGTCAGAAATCCCAGCTGAACAACAAAAAGCACTTTCCCCGAGACCACCTACCCCATAGAGATGAATGACCCTGTCTCCAGCCAGGAACTTGAAGAGGTGATGGTAGGCCTCTGGCGAGAGCGAGAACAACATTCACAGTGCCTTCCCGGGTGCTCTGGGAACTCCAGCTCACAAAAGAGTGAGCCCAGAAATCCCTCTCATGCTATTCTTTTCAGAAGAGAAAACCCACACACCTCTGATGAAATCTGCCTCCTCCCCCTCGCCCAGTCAGTGATCTGTGAAAGGAAGAAGGGAAGATTACAAGGGATAACAGGAGAGGGGAAGGAATCAGAGCTGATTTGCCAGAAAAGTCACCATGATGCTCCCTGGATGATAGCAGGGGAGGAAGTCACCCTATGAATAGAACTAAAGAGAAATCCTCTAAGGGCCAAGTCTGCCCTACACTGGATAGAAAGGAAGGAGGAGATGAACATGGAGAAAAGAGAATAAAAGCCTATTAAAATGCCTTCGAATATCTCTTAATTGTAAATATAGATCCTCCCTAAATCAGTGTTAATCACAAAGGGAATATTCATGATTACTTTGCTAAGTAAGCAGATGTTTGACAACTTACAATTGCAACTCCACAATGTAAGGTATCTTGTATTCCCTTGCTGCCCCTTCCAAAAACACTCCCACAGACTTGGTGAATTTGAAAGAGTGACTTCAGTGACTTGTCTGAATGGGGCTTGGAGGGAGGGGGATTGGGAGGAAGAAGGGGGTGAGCTGTGGATTTTATCCCTCTAGTGTAGAGGGAGTGATAATTTGCAACCTGCAATTACATCTAAGTCTCTAGAAAGCACAACAAGTGGTAGCACCACCTGAGATCAAAGGAGGAAAGAAGGGTTATTTCAGTTGAGTGTATGTATGGGGCAAACGGATCTCCCTCCAAGCAAGGAGCCAAGAGAATTCCTGCCTGACTTACCATTCATATATATATATTTTTTAATGTTGTTTGTTAAGCGCTAATGTGCCAGGCACTGTTCTAAGCACTGGGGGAGATACGAGGAAATCAGGATGGACACAGCACATGTCCCACATAGGACTCACAGTCTTAACCCCATTTTACAGATGATGTAAACTAAATCACAGAAGTTAAAGTGACTTGCCCTAGGTCACACAGCAGACAAGTGGCAGAGTCAGAACTAGAACCCAGTCCCAGAGCCTATCCACAAGGCCACGCTGTTTCTTCTTCTAACAAACTGACAAGAACACGACCATCAAAGTCATATTACAACTTTGCAATGCTCTTCAGGCTACTCCAGTACTTTCACCACGGTACCTGGTAAGAAAGTGGTCCCAAGAGATGAGAGGAATTCTGAGGATGACAGTGATGGCGGGGGATGAAAGGGAGCAGGAACTGAGCTTCATATGTAGGGTAGTCCCACGACCAGTGGCTGTTCTATTAGAGGGTAAAAACATCAATGTCTGCCCCTCCGAGAGAGTTTCTATCAGTAGTGATACTGAGTGCTTGCTAACATGGGGCACAGTGACAACGCTGGCCTGAGGTGGGGCTTTTCCAAGTGCCTCAGCTGCGGTGGAGCTTTGTTTTGTTATCTGTCTCCCCCTTCTAGACTGTGAGCCCGTTGTTGGGTAGGGACCGTCTCTATACGTTGCCGACTTGTACTTCCCAAGCGCTTAGTTCAGTGCTCTGCACACAGTAAGTGCTCAATAAATACAATTGATTGAATGAATTAATTAATTAATTGATGGAGGGCTCCTGTCCAAGCCACCTGACAGGGCCAACTCCAGGCTTCCAAGGACGTGGAAATTGTTTTGGGCACCTGGTGGTTTGGCAGGCTAAATCTGACGCATGTGAAACTCAGGTTTGCTAATCCTGCAGAGCTCATGGCCAGCTAGTAAGCCAGCCCCGTCCTGGCAGCATTCTCTAATCTGTGCCCTTCACAGCTTGGCCTTTTTCGCCCTTTTACAAAGCGAAATAAGAGGAACAAACTCCTCGGTGAATCACCCCCTTCTCCCAGGCGGATGTGAATCCTTCCTACACCATCGGGCTTCTGAGTCCAAAGCTTGGGTTGGGGAGGTGGTGGATGGAGAGGAGGGGTAGAGAACCAAAGAGGAGAGAGCGCAAGAGAGATATCAAGGGCCAAAGGCATATCACTCACCAACCCAAGCCCCAGAGAGAATAAGGGGCAGTCATAAGGTCGCAGGTACAAGACGGTATGGGTTATGGGTCATGAAAATAATTCCAAAGCACTAATAATAAAAATAATAAATAACTAAATAGTAAAGTAAATAAAATCATAAATACATAAGAGTAAAACAATAAAATACATAAAATAAATTGAAAAATAATGATTCGTGGCACTTGCTAAGTGATTACTTCCTTACTACATGCCAAACACTGAACTAAGTGATGGGGCAGATACAAGATAATTATGCTGGATACAGTCCCCATCTCACATGGGGCTCAAAGTCTAAGGAAGAGGGAGAACAGGTACAGAGCCCCCATTTTACACATGAAGAAACTGGGGCCCAGAGAAGTAAACTGCCTTGCCCAATATCACTGGGATTAGAACTTAAATCCTCTGAATCCCAGGCCATTGCTCTTCGTACTACGCCACGTTGCTTCTCTTTATAATACATATTTGCCAAAGACCAAAAGGTTGGAAAAGTACACCTTGTATCCCCCCAGTGCTTAGAACAGGTTTTCGCACATAGTTAAGCGCTTAACAAATACCATCATCATTATTATTATTATTACAGGCTGCTTCCAAGCTTTCCTTCTCCCCTCTGTCAGACAAGGATAGGAGAGCTAAAATCCTTCTCTCTAGCCAACAAGAGCAGGAGAACTTCAGGGAAAGATGACAATAGGAGAGGGCAGAGGACTGAAACAACTTTATGGTAATCGACCTGCCGGGAAGCAGTGTATGGAAATTAGATCGCATCATGTCTGGGGGCCTCAAAACAAGGCAGGAGCCAAGATAATTATCAAGGCGCAAGCCAAGCACCGCTTATCTGAACTCCAATTCTCCTCTTCAGTGACACCCAGGCAAAGTATTCACAAATGTCCTTTAATTTCAAGCAATTTTGCCACCGGCCACCTCAGCAGCACATTTTACCTTACAATCTGCTCCTCCCTGGACCAACCCAATCTTCCAACCTGTTTTCTCCCACTAACCAGTGTTGAATTAGCTAGCAAGGGTCAACTTACCTCTCCCTCCACTCCAGCTTCAAGTTGGAATTACCCATAAAGGTCTCCTGTCACTGTGCCATAGAGACCCGGTGCTTCTTGAAACCAAACTACGAGGCCCTTCCAGAGCCGGTCAAGATGCACAGTACACTTTGCAGGCTGGATACCTGAGCTCTGCAGCTCAATAGACACAGAACTATTGGGGTGTTAAGAGAGTGTCGAGGAGTCAGTCAGACCCCTCTGTTCTGCTCCAGAAGAATACAAACAGAATGGGTGTGCAGAGCCCAGCAGGTCCTAGGTATTTGGTTCCCAACATCTAATCTCTTACTCGGCTGCAAAAATTAACTGCAAAGCCAGAAGGGCCAAGTTCTCCAAACAGCCTAGATGCATTGCCACTATTCATTCAATCATATTTATTGAGTGTTTACTGTGTGCAGAAAACTGTACTAGGCATTTGGGAGAGTATAAAACAACAATAAGGCTACACATTCCCTGCCCACAGCAAGCTTACAGTCTAGAGTCTATTAAACTAGTCTAGACTCTATTTTAGTCCATTAAACACAAAGCATGAAGAGCCCAGAAACCTGTAGAGCCCCCTCCAATAGGAGGGTCTTTAAAAAGAAAATCACTTGTTGAAGAAGAAGCAGTGTAGCCTAGTGCACAGAGCATTGGCCTGTGAGTCAGAGGGATCTGGGTTTTAATCATGGCTCTGTCACTTGTCTGTTGTGTGTTGCCTCACCTTTAAAATGGGAATACTGGGAGCCCCACATGGGACATGGACTGTGTCCAGCCTGATTTGCTTCTATCTTCCCCAACACTTAGTAGAGAGGCTGGCACTTAGTAAGTGCTCAACAAATGCCATTAAAAAAAAAAGGCTGGAGGATAATCAGAGGCTCCTCAACAGAGGCACAATTGAGACAGTTCCTTGGGCATGTGAGGGAGAAAGAGGGAAAGGGACAAGTAACGGGGCAAAAACAATACAACAGGAGTTGGTAGACATGATCCTTACCCTCAAGGTGTTTACAGTCTACAAAGTGACCACCGAAGACTTACTTCCCTGCAGCCATCTGCATCCAGTCCTTCACTTCTACCTCGACAAAACCAGATGAGGACCTGGGAAGAGCTCTGAACTCTACTTTACAAAGATGACGACCTCAAGGCCATTGATGACCACTTATTGCTGAGCTGACCTCCCTGGGGTTTTCTATAAGCAAACTCACGCAGCCTCCTAGGCCATTCGGGGCTACGTCCCCACTAGCGTGGCTTAGTGGAAAGAGCCCGGGCTTGGGAGTCAGGCAATGTGGGATCTAACCCTGGGTCCGCCACTTCTCTGCTGGGTGACCCTGGGCAAGCCACTTCACTTCTCTATGCCTCCATTCCCTCATCTGTAAAACGGGGATTACGACTGTGAGCCTCACGTGGGACAACCTGATGACTTTGTATCCACCCCAGCGCTTAGAACAATGCTTGGCACATAGTAAGCGCTTAACAAATACCATCATCATCATCACTACTCCAAGAGTCACCATGTTTGAGTTCCCAAATGACATTTCTGGCCCAGAAAGGTATATTAGCCAATGTGTAGAGGAAACAGGGTTTCGTGCAAATTAATCCTTACTATTTGGGGGGCAGGGAAATTAGAGCACTTGTGACTGGGAAAGTCACTTAACTTCTCTGTGTCTCAGTTACCTCATCTGTAAAATGGGGATTAAGACTGTAAGCCCCATGTGGGACAACCCGATTACCTTGTACCCTCTCCAGCGCTTAGAACAGTGCTTGGCACATAGTAAGTGCTTAACATCATCATCATCAGCAAGAGACATGAGAAAGGGAAAGGAGAAATCACTTGAACATATGGACTTGGAAACCAAAGCCGAAATAAAAATCTCCAAAGAGAAACACGCTGACCTGACACTTCCATCACCCTCCAAGCTGACCCAATGTCTATTAAATACTGATTGTGCTCCTGCTGCAATGCCAACACCTCTGGGTCTCCCATCTCGCCCGATGCCCCTCCTCCCCCCCTGCACGCCACTGACCACTCCTGCTTCCCCCTCGGACGATATTAAGGACTTCAGTGGCTCCCTGAGCACTTAGCATCTTCACTGTTGCCTCGCTGATTAAGCCACGCCGCCCGTGTGTCAGCCTCCAAGCCGGCAACCATCAGTTCCGTTACACGAAACACAGATGAGTTACTGTGATCTTTGTAGCTGTAATTTAGTGGAGATGAGACACTGAAGAGTTCGTGGCTCTGTTTCTCATTAATCTTTTATTGCTTGCCGGGTTGTGTGTGCTTCTCATAGTGTGGCACCAGTTCAACAAATAAAAATGAAGACTATTTAAAAAATTACCGAGGCACTTACTCAGTGAAATGCTCCTTTACAGCCTTTCCGATGCAATAACTGCTCAGGGATCAAGAGAGACACCCCAAAGGGCAAGCATGGATCCACTCCGAGCAAAAGCAACACGGCTGGTCTCAGTGCAGGGAAGGCATTACAGAAAGCTGTTTTTGCCCTGAGCCTGAAAACTACACCTGAGATCTGTGCTCATGAGCAGCACAAAAGATTTAATTACAAGAAGCAGAGTAAGCCCAGGCTTAGCAAGAGGAGGCCCCCACAACCACTGCCTTCTGGCAGATGAGTATCTTGCGGGGGGTGGGGGTGGGGGCGAGGAAGAGGGATGAGGTAGACAAAAATGAGTTCCAGAGGCTTCTTTCTAATTGAACAGCTCCGCCACGTCTCCCTCCCGGACTCTCCTGTTTTTCTTCCACACAAAGGAAAACACTGCTTCATCCAGTGGGTGGCACGTCTATGGAATTCACTACGATGAAGTGGTTGGGAAAGCGGAAAATATCAGCAGGTTCAAGAGGGGTTGGGATAAATGAACCAATGAATGATCTATAATGGATTACAAGGGGAAAGGTTAGGAATGAAAGATGGTCCATCCCTAACACTGCCACTAGATAGCCCGGAGGCTAAACCTAAGACTCCAAGATCCTGCTGCCACTGCCGGATCGAGAATCCTGCTTGGGACAGAGATGGGTCTGACCCAATAATGGTCTTGTTGATGTTTCTTATGTAATCATTTCCCTCCAAGGCTTAAGGAACCAGCTGCCTGGTAACCCCTTCCAAATCTGGAGCCCAGAGACCCCATTACTTAGCAACTAACTGCCTGCCATTATGGGCCCAGCAATTCCCTGGATTCCCCCACGGAATGTGAGCAGATTCCTCAGTCCTGACTGCACCCTAGCTCCTCAGTCAAAGCCCCTTGTCCTAGTCGCTGTCCAGGCATAAAGATGATAAGCAGCCTTTAACCTCATCCCTCCTCCTAGGCGCTGAGCAAGGAGGAAATCCGACTGGCGGGACCCTTGTCTCGACCTGCCATGACCCGGCAGAAAGCTATTTCACCTCTGCGTGCGCTGGTGTGTAAAGTGGATTTATTAATCCCCACTCGTGATGAGGGGGAATGTCTGGAGGCTTCATTAAGACAGGTTCAAAGAGATCTCTTGAAGAAAGGAGCTGGGGAAGCATAGATTATTATCACTGAAGAAATCATTGGGATGTGGCCCAATCTTAGAAAGCACCTGGCACCAGGGAGAAGGCAGTTATTGAAAAATAAACAAATAGCCACCTGCGAGCTCCACATCAATCTCTCGGTAATCAGTGGGACAGGAGAGGGAATGGAGGGCCAATGCCAATGCTTAATGGGGGCTAGATAAAATTATTATAATTTCCAAAAGTTGCTCAAGTGTGGCAAGGATTCTATAGGTGGAGATTACTTTTAAAAATGACCAAGATAGTAATTCCTTCTGCAGCACAAGGAAACAGAGCAAGGTAGACTGGAGTGCCAATGAAGTGGCTTGTTGGGTGCTTCTCAAAGGCCACCTTCCACTGCAACGGCTCCTCTGTTCTCACCGTCTGGCCTCATCTTGCCTCCGAGCCCCTCAGAGTACACTGAATTTGGGTGACAGCTGCCCTTGTCATCCTCTCATCCCTCACTTCTCCTGCCCTACACCTCCTGAGTGACCTGCCTTCCTTACTGAACGGGCAGCTTTGGGAGGCCTTCCCCATCCAGCTAGTGACAGCCCTGTCCGCCCTCACCCCTTTCCATCAGAGTCACACCTCTAGGTCAGTAAGAAAATCAAAACACAACTTGGAGGGATAAAGATAGGCTTTGCATATAATTCCTGCACCATTCTGTTAGCAAAAGGATGTAGCTGACTGCCCCTCTAGATCCAGAGTCTGGCAGGTTCTAAGACTGGAAAGCTGCACTTCCACCCGGAGCCAGGAAAAGAATGAGGAGAAAATCTGGTAAAGCCCATTCCTGGGCAATCGCTCACTTGTGGTTTTGACGGCAGAATTGCCCAAAACACGGAACCTGCCCCAAAAGGGTGTCACAGCTGCTCTCAAAAATTATTCTTTAGGACCCAATGGCCTAGGAATGGTTCAGCTGCACCACCCTGGCCTGGTCATGGTGAAGCATGGACATCTGTGATAGTGTGCTCACTCTATGATGTTCTGGTGGGATTATATATTTGGCTGGGTGCTGGCACTTCGTTCCCCCCTCAACCACAAACACACGCTTCCTTAAGCTCTCTCCCCCAGCCAGCACACGTCCCTCCCGGTTTTGTTTCCTTCCTCGTTCCTTAACGATTGATCCTTCCCAAAGTTTACCTTGGACGTGCTCCCCAGTCACAGTGATGAGAAAGAGTGTGTTCAGGCTCTGAGCTACGGAAAAAACACTAAAACTGTAACTCACATGGCCCACTTGACAGTGCTTTTTCTTGCCTCATTTTCTAAATTGCTCATCCTGGGTGGCCTGGCTGCACTCCAGCAGCCAAATCCAGCCTCCGCTAAATGCAATTCCACTCTCGGAGCTGGTCAACTCCACCTCTGTCAGTGGGACTTGGGGGTGAGAGGTGAGTCACAGGAAAGAACTGTAAATCTGCAGCGCTTATTGGGCACCGGTCGGTAAGACTAACAACAGCCAGAGTGACACAAGTGTGCAAGCCCTTTGCACGTGTGCCCAAGGCTCCACCTGAAAGTGTGGGCTGATCATGGACAGGGCCAACGCTATGGTGTATATTCAGGGCAGAGTCTCTGTAATGGCTGGATGAGGGTGCTGAGTCAGTCAGTCAATCATATTTCTTACTGTGTACAGTAAGAAGTACAATGTACACTTACTGTGTACAGAGCATTGTACTAAGCACTTGAGAGAGTACAATATAACAATAAACAGAACTCAGCACCACTATCTACTGGTCAGGGCTACAAACCAGACCCAACAAACAATGGAGGGAGCATTGGTTTAGCAGGCAAGGGTGAGCAACTGAAATTGACTGCTTTTCTGCAGTTCTGAAGAAGCTTGTCTGAGAGCTGTGAAGTTCACAGATAAGTTAACCAGAGTTAAATTGTATATGAGGTGATGTAAATTTAATGGATGGCTGGCAAACCCTTCACCAAACACCTCCTTCCCCCTTTAACTGATCAGTGGCACGCACAGAGTACTTACTCTGTGCAGGGCGCTGCATTAAACGTTGGAGAGAGTATAACAGAGTAGACATGACCTCTGCCATCACCCACCAATCGCCTATAACTCATTGGTTCAATGGTATTTACTGAGCACAAAGCACTGTACTCTGACCATGGTGGATTCAGACCCTACAAGCAGACTGCTGCCCTGTTTCCATTTAAGGTTTCTTACACGCCAGAGGAGCCGATAGGAGAGGGAATTATGGGATGCGAGCACTGATCCGACAAGAGGATGGCTTCGCCAACCTCCCCCGCACCAGCTGGCTGGATGGACAGAAGCAACATGTGGCCTTGGCCTCCCCATCCACTGGCCCCACCGAGCCACATCGTCAGTAATCCCCACCACCCGCTCCTCCCAGTTCCCTGTGCCATCCTCATTCCCATCCTGCCAAGCGCCAGACCTATGGCGGTTGCTGTAGCTTTGGTGGTTACTGTGGTTCTAATGGCTAAACTACTGAGCTGCAATAAGCCTGGTGCTAGCCACAGTCTCCCAATTACATTTTTGGTATTTATTATGGTTCTCATCTTTTGGGCTATTTTGGCGTTATACTGATTCATTCTCCCTCACGTGTCCAGTGCCAGCCCCCTCCCTATTTGTCTTCCAATGTTAGCGCTTTGGGGGCCAGAGCCCATGTCTAATTCTCACACATGTACTGTTATTACATTTATTATTATTATTATTATAGTAGCAATAATAATAATAATAATAATAATGGTATTTGTTAAGCACTTACTATGTGCCAAGCACTGTTCTAAGCATTGGGGTAGATACAAGTTAATCAGGTTGGACACAGTCCCCATCCCACATGGGGCTCACAGTCTCAATCCCCATTTTACAGACGAGGTAACAGGCACAAAGAAGTGAAGTGACACAGCCACAGTAAAAGAGCAACAAGTGGTGGAGTCAGTATTAGAACCCATGACCTTCCCTCAGTGCTCACAATGGTGCTTTGCACACAGTAGGCACTTGGTAAATACTATTACTGCTACCACTACTTTTCACTGCTTAACCCAATGGTCTGACACTTTATGACAACATATCATTAGGGCCCGTGGGGACCCCTGAGAACTTGTGGAGTCTCTGAATAACATGAACGAGGTACCAAGAACAAATAAGTGAACTGACTTGTCAAAGGTCACACAGTAGACAAGTGGCAGAGTCAGGATTAGAACCCAGGTCCTCTAACTTCCAGCCCATGCTCTTCCCGCAAGGTGATCCTCCCCCTCATTTCCACACCCAACAGCCTAGGAAATAAATTCCCCCCACCCCCACCAGCCCAGCCTAGTAAACCACAAACATGCTGGAAGAGTCCAGCTTCTTGTTTAGATGAAACTTCGCTGCCAGCAGCCAAAGCATGCTGTAAGCATCGTGTAGACGGAGATCAGGTCTATTTATTGTATCATACTTTCCCAAAAGCTTAGTACAGTGCTTGGTCTACAGTAAGCATTCAAATACCACTGATTGATTGTCTCCTCTTTTCATCTGGGTACACTGTTGGGTTTTTACAGCATTACCGAGATATCAATTTAGATAAATTCTGGAATCGGGAGATTGGCCTTGCTTAAATTGTGTAAATGTGGTTTTCCAGAACATAAAACTCCATTAACGAGCGGCTGTAATTTGGCTGTCCAAGGAAACAAGTGCCTGATTCAATAATAAAAAAAAAAAAAGTACTGGACTCAAGTCAAGGGGCCATAGATTCTTGGGAAATGGGGATGGGTGAGCAGGGACCGAGCTGGGAGGTAACAGGTTTCTACCCAACCAGTCGCTGCCCTCCCCTAATGAACGCTTGGGAGCACCGAACTTGAAGAAAGTTCCCCTTCAAGCTACACGTCTAAAACCAAAGCTGGGGATCCTTATGATGGCACAATTCCCTAGGGCCACCAAGCAGGGTCCTGAAGGTGATGGAGATGCTTTTTTCAGAGCCCTGTAGTAAGCCAGCCACACGACTGCCTTCTGAGAGAGCTGACGTACAGACTTCCCAAACAAGAGGAAAACTGTGGGGCAGCGACAGTGTACACCAACACCTGGGAGAGAATGCTTACAGGAAGAATGCTGGATAAAGGGATGGGAGGAAAAGGGGATAGGCGACTATCTCTGGGAACTGCAGTATCATCACGAGCAGAAGTCCCAATGCCCCCAGAACAAATTCCCCAAATTGCCAGTTCTCCATGAGGGCACAGTAAGGAGGGCGGGGAGGGGAAATGGACACCAGCTGGGCAAACGAGGGGTGGCTCGGGAATGCACAGTCAGATCGGCCACGGGATGTAGCCCACACACAGCATGAGGGGAAGGGGACACACATGCATTCTCATCTGAATGCATTATATTCTTCAGCAGACACACAAAAAGAGAGCCATTAGACACTATCAGCTCCTGTGCTCGGAATTCATTTCTTGCTGGGTGATGAAGGCAAAAGATGAAAGGCTGTAGGATTTTATTACCCTGAATTTTCAGTTTCTCAGGTTCCATCTACAATATCAGGTACCTAGGGACCAATTTATATCCTGTAGGATGGAGACATATCTCTCCAATAGAGCCCTGTTGACTATTCTCCACCTACTGTATTTTATGGATATCTAATAATAACAATGGACCCAAAAGCTGTTACAAATTGAAGCCGCTTAATGGTTTCTCAAGTGAAGCCCTTATTCTTTTTCTGCACCAGCTCGCACAGCATCAAAACTCAACGGAGCCTTCAAAGCAATGGTAACTTTGTATGCAAGCAAGAGTGCCCAGCCTACAAAAGCCATTCACTCCTAGAGGGGTCGGGGAGGGGAAGTGGTCTAGTGGGAGCAGAGCAGCAAGGGGGAGGGAAATGGAAGTAGAGGAGCTTGGGGAAGGAAAGAGAAAAATCAGCCTACCCAAAGCACCCAATAAAGACAGAGGAGGCAGAGTTGGGCTCAAACCAGAGAAGGAGCTGCCAGGCGCTTTCCTGGAAGTGCCAAACTCACACTGGATGTAAGAGCAAAGGCCTGGGAAAAGACAAAGAGGTTTTGCTTCTCCCAATCTCAGCTGGGTAATGACGGGGCAAAGAACATCCCTGCCCATCTCGCCCTGAAACAGAATAACCCTCGGAGGGTCTTATCTCTCTTCCCCACCCAAAGACATGGTCAATATTACCAGACCCAGGCAAGCAAAATGGAAACTGAGACCATCCTACCTAGAAGGACAAAGGGAAAGAAACAAATGCAACTTAAGTTTTTGAAAAAGAATGAAAATAATGACACTGGAGATCTGCCTAAACTTTGGGACAGGCTATTCCAGATATTTTCAGCTGGAGGCTTTCGAGATTTTTCAAGCCTGCTACATTAGATGTCAGAGGGCCCAAAATTTAGAATACTGTCACGGTGGAATTCTAACACACAGGAAGCTTGACACGACACCCCAAATGCAAGATACTGCTCAACTAGATCTACAAAAACCTAGAATACCCAATTCTTTCAGACATATTTTCTTCTAGCTCCAATTCTGAACTCCCATAAACTCCAGGTCTTGGGAATCAATTATAATTATTGAGTGGCTACTGTGTGCAGACCACTGTACTAAGCGTTTGGGAGAGAACTATATAACAGAGTTGGCAGATGCATTCTCTGCCCACAACGAGCTTGCAGTCAAAAGCATCTTTCCGCTTCTAAAGAAACACTGTCAAAACAATCATTCTGAGTACTTCGACAGAAATGTACATAGGAAGGGTCACAAAACTGGAGGGGGTAGGTGTGGGGTGAGGAGGGACAGAGGCACTTCTTTTGCTTTAAGTTGGAGGAGTGACTCTGTGGCAGTCGGGCCAACTTGGTTTGGAAATGCAGCCTTGAGAAAATAAACTCTAATCCACCATTACGCAGGTAATGTATATCAGTCAGAAACTCCTCACCCTCGGCTTCAAGGCTGTCCATCACCTCGCCCCCTCCTACCTCACCTCCCTTCTCTCCTTCTACAGCCCAGCCCGCACCCTCCGCTCCTCTGCCGCTAATCTCCTCACCGTACCTCGTTCTCGCCCGTCCCGCCATCGACCCCCGGCCCACGTCATCCCCCGGGCCTGGAATGCCCTCCCTCTGCCCATCCGCCAAGCTAGCTCTCTTCCTCCCTTCAAGGCCCTACTGAGAGCTCACCTCCTCCAGGAGGCCTTCCCAGACTGAGCCCCCTCCTTCCTCTCCCCCTCCTCCCCCTCTCCATCCCCCCCGCCGTACCTCCTTTCCTTCCCCACAGCACCTGTATATATGTTTGTACATATTTATTACTTTATTTATTTTACTTGTACATATTCTATTTATTTTATTTTGTTAATATGTTTTGTTTTGTTCTCTGTCTCCCCCTTCTAGACTGTGAGCCCACTGCTGGGTAGGGACTGTCTCTATATGTTGCCAACTTGTACTTCCCAAATGCTTAGTACAGTGCTCTGCACACAGTAAGCGCTCAATAAGTACGATTGAATGAATGAATGAATGAATGTGAGTATTAGCTGCTGAATTGCTTTAACCACTGACATATCTGTTTGGAGGAGTCTGAAGTGAAGAAGTATTATAGCATGGTAGTCAGGGAAATAAAAATCTTCAAAAGGTGGATGAAACTCAACCTTCTGTAAATTAATGGCATCTCCTTTATGAAGACAACTAAATCCTATCCTGGGGAAGGAGGAGAAGAAGGAAAACAGAATTACGTGCAACACCCTGGACAAGGGTATGGGGAAGACTCTAAGAAAATGAGCTGTACCAGGGTGATCATTCAACCACAAAACCCAATTAAACAGGAAGAGCCAGTCAGTCATTCTTACTGCGCATTTACTGTGTGCCGAGCACTGTACTAAGTGCTTGGGACAGTACAATATCACAATATAGCAGACATATTCCCTACCACGACGAGCTTACAGCCTAGAGGCATTAAGAGAAATAAGTTACAAATACATACCTAAGTGCTATGGAGCCGGGAGCAAGTCAGGGCGATGCAGAAGAGAATTTGCTATATTGTACTCTTCCAAGAGCTTAGTACAGTGTTCTGTACACTGCCAGTGCTCAATAACTATGATTGGTTGAAAGCCCAAGCTGGCATGGCTAGAAAGAGCAGTCATAGGGCATGCCAACGGAATGACTGCAAGTAAAAGGTCTCACCAAGGTGAAGAGTTCTTCCAGAAGCAGTTACAGAGGCCAGCAAGGAGCAGGATCAGAGCAGGAAGGTGTCCCTAGTAGGGAACGCTGGTTAAGTAGCCAAATGATTTGAAAAGTATTTTGCACCTTTTTTAGTAGCATTTGTTAAACACTTACTATGTGCCAGTCACTGTAGAAATTATCTAGGTGCCTGCCCCTGCAGGGAGAGAGAAAACCTGTATCTATAAAGAACCGGGGGGGGGGGGGGGGGGGCGTAGAATATGGATACATCAAGCCTGGGAAGATTTAGATAAATCGGAGGGAATTTCGAGCAGCATAATAATAGTAATGATTAAGCGGATGGAAAGGCTGATTTATGACGACAGATTAACAGAGGTAAATGTATATGGTTAAGAGATAACTGAGGGGGAGCCGAGGACCAAATTGCAAAGAGCCTCAAAGAGATTCTGATGGGGGCAGGGAAGGCTGTCTGGAGAGAGGAGACAACCAAGGTTGTCTAGAGGGGAACAGGACCTTAGAAGAATGAAAATGAATTCCCTGTTGGAAAAAAGGAAAAGAAATGGCAGACCAATAGGTAGGAATGAACTGAAATGACCAAGAGCCCCCAGTCGGCTTAAAGTCTGGAAGGTAATGCAGTTGCTGCATTCTGAGTTGCCCCTCGCTCTCTCCTCCCCAGTGTGTGTGAGCGTTGGGGGGCAAACAATCCTACCCAGGCATTCCCTAGTGACCTCATTCCACCAGAGAACACAAAGACCTGAGTCTAAGAGCTACTCCTTAATCTCTACACCAGAAAGCCAGGATTCAGCTCCTACCTGGGATCCTAATTAAAAGAAAACAAGATGACCCCACCACCTTCCCTGAACAAATGAAACCTTCCGACAGCCTGCTGAAAGGAAGTGCCAAATTTTCCACTTGAAAAGCACCACTTGAGATCAAATCACACCTGTAGTGGGTACAGAATGCCGCTTGCCCAAGCTCTGACATGTTCTAGGCTTTTTGATCACATCACACTCCCTCCGCAAAATGTCTCCATCGGAGACCGGTGATGTGCCACATCCCATTTCAAAGGGCTCTTGCTTTTCCCAAAGGTCCCAAATGCCGGGTTGGGGTCTAGAGATCTCTAATTTGCTATTTGCCTTTTGCTCCTGGTCACGAGCTGGAGATCACAAGCAGAGGAGTTATTGATTTGCCCTCAACGTAATTTAGGTGTTGCACACTGGTGCTCTCTGGTGCTGTGCACTTCCTCAGCAGATTCGGTTTGTTTTATGTTCTGGGGAGCCGCTCGGGTCAGCTTGCTTTTAAGATTCAGAACTGGAAAAGGTCGGGTTCAAAACTGCTTTTAATTGTGTGTCTGAATGGCCAAGCACCCCTAAGCCCTGGGGTAAAAGGAGCCAGCTGTCCACTGAATGGAGTTATTAGCACCTGCCCAGGCCCAATTTCCTACTGGAAGTGCCAAGGCCCCTGGGGAAATACTAATAAGGACTTCACTGTGGTTTTCATCCTCCATCCAACTGTCTGCAGAAAAGGCTGGGTGGGGTTAAACCTGGGGATGATGCTTTAAAAAAAAAAAAGAAAGAGGAAAAAAAATTGAAGCGAACCTAGAGTAAAGAGCCAAGCAGAGCAGTATGATTGTTGAAAACGGCCCCCTTAGTACCTGTCTGAACCTTTCAGGGTGGGAGTCATGAATGCCAGAGAAACCCAGGACCAAATTGGAGAGTGGGATTTATAATGGAGATGAATGGAGCAGGAGGTTTCTGAGGCTGGCAATGGATTCAGCCTCCCACAGAAACTGGTTAAGAAACTGCCCGCAGGCCAGGGACTCTACCCCGTCACTGAGGCCAGAGCAGGGGGTGATTAGAGAGCAGACCCATGGAGACTTGGTATTTCCCCCATTCTGATGTTTTGCCAGTTCAAATGTAAAGTCATTAACATCTCAAGGTGAACCTCAGCTTTGTCCTCCTTTCCCAACAATGCCAGCCCTGAGAAAGACAGATGCCTCTGCTAGAGAATCAGCCAGCATCCCCTTTGTCATTAATGCTCACGTGGCACACAAAGCTGGCCATGGCAGTAGAGCAGCTCCAGATCTAAGCTGCCCGCTCTCTAGGAAGCCCTGACACCATCCAGCAGGACATCCCCTTTAAAAAGGAAAGATGAGGTATCTGAGTGCTGTCTCCTACTCCAGGGAAAAAAAGTTCTCTTGTGATAACCACTAGCCAAACACATGACACTCTTTTCACCCCCCAAGCTGATACTGATACCCTAGGCCCAATAAAACTATCTCCAAAAAGGAAATGGCCACTTCCTACAGATCATCTAGGTCAATGGTATCAGCTCCAGGGAAGTCAACAGACCTAAAATCAGTGAATGCCTCCTTTTACCTCCCTGCCCTCACACCTCCTATCCCCCTCAGGTTCTCATGGTGTGCTTTTTGACTTCTGGTCTTTGACCAAAATCCAGAACCAGTTCCTTACTACTAACTTGGTACTCTCCCAGTATGCTTTTTGACTTCTGATCTCTGACCAAAATCCAGAAAGCAGCTCCTTGCCACAACTTGGTACTGCAGGAAGAGACCGCCCAAGGTAAAAATAGCTCCTTTGATCATGCTGAGTTGCCCAAAGCTCTTCACATGGCTGCTGCAATTACACAACATCAAAGGAACTAGTTAATGCCTTGGGCAATATTTTATTGCTAATGCCCTCTAATGCCCTCACACCTACTTGACACTTGTAAAATTTTTAAATGGGAGGACAGGCCTATGTGCTCATAAAGGGACCAGCCCTCCCCATTCCAAAACATAATGTGTCGCTATGTGCTACACTATGCATCAGACAGTATATAGTATATGGAGAAGTAGCATGGCACAGTGGATAGAGCACGAGCCTGGGAGTCAGAAGGTCATGGGTTCAAATCCTGACTCTGCCACTTGTCTGCTGTGTGACTTTGGGCAAGCCACTTCACTTCTCTGGGCCTCAGTTCCCTCATCTCTAAAATGGGGATTGAGACTGTGAGCCACACGTGGAACAGGTACTGTGTCCAACCCGATCTGCTTGTATCCACTTCAGTGCTTAGTACAGTGCCTGGCACACAGTTACGCGCTTAAGAAATACCATTATTACTATTAATAATATTATAATTATTAATAATTATTATTGTATGGTTCAAAGTAGACTAATGAAGCTCTCAGGGGTGGACTAAAGGCAGCATAAAAAGGATATCCCCTCTTATAGCTGGCTCTCGCCTGTCTACAGGGGAGCTAAGAAGGTACCTTTATGTCCAAGCTAGTGACAGCCACCAAGCTCCATCTGTCTAGCAGCCTCCTGGGGAGCATCCTCATTCCTCATACTACCTGAGGAAAAGGTCTACCGCTTCCTTCCATCTGCCCCTGCCATTTGCAGTTAACCTCCTCTCTCCCAGGCCCTATGCTGCCAATTCTTGCTTCTGCCCAAGTAGCTCCTTTCCATGCTTTAACTTTTCTTAAATCGCATTTCCTCCTTAAAGACTTCCATGACTGAATGAATGCAAGATAGCACCACCAACCTTCCAGGCTCTCTCTGGCTCCTCAATGGTTTAATCGTCATGATCATCATCAGTGGTATTTCAGTGTTTATTATGTGCACAGTACTGTACTAAACGCTTGGGAGAGTACAATACTGAGTTGGCAGAAATGTTCCCTGCCTTTTATGAGAAGTGGAGGCTGCAAAGGGGAAGCCAGTCCCAAATTAGAGAATGACTGTGGTAATTCCTATTGCTACAAAGCTCCAAAATGAACTGCAGTGGAGGGGAGACCTTGGCCCCAACAGCCAACACTGGGACAACGTGTGGTGGCAGCAAAGGCTGGGCAGGAGCTCCCAGCTACTGAAGGAAACCCTAAGACCCTTAAAACTCCCTTTAGGGACCAGAGTGCCCACTCATCCCTATCCCTACACCCTCAAGGAACTCACAGAAACCCTATAAATCAGAGAGTCAGGTTCCCTGGCTCCTTTAAAGGGGGCTGGGACAGGTATGGAGTAACTCCGGGGTTCCACCCATACGGAGCATCATCCGCAGCCCCACCACATCTGGAACACAAAAAATTTCCGTATCTGTAAGTCCCTATTTGTATGAACTATCCTTTCAGGATGCAAGATTGTCATTCTATTCAGATACTGCCTATTGTCCATTCCAGTGCCAAACCCATAGGAAAGCCAATATAACTTGACTGCACCACAAAATTCAAGCTGGGGAAAGACCACAGAATCAAGACCGACTATTACTCCAGTTCTGTGGAGTAGGGGCTGGGAGTGGGGGTGGAGGGAGGTCCAGAAAAGTCCACAACCCAAGGGAAATTCCACACCCCACCCTCAAGGTTTTGGGGAGGAAACATGTCTACCAATTATATTGTCTTGTATTCCCCCATGCATTTTGCACGGTGCTCTGCACACAGTAAGCACTCAAATACCATTGATTGACTGGCTGATTGCAGAGATGCAATCCTACGAAAACCGAAACCTTACCATGAGACGGAACAAATCTCACTCCAAATGGTCACCACTCCACACTGGAAAACCACTTAAATTTTAACACAAAAGACCTCTATAACATGATACTTTGGCTAATAACTCAGGCCCAAAAATAAAGTTCGGGAATCTCAAAGTTGTGGTTGCTGTGGGAACCTTAATTCCAACGGCAAGGCACAGATTCGGAATTGCACACCGCTCTCAGCGCCAATAAAACTGGAGATGTATATTTACTCTGTGCAATGAGGCACAGCTTCAGTCGCTGGGAAGAACTTTAGCTTGGAACTTCCAGGCTTTTCTGAATTTAAATTCTCCACCCTTCCACGGTATTGTTTACCACATCAAACTGTTTCTTTTACCGGAAGAGCAAACCGATTGGCCAGACAGTCAAATGAACTCATTCTGGGTGTGTTCTTAATGCAGGGTCTGAAGAGACAATCGATCACAGCATTTTGATTTTCCCTCTGCTGGACATCCACAGGCCCTGGAACAAACCCCAAGTATAAGTCTCAATTCTTGAAGGCACCGAGGTCTAGGGCAGAAGCCCAGGAAGCCAAGTCAAGCTCGCCAGAAAGGCGAAGAGGAATTGGCAAGTGAGAGAGCAGTGAAAATTGGAGCCCAGGTCACAGAGTTTTCACACAGTGTGGAGTTTTGCAATTTCCCAGTTCCAGCCAACAAGGCCAGTAGTAACTTCTTATCCTCGAGGACCTAATTCGGGGCCTAGTGGAAGCTGTTAAGCACAGAGAAGGCAACAACAAAAATAAAATTGCTTTAAAAGAGAAATGATGCTGTTTCCACCACCTAACCCCTCATAATTCATCCAGATGGATTGTAGGTGACCAGGCTGTCCAGAAACTGCCCATGTGCAGGCAGAAAACCAGCCTCCAGAGTCTTGCTCCAAAAGGACAATTTTTCAGACATGATACACCTGAACATCCAGGCCAAAAGGTGGGCAATTTTGCTGCCACCAGCCCCGGAAGGATGCCCAAATAAGCTCTTGGAATGTCTGCCTGCTCCTCAGAGTGGCCACTCTGAGGAAGGAGATGTTCCAGGTGGGCAAGACGGGGAAACTGGAATCCTGAAATGAAAACTGACCAAAGGCAAATGAGAGCCCAGCTACTCCACCAGCTCCTAGCTATGATGCCTTCAAGACTGGGATCTTCCCTTCACCAGCTTGGGGGCAGAGGCATTAAAGGATGCTTGTTAGGAAAACATACCCACTGTCTCACACATAACCTGCCGGGGCCTGATCCTGTGGTGCCAAAGAAGGAAGGCAGCTGCAGGTGCCAACAGAGTCTATGGTGCCAGGATAGAACAGCTGCCATCCAAATGAGGAGAGAGAGTGTTTGTGCGCACACGCACACGTGAGGGCATGCATGGTGGAGGACAACAGAGAGAAGATAAGGCCTTTTGGAAACAGCTGTGCTACTGGTTATCCACGGGAAAGCTCTTCTAGAGATCAAAAGACTTTTTTCCTCTTTCTTCATCTACCACTTTCTCCTCTTCCTACCACCCTGCCCATACCATCTTCAGCCTCACCTGTACGCTGTCCCCCTCCAATCTAGGTGGCCGGATGCTGGACAAGTGGATGGTCTTATAGTCCCCGGAGTTCAACTTCACAACAATGGCATCGGCATTCAGCACCTGCATGACCTGTGGGCAATAATGAAAACAATAATTTTTAAAATGGGCAAATGTTGGAGACCAGTCAGAGGATGTCATCACAGTGCTACTGTTGGTAAAGCAGATTCCAGCAGGGCCACAGGCTGTTAGGCCCTCTAATGGGAAGTCAAGGACATACCTTTCCCCTTAAAATGGCAAGTGTTATCCCTGGGCCTAATTAAAGAGTTTCACTGGTGGAAAGGAACCAGGAAAATACCTAAACTTCAGGGACTGGCACTGCCCCAGCCCAGTGAGGTGAGGCATACAGCCACCATCCTAGCAGAGCAATGTTTTCCCAGCAACAGCCAGAGGGTCGGGATGAGAGGCTGCTATGACCCCGGGGGCAGCCGACATGTTAAAACCATTTACTGGGTGTCCCTTGGAAACAGCCCTATCACCTCTTTAAGTGAACATATTGCTCCTTGAAGGATAAGAGGTGTCTAGTGCACCTGCATGGGCAGACACAAGAATGTTCTACTTGGGTGACGAGAGGGAGGGGCAGCACCACTGCTGAGTCCTGAAGGCTCCCCTGGAGGTAGGTCTGAAACAGAAAATCTTCCACCAAATCCTAGGAGCCAAGCCCCAGGGCCCAGCTCCAGCTGAACCCTTCATTTCAGGGCAATTGGGCCTTGCCAGTAGAGCATCCCTTTGCTTCAGGTTACCTATTGACCATCGTGCCCGCCCACATTATCTGGAGGCAGCGGAAACCAACCCCCTCATCAAGCTGAACAGTGCCAGCCTTCAATCGAACCCCCCTCGGAGCTGCCGAACCGCAGAACAAACTGCAAGTTCAGCTGCACAGCAGGGAGAGACCGGTCAATTTTTTGTGCACGGGACAGAGAGATGAAGCTGGACTCCACTGCAGAGCAGAGGACATCAAACCAACAAGCAGGTAGGATGCTTCCCCCACGTTCGGCTCCTCCCGCAGGGCCCTGGACCTTGGAAATTAAGCCACACTGGCCTTGTTTTCACAGCCACCTTCAAGCAGGCCAACTCCTAACACTTCACAGGGAGCCAGCCAACCTCCCGCCAAGGGGAAGAGAGGTTTTATGGGAAGATCTAGAGAAGAGGTAACAGAATAGAGCAGAGATAGAGTGTGCAATGCAGGATACAGCAGCTGAGGTCCACAAAGCAGCGACGGAGGGGGAAAAAGGCTGGAACACAGATTATCACTCAGGGTCGTTGAAGCAGCTTGAGGATTAATGGTTGTGGACATGGATTGTGTCTACCAACTCTGTTGTATTGCATTGCCCTGTCCCAGGTGCTTAGTGCACTGCTCCGCACACAGGAAATTGCTCGAAGCTCATTCAGTGATTGATTAAGGACAATCGCCACGGCTGGTTAAGAGCAGAAAGGGGGGAGGTCAGGTGCTGGAGAAGGAAGTGAAATGTCCCCCGGACCTTATAGATGGAGGAGCTACAGTGCAGAAGTTAAATTCCCTCCCCAAAGAGACCCAAAATTCAGCCCTTGGAGGGAACTTGAAAGTCACATAGGCAGGGTCACTGAGGCAGGACTCAGCCAGAGCCAAGCTATGGGACAAGGAAATTCAAACACTAATGGAGGCAGAAATTGGGGTCCAGGAGTAAGATAACTTTTCTTACTCGACACCATGTCCATGTATGCTCATTCTCATTCCAGAACATTAGCTTGGTCCCTTGCCAGTGATGCAAGGACACTCCAGTGATCAGCTCTTGGGTAATTCCTCTAACTTTGCCCGCCTGTCCTGTCCTGCCCAGGGGAGGGGAAGTCCACAGTGGAACTGCTCGAACTTTCATCCTGAGCACCTGAGATTAACAAGTGCTAGGAACAGGGACTGCCTTCCCAAAAAGTACCCAAGTCTTCACTGCTCTAACCTGGCTTAGCCACAGCAGCAGCAGATGTTCAGAGCCATAAATTTTAGGCCACGGCAGCAGCCTCTCTCCTAGACATCTCCCTGATTGGAAACGTCCTCTTCAGGAAATGTGCTTTCTGATGCTACCAGTCAAACGAGGTTTGGATTCCTGGTGGTGGGGCTTTGGTGGGCATGTGTGTATTTTTTTTCCTCTAAACTGCGTCATTACTGTCAAGAGAACAAGCAGCTCCCGAGCAGAGACACAGAGGAAGCAATAAAATACAGTATATGGCCATGTACCGGGTAGTAAGTGTAATGCAGAGCGAAACACTTAACTACCCCAGCCTATATGCTCACATCATTACAGGCCATACTTACAGCAGCAATGCCACTACTTATGGTATCTTTCATCAGAACACCTTTAAATGTGGTCACTCCATTCACTCCCGCCACGAGGCACCCTAGCAGCCTGCTGCTGACCTTCATCTTCCACCACGCCACATACCCCGATGCACCCCGACAGCGGCACAAGTTGTCTGTTCAAGCCCAGGTCAAGAGACCTCGGTCTCTCCCGTGTCCAGGGCTCAAGTTTCCTGGTCAAGAGTCATCGGTCTCTCCTGTGTCCAGGGCTCAAGTTTCCTGGACATCTCCAGGGCCCCTGAGGAGTTTGGGGGAAGGACTCGCCAGTGCAGCGAGGCATTGGTGATAAACCAATGGTTCTGGGCTCCCACTGCAATTCCAGGCCCAGTTTCTCCAGTCCCCATGGAGCTGAGCAGGAATAAGGGGTGAGTGGGAGGGGCGGAGAAGAGAGGCTCCAAGGTGCTCCTCAAAGCCCATAGGGATCAGGCAGCTGCCACTGTCTGCTCCCCTAAGAGACCAGCCTCATGGGGAACTCAGAGGCTGATACCAATGCTTTAAACAACCAATGATATTTAAGAAGCACTTAAAGCGTACATCCTGAGTGTCTACAAGTACCATCAATGCACAGATTCGGGGCCTCCCAGCCTAGTGGAAAGAGCTTAGCACTGGGAGACCTGGTTTCTGGTCCTGGCCCCAGCCCTGGCCTGCTCTGTGACCTTGGGCATGATACTGAACCTTTCTGTGCTTCAGTTTTCTCATCTCTAAGATGGGGGTGGGGGGGGGGGGGAGAGAAGAACTAGTCTCCCTCCCTTTTAGGCTGTGGCAAACAAGACTGTGTGTCCAATCTAATTATCTTGTATCTCACTGCCTGGCACACAGTAACCATGTCATAAATATCATCATCATCATCATCCAAAGTCCCTAGGCGGCTACTGAATGTAGCTGCTAGGCAGACCTCCCCATTCCTGTCACTGCCTCTCCTGGGCAGTGCCAGTTGTGCCAGTTCCCCCAGAACTCTCTGCACACAGTAAGTGCTCAATAAATACGATTGATCAGTTGACAGTATTTCAGAAGGGCTTTGAAGACGGGAAGAGTCCAGGCAGAAAGGAGAGTGTGAGCAAGAGGTCAGTGGTAGGACAGATGAGACTGTGGCACAATGAGCAGATCAGCTTCAGAGAAGTGAAGAGTGTGAGCTGGGGGATCCTGGGAGAAAGAGTGGACAGGTCGAAGGGAAAGAGCTGAAATGTGTGTCAAATACAGTGGTCAGGACTTTCTGCTTGATGCGGAGAGGGAAGGGCTATCAATCAGTCAATGGAATGTATTAAGCATATACTGTGTGCAGAGCCCTGTACTAAATGCTTGGTGAGTACAATAATAATAATAATAATAATGGCATTTATTAAGCGCTTACTATGTGCAAAGCACTGTTCTAAGCGCTGGGGAGGTTACAAGGTGATCAGGTTGTCCCACAGGGGGCTCACAGTCTTCATCCCCATTTTACAGATGAGGGAACTGAGGCACAGAGAAGTTAAGTGACTTGCCCAAAGTCACACAGTCACAAAGTCACACAGTTGACTTTGGCAGAGCCGGGATGTACAAGGAGTACAAGGCATCCATGTGCACAGAAGTTTACAGTCTAGAAAGGGACATAGAAATTGAGGGTGTTCAGACATTGAGGGCCTACAGGGAGAGGGTCTCCAAGTGTGACGGCTGCAACAGGATGTCTGTCTGTCATGACTCGGCGGCCAGGAGTCATAGAAGGCCCGTTGTAGTATTCAACTCTACGGGATCTTAACCCAGTGGAGAACAAGTCCCACAGCACTGGCCTGCCTGGCTCCAAAGTGACTCACTGTCAGGGCCCAGAGTCTTCCAGATGCAGTGGTTCCTGGTGAGTACATCACCATCCACAATAAAGTTAGTGCCTTTGCTCTAGAGTCAACAAGGGGTGGGCATGAGAGCTGCAAAATCAATCTTCCCCTACTCTGGGGGAGTGCGGGGGGGGGGGGGTCCCCTTGCTCTCAAGGTTAACTACCCAATCTGCTGCTCATTCTTCTCATCAAAACACTTCCTTCCAGGACTGGCCCTGGTGATTTTCTTGCCATTCCACTCTTCAGCCCAAAGGGCACTCTGTGAAAGTCACCTCAGAGAAGCCAAGGCCCGCTGCTGTTGCCGCCATCAGGATCACTCTTACATTGCTGAGTAAAACGCCTGGAAAAGCCTGCAGCGCAAAAGTCTGGGGGCTGCCAGAAATGGGAACGGTCTTTAGCGTTAGAACCATCCACACAGCAACACAGATTCTCCAGGTGACGGGATGCCCTGCTGCTGGGAACCCCCGTAACAGAACTGCAGCCAAACAGGAACACTATCTGATGAGCAGAGCGGAACGAGAGCCTGCTGTGATCCACTGCCTCGGAGGGAGGCTGCACCTCTGAATCAGGAGGTCCTCGACCTGCTCCGAGCCAACAACAGATCCAGACCCAGCAACCACCAGCAAGCTCAAACCCACTGCAACTAGCTGAGGGGAAGGCCGGCCCTTTCCTTTATGCAGGGCAATGAGGGGATGCACCTGTGTGGCCAAGACGACTTGTCAGGTGTGTGAAATCTGCCAAACCAGCAGGAAGCAGCAGAAGCAGGGGCAGGAGGGCTGAACCACACGCCCTGGGAAGCATATGGCCCCGAACGGCGCACATCAGCAGAAACACCAGGCAGGAGAGCTGGCAGTCCATGACAGGTGGCAAGATCTCAGGCAGAGGTTCAGCTAATTATTCTGAAGTGAACAGCCTCCACGTTAACTTGGGGAGACAGGAGAGTTCTCCCCTGCGCTTCCGTCAGGAGTCCTGCCGCCTAAGCAAATTACGGGGACCGGCCCTTGCCAGAGGCAGGTTCCAACAACGTGCCTGCCTCAGGCATGAAAAAGAACACAATTCACCTACTTTCGGAGCTCTTGGAAATGGGGTGTGTGGGAGCCTGGGGTAAATTCTCTCTCATCCAGATTTGCAAATTCCTGCAAATGCACCCAAAGGAAGGTACGAATCAAAGGTTCCCAAGTCACCCTACTGGTGTGCTCTGCTGGGGCTGGGCCCCAAACATCTAAATCCAGGTTTCTGTGGAGAATTTCAAGCTGGTGCTGCTGCTGCTGCTATGGAGCTTGCAGGAGTCCTCACTGGAACACCACAGTGACAGACGAAACAGTCCCTACAGGACTCTACCTGAGCCACTGCAAACACGGGAGACCACATTTCATAATTTATACTGGGGGGGACGGACGAGCCTCACCGTGCTTCGTGCTCTTAGTTCTGAAGATTCTTTCAATAACCAGTTTAAATTTCAAGCT
This sequence comes from Tachyglossus aculeatus, assembly GCF_015852505.1. Taxonomy (NCBI): domain Eukaryota; kingdom Metazoa; phylum Chordata; class Mammalia; order Monotremata; family Tachyglossidae; genus Tachyglossus; species Tachyglossus aculeatus. Next base: position 42,336,326 of record NC_052075.1, on the reverse strand, counting down.
GTTGCACCTTTCCCTCATTCTGGGAGGTCAGTGTGACAAACTCACCATGGCCAGACTGGACAAGATTTTTTCACCTTGTTGAGGGCCCAGAACAGGAGAGGCACAGAAACTAGTGAAGACAGAACTGAAGGTAAATGCAGTTCCCCACTGCTCTGCTTCTTCCAAGCTTCAGCCTCCGGCCTATAATGAATACAGGCCTCTGGTCCTTGGGATGTACCTGAGGCTTTCTTCCAGGGGTGTGTCCTCCTCCCACTCCCCTACTCTCCACACACAAACAGGGCCCATCACCAGCCTCTGATTCTCTTGCCCGCTTCCTCTGTGGGGAATGGTCAAACACCCTGCATCCAAGTCCAGAGAAGAAAGAGGAATAGGGAGATTGAGCTTGCAGGGCACCTGAAAGATCGTGTAGAATGCCAGTTACAGAGCACGGTAGGCAGCTTTCAGAGCTGGGTCACTTCTCTTCTCAGTTACGACGTGGACATGTTCAGAAGGCAGCCGACCATTCTTGCCTACGGGCTGACTTGAGGGCAGGCTCGGCCATGACCAACGATGGGCAACGCTAGGGACCAACGATAGGGAAGCAGCGTGGCTAGGGAAGCAGCGTGGCTCAGCGGAAAGAGCCCGGGCTTTGAAGTCAGAGGTCATCGGTTCAAATCCCGGCTCTGCCACTGGTCAGCTGTGTGACTTTGGGCAAGTCACTTCATCATCATCATCATCAATCGTATTTATTGAGCGCTTACTATGTGCAGAGCACTGTACTAAGCGCTTGGGAAGTACAAATTGGCAACATACAGAGACAGTCCCTACCCAACGGTGGGCTCACAGTCTAAAAGGGGGAGACAGAGAACAAAACCAAACATACTAACAAAATAAAATAAATAGAATAGATATGTACAAATAAATTAAATAAATAAATAAATGGAGTAAAAAAATATGTACAAGCATATATACATACTTCACTTCTCTGGGCCTCAGTTACCTCCTCTGTAAAATGGGGATTAAGACTGGGAGCCCCACGTGGGACAGCCTGATCACCTTGTAAACTCCCCAGCGCTTAGAACAGTGCTTTGCACATAGTAAGCGCTTAATAAATGCCATTATTATGATTATTTATGGGGGATCGGGAGGGTCAGGGATTACCTGATTTCACAGCTCAGCGGCTTGCCGGGAAAGACGACGATTCGGAGTCTCAGGCCCACTTCCCTGGTCACCGAGGGCACAAAGCTGAGGGGGAATTCCCACCCATTCCTTAGGGGCTTTACTTAAAATCCACCCTTCAGAAGGCAGGTCGTTTCAATCAATCAATCAATCAATCGTGTTTATTGAGCGCTTACTATGGGTGGAGCACTGTACTAAGCGCTTGGGAAGTACAAATTGGCATCACATAGAGACAGTCCCTACCCAACAGTGGGCTCACAGTCTAAAAGGGGGAGACAGAGAACAGAACCAAACATGCCAACAAAATAAAATAAGTAGGATAGTTTCAGCCTTTCCCAAGTGGACAGTGCCACCTTGTGGTTCCCCTGCCGCCTAGGAAAATCCGGGCCTGAGGACGCAGCGAGTTACTATGCAGGAGAGCACTGCCGCTAAATGAGGAATTAAGATCCCTAGGTAGCCCCGGGGATGCAAGCTTTCTGGCTTCTCAGAGGGAGTAAGCAGTAAGGTCATCTGAATAAGGGGAATCACCAGGCAGCCTTCAGTCTTGTCTTCCACTGGCAAGTCCGGATCGAACTTCCCTAAAGATGTGGCGGGGTGGGGGGCACTCCCCTCCCCTCCTATCCCATATTTGTTACACTTCTGACACTTCCCTCAAGGCATTAAATCACACAACTGACAGAAAACACCATTCAGGTGTCCCTAGGCGGAGCCAAAAATTTACAGGGGGAAGGGTTTTTGAAGAGGAAACCTTTTCATCGTCATCCTCATCAATCGTATTTATTGAGCGCTTACTATGTGCAGAGCACTGTACTAAGCGCTTGGGAAGTACAAGTTGGCAACATATAGAGACAGCCCCTACCCAACAGTGGGCTCACAGTCTAAAAGGGGGAGACAGAGAACAAAACCAAACATAGTAACAAAATAAAATAAATAGAATAGATATGTACAAATAAATTAGAGTAAAAAAATATGTACAAACATATATACATATATACAGGTGCTGTGGGGAAGGGAGGGAGGTAAGATGGGGGGATGGAGAGGCGGACGAGGGGGAGAGGAAGGAAGGGGCTCAGTCTGGGAAGGCCTGCTGGAGGAGGTGTTTCATAGAAGCACAAGGTGTAAGCCCTTTGGTAGTTGGTCCATCCCAAGGGACAACTGGAGGCAACAGTTAGGGCAGCGACATCTCTCAAGCGGAGAGATCAGAACTAGTGGGGCCAAAGTGATCCCGGCAGCAACCTCCAAAACCTCGAGACAAGAGGAAATCCCTGGGGGAGAGGGCGGCCCTTTTTCCAATCTCCCAAAAGCCCTCCAAGGGGGAGAACTGCTCTCTTGGTGATGTTCTCAATGCAGCTGCCCCCAGTCGGTTCCTGGCATCTCAAGCAATGCACATGGCCCGCTCGGTGGGGAGCTACAGTCGACTGCAATCCGCTCCAGCAGGAGTGAGGCAAGCCGCCAGTTCTCCGCCAAGCACCGAAGCGTGGTAGGCGGCCCTGGATGGCAATCAGAAGCCAGAGCTCTTCTGGATGGGCATACCCTGCAATGCCCACGGGTTGCACCCGGCCGGTCCGAGGTGCCTGCTGACTCACCTTGGCAACGAACTGCTTGTCCTTCTGATCCAGATTGGCCGTAGGGGCCACGTAGTCCCTCCAGATTCTCAGCTTGCGCTCCTTGGCGAACCTGGCCAGAGAGAAAAGATCCTTCACCATCCAGGCAAGACATACCGAATACGCTCTCCCGCAGCCTTGCCACCCACTCCGGTGACCAGCCGGTCCAACCTCCTCCCCGCCATCCCTGCCATATGCACTAGGGTTCTGGGAGGGCCATCTTTTGGGAATGTCAGGCCAGCTGGCAGGAAGGGCAGAGAGGCTACAGAGATATGCAGACAGGCCTTAACTCTTTTCACTATAAATTCCAATTCCCACCCCAGGCAGTGGTCCTGCTCCCGGCCATCAAAACCACTGCCCAGTCCAAGCTGAGTTCCATCCATTTGGTCTGCTCGAGGTCTCAGTTTCCCAAGCCTGGAACAGGACAGGGAGTGGCCAGGTTCCAGCCCTAGAGCTAGCGGGCTCCCACTTCAGTCTTGCAGCTGCCCAGACTTCAGGGCAGAGCCAAGGGTGTCTAGTGAGAGACAGGAATTTGAATACAGCAAGCAAACTGCCTCATCTAGTTCCAATCAAATCCTTGAGTTGGCGATGGGACCAGTCCGATTCCCGTCAGCAGCCGTCAACCCAACCCCACCCAAATCTTAAATCTGATCCCAAGGACTCTGGAGGCAGGATCACCTCTGCATCCAACAAAAACTCGTTACCATAGGCTTTAAAACACTCAAACACCTTGTCCCCTCCTACCTCACCTCCCTGATTAACTACTCCAACCCAGGCCGCACCCTTCACTCCTCTAATGCCAACCTTCTCCCTGTACCTCATTCCCCCCAATCTCATCGCCGACCCCTCGCTCACATCCTTCCTCTGGCCAACAATGCCCTCCCTCTTCATATCTGACAGATGATCAGTCTCCCCACCTTCAAAGGCTATTTATTAAGAGCCCATCTCCTTCAAGGGACCTTCCCCAACTGAGCCTTCATTTCTTCTTCTACCACACCCGTCTGCATCACCCACGCACTTCCATTTTCACCCTTTATTCACCCCTCCTGCAGCCCCTTGACACACATCTACATACCCATAATTTATTCACTTAATGTCTGTGTCCTCCTCTAGACTGTAAGCTCATTGTGGGCTCAATGTACCCACCAACTGTTAAACTGTACTCTCCCAAGCGCTTAGTAAAGTACTCTGCACACAGTAAGTGCTTAGAACAGTGCTTTGCACATAGTAAGTGCTTAATAAATGCTATAAAAAAAAAGTAAGCACTCAAATGATTGACTGATTCAGGCCATCAGTTCCAGGACTCCCTCCCCTAGATGTTACAAAACCCTCCAGAACTCACAGAAGCTGGTGTGGCTAATAAACCTGGATTAAGAGCTGCTACATTCCCAGGGAAAGGATCAGGAGGAACGGGAAATGGGATGCCCGGTCAGATGCCCTCCAGCTTCCCATAAGAACCATTAAGTTTCTTTCAAACTGCAGAATAACCTAGTGGGAAGAGCATATATGTGGGAGCCAGGAGCCCTAGGTTCTAGTCCCACATCTACATTGGCTTGCTGTGCAACCTTGAGCAAGTCACTTAACTGTTCTGTACTTCAGGTTCGTCGTCAGCAAAATGGGAATAGGTGACTCTCCCTACCTCAAAGGTAAAATGAGGGATGGTAAAATGAGACCACTGAATGTGAAAGGACTTTCAAAAAATAAAATACTACAAATTCAAAGATTTACTTTGAAATAATAGGGCTCTGATCTGCAAGTCTAAGGCACCCCAAACGGGGTCAGCACTGTACCTGAGGGAATAAGGGAAAATATTCAACCTCTAAAGAGTGGAGGCATTCATTCTTTCAAAGGATAGTGGAAAACGAAAATAATCCTCTACTAGTGCTCCAGTGAGTAAAGCACAAGACCCAGAAGCCAAGCTGTGGGCTTCTCCCTAAGACCAACACCCCTCCATGGCCCCCAACATCCTAGTTCCAATCCCATCAAGTTTACCATTAGGTGCTGAAATCAGATTTCCAAAACCCCCCAGGCAACTGATCATCCTCAAAAGTCACAATTCAGAATCCCCAAAAAAGCAAAGTCCTGTCATGCTTGGGGGGGGGGGGGGGGGGGGGGGGGGCGGAGAATGAGCTCTGGGGCCGGGTTTAGCACTTGAACAGTTCAGTCCTGAGTCAGAACGATTCAAACCTGGGAATTCCAATCAAAGGAATCTTCCTGACACAATACGCATCCAAAGACACCCCCTTCCACACGTGTGTCACCCCCTCCGCCCGACCTTTACAAGAGGGCCAACATTCTGACGGGGGCAGCCTAACAGTGGGAAAGTTGGCCTTCAGTGGGAAGATGCTGTTGCGGACACAAGCGTGAATATCCTGGAAAGACTCTCCTGGAAAGACTTGTGCATTCTGTCCGTGATAATACAGCCTTCTGCCATTCAGATGAGCACTGGTCAGGCCACAGTGGTCAACAGTTAAAGGCTTTGCCCGATTCATCACTAACAGAACGTGTCTGGAATAGTTTTTACAAAGATGGTGAATGCCTGCGCTAAGCGCGATGCTCTTCTCCAGGCTAAAGAATGGAGTAGATGATCTCGCCCCCTCCTTCCAGCTCCCAACAACATTTAATCACACTCAGCCAGGCACTAGTAGGCCTAGGTTACCTCTCGGCGGCCCTCAGCTTCTCCGCTCCTCGTGTGTACACGGCAATGGACCAATCCACACAGCGGGCAAAACCTTCTTTCAACAGAAGCTCTGTGATGTTCCCATTCTAGAAGAAAAGAGGGCAAGTCAGAGAGGTGAAGCAGGTCGAAGATCCAGTTACAGGGTGAGGGTGTTTTTGCTGCCTGAATTTTTCACTTCAAAGTCCCACATTAAGTACACCACCAGGCAGTTTTTCCTCGGTTCTCAACAAAAGCCCAGGAATCACAGTGGCAGCAAGTACGCCCGGATAATACTCACTGGCTTCGCCATCCACCTTGTCTCACCTCCTCCCCCACGTCTGACCTCCTCCACTGCCAACTATATGAACCTTGAGGCAATTCCCAGTGGTAGGAATGAGTGAGAGCAAATCTACCAGCATCCCCAGGCATGAGCTGTCACTCAAGACTCGGGAGAAAAAACTTGGTACATTCCAGAACTGTACTCAGTTATGGACAAAGAAAAAGGAAATACTTCCTATACCTACCCATCTTTTGAGGGCCTGAAAGTCCTGCATGTTTTAAGGAGACACCTCGCTCTGTTGGCCTTTTTAAATTTGGGGGTTTGTTTTTGTTGTTGTTGTTGTAGTTTAATCAGCCAAGCAGCATACCCCTATAGCCAGGGACTGTGTGTGGACGAGAGATCATCATCATCAATCATATTTATTGAGCGCTTACTGTGTGCAGAACACTGTACTAAGCGCTTAGTACAGATTGAGAGATCAATGAGAACTAGCAATTCTCCAGGTCAACTAAGGAAGAGTCCCATTCTTCCAACAGCCTGAAGCCCTGTAAGTCAGTTCAAGGGCATTTACAGATGGGAAAATCCTAGAGTGAGCACCCTAACAGTCCCCCGACAAGAAGAGTGGGATTTGCCATGTCTCTAGCTCATCTTCCAGAGACCAACCACTGCCCTCTTTGGCAGTCATTACAAGTAACCCTCTTCCTAACTCTCTATTGCCCCGCTACTTTGAGGACAGCATTCCACCTCAGGATCCTTCATTACTACCTAAATAATTGACTCCTCAGATATCCCAGACAAGCTCCACTAAAAAGGAATCCACCAAGCTGGTGAAGGGCAACAAAAGGCCTCCCTCTCCTCCGCCACTTCTTGCCCCTTCCCCACCCCAAACAGCACAGTGGCCCTTACCGGGTGCAGGATGGTGCCCAGGACATTCTGGTTATGACAGCTCTCCAGGATGATCTGCACATCTCTCTGCAGGAGCCGGGATTCAGTAAAGAACTTGGCTTCAGCTGCAAATGCCTCGGGTGTCTCTGTGCCATCTGCCTCTCGCTTAAAAGTCGGGCACTGCAGAGGAAGCATCGACCAGTCAAGTGGATGGGGGGACTCCTCGGGGCCTGAGGCACCGGAGCAGAAAGGCGTCTAGAGGCCTGGCGGACTGGACACCGCCCAGCTTGTTCAGAGGCTAGTCCAGTCCATTTCTGCCACTCGGTGACCAGGGCTCCCTCAACTAACGACGGGGGAAGTGAGAATAAAAGTAGCTCTTCACCAGCCAGTGCCTGTTCCAGCTCTGCTAGTCCCGGGCACTTTGCGGTTTAACGAGCACCAGCGGGCAGACCCCAGAAACTCCAACCCCATCCCCCCCACATTCACATCTTCCTCAGCAAACATTTCCCCACCCTCCAATGAGAGGCAGAGGCAATGGAGGGAAAGAGTTTGATGGACCCAAGTCCAACTCTGTGCAACAGCAACACTGTTGAGGCTGGATTGGGAGGCCTGATCCCTGGTTGAGGACGGCCACAGAAAAGGGGCCAGAGCATGGCACTGGAGACTCCTGCAGACAATGGGCAGGGACTTGGGCTAGATAAAAGTTCCCTGCCCACCCCTAGTGCCCAATCACAGCCTGACCTTGATCCCAGAGAGCATGACTGTGACAAGGTAGTACTCCGGGAGAAGCAGGGCCCTGACCACGCTGCCGTCTCGCACGTGCTCGATGATTGCTGTTGAACAGAAGGAAAGGGGTAAGTCTTCCTCAACCTCAAAGGAGCATTCATTCAATTCATTCAATCATATTTCTTGAGTACGTAGTGTGTGCAGAGCACTGTACTAAGTGCTGAGGAGAGTACAATATAACAATACACAGACACATTCCCTATCCACAATGAGCTTACATCTGGAGGCAGAGAGGCAAACATCACTACCTAGGAGGGAATCAGCTACAACTCACCTAGACCAGGCTAACAACCCAGATAGGACACCCCATTACAGAGCGCATCCAAAAATCTCCCTGCATGAACCACCCGATCTAAGAATGGAGACAAGATCAGCGCCAGGCCGACAACTCACCTCCAAGGTCACTAACTACCCTTGTTTACGGCCCAGACAAAGACCTGTCTTGAGCAAGCACAGTGCCAACACAAGATTATGTACATATCTTTAAATTATTATATATTATTTATTCCTATTAATGTCTGTCTCCCCCTCTAGGCTATAAGCTCAGCATGGGCAGGGAATGTATCTGCTAATTCTGTTGTACTATATTCTTCCAAGTTCTTAGAACAGTGCTCTGCACACAGTAAGCACTCAATCAATGCCACTGACTGAAGACTGAGCTGAAACCAATTTAAAGGAGAGATATGAGAGGATCTGGGAAGAATTTATAGGACTGCTTTGGGTTACATCAGGACAGCCTAAATGAGAGAAGAACTGAGCAGTTGATAATCCAGTTATTTGCTCTATATAAATCATCTAAATCATTCAGGTCAAAAACATCCAGTTCGAACTCATTATTCTTGGAGGGCTGCCTACATGGAGCTACAACAATTGCTCAATCTTCCACTGCACTTGGACATTCAGGCCCAGCAAGTACTATGCTTGGCTGGAAAACACACAAAGCCTAGGACTCGGGGGGCGGGGGAGGTCTGATAACAGGGTAAGAGAGAAATCACAAATTATGCAAAGGGAGACTGGTACCTCAACCTACTGGGCCGACAACGGCACCAGAATTTTATAGTTACCATCTAGGTATGAAGTGAACTCAAATTCTTTAGCAACCAACTTGGATTGTCCTACATTTCTGAGCTTCCTTATCGTAGCTTAAACGGTTTCTCCAGAGAAGTGTGTGTATGTGTGTATTTGGGGGGTAGGGGGGCATAAATAACAACTCCTGAGTGGAAACCAAACTCCAAGCTGCCTATGGTCACCCCATATAACTTTTTGCTCAGTCCCCACTAGATGGCTCACCGTTAACGGGCTTCTGGTGCTGCGAGTCTACAAAGTGCCGGGGATTTTCGATGGTGTACTTGAGGTCCCGGATAGTATGAGAGCCGGTTCCCTCGCTCCACATCCCTTTCTTGGCCACCTTTGCCTGGTCCTCGCACTCAGCCAGCCGGTTCTGCTCGGGACTGGAACACAGAGAGAGGGAGAGAAGAAAGTTACTTGGCAGCCAGAAAGAAAGGTGGGTCCACCACCCAGTGCCTACTGGGGTGGCCCCAGCATCATCCCTCACTTGGCCAACGTTGTGCTGTTTAACCAAGATCCTCTTGCTGTATATCCAAGATCCCTTCCTGGAGGGAGGGAGGGAGGACAGAAAGACCGTACCCACCAGCACTTTGATTTCCCAACTTCCAGGCTGGGTGGCAGTTTGAAATCCACAAGTACTTTTAAAGATACACTGGAGACAAGGTCTTGTGAACCGCAGGGGAGTGTAGACGGCCCTCAGTGGGAGTCATCATCATCATCATCAATCGTATTTATTGAGCGCTTACTATGTGCAGAGCACTGTACTAAGCATTTGGGAAGTACAAATTGGCAACATATAGAGACAGTCCCTACCCAACAGTGGGCTCACAGTCTAAAAGGGGGAGGCAGAGAACAAAACCAAACATACTAACAAAATAAAATAAATAGAAGAGATATGTACAAGTAAAATAAATAGAGTAACAAATATGTACAAACATATATACATATATACAGGTGCTGTGGGGAAGGGAAGGAGGTAAGATGGGGGGATGGAGAGGGGGACGAGGGGGAGAGGAAGGAAGGGGCTCAGTCTGGGAAGGCCTCCTGGAGGAGGTGAGCTCTCAGCAGGGCCTTGAAGGGAGGAAGAGAGATAGCTTGGCGGATGGGCAGAGGGAGGGCATTCCAGGCCAGGGGGATGATGTGGGCCGGGGGTCGATGGTGGGACAGGCGAGAACGAGGTACGGTGAGTCCTCATCAAGAGTTTCTATTGAGCACTTAGTACAGTGCTCTTGCACACAGTAAATGCTTTGAAAAATATAACACACAGCAGATACAATCCCTGCCCACGAAGAGCTTCGAGTCTACGGGGGGAGACATTAAGACAGATTAGGGACTGGGGAAATAGTATACTATAAGAATATTTACATAAGCATTGTGGGCTGGGGTGAGTATCAAAGTGTTTAAGGAGTACGCAGTGGGGAGGGTGGATGGAAGAAACAAAGAGCTTAGTCTGGGAAAGCCTCTTGGAGGGGATGTGATTTTCGAAGAGGGGAGAGTAGTGGACTGTCGGATAAGAAAGTGGAGGGAGTTCCAGGACCAAGGAAGAATGGGGGCTAGAGGTCAGTGGTAGGATAGAAGAGACAAAGAGAGAGAGTATGTTGCTGTTAAGAGGAGTGGAGTGTGCGGGTTGGATTGCAGGAGAAAATCAGCAAGGATAGGTAGGAAAGTAGAGATCTGACAGTGTCTTAAAGCTGATGACGAGGAGTTTCTGTTTAATGCGGAGGTGGATGTGCAAGCTTTGGAGACTGAAGAGTGGAGTGATATGGACAGAATGGCTTTTCATGTATGAGAGAACAAAATTAGCAGGGTTGAACCAGCTCTTAAGGACCCTGTGCGTAACGCGGGGAAAACGGGAGACATCCGATCTCGCCACCAGAATCAACCTGCAGAATAAAGCACGGTCAGGGAGCACACAAATAGGGAAGAGAAGTGGAAACTGAGATTACCTTTCCCCAGCTCTCCCAATCAAAGCATCTCCCAATCAAAAGGCTGTATGATCCCAAGACCTGAACAATTCAGGAGAGAAAAGACACTTTTCCCACTGAGAAATTCCTGAATATCACTGGGCCCAGCCAGGGAGAAACCAGCTCACTAGCTCAGAGCAGGGAGAGAGTCAGCACTTGGAAACGAGTCTGATCTCCTGATTAGTGCCTAGGCTCAGGGGCTGTGCCTGGGAGAGACCATTTCAAGTTCTGATCCCAGGAGTAATGGTACTTTGAAGGCACAGCCAGCACCGGGCAGGAGGGTTGCACAAAATGGAGCTTCCAAAACCTAAGGACACGGACCCAACCCCGTCCTCCCTGTCTCCAAGGCACTTGCAAGCACTTAGCTTTCCAAGTAGGTCAGACCTCTCTCTGACTGGGGAGAGAAGGTGGCCACACATACATTTCATGACCCAACGGGGGGAAGGTACGAAGTGTCCTCGAACAGCTACGTGACCGGGGACAGCCAGTTTATAAAACAACAAGGAAAGCTGAACCCCACGGAGACACCTCATGTGAAAATCCCTGACGAAGGCCCCTGGGGTCAGGGAGGGAAAGAGCGGGAGGGATTCCAATTGGCGAAGCAGGGTACTATAATATCCTGCCCGGCCGGAGGTCCTGGGATGTAAGCAGCACTCTCTAAGTCTTATTCACGTCTGTGGGCCGTGCGCTCCGGAAGGCGCCGACAAAGATGAACACCCAGCAGTTGTCGTTGGAAAACCTTTGGCACATCTGCAAAAGTCACCTCCTAAATTAAAACGTGTACTGATGCAGCCGGGAACCCCATCTGCCTCAGTCTGCACCCAGGCCCAAGACAGGGGAATTATGGGTTTTACAGATTCTGAGTGGGCACTCCTCTCTAAGCCTCCACGGGGTCAGCTAGTGAGGCAGGTCGGAGAGCATTCCAGGCCAGAACAAGCCAGCCTAATCTCTCATCAGTCAAGCGGCATATGCAGAACGGGTCTAGCCCTGTCCTCCTCAGCAACTCTAACTGCAATCTCCTGGTGACGGGTGATGACCTAAACAGCATCATCATGGGCTGCTACAATACCAATTCGGCATTTCATGCCTCATAGGCCAGAGTACTAATCATAGCCAGCTGCAATCTCATCCCCCTCAATGAGTCTGAGTGTGGCGTGTGCAATGCACCACGATAACGTGCGTTTTGAGGCTGAAATGGAAAACACCCATTTCAAACACATGGCCCATCTTCTTGGGGTAAAGAACTGCTCTGCTGCCCACTAGAGAAGCAGCGTGGCTCAGTGGAAAGAGCACGGGCTTTGGAGTCAGAGGTCATGGGTTCAAATCCAGGCTCCACCAATTGTCAGCTGTGTGACTTTGGGCAAGTCACTCAACTTCTCTGTGCCTCGGTTACCTCATCTGTAAAACGCGAATTAAGACTGTGAGCCCCCCATGGGACCTGATCACCTTGTAACCTCCCCAGCACTTAGAACAGTGCTTTGCCCATAGTAAGTGCTTAATAAACGCCATCATTATTATTATTATTACTGACTCAATGGGAAGGAAATGATAGAACGCATCAGCATGGAGATCTGCAGCTCAGGCTGACGTGGCAGAGACCATGGGTCTGTTCTCCAGGGGCCCCACGTGAGTTCTCTTGGGGAGCTAGAGGGGGCCTACAGGAGCGGCCGAGGCCTGAGTGTTCGTCATTGGAGACCTACTCACCCTTTCGGTTCCCTTACTGCCAATTTCACCTCGTAACCTGGAGCTAGAACTTCTGGTAATACGATCCCGGGGCCAGTGTGAACCCTTGGGACAGCATGAGACCAGGCCACCAGGAAACAGTGCCAGTCTTTGAAGGAGCCCTGCACAATACCCTCCCAGTTGGGTCGTTCCTGTTCCCTCCCTCCCCGCAACACCCAGAGAAGACCATATGGGAGAGGAGCAGGAGGAAAGGAAAGCAAACAAAAGGAAGCCAGGGCTAGGCAATAGAGGCAACAAAGGCACTGTGCAGCCTCAGCTTGTGAACCCCCATTGGGTTGCCCCTCCCAGACCAAAAACCCTAAGCCAGAGAGATCAGGAGAGAAACAAATCCATACTTGTTGGCTCTGATGCCTTCTCTCCGGGAGGCCAGCCCCTCTGCCACAAGAGATTCAGCAATGTTCTCCCCGCTGGTGTCTGGAAGAAGAAACAGAAGAGGACAAATCAAATACAAGATCCTCACCTGCTTGCATCAGTGACAGAGCTCAACTGGGACTCAACCCTGGGATAATCCCAGAGGACGATTTCTCTGAAGATCTATGGAGACACACGGTTCCCCCTGCATTCCTGGGGATCCTCAAATTCCCACGGGGACAAAGACATCTCTTAAGAGCCAGGAGTCCGATTTTCACTCATTCCCTAGTACCCGGTTCCCCAGGCCCGATACGGAGCTACTTCTCAGGAAGGCCACAGTAGGAACACAGCCGCTCCCCACAGAGACAGCGGATTCCGGCAGTTCTGTATCCCCAGGAATTCCAGCCTCTCCACAACCTGCTCCCTGGCTTCTGCCACCAAAGCTCATAAATTTACTACCCTCCCTTTCTGCAGGCAATCAGAGGGGAGAAGAGGCACCAGGTGACTGTGGACTCCAGCCACAGGAGAGTAGCTTTCCGCTAAATTTCCTCCTGCTTTCAAACAGAAGCCGAAGGAGGAATCAGGGAGATGGAACTGGTGGCTTCTCAAACCTGCAAAACAGCAGGAGCCCAGCTACAACACAGTGAAGCAGGCAAATTCTCACCCCGAATACGTTTCGCTGTGGCACTTGAAATATTAATTGCAGAAGCATGCTATCGGGAAAGCTTTTAGGCTCCACATAGTCCCTTAAATCTGAGCCTGTCAGCGGGACAATAAAAAGACGTCTACATGGGAATCAGGGCATAAAAATCTTTAATGTGGCAGAGTACAAGCCCTAGATAACTGAAGCACAGTACTCTAGCAGATAAGTAGTAACCATAGAACAAAGTCCTGCAAAGATTTATTTTCAGAATATTTTATATTCCTGATCGGCGGAGCAATGATACATACATGCGCACTCTCCTCCCGGCTGAGTCTCACACTCCATGAGTTCTAAGACAACTCCCTGCATAAAGGGAGTTAAGGAGGTGTTTTAACGCATTGGCATATTATCTGAAGAGTCTGCTGGGCTTTTCCTGGACAGGCCCAGGAGCTCCAGGCCTGAGTGGCAGATGGGCCAGCCTTTCACATGCAGACGGCTAGCAGTTCCTGCAGGCCCAGGTACCAATAATAGCAGATCCCAACCTTGTTCATACCAGAACCACGGCACCCCCATTGGACTTCATGCTTCTTGATGCAAGGGAAGGCATCTTTTACTTCCATTCTGTTTGGGGCCCAAGCTCCTAGAACCCTGCACTGTAGCCTATAGGTACTCAAATGCTCTGTGGAGCAGTTGAAAAACCACACATAGTTCTGAGTCACAGTATGTCTCCTCCCCACGACAACCCCGGCCTGGATATAATGGTGAAAGGCCCTGTCGGGAACCCGGACTTCTGGGTTCTAGTCCCACTTTGTCACTTACTTTCTGTGTCACCCCACGCAAATCCCTTAGCCGCTCTGCGTTTCAGAGCCTCTATATGTAGGGAAGCAAAACTGTCTAGTGGAAAGAGCACAGGCCTGGGGTTCAAAGGATTTGGGTCCTGATCTCAACTCTGCCACGACTGCTGCGTGACCTTGGGCAAATCACTTCACTTTTCTGTGCCCAAGTTACCTCATCTGCAAAATGAGGATTAAGACTGTGAGGCCCACATGGGACAGGGATGGTCCAACCTGATTACCTTATATCTACCCCAGTGCTTAGAGCAATGCTTGACAGATAGTAAGTGCTTAATACTATTATTATTATTAAAAGAGGGGGTCCACCACCTACCTCTTTCATGAGGATATCTGTGAGATCTTTCAGGTCTTTGGGAGGGAAGAACTAGAAAACCTAAGACGGCTGCTTGGTCGCCTTATCCCGAGAGGTGAACATTTCCATTCAGGAATGAATCACCTGCCTCGGCCCTCAACCCCTGCTTCTCCTGCTCCAGCACCACCATTGGGACTGAACAGTATGGTCAATCACAGCACGAGATGGGGAGCACCACAGGTCTGTTTCACTTCCCGGCATCCTGAACCCACACCCACTGCTAACGGGCTAGAAGCCTACACCTCTGAGATTTGCAGGATCTTGAGATGAGATATGCTTGATAAAGTAGGATTTGAACTGTAAAGAGCCACTCCTACTGAAAAATGAAGCCCTGCAAGAGGAAAGGGATGGAAGTTATAGCCCTACTAAGGTGATTCCTCTCTGCTTCCAGACAACTGCTACTCAGAACCCCCAACCTTGCCTCTTCTTAAACCTCTTTATTTACAACATCCTGTGGACCTGCAAAAGCCCACCCTCCAATTCTGTATCTTATTTAAAGCACTAACCACTCTCTCCCTAGAGTGTCCGTGGACCTGGCTCTGAACGTGAGGTGTGGGTGACAAACAGAAATATATAAATAAAGAATAGACTGAGGGAGGCAGCCAGAATTGGGATCTGAGTGGATTCAGGGACCAACTAGAAGCGGTCAGAGGATACAAGGGGTTTGTGGGGGGGTTCTAAACTCGAAGGGAACCTCAGGACCTATCCTTCTCACCTGCCAGTAGTATTGCCCACCCCATCCAAAGAGCCCCTTCCCATCCATACATCTCAGGATGCTGAGCAAATGTTAGCTCACCTATTGCCTTAGGACTCTTGCTGGTAAATGAAGAACAAGGACATAAACCCAAGATGCTCTGTTCTAATGAAGAAGGGGACGCCCGCCCCTGCCACCACCTCCCACTCTCCCACCCAGCCAGCAGTCAGCCTGCCCCATTGGCCATTGTTGGGGCCCTCAGCAATGCCCAAGCAGCTTACAGGCTCTAACCAGTCTTCCTTTCCCCTACAGAGGTTTCATTGGAAAAGATAAGTCACAAGATGGATAAGGACAGCAGAGGATACAGCGGAAATCTATGGAAAACTCAACTAGCACTGTGGCCCTTGGCAGCCTGGGAGTTTAAAATCGAGATGCTCCATGAGCCAGAAGTCTGAATGCCAGCCAGAAACACTTACGTACCCTGATGAGCTGGCCATACGAACATGGGTCAGGGGGATTCCAGGATTGGTAAGCTGGGTACCTGGGTGCTGAGGGCTCCTCTGCACCTAGAAAAGTTCCATGCCACCCAGTACAGTTTCCCACTGCTCCACATCTTTGCTGACATTCATAACCACAGGGGGAATATAGGCAAGTGTACAAATTGCTGTTGCCTAGGTCCCCAAAGCTGGTGGTTCCGTGACAGGTTCAGCGAGAACATGAATCTCAAGGAGAAATGTCCCTCCCACCCCGCACTCCAACTTACCTTTCCCAAGATAGACCATGCCATATTCGCGTCCCAGGGGCGTCTTATATTCTATCGTGAAACAGACTTCCTTCCCAATCAGCTTCTTCCGCAGGAACTCACGAGCTGGAAACCCCCAGGGCTAAAAAACAAACAGTTGCTCTATGTGAGACGCCCCATTTCCCAGCAAAATCCAACTCCCAAAATACTGGTTTAACCCAGCCACTGTCAGTGACAGCACTTGGATGCCAAACCGTGGGACCTGTGAGCGGGGGATAGGGGAGCCGAGAGACTCGCAGAGACTCCTGCAGAGGAGGTTTAGCAGGGGAGTGGAAGTTCTCACACTTTCAAGGGCCAACTCAGATTCAAATCATCAACCATATTTTATTCAGCTCTGTATCCAAAGCACAATATCAGACACTTGGGATCATAAAACAGCAATAAAAGACATGGTCCCTAGACTTGTTATGTACCATCTACCTAAGGAGCCCTATTATAATGCCCCCTGCGAACACGGCAGCAGAGGGTCATGCAGAAAGCCCCGCTATCACTAAATCAGTTGTCCAGGCTCCTAGAAGGGGAGAAGCAGTGTGGTCTAATCAGAAGGATTTGGGTCCTAATTGAGGATCTGCCACATCTACTGTGTGACCTTGGTCAAGTCACTTAACTTCTCTGTGCCTCCGTTACCTCATCTCTAAAACGGGGATTAAGGCTGTGAGCCCCATGTGGGACTTGGACTGTGTCCAACCTGATTGCTTGTATCTACCACCCGAATGCTTAGTACAGTACCTGGCCCATAGTAATCGCTTAACAAATGCTATAGGAAAAAAATGGGGGGGAAGGGGTTGGGGCGGGAGGTGATCTCAGCAGAAGAGCCAAGTAATAGGAATCTTCACTCAGAAAAGACTGTGGTCCCAAACCAAAGCCTCAAAGGAGTGAAATTAAGCTATGAGACAGTCCAAGAGACAAGGGAGACCTCATACACACCTTTACAGAATCTCCCAAATCATTTCCCTCCCATTCCATAAGTGAGAGAATCAAGAACTCTGTTTCAGCCCTGGTAGTCTCCGAGTTACCTTCAACAGGGTGTTGTTCTGCATTGTGCCTCTATAAAAATACAGGGCCATGCTGACCGAAGCTACAAAATCAAAATATCCATCACTTCCCCACCTCCCTGAGGGCTGATAGGACTACTCAGTCAAAAGAATGGACTGAGCACCTACTGTGTTCAGAATACTATAGTAGGTGTTTGGGAAAGTATAACTGAATGCATATAATTGCCTTTCCTCAAATGTGCCCGTCCTTTCCTCAAGCCACTTGCCTGACACCTGTGTGGATTTATGTCAGAAAGCAGAAAACAATGCTCACTTACTGCCAGAGGGAAAACTACGCTGGTAAATTTCCTGTGCCTAGCTCCAAAGTTATTAATTAAGGCTCATGATAATGAAAAATATCACCTGCCATTCTCACACCACCTGTGCTTTACAGAGCCCCTCATAAAGAACAGAACTGCTCAGGCCAGACAGTTGCACAAGCCTTCCACTTAGGCTCCAATTCATTGACCTGGCCAGGGCAGGAGAGACCAGACCCTGCTGAAGCTTTCCTGAACCACGCAGCTCCCGTGAAGGGACAGAATTCATTCTGGCCAGTTTTGGAAAGAGAACCGAGCCACTTGCTGGGTAGGAAGGCCAGAACCATCTGAAAAGATGGGCTTGAGGGTTAAGAAGGGGTTGTTGCCCCTTGTGACTGAGTTAGATGTTTCCCTTCCTTGCCCATGCAGCAGGCTTCTTAAGGTTAACTGAAACCACAGGTGTGGGAGAAGGGTCACAGGGAGGAGACAGTAACAAGAGACAAGGGCTCAGCTATCTGATGGGAAAGGCTCAGGGAAAAACAGTGACGGGAAACTGTCAGCACGACTACCCAGAGAACAACCGAGAAGGGTATGGGGCCGGGGCAAGGCTAAGCGGAAGGGAAGGGGACAGAAAGGAGGTACGGTGCTAGTGGCCAGGGGAGACTCAAAGGGGTTGTTAGAGATGAGGGAGCGGACCTGTCCGGTAAAATTCCCCTGAAAGGTTTGGTAAGAGCCAGCCTCTTGTATACATGCTCCTGAACAGGGCTAAGTCTGCTACTCCACATGGGGGAAATTATTCTTCCTCTCAGTGGGGAACAGACTGATCCACATGAGCAGTATGGTCTGTAGATAGGTGGTGCATCAGAAGAATAACTATACCTTAAAGACAAAACGGAGTCCATACATTTGGTGATAACGATATTGATTAAGCATGTACTACATAAACACTGTGGTGATATGAGAGAATCAGATCTGACAGAGTACCTGGGAGGACACAGCAAGCCCAGTATACCCGGCACTAGAGGGAGGGAGCACAAGTATTTTAGCTCCATTTCACAGATGAGGAAACTGCGGTACAAAGAAGTTAAGTGACTTGCCTCAGGTCACAGAGCAGGTAAATGGTGGAGCCAGGTCTACTGACTCCCTGTCCTGTGCTTTTCTCACTATGTTACGCTGCCTCTATTTAAAGCGTCCTTGCTTTTAATGGCTGTTCTGTGGGCTCATAGGAGTCCAGGAGGCCATAAATTCATTCTACACTGGGAAAACTCCAAACAAGAGTAGACTTGGCAGGGTCAGCTGGAGGCAAACATAGGCCTAAGGTGTTCAGCACCGTAGTATCTAGGCCACCCAGGGTATCTAGGCAACAGTTGAAGGAGGATTAGTACAGAAGAGGGCATTGACATATCAGGGAGGAGCCATATTTTAGTGGCAAAGTTTCTTTGAAACACGATATCCTGAGAAAAAGAACAAAAAAATGGCATTTAGGAGAATGACAGGGTGATATTGAGGGGTGGGGGAGGGGGGAGAAGCAGGGAAAGAAACTATAGGGACACTTCCTGATTTCCCCTAGCACAGCTACTCAGACCCCAAACCAACCCCCTACCAAAACTAGAGAAGAAAAGGATCTGAGTTGAGTCCACAGCTACGCTACAGGGCACCTACGTTGCAAAGATCTTACCACCCTTTGGAGACCGACGACACTTCCTTTGGGTCTCTTTCTTTTGAATCAGTCAGTCATATTTACTGAGTGCTTACTGTGTGCAGAGCACTGTACTAAGTGCTTGGGAAAGTACAATATGACAGAGCTGACAGACATGTTCTCTGCCCACAATGAGTCTTGAAACAGGACTGGTTAGGAAAAGAGGGTTGGGTTAACTGTTAAGATTCTGGGGGCCAGTACTACTTCTGCTACTGACATGCAGTTGGATTTCAGCAAATCAGCGTTTGTTATCCTCGATTCCCCTCACTCGACAGTGACATTGTGAAGAAAAAGAGCTATTTCTTTATACTACACAGATCCCTGGAAAAAGGCATTGTATAAATTCAAGATATCACCATCACCTCCTATAAAATGAGATATTTATGAATCCTGTCCAAGAGGAATTTTGACCCAATTCAGGAGGTGCTAGAGGCAGGGGTGTCAAATCAAAAGCAGAAATTTGTACAAATTAGCCTATTAACTCTTGCTTAAGGCAGTCATTAGAGGAGCTCAAAGGGAGGGCAGTAAAATATCTGTTTTATTTAGCATATCGCTTGAAACATAGTAAGACATTTTTGTCCATTCTCTTCCCCATTCAGAAAGAGTAGAAGGTGGGGGAGGAGACCAAGCCCCAACAGAAGCATGACTTGCTCCATTCATTCATTCAATCTTATTTATTGAGCGCTTACTGTGTGCAGAGCACTGTACTAAGTGCTTGGGAAGTACAAATCGGCTCCAAGAAACTGAACCTACGATGAAAAAAGGCTGAACTAGAAGCCATAAATCTTTTCTACACATGTACAAATTGTTGCATGCAGTGAACCTGTCTACCACTACCAAGTGCTTAGTACAATGCTATACTTCCTGAGAGCTTACTATGTGAAGAGCACCATACTAAGAGCTTGGAGAGTATTATACAACAGAATTAACAGGCATGTTCCCTGCCCATACGAATTTACAGTCTTGAGGGGGAGACAGACATTATTTATTATGAATAATTAAAATATGTAACGATATGTACATAAATGCTACGGGGTTAAGAGTGCAATACATACCACTGATAGATTGATTCTCTGTCCCACCAGTGAGGGATCCACTAGATGTGAGCTTCATAATGGACGGACAAATCAGTGTGTTTATGGACGGGCCACGATTTAGATCAGTCATGTTGGAATGGACAGAGCACGCACATGCCCTGGACCCAGACCACAAACCCAATGGCTCTCCATTTTACAGCACCAAGCAGAAAGTCATCAGATCCCCACCCGATAGACTGATACTGCAGCCGGATCCCTCAGGAAGAGAAGCAGCATGGCCAAGGGGATTGACTACAAGCCTGGGAGTCAAAAAGGACCTGGATTCTAATCCCAGCTCTGCCACTTATCTGCTGTGTGACCCTGGGTGAGTCACTTCACTTCATCAGGCCTCAGTTACCTCGCCCAAAAAATGGGCATTGTCTGTGAGCCCCATGTGGGACAGAGATTGTGTCCAACCTTGTATCTACCCCAGAGTTTAGTACAGTGACTGGCGCATGGTAGGCGCTTAAATACTATTAAAAAGAAAGAAAAAAAAGCAAGAGAGAAGCCGGCCACTTACCTCATCAGGCGTATCCTTGGCATCTGGCTGGCCGGCGGCAGCCCGGCGTGCAAGGTTCCCAGCGCGGATGTTGCTGAGGTTAATCTGCCTTTCAGGAGGCGGCCCACCGCGGGGCTGCCCGCGGACAATGATGGCACAGCCTGAGAGGACCTGCACGCAACGAAAAAGAGAATGACAGGGTGAGGACCATGCTCTAACAGCAGAGATCTTCAAACCCACAAAACAACCATCTCCAACAAGAAAACCACCATGAAGCAGGTGTAAGCACTGGGAGTGACAGGGAAGGAGGGGCAGCTGGAGGAAATGGATACCCAAAAGACAGGAAAGGTAGTAGCAGCATAAGGGTTAGAGCGAGCCAGAGGGTTTCATGACAGATGTTCTTTTCTACCAGAACCCAAATTTCACACTTTCACACACACACACACACACACACACACACACACACACACACACACACACACACACACACACACACACACACACACGGTCTCACCCCGCCTGAGGAAGGATGCTCCCCTCCAAGGCTCAATGAGAAATACAGAAAAAGATCTCAAGAAAGTACTCTCTATACAATAAAAAAAGTCCCTACCTCCTAAGCACCTTCCCGGTCATCAACTGAGCAAGGGACTGTGGCCAAGAAACCGACTCACAGGTCTGAAAAAACACCTTTCTGCTCACTGACTTTTAATGTTTACGGAAGATTGATGCAGAAGGAGAGAGGCAGAGCTCACCGAAGGCAGGAAGCACAAAATGCTCTGTTCAAATTGTCTTTGCTCAGTGAAGCACTCAAGGGAGGGACAAAGGGGTGGTTTCAAACACCAGCTTCAGGGCTAGCGAAGACTGGCTCGAAATTCTTCCCTTCCTACAGATTGGCCAGGGTCCCATGGACTGGCAACCTGCAAGTACAATAGTGGCTCTGACCTCCACATCAACCAGAAACTCCCTCACCAAACTCATTTCCTACTACAGCCCAGTCCGCACACGCTGCTCCTCCAGCACCAGCTTACTCGCCGCATGCCCATTTTGTCCATCTCACCACGGACTCCTTTCCCACATCCTCCCCTAGCCTGGAAATCTCTCCCCCTCCACATACACCAGACCACCACTCTCTCCACCTTCAAAACATTACTATGCTCACATCTCTGATGCCTTCCCTGATGAAGTCCTCTTTTCCCTGGCTTGCTCTCCCTTCTGAATCTATGCATTTCAATCTGTTACCTTTGGACACTTGATATTTGCTCCAACCCCAACCCCGCAGCACTTACATTATTTTAATTGATATACTATAAAATACTTATTTACATTAACGTCTTTCTCCCCCTCTAGACTGTGATATCATTATGTGCAGGGAATGTATCTGCTAATTCTGTTATATTGTACACTCCCAAGCACTTAATGGTGCTCTGCAAATAGAAAGCACTCAATCAGATCGATTGATTTAAAAGGATGGCAACTATCTGAAAGAAATAAAACAACGTTGGACAAAATGTGGGGGGCGGGTGGCATTCCATTACAACTCCAGCAAAAACTCCTAGGCTCATTTCTCAATCTCAATGCGGGTGGTTGCCGGAAAACTCCTTGTGGGCAGGGAACATGTCTACCAACTCTGATATATTGTACTGGGTACATTATGTTGTATTATAGTGCATATTATTGTAAAATATATCATATTCCCCCAAGGACTTAGTACAGTGCTCTGCAAACAGTAAGCACTCAATAAACACCACTGATTGAAACAGCTGAGGCTGTTCGGGTGCCCATGGGGAGTCACAAGCCAGGAAAGTCACCATCAAGAAGGGTGAAGCCCTCCCTAATCATGTACATATTTATTACTCTATTACTCTATTTATTTATCTTACTTGTACATATCTATTCTATTTATTTTGTTAGTATGTTTGGTTTTGTTCTCTGTCTCCCCCTTCTAGACTGTGAGCCCGCTGTTGGGCAGGGACTGTCTCTATGTGTTGCCGACTTGTACTTCCCAAGCGCTTAGTACAGTGCTCTGCACACAGTGCTCTGTAAGCGCTCAATAAATACGATTGATTGATTGATGAGGAAACTCATCTTGCCAGGCCACAGAGCAGCAGGAAGCACTCCCAGGTCACAAAGTGCCACCCCTTTCCTGAAAGTCATGGCAAAGGCAGGCAGGGGTGAGCCAAAGAGGGCAGGTGGCAGCTCCTTCCCGGCTTCAGAAGAGGCTTCTCCCAAATCATCTGGGAGGGCTGCATCCTGGCCAGTGAACTTCGGCCTTTGGCTAGTAGATGTGAGGCTGGGCTCTGGTCCTTCACGGTGCTAAACCTTTGCTGACAGAGTGAGGAAATGCCAGCTCCGCCAACCTCGGCTGCCTGCCCCACTCCTCTCTTCTCACTGCTTCACTGAAGAATAACAGCTGTCGGCACGCCACAGAGTGATTGCCCCAAATACTCCATTTAGAGAACAGCTAGTGCTCACACTAATGGACGGATTAAATGCCTTCACCCTTGTTTTCAGAGGGTTCTTTACCTCTTCCAAGTGCCTGAAATACAGATTCAGAAAGCAATCCCCCTTGGAACAAAGAGAGTCCTTCAGGCACCCACCGCATTCCTCTCCATTGGCACAGGCTCTTAACTTGGCACAGTTCCCCACTTTCTTCCAACACTCCACCTTGTTCCCTGTGCACTTCAAGACAGCCCAGAGGCAGAAAGGTAAGAAAAGGATGTGTGCAATGGCTCTGGGTTAGGAACGTTCATTCAGCTCACCCCCTACCTTACCTCGCTGATCAATCAATCACATTTCAGTGCTTACTGTGTGCAGGATACTGCCCTAACCACCTGGGCAATTACAATTCAGTATAATGGACAGATTCCCTGCCCACAGTGGGCTTATAGTCAAGAGGGGGAAACAGACATTAGTATAAATAAATTATGGATGTGTACCTAAGTCCTGAGGGAGTGGGTGGTGGTGAGTAAAGGGAGCAAATCAGGGTGAAGCAGAAGGGAGTGGGAAAAGAGGAAAGGAGGGCTCAGTAAGGGAAGGCCTCTTGGAGGAGATGTGCCTTCAGTAAGGCTTTGAAGGTAGGGAGAGTCACTGTCGGACATGAAAAGGGAGGGCATTCCAGGCGAGAGGCAGGATGTGGGTGAGAGGTCAGCGGCGAGATAGATGAGATCGAGGTACAGTTGGCATCAGAGGAACCAAGTGTGTGGACTAGGTTGTAGGAGAGTAGAAAGGTGAGGTAAGAGGGGGCAAGGTGATTGAGTGCTTTAAAGCCAATGGTAAGGAGTTTCTGTTTTGATGCAGAGGTGGATAGGCAACCACTGGGGGTTCTTGAGGAGTGGGGTAATATGCCTGAACATTTTTGTAGAAAAACGATCCAAGCAGCTGAGGGAATTATGGATTGGCATGGAGAGAGACAGGAGGCTGGGAGGACAGCAAGGAGGCTGATACAGTAATCAAGGGGGGGGGGGATAGGATAAGTGGTAGCAGTTTGGATAGAGAGGAAAGGGCAGATTTTAGCAAGGTTGTGAAGGTCGAACCAATAGGATTTAGTAGTGGACTGAATATGTGGGTTGAATGAGAGGAGTCAAGGAGTGTGCCGGCCTGTGAGACAGGAAGAATGACGGTGTCATCTACAGAGATGGGAAAGTCAGGAGAGGACAGGGTTTGGGTGGGACTATAAGGAGTTGTTTTAGACATGTTGAGTTTGAGGTGCCAAGTAGAGATGTCTTGAAGGCAGCAGGAAATGCGAGACTGCAGAGAGGGAGGGAGGATCAGGGCTGGATATGTGGATTTGGGCATCATCGGTATAGAGGGGGTAGTTGAAGCCATGGGAGCAAAGAGTTCTCCAAGGGAGTGGGTGTAAACGGAGAATAAAAGGGGACTCAGTACTGAACCCTGAGGGACACCCCCAGTTACGGGGTGGGAGGCAGAGGAGGAGCTACGTCCTACAACCCAACCGCACACTTGGCTCTTTTAACGTCAACCTACTCCCACTGTATCTTGATCTCATCCGTTTCACCAGCGAGCCCTTGCCCACATTTTCTCTCTGGCTCGAACTCCCTCCCTCTTTATACCCTACAGGCCACCACTCTTCCTTGCCTTCAAAATCACATCTCCTCAGAGAAGCCTTCCCTGACTAAGCCCTTTGGCCCTCCTTTCTGCATTGGCTCTGCACCTGGACCTGCAGCACCCTTTAAGCACTTGATATTCCCAGTACTTATGTGTATATCCCTATACTTCCCCACATCCCTATACTCCCCCACATCCCCTAGCTGTAACTTATGTTAATGTGTATTAACCCCTCTAGACTAAGTTCCTTGTAGGAGGGATCATGCCTATCAACTCTGTTGTGTTGCACTCTCCCAAGTACTTAGTAATGTGCTCAATAAATACCACTGATGGATTAAAAGAGACTTATTCCTGAGCGAGAACCACCTTTCCCCACGACACCACTCTACTGCTCCCCTCCACAACTCCTTGCCCCATGCTTTCTTATGAATTCCATCTACCAGCCTGCCAAATGGCTCCTCTCCTTAAAATCCCTCCTCCACACATTTCTTCAGGAAGGTTTTCCCCTGGTCCAACATGCCATTCCCAAGACAGTCATACTGCTCCATCACTTTTCACTGCATCGCTAGCCACAGAACAAAACCCCGCCCCAGAGCCAACAACACTAAGTGGTGCTATGCATGCAGACATCTTCTGGAGGACAATGAGGCACTTGTCAGCTGTGGGACCTTAGGCAAGAGATCTACCTTCTTTGTGCCTCAGTTACCTCATCTGTAAAATGAGGAATTAAGAGTAAGTGCTTAACAAATACCATAAAAAAAATAAAAGGAAGACAGGTAGACTTTTGCATATTACCATTCTGATCCACCTGAATTCTGCGGAGAAGAGTCTGGTCCAGGCTCCCTCTCTAGAGCTCTTCAGTGACCAGGAAACGTGCAGCACAGACATTCCTAAACTAACCCCCGCTCAGGGAAACTCTGGAACCAGCAGCAGACCCCAAATGAACAAAATCAACCTCCCCTTCGCCGATATGGTGCCCCACCAAAAATAATAATAATATTGCTTCCAACCTTGTATCTACCCCATCATATCTATCCCAGCACTTAGTATAGTGCCTGGCATACAGTAAGAGCTTAGTAGCATAAAAAAGAAAGTCACACCCCTAGCTCTACGAGGATCTCCCACAGCATTTTGTTCTCTCTAGATCCACTTCCAGAGCTTTACCGTATCCAGCTTCACTGCGTTGAAGAGGCTACTTCATTTCATAGGAGAAACTGCTGTAGTCGAGGGGAAACAGCCCGAGTTACCCTGTTGCCAAAGCTCCTCAGTAGTCCATCTTTCAAGCTTTCAGAGCTGCAGTAATTATCCTTAATCATTAATTTATAGGGCATGAAAAGCAAGTCATATGGTAACTGCTTTACTCAATTACTAATAATAAAATGACATCTTCCAGAGAATCAGCCTGGCCCTACCTGATGCAGCAAGAAGGCTGGGCCCCACAGCTGTCGCCCTGAGTCAGGCTGATTGGGGTTATAGGCTGAGCATTTCTCAGCTCTGCCAAGGATGGTTACGGAGAGCCAAGAAGACCCATATTGGCAGCCCCCATGCTCAGGACGTGAACCAGACAGGGACAGGTCGGCTGAAAAAGGACCTGAGGATTCTTAGCCAGGGAGGAAAACTTGGGTGTAAGAAATTTTTGGGCACTGATACTCCACCCTCAACCCCATAGCACTTATGTACATATCTCTACATTATCCACTCCAGCACTTAGTATGGTGTGGTAAGCACTTACCACAATCACTAAACTATATATTATAAATTATAACTATGTCTTCCTACCCCTGTAGACTGTAAACTTGTTGTGGGCAGGGAACTTGTCTGCTTATTCTGTTGTACTGCACTCTCCCATGTGCTTAGTATACAATGCTCTGCACAGACTAAGTGCTCAATAAATACCACTGATGACGGACACACTGCACAGCAGGCTGTCCAGTGCTGTTGAGAAACCGGGGGGTGGGGGGGGCTTCACTGACCACTTTCCGAGGGCTCTGAGGTGGTGGGCTTTAAGACCCTACCTCTTAAGGTACTTTAAGAGAGGGAAAAATGGATACCATACCCGGAAGCTGTGCTCCTCTAGCAAGGCCCACACACCTGGACATTCAACTAGAGCCACCTTCCCCTCAGTGGAAAAAAAACAAAAAACCCCAGCTTGTTCCCTCTGGCCCAATTACCTGTCCTGCTGGATCAACAAGGACAACTCACCCGTTAATTACATCAAAATGCTAATCTGCAGCTGTTCCCGCTAAGATGACATTGAGAGGATCAGAGCTCTCAGACTGAAACAAGCAGCCAGGGCCCAGAGAAGGATAAACTCTACCGCAGAACCTAGGGGGGGAATCAGAGCAGGCAGAAGGAGATGGAAGAAGCAGGGACAGGAACAGAACAGGGGATAGGCTCCAGATCCCAAAATTTCTTCCAAGAAACACTAAAATAAAAGCCTCTGGCAAACTCTCCTTTGGAGAGCTTAGGGTCACAGCTGGGGTGGCTGCCTTCAGCCTTCCTGAGTCTCTAGAATTTAGGAAGAACCAGCGGCACATGGGAGAAATCTGTACGCCAGACGAGGATGAAAATCACACCAGAGGAAAGAGATCTGAAATTGGGGGGAATGCAACCAGCATGGATGGCATACAGGAGAGAGCACAGGCCTGGCAGTCAGAAGGAGCTGGAGTCTAATCCCAGCTCTACCGCTTGTCTGCTGTGTGACCTTGGGCAAGTCACTTCACTTCGATGGGCCTCAGTTTCTTCATCTGCAAAATGAAGATTAAGACGGTGAGCCCCATGTGGGACAGGGACTGTGTCCATCTTGACAACCTTGGATGTACCCCAGTGCTTAGTGTAGCGCTGGCACACAGTAAGGGCTTAACAAATAGCATAAAAAGTCTCCTCAAACAGCACAGTGAGTGGATTTTTGTCCTGATCCGCTACCCTTGCTGCCCCCAGGTGACAGTCATTCCATGAAGAGGAAAAACCACTAGTGGTAAGAAGACCTGAGCTCAGGACACCAGCCTGCAGCCCATTCTAAGCCCACCTAGGCCAATGAGAGGCAGAGTATGCAGAAGCTTTAAGCCTGCCGGGGGGGGCAGTGAGGGAAACAGGAATGCTCTGGGCTAATCAAATAAGGCAAGGGCTCTCGCAGGTTACAGCTCAATCCCAGGTTCACAACATCCCAGACATAGATAGAGAAGGGGAAGGAGAAAGCCCAAATGTGATAAGGGCTGGAATTGTGAGCGTGTTTCTGGCAAGAATAAGGGAATGAAACTAAGCATGGGGAACTTCAGAGGCACATGAGGAAAAGGCCTCCTGTCAGCTGGGGCAGAGAAGCCACCTCCACGACGGAGCAACAGAACAACTACAAGCTCCTTGTGGGCAAGGGATCGTGTCTACCAGCAAGAGCCAACTCTCCCACATTCCCTTCAGACAGGCAGGAAAGCAGGTGACACAGCTAATGGAGGATCATACAGAGCATGGAGAAACCAGCATTCGCTGCCAATAAAAAAGGCCCCATGCCAACTCTGCCACTTATCTGCTCTATGACCTTGGGCAAATTACTTAACTTCTCTGTGCCTCAATTACATCACCAGTAAAGTGGGGATTAAGACTGTGAGCTCTATTTGCGACAGGGACAATGCCCAATCTGGTCTGCTTGTATCCACCCCAGCGCTTAGTACAGTTCCTGGCACACAGTATGCTTTTAACAAATGCCATTAAAAAAAATGTTCATAATTGCCACCTGAGTACCTGAATGGCACAAGTTTCCAGAAACTAACTCCTCGTACAGAGCACAGAGTGGGGGAAAATCAATCAATCAATCAGTCGTATTTATTGAGCGCTTACTGTATGCAGAGCACTGTACTAAGCGCTTGGGAAGTACAAGTTGGCATCACATAGAGATGGTCCCTACCCAACAGTGGGCTCACAGTCTAGAAGGGGGAGACAGAGAACAAAACAAAACATATTAACAAAATAAAATAGGATATGTACAAGTAAAATAGAGTAATACGTACAAATATATACATATATATATATATGTATATATATGTACACACACATATATAGTTGAAAAGCCTTCTGTCATGAAAAAATGTTGAGAAGGGAGAAGCTAAAGAAGAAAAGGCACAGGAAGGCTACATTAGCTACAGCCACTCAGTCTCCTAAAAGTGTGGTGGCACTCATACCACCAGCCTATTGAGCCAAAGTTCTGTTCCTTTTATTTAGCAGTCGCTTGTGAGGGAGGTGATGAGAGAACAGTGCCAGGCCAGGGGGTGGATAGAACAAAGAAAAGGTAGAACAGAAAGAATGACCCCCAGGATGAAGCAGACTTCCAAGATTGGCATCCACCCAGGGCACCAAGGGCCAGCAGCAAACCCACCCCCAAAAAAGTGCCCTCCAGTGACTGATTCCCCTTCAGGGTCAATTGAGGCTTTGACTGGGAGTTCAGAAACTGCTGCTTGCTACTCAGATTGAGCTATAAAATATGGTGTGAGGGAAGGAAGAAATGACATCAGATCAGATTCCAGTGATTCAGAAAAGCCTTGGAATTCATCTTCTAAGTAATCCTGGCGTGGAAGAGATGGGAGAGGGTCCAGGGATTTTATACACAACGTGCCTTCAGCTCTGCTACTGCACCAGAATGAGAAGAAAATCCCTTAGCAAACAGCTGCCATTAACACCTCCAGAAAGGCTGTCTGCAAAGCTGGGCTGTCATGCCTCAGTGAAGTAACCGGACACGCCAATGGGGAACTTGAATGACTAGGTCAGGGGTGGCCGAGCACCGGGAACTAAAGGGATGCAAATCAAAAACATAATATGGCTGAGATCCACAGATCCAAAAAAAATTCCTTTAAACAGGACAGGGAGCAGGGGAGCAGGGGTTGCTGGTCGGTGGGGCTGGGGGGTGCACACACGGAGAGAAGAATATGCCTGTGGCAGCAAGTGGCAGAAAGCAGGCTTTTACAGAACGGGTGGGTGGGTGCTAAGTGGCAGTCTCAAGCAAGGGATACCCAGTGTAGGGGCTGGGGGTGAGATCCTTCTCCAGCCCAGGCTCACATGGGTAGGGGCACTGCTACCACCATCCCAGAAAGAGCCTGCCACCCTGGCAAAATAATAAACAATACCGCATATACTGTCTAGGCTTTCACCTAGGCCCCTGCATTAGATTCGGTAGGTGGAAATCAGGGGTGAAAAGGGGTGGATGGGAAGGAGCGGGGAAGTCTCCTTTCAAAGGGAATCTATTCCAGATGTTCCCAAAACATGAATTCTCAGAGAGGGGATCAGAGCCCCTGATAGGACAAAAGTGCTGGAGAAGGAATTAAATACCATGCAGCTTCAATACAGGGGGCCTAAAGCTGAACTGTGGCTATATCATTCACCTTGGTCTTTCTTCTCCTTAGAAAACTTAACTAGGGAAATTTAGGTAGGATGGCTTGGGCCAAGTGCTCAAAACTATCAAAGATCGTCCAGGGTTCAATTCAAATGCTTGTGTCTGCCCTCAACTGTCCAGAAACCTCCAACAATATTAGTAACTGGCATGTTCTGGTCCTGAGACTTACTGCCATTATTCTCAATGAGCGTCTTGATGGTAGAGTAGCAACTGTTCTAATCCAATCCTGCACTTGCTCCTCTCTCCTGTCTCCCCCTGACTCCAATCACTAAAGCCGTCAGAGCCAGAGAAACCATCGCCTTCCTTCCTCTTCTGCTGCCTGTGTAGAGGTTGGTGATTCATACCAGCCTGCAGAGGTAAGTGGTCTTGGAAGCTTTCCAGGTATCTCGTCAGGCTCCTGAAATTATGGGACTGGGGTAAAAAAAAGTCCGTTTTCTGCTGGGTAAAAGGCCCCGGACAGATGTGCGCTAGCCCAGAGGAAGGCTTTATACAAAGTTCAAACTGCCAGAGAGTTGATCCTTAATGATAAGTACATAGGACAGGCTTGAGATTTCATTAGGAAATAAAAACTTTAAACTGGGTCTCAGAGATTGATGGAAGAGGTGATTTTCATCACTGGGCACGTAACAAGCACACAAAAGTCTGCCAAGTGTGGAGAATGTATTCACATGTTCTCTGACTAACCAAACGCTGGTTCTATCTGGCTGTCCGGAAAGGGCTAGGAGGAAAGAAGGGAAGGTTATAACCCTACCTTTGCTGCAGATCCGTACCCGGGAACCTGGATCCCTCTACTGAAGGGTGAGACTGCCCGCTGCCTATTTTTCCATAAGGAAGAATCAGAGCCCAGAGGATGGACTGGCTGAAAGTCCAAAGGGGGTGAATGAGATGGTTCACAACAGGCAATTGGTCGAGTTCACATAAGAGACATCTGAAGTTCAAAGGTGATCAACTTGTACCTGTCTGTGCCCAATTTACGTTCAGCTCTTAGAACTGAAAAACCACAAGCTGACAGCCCACAGAACGGCAAGATTTCTTCAAACAGATAAGGGTAGAACGCACTGCACCTCAGAGGAAAAAAAAAAGCAAGGTGGGCAGGCCAGAACCCAGCCACGTTCCTACCTCCTACGGAATCTCTTCCTGGGATCCGCATTTCCCAACTCCACGCTGCCCGGGTGGGAGGAAGTGCCGAGCTAGTACGGCAGTGCCGTGCAGAGTGGAATCACTCCCCTGCCCTAAACGCAGACAAAGGAGGGCACCCCAGCTCCAAAACGCCACTGATGACCATTCATCATGGAAGCGGAACAGAGCAAATGAGCTCAGAGTCCACAAATCAAACCACCCAGGCCAATCAGGACAGGACTGGACTATTAAAATACTGACCCTCTAAAGATGGAGCTGAGCTTTCAGAAAGGCCCATTCCCTCTATGAAACCAGGTGGAGCTGCCCATTCCCAAAGAACAGCCCACTCAAAAGTTTCCACATTTTAAATAAGGGCCATACCCTGGATTGTTTGTTTTATGGTATTTGTTAAGCCCTTACTTTATACTAGGCACTGTACTACATACGGGGGGAGAGACAAGCTACTCAGGTTGGACACAGTGCACTTCCCACATGGGTCTCAGTCTTCATTCCCATTTTACAGATGTGAGAACTGAGGCCTAGAGAAGTGAAGTAACTTGCCCAAGGTCACAGAACACAAAAGTGGCAGAGAAGGGATTAGAACTCAGGTCTCTTCTGACTGCAGGCCCGTGCTCTCTCCACTGGGCCAAGCTTCGCCCAGGGCCCAACCCACAGAGGTCCCCAACTGCGTCAAGACTCTGCCAGCCACCAGCTGGGGCATCCACATTCTTAAACTGAAGTCCCAACACACATGGAGTCACAGCCTACAAAACTGTCGTGTCGTGTCCACACGAAAGCACAAACAGAAGTCCCGGTGGAAATGTAGAGCCTCTGCCTCCAGGAGGTCCGAACCGGAGCTCCCAGAAAATTTAAGAACACTCGGGTATCGGGTGTGAGTTCTAAAACTCTGACCCAAAGCGACTCCCAGTGCTGGCCTGTGGGAAAGCTGAAATTCTGCTTCCACTCTGTCAGTCAATCCTATGTGAGGGCTTACTGTGCGCACAGCACTGTACTAAGCGCTTGGGAGAGTACAATATAACTGACATATCCCCTGCCCACAATGAGCTTACAGTCTATAGGACAGTCTAGAGACGCCAGTCACCAAATCATTAGGTGTAACAGACCCCCTCAGGGGTTCAGATTTTCCACCTACAAATGGAAAGAATCCTTCCTCCCCACCTAACTCAGGATTACCGACATGGTGTACATAATGCTCCCTGACCACTGGAACACAAAGCATTATTATTCTGCTGTTGTCGACTTTAGCTAAGCCTGCTTGTCAGTCCCTGATCTCATCCTCACCCACAGAAGAGACAAGGGTGAAATAGGAAACCTTGACAGAGGACAGTTCCCATCCTGTCCATGGTCTCTGGCCAGCTGAGTTTGATCCAGGTACCTTGGGATTAGCTGTTATTTTGCAAAAGCCCTGCCTTTCCTGTCACCTGTGGGTCCCATGAGGGGACCCACTTGGGGCTCACAGGTCTAAGTAGGAGGGAGGGCAGGTACTGAATCTTTTAAGGTTGAGGAAACTGAGGCACTGAGATGTTAAGTGAATTGCCCGAGGTCACCCAGCAGACAAGTGGCAGAGTCAATATCACTAGACCACCCTTCAGAACTCTGCTCCCCCAACATCTCACATTTTTCACCTGCAAGCTCCTCACAGGTATTCAGGAAGAGTCTGGCTGTCAGGCTTCTTGGCCCCAGCTCTCCAGCTCTGCTGTGACCCCAGATTTCCTCCAGTGCTCACTTACCTTCCCTTGGGATGTCATTTCTGGCCCCACCAGCTAGCTGCCTCCCTCCCAAAAAGTCATCTTCACAATGACAAACACAAGGATGGGCTTTCTGGCAAACACTCTCCCAAACTCTCTCCCCATGCACAAAGATTTATCATAAATCGTGACTACCTAATGTACTTGCTGAAATTTGGTCACCAAGCCTCTTTTTTTGTAATAGCATTCATTAAGTGCTCACTATATGACAGGCACTGTACTAAGCACTGGTGTAGATACAAGACTGTCAGGTTGGACACAGTCCCTGTTCCGAATGGGGCTCACGGTCTTACCCGCATTGTACAGATGAGGTAAAGGCACAGGAAAGTGAAATGACTTGCCCAAGGTCACACAGCAAATGACAGAGCCGGGATCAGAACCCAGGTCCTTCTGACTCCCATGCTCATGCACTACCCACTGGGCCATGCTCCTTCTCTGCATCTCAACTCCAACAGTTAATATGATCCTTTCATCTTCTATTCATCTTTCTTCCCCTCCCTAAGCCATTGGTACAGTGCACCTACTTACCACCCACAAGTCTCTGCCTCATTCTCCTTTCCTCAAAAAAAAAAAAAAAGAATCATTCTGCTACCTGAATCATTTTTCTACAAGTGTCCAGGACCTTGTATCCTCCCCAGTGCTCAGAACAGTACTTTGCTTATAGTAAGCGCTTAACAAATATCACCATTATTATTATTACACCTTGCTCCTCAGTAGTTTCCTATCCACTTCTGCATCCAACCAAAACTCATCACCACTGGCTTTAAAGCACGCCACCACCTGCCCCCCACACTGCCCCCCAACCTCACCTCACTAGTCTCCTTCTACAACCCAGCCTGCATACTTCATTCCTCTAGTGCTAACTTTCTCACTGTGCCTTGCTCTTGCCTGCTTCACTGCCGACTCCTGGCCCACGTCCTGCCTCTGGCCTGGAATGCCCTTCCTCCTCAAATCCGACAGACACTCATCCTCCCCCACGTCAAAGCCTTACTGAAGGCACATTTCCTCCAAGAGCCCCTGACCCTAGAAGCCCCCCCCCCATTCCCTTCCTCTTCTCCCACTCCCTTCTGCATCACCCAGACTTGCTCCCTTTGTTCTTCCCCACCTCCCAGCCCCACAGCACTTCTGTACACATCTGTCATTTATTTATTTGTATTGATGTCTGTCTCCCTTGTCTAGACTGTAAGCTGTTGTGGGCAGGAAATGTGTCTGATTATTGTTGTATCGTACTTTTCAAAGAGCTTATTACAGTGCTCTGCACACAGTAAGCACTCAATACAACAATGAATGAACTCAATGATTCCAATGCTAATCAATAGATTACTCCACCTGGTCATCCATAATCTCCTGCATCATGGTATTTGTTAAAGTGCTTATTAAGTGTTAAGTGTGAAAAGCACTTCACTAAGCATGGGGGTAGATACAAGAAACTCAGACTGAACCCAGTCCCTGTCCCTCTTGGGGCTCAGTCTAAATAGGAGGCAGGAATGCATTCCTGATCTTTCTTGCATTCATTCAGTCACAATTCAGTCCTTTCCCGGAGACCTCACTAATAATAATAATAATAATGGTATTTGTTAAGTGCTTGCAATGTGCAAAGCACTGTTCTAAGCACCGGGGGGATACAAGGTGATCATGTTGTCCCACATGGGGCTCACAGTCTTCATCCCCACTTTACAGATGAGGTAACGGGCACAGAGTAGTGAAGTGACTTGCCCAAAGTCACACAGCTGACAGGTGGCGGAGCCGGGATTAGAACCCATGACTTGACTCCCAAGCCCGTGCTCTTGCCAATGAGCCACGCTACTTCTCCTAAAAATGTCAATGTTTCAGCCCGGTTTCGAACCGGGTACCTTTTGCGTGTTAGGCAAATGTGATAACCACTACACTATGGAAACGGTCTTCTTCAATCACCTGGGTCAACCTTTATGTTCAACAACAACCAATGTTCAAAGCCATCTAGAGAAGCAGCACAGCCGAGGAGAAAGAGCAAGGGCCTGAGAGTCAGAGGATAGGAACGCTAATCCCGGCTCTGCCAACTGCTTGCTGTGTGACTCTGGGCAAGCCACTTCACTTCTCTGGGTCTCAGTTCCCTCATCTGTAAAATGGGGATTGAGTCCTTCTCTCTTCCTTGGACTGTGAGCCCCATGTGGGACAAGGACTATGTCCAACCTGACTATGTCCAACTTGTATCTACTCCAGTGCTCAGAACAGTACTTTAATACCATTAAAAAAAAGACAAATGAGATTCACCAAACCACTAGCCTACAGATACTAATGGTTCTGGCAAGTAAAAACTCCTCACTATTGGCTTCAAAGCTCTCCATCAGCTTGCCCCCTCCTACCTCACCTCCCTTCTCTCCTATTACAGTCCAGCCCGCACACTCCGCTCCTCTGCTGCTAACCTCCTCAATGTGCCTTGTTCACGCCTGTCCCACTGTCAACCCCTGGCCCATGTCCTACCTCTGGCCTGGAATGCCCTCCTTCCTCACAACCACCAAACCACCACACTTCCCCCCTTCAAAGCTCTACTGAAAGCTCACCTCCTCCAGGAGGCCTTCCCAGACTGAGTCTCCCTTTTCCCCTGCTCCTCTTCCCCTCCCCATCGCCCCAACTCCCTCCCTCTGCTCTACTCCCCTCCCCACCCCACAGGACTTGTGTACCTATATACATATTTATTATTCTATTTATTTTATTAATGATGTGCCTATATCCATAATTCTATTTATTTATATTGATGCTACTGATGACTTCTACTTGCTTTGTTGTCCGTCTCCCCCCTTCCATAAAGTGAGCCCGTTGCTGGGTAGGGACTGTGTCTATTTGTTGCCGAATTGTACTTTCCAAGCGCTTAGTCCAGTGCTCTGCACACAGTAAGCGCTCAATAAATACGACTGAGTGAATGAATGATGATCACACAGAATTATTTTATTGATTTTTGCTGACTTCAAACCCCAGGGTAACAGCTGTAAATTCTCTGTGGCCCTGGCCTGATCCCAATGGTTCAAGCAAAGTGGAGTAGCTTTTCCCTTGAGTTGCTTTGTTACTTATCACTGTATTCGGTAATCAAGCTTATTCTGGGGCAAACACTGCATTGTTCTTCCAAGCATTCTCTTGTCCTGGTCAGAAACACAATACTGGACGGATGAAACCAATGGCCTGACCTGGTAAAGGCTGCCTTTTGTTGCTCACAACTCAATCAAAAACCCAAATGTCTCACCACCTGAATTGAGCTGGGGTTCCTAAACCAAAGAGTTGATGCTTCCCTGTTTTCTGCCAAAATACAAGTTCAGAATCGCTTCCCTGGGCATCACTCCCTCCTCGGGGACCAGAACTAAAAGGAAAGGTTGTTGTCTCTTTAGCTGGTACCTGCCAGAGACATCCCCTGTGAGGGTCCCTCTATCAGCCCACTGATGCTTCTAATCATGTTTCAAAACAGGTTTCGATTTCACTCACTTCTCTGGTGATGATGCCAGCTTTGGTCTGATCTGAACCAGCCGCAAAGTCTACAAGATT
Organism: Tachyglossus aculeatus; assembly: GCF_015852505.1. Lineage (NCBI taxonomy): Eukaryota > Metazoa > Chordata > Mammalia > Monotremata > Tachyglossidae > Tachyglossus > Tachyglossus aculeatus. The sequence continues at coordinate 42,300,069 of NC_052075.1, read as the reverse complement.
TTATGTCCCCTACAAGATCCTTCCCAGACCACCTCCTCACCCCCAATTGCCAGTGATCTCAAAATTCCCTTGGGGAGTTTGGATTCTTTAATCTTCTTTACCAGTAGCTTTATTCCACCCCGGATTAAGAGGAGAAATTTCAGGAGGCAATCAGTCAAAGCAGTTAAAGCATGAGGCAGTCAAAGCCCCCCACTCCTCAAAAACCTCCAACAGTTGCTCATCCATCTCTCCAATGTTTGCCCACATCCTTTCTCTGGCCTGGAATGCCTTAATAAATGCCATTATAGTTGTTATTATTATTATTATTATTATTATTATTCCTTCTCTAATACAAGACAACCACTCTCCCCCACCTCAAAGCCTTATTGAAGGCACATCAACTCCTCTAAGAGGCCTTCCCAGACTAAGCCCCACTTTTCCTCATCTCCCACTTTCTTCTGCATCACCCTGATCTGCTCCCTTTGCTCTCCCCATCTCCACAGCCCTTATGTACATATCTGTAATTTCACTTATCCTTTTGCTCTTTCCCCCTCCCAGCCCCAAAGCTCTTATGTACACAGCTGTTTTATTTACTTGTACTGATGTCTGTCCCCCCCACTCTAGACTGTGGGCTCACTGTGGGCAGGGAATGTCACCGTTTTTTGTTGTGTTGTACTTTCCCAAGCACTTAGTACAGTGCTCTACACACAGTAAGCACTTGATAAATACAACTGAATGAACGAATTAGTGATGACACCATAACGTGGCCTAGAAGATAGAGCCCAGAACCTTGCCAGAAGGACCTGGATTCTAAACCCGGCTCCACCACTTGTCTGCTCTGTAACCTTAGGCTTGTCGCTTGACTTCTCTGTGCCTCAGTTACCTCACCTGAAAAATGGGCATTAAGACTGTGAGCCCACATGGGAACGGACTGTGTCCAACCTAATTAGCTTCTATCTACCCCAGCACTTGGTACAGTGCCTGACACTTAGTAAGAGCTTAAATATCATTTAAAGAAAACAAAAAAGGGGGGGGGACCCTTTTCTATACTGCTCAAGCACTCCTGCCACCCCCACAAGTCAATCTCTCAAGCTTCTTTCCCTTATACGATCTAGTTCACAAAGATTCCATCATCTTCACGTCTCAATTTCTCCTTCTCTCCACTATCATAGTCCCACATCTTCTCTAGGCCCCAGGATGACTCGGTTGAATGCCAAGTTCTCCTCCCACCTGGGCCCGATTGTCAGCTCCCACCAGCTATTCAGCCTACACCAATCAGGGTGAGAATGAGGCAGAGCCATCCTCAAGCCCTTGGACTCTGGCAACAGAAAAAAAGCCCATAAAGTGAGTTTCTGGGCCAAAGAAGTTAAATGGAGAGGCTCCAGGGTCAGTGGGTGCCCCAGAAATCACATCCCATTCCACTCTGAAACAGGGCAGGAGTCAAAGCTGCTGGGAAGCAGTGTGGCCTAGGGGAAAGAGCTCGGGCCTGGAAGTAAGAGAACATGGGCTCTAATGTTGGCTCCGCCACTCGTCTGCTGTGTGACCTTGGGCAAATCACCTCTCTGCACCTCAGTTACCTCTCCTATAAAATGGGGATTATGGCTTCAAGAGCCAGGAGGAAAAGGACTGTGTCCAACCGGACTAACTTGAATTTATCCTAGTGCTTAGTAGTGCCTGGCACTTGGTAAGCGCTTAAATAACATTAACCCCCATTCCTGCCCCCCCAAAAAAAATCCCACCATAGGGTCTCCATAATGTGCAGTGATCTCAGCCTCAGAAGAAGGTACACCTCTCAAGACCCAAAGTGATGCTATTCTTTCAACTGCATTGTCTTCAGCTAAACCAAGGTGGAGGACTCTACTACTGACTGTCCTAACTTTAAGGCTTTCCAGCATTGCCCCTACAGCGAGCCCAAAAATAATGTTTTAGAACTTAGACTGTGAGCCCCTTCAGGGCCAGAGACCATGTATAACTCTCAGCCCGATATCCTTTCCCAGCACTCAGTATCCATTTATTCATTCAATCGTATTTATTGAGTGCTTATTGTGTGCAGAGCACTGTACTAAGTGCTTGGGAAGTACAAGTTGGCAACATATAGAGACGGTCCCTACCCAACAACGGGCTCACAGTCTAGAAGGGGGAGACAGACAACACAACAAAACATGTGGACAGGTGTCAGGTCATCAGAGTAAATAAAAATAAAACTCGATGCACATCATTAACAAAATAGAATAGTAAATAAGTACAAGTAAAATAAATAGAGTAATAAATCTGTACAAACGTATATACAGGTGCTGTGGGGAGGGAAAGGAGGTAGGGCAGGGGGGATGGGGAGGAGGAGAGAAAAAAGGGGGCTCAGTCAGGGAAAGCCTTCTGGAGGAGGTGAGCTCTCAGTAGGGCTTTGAAGAAGGAAGAGAGCTAGCTTGGTGGATGTGCGGAGGGAGGGCATTCCAGGCCAGGGGGAGGACGTGGGCCAGGGGTCGAGGGCAGGACAGGCGAGAATGAGGTACAGAAATGCTTAGTAAACACTATAATTATTATTATTACTAATCAACCCCAAGTAGGCCTAAAAGCTGGAGCAATGAGTCTATTAGAGGAATAGTAGCAAAGTGCGTACTGTAAACTGAGCATTGTTCTGAGGGCTGGAAAAGGACATGGAAGTGGGAATTAGACACGGTTCGGGAAAGAACATGGAAGTAGGATTAGACATGGTCCCTGGCCCTCAAGAAGCTCCCAATCTGAGAATGTAAAGTGGGGGAAGGGGACTGGCAACATACACATAAGAAGGGATGAAACAATAAAACAACAGGTGACAAGAAGAAAAATGCACAAAATAAAAACAAACATCCACCCGTGCCGAGGCTAGAGGACAAAGAATTTCAGACTCCTCGCAGCTCAGAGACCAAGACACACGCTTAGCCTCAAAGACGTATACGGCAACCACCAGCCTTCCCAGGGGTTTTGTGGAAGCCAGGTGCTGCGGGTGCTTTCCTCTTTCCCAAAGGAATGGTGGATGGCAGGAGGGGATGGAGTTTCCCCAGGAGCGTAGAGGAGGAGAGCCAGGGCTGTTTCCCAGGGAGGCACAGCGACTGTCTAGTATGTATCAGGAGCAGTGTGGTCTAAGGGAGAGAACTTGGGTCTGGAAATCAGAGGACCTGGATTCCAATCCCAGTCTCACCACATGCCTGCTGTGTGACCTTAAACATGTCACTTAACTTCTCTGGGCCTTGGCTACCTCATCTGTAAAATGGGGGTTCAATACCTGTTCTCCCTCCTACTCGGACTGTGAGCCCTGTGTGGAACAAAGACTGTGCCTGACCTGATTGTCTCGTATCTTCCCCAGGGCTTAAAACAGTGTTTGACACACAGTAAGTGCTTAAAAAATACCTCCATTACAACAGGCGCAGGGAAGCATTTGGAGTTGGAGGGAAGACAGTAATGTCACCGGTAGCTTTGCTCAACCACGGTGGTGGGGTGGCACATGCAGGGAGGGAAAATGAGGTAGTAGTTCTTGGCCATGGTGGAGGTTCTGAAGCCTAGTTTTTCTCCCTTTTCAGAGCACCTGGGGGACCATGGTAAGCTTTCTGCTGCCTCTGAGCCCTGATTCAATCTAAAGGAAGACCTAGACCTGAAGGGAAAGAGAAAAACAACCAAAAGTCCCCTCAGAGCACTTGGGAAAGAATTGGAGTAAGGGAGCTCCAAGCATTAAAACGAAAGAGGATCGGTTGCAGTCATCCCCATCCCCTGGGACACTCCCCAGGTCCCTCCCATATTAACAGCAAATTGATTCCCCAGGGGATAACACAGACTCCTAACACTGGTGTGGGCCAGGCCAAGCAAAAGCAAATTAATAGTTTAAGTATCTGGGTTCTGAAGGAATCAAACAAGACGCCTCAAGAGACACTAGGTTTTCAAAAGAGCAGTTTAACAAGATAGTTTGGCTTTTATGTGGCAGAATAAGCTCTTTCCTTCTGGACTGTGAAGGGGCTCACCTGTGAGGAGAATAGTGACTAATCCAAGCAATTAAAGTTACACAGAAGCAGATCTCGGTGGGATCTTTTGGGTCCTGTTAATGCCACTTTATGAATGGAGGGGGAGGAAGAAGGGGGGGAAAAAATCCACCTGATTTCCTATTGAAACCCCAGGCAAGACACCCCATCAGGGAAGCAAATGCATTTCACTCCTGTGTTCCTTGAACATTCACAGGATTTGAAATACAACTGCTCATGGTATTTAGGCTGCACGGCAGGATCGCTGCATGGTGAAGTGAGCTCAGGATACCACAATAACCACCCAAGCTCAGTCCAGTGGCTAGATGCAAAGTTCAGTCATCTGGGTACTCTTTCCTGCTCGGCAATAAACACCCAGTAAAACCTAGAGAGAGGAGCAAGTTCCCTTCTCTTTGAGGAAGATACAGATTTCTCATCCTTACTGCCAGAGCTCAGCTGAAGTTTCAATCAACTGTATTATTGAGCACTTCCTGTGTGCGGAGCACTGTACTAAGCACTTGGAAGGGTTCAATTAAACAGAGTTGGCAGACACACTGACTGCCCACAACAAATTGACAGTCTAGAGGGACTAGTCTAGTCTCCTCCTTTGTCCATCGCAGCTTCATTTCCTCCAGCCCTCCAATCTTGCTGGCTTGCTTTTGTCTCCTTCCTGCTTTTTTCTCCCACTCATCATCATCAATCGTATTTATTGAGCGCTTACTATGTGCAGAGCACTGTACTAAGCGCTTAGTACTTCCGGACCTTCTCCTGGCGTGGCCATCTCCTTCCCAGCCCCTTGACAAGGCTTTCAAATCTCCCCTGAAAACTCTCCACCAATATACTGGAGAAGCAGCATGGTTTAGTGAAAACAGCACGAGCTTGGGAGTCAGAGAATATGGGTTCTAATCCTGGCTCCACGACTTGTCTGCTGTGTGACCTTGGGCAAGTCACTTAACTTCTCGGTACCTCAGTTACCTCATCTGCAAAATGAAGATTAAAAGTGTGAGCCCCACGTGGGACAACATGATTACCCTATATCTGTAGCTGTGCTTAGAACAGTGCTTGGCACATACCATAATAATAATTATTATTATTTATTAGGACCCTCCCCTCCAACTCCTCCACACCCAGCACTTCACAATATGGAAGTTGAGAAGCAGTGTGGTCTAGTGGATAGAGCAGGGGTTTGGAAGTCAGAAGGACCTGGGTTCTAATCCCAGCTACTTTTGTCTGCTGTGTGATTTTAGGCAAATCACTTCACTTCCCTGTGCTTCCACTGCTTCATCTGTATAATGGGTGAGCCCCGTGTAGAACAGGGACTGTGTCCAACCTGACAGCCTTGTATCTACCCCAGTGGGTAATACAGTATCTGGCACATAGTAAGTGTTAACAGAAATACCATTTTTAATAAAGGAGAGTTTTGCCCATTCCAGAAGAAAACAAAATCTCTGTTGTCAGGCCCAGAGAAAACTGGTTAGCGGCCTAAATCCTCGATATCCTTGGTTAATCCTGGCAGAGCACTCAGATCTTCAAATTAAGCCTTAATAGCCCAAGTCTTACACTGAATAAAAAAAAGGAAACACAATTTTTACTCACTCGGGGAACCAAATCCCTCTTCGTTTTGTGTTATTCTCCAACAACCTCCCAGCTGTGAAATCCTCCAGCTTCAGCACATTCACCTTAGACTAAGCTCTTCCTTAAGTGAAGCTTCAGTACTCAGACACACGACAGAAAGGTGCCAGTCCAAGAGACCAACTTTACCATGCAAATCCCAAAGCCTTATGACACATCACCAAAGAATTTCTAGCTATGCCGCCTTCTCCAGAAATTCCAAGCAATGGAAGTGGGGAAAAACCCTAAGGTAGAAGAGCTAGCAAGCTACTGCTTCCTCTCACTCCTCCCCTGACCTCACTAGAGCAAATTGGCCAACAGCACCAGCCAACCTCTTGCCTTCGGCTCAATGACAAATGGTTTGGGCAAGGAAATTTAGGTCTCTCTAGCATCTGTAGTAAGTACCCAACTTAGAAATTGGTGTGACTCCCCCTCCGGGAAAATAGGAAGCAGGGTGGCCTAATGGAAAAAGCACAGGCCTAGGAGTCAGGAGCCCTGGGTTTTGAATCACCTCCATCGTCTGTCTGCTATTTGTCTTTGGGCAAATCACTTAATTCTCTGGGCCTCAGTTTCCTCATCTGGAAAAAAAATTGCCTGTTCTCCCTCCCTCTTCGATTGTGAACCATGTGTGGGCCAGAGGCTGCATCTAATCTGATTATCTTTTCCCTGTGCTTGGCAAATGAGCACTTAATGCCATTACTACTACTAATAATAATAATAGGAATCCCAGCACCAAAGAACTGACTGGGAGAGAAAGCCATTACTACTACTACTACTACTACTACTAATAGGAATCACAGCACCAAAGAACTGACTGGGAGAGAAAGACAGGAAACATAATGAACCTGTAGCAGCGGAAGATGTACCTGAGTCAGAATGTTTATATCCAAAACCGTGCCCTTCAAAAAAGTGCTATCTGAACCACTGTTCACTTTTTTTCTTAAAAACACAAGCTGAAGTGAGAAAAACAAACGAGAAACTTAACCAATTAAGTCGGACTGAAAATAAGTCCATCCCACAACACTCCATCCACACCAAATGTTCTACAAACCTGAAATCCTACACCATTTTCTGCTGTAAAAACAAAGAGCATTTGCCAGTTTCTCTAGAGAGGAAGTGGCAGTAGAAATGGAGTGGGCAGATGTAGAATTCAACGGACTTGGTTAGAAAAGTCCCCGCTTTCATCCCCACTTCCTGCCACGCCAGGAAATTTTTTAGGTTGCCATCAGCGGTGTCCTGCCTCCCAGAATCAAGTGAAGGGCTGACTGTGAAGGTGACCCACTGTTAGAAGGGACCCCCATAAAGGTGATCTAGTCCACCCCTCTGCTCCTGGCAGAACTGCCCTCAAACCATTCTGAAAGAACTTCAGGGAACAATCTACAGTCTTCTGTAACTGAGCCGTCAAAAAGGGGTTTTTTTCTAAATGGTATTTTTTAAGCACTTACTATGTGCCAGGCACTGTACTAAGCCCTGGAGTAGATATAAACTAAACAGGATGGACACAGGATGGACACCGTCCACTTGCCATGAGGGGCTCAGCCAATCCCCATTTTACAGATGAGGTAAATGAGAAAGAGAAGCTAAGTGACTTGCCCATGGTCACACAGCAGACAAGTGGCAGAGCCAGTATTAGAACTCAGGTCCTCTCACTCCCAGACCTGTGCTCTTTCCACTAGGCCATGCTGTTTCTTCTAATCTGAATCTCTCCTGATGCGGTTCAAGCCATTTTCTCATATTCTGTCCTTGGGGAAAACACATGGCTCTATCATATCAAAGGAAAGAAAAAGGGAAAATCAATCAATCGTATTTACTGAGCGCTTACTGTGTGCAGAGCACTGTACTAAGGAAAAGGTAAAGGGGTGGGGAGGAAATCTGTGCTGCAGTTACCTGTCTGTCTAGTATTCACATTTTGACTTCACCCCGGCAAATACATGGCTCCAGAGGACAGAACCATCGCTACTGAAACCCTCCCATCCGTGGACCCAATCGACGCTGTTCGCAGGTAGCCGCATCTCTGAATCTCTGGTCAGCCTGCCTGCACCCTGAAGCGTGGGGACTTGGGCCACCACCCGTCCAGACCCGCACAGCCACAGGTGAAAAAGGAGTCCACAAAGTCACCCTGCAGCAGGAAATTCCATCTGGCCATACAACGACGACGGCCGCGGGTTCCCCCTCATCTGGTTCTAGTCATCGCCGGGCTTTCCCTTTCGCTGGCCTCAGTCACCAACGTGGCGGCTCCAGACCAGAGGGTCTCAGGCAGCGGGCCACAGCTAGCCACAGCAGGCTCCCCCGGATTTTGGATTTGACAGGCCACGTGTGCTCCCCAGAAGCAGTGTGACCCAGTGGAAAGAGCCCGGGCTTTGGAGTCAGAGGTCATGGGTTCAAATCCCGGCTCCGCCAACCGTCAGCTGTGTGACTTTGGGCAAGTCATTTTAATTCTCTGAGCCTCAGTTACCTCATCTGTAAAATGGGGATTAAGACTGTGAGCCCCCCATGGGACAACCTGATCACCTTGTAACCTCCCCAGCGCTTAGAACAGTTCCAGTGCCCCCGGGCGGGGGCGAGAGACAGAAAACCCGGATCTCTTTTGGAAGCCTTTTCAGACATATATCAAGTGGGAAAAAAACGTAAAAGCCTTGAACTGCTGAAAACCTTCTGGTGAACAGGGAAAGGAGGGGCTGTGAAGGGAGGAACCAAAGAAAATCAACGGTTTCTCCCAGCTTGCTTTTGAGATTCCTTAAGTAAGGGTGCTACCTGACAGCCAGTCGGTCTGACAGGTTTAAGGGTGACCGGGGAGCCTTGCAGAGTTATGGGAGAGTTGGGGGGTGCGGGAGGGGTGTGTTTGTGTTTGTGCCTGCATGTGTGGTTTAGCGGAAAGAGCACGGGCTTGGGAGTCAGAGGTTGTGGGTTCTAATCCCGGCTCCACCAGTTAACAGCTGTGTGACTCTGGGCAAGTCACTTCACTTCTCTGTGCCTCAGTTACCTCAACTGTAAAATGGGGATTAAGACTGTGAGCCCCCCCATAGGACAACCTGATCACATTGTAACCTCACCCAGCGCTTAGAACAGTGCTTTGCACATAGTAAGCGCTTAATAAATGCTATTATTATTATTATTATTAAGAAACTGCAATCTTGCATTTTGGGACACCCCTAACACCCGAGGTCTGGAAGCAGCACCCTAACTTCGACCTGCAGACCTGGGTAAGGCGAGCCTCTTCCCCTTTCCAGGTTTCGCTAGGCTATGTGGGTACCCTGAAATCCTAAGAAGAACTGGAGTCACTGCTCCAAGAGAAAGCCTTGGGTTGGGCCCGGCCCCGATAGAGCTCTACTTGGAGTGGGGCTGTTGCCCACGACTCCTCTACCTCACACACTAGCCCCCCAACCCAGCATCCAATCTATCCATCAATCAGTGGGCACTTACTACGTGCAGAGCACTGTGCCTAGTACCTAACCCCAGGTCCCCAGATCTCCTCCTCGGTAATATTTTTATGCCGACCCAATCCTTTCCATTCTTCAACCTCAGGCTTCTTTTCTGGAATCCTGCCACTGCCACTCCAGCTTAGCCTACATAGCAGCAAGGATCATCTTTCTCAAGTGGTCCTTTGTAGTAAACTAGAGAGGCTCCCAATTGCCACTCAAATGAAAACCGCTCACCACCAGCTCGAAGGACTTCCACACCCCTCCTGCTCCAGCTCTCCATTCCACTCAGGCGAAACAGGGAGGGATGACGATTTCCTCGTCCTTCGTACATCCCCGGCACGGGGCACCATCAAGACACTGACTCAGCTGACATGTACTGTACTCTCCCAAGTGCTTAGCATACAGTAAGCACTCAAATACCACTGACTGATCTTTCAACAACTATGAGGGAGCTGACTGGATTGAAACCCTGTTTCTTTAAACAGGTATCTGCCATACTGGTGCCTGGAGCAGGGAAAGCCTGTGGGAATGACCCAGTTCGGTCAAGTCAACTTCTCCCTGCCCTCGAGAAGTTTACAAGCTCAGGTCTGAGCTTCCCAAAGTCACTCCTCCCCCTTCTCCAATTCCCTGGCTCTCAACCCTCTCCGCTGCTCTCCCATCCTTCCCAGCAGTATCCTCAGATGAGATCTCCTCCCTCCTTCCTCTCAAGTGCTACTCCAGCCACCTGTGCTTCTGACCCCATTCCCTCTCATCTTATGAAATCTGCAAACCTGTACTTCCCAAGCGCTTAGTACAGTGCTCTGCACACAGTAAGCGCTCAATAAATACGATTGAATGAATGAATGACTGAAAGTGGAAAGAGCCCAGACCTGGGATTAGAACCCAGCTCCACTACTTGTCTGCTGTGCACTCTTGGGTGAGTCATTTAACTTCTCTGAGCCTCAGTTTCCTCATCTGTAAAATGGGGATTAAATATTAAATCTGTTCTCTCTCCCTGTTAGACTGTGAGTCCCATGTGGGGACAGGGACCGTGTCCATCTTGATCATCGTCCAGCTGCCCCCAGTTCTTAGTGGAGTGCTTAGCACAGAGTAAACACTCAACGCATACCACAATTATTAGAAGAGTGACAGCCAGCCAGCATGAATCATCTAGGTGGGAAGATGAAGAAATCCTTAGAAAGAGCAGCAAGAGACTAAAAGCAGCTTGAGAAAAGCTTTATATAAATTAGCCTTCCCAAACTGCTCCTAGTATCCCTGGAAAAGATTACATTTCACTGAAGGGAGAGAAGAGATGGGCAGATTAAAGCCGTGTACTTGCTGCCTCCTGGAATGACAACCTGATCTCTTCTAAAATGGGAGATTCATCCCAAGAAGTTTAGCCAATAAAGACTTTCCCAAGTACATTACAAGCACTTTTTCTTTTAAGGGCATCTGTTAAGCACTCACTATCTGCCAAGCACTTGGGTAGATACAGGAGAATCAGATTGAACACAGTCCTTGTCCCTTCCAGGGGCTCACAGTATTAATCCCCATTTTACAGATGAGGTAACTGAGGCCTAGGGAAGTTAAATGACTTGCCCAGGGTTTCACAGCAAACAAGTGGCAGACCTGAGATTAGAACCCTGGTCCTTCTCAATCCCAGGCCCGTGCTCTATGCACTAGGCCATGCCGCTTCTTCGGCCACTAAATCCAAGCAGCCATCTCCAAGTGAAAAAGAACATCTTCATCTTGCTTCTCAGCATAGTGACTGCTAACTTGTGGTGGACAGGGAACAAGTCTACCAACTCTGTTATACTGTAGTATCCCAAGTGCTTAGTACAGTGCCCGCTGTTGGGTAGGCACCGTCCCTATATGTTGCCAACCTGTACTTCCCAAGTGCTTAGTACAGTGCTCTGCACACAGTAAGCGCTCAATAAATACGATTGAATAAATGAATGAATACAGTGCTCTACACACAGTAAGCGCTCAATAAATATAACTGATTGACTGAACAAAGTTCTGCCCCTTTTCCTGTGTCTCTCCTTGCCTCAGACTCCAGTGGGGGGAGATTGGGAGCAGCACAGAGCACAGCATGGAGCACATCTTGTGGATGTCAAGAAAATGGGGGAGGCGTCTGTGACTTCTCTCTCATGCCTTTCCCCACTCTGCACCACCAAGTGGAGGGGAAAATGTTATCGTGGCTCCTTCTGGAGACAAAATCTGTTTGCTACTTCGCAAAATCTACTTTCTCTCCAAGTCAGGGATGCTGCTGTTGCATAAAGTGCCAATGGGCTTCAGCCCCAGAAGGAAGTGAAGAGAGGCAGAAACAGGTTGTCCTCTACTCAAAAGCTACAAGCAAGTGGCAAAGGCCAGACCCGTAAGAAACACAAGGAATTGGTCACTTCCCAGGACCTGGAAAAGGGTTGGAAAAGTTACCCTGAATACCTCAAAAATATCTATTTAACAGCACACTGGCATTTACACCTCAGGAAAGTTTTCCCTGGAGGGAAAAACGTTTTCAGGCCCTTAAAGAGAATTTAGATTTGAAAGAACACTAACTCTCACCTTTACTTATCTGGATTAAATGTTGACTCAGTTTCTCACCCACAGAAACTAAACCCATCTGGAGTTTTCCGAGAATCTCCTAGGCCTTGAAATTCCACTCCAAGAAGTCTCTGTAAACTTACTCAAGTCCTCTTCCTATCAATCAGTGGTACTTACTGAATGCTAACTGTGAGCAACAATGGAGTAGATCCACTCCCTGCCCTCGAAAAGTTTACAATCTGGGGGAGGGGAGAGGGCATTAAAATAAATGATGGGGAGGGTAAGTGCTGTGGGGGTGGGGTGAGGTGATTCCTTTCCCATTTTGTCCTTATCCCTATCAACTGATCCCTCCCTCTTCCTTCCTTCTAAGAACCAAGCCCCAACTCAGCTTCTCACTGAAAGTTTTTTGAAATCCCCAGTAATTTTGACTTTTGCCCTATTTTTTTTTCCTCCAGGTTTCCAAAGAACTAAAGCAAAGCCTCCAAGGAGTATGGGTCAAAAGCCTCGGGGCAAGGAAGTCAAAGACAAGCTTCCTGCACCGCTTCTCGGGCAGACCCAGAAAAAGGAAAAGAACTGACAATTCCAGATTCCAAACCTCAAATGAAGCAAAACACATCCTTGGGCCAATTCAAGTCTTGAAGTCTGCTTTTTTCCTGCATTCCCAGGGTTAAAGAACAACTCAGTAGGTGCATCGGTATTGCACCGTCTCTGCCTTCCTTGCATCACTATGCTTAAAAAGTGATGGTATTTTGGTATTTTTTAAACGCTTACCAAGTGCCAAGCACTCTTCCAAGCGCTGGGGTAGATATAAGGTCATCAGATTGTCCCACGTTGGGCTCACAGTCTTCATCCCCATTTTCCAGATGAGGTCACTGAGGCACAGAGAAGTTAAGTGACTTGCCCAAAGTCACACAGCTGACAAGTGGCGGAGCTGGGATTAGAACCCACGACCTCTGACTCCCAAGCCCAGCCTCTTTCCACTAGGCCACGCTGCTTCTCAATGCTTAGCAGTGCACTGCCTCTGCTTTCCCTTCCGCCAGCAAGGAAGCAGAAGTTTTTATTTTCCCATTTACTGCACCCGCCGCTTGCTCGGGCCCTTCACTTTTCCCCTCGGTCTACCTCCAGCCTCCATGCACGGGATGCTCGGAAGATTCCTCTCCAGCGACAGCAATGCAGGGCCAGAAGAGGTGTGCGCTGCCCCACACGATCCGAGGCCGCTCAACTTGGCACTCCAGACCAGGTTCCCCTGCCCGACACGCACGTGCCCGTCACGCTTGCAGCAAACTTCCCCCTAATGCACCACCGCAAAAAGCCTCGCCTAAACTCCCACGGGTTCTGAAGTGAGACACACACTCCCCCCCCACTTTACAATTTCTGTTCTCCAAACACAACCACCGCCTTCCAAACCCCGGGGACCCCAAAGAACCTCTTACAACCCTGATCTAGCCAAACAGTACCCTGGGCTTCTTCTTCCCCTTCTCCCTACCTGGAACAGGAAATTCTGGGTCTCTGCATAACCTGGAGTCAAGGACGATTCCCCTCGCCACTGAAGAGCATAGCCTTGAGCGCTTGTCCGGCCTCCCCAAGAATAAGCCACATGCCCTTCCCTTACTCACCGCCTAAGAGTTGAGGGCAATGCCCAGGCATCCCGGGGCTAATGAAAGATGTGTCCATCGCCCAGGCTCCCTTCTCCTTCTGGTGACTCCGTGGTACAATGCCAGGGATGGTGCCCAATGTACGGAGGGAAATGCATGCATACACACACACACACACACACACACAAACACACAGCTGCTAACCCTGATTGCAAACTCCAAAACTCAACGTGGCACATTGTGCCCCTTGAGGTGAGAAGAAAAAAGGTTGCGACTGAGGATACAGTTCCGGGCCCTTCTGATCCGGTGGAGACACACACACACACACACACACACACACACACACACACACACACACACACACACATGGAAAGACTGCTCCTAAAATAGCTTTCAAGGCTTCATCTACAGGAGGTGGGGGGGGGGGGGGGGGGGGAAGACACCTGGGAAATGTGATGAGACCCAAAGGGTCAAAAATTTGTAAAGCAATGCTTTCTTTTCAAAGAGACAAACTGGGAGACATCAGAAGACCGAAAGATACATGACAAGGCAGGGTAAAGGGTGCTGTCAAGTCTCTTCCTCCCATTTTCCCTGCCAATCAAATATTAACCAACCGGGGACTGAGGAAGCTACAGCAGCTGGCTGAGGGTTTTGCCCCAAGTACAATCGCCACCTCCGGCCACTAGCCACGTGCTAATAATGCTACTGAAAGGAGGGGTTTGGAGCCTCAGGGGATGCAAAAGATTCCGGGGGCAAAAGAAAGCTGGGAACTCAAAGGAATCAGGGCAGAGCAAGGTGGTGGGCACCAGAAGTGAGCGCCGGCACACACGTGTTTAGGGGTTGGAGGGAATAATAGTAATAAGGATGGCATTTGTTAAGCGCTTACTATGTGCAAAGCACTGTTCTAAGCGCTGAGGAGGATACGAGGTGATCAGGTTGCCCCACGTGGGGCTCACAGTCTTAATCCCCATTTTACAGACGAGGTAACAGGCGCAGAAGTGACTTGCCCAAAGTCACACAGCTGACAAGTGGCGGAGCGGGGATCAGAACCCACGACCTTTATGATTCCCAAGCGCGGTTTCTTTCCACTGAGCCACAATGCTTCTCAACACTTGGCACGAATGGCTACGGAGAGGGTGAGGTGGGGTGGGACCGGAGGCCGAGCAACTTTACCAGGCCCGGATTGCCCATGGGACAGGGGAGGCTGCTGCTGGTACGGGCCCCCCGGGAGAAGGAAGGAGAAGGTTCCCAGGAGAGCCAGGAAACGGGGGTCTGAGAGGAAAGCATGGTGGGGGAGCGGGAAGAGGAGGGCAGGGAGTACAGAGTGAGAAGCAGCAGCATTTTAGGGGCAACAGCCCGGGCTCGGGAGGCAGAAGTCGTGGGTTCTAATCCCGGCTCCGCCTCTCGTCTGCTGGATGACCCTGGGCAAGCCACTTCGCTTCACTGGGCCTCGGGGACCTCATCTGGAAAATGGGGATGGAGGCCGTGAGCCACACGTGGGACAACCCGATGACTCTGCATCTCCCCCAGCGCCTGGAGCAGTGCTTGGCACATAGCGCTTAACAAATACCATCATGATTATTCTTCTCTGGGCCTCAGTGACTTCATTTGTAAAATGGGGATTAAGACCGGGAGCCCCACGTGGAACAACCTGATCACTTTGTATCTCCCCCAGCGCTTAGAACATAGTGAGCTATGAGCAAATACCCTCATGATTATTCTTCTCTGGGCCTCAGTGACTTCATTTGTAAAATGGGGATTAAGACCGGGAGCCCCACGTGGGACAACCTGACCACCTTGTATCTCCCCGAGCGCTTGGCACATAGTGAGCACTTAACAAATACTATCATGATTATTCTTCTCTGGGCCTCAGTGACTTCATCTGTAAAACGGGGATTAAGACCAGGGAGCCCCACGTGGGACAACCTGACCACCTTGTATCTCCCCCAGCACTTGGAACATAGTGAGCGCTGAACGAATACCATCATGATTATTCTTCCCTGGGCCTCAGTGACTTCATTTGTAAAATGGGGATCAAGACCGGGAGCCCCACGTGGGACAACCTGATCACTTTGTATCTCCCCCAGCGCTTAGAACATAGTGAGCTATGAGCAAATACCCTCATGATTATTCTTCTCTGGGCCTCAGTGACTTCATTTGCAAAATGGGGATTAAGACCGGGAGCCCCACGTGGGACAACCTGACCACCTTGTATCTCCCCGAGCGCTTGGCACATAGTGAGCACTTAACAAATACTATATCATGATTATTCTTCTCTGGGCCTCAGTGACTTCATCTGTAAAACGGGGATTAAGACCGGGAGCCCCACGTGGGACAACCTGACCACCTTGTATCTCCCCCAGCACTTGGAACATAGTGAGCGCTGAACGAATACCATCATGATTATTCTTCCCTGGGCCTCAGTGACTTCGTTTGTAAAATGGGGATTAAGACCGGGAGCCCCACGTGGGACAACCTGACCACCTTGTATCTCCCCGAGCGCTTGGCACATAGTGAGCACTTAACAAATACTATCATGATTATTCTTCTCTGGGCCTCAGTGACTTCATCTGTAAAACGGGGATTAAGACCAGGGAGCCCCACGTGGGACAACCTGACCACCTTGTATCTCCCCCAGCACTTGGAACATAGTGAGCGCTGAACGAATACCCTCATGATTATTCTTCCCTGGGCCTCAGTGACTTCATTTGTAAAATGGGGATCAAGACCGGGAGCCCCACGTGGGACAAACTGACCACCTTGTATCTCCCCCAGCACTTGGCACGTAGTGAGCACTTAGCAAATACCATCGTGATTATTCTTCTCCGGGCCTCAGTGACTTGATCTGTAAAACGGGGATCAAGACCGGGAGCCCCACGTGGGACAACCTGATCACCTAGTATCTCCCCCAGCGCTTGGAACGTAGTGAGCGCCGAGCGAACACCGTCACGATTATTCTTCTCTGGGCCTCGGTGACCTCATCCGGAAAATGGGGATGGAGGCCGCGAGCCCCACGTGGGCCAAGCCGATGACCTTGTACCTCCCCCAGCGCTCGGCGCAGTGCTCGGCACGTAGTGGGCGCCGCACAGACAGCACGGTGGCTATTCTTATCGCCAGCCTCAGAGGTCGGTGGCGGGCGGCGGGGGCCGCCGGGGCTCCCGAGGGGGATTGGGAGAGAAGGGGATCCCCCCCCCCCGCCCCCGCTCTCTGCGGGATGGCGGGCGGAGGGGGCCCCCCGTTTCCCGGCGGGTGGGGGAGGATCGGGGCCCCCCGAGCTCCGGCTCTCACCATCTTGACGATGCCCCGCTGCAGGGCGAGGTGCCCGGAGCCCCCCGAGGAGGAGGAGCCGCCGCCGCCGCCGCCGCCGCTCGGCCCGGACCCGGCGGCAGCGCCGGACGCGGAGCCGGAGGAGGCCATGTGCGCAGCGGGAGGAGCGGGAACCGGAGCGGGAGCCGGAGCCGGAGCGGGATCGGTGCCCGGGAGCGGGCGGGAGCGGCGGGAGCGGGCAGGAGCGCGGGCCCCGGGGAGGCGCGCACAACGACCAGAGGAGCCGGACCCACCGCTACCAATACCGCTACTACCGCCGCCGCCGCCGCCGCCGCCGGGTGGTGTGTGCGCGCAGGCGCGGGGAGGGGGCGGGGGGCGGGGGGTGTCGGCCCCCTCCTTTCGTCGGCCAATGAGCGCGGCGGGCGCCTGGCGGCGGGCCTATGGGCGTGCGGCCCCCGGAGCCCCGCCCCGCCCCCCGCGGCGGCCCCGGGGGGGCGGGACTTCCGGGCCGCCGGGCTGGGGGGGGCGGGGCCCGGCCGGCGGGGGCCCGGGGGGCGGGGCCGGCCGGGACAAGGACACGTCAGCAGGGGCCCGCCGACCGACCGACCGACCGACCGCCCCACCGAACCACGGGACCAAACACCGACGCTCCGCCCCGGGACCGCCTCCTCCGCCTCCTCCCCCTCCTCCCCCCTCCCCCTCCTCTCCTCCCCCCTCCCCTCCCCTCCCCTCCCTTCCCTCTCCTTCTCCCTCCCTTCCCCTCTCCCTCCTTCCCTCCTCCTCCTTCCCTCTCCTTCTCCCTCTCTTCCCCCTCCTCCCCCTCCTCCTCCTCTCCCCCCTCCCTCTCCCACCTCCCCCTCCCCCTCCTCCCCGTCTCCCTTTCCCCCTCCTCCTCCCCCCCTCCTCCCGTCCCTCTCCCTCTCCCCCTTTCCCCCCTTCCTCTCCCTCTCCCCCTCCCGTCCCTCTCCCTCCCCCTCCCCCCCCTTCTTCTTCTTCCAGGCCCCTTCCCGCTTTCCCTCTCTCCAGTACAACCCCGCCTGCCCCGTCCTCCCCTTTCTTTCCCTCCTCTCCCCCCTCCCCTTCCCTCCCCTCCCCTCCCTTCCTTCCCTCTCCCCCCTCCCCTCCCCTCCCTTCCTTCCCTCTCCCCTTCCTTCCCTCCCCTTCCCTCTCTCCCCTTCTCTCCCAACCTTCCCCCCTTCCCTCTCCCCCTTTCCCCTTCCCTCTCCCCCTTTCCCCTTCCCTCTCCCCCTTTCCCCTTCCCTCCCCACCTTCCCCCTCCCTTTCTTCCCTCCCCATCCCTTCCCTCTCCCTCCCTCCCCACCTTCCCCCTCCCTTTCCTCTCCCCTCACTCTCCTCCCCTTCCCTTCTCCTCCCTCCTCTTCCTTTCCTCCCCATTCCCCTTCCTTCCCTCCCTCCTTCCCTCCCCTCTATCCATCCTTCCCCTCCCGTCTCCCTCCTTCCCCTCCCCTCTCCCTCCTTCTCCCTTCCCCCCTCCCCCCTCCCCTCTATCCATCTTTCCTCTCTCCTCCCTCCTTCCCCTCCTTCTCCCTTGCCTCCCTCTCCCCTCCCTCCCTTTCCTCCCTTCCCCTCTCCCTCCTTCCCTCCTCCTCCTTCCCATCCACCTCTCCCGCCCCCCTCCTCTCCCCCATTCATCAATTCATTCAATCCTATTTATTGAGCACTAACTGTGTGCAAAGCACTGTACTAAGCGCTTGGGAGAGTACACTATAACAACAGACACGTTCCCGCCCGCAACGAGCTCACACTCTACAGGGG
This sequence comes from Tachyglossus aculeatus, assembly GCF_015852505.1. NCBI lineage: Eukaryota > Metazoa > Chordata > Mammalia > Monotremata > Tachyglossidae > Tachyglossus > Tachyglossus aculeatus. The sequence continues at coordinate 42,281,907 of NC_052075.1, read as the reverse complement.
CACACAGACGTTAATAAAAAATAAATGAATAACAGATCTGTAAAGATACATCCATATGTGGTGCTATGGGGATGGGAGGGGGGATGAATGCAGGAGCAAGAAAGAGTGGCGCCGAAGGGAGCAGGAGGAGAGGAGGGCCGAGTCAGGGAAGGCTTCTTGGAGGAGGTGTGCCTTCAATAAGGTTTCCTTCCCCCCTTCCCCTCCCCTCTATCCCTCTCTCCAGTCCCTCCTCTCTCTCCCCTTCCACCTCCTCCCTCCCTTCTCTCCTCTTTTCTCCCTTTTCTCCCCTCTTCCCTCCCCTCTATCCATCTCTCCAGTCCCCCTCCTCCCTTCCCCTCTTGCCTCTCCAGCCCCTCCCCAATCTTCCTTCCTCCCTCCCCTCTGCCCCCCTTCCTTTCCTAAACCTTGCCTTTCTCTCTTTTTTTCTCCTTTTTCTCCCCTTCTCACCCCCCTCTCCTCCTCCTCATTCCCCTCTCCCTTCAGCACCCCTCCCTCTCTCGCTCCCCCATTTCCCCAGGCTCCCTCCAGCAGAGCTAAGCTCGTGGTGAACAGGGAACTTGTCAGCCGACTCTGTTGCATTGTCCTCTCCCAAGCACTTAGTACAGTGCCCTGCGCATAGTAAACGCTCAATAAGTGTCATTGATGATGATGATGATGATGCAAACAAGGAGGCTGGAACTGGATAGAGCCAGGGAGAGCCTAAACACATGTCTTTCCAAGCTGGACCAGTCTCCATCAACCCCTAAAGGATTCCAGGCTGAGGGAGGGCTTTGTGGGGGGAAAAAAAGGGTATTGTTCTTTATTAACAGTAAGCGCTTAATAAATGCGATTGAATAATAAATGCCACACTGTTGCCACTCCCCTCTCAGGGTCACACCTGGAGAGTTTCCAGTACTCTACCAGTCTCAGCTATGGGAAGAAGAGTCAAGCAGAGGCCTATCCATTCCATTCCTAGCTTAGGCAGTGGCTAGGGGGTGAAAAGCAATCCGCTACAAGTCAAAACCCCTACGCTGGGCAGCAGCAGCATGGGAGAAAGTCGAGGATGGAGACTCGAGTTTACTGAACGGAAGGCAATGGCAAATCACTTAACTTCTCCGAGCCTCAGTTCCCTCATCTGTAAAAATGGGGATTAAGACTGTGAGCCCCACGTGGGGCAACTTGATCACATTATATCCCCCCCCAGCGCTTAGAACAGTGCTTTGCACGTAGTAAGCGCTTAACAAGTGCCATTATTATTATTATTATTAAATCGCTTCCATATTTTTACCAAGAAAACTGGATAGCTACACTACCGGAACGATGGCTGATGAAGAGCCGGGCGTCTTGGGAGAGATGCGTCCATGGTGTCGCTATGGGTCGGAAACGACTCGACTTCATAAGACAAGGCTGTTGCCACTGGTACTGATCCAAAGACTCTGTCCCTGATGCCATTTCAGGGAAGATAGTAATTCTACAGTAATTATTGAGTTCGCACCGTGTGCCACCATTGTACTAGGCGCTTGGAAGCACAGGAGAAAAGATTAAGTCCTCGAGTGGCTTCTTACCTAATGGAAACTAGCTCAAATTGTATTCGATGGGAACCGGAGGCGCTACCCACAGTAACAGCAAAAATACAACACATACGTACAAAAAACAAATTGTATGTAAATTGTGCAAATTAGAAAGCCTCGGCCACACCCCTTCTCCAACAGAGAAAATAACTGACAATCGTAGATCCAAACCTCAATGCAGCAAAACATAACTCTCTTTTTTAAGTCCATGTCTTGGGAGTCTTTTAGACTGTTGGGTAGGGACTGTCTCTACATGTTGCCAACTTGTACTTCCCAAGCGCTTAGTACAGTGCTCTGCACATAGAAGCGCTCAATAAATATGACTGATTGATTGATTGATTGACAAGGGAGGGATTTAAAATGACCCACCAATATTTAGGATAACTTGTCTGTACCTCACCAATCATTCCAATCCCTCTGTTCTACACTCATTCATTCATTCATTCATTCAATCGTATTTATTGAGCGCTTACTGTGTGCAGAGCACTGTACTAAGCGCTTGGGAAGTACAAGTTGGCAACATATAGAGATGGTCCCTACCCAACAACGGGCTCACAGTCTAGAAGGGGGAGAGAGACAACAAAACAAAACACGTGGACAGGTGTCAAGTCATCAGAATAAATAGAAGTAAAGCTAGATGCACATCATTAACAAAATAAATAGAATAGTAACAGGCATCTTCCCTCTTCTCCGCTGAACAGAACTGGTGGAGGGATTTGAGTCAAAGGAGGATAAGAGGTAACAGACAATAGATAATATTTTACCTTGAAATTGGACTAAACACAGATTGGATTTGCTGTGAGCCCCATGTGGGACAGGGACTGTGTCCAACCCGATTATTTTGTGTCTGCATCAGGCAAAAACTCCTCACCCTGGGCTTCAAGGCTGTCCATCACCTCGCCCCCTCCTACCTCACCTTCCTTCTCTCCTTCTACAGCCCAGCCCGCACCTTCCGCTCCTCTGCTGCTAATCTCCTCACCGTGCCTCGTTCTCGCCTGTCCCGCCATCGATCCCCAGCCCATGTCCTTCCCCTGGCCTGGAATGCCCTCCCTCTGCCCATCCACCCAGCTAGCTCTCTTCCTCCCTTCAAGGCCCTACTGAGAGCTCAACTCCTCCAGGAGGCCTTCCCAGACTGAGCCCCCTCCTTCCTCTCCCCCTCTTCCCCCTCCCCATCCCCCCACCTTACCTCCTTCCCCTCCCCACAGCACCTGTATATATGTATATATGTTTGTACGTATTCATTACTCTATTTTATTTGTACATATTTATTCTATTTATTTCATTTTGTTAATATGTTTTGTTTTGTTGTCTGTCTCCCCCTTCTAGACTGTGAGCCTTCTGTTGGGTAGGGACCGTCTCTATATGTTGCCAACTTGGACTTCCCAAGCACTTAGTACGGTGCTCTGCACATAGTAAGCGCTCAATAAATACGATTGAATGAATGAATATTTGCCCCTGTGCTTAGTACAGTGCTTAGCACACAGTAAGTGCTTAACAAGTATAATAATAATTTGAAAATCTATGGAAATGTACCTGTTGTCATACCCGGGTGCAGTTTCTGGCACCCGGATTTGACTCTCTGGAAATTCTTATTTAGGTCCCTCGAGAAGTAGTCCTGGGCTCGGTTCTATCACTGCTTTACAAACAGGCCTCCATTTAACTACCCTGTCTAGGACAACAACCTCACTCCAATTCTCCGCACCCATCCTTGCTCCCATCAACCTCTGCACTTCCTAATTACTTGATCTCCTCTAAGCCTCCCTGCTCATGCTTGTCTCTAACATTTTTTTTTTGTTTCCTCTTCCCCTCATCCTCCCTCCACTTACTCTTAGACTGTGTCCCCCTTGGGGGCCAGAAACAGTGTCGAGCTTTCATCAGTGAGAAGCAGCGTGGAGAAGCAGCGTGGCTCAGTGGAAAGAGCCCGGGCTTTGGAGTCAGTGGTCATGGGTTCAAATCCCGGTTTCACCAATTGCCAGCTGTGTGACTTTGGGCGAGTCACTTAGCTTCTCTGGGCCTCAGTTACCTCATCTGTAAAATGGGGATTATGACTGTGAGCCCCACGTGGGACAACCTGATCACCTTGTATCCCCCCAGCGCTTAGAACAGTGCTTTGCACATAGTAAGCGCTTAACAAATGCCATCATTATTATTATTATTATCAGTGCACTTTTTTCCCAGCACTTAGTACAAGTGCTTGCCAAGCAGTAGGTGCTTCTTACTACTCCCACTACTCCCTCTTTTCTTTTTTGAATAGTATTTGCTAAACACCTACTATGTGCCAAGGACTGTACTAAGTGCTGGGGTAGTTACAAACTAATCAGGTTGGACACGGGCCCTGTCCTAATCTCCGTTTTACAGACGAGGTAACTGAGGTACAGGGACATTAAGTAACTTGCCCAAGGTCACGCAGCAGTCAAGTGGTGGAGCCAGGATCGGAATCCAGGACCTCTGATTCCCAGGCCTGTGCTCTTTCCACTAGGCCACGCTGCTTCTGAAGCAGCGTGGCTATGAAGCAGCATGGTTCAATGGAAAGAGCCCGGGCTTTGGAGTCAGAGGTCATGGGTTCGAATCCCGGCTCCACCACAAGTCTGCTGTGTGACCTTGGGCAAGTCACTTAACTTCTCTGAGCCTCAGTTACCTCATCTGTAAAAATGGGGATGAAGACTGTGGGCCCCACTTGGGACAACTTGATCACACTGGATCCCCCCCCCCCCCCAGTGATTAGAACAGTGCTTTGCACATAGTAAGCGCTTAACAAATGCCATCATTAGTTAGTTAGTTAGCCTCCCTCCACCTGCCTCCCCATCTCCTTTGCCTGCCTTTTCCATTCACAACTCAGCTGCTGTTCCTGGACTACCTACTCACCCCAGTCTCTGTTGCATTCTGCACCTGTCCACCCATGTGTTTCTCATTGCTTACCCCGTGTCAATGTGACCCATTTTCATTTGTAAACTCCCAGGGGCTTTATCTGTAACTTGCATTATAGAGTGTTCAGTGTAGTCCAACTCATTATGGGCAGGGAACATGTCTACCAAATAATAATAATAATGATGGCATTTATTAAACACTTACTACATGCAACGCACTGTTCTAAGCACTGGGGAGGATACAAGGTGATCAGGTTGTCCCACGGAGGGCTCACAGTCTTAATCCCCATTTTACAGAAGAGGTAACTGAGGCACAGAGAAGTTAAGTGACTTGCCCAAAGTCACACAGCTGACAATTGGTGGAGCTGGGATTTGAACCCACAACCTCTGACTCCAAAGCCCGAGCTCTTTTCCCTGAGCCACGCTGCTTCTCTATGCTGCACTGCAAATCTGTTACGGCGCACTCTCCCAAGCGCTTAGTATAGTGCTCTGCACACAGTAAGCACTCAATAAATACCATTCATTGATTGAATGCTTCCTCAATGCAATTTGATGATGATGATAACTGCAACTCTGAAAACTCCTGACAGGGGAAAGGCAGAGGTGAAAAGGTGCTTGGGATTATTCATCTTTCAGTTTCTTGTCCACAGCTTCACTGTAATTTCCCCACTCTCTGGACCCAGTGTTTGGCACAGTGTCCTTAATAATCAATTGTGATGATGGTGCTTTCCCATTCCTCCCACTCCTACTGCAACCCGACCCCAGATTTCCTCTTGTTTGGTCCCCGGCGAGGATCGTAATAATAATAATAATAATAATAATAATAATAATGGCATTTATTGAGCGCTTACTATGTGCCAGGCACTGGTCTAAGCACTGGGGTAGATACAAGGTCATCAGGTTGTCCCACGTGGGTCTCACAGTCTTAATCCCCATTTTACAGATGAGGGAACTGAGGCACAGAGAAGTTAAGTGACTTGTCCAAAGTCACACAGCAGACAAGTGGCGGAGCCAGGATTAGAACCCACAACCTCCGACTCCCAAGCCCGGGCTCTTTCCATTAGGCCATGCTGCTTCTCCATAAGTAGCAACCCATCGTTCCCCACATGACACTGTTATTCACAGCCAACTCTTCAACCTTCCCAATGACATATTAAGGTTTGTGCACAAGAGAATAGTTGGGTGGAAAAAACAATCACCATAACCATTTGTTGGTATAAATTTTGGGCTTCTGGTGCCTCTTACTCACACCTGACTCTCACAGACCATTGAGCACGGAAATCTATTTTGTTGATTCCTCTGAAGATTGCCCGGTTCTGCCCCTGGCTCTCCTGGTGGCAATGATGGCATGGCTTGTGGCCTAGTGGAGAGAGCACGGGCTTGGGAATCAAAGCACATGGGTGCTAATCCCAATTCTGCCATTTGCCTGTTGGGCAAGTCACTTTAATTCTCTGGGCCTCAGTTTCCTTATCTGTAAAATAGGAATTTCACATGCTTGGGGAAGCAGCGTGGCTTAGTGGAAAGAGTCCGGGCTTGGGAGTCAGAGATCATGGGGTCTAATCCCAGCTCCGCCACTTGTCAGCTCTGTGACTTTGGGCAACTCAACTTCCCTGTGCCTCAGTTACCTCATCTGTAAAATGGGGATGAAGACTGTGAGCCCCATGTGGGACATCTATCCCAGCGCTTAGAACAGTGCTTGGCACACAGTAAGCGCTTAACAGATACCATCATCATCATCGTCATTATTATTATATCTGTTCTCCCTCTGACTTAGATGGTGAACCTCTAATTATCTTACAACTACCCAGTGCTTACTACATCAATCAATCGTATTTATTGAGCACTTACTGTGTGCAGAGCACTGTACTAAGCGCTTGGGAAGACAAGTTGGCAACATATAGAGACAGTCCCTACCCAACAGTGGGCTCACAGTCTAAAAAGTGGGATCACAGTCTAATAGCACTACATCCCAGTGCTTATTACAGTGTTTGGCACATGGTAAGTATTTAACAAATATCAGTATTATTATTATATTGTTCCAAGCTGCACAGGCATGACGATGGGGTTCAGGACAGAGCCTACCGCTTAGAGGTTCTGTGTGATCCTGGCCATTCCTAGGATACAGTCTAGTGTAGGGGTCCAGCCAGAAGGCCAGCAGGGAGATCCTGAAGTTCCCCGCATCCTGTTCAGGGTAGCACAAAGCAGACACAGCCCAAGCAGCAATGTAAGCATCAGAGAGCCAACATTGTCGCAAGGAGCACCGTAGAATGGCTCTTTGATCCCCTTCCTCCCTCCCCCTCCTCTCTTTTTCACTCGCACTCCCCTCCCCTCCCCTATCCGGGGCACCGGCCATAGCGGTCAGCCCACTTGGCTCTGGGGATTGAGCTCTGGGGAACCAAGGAAAAATCTTCGGAAGGAAGAAAGCCAGTGCAAAAGTCAGCGATAGTAAACACTTTTTACTATCTCTGCTGACATCGGCAAGGAAAAGAAAGGAAATCAAGACTCCAACCGGAGAATTCTGGAGTGCCGATGGGGGTGGAAAGAGCAGCAGGGAGGTCAGCCCAAACTCTAGTCCTTAGCTATCCTAAGGGAGCTGTCTGATTCTTGAATTCCTCCTTCATGGCACCTCATTGGCCCGTACCCAACCCCCATCCGAACCTTACCCCATGAACCACACCAAATCCAGAAAAGCGTGGGGGCCTGGAAAACAGAAGGAGAAAGGAGTTCAATTATTTATTTGGCTATTTCATCCTGATATATTTGCACCGCTTCCTGCTATATCCCGTTTCTTCCCCCCGCAACGTGCTGGTGTAACAGTTGCCCAAAAAAATACAGATTGTCAACTCTATGGTGTTTCCAGTGGCAATGTATGGATCCGAAAGCCGGACAGTGAAAAAACAGGATAGGAAGAACATCGATTCTTTTGAAATGTGGTGTGAAGAAGGCTTTGGTGAATACCATGGACTGCCTGAAAAACAAACAAATGGATTTTGGAGCAAAGTAAACCAAAGTGGTCTTTGGAAGGCCAAATGACTCCACTTAGATTAGCATATTTTGAACATATAATCAGGAAGACTAATTCTCTGAAGAAGACACTAATGTTAGGAAAAGTCCAGGGAAAATGTGGAAGAGGCAGACCGCCAGGTAGACGGATAGAGATCATAACAACGATAATGGAAGAACCGTTAGAAAGGTTGCGGATTACAGCAGAGGACAGGACATTCTGGAGAAAGTATAACCATGGAGTTGCAATGAATTGGAAACGACTTGACAGCACTTAACAATAATAAATAACCCCTGTTAGACTGTAAGATCCTTGAAGATGGGGAAGTTGAATCTTGCTTCTAAGTCTCCCAAGAACATAGTACAGCATTCAGTAGGTGCTCAGGAAATACTACCGATTGATGGATAGATTAGGCATCCTACCAATTTGCAGTAGCTCAACTCTCTATGGAAAGGTGGGGATAGTCAGACTGCCTGATGATTAACCTGCTCTGCTCCCCCTGCAGAAAATCTAATCTGCACTAACACAAGCCCAGCCAAATAATAATAATAATAATAATAATAATGGTATTTGTTAAGCCATTACTATGTGTGAAGCACTGTTCTAACCCTCTGTGGGCTGGGAATATGTTATACTGTTATATTGTATTCTCCCAAGCACTTAGTACAGTGCTGTGCACACAGTAAGGACTCAATAAATAAGACTGACTGAATAAAATAGGCCCAATTCCCAAGCCTCAGCTAACCTCCCCTACACTAACAAGCCAGCCACCTCAAAACTCAAAAGTGAATTTCTATTTCTCCTCTTCCTTTTTCTCCTCTTCCTTTTTCTCCTCTTCCTTTTTCTCCTCTTCCTTCTTCCAGGGATGATGATCGGCATCCCATTCCTCACTTGTATGTTCTTCCTGAATTTTTTTCATCCTATGGGCTTGTTTAGGTGAACTATTATAGTAATCTCATCTCCCCCTTCTAGACTGTGAGCCCACTGTTGGGTAGGGACCATCTCTATATGTTGTCAACTTGTAGTTCCCAAGGGCTTAGTACAGTGCTCTGCACACAGTAAGCGCTCAATAAATACGATTGATTGAATGAATGAATTAGAGGGCTGCTTGTCCTGCTTTATCTAGAGAAACAGCTTGGCCTAATAGGAAGAGCCTGGGAGTCAGACAACACGGGTTCAACCCAGGCTCTGCCACTTACTTGTGGTGAGACCTTAGGCAAGTTACTTAAATTCTCTGTGCCTCAGTTTCCTCATCAGGAAACAGGGATCCAATACTTGTTCTCCCTCTTACTTAAACTATAAACCCTATTATACTGCATCTACCAGAGCACTTAGTGCAGTGCTTGACTCATGGTAAGCACTGCATGAATACCACAATTATTATTATTTTTACCTCAAGCCTGGGTTCTGGTGTCCCCAGAGTCACAACTTCCATATCCTCCCTCTCCTTTCAGAATAATTGAGAAGCAGTGTGCCTAGTGGATAGAGCATGGCCCTAGGAATCAGAAGGACCTGAGTTCTAACCCCGGCTCCACCACTTATAATATTAATAATGATGGTATTTGTTGAGCGCTTACTATGTGCCAAGCACTGTTCTAAGCTCTGGGCTAAATACAAGGTAATCAGGTTGTCCCACGAGGGGCTCACAGTCTTAATCCCCATTTTACAAATGGGGTAACTGAGGCACGGAGAAATGAAGTGGCTTGCCCAGGGTCACCCAGCAGACAAGTGGCGGAGCCGTGATTAGAACTCCCGTCTCCTGACTCTCAAGCCCATTCTCTTTCCACTAAGCCACGCTGCTTCTCCACTTGTCTGCTGAGTGACATTGGGCAACTCACTTAACTTCTCTGTGCCTCAGTTGCCTCATCTGTAAAATGAGGATTAAAACTGGGAGTCCCATGAGGAACGTGGACTGTGTCCAACCTGATTATCTTGTCTCTACCCCAGCACATAGTACAGTGCCTGGCACATAGTGAGCACTTGACAAATACCATTAAAAAAAAAGATTACTGTTCAAGATGACAAACTGTCTACCAGCCCAAAGGCCTTATCTCCTGTACACCGTCTCCAGGAAAAAGAAAATCAACTCTACATCCTGGAGGGGAGAGAGAGGAAAGGAAGCCACAAAACCAAGTCCTTGAATTCCAAATGTCAATAAATTCCGATCATCGCTGTTTCCAAATATCAAAATCAATCTACCAGTAAACTCGTTTGACAGCCTCATTAGATTTAAGTGAGGGCAGAACTCAGCCAAGGGTTAGCCATCTGGCTAGGACTGGGATTCAAACTAGGCCAGGATAAGGGCAAGGATTGAGGTGAGGGCTGAGGATAGAGCAAGATGAAGGTTAAGTAGGAGGGTTTTGCAATAGTGTTAAAGCTAATTTAAGGCTGTAAACTTATTATGGGCAGGGACCTGTTTCCCAACTCTGTTATATCATACTCGCCCAAGTGCTTAGTACAGTACTCTGCACACTGTGAGAGCTCAATAAATACGATTGATCGATGGAGAGATTTAGGATTAGAGTTGGGGATTGGGATGGATTATTAGTTTTGTTAGTGATTGGAGTGCTGACAACTGACCGTTAGGCATTTTGTTGTCAACAATTAGTTATGCAAACCAGACCTGCCTGGCACAACTAATTTCTCGCTGGGGACCATCCCTAGGAGGAGAGCATTTTACCCACCAATAACAGAGACTCGTGACTTCCCCAGTTCTTTCTAACCACAGACATCAAAGCCCTTTGGAAACCCATGCGGTACCAACCTGTAAACCTGATTACTGAGTGAGCCTGCCCATATCCAGGCCTGGTTTTCTGAAACTCCTTTCTGTCCCTATCCCAACCGGCAGCTAAAAACATGGAGCCGTCTGGTGTTTGGCTTAGAGTTTCAAACAACTCCTAATTCTGCCCGGATTCCCTGGGTTTAGATAGGAACCAGTCTAGTCCTGGATTCCCTTAGTGGGCCGGAGGGGAGAGGAGGGGGTCTATACCTATTAGCAGGGACCCAGAGAAGCCAGCCCAGTCTGGGTCACTGAAGTCTAGGAGAACTCCCTCCCCCTCCACATACAACAGACCACCACTCTCCCCACTTTCAAAGCTTTCCTAAAACCACATAATAATAATAATAATAATGGCATTTATTAAGCACTTGCTATGTGCAAAGCACTGTTCTAAGCACTGGGGAGGTTACAAGGTGATCAGGTTGTCCCATGGGGGGCTCATAGTCTAAATCCCCATTTTACAGATGAGGTAACTGAGGCACAGAGAAGTTAAGTGACTTGCCTAAAGCCACACAGCTGACAATTGGTGGAGCCGGGATTTGAATCCAAGACCTCTGACCTCTGACTCCAAAGCCCGCACTCTTTTCGCACTCTTTCCACTGAGCCATGCTACTTCTCCCCCCCCACCCTTCTAGACTGTGAGCCCACTGTTGGGTAGGGACCGTCTCTGTATGTTGCCAACTTGTACTCCCAAGCGCTTAGTACAGTGCTCTGCACACAGTAAGTGCTCAATAAATATGATTGATTGATTGATTGATTGATTCTCCTCCACGAGGACTTTCCCAACCTGAGACTCTCTTCATTCATTCATTCATTCAATCGTATTTATTGAGCGCTTACTGTGTGCAGAGCACTGTACTAGGCGCTTGGGAAGTAAATGTTGGCAACACATAGAGACGGTCCCTACCCAACAGTGGGCTCACAGTCTAGAAGGGGGAGACAGAGAACAAAACAAAACATATTAACAAAATAAAATAAATAGAATATGTACAAGTAAAATAAATAAATAGAGTAATAAATACATGCAAACATATATACATATATACAGGTGCTGTGGGGAAGGGAAGGAGGCAAGGCGGGGGGGATGGAGAGAGGGAGGAGGGAGAGAGGGAGGAGGGGGCTCAGTCTGGGAAGGCCTCCTGGAGGAGGTGAGCTCTCAGTAGGGCCTTGAAGGGAGGAAGAGAGCTAGCTTGGTGGATGTGGGGAGGGAGGGCATTCCAGGCCAGGGGGATGACGTGGGCCGGGGGTCAACAGCGGGACAGGCGAGAACGAGGCACAGTGAGGAGATTAGCGGCAGAGGAGCAAAGGGTGCAGGCTGGGCTGTAGAAGGAGAGAAGGGAGGTGAGGTAGGAGGGGGCGAGGTGATGGAGGGCCTTGAAGCCGAAAGTGAGGAGTTTCTGCCTGATGCATAGGTTGATTGGTAGCCACTGGAGATTTTTGAGGAGGAGTAACATGCCCAGAGAGTTTCTGGACAAAGACAATCTGGGCAGCGGCGTGAAGTATGGATTGAAGTGGGGAGAGACAAGAGGATGGGAGATCGGAGAGGAGGCTGATACGGGATAGGATGAGAGCTTGAACAAGCAGGGTAGCGGTTTGGATGGGGAGGAAAGGGCGGATCTTGGCAATGTTGTGGAGGTGAGACCGGCAGGTTTTGGTGACGGCTTGGATGTGAGGGGTGAACAAGAGAGCGGAGTCGAGGATGACACCAAGGTTGCGGGCTTGTGAGAGGGGAAGGATGGTAGTGCCATCAGCAGTGATGTGAAAGTCAGGGAGAGGGCAGGGTTTGGGAGGGAAGACAAGGAGTTCAGTCTTGGACATGTTGAGTTTTAGGTGCCGGGCAGACATCCAGATGGAGATGTCCTGAAGGCAGGAGGAGATGTGAACCTGGAGGGAGGGGGAGAGAGCAGGGGCAGAGATGTAGATTTGGGGGTCATCAGCATAGAAATGATAGTTGAAGCCGTGGGAGTGAATGATGTTACCCCCCTCTCCCTTCAGCTTCACCTATGTGCTTGGATCTGTAGTTAAGCACTTTATACTCACCTTCACCCTCAGCCCCACAGCACTGATTCACACATCCATAATTTGCATATTTATATTAATGGCTGTCTCCTCCTCTAGACTCTAAGTTCCTTGTGGGCGAGGAACATGTCTACCAACTCTGTGATATTGTGCCCTCCCAAACGTTTAGAACAGTGCTCGGCACATAGTAAGCTCTCAGTAAATATCATCGATTGATCACAGAAGTTCCTGTTCCCCTGTGAGGATCTGCAGGTCCGGAAAGGGCTCAGGGAGACTTGGATCAAACCAGACCATGGGGTCCTTTGGAGAGCAATAATCTCCCAGGCTCCTGGGGACCAGTGATATGTGGGGGTTGGTAAAGACTCCCTTCTACTGTCAATAGGAGTGGACCCAAGTTTGACCGTTAGGGTACGGACTGAATTAAACCAAGCCCAAGATGTCTAGGGTGGACATGATGGGAAGGCAGCTGACTGATTTCTTGACTCAGGTCCCCCATCCTCTCTTCCTCACTTCTACCTCCCTCCTCAACTGCTCGTTAGCTGCCTCCTTCTTGTAATTCTTCTTCTTGAACCCTCCTTGTTCCCTGCCATTCCTGACTTTCTCCAAACATCCTCTTATCCAACTTCAAAATAACAATAATAATTATTACGGAACCTGTGAAGTGCTTACTATGTGCCAAGCACTGAGCCAAGCACTGAGGTAGCTTCAAGTCAATTAAGTTGGACATAGACCCTGTCCCACACAGGCCCCACAGTCTAAGTAAGAGGAAAAGCAGGTATAGAATGCCCATTTTATGTGTGAGGAAACTGAGGCACAGGAAATTTAAGTGACTTGCCCAAGGTCACCCAACAGGAAAGTTGGTGGAGCTGGGATTAGAACTCAGGTCCTTTGATTCTCAGGCCTGTGGTCTTTCCAATCAATCAATCATCATATTCGTTGAGCACTTACTATATGCAGAGCACTACTTAGTGCTTGGGAGAGTACAATAGAGCAGAATTAGCAGACATGTTCCCTGTCCATAGCAACTTGGCTATGCTGCTTCTCAAAATCCAACAAAATAACAGAAAAATCCTGAGAAACGTGGCATACGGAACCAAGAAGCATCTCACTTCCATTCCACATATGGGGTAATTCTCAAAGCCTCTTGGGTCAGAGGGTCTGTTTCCCCCCTCAAAAGTAAGCAGTCCTTGGTGTCGAGGAACTGGGCTTTTTCTGGGCACACAGAAAAAGACTAAATACTAAGAAATGGGGAGTCTGAGGAAGGTGAACCAAAATGAAAGGGTGCCAAAGTCTCCGCCCCTGGAAAAGACAGTACCAGGGTTTCTGCCAGACTGGGGTAAGGGAAAAGTTGGCTTTGCAGAACAGCATGGGCTCTTAGAAACAGCGTGGCCTCGTGGAAAGAGCTTGGGCCTGAGAATCAGGGGACCTGGATTCTAAATCTAACTCTGCCCCTTGTCCGCTGTGGGCAAGTTACTTAGCTTCTCTATGAGCCCAGTGTGGGACATAGACTGAGTCTAACCTGATTAGTTTGTATCTAGCCAGTGCTCAATACAGTGCCTGGCACATTGTAAGTGCTTAACAAATAACATAAAAACAAACAACAACATTAACAACGAAAAAAAGTGCAGCAGGGAAGAGTGTCTCTTGAGAGAGAGAAGCCTGTCTGATCTCTCTGACAGAGACCTGGGTTTGCTGAACAGGAGCAATTCCAAGCTGGCACTAGCCAGTCCAACCACATTTGACTGATAATTCCTGCCTGGTGGAGGCAGAAATGGACCCATTCCAGCCAATTCCCTTGGGTTTTGGTTACAACTGCATGGACTGAAAGTCGCTGGGGACTTTGCTAAAGACCAGTTTGAATCAGCCCTCTACCTGGAGGCCTCTGGGATGATGGAAGAGGGAGTGATCCAAGAGCTTTCAGTCCAATCTCGTTCTATGGAAACGTGATCGAGACCCTGCGAAGGCTCAGGACTGCCAGTCCTCTGAGGAGAAAATGATCCTAAAAGAAAAACATCATTTGCCATCTTGATTTTGATTCCGAGATGAATCAATCTATGTGGGGAGGTGAAGGCAGTTTTTGGTTCTGCTGCCTCACAATAATACCAATAATGTATCATTGTGTAATATGAGTGATCGATTTTTATTTAGATTTTGCTCTGTGCCAAGCATTGTGCAAGGTGCTGAGGTAGATAGAAACCAATCAGATCAGGCACAATCCCAGCCTCACATGGAGCTTATGCTCTGAGGAAGAGAGAACAGGTATTTTATCTCCATTTTACAGCTGAAGAAATGAAGGGTACCTAGAAGTTAAGTGATTTGCCCAAGGTCACAGAGCAGGCAAACGGTGGAGCCAGGACTAAAATCTGAGTCTCTTGGCTCCCAGGCAAGTGCGCTTTCCACTAAACCATAGTACCTCAAGCTTGTCAATCAACGTGCACAGAGGGAGTACCCATTTCCATTATTGTCACCATCTCCACCTGCCATTCTGCCAATTCCATATGACCCTCCCCCTCTACTCCAATCTTCCATCTCCTCTGGGTCCTTCTGTGCTTCCCGCAAGAACAAGGATTCTTCTTTCATGTTAGGTAAAAGACATGGTGCTCAGTACCTTTAAGAAAGTTCACACAGTTCAGTGATGGCCCTAGACACTTGAAAAGTAGAATATTGGTTTAAAAGTGCCATTTCTTTTTTCTTATCAAGATCAGGTGGAATTTGGATAAACACATGGATGGGAGGTCCTAAATGGGGTTCTAGAGGGAAAATTTGAGATGCAGAGGGAAAAAAGTTAGTTAGGGGTATTAGCTGTTCCGTCAGGATGGTTGTCCGAGAGGACAGCCCTCACACAGTTCCTTCAAAGTAATAAACATAATAATAATGATAGTATTTGTTAAGCACTTACTATGTGTCAAGCAGTGTTCTAAGCGCTGGGGTAGATACAAGGTAATCAGGTCGTCCCATGTGGGGCTCACAGTCTTCATCCCCACTTCACAGATGAGGTAACTGAGGCACAGAAAAGTTAAGTGACTTGCCCAAAGTCACGCAGATGACAAGTGAGGGAGCTGGGATTAGAACCCACGACTTCTGACTTCCAAGCCCATGCTCTTTCCCTATGGGTACAGACTATTGGACTGGATGGATCATTTGTTTGCTCAGATGTATCTATCCCAGCGCTTAGAACGGTGTTTGGCACACAGTAAGCACTTAAAAAATACCATCATAATTATTATTATTATGTAGAGTGGAGCAGCAATGTATTTGCCTTCTCCCGACAAAACTGAAGGTCAGAGAGCAGGGGTTCTGTCCAAAATTCTATATGGCACTGACAACTGGATCTACCACCCACGCCAGTCAAAGTTTTTGAGACAGTTCCATCGGTGACTACCAACATGCCGTACTCAACATCAAATGTCCAAACTGGATCACTGACATTAAGGTCCCTGAAAGTAGCCTGCCTACCAGCATCGAAGCAATGCTCGTTCCCAACAACCCTAGTGCACAGGACGTGTGTGGAGAATGGATGTTGGGCAGACACCCAAATAGTTGCTGCATGGAAGGCTAATTTGGGAAGACCAGGATGTATGTAGAAGAAACTAGAGAAACCAAAAAACACAGCCTCCCCTGGAGAGGCATGGATGTGGTCTGCAGAGTTGACTATAAGATCATTATGGGTAGGGAAAGTGTCTATTAATTCTGCTATATTATACTCTTCAAAGTGCTTAGTACGATGTTCTGCTCATATAAAGCACTTGATAAATACCATTTGTTTGATTGATTGATTGATTGACTGACTGACAGTCTGGCAGGTGGAAATCCAGGCTGCAATGAGAATACAAGTCCTCCTCTAGACTGTAAGCTCAATGTGGGTGACTCTGTAACTCTGTTACATCATACTGCACTGCACACAGGAAGTGCCAAATAAATACAATTGGTTGATCGATAAAACCAGGCAGAATTAGAGAAGCAGCGTGGCTTAGTGGAAAGAGCACAGGCTTGGGAGTCAAAGGACATGGGTTCTAATCCCAGCTCCGCCACTTGTCTGCTGGGTGACCTTGGGCGAGTCACTTAACTTCTCTGTACCTCAGTTACCTCATCTGTAAAAAGGGGACTAAAAGTGTGAGCCCTGCATGAGACAACCTGATTACCCTGAATATACCCCAGTGCTTAGAACAGTGCTTGGCACATAGTAAGCACTTAACAAATACCATTATTATTATTATTACTTAATTAAAAAGAGGACCAGGGCTGCAAGAGCAGGAGCTGCAAACCAGAGGACAGTAACTATGGGTGCACGATGTAGAAGAGATTGCTGGTGGACTGTTAAACCAGTGTCTTTTCAGCACAATCCTCTCCCCACCCCTATGCACAAATAGGGTTTCACCATCAGCTGTGTCCTCTTTGAATGCAAGGGACAGCTACCTAGACGGAGAAAGTTGGCCTGTCACTGGGGAAAATTTGATGCTGGGATGTACCCCAGCCAGGAATGGGAGCCAGTGAAATGTGAGAGGAGGACTGGAAAAACATAAAAGAAAGGAATCAAATGGAGAGACTCGAGGAGTGACTCCGATAAGCAATGCAAACTTATTTGAATTCTAAATGCAGAAGGTATGTCCAGGTGGAGGCAGGTCTTCTACCTATGAGACACAGAGTAGGGGTGGAGGGTTTGGGGATGGGGGTAGAAAATCTGTCCCTGGAGGGAGTAGTGGAGACCCGCCTAAGACCTCAGCTGTTTTCCCCGAGAGAGGGAATGAGACTGCATCTTTCCCCTGGATTCCTGGCCAGGCGGCCTTTCCTCTGCCTCTCTCTCCATCCAGAACAAGCATTTTGTCGGTCAGTGGCTGAAGTGCAAACCCTTCCCCTCACCCCCCCCACCCCCCCCGCAATTCCCTCCTGCACCAGAGAAACAGGCCTTGTGTGAGGGGAGGTGGGGTGCTGCGAGGGAGAGGGAAGGAAAGGCACCCCACAGCAGGGCCCCGGCAGCTGTCAGTTTCCCTCCTCTTCTAAGCCGAGGGGGCTGAGGGACTGTTGGGACTTCCTGCCCATTGGGCCCAGTTTTAACCTTCCTTGGGGTTAAAAATAGGAAAGGGGGCTGAGGCCGGACACCTTTGGGGCTGAGCGGGCTACCACACAGTCAGAGCTCAACAGAGCAGCAGCAGCAGCAGCAGCAGCAGCAACACCTATCAGGGGCAGCGGGACTGTACCCCGACATAGGCAGAGCCCAACCTAGCTGCAACAGGGCGGCCAGTCATCTGGGTCACCCGACCCAGTTCCCCCGGGGCTGGTTTGACTCTGAGACTCGCTGCCTCTGGACAGAACCCCATCCGTCTCCCCGCCGCCCCACACCCCACTCGTGAAAGGGCCCCAGAGACCCCAAGGGATGAATACAGAGCTGCCCTCCGGGGAATCTGGAACAACTGTCTGGCCCTGGAGAGCAGACAGGGAAGAACCCCAAGTACCGAGGAGGCCAGGAGGCCGTCCCCACCGGCTCCATCCCTACTGCTGGGGTAGGGGATTTAAAGAGCCAGGAGCCAAAGCCAAAGGGTGGGTGGGTGAGACAGAGAGTGCTCTCTGTCACTCAGGTGTCCCTACTTTCGACGTTTGTGACACTTCCATTTTGACCCAGGAAAGGGCTCAGTTTCTCAAACATCCACCCACCCCCATCCGCTATATTGCTGGGCTGCAGCTTCTTCAGAAAGGCAAGGACTTCCTCCCCCACCCCCCAGTCCAATAATAATAATAATAATGATGGTACTCGTTAAGCCCTTACATTGTGCCAAGCACTGTTCTAAACACTGGGGTAGATACGAGGTTAAAAGGTTGTCCCACATGGGGCTCACAGTCTTTATCTCCATTTTACAGATGAGGTTACTGAGGGCTTTGGAGTCAGAGGTCATGTGTTCAAATCCCGCTCCGCCAGTTGTCAGCTGTGTGACTTTGGGCAAGTCACTTAACTTCTCTGTGCCTCAGTTACCTCATCTGTAAAATGGGGATTAAAAAACTGTGAGCCCCCCGTGGGACAACCTGATCACCTTGTAACCTCTCTAGCACTTAGAATAGTGCTTTGCACATAGTAAGTGCTTAATAAATGCCATTATTATTATTATTGACTTGCCCAATGTCACACTGCTGACAAGCGGCAGAGCCGGGATTAGAACCCACAACCTCTGACTCCCAAGCCCATGCTCTTTCCACTAAGCCAGTAGCGAGTCCCCTCTCATTCAGCCCTATAGAGAGGGTCCCCGCCCCATCCAACCTAATAGAGAGGATCCCCATCCCAACCAGCCCTACAGAGAGGGTCCCCACCCCATCCGACCCAATAGAGAGAGTACCCATCCCATCCGACCCAATGGAGAGGGTCCCCACCCCATCCAACCCAATAGAAAGGGTCTCCATCCCAAGCAGCTATGTAGAGAGGGTCTTCTCCCCATTCAGTCCAGCACCATGTCCCCACTCAGCACTCCCATCTCCATCCAGCCCAACAGAGAGGGTCCCCATCCCATCCAACTCAATAGAGTGGGTTCCCACCCCAACCAGATGAGTAGAGAGTAACATCTCCCCATCGAGTCCAATCGAGAGCGTTCCCACCTAGCATTTCCCCTCCATCCAGCCCACTAGAGATGGTCCCCACGTCATCCAACCTAACAGAGGGGCCCAGGATTCCAGGGAGGGCAGTCTCGGGGCAGACACCCAGCCGCAGACTGTCTCTCTGTTTCCCAGAGCAGCTTCCTTGGCCTCGGGGCCGAGGAGAAAAGCTGCTAGTGGCCCCGGGGTGGGGGAGAAGACTCACAGAAAGAAGGCCTAGACCACAACCCCCAGCCTGCTCCAGCACGCAGATCTGCTCAGCAGCCCATGAAAGACTAGCAAAGGGCCAGAGCCCACTCGCATGGGCTAGTCACTCTGGCTTCCTCCGACTGGCACAGGCCTCCCCTCAGTATAACGAACCCCATTCCCTGGTCGCCAGGACAGCTCCCGGGAGCACTTTCCTGCCGCCCTGCCCTTGCCCTCCTCCTGAACATGCCCATTTTGTCCCATTCTCCGGCTGGCCCCATGCCTACCACTCAGGCTGCCAAGACAGCTGGGCGGCGCTGGAGTTGAGCCCGAAGCAGAGTTCGCTTACCTTGGTCCCGCCTCAGTGTCCTGGACAAAAGTGTTCTCTAAGGTCCTACATCTCTGGCCCGATGTGGGGTGGGAGAGCAGAGAGCCCGGCAGAGGGTAGATCCTGGAGATGCCGGCCACAGAGAGGTGGCCAGGCCCTCGAGTGGTACGCTGCTTCAGAGCAGCAGAGCGATGGGAAGGGGAAGGGGCAGCATCCAACAGCATGAAGTGGAAAATTAGGAGGGGCCGGCAGGGGTGCCACCTTGAGCAGGAAAGGGGGAGGAAGACGAGGAGACCAAAGAGGAGGGACTTCATTTTTAACTCCCAAATCAACCACGGGGTCGTGGGAGTTGGTTTCCCTAAAGAGGAGTCACTTCCAGGGATGTAGAATGAGTTGTGTGAGTGTGTGCGCGTGCTCGGCTCTGTCCCAGGGGCACTGTCTGGAAAAGCCTGGACAGTGGACAGTGGAAGCGGAAGAGCCTGGACAGTGGACAGCCTGGAAGATGTATGCTCTCTATCACCTTGCCCCTTCTTACCTCACCTCCCTTCTCTCCTTCCCCAGCCCAGCCCGCACCCTCCGCTCCTCTGCCGCTAACCTCCTCACCGTGCCTCGTTCTCACCTGTCCCGCTGTCGACCCCCGGCCCACGTTCTACCTCTGGCCTGGAATGCCCTCCCTCCTCATATCCACCAAGCTAGCTCTCTTCCCCCATTCAAAGCCTGAAAGCGCACCTGAAAGCTCACCTCCTCCAGGAGGCCTACCCAGACTGAGCCCCCTTTTCCTCCGCTTCTCCTCCCCTCCCCATCGCCCCGACTCCCTCCCTCTGTTCTTGAGAAGTAGCATGACTTAGTGGAAAGAGCCCGGGCTTGGGAGTCGGAGGACGTGGGTTCTAATCCCGGCTCTGCCACTTGTCTGCTGTGTGACCATGGGCAAGTCACTTTGCTTCTCTGTGCCTCAGTTACCTCATCTGCAAAATGGGAATTAAAAGTGTGAGCCCCACGTGGGACAACCTGAATATCTTGTATCTCCCCCAGCGCTTAGAACAGCGCTTGGCACATAGTAAGCCCTTAACAAATACCATAATTATTATTATTATTACCCCCTCCCCACCCCACAGCACTTGTGTTTATATATGCACATATCTATTATCCTATTTATTTTACTAATGATGTGTACATCTCTATAATTCTGTGTATTTATATTGATGCTATTGCTGCTTGTTTTGTTGTCCGTCTCCCCACTTCCAGGCTGTGAGCCCGTTGTTGGGTAGGGATCGTCTCTGCTGCCGAATTGTACTTTCCAAGTGCTTGGCACAGCGCTCTGCACACAGTAAGCGCTGAAGAAATACGACTGAATGACGGCATGCCCCTGGCGCAGGCTGCAGATGGCTGTCCTGCGGCCTGCGGCCTTCTCGCCCTCTGCGGGTGCCCTCGGCTGCCCGGACCCGGGCGGGGGGCGAGACCCCCTCTGCCCCCTTCGACTCCCGGTGGGCTCCTCCTCTCAGACCCCCTTGCCCCGTCCCCTTCTTGCGGGCGGTCCTGTGCCCAGCCTAGAGCGCCTGGCCTAGAGGCCCGGGGCAGGAGCCGGGGGCGAAGGGCTTTGCGTCTGCCAGGCCTGCGTGGGCCTGGTTGGGGGGCAGCACGGGCCCGGGGCCCGGAGGAGGCCGTCGGAGGGCTGGTGAGGGGTCTGGGGGTCGCAGGAGCTTGGGGGTCCGGCGGCACCGGGGGCACCGGGAGTGCCCCTGGAGAGAGCTCCTCCGTGCGCCCCGGCGGACGGAGCCAGGGTCGTGCCAAGCCTCGCTGCCCGTGCCAAGCGGCCCCGGCTCCCTCCCCGAAGCTGGAGGCCTGGGGGGGCACCCTCGGAGGCCGGCCTGGTGGAGGGGGGCCGCCGCCGACCGGGGCGGGGGAGAGAGGCTGGCGTGGGCCTGGCCCCGGCCGGCTTTACGCACGGGCTCCGGGCCTGGTCTGGGCGCGGGGCCGGGCACCGGGGGGCTCCCTTCGTGCCCACGGGGGCGGGAGGAGGGACGGGACGGGCTGGGCCGGACGGAGACGCCCACGCGGCCGGCAGGATGGAGGGATGGAGGGATGGAGGGATGGATGGGCGGATGGATGGATGGATGGATGGGCGGATGGTTGGATGGATGGATGGATGGATGGATGGATGGATGGATGGGGGACCGTCTCTGTTGCCGATTTGTACTCTCCC
This sequence comes from Tachyglossus aculeatus, assembly GCF_015852505.1. Lineage (NCBI taxonomy): Eukaryota > Metazoa > Chordata > Mammalia > Monotremata > Tachyglossidae > Tachyglossus > Tachyglossus aculeatus. Next base: position 42,260,392 of record NC_052075.1, on the reverse strand, counting down.
AAGCGCTTAATCCAGTGCTCTGCGCACAGTAAGCGCTCAGTAAATACAATTGAATGAATGAGTGGATGGATGGATGATGGATGGATGGATGGGCGGATGGATGGGCGGATGGATGGATGGATGGATGGATGGATGGATGGATGGATGGGCGGCGGGCCCGCCGGGTTAATGTGTAATTGGGAGCAGATGGCGAGGACCAGCGGCAGCTCGGGGGCCGGCAGGGCTGATTAGGCCTGGGGCACGGGGGCGGGGGCCCCGGGCACGGGGAGAAGAGGAGGAGGAGCGGGAGGAGGAGGAGGAGGAGGGGGGGCGTCTGGTGGGGAGAAGGGCCGGTGGGGGGAGGCGGGCCGGCCCGGCGGCCGTTTGCTCCTCAAACAAGAGGAGGGCGCAGGGCAGGGCAGGGCAGGGCAGGGCGGGGCGGGGGGCAGTCGGGTGCCCCTGCCGCCCCCGGCCCCCAACCTGTCCCCCGGGCCCCGGGCCCCCCTCGCCCTCCGCGGCCAGGAGCCTTGTTTGCTCAGCCCCGAGAGCGCGTCGGCGAGGCGGGGGTTTATGGGCACCGGGGCCCCCGCCATCTGCCAGGGCCCAGCCCCGCTCCGCGGTGCCCCCCGGCCGGGCACCCCCCGGCCCGGGCCCGCGCACCTGGCCGCCCCGGAGCGCCCTGCTCTGCCCTGCCCGGCCCGGCCCGGCCCCGGGGGCCCCCGCCGCCAGCAGGCCCGGGCTGGGGGCGGGCAGGGGGGCCGCCCTCCGGGCCCCTCTGCCCCCGGACCCCCGGACCGCGCCCGGGCTGAGCCGGGGGGCGAGCCGGCCAAGGGCGAGCGCCGCCGCGCTCCCCAACTGGCCCCGGGGGCGCACGGTGGAGAGGCGCGCCCTGGGCCGTGCCCGGCCGATGCCAGGGCCCCCCGAGCCCGGGGGGCGGCCCTCTCCGCGGCCTGGAGAAGCTCAAGGCCGAAGGGGAGCCCTGCCACCGGCCCAGGCCGCCCTGCCAACCTCTCCAACGAGACGCTTCCCGGGGGAGCGGAGACGCCTGCCCCTAGCCTCTTCTTTTCGGGTCCGTCTCCCTCCCCCGCTTCTAGACTGGAAGCCCGGAGTGGGCGGGGGTCGTCTCTCTTTGTTGCTGAGTGGCAATCCTTCCATCGTATTGACTGAGCGCTTCCCGTGCGCAGAGCACTGGACTAAGCGCTTGGAAAGTACGATTCGGCCCCTGAGACGATCCCTACCCAACAACGGGCTCACAGTCTAGAAGCGGGGAGACAGACAGTAAAACAGAGCAAGTAAAGAGGCAGAATTGTACTCTCCGAGTGCTCAGTACAGTGTTCTGCGCACAGTAAGCGCTCGATAATACGATTGAGCGAATGAATGAATAGCCCCTGCCCGGAGTCTCCCCTGGCCAGGCCCATCCCCTGCCCTGAGTACCCTACAGGAGCGGGAGGGAGGAAGGAGAGGGCGTTCACACCTTCACCCTGTAAAGGGTCTAGCCACCCCTTACACAGCCATGTTCCTGGAACATCTATCTATTGGCCACGACCACCCCCTCCCTCGCACCCCTTTCCTCTTTGGCACTCACCTCGCCAGGAGCTTCACAAAAGTCTCCATGCGCCCAAAGCCACATCGCCACATCGCCACTTTTACCCTCGGGAGGCACAAAGGTCTGTGACATCCCACCCGATGAAAACTCGTTCTCCAAATGCCCCCACTACACAGTCATCCTCATCATCAATCGTATTTATTGAGCGCTTACTATGTGCAGAGCACTGTACTAAGCGCTTGGGAAGTACAAATTGGCAACACATAGAGACAGTCCCTACCCAACAGTGGGCTCACAGTCTAAAAGGGGGAGACAGAGAACAAAACCAAACATACTAACAAAATAAATAGAATAGATATGTACAAGTAAAATAAATAAATCAATAGAGTAATAATCCTCAGCCGCATCCCCTCTCCCTACACCATGCATTGCAATCCTGGGGGGCAGGTATGGGTGTCATCTCATCGCCTTCACCCCCCAAATCCTCTACCATCCACACACCTTCCAGAGAAGAATGATCTCATGCCGAAGGGGATTTCGGACCTAAGTCACCAGCCAAAGCGAAGGGGTAGGACTCCTCAAACACGTGGCTCGAATGGGCCTGATTACGTGCACCAAAGACTTGAGTGGAAGAAACGGAAGGGTCTGGACTCCCCTCCTTCCATGCTAGTGAGGAGGAGGAGGACGGTGGAGAGAGCAGAGTGACATTCCCCGGGTCCTTTTTCCTGCACCCCGAAAAGGTATTCGATGGGGGAATGGCTTGTCTGAATTAAGCGTGCGCACGTGTAGATGGGGGGCGGGCGGTATCTGCTCTCAGGATGCACGTTCAGGTAAGGTCTGCGCCCATGGTGGGCATTGGCAGCTCAGAGACATGGCACAGAGAGGGAGTTATGGGTTCAGAGCCCCTCAGGGGATGGGGGACTCCTGGCCCTGAGGGCTGGGGGCCATGGTGGGTGGGCAGGTGGCCCTGGCATGCCTGAGCTCAGGGACTGGATCAGACCCACACTGCACCAGTTCCCTCCTCCTCTCCCCTCTGTGCTCAGGGCCTGTGACATCATTGGCTGCTCCCAGAAGTCTGCTCTCTGCACCTGAGCCTGGGCTCTTTGCCGTCCTGGACCCCCTGGCAGGGACAGGAGCTGCTCTCCTGGGGAGGTTGGCCGAGGACTGCTGCTGGGACAGGACCCCCCCCGCCCCCCACGTCCTCCAGGAAGACTGGAAACAAGCCCCAGGAGCCCACCATCCTTGGAGAGGCTGAGCCTCCATCTGAAGCGTCCACTTGGCTTCCCACAGGTAGCTCCCTTTGCCTGCTCATTGTCTGCTCTGCCTCCATGTCTTTGTGGGGCCAGACTCAAACTTTCTCCCTTTGCCTTCTGCCCTCTCAACTCCCCATCTTTCGCTCCCACCACCCTAAGCAGTGATGATTATCATTACTTACTATTATTATTAATAATAGATGATTTCGTGTGCCTGGTGGGAAAGTGAGAGGCTGTTGTGCAATGGATTGGGGGAGAGGGGAGCAAACCTTGACTGGCTCCTAAGTTTGAACCCTCAGCCCACCCTCCAGCCCCATGACCCAGGGTACCGCACGATGGAATTCTACCCTTTTTTTCCAGCTACGTGATGGTTTTCTCTCTTTCTCTCTCTCTCTCTCTGGGTCTCTCCATCTCTGCTGAGGGGTAGCCCCTCAGAGGAGTAGCAGTGGAGAATCGGGGAGAGAAAGCCCCCAGACCAGCCACCAGTCTGCCCCTGCCTCTCTGTCGCTTGCTCCCCACTCCGGGACTTGGGAAGGGGTCACTTCGTCCTTCTCTCTGCCTTCCTTGGTTAGAAGAGCCCAAGGGAGGTCTGGGCTCCTTCGGGAATGGCAGGGGGAGGAGGACAGCGGCATTAAAGCTGGAGAAAGGGGTGAAGACGAGGGGCTTCCTTAGCTACTCAGTTTCCTGTCTGCAGGGGAGGGAGCTGCGTCTCTCCTGCCTCTTTGTCTTGAGCCAGAAGTTGTCTCCAGCTGCTCCCGGGGTGCCCGGGTTTCCTGCTGCCCCCGTCCCAGGCCTGCAGGAGGGCCATGCCAGCCTCAACATTCCCTCTGACCAAGGGGCCCCGCGGTGATGATCTGGGGGTCGGTTTGGCCTTAGGGAGAGAGACAAGGGGAGAAGAGAGCCAGGTGGGACAGCCGGGGGAGATGCCCGAGAGCGAGCGGGCCATAAAAGAAGGCAACCAGGGGTCCTCCCATTTGACCTCCCTTCCCTGAAGAGGGATCCCCGTGGCTGCCAAGACCCCAGGGCGGGGGCAGACCTAGTGACCCCAGGCTTCCTTGAAGCACTGGCGATCCTCCCTCTGCAGAGGTTGGGCAGAGAGCGTGGCCTGCGAGGTGCCCGGTATCAGAGCAGTCACAAGCTGGGGTCCTCACACACACACACACACACACACACACACACACACACACACACACACACACGAACCTGACAAAGTCACCCCGATCCCCAGACCTATAGCCTTGCCTGACTCGGGTCCCTCGCGGCTGGGCCTGTTCCGAGGCAGAACAGCCCAGGACCTTGCCGTGTCTGTGGTCCTTGGGCTCCGGTGGCCCTGACCAGGAGGGCGGTGCCAGTCATGGCACAGAAATAGCCCTTGGGGTATGAGCGGGGAGCGGGTCTTGACCCCCTCAGTTTCAGGGGAGACAAGGTGCAAACCCCGGGGCAGGCCCAGAGGCACCGAAGCCGGTCCTGGCTCCCCATTTCCCAGAGACCACCCAGGCCCAGGCCTCGCTTTGCCTGAGCCCCTGGGGTACCCTTCCTTCTGTTCTAAGTCAGCGGTGGAGTCTGGGACTGGGCAGCAGAGCAAGGGAGGGGAGGAAGGCTGGCCGCTGCCCATTTTCGCCCATGGGCAGTGGTGACTACATGGGAGAGAAGCCTATGTCAGAGGAGACCTCCAGGTCGGCGCTGGGGACACTGTGACTGTGCCACCCCCAGACACCACCAGCGCAGCCCGGCTTTCTCCGCCAGAACCAGCCCCCATCCCTGAGCAGGCTGAGCCGGAACCGAGGAGGGAACCTAGAGCCTCCCGTCTTTCTCCTGCTTCCAGTCCCACAATTGTCCAGTACAGGGCAGGCTGGCTGGGCCAGAGGCCCTGAGCATGCAGCTGCAAGGTAAGAGAAACCCTCATTTCCGGAGAGGATGGGGTGGCCTCGGGGGAAGGGGAGGAACAGCCAAGAAGGAAGAGGCCGCTGCTTCGGCTCTCCATTTCTGGCCTATTTTTCCTGTTACCCTGGGGGGCCCCAGCTGTTCTCCAGGTCCTGATGGGGGATCCAGGGCCAAGGAAGGGGATGGGATTCCCAGGGGGGTGGGGAAACCTGACCCGCAACAGCCCCGTTTCTGGTTCTCCCCACCAGGGGCCAGTGGGGTGAACCAGCTCGGGGGGCTGTTTGTGAATGGTCGGCCCTTGCCTCCGGGCACAAGGCAGAGGATTGTGCAGCTGGCTCTAAGTGGGGTGCGACCCTGTGACATCTCCCGCAGCCTCAAGGTCGGGTGCTGAGGGGAAGGGGAGATCCCCCACCCTGGAGTGGGCAGGGGTGGGAGCAGGGCCCTCCCTGAGGGAAGGAGGGAGGGAGAGAGGGCTGGGCAGATCAGGCAAGTGAGGCTGATCCTGGTCCCCCTAGGGCTAGGACCGGGGGAGGCCAAGACCCTGTCCACACCCGTGGGGTGACTCCCCTCTCGCCTGTGCCCCATCCTGAGACACCCATCCTACACCCCTGCACCTCCTACCCCAGGTGTCCAATGGCTGCGTGAGCAAGATCTTGGGAAGATACTACAGCACGGGAGCCCTGGAGCCCAAAGGGGTCGGGGGGAGCAAGCCACGCCTCGCCACCCCCATCGTAGTGGCCCGCATCGCCCAGCTGAAAGGGGAATGCCCGGCCCTCTTTGCCCACGAGATCCGGGGCCGGCTGTGCGCTGAGGGGCTCTGCACTCAAGACAGCACACCCAGCGTAAGGATTTACTCCCCCGGCCATCCCGTGGCCCGGAAGCTGGACTGGGCGGGAGAGGGAAGGGGCGGGCAAGCTGCCTCGCCCTGGCAGGCAGGAGTTCTCAGAAGCTGGAACCCTGATGAGAGGGCAGAGGGATGTCTGGGAAGCAGGACTCGGGCTTTGGCCTGACTTGTCCGGGGTGCCTTTCCTGACCTGCGGGCAAGCTTGAGGGGCTCAGGGGAGGGGTCTCTTTGGGGAGAGGGGTGGGCCCGGGAATGGGGAGAATAGGGATGTGGAAGGGGAAGAGAGGTACTGGGCTACAGAACGGTGAGGTCGAAGGGCACTGGAAGGGGTTGGGCTGCCCCTTTGGGGACAGTCCACCTCTCCCTTCTCTGGGAGCCAGGTCTCCTCCATCAACCGCGTGCTGAGGAGCTTGGAGAAGGACAGAAGGCCGCCTCTGGCGCTGCTCATACCACCAGGTGGGTCGGGGTGCAGGACTCTGGGATGGTACGGGGGTCAGGCCCAGGAAAAGGCACCTCCCTAAGCTGTCCTTAGTGTATTGCCCCAGCCTAGTCAGGCCCTTCCTACCTCTAACTACCTGCGAATATCTGCCCCCTCAACCCAGCCCTCCCAGCACATGTCGACAGTGGGCCAAGGGGTTGCCCACCCCTCTCCACCACCCCTTCCCCTCCCTCACCTCTTCCTCTCCTCTGGCCCACTCCGGGGAACAGGGCTTCTCTTCTACTCTGCCACATGCCCCAGCCTCTCCTCTCTCCTCCACCCCCACCCCCGACAGGTACCCCGGCGCTGGCACCCCCTTCCCTCCCGCAGGACCCTACGTTGTCCCGGGGGCCCCGGCCCGGCCCACGTCACAGAAACCGGACAGTTTTCTCCCCACCCCAGGTGGAGGCCCTGGAGCAAGGTGCTGGGGCTGTGGGTGGATGGGCGGGCTGGGGGGGCTGGACTCTTAAGGTAGGGCGCTCTCGGCCTTGGGGGCCCCAAGGTCCATCTGTAGGATTTTTAGCTGGCCGGTAGGTCCCCTGCCTAGAATGGATCCAGCCTGGGACGCCTCTATACCCAGGATTTTCAGCTTAAGGATCCAGCCTTCCTCCACCTTGGCTCTCGCCGCCCAATTCTGCGGCTCAGAAGTGGTAGTTGTGATCAGAGGAAGCCAGCAAGGGAATGCGAAGGCCCTGGAGCGAGTTGCGCTAGGGCAGGAAGGGTCAGGGGACCCGCAGAGAAATGCTCTAGGTTTGGTCAGACCTGGGCAGACTCAGGGGACCCGCAGAGAAACGCTCTAGGTTTGGTCAAACCTGGGCAGACTCCCGCAAAACGTTCCGAATGATGGCGTTCCGTTGAGGGGATCCCTCGCTGAAAGGCATGTGATGATGTCACATGCATCTGGGTGTCCAGTTCCAGCGAATGCTGTCACAGGGCACTCTTGCAGGGAAAGAAAAGAGGAGTGGGACCCCCGCATGACCCCAGAGCCCCGAAGCAGCCTCGGGGATGGGACTGGCGGAGGGAATAGGCAGGCTTCCCCTGCTGGCGACCTCGGAGGCACTGGAGTGGTCCACAGAGGTCAGAGGCCATGCACTGGGCCAAGAAGGGCAGAGCAGAGTTTAGGGGCAGAGAGGAGGTGTGAGGAAGAGGGAAGAGGTCTTGAGGGGAGGGGCTGGTGGGGCAGGGTTGGTGGAGAGAGATGTGGGGAGGGGTCCCTTGGGCAGTGCCTCCGGCCTCAGCAAGACTCCTGCTCCCCTCAGAGTTCCAGAGGGCGCAGTACCCGGACCCCATCACGCGTGGGAAGCTGGCGGCTGCTACCCACCTGCCAGAGGCCACAGTGCGGGTGAGGACCCTCGCCTGAGGAGTGGGTGGCGGGGAGGGTGAGGAGGGAGGAGGAAGGGACAAACCCAAGGAGCTCAGACGTGCTCCTTGCTCTCCCCTTCTCCCCCAGATCTGGTTTTCAAACCGGAGAGCCAAGTGGAGGCGGGAGGAGAAGCTGAAGTGGGAAACCCAGCTCTCAGGTGACCCCTTCTGCCCAGTGGAAGCCAGCATCCTTCAATGCCCAGCCTCCACCGGCACCTGGTCCCTCCTTCTTTCCCTCCCTCTCTCTACCCATCCTCTCCCACAGCTCCAGGATGGTTCTGTGGCACGCTCTCTCTCTCTCTCGGGCTGGGGAAACAAGGAGCCGGGGAGGGTGCACAACCCTTTCCCCCACACCCATATCCTGGGCCCCCTGTGGCCCCCACCATGCCCTTTTTTCTCTTTCTTTCCAGCTCCAGGCTCCGAGTGGATCGCTCTTCGGTGCACGCTCCCGGGCACGCCCGAGCGGCTGGCGGTCTTCAGCCCACCGCAGGGGGTGACCTCTGCACAGGTTCCCAAAACCCCGGGCAAGCTGGGACCTGGCAGGGGAGGGTCTATCCAGTGGAGAGCCAGGCCTCAGCCCCACCGCCTCCCTTTCCTTCTTCTCTGTGGGATGGGAGGGGACTGGTGGAGCCAAAAGGCTGGAATTGCTCTTCCCACTGGGGAAGCCCGGCTCTCTCCCACCCCCGTGATGACTTCCCGAGCTGTGGGGTGAGGAGGGGAGGGAGAGAGAAGGGACAAGGGGTACGGGCAGCCAGCTGGACTGGGAGTCGAAAGGGCCGCTGCCCACAGGGCTGTCCTGGCCGGTTGGCAAACCGAGTTTCCACCCTACTTTCTGTGGCAGCCCCGGCCCAGCCTCGTCGCCTCACTCCAGCCGGATTCCACCCCTCTGAATCCTCTGGGTTTCCGTCGACCATACCCAGGGGCGAGGTCTGGTGGGGGTCTGAGCACCGTCCCGCCCTGGGCCCTGGGAGAGCCCTGCTGGGGTAAGAGCCCCAACTCCAGGAGGGTGGGGGTCCCCAGTTGGGGTCTGGTGAGAAGGTGGAGGAGAGGGACCAGAGGCTGAGGGGTGGGGGCAGGGAGGGAAAAAATGAGGAGGGGGGGCAGAGATCACCCGTGCTTGGGGATGAAAGGAAAGGTAACAACTCTTCGGTCCCCATTGTGGGGAGCTCACTGCCCCCCCCCCATGCATTTCGTCATCACAGGACCAGTGCACCTGGGAACCTCGCTGCCGGAGCTCAGCCCAGTACCACCGTCATTCCTCTTCCCTGCCCTGCATGGGGTGCCCTGCCCTGTCCCGCCCTGCCCCTGCCCACTGCCTTTGGGCCCCTCTTCCTCTGAGGCTGGTCGGCGGGAACTCTTCCCTGGCTCCCAGCTCCAGGCACATCTCCCTCTCCACTCCTGACTTCCCATCTCCTCCTTTTGCATCTGCACACTCTTATCCTGAGGCCCACTGAAACGCCTTCCCACCGCCACCAATCCTCTCCTAGCCTGCTTCCTCCAGGAAAGACACCCTGATTCCCTGAGGGGTTTGCTTTACCCCCAGGGTGAACCCCTACTCCCCTTTTGTGTTTCCAATAAAAGTTTGGTTTATACAAAACCATGAGAAGGAAGGGTGGTGGCCATGGGCCCATCTTGCTGGAGTAGAAGGAGCCTGTCATGACCCGACTGTGTACCTGCATTGTACTCAGCTCCTGGTGCACTGGACCACTATCATCCCCGCCTGGGCCGGGGGACAGAAGCCACTGGAAGGCTGCTGAGGTCCAGATAAAGCCCCTCCAGTCCTGGGTGGGGCTGTGGAACAGGGGAGGGGAGAGGGGGCATTCCTGGGACACCCAGATCTGGGGCAAGAACATGCACAGAGGATGCTTCCTAGGCCTTCTCCACACACGCTCTACCTACCTCTGTTACCACTCGAAATGCCTGAAATAGAGGTGTTAAGCTGAGATGCTTGTGTGTGGAAACTTCTAAGCAGAGGCCACAGAAATGCAAGGTGGAATTATTTTTCACGGGAATCTGTCTCCGGTACCACCGAGCCTCGAGGATAAGTCTATTTTCGGACTCCTCTGCCAAGTATGCGGCCCCGGGCCCGGGGCGAGGCGGGGAGGGGTGGGGCAGGGGAGACCCGAAGCAGGACACAGGGGTGGGAGTGGCCACTATTGTATATTGACGTTGGGCGGAGGTAACGAGAGGGCTGGTGTGGTGTGGCAGGAGGACTGGGCGGGTGCAGTGGATGACTTCCTCCCGCATCCTGGCTCCGGACTTCTATCCCATCCTGGGGGTCGCTTTGGAGTGGGGAATCTTGACCACTGATCTGGGAGGAGGGGGAGACAGAAACCTTCAGCACTGGAGGGATGGATACGATTATGGGAAAGACAGACAGACAACACACACACACACGTACACACATAGACTTTCAGCATTAGAGGGACGGACACAATTATGGGAAAGACAGAGGACACACACACACAAACCTTCAGCATTGGAGGGATGGATTTGACTGCAGGAAAGATAAACAGACCCGCCGCCCCCCGCCCCCCAACATGTGTCCTTTCCTCAGCTCCCATCTGACTTGCCTGGGGTCAGAAATGATTCCAGCTCCATAGCGCTGGCTGGCCGCGTTCCCTTGCTCTCTGGGTGGCACAGGCTGGGGACCCTGGAGAGGGCAGATGGTACAGCCAAGCTGTGTTCCTCGAGCTGGGCTGGGAGGCAGGGAGGGCATGTGGTCTGCGAACTAGAGAGCTCTTGGAATGCTTTGCCAACCTGTCCCTCTTTGACAGGGATGTATCCTCCCTGCACACCTATGCCAGTTCCTCCCACTCCTCCCCTGCCCTAGCTGCCCCGTCCCCTCCTGGAGCCCTGCCCTTGTACCTAGAACTCCCAGAGACACTCGTAGGTGATGTCCTCACTGTCGGCCAGCAGGGTGCCACTGCGGTCAGCACGCAGGTAGTAGCCATTGGGGGCCAGCACTGCCAGCAGATTGCTCCCCCGGAGCTCCAGGCAGAAGTTGAGGGCAAATTCCCCCCAGGGCCGGAAGGTGCCATAGGAGGTTAATGACCAAAAGGCACCACCTTGCCCTGAGGTGGGAAAGTGGGGGGGGTCACGTGAAGCCCCAGGGAGGGTGAAGTGGCCTACTCTCCACCTCCTCGGGCTTCCTTACCACCTCTTCTGTGCAGTGGCACCTTCCCCACCTCCCTCCCCTGTTCCTAGAAATCAGCACCAGTGCTCCTGCTGCTGCCAAGTGCCAGCTCCCCATGCCCCCACAGCTGCTGCGTGCCAGTGCCCCCACCACTGTTGAATGCCCAGCTCCCTGTGCCCCCACCGCTGCCAGCGTCCAGCTCCTCATGCCCCCAACACTGCTGAGTGCCTAGGTCCAAGTGTTTCCACCGCTGCCAAGAGCTCATCTCCAGGTGTGCCCACTGCTGCCGAGCATCCAGCTCCCCATGCCCCCCCACTGCTGCTGAGTGCCAGCTCCCCATGCACCCACAGCTGCCGTGTGCCCAGCTCCCAGTGCCCCCACCACTGTTGAATGCCCAGCTCCCACTGCTGCCAGCACCCAGCTCCTCATGCCCCCATACTGCTGAGTGCCCAGCTCCCGGTGCTTCCACCACTGCCAAGAGCTCATCTCCCGGTGTTGCCACTGCTGCCGAGTGTCCAGCTCCCCATGCCCCGCACTGCTGCTGAGTGCTAGCTCCCCATACCCCCATGCTGCCGAGCTCCCATTGCTCCCACCACTGCCTAGTGCCCAGCTCTCAGTGTCCCCACGGCAGCTCAGGGCCCAGCTCCCAAAGCCCCCACCTCTGCCAAGCGCCTAGCTCCCAATGCTCCCACCCCCATACCCGTTAGCTGCTCTACCTCCCAGGCTGGGCAAGGGAGGGTGGCACTTCTCAGGCCTCTGCCCACCTCAGACCATTTGCTGCCCCTACACAAAATCACCCAAAGGTTTCCCCAGCTCCTGGCCAATCCAGAGCCTCTTCCTCCAGCAGAGGGGACCCCCGACCCCAAGCTCCGGAGGGCCCTCACCCTGGAAGTGGTAGATGCCCTGGCGGCAAGGCAGCAGCTGGATACAGTCGGGCTGGTCCATGTTGCACTGCAGCTCCTCGTGCCCAGACAAGGTGCCCACATAGCCGTAGCGGCCGCGTAACGCCAGGAAGTTGCGATTGGCCAGGCGCACCCCGAACTCCTCTTGGGGGCCTGATGGAAGGGTGAGGGTGGGATCAGCCGGGGAACGGGGCACTGGGGTCTCACCGGGGATGCGGGGGTGGGAGGAGGGGTGGGGGAGCGGGGAGGCAGGAGCCCGGCTCCTTTCAGGGCATGAGGTCAGCTTGAGTCAGGCCTAGAGGTCCTGAGGGGCCGGATGAGGTCAGCTTGAGTCAGGCCTAGAGGTCCTGAGGGGCCGGATACCCCGAGCCCTCAGTTTACCCGGGTGAATGGTACTGGCTGTCAGCTGCCCAGTGGGCACCGGGGTGAGGTAGCGCCCGTTGAAAGCCTGCAGGATGATCTTGCCGCAGTGCCACTGCACTGAGAACACAGTCTCCGGCTCCACGGTGTGCCCGTCGGCCACCACGCTCTTACAGCACCTCTGCGGGGAGGGAGGGAGGGACAGCTTCAGATCTGTGATTCCAGGTCCCGTTCACAGTCACGGCCCCTCCCCTGGGGGGGCACCTAGTTCTTCCCTCCCTCCCTCCCCTTTCCTCCCCTCTGATCCCTTCTGCCCTACTGGACCACCCATCCCCTCACCTTCTCACAGGCTCCCAGGAAAAGGAGGAGAGAAAGAGAGAGACAAAAGGGAAGCAAGGAAAAGAGATGCAGCACGGCCTAGTGGATAGATAGAACACGGGTCTGGGAATCAGAAAGACCTGGGTTCTAATTGTGGCTCTGCCATTTGTCTGCTGTGTGACCTTGGGCAAGTCACTTAGCTTCTCTGGGCCTCAGTTACCTCATCTGTAAAATGGGGATTAAGACTGTGAGCCCCATGCGGGACAGGGACTGTGTCCAATCCGATTTGCTTGTATCCACCCCAGTGCTTAGCGAGCGCTTAATAAATATCACAACTATTATTTATTGTCATTGGCGGAATCCAGTACCAGGACTGGATCCAGTCCCTTGGCCCCTCATCTCTCCAAAAGTCCCTCGGCCCCTCATCTCTTCCAGGGTTGCTGATCCCCAGACACCCCGACCTGTCCATTCCGCACTTGGGGATGGAGGCCCCAGGTCCCCACTGGGGAAACCGAGGCCCAAGGCCACAGGATCGTGTCTACCAACTCTGTTATATGTACTCTCCCAAGCACTCAATAAATACGATCGAGCGATTGATGGATCAGGGTGGAATTTAGATTAGGATTTAGGCGTCCCACCTCCCAGCCCAGCAGCCTGGGTCGCCTACCCGCCTGGCCCCGGAGAGTATGAGGCTGTGGGGAGGACCAGAGGCTCCCAGCGCCCGGCGCTGACCTCAGAAGCGCCTCGTCTGTGGCCTCACCTGGGCCAGGAAGCTGCCGTTGGCAGTCTGGAGCTGCACGGACTCAGTCTCAGGGTGGCACACGTACTGGAACATGGACAGCGGAGTCACCCGCTCAGGGCTGGTGCACACCTCCACGTCTGCGGGGGCGAGGAGAAACATCACGGGGGCCCGGTGGCTGCCCAGACCAGGCCAGGGCTATGGGCTCTGTCCTCTCCCCTTCCACTCACAGCCCACGCACCTCTTTCCACCCTGGCTCCCCTCTTCTCTGTCAATACACACCGAGCACCTCCTGTAGGAATGGGGCTGCCAGGCCCTCTGTAGCGGAAGGCCGGACGCCACCTCCCTGCCTCCTCTCCACCCAATGTCCAAGTTTCATCTTCCCTCCCTAGTTTTTCTCCCCCTCCTTTCCCTACCTGCCTTCCAACACTCCGGTGGGATGGAGAAAAGCAGCTGCAGCCCGGCGCCGCCTCCACGGAGCCACAGGAGAGGCTGTGCCGGCTGCTGCTGTAGCAGTCCCTGTGGCCGTGGTCGTGACTGTGGACTCTGAGGCGCAAGGAGCCTGAAATTCTGCACCTCTTGCCACAGTCCCTTACCGAGCTTTGTTTTCGTCTTTATGTTAGCCTTTCATTTCATCTCTCCTTACGGGTCTGTCGTCGGTGGCCCGACTCTTTAAATTTTAAGACTGTGAGCCACGCAAGGGTCGGGGACTGTGTCTACGTCGTAACTGAGGACTATTTCCCTGCACATAGTGCTGTGTTCTGCACACGGTAGGTGCTTAATACGATCACTGCCACTCCTGGTTGGGGGGGTCTGAGGCTCCATTATCCCACCCTGGGGGCACCCTAAATCCCCCCCGGCCCCGTCCAGCCCCTCCTGGCTCGGCACTTACCGTGGATGACAGACACGAACCTCCAGTCCTTCGTCTTGAGGGTGACCCAGGCCGGGCAGCGCCGCAGCAGAAACCACTCCTCCTCTCCGAGCGGGCAGACGCCCATGCTCAGGAGCGCCCGGCTGCCCTGAGGATAGAGCAGGCCGCCCTCCTCATCGGCCAGGGCCACCCGCCCCCCGGGCCGCAGATGCAGGCGGAACGCCGTCTGGGATGAGGGCTGGGTCACCAGCCGGCCCGCTCGGGAGAGGAAGTGGTGAGTGGACGTCTCCAAGTGGTAGAGCCCGTTTTGAAAGCGTAACAGGAAGCCGCAGTCGGCCAAGAAGGGCACGGGAGCGTCCACCCAGACCCGCCCCAATTTGGGGTCGGCCCGGGCGTAGCGACAAGTCCTGGGGCTGTAGATGGACACGTGGGCATGCAGGGCCAGCCGGGGCATCCACATGTGGTAAGCGGAGAGGCAGCGTGAGGTGCAGAAGACGTCCTCGCCGTCGGATTCCAGGTAGCAGCCGCTGAGCGTGCACTGCAGGGTCCACTTTCCATGTCGATGGAAGCGGAGCAGGAAGGAGCCGTGCTGGGAGGCATGGGGCAGGCCGCAGCGCACCGAGCCACTCGTCTCCGGGAGCAGGAAGTGCCCCTGCATGCTGTGCAGGCGAACTACCGCTTTGCGGCCATGCTCCTGACTCACCCACAGCTCCCAGGTCTGCCGAGAAGCCGCAGGGCGGGGGAGCCGTCAACCCCGGGTCGGGACGCTTGCTCTGACCCCGTCCGTGTGGATGCGCCGGAGGACCAGAGTCCCCCCGCCACAGATGGCTCCTCACATCCACCCGGGCCCTGCCAGGCCCACATCTTTGTCAGGACAGCAGTGGCAACAGCCACCATCCTTCGCTGCCCCTACGGTCACCAAGGTCACGGGGGCTCTCTACTCACCACTGAAGAGACCCTATTTCTGCACCCATCAAACTCCCAGTAGTGAGAGGAGCCCTCCAGCCCCTTCCCCTCCCCTCCCCCCAGTAGGAGAAGCAGCCCCCAGCTAAATGTCGGAGATGCTCGCCACCTCTCCCTTCCCACTGGTCAGAGGGCCGCGATTTCAGCTGTCTTCTCTTCGTTGACACTTCCCCGCCATCTCCCGAGCCCATCCCTCCCCTGCTCAGGCTGAGGCCTGTGGGGGCTCCTCATGACTGCTTCCTGTCCAATGGGCCGACAGTTGGTCAATTGTATTTATTGAGCTCTTACTGTGTGCCGCACTAAGTGCTTGCAACAGTACACTATAACAAGCCCAAAAGACCCCTCTAGGGGAGAAGGATCTGGGCGGAGCCATGATGTGACAGCCCGTGAACGGAGGCTCATGATTAGGAAGGGGTTTCTTTGGAAGGACTGGCTGTCGAGGAAGGGCATGTCGGGAGGAGAAACACTCAGAGGTGGGATTGAGGGAGAATGGGAGAAATGGCTTGTGCTTTACCAGAGAGGCTCTCTCGTCAGAATAAAAGGGCGTAACTCCCATTAGAGTGTAGGCTCCTTCTGGGTGGGGAATAAGATACTTTGTTCTGTTCTTCCCAAGTGAGTGCTCAGTAAATGCTGCTACTACTCGTTATTACTACTACTAACAACTACTACTAACATGAGTAGTCCTCATGCTCCTCTTCCTCCCCACTACTACTACTACTACTAGAAGCAGCGTGGCCCAGTGGAAAGAGCACAGGCCTGGGAGTCAAAGGACCTATGTTCTAACCCCAACTACCACATCTGCTGTGTGACCTTGGGCAAGGTACTTCACTTCTCTGTACCCCAGTTACTCCGCCTATACAACGGGGATAAAATCCTACGCCCTCCCACTCCCGCTCCCAGGACTGTGAGCCCCATGTGGGATAGGGCCTGTGTTCAACCCGATTAACTTGCATCTATCCCAGCCCTTAGAATGGTGTTTGGCACATCGTAAGTACTTAACAAGTCCCATAATCAATATTATTATTACTACCACTATCCCAGCCTTCTCCCTCATGCAATGGACTGATCTCTCTCTCTTCTCAAGGCAGTTGGGATTTGTCCCACCCCATCAGGTCTGGCCTAGCTAGGGGCCAGGGGCAGGGGGAGAGCTCAGCCCTCCCTGCTTTTCCTGACCCCTGGAGCCCTTGATTACTGCTGCCCACCCCCGCCCCACCCCAGGCCCACCTTTGTGATATCACAGCCCTCCTCAGGGACACACCCAGGGAGAGGGCAGGAAGTGAGGGAGGATGCCTCTCTCTGCCCCTCATCTAGGACCCATTAAAGACCCCAGTGGGTTTGAGGTAAGGGGGCCCTTTAGACCTGGGGGAAAAAAGGTCAGGACAAGAGAGTTTTGGGTCCTGGGCAGAGGGCTCTCCGTGGAGTCTGCCCCTCAACTCCCCACTGTGATCGCTGATTACCTGTCTCCTGCCCAAGCCCTTAGCCATGGCGGTGACACCGTTCCCGTAGGCCTCTGCGGTCAGGTAGGTGCCAGCCCAGCTTATGAGCCCAACCTTCATATCCTCGGACTCAGATCCATTCTCACTCCAGCCCTGCTCCGCCATGGGAGCGGTGTGGCCCTAGATGACTGCCCGTAGGCCATAGGGCTGGGGCTCGGCTCCCAAGACTGGGGAGGGAGCGATTCCAAAGGAACCACCTGGGGAGGGAGGGAGGGAGAGAGGGACGGAGGGCAGTGCTCATGGATGCGGGCACCTCTGTGACTTGGGAGCATTGTGACTGTGCTGTGGGGTGGGGGTGGGGGGGAAGGGTTGAGGGGAGGGGGCATAGGGAGAGCAGGATGGGGAAGGGGGGCCTTCTCCAAACATCTTTAAGGGTCTTCCCCACTGGGCAGCCCCGAGGCTGGCAGGAGGAGCCTGGATAGCACCAGGCCAGGGCCAGCTAAAATCGTACCGGGTGAGGAGCAGCATGGCCTAGTGGTTCAGAGGACCTCGGTTCTAATCCCGGCTCTGTTGACTGTCTGTTCCGTGACTTCTCTGTGGCTCGGTTTCTGCATCTGTAAAATGGGGATTCGACGCCTGTTCTCTCTTCCTACTTTGTCTGTGAGCCCCATGTGGGGCAAGGACTGTGTCTAACAAGATTAATTTCTACCTACTCCAGGGCTCAGAGTAGTGCTTGACAGCTAGTAAGTGCTTTAACAAATATAATACTAATAAAAGAGGTGGAGTAAGTTCTTTGCGTTGCTTGGAGAAAGGGACTGGAGGA
Organism: Tachyglossus aculeatus; assembly: GCF_015852505.1. Classification (NCBI taxonomy): domain Eukaryota; kingdom Metazoa; phylum Chordata; class Mammalia; order Monotremata; family Tachyglossidae; genus Tachyglossus; species Tachyglossus aculeatus. The sequence goes on along the minus strand of NC_052075.1, from coordinate 42,243,498 downwards.
AAGCAAGGCGGGATGGTTCTAAGAATCTGTCTCCTGGCCGCAGGAGGCTAGGGATGAAGCCGGCCAACGCCACAGACTCGGAGGATAGCTGCTGCTGGCGGTCATGGCCTGCGAATGAGCAGGAGGCCTCTCCTCCCGGCGGGACTTTCCTCCAGCTCTCTGGGCACGCTGCTGACACGGGGACCGGTGAGGGGGCTTGTCAGTCAGGGAAAGGGCTATTTCCTTTTCTCCATGGGAGTTCTTTAATTAGTGCACTCAGGGTGCCCTGACCTGGGAGAAGACAGGAAGACAGGTAACCTTTTGCTCCAAGGAAGCGACCCACATCAGGTGAAAGGCCGGATCCACTCAAGTCAAAACAATCGTTTTCGGCGACCTCTCCCCAGTGCAGAGCAGTGGCGTCTACCACAGTGAGCAGCTGCACCGCAGTGGGAAGGGCCATCCGCACTGCATCGGGGCAGCAACCTCAGGATCTGGGCTGGGCCGACTCAGGGGGAGACAGCCCGCGGGGGCCGAGTGAGATGAAGACCCGCTCAGGGTGGATAGTGTGGGGAATTTGGGCCGAAGTGGGGAAAGGGGCAATGCTAATGGGAAAGGATGAGGGCCCTGCTCCTGGGCAAGCCGGGTACCAACTTGCAGAAGTTTGCCCCGGCCGAAGCAGGTGGAGTCGGAGCGGGACGGGCGGAGGAGTCGGCCAGAGTGCCGGATGGGTTTCCGCCTGAAGCCGTTGCGGTGACCCCGTTGGCAAGAGTGCCAGGGGCCCGGAGCCCCAGGCGGCACAGAAGGGCTCAGGCACGCCTAAAGCCTGTCGATCCCAGAGAAGCTAGAGGTTCTGCTTCCCTCACTCAGGAGGCATTGTGGCCTACTGGAAAGAGCATGGCATGGGGAGTCAGGAGACTTGAGTTCTCGTCCCGGCTCCGCTCCTTGTCTCCTGTCTCCTGTTAGTCTCCGTGCCTCAGTTTCCTCATCGGTAAAAACGGGGATAAAACCCCTGTTCTCTATCCTTCTTGGATTGGAAGCCCTTTGTGGGAATAGGACCGTGCGTCTGCCCCCGCTATTAGGCCAGGGCTCGAGCCATAGTGAGTGCTCACCGAGAGCACGATTAAGATGGCTCCAACTCCTGTCCCCCCTGACACCACCTCCAACCCTCACCAGGCTGGGACAATGTGCCCCCCGCCCCAGCCGTGGCCCAAACACAAAGGATACAAACCACAGCAGATTTATTACTCGAGATCCAGTGCCACACAACAGCTCCACCCACCGCACTTGGCCCCCACCACAGACCGCCACCTGGGGAGGTACCCAAAAAACGGAGGAAACAAAAGCAAACCAAGCCCCCTTGGGCCGGTCTGGGGGGGAAGGGCAGCCCTGCCCTCCGCCAGCCCCTCCCACAGCCCCCAGGGAGGCAAGAGAACCAGCCCAGCACCCGCCCCACCCCCCCGGTGGGGGTGGGAAGGGGGCCCGGGGCCCTGCTGTGACCCTCAGTGGGCTCAGGTGAGGGAGAAAACATGCAGGCAGGAGTAGCCACGCCCGGGGGTGGGGGAGGGATGAGGGCGGGGGAGAGAGAAGGGGGCAGGAGGGAGAGCTGCCCCTGAGGAGTCCTTGAGAAGCCCCCTGGGGGTTTACACTGGAGACCCCCAAGATCAGCTAACGCTTCGAAAGCTCATGGGAGAGCCAATCCAGCCCGTCGTACAGCCCCGTGCCCTGCGTCGCACAGGTCGCCTGGACGTACCACTGTGGAGAGGAGAAGGGCAGGGTCAGCGGGGCGGGAGGACATTCAGCTCTGGGAGTGCCCCTCCCCACCCCTGCCCGGAGCTGCCCACCCCACCCCCTGGACCCAGCCCGAGCGGGGAAGACTCACGGTACGACTGCGCAGACTCTGCAGCCCTAACTTGTCCGTCAGCTCGCTCACGGGCATGGCGTTGGGCATGTCCTGTTTGTTGGCGAATACTAGCAGCACGGCATCCCGCAGCTCGTCCTCCTGAAGCTAGTGGGACGAGGTGGCGTGAGGTGGGGAGGGGGGAACGTGGACTGGCGGTGAGTCCGAGACCTTTCCGCTCCAAGAAGAGACCCGGCTTTCTCTCCCACTGCCTCCCGTTCCCAATCACCTAGGGGAGACTCTCCGGAAGACGTCTGCTCTGGTACCCTATCCTTCACGTGGGGCAAACCATTCCCTGCATTCTGCCCTTCAGACTCTGGCTTTGGAACAAGAGAAAGGATGAGGGCTAATAATCTCCAGTCACAAGGTGGCTGGGTACCGGATGCCCAGTTGGCCCAAAGGAGACCCTCTCTGCTGCATCCAGAAGAAGCAGCATGGCTCAGTGGCAAAAGCCCGGGCTTGGGAGTCAGAGGTCGTGGGTTCTAATCCCGACTCCAACGCTTATCAGCCGTGTGGCCTTGGACAAGTCACTTCACTTCTCTGGGCCATTTCTCGGTGACCTCATTTGGAAAATGGGGATGAAGACTGTGAGTCCCACGTGGGACAACCTGATCACCTTGTATCCCCGTTAATGCTTAGAATAGCGCTTCGCAGAGAGTAAACATTTAACAAATACCATCATTATTATTATCCAGGGTAGCCACATCTCCTACAGGCCCGAGAGCGGCCCTGATCCTGAGCGAGGAGCTCAGTCACCTGTGCTCCCCTCCTCCAAGCCAGACTCACCATCTTCTGTAGCTCGTCAGCGGACTCCTGGGCCCGCTCCCGGTCATTGCTGTCCACCACAAAGATGAGGCCCTGGGAAGGGAGGGAACGGTGGTAAAGGCTGGGGGCGGGGGGCAGGGTTACGTGGGGAGAGTGTAAAGCCGGTGTGGGCAGGGATTGTCCCTCTTTATTGCTGAGTTGTACTTTCCGAGCACTTAGTACAGTGCTCTGCACACAGTAAGCGCTCAAGACATGAGATTGAATGAATGAGTGAATGGAGGGACCATGTTGATCTGTCTTCTTGTCCTTAGGCTCTTGAGGGGGTGGTTCCTGACCCTTCCCCAAAGGGCTCCAGGCCCGGCCCACCTGAGTGTTCTGGAAGTAATGCCGCCAGAGGGGCCTGATCTTATCCTGGCCGCCCACGTCCCACACAGTGAAGCAGATGTTCTTGTATTCCACCGTCTCCACGTTGAAGCCTGTGGGAGAGAGGGAGGGATGGAGGGAGGGAGGGGTGGGGGCAGGCAAAGAGGGGCCCCGGGGAGCCACTCCGGGGTGGGCCCGGGCCACGGCGGGGACAGGTCGGCCAAGCCCCCCGGAGAAAGGCCGGGAAGAACAGGGGTCGGAGGAGGGGAATAATAATAATGATATTAGGGGAATATAATAATTATATTAATAATTATATAATAATAATAATAGGGGAAGGGACTGAACTCCAAGGTGACAGGCCGTCGGGGAGCTCAGGGTTGCCAGTGGGGTGGAGCTGTGGGCACCTGCAGCAAGCAAGCAAGCTGCAGAGAAGCGGCGTGGCTAAGTGGAAAGAGCCCGGGCTTTGGAGTCGGAGGTCATGGGTTCAAATCCCGGCTCCGCCAACCGTCTGGTGTGTGACTTTGGGCAAGTCACTTCACTTCTCTGGGCCTCTGTTACCTCATCTGTACAATGGGGATGAGGACTGTGAGCCCCCCGTGGGCCCACCTGATCGCCTTGTAACCTCCCCAGCGCTTTGCACATAGCGCTTACCAAATACCATCATTATTATTATTATTAATTATCGTTCTACGGTGACGGGGGGGTGGGAAGGACGGGCCGCCCCCTCCCCAGGACCCCTCTGGGAGATTCTTGGGCCGGAGGCGGGGTCTGGCCGGGCTCACCAATGGTGGGGATGGTGGTGACGATCTCGCCCAGCTTCAGCTTGTACAGGATGGTGGTCTTGCCCGCGGCGTCCAAACCAACTGCAATCAATCAATCGATCGTATGTATTTATTGAGCTCCTACTGTGTGCAGAGCACCGTACTAAGCGCTTGGGAAGTCCAAGTTGGCAACATCTAGAGACGGTCCCTACCCAACAGTGGGCAACCGAGAAGCCCAACTGAGCGGCCGGGGGCGGGGCCGGGGAAAGATGGCGAGGAGGCGGGCCGGGCTCCGCCCCCTCCCCGGGCCTCAGTTTCCCCTCCCGAGCCGGGGGGTGGGGGTGGGGGACCCCCGGACTCACCCATGAGGATCCGCATCTGCTTCTTCCCGAAGATGCGCGAGAAGAGCGCAGACACCGTGAGGCCCATGGCGGGGCCGGAGGGGGAGCGACAGGGATGGAGATGGAGGAGGAGGAGGAGGAAGAAGAGGAGGAGGAGGAGGAGGATGGAAGGGGAAGGGGGAGGGGGACCAGGTGCCAACGCCACGGCCGCCTCCGCGCGCCCAGGCCCCGCCCCAACGTCACCGCACAGCACCGAAACACCACCCCCTACGTATACGACGCCCCCGAGCCCCGCCCCTTACCCCCATTCATCATCATCATCATCATCAATCGTATTTATTGAGCGCTTACTCTGTGCAGAGCCCTGGACTAAGCGCTTGGGAAGCACAGATTGGCAACATCTAGAGACGGTCCCTACCCAACAGCGGGCTCACAGTCTAGAAGGGGGACACGGAGAACAACACCAAACATACTAACAAAATAAAAGAAATAGAATAGATATGTACAAAATAAATAAATAGAGTAATAAATATGTACAAACATATATACATATATACAGGTGCTGTGGGGAAGGGAAGGAAGGTAAGATGGGGGGGATGGAGTGGGACGAGGGGGAGAGGAAGGAAGGGGCTCAGTCTGGGAGGAAGGGGCTCAGTCTCATTCAGTCGTATTTATTGAGCGCTTACTGTGTGCAGAGCACCGGACTAAGCGCTTGGGAAGTCCAAGTTGGCAACATACAGAGGCGGGCCCTGCCCAAAAAGCGGGCTCGCAGTCGAGAAGCAGCGGGGCTCAGTGGAAAGAGCCCGGGCTTTGGGATCTGAGGTCGTGGGTTCAAATCCCGGCTCCGCCACTTCAATCAGTCAATCAATCAATCGTATTTATTGAGCGCTTACTGTGTGCAGAGCACCGGACTAAGCGCTTGGGAAGTCCAAGTTGGCAACGTATAGAGACGGTCCCTACCCAACAGTGGGCTCACAGTCTAGAAGGGGGAGACAGAGAACAAAACCAAACATATCAACAAAACAAAACAAATACAATAGATAAGTACGAGTAAAATAAATAAATAGAGTAATAAATATGCACACACACACACACACACATACAGGTGCTGTGGGGAAGGGAAGGAGGCAAGACGGGGGGATGGAGAGGGGGACGAGGGGGAGAGGAAGGAGGGGGCCCACTCTGGGAAGGCCTCCTGGAGGAGGCGAGCTCTCAGTAGGGCCCTGAAGGGAGGAAGAGAGCTAGCTTGGCGGATGGGCAGAGGGAGGGCATTCCAGGCCAGGGGGATGACGTGAGCCGGGGGTCGACGGCGGGACAGTCGAGAACGAGGCCTAACAGTGAGGAGATTAGCGGCAGAGGAGCGGAGGGTGCGGGCTGGGCTGAGCCTCTGCTCCTGATGCTTCAAAGACAGGGTTACATTCACCTTGGTGGTACTCTTCTCTACAATCATGGCAGAATTCAAACCGTTGCTTCACTGATCTCCAGTGGAGTAGGATCTCCTGATCTCTGGGACCTTGTACACAGTTACGCTGTTGGAGGCTTCTGCAAAGTTTTCTTCTCCATGAAACTCATTGAGCTCCCAGCATCTGCCCACTCTCTAGGTACGGCAAGACACCCTTCAGGATCTGCCGGGTCCACTTCTGCCCTCTGACCCTGGTGACCCACCGAGGCCCGGCCTGCTTGCCCAGGTCACACCAGCTGACAGCTGGGTGACTTTGGGCAAGTCACTTCACTTCCCTGGGCCTCAATTCCCTCATCTGGAAAATGGGGATTAAGACTGTGAGCCTCCTCAAAAATCTCCAGTGGCTACCATGCATTCATTCAATCGCATTTATTGAGCGCTTACTGTGTGCAGAGCACTGTACTAAGCACTTGGAAAGTACAAGTTGGCAACAAATATTCATTCATTCATTCAATCGTATTTATTGAGCGCTTACTGTGTGCAGAGCACTGTAATAAGCGCTTGGAAAGTACAAGTTGGCAACATATAGAGACGGTCCCTACCCAACAGCGGGCTCACAGTCTAGAAGGGGGAGACAGACAACAAAACAAAACATATTAACAAAATAAAATAAATAGAATAAATGTGTACAAGTAAAATAGAGTAATGAATATGTACAAACATATATATATATACACATACATACAGGTGCTGTGGGGAGGGGAAGGAGGTAAGGCAGGGGGGATGATGACCTTGTCTCCTCCCCAGTGCTTAGAACAGTGCTTGGCACATAATAATAATGATGGTATTTGTTAAGCACTTACTACGTGCAAAGCAGCGTTCTAAGCGCTGTGGGGGGGGAGACAAGGGTGATCAGGTGGTCCCACATTGGGCTCACAGTCTTCAATCAACCTACACATCAGGCAAAAACTCCTCACTCTCGACTTCAAGGGTCTCCATCACCTCACCCCCTCTACGTCACCTCCTTTCTCTCCTTCTCCAGCCCAGCCTGCACCCTTCACTCCTCTGCCGCTAACCTCCTCACTGTGCCTCGTTCTCGCCTGTCCCCACGTCGACCCCCGGCCCACATCCTCCCCCTGGCCTGGAATGCCCTCCCTCCGCACATAATAATAATAATAATGTTGGTATTTGTTAAGCGCTTACTATGTGCCAAGCACTGTTCTAAGCGCTGGGGTAGGTACAAGGTAATCAGGTTGCCCCACCTGGGGCTCACGGTCTTCATCCCCATTCTACAGATGAGGGAACTGAGGCCCAGAGAAGCAAAGTGACTTGCCCAAAGTCACACAGCTGACAATTGGCGGAGTCAGGATTTGAACCCACGATCTCTGACTCCAAAGCCCAGGCTCTTTCCACTGAGCCACGCACATCCGCCAAGCTTGCTCTCTCCCTCCCTTCAAAGCCCTACTGAGCAGGAGGCCTTCCCAGACTGAGCCTCCTCCTTCCTCTCCCCTTCCTCCCCCCAACCCCCCGCCTTACCTCCTTCCCCTCCCCACAGCACCTACATATAAGTATATATCAATCAATCGTATTTATTGAGCGCTTACTGTGTGCAGAGCACTGTACTAAGCGCTTGGGAAGTACAAGTTGGCAACATATAGAGACGGTCCCTACCCAACAGTGGGCTCACAGTCTAAAAGTGGGCTCACAGTCTAAAAGAATAATAATGGCATTTATTAAGCGCTTACTATGTGCAAAGCACTGTTCTAAGCGCTGGGGGATACAAGGTGATCCGGTTGTCCCACGTGGGGCTCACAGTCTTAATCCCATTTTAGATGAGGTAACTGAGGCACAGAGAAGTTAAGTGGCTTGCCCAAGCCCCCACAGCTGACAAGTGGCGGAGCCGGCATTCGAACCCATGACCTCTGACTCCAAAGCCCGTGCTCTTTCCACTGAGCCACGCTGCTTCTCATATATATGTTTGTATATATGTATTACTCTATTTATTTTACTTGTACATATTTACTATTCCGTTCATTTTATTTTGTTAATATGTTTTGTTTTGTTGTCTGTCTCTCCCTTCTAGACTGTGAGCCCGCTGTTGGATAGGAACCGTCTCTAGATGTTGCCAACTTGGACTTCCCAAGCGCTTAGTCCAGTGCTCTGCACAGAGTCAGTGCTCAATAAATACGATTGATTGATTGATTGATAAGCTTGTATCAGTAGGCGGAGCCGGGATTTGAACTCATGACCTCTGACTCCAAAGCCCGTGCTCTTTCCACGGAGCCACGCTGCCCTTTCAGTACCACAGTCCCTTCCAGACGGTGAGCCCACTGTTGGGTAGGGACCGTCTCCAGATGTTGCCAACTTGGACTTCCCAAGCGCTTAGCTTCCCAAGCGCTCCTGATCACCTCGTAACCTCCCCAGCGCTTAGAACAGTGCTTTGCATATAGTAAGCGCTTAATAAATGCCATTATTATTATTATTATTAGCACAGTGCTCTGCACACAGTAAGCGCTCAATAAATACGATTGAATGAATGAACGAATGACTGTTCAAATCTCCCCCTCGTCCCCCTCTCCATCCCCCCCATCTTACCTCCTTCCCTTCCCCACAGCACCTGCATATATGTATATATGGTTGTACATATTTATTACTCTATTTATTTATTTATTTTACTTGTAGATATCTATCCTATTTATTTTATTTTGTTAGTATGTTTGGTTTTGTTCTCTGTCTCCCCCTTTTAGACTGTGAGCCCACTGTTGGGTAGGGACTGTCTCTATATGTTGCCAATTTGTACTTCCCAAGCGCTTAGCACAGTGCTCTGCACATAGTAAGCGCTCAATAAATACGATTGATGATGATGACTGTTAATACGTAGCCCCGCCCCCTCAGAGCTCGTTACCACATAGCCCGCCCCCTCAGTCCTAGGTTAATACATAGCCCCGCCCCTCAGAGCACGCTAACACTTCTCCTGTATATATATATATATATACATATTTATTACTCTATTTATTTATTTTACTTGTACACATCTATTCTATTAATTTTATTTGGTTAGTATGTTTGGTTTTGTTCTCCGTCTCCCCCTTTTAGACTGTGAGCCCACTGTTGGGTAGGGACTGTCTCTCTATGTTGCCAACTTGGACTTCCCAAGCGCTTAGTCCAGTGCTCTGCACCCAGTAAGCGCTCAATACGATTGATTGATTCTCTGGGCCTCAGTTCCCTCATCTGTAAAATGGGGATGAAGACTGTGAGCCCCCCCGTGGGACAACCTGATCTCCTTGTAACCTCCCCAGCGCTTAGAACAGTGCTTTGCACATAGTAAGCGCTTAATAAATGCCATCATTGTTATTGTTCTCTGGGCCTTAGTTCCCTCATCTGTAAAATGGGGATGAAGACTGTGAGTCCCCCGTGGGACCCCCTGATAATAATAATGATGGTAGTTGTTAAGCACTTACTATGTGCAAAGCACTGTTCTAATCACTGGGGGGATACAAGGTGATTAGGTTGTCCCATATGGGGCTCACAGTCTTAATCCCCATTTTACAGATGAGGGAACTGAGGCCCAGAGAAGTGAAGTGACTTGCCCAAAGTCACACAACTGACAATTGGCGGAGCCGGAATTTGAACCCGTGCCCTCTGACTCCAAAGCCCGAGCTCTTCCCCCTGAGCCACGCTGCTTCCTTGTAACCTCCCCGGCGCTTAGAACAGTGCTTTGCACGTAGTAAACGCTTAATAAATGTCATTATAATTGTTATTATCCCTCCCCAGCGCTTAGAACAGTGCTTTGCGCATACTAAGCGCTTAGTAAGTGTCATCATTATAATTGCTATCATCTTACCTCCTTCCCTTCCCCACAGCACCTGTATATATGTATATATTTTGGTACATATTTATTACTCTATTTATTATTTTACCTGTACATACCTATTCTATTTATTTTATTTTGTTAGTATGTTTGGTTTTGTTGTCTGTCTCCCCCTTTTAGACTGTGAGCCCACTGTTGGGTAGGGACTGTCTCTAGATGTTGCCAACTTGTACTTCCCAAGCATTTAGTACAGTGCTCTGCACACAGTAAGCGCTCAATAAATACAATCGATTGATTGATTGATGGATATCACCCCAGGAGAAGCAGCGTGGCTCAGTGGAAAGAGCCCAGGCTTTGGAGTCAGAGGTCCCAGCTCCACCACAAGTCTGCTGTGTGACCTTGGGCAAGTCACTTCACTTCTCTGAGCCTCAGTTACCTCATCTGTAAAAATGGGGATTAAGACTGTGAGCCCCACGTGGGACAACTTGATAACACTGTATCCCCCCCCCCCCGCGCTTAGAACAGTGCTTTGCACATAGTAAGCGCTTAACAAATGCCATCATTATTATGATTGATGATGATGATGATGATATTAGAGGAGCAGTGTGGCTCAGTGGAGAAGAGCACGGGCTTTGGAGTCAGAGGTCATAGGTTCGAATCCCGGCTCCGCCACATGTCTGCTGTGTGACCTTGGGCAAGTCACTTTTAACTTCTCTGAGCCTCAGTTACCTCATCTGTAAAATGGGGATTAAGACTGGGAGCCTCATGTGGGACAACTTGATCATCATCATCATCATCAATCGTATTTATTGAGCGCTTACTATGTGCAGAGCACTGGACTAAGCGCTTGGGAAGTACAAATTGGCAACATATAGAGACAGTCCCTACCCAACAGCGGGCTCACAGTCTAAACGGGGGAGACAGAGAACCAAACCAAACATACTAACAAAATAAAATAAATAGAATAGCTATGTACAAGTAAAATAAATACATAGAGTCATAAATATGTACAAACATATATACAGGTGCTGAGGGGAAGGGAAGGAGGTAAGATGGGGGGATGGAGAGGGGGAGAGGAAGGAAGGGGCTCAGTCTGGGAAGGCCTCCTGGAGGAGGTGAGCTCTCAGCAGGGCCTTGAAGGGAGGAAGAGAACGAGCTGGGCAGATGGGCAGAGGGAGGGCATTCCAGGCCCGGGGGGAGGATCACCTTGTATCCACCCCCAGCGCTTAGAACAGTGCTCTGCACATAGTAAGCGCTTAACAAATCATCATCATCATCGATCGTATTTATTGAGCGCTTACTATGTGCAGAGCACTGTACTAAGCGCTTGGGAAGTACAAATTGGCAACATATAGAGACAGTCCCTGCCCAACAGTGGGCTCACAGTCTAAAACGGGGAGACAGAGAACAAAACCAAACATACCAACAAAATAAAATAAATAGGATAGATATGTACAAGTAAAATAAATAGAGTAATAAATATGTACAACCATATATACATATATACAGGTGCTGTGGGGAAGGGAAGGAGGTAAGATGGGGGGACGGAGAGGGGGACGAGGGGGAGAGGAAGGAAGGGGCTCAGTCTGGGAAGGCCTCCTGGAGGAGGTGAGCTCTCAGGAGGGCCTTGAAGGGAGGAAGAGAGCTAGCTGGGAGGATGGGCAGAGGGAGGGCATTCCAGGCCCGGGGGATGATCACCTTGTAACCACCCCCAGCGCTTAGAACAGTGCTCTGCACACAGTAACCGGTTAACAAATGCCATCATTATTATTATCATTATTATAATTATCCCTTGCAGCCCTCCCAAATGGGCCCGCCCCGCCCCGCGCCTGCGCAGCCCCGCCTCTGGCACGTGCAGCGTCCGGGCCGCGCGTCACGCGCTCCTCCCGCCCCCTTCCGGCCTCGTGCGGTGTGGTGGTGGGGGGGGGGCCTGGAAACTAACTCTTTACGTCACTTCCGGCGTACCCGGAAGTGCTGCGCCCGGCCTTGCGGCGGTTGGGCGGGGGGCGCTGGGGGGCCCGGGTGCTGGGTTCGAATTCTGCCCGGCCGTTGGCGGGCGCGACGGGAGGGAGGGGCCCGGCGGCTCCGGAGACGGTGAGTGCGGGGCGTTCCATCCCCTCCTTCGGCATTCATTCATTCAATCATTCATTCATTCAATCGTATTTATTGAGCGCTTACTGGGTGCAGAGCACTGTGCTAAGCGCTTGGGAAGTACAAGTTGGCAGTGTACCTATCTATTCTATTTATTTTATTTTGTTAGTCTGTTTGGTGTTGTTCTCTGTCTCCCCCTTTTAGAGTGTGAGCCCACTGTTGGGTAGGGACTGTCTCTAGATGTTGCCAATTTGGACTTCCCAAGCGCTTAGTACAGTGCTCTGCACATAGTAAGCGCTCAATAAATACGATTGATGATGATGATAAAAGGGGGAGACAGAGAACAAAACCAAACATACTAACAAAATAAAATAAACAGAATAGATAGGTACAAGATAGGTATATGTACAAGTAAAATGAATAAATAGAGTAATAAATATGGACAGACATATATACAGGTGCTGTGGGGAAGGGAAGGAGGTAAGATGGGGGGGATGGAGAGGGGGGCGAGGGGGAGAGGAAGGAAGGGGCTCAGTCTGGGAAGGCCTCCTGGAGGAGGTGAGCTCTCAGTAATAATAATAATAATAATGATGATATTTGTTAAGCGCTTACTATGTGCAAAGCACTGTTCTAAGCGCTGGGGAGGTTACAAGGTGATCAGGTAGCCCCACGGGGGGCTCACAGTTTTAATTCCCATTTTGCAGATGAGGTAACTGAGGCACAGAGAAGTTAAGTGACTTGCCCAAAGTCCCACAGCCAAGTGGCGGAGCCGGGATTTGAACCCATGACCTCTGACTCCAAAGACCGTGCTCTTTCCACGGAGCCACGCTGCTTCTCAGTAGGGCCTTAAAGGGCCCACGGTGCGTGGCGGGGCGGGGGGGGGGCGCTCACAGTCTTCCTCCCCATTTTCCTGACGGGGGAACTGAGAAGTGAAGCGACTTGCCCAAAGTCACACAGCTGACAGTTGGCGGAGCCGGGGTTAGAACTTCCATTCATTCATTCAGTCGTATTTATTGAGTGCTGTGTGCAGAGCACTGTACTAAGCGCTTGGGAAGTCCAAGTTGGCAACATATAGAGACGGTCCCTACCCAACAATGGGGAGAAAAAGCTTGGCTCAGTGGAAAGAGCATGGGCTTTGGAGCCAGAGGTCATGGGTTCGAATCCCAGCTCCTCCACATATCTGCTCTGTGTCCTTGGGCAAGTCGCTTTTAGACTGTGAGCCCACTGTTGGGTAGGGACTGTCTCTATATGTCGCCAACTTGTACTTCCCAAGCGCTTATTACAGTGCTCTGCATACAGTAAGCGCTCAATAAATACTATTGATTGATTGATTGACTTCTCAGAGCCTCATTTCCCTCATCTGTAAAATGGGGATTAAGATGTGGAACAACCTGATCACCTTGTGTCCCCCACAGTGCTTAGAACAGTGCTTTGCACATAGTAAGTGCTTAAATGCCATCATTATTATTATTATTATTAACGGGCTCACAGTCTAGAAGGGGGAGACAGACAACAAAGCAAGACATGTAGACAGGTGTCAAAGTTGTCAGAACAAATAGAATTAAAACTGTATACAATCTCACCTGGAGGAGATGGCCCCAAAATAATTTACAGATAGGAGGAAGACCAAAAATCGGGGCTATATATGAGTGAGTGGAGTAACTTGATATGTTCAGAAATCTGTGTCCCACCGTTTACAACTGTGTTTGGCACACAGTGAAAGCTTAATAAATACCACAGTGATCAAGCTGCTGTGAGTGTAGACCCTGGGCTCTGCTCCTGAGAACGTGAAGGTTGCTCTCGACGAGGGAATCAATCGATCATCAACTTGATGATGATGGTATTTGTTAAGCGCTTACTATGTGCCAAGCACTGTTCTAAACGCCAGGGGAGAGACGAGGTAATCAGGTTGTCCCACGAGGGGCTCAATCCCCATTTGGCAGATGAGGAAACTGAGACAGAGAAATTAAGCGATTCGCCCACAGTCACACAGCTGACAAGTGGCCGAGTCGGGATTGGAACCCACGACCTCTGACTCCCAAACCCGTGCTTCACCCCCTCCCCTCACCCATCAAGCAGTCGTATTTATTGAGCGCTCACTGCGTGCAGAGCGCTGTACTAAGTGCGTGGATGAGTACGCTCTAACAGTATAACATTTATTTTACTTGTATATATTTATTCTCTGGGCCTCATCATTTCTCTGGGCCTCAGTTCCCTCATCTGTAAAATGGGGAATAAGACTGTGAGCCCCCCATGGGACAACCTGATCACCTTATAACCTCCCCAGCGCTTGAACAGTGCTCTGCACATAGTAAGCGCTTAATAAATGCCGTTAATATTAAATATTAACTTTTATTTTATTTTGTTAATATGTTTTGTTTTGTTGTCTGTCTCAAAACATTTTAATAAAATAAATAGAATAAATATGTACAATAAATGGAATAAATATGTACAAATAGAATAAACATATTTACGATCCTATTTATTTTGTTAATGAGGTGCATCTATATATTTCTGTATATATGTTTGTACATATTACCCTATTTATTTTACTTGTACATATTTATTCTCTGGGCCTCATCACTTCTCTGGGCCTCAGTTCCCTCATCTGTAAAATGGGGATTAAGACTGTGAGCCCCCCGTGGGACAACCTGATCACCTTGTAACCTCCCCAGCGCTTAGAACAGTGCTTTGCACATAGTAAGCGCTTAATAAATGCTGTTTATATATATATATATATATATATATATGTATATATATATCGGACGCATTCTCTGCCCACAACGACCCAACCTGAAAAGTTGCGGCCACGGGGTGATGGGGGACCCTCTCTGTCTGTCCCCTTGCTCCACTCACCTCTCCCTACTTCTGGGCTGGAGATCCTATTCGGGCCGATCTGGTCTCCCTAACCTTCTTTCCTCACTCTCCTTCCCGGGCAGGCGAGCCGCCCTCCCTCACCCCCACGCCGGAATCAATCAATCAATCGTATTTATTGAGCGCTTACTGTGTGTGGGAAGTACAAGTTGGCAACATATAGAGACAGTCCCTTCCCAACAGTGGGCTCACACTCTAAAAGGGGGAGACAGAGAACAAAACCAAACATACTAACAAAATAAAATAAATGGAATGGATATGTACAAGTAAAATAAATAAATAAATAGAGTAATAAATATGTACCAACATATATACATATATACAGGTACCGGAACCATGGAGAAGTTTGGGATGAACTTCGGGGGAGGCCCCAGCAAGAAGGACCTCCTGGAGACCATCGAGAGTCAGAAGAAGCAGCTCCTTCAGTACCAGGCCCGCCTCAAGGATGTGGTGCGGGCCTACAAGAGCCTCCTGAAGGAGAAGGAAGCCTTGGAGGCCAGCCTCAAAGTGCTGTCTGTGTCGCACGAGGCCGACGTGGGCCCCCCGGGACCCGGCCCCTCCCTGGCCGACCCCACGGACGACAGGTGCTCCACGCACAGCGAGGACAGCACGGGCACCGCCACTAGCTTGGAGACGGCGGGCAGCCTCACCAGCACCAAGGGCGAGCCGGGGCCGGAGGACGAGAGGCCGGCAGCCGGCCCCCCGCTTCCGAAGTCGGAGGAAGCGAGTGGCTCCGAGAGCGGCGTCAGCACCAGCAGCGGGGATGTGCCCGCCGGAGGCGGGGAGGCCGACAGACGACTGCATCAGCTGAAGACCCAGCTGGCCACCCTGACCAGCTCCCTGGCCACGGTGACCCAGGAAAAGTCTCGCATGGAGGCCTCGTACCAGGCCGACAAGAAGAAGATGAAACAGGACCTGGAGGATGCCAGCAAGCGGGCCGAGGAGGAGAAGGACCGACTGGAAGGGGAGTTGAAGGGTCTGCACGAGCAGATGGCGGAGATCAAAGCCCGACTGATCGCGCAGCAGCACGACCGGGCCCAGGAGCAGGGCGACCATGCCGTGATGCTCCGTGAGCTGCAGAAGTTGCTGCAGGGGGAGAGGGCGCTCCGGCAGGACGTGGAGCTCCGGCTCGAGGAGACCCGGGAGGCCCTGGCCGGGCGAGCGTTCGCCGCTGACCAGGTGGAAGGCTTCGAGCTGCAGACCAGACAACTGCTCTTCGAAGTGGAAGAGCTCAAGAGCGAACTGCAGTCTTTGCGGGAAGAGAAGAGCCGGCCAGACCCCCGCCTGCAAGAGCTGCAGGAAGAGACCGCCCGTCTTAAGAGTCACTTCCAAGCCCAGCTGCATCAGGAAATGAGGAAGGTAATCTCCTGCCTCCCCTGTGCTGCGGGGATTTTCCCTCCTCGCCGCCCCAGTAGCTGAAGAGTCGCACCTGCTTTTTCCCTTCACACTGAAAATCAGTCGTATTTATTGAGTGCTTACTGTGTGCGGACCACTGTACTAGGCGCTGAAATAGGTCACTGTTGGCCTCTGGGAAGCTCTGGGGCACCTGGTGGGGACGGTGGCAGTGGTGTCCTAGAGGATGGTTCCTAGGGGCTGGGGTGTTTGTGGATGCTGGTTGGGGTGGGGCCAGAGGACCTGGCTTCTGGCCTTCGATCTGTACCAGTGTTTAGGGTGCAGACCCAGTAGGGTACTGGGTCGGGGGGGTCTGTGTGGAAATTGGCGCTCTGTCAGGAGGGAGGCGGCTGCCAGCCGTCCACCAGTTCTGGAGGCTTAGTGCTCCCCGGAGGTTTTCTCCTGGGGACTAAGGTGGGGCCCACCCAGCTCTAGCTGTATCCTAGAGGGGCACGCCCGGTCTCCGAACAGAGTTTGGAGCAGAAACAAGGTGGGGGAAATATTAGACCTCATAGAAGGGGAGGCAGAAATCGAAGGACAGGCCTCCCACGTAGCAGTTCCTAGCGCCTAAACATGCTACCGAATGAGGGTACGGGTGGGGGAGAGGGAAAGCCCCGAGCCTTCTGAGTGGCGGGGAGGGGCGCGGGGAGTCAGGCCGGATGAGCATTCGCAGCTGACCGGCTAAAAGCATTCAAGCCGCAGACCAAACTACTGCTCTTAGTTGAACGAGCTCGCTCAGTACGGGGCTGGGGACGGCTGGTGTGGGTCGGCAGAAAAGTACTCAAAAGTCCCCCTTTGCCCGTCTCCTCCGTCCACTCCTGAGGTAGCTCTGGTCCCCCTCCCCGCCCCCACCAGTTTCCTCAGCTCTGCCGTCAATCAGCAGCAGGTCCGGCAGGCTCCTCCAATGTCATTCTAACCGTCTCCTTTGTTCGCAGACAGCCCTCGCCGAGGATCAGCTCCGACAGCACTCGCAGATGGAGGAGCAGAGGGTGGCTGCCCTGGAGGGCCAGGTCTCCGAGGTTTCCGAGCTTCTGGGCACGTACGAGAAAGCCAAGCAGAAAGACCAGCTGGCCATCCAGAAGCTAAAGGATCGCATCTTGCAGCTGGACATGGAGAACAAGACCCTGGCCCTGGCCGCCTCTAGCCGCTCCCCGCTGGATAGCCCCAGTGAGGAGGCCAGCCTGGATGTCAACGTGCTGAAGGACAAGATGGAGAAACTGAGGCGGTTGCTGCAGGTGGCCTCCAGGAAGAGCCAGGCAGCCCTGGATGTGGAGAAGCTGAGTGAACTGGAGATCCTCCCGAGCTCAGAGACCGCCGACGGCGAAAAGGCCACCGCCCTGTACTACCAGCAGGAGCTGAAGCAGCTGAAAGAGGAGTTTGAGAGGTATAAAACGAGGGCCCAGGTCGTCCTCAAGAGCAAAGCGACCAAAGACGGCAACCTGGCCAAGGAGCTGGAGGAGGCGCAGGAGCAGCTGGCGGAGCTGAAGGAGAAGTACATCTCCCTGCGGCTGGCCTGCGAGGAGTTGGAGCGGCAGCGCCGGCAGGAGGCCGAGGAGGCGAAGCAGGAGTTGGTCCGGCTGCGGCAGGCCCACCGGCAGGAGCTGGACAGGAGCCAGCTGGAGTTCAGGGACCGGATGGCCAAGCTGGAGGAAGAACTGCACAAGCAGAGGGACCGGGCCCTGGCCGTCCTCTCGGAAAAGGACCTGGAGCTGGAGCAGCTGCGTTCGGTGGCCCTGACCGCCGGGCTGCAGGGCCACAAGGCCCCGCCGGGCGGGGGGAGCGGCGAAGACGGAAGCGACCCTTCCTCGGACAGCCTGACCCGGGCCCTGCACCTGGCGGCGGCCAACGAGCCCACCTTCTTCCTGTACGCCGAGCAGCTGGCCCGGAAGGAGGTGGAGATCGCGGCCTCGAGGAAGCAAAGGCACAGGCTGGAGGTGGAGGTTCACCAGTTGCAGGACAGATTGCTGGTGGAGGGGGAACGGCACCGGGAGGAGGTGTGCGCCTTGCAGGGCCACATCGAGAAGAGCTTTAGGGACCAGAGCAGGGAGGGGGCTAACCTGGAATACCTCAAAAACATCATTTATCGCTTTCTGACTCTGCCGGACTCCCTGGGCCGCCAGCAGACCCTCACGGCCATATTGACTATCCTGCACTTCAGCCCGGAGGAGAAGCAGGACATCATGCGGGTTCCCGCCGGCAGCAGCTGGTGGCCTTCCGGCAAGAGATGAGGCCCCGGCTGGGTTTCTCCCCCCACCCTCCCGGCCGTTCCCTCCCCCGCCCCTTGTCCCTGGGTCCCCTCCGTGCGGGGAGGAGGAGTCTCGTCCCCGTCTCCGTTTCCCTCAAAGCCTCGTTTGCCTCTGTCCCGGTCCGAGGTGGCCGGGGCTTCCTCGACGAGCAGAGTCTTTTTTGCCAAATGATGCCGTTGGGGCCAGCTCGGCCCCACTGACGGTGTTTCACTTGAGAAGAAGGCCCTCCTGGTGGGCTTTTGGGATCGGAGGGGACGACCGTCAGGGGAAAAGTGATACATTTTTAACGAGATTTTTTTTTAACACTCCCGAGGCCCTGCGGAGACATGAACCTCCGACCCAACACAGCCCACCCCCCCAGAAGCAGCTCAATAGATCCGACTCTCCTCTTCCCCATCTCACCCCCTGAGTTCTATCCAAATGCGGGTAGGTAAAGGAAGGGCGTGGGACAAAACAAAGGGCCGCTTGCCGGACCCGCAGAGGTCAGTTTCATTCTAGCTCAGTCGAAGGTGGGAGGGTGGGTCTGGACCTAGGTGCAATTGTCCAGCCGCAGAGCTTGACCGGGGTAGGGCTGCGGCCAGCCAGAGAGGACCCGGGACCCTAAGATACCTTCACAATGGTCCTAGTCTCCCTGATTTCTTTTGAAAGGATGAGCTGGGCTTAGGGTGGGATTTCCCGGGAATGTCACCAGTGCATTGAGTCCCCTGGACTTGTCTCCGGTCAGACTCCTCCCTCTCTCCCACCTCTCTCCTTACCAGCCCGGTCCTTAGGTGGGGAATAACGGCTAAGTGTGGGGTGAACAGCCGATTGCCTTGCTCTGTTTTCTTCAAAGTTGGACTTCCAGACCTGAAGACCTCCCTCTACCTGGATGCAGAGAAATGTTTTAGCGGCTGATGATTCGATCCTCTGTATCTCTGGCCCAGATCCCAGCTCTGATTTAGTTCCATTTATTACCATTATAGTTACTTCATTGTATCTAACCTATCGCCTGGTTGTTTCAGGCAGCGTTCTCTAGCACGGGTCTCTTGAGATCCGGGGCTGGGTATTACCAAAAGGGAGATTGTTTGGGCCTTTTAACCGCTAACTTTGCTAGCGACACTTCATTCTCAATGCAACTCCTAAATCTATAATTGAGTGGACTCCTCCGCTTATGAGGGACACAGTCCTGTTGGGCGTTAGAGGATGCAGGCCCAAGAGATTCGTTTTGGGTAGTAGCCTTGTAAGCCAGACTAGTACTTATGAAGGCATTACCCACCTTCTTTTCAAACTTACCACATCTCTCGGCAGCCTTCTGAAAAATCGGTGGGGATGGGGAGGGTGAGGGAGATGGGACCCAAGATTTGGTTCGCAAGGCTGAGAAGACAGCCTGTGGTCATTCCAGAATCCAGCTGCCGGTCTCTAGCTGGTGGTTTGGTGGGTGGACGGCGGAATTGGGGGAAGGCGGTGAGGACTGTTGCTTTGCTGTCACCAGCAGGACCTAACATTTCTCTGCACCTTTGCCCTGGGGCGTAGAGGAGTTTTCTTGTGGAGCTGGGAGCTGGGCCTCCATGGAAGGAGTGGCCACCAAACTTACTGCATTCCTTCTCCTCAACTCCTTCCCACGGGGTGACTGCTGGACCTAAGATTGAGACGGTAGCTGCATGGTGATGGACTGAGGTGGCTACAAGGAGCTAAACATGTTTGGAACAGAAGTGGTTTGCTTTAATAAAGACGTTATCAAATTGTATGTCTGTTTGCATTGAACTCTGGGCGTTACTGTAGGCCTCCTGGCTGGCAGGAAGAAAAGAATCTGGTCCCAATCAGTCAGTGGAATTCGAGTGCACCAGTTTATTGAATTTTTGGGAAAGTCCAATACAATAGAGTTGGTAGATGTAATACCTGCCCGCAAGGAGGTTATAGTCTAGAGGGAGTATTTATTGGGGTGAAAAAAAGGCCCATTTCCTTGTAATGGGGCATCCTGTCTTAGGTTTTGGTAAAACTCAGCGGGATCACCCAAGCACTTTACTCAGATTGTTATTGAGGTTTATTGAAAAGTAGTACCACAGGAAAAAGTAAGGTGGTCTAAACTTGTTTTCAAAATACCATCAATAAATATCAATATGCTATAGGCCCTGCCATAAGAAAAGAAATGCAGTTGCTATGTTCTAATGAATACATAGCTAGACAACATTTAAAACTAAGGATGTTACCGTATTAAAAACTGATTATGATCGACTGATTGACAGTGCCCAATCAGGAGGCTTTCCTGGCCCAATGAGTAATTAGCAAAGTCACAGAAATAAATCAGTGGTATTTATTGAGTGCTTACTGTGTGCAGGGCATGGTACTAAAGCACTTGGGAGAGTACATTATAATAAGAGTCAGTAGACACAATTCCTAGCCTTCAGGGAACTTAGACTCCTGAAATCAAAGCCAGTCCAATACAAGAGGAAAATATAAAAGTTATCAAAGCCAGGGTATGAATGACCATTTTCAATGATTTGTCATGGAGCCCAGCTCCTACCTGTTCATTCATTCAATCATATTTATTGAGCGCTTACTGTGTGCAGAGCACTGTACTAAGCGCTTGAAAAGCACAATTCAGCAACAAAGACAATCCCTGCCTACAACAGGTTCACAGTCTAGAAGGGGGGAGACAGACATCAAAACAAAAGGGCATCAATAGCATAAATAGAATTATAGATATAAACATCAAATAAAAATAATTATAAGTACATATATACACACAAGTGCTGTGGGGTGGGGGGATGGGGAGGGGAGGAGGAGCAGAGGAAAAGGGGGGCTTAGTCCAGGAAGGCCTCCTGGAGGAGGTGAGGTTTCAGTAGGGCTTTGAAGGGGGGAAGTGTGCTAATTTGGCAGATATGAGGAGGGAGGGCATTCCAGGCCAGAGGTAGGAAGTGGGCCAGGGGTCGACTGCGGGACAGGCAAGAACGAGGCACAGTGAGAAGGTTAGTACCAGAGGAGCGGAAAGTGCGGGCTGGGCTGTAGAAGTGAGAAGGGAGGTAAGGTAGGAGGGGCAAGGTGATGGGGAGCTTTGAAGCCAATAGTGAGGAGTTTTTGCTTCATACAGAGGTTGATAGGCAACCACTGGTGATTTTTGAGGAGGGGGTGACATTCCCAGAATGTTTCTGTAGAAAATTCCAGATATCAGAAAATGCTTTTCCTCCTTTGCTCAGTTTTCCGATTAATGCTTCCAGAAATGCATTTCATCATGCCAAAGCCAAGGAGAGAAGAGTGCCTTGAGGAACACAACTCTAGAAAGAAGCATGGGAAAGGAATCATGCTGTCCTGACTGGTGAGTGAGCACCATGAGGTGATCCCCACCCCCGCCAAACCAGTCAAGGAAGATGGGGGAATTTCTGGCCACTGGCTAGTGTTGAGGCTACAGTCCCCGTGATTAGGTTGTGGCAGTGTGATCTTGATGGTGGAGTTTCCCGTTGGAAACAAGTGGCGAGCCTCGGTCCAATCTTAAAAATCTACGGGGCAGAGAATCCGTGTAAAGACTGTAAGTTTCTTGTGAGCAGGGAACATGTCTACCAACTTTATTATATTGAACTCTCCCAAGTGATTCAAATTACTCCTATAGTCAGCCTTCGAGCCACATTACCCATGGAGAGGCATTTACCCCAGTGCCATTTAACTGTGGCATTGCAGCTTTAGTACGTGACAGATTGCACCAACGTGAGTATTGTCATCACCCGTTGAAATCGAAACTGATCGCACAGTTCAAAAGCCAAGTGTTCAGTTCAGAAAATAATGCCCAGGAATCACAGATATTACCTTGGGGGCATGTAATGCTGAATCGAAAAAGCCATCCATTTTTGGTTTGTCTTAAATATTTAATAAAAGCAGAAAATGATGTACTGGAAGAGATGAGGTTTAAAATTAACCTGGGAAACCCTTAAAGCGAAAGTCCAAATTCTCCCTCTCAATGGACCCTGAAAGAGCTTTTAAGATTGTTCTTTCCAGAAATTGCTGCTTTATGAAATACAGCCGAAGTCAATGGAAGCCTAGGGAAGGCCGTGTGTGTATGTGTGTTTGTGTGCCTATTATATATTTTTGATTGTATGTTGTGGACAGGGAATGTGTCTGCCAACTCTGTTGTACTCTCCCAAGCACTTAGTTCAGTACTTTGCTCAGAGAAAATGCTTGATAAGTATCATTGATTGATATCATTTTCACTGTTTTATATAACTGTGGTATTTGCCAAGTGCTTACTATATGCTGAGCGCTGTACCAAGTGCTGAGGTAGATATAAGATGATGAGGTCCCAAATGGGGCTCCCATTCTAGAGAGCACAGGTATTGAATTCCCATTTTGCAGATGAGGGACGTGAGGCACAGAGAAGTTAAGCGACTTGCCCAAGGTCACAGAGCGGACAAGTGGCAGAGCCTGGGATTAGAACCCAGGTCCTCTGACTCTCAGGCCTGTGCTCTTTCCACTAGGCTATGCTCCTTACCCAATATGTATACAACATACTGAAAATGTGTAGAAAATAGAAGGCAAACAATTTTAGCTGCCCATTGACGTTCAAAACTGAAAGTGTAGTAGTGACTAGGTAAAAAGACGGGAACAGTGACCCAAAGGGCAAAGTTGATTCTTTTGGTTTTTCAGCTTTGCAGCCAAACTGGCAGTTGCACATCTCCCCCGGACAGGCAGTGGCTTTCAGTTCCCCCGAGGCTGCAGACTTCTTATTGTATGCATTCGAAAAGGACCCTCATCCTAGACGCAGTCCACTAACCATTGTTAGAAAAGCCCGTAAAGACCTGGAGGTCTGAGGCCTTTTGCTCTACACCCTAATTCTATTTGTGCGCATTTGCCCAGAAACAGACAAGAGAAAACAGGGAGACCCCAAAGGAGCCATTGTAATGACTAAATGGCCAATTATCACAAGATCATGAAAATGCCATCACCCTAAATACCTGAAAAGGCACAAGGCAAGAATTGTTGAGCTATATTCAGAATTACAATAAAGGAGGCGAAGGCTAATCCACATTAAGTCCATCTGACATATTGGAGTCTACATCTCTAGTTAATGTCCCTGCTTCTGCCTAGCCAAAGAATCACAGTCCTCTAGGCTAGGAATCAAATGAACATTCAAAGCTAATTAATTCCACCCTCATACTAGCGGGGATGGGTGGGAGGGGAACTGATTTAGACCGTGTACCAGATCTCTTAACTGTAGCAATTACTTTGTTTTTATGAAGCAGTCGAGGTGTTCATAGAAGAAATAGCCCGTCTACGTTAATAATGATGGTATTTGTTGAGCGCTTACTATGTATCAAGCACTGTTCTCAGCACTGGGGAAGATACAAGTTAGGTTGGACACAGACCCTGTCCCTTATGGGGCTCGCAGTCCAAATAGGAGGGAGAACCGGTATCCCCATTTTACAGTTGAGGAAACTGAGGCCCAGAGACGTTAAGTGACTTGCCCAGGGTCACTCAGCAGTTGCGTAGCAGAGCCAGGATTACAACCCTGGTCCTCTGGCTCCCAAGCCTCTCGTCTTTCCACTAGGTCACACTTGTGCTTATTAGAAATTCTTTCCTTGTCTGAGACCCTGTGAATGATTGGTATTGTTCTCAGATGATGTGCAGTTACTCTGTTGCAGAAACCTATGCAGATTACAGCATCCAGAAAATCCAAATTCCCCAAGTGAACTCTGTCCTCAATGTTTAATATTTTAAAATAATCCAAACTCTCCAGATACTTCAGGTCGAGGGAATATCCTTGTGCTCCTACCTTGCTGCCACTTGTTAATCAATCTTTCTTTGTACTTTTGCTTTGGGGTAATTTAGTGACAAAGAAATGAATCATGTAAGCTAAGGGAATTGGTTCGAGTTGCTTTCTGAATAGATGAGATTGTTGTCAGGACCATGTTACTGTTATTCATTTATCTTCCTGCTTATTAAATAGTAAAATTAATCACCTTGAGTTGGTGGCTCCTTCTCCAAGGTAACTCAAAACCTCTTTGGGGGCGTAGAGGGGAAAGAACCTTTATCTGCATGTCCTGCTGACACCTCAAATTAAAACATATCTGAAACGGAACTCACCTTCCCACCCAAATCCTGACCTCTCCCTGTCTTTCTCACCACTGTAGACAGCATCATTATCCTCCCTATCTCACAAGCCCGCAACCCTGGTGTTGTCCTCGACTCATCTTCCGCATTCAACCCACACATTCAATCTGTCACCAAATCCTGGTGGTTCTATCTTCCCAACATTACTAAAATTTGCCCTTTCCACTCAAACTGCTACTATGCTGATCCTATCCTGCCTTGTCTACTGCATCAGCCTCCTTGCTGTCCTTCCTTCCTCCTAACTCTCACCACTCCAGGCCTTGCTCCAGCGCTTAGAACTTGGCACATAGTAAGCGCTTAACAAATACCATCATTATTATTCACTCAGCTGCCTGGATCAGTTTTCTAATGAAGCATTCAGTCCACTTCTCCCCACTCCTCAAGAACCTCCGGTGGTTTCCCATCCACCTCTGCATGAAACAGAAACTCTTTCCATTAGCTTTAAAGTATCCAATCATCTTGCCTTCTCCTATCTTATCATCGTGCTTTCCCACTACAACTACACTTTTCTCCTCCAATGCCAAATTACTCACTGTACCTCGATCTCAGCTATCTCAATCAATCAATCCATCTCAGTGTCGACCCCGTGCCCACGCCCTCCCTCTGAGCTGGAACTCCCTCCCCTCCATATGCAAAAGACCACCACTCGCCCCACCTTCAAAGCCTTAGTTAAATTACATCTTCTCCAACAGGCTTTCCAGGATTAAGCAGCATGGCATAGTGGATAGAGCCTGAGCCTCGGAGTCAGAAGCTCATGGGTTCTAATCCCGGCTCCACTGCTTGTCTGCTGTGTGACCTCGGACAAGTCATCAGCGCTTAGAACAGTGCTTTGCACATAGTAAGTGCTTAATAAATGCCATTATTAGTATTATTAAGCCTTATTTCTCCCTACTCCCTCTCCCTTCTGCATTTCCTAGGTACTTGGATCTGTACTCCTTTAGCATTGATATTCACCCCACCCTCAGCCCATAGCCCTTATGTAAGTATCATAATTTTTTAATTTATATTACTGTCTCCCCCTTTTAGACTGTAAACTCCTTGTGTTCAGGGGGGTGTCTACTGACTCTTGTATAGTTCCCTCCTAAGTGCTTAGTACAGTGCTCTGCCCACAGTAATCACTCAATAAATATTGATTGATTCTTTCTACACTAAACCCTCTTGTACGTCCATTGGCAAGTGAGTGCACTCCAGGGCCAACCAGAGAACGTAAGTCTTGGGACTGCTGTTGTCTTGCCTCTTCAAGCCCAACCTGCAATTTCCAAGTGGCCGAATTGTGACCAAAAGGTCATTTATTTCTGATGGTATGAAAGTGAGGTTGGAGCCACCTACCACAGCTATTAAACCACAGGAGTTATCTGTTCTATTTCTTATATTTTTCAAGTTGAAGTGCTCTTACCCTGGTGTAGAAATGACCTACTTTGAATGTGGGAGGTGCTAGATGTTTAATCAGATACTAAAATGGCTCAATATTCAGGGTTTTTTTTTTCCCCTTTGAATTCATAGTAGCTAGACACCAGCCCTTGAAAATCAGCCTGGGCCCTCAGGGCTTGAAAGACTCTGGAAAAATAATTGCTTTGAAAAAAACAGAAATAACATCCTTTGGTTTAATGACTATACTTACTGGGCTTCTGAGATTCACTTTCAGAAAGGCAAGGGATAATTTTGAGGCCTAGTAAAGTTGTTTGCAGACCCAAAGAGCTTTTGACCCTACCTCCAAAACTGCCTTATAATGGGGGCACCGGTTTGCTTGAAGCCTTGTTGTGGGTAAAGTGGAAAGAACACTGCTCTGAAAATCAGGAAAGCCAGGCTCTGGTTCCAGCCTTGCCTATTGTAAGTGCTCAATAAATAGCATTGATTGATTGATAGGATGACTTCCAACAGAAATAGTTGGAAGCAACCTTTCCCAGATGAGGTAGAAGCTCAAAATACTGTTCTAAGGACATTATTGAAATATTGAGTGTATGTATTCTTCCTTCTGCAGTTATATAATAATTAAAATGTTTTGGGGATGAATTTACATTTTCAAGAGAGCAGAATGAACCAGGGATTTCCATGGAAGATTATCTAAGATGAATCAGTCGATGGTATTTATTGAATGCTTACTCTGTGCCTCTAGACTGTGAGCTCACTGTGGGCAGGGATTGTCACTGTTTATTGTTGTATTGTACTTTCCCAAACGCTTAGTACAGTCTGCACACAGTATGCACTTAATAAATAAGAATGAATGAATGAATGAATGAGAGAGCTCTGTATTAAGTGCTTAGGAGAGTACAATGCAACAGAGTTGAAAGACACTTTCCCTGACCACGAGCTTAGAGTCTGGAGGACAGTATCATTTTCAACCTAACACTTTTATATAGTATTTGTTGAGCTCTTACTATGTGCCAGGCACTGTACTAGGTGTCAGGCCGTTGTAGATACAAGCTAATCAGGTTGGACACAGTCCATGTCCCACATGGGGCTCACAGTCTTAATCCCCATTTTACGGATGAGGTAACTGAGGCCCAGAGAAGTGAGGTGACTTGCCCAAGGTCTCACAGCAGACAAGTGGCAGAGCTGGGATTAGAACCCAGGGTCTTCCGACTCCAAGGCCCGTGCTCTATCCATTAGGCCACACTGCTTCCCGTGAGAGTGAAGATGAGTCTCCTTTGAAGAATAACTGACTACCAAAGCCTTCCCAGTGTTGTACAATTTGTGCCAATGTGCTGCCGTAGCTTAACTACCTCTCAGCTCTGCTTGTGTAGGGCAGGTCAAGAGCGGAGGCCCAGGATGCCTTGGTGGGAGGGTGGGAGGGGGGTCCCGGTGGTGTTGCTCAGGAGCACACCTCCTCCTGGAGGCATTCCCTGAAAAATTCCCACCCCTATCATCAGGTCATTCCGTCAGCCACCTATTCACTTCTGGGAATATTGTTTTTTCCATGGATTAATTTGTTCATTTTGATTTCCTTCTGTTAATACCATTTGTCACTACATATTCAATCTTGCTCTCAATATAGGCACCCGATTGGTGGCTGTTCTAAGGAAGCAGCCACTTCTTGATTTGTTTTTGAGGAATCCAAAATGAGTCCATCCTAAACTTTCCCATGCCAGTTTGGTAGGTGGGACCAAACACACGCTATGGGAGTTGGGGGTGAGGGGGGTAGATAAATCTACCGAATTATAATAATAACCTTGGTATTTGTCAAGCACATACTATGTGCCAGGCACTGTACTAAACGCTGGGGTAGATGAAAGGTAATCGGGTTGGACACAGTTAATACAAGCACTTATCCTATCCCACCTCGATTATTGATTCAGTCTCCTTGCTGACCTCCCTGCTTCCTGTCTCCCCACTCCGGTACTCCACTCTGCTGCCCAGATCATTTTCCTACCAAAACGTTCAGACCACGCCTCCACACTCCTCAAGAACCTCCACATCAAACAAGAACCCCTCACCATCGGCTTTAAAACACTCAGTCACCTTGCCCCCTCTTACTTCATCTCACTACTCTCCTACTTCAACCCAGGCCTCACACTTTTTTCCTCTAAGGCTAACCTTCTCACCGTACCTCGATCTCGTCTTTCTCGCAGCCGACCTCTTGCCCACATCCTGCCTCTGGCCTCCTTCCTCATATCAAACTGACAATTGCTCTCCCCCATTTCAAAGCCTTATTAAAGGCACATCTCCTCCAAGAAGCCTTCCCTGACTAAGCCCTCCCCTCCTCTTCTCCTGCTCTCTTCTGCATCTCCCTGACTTGCTTCTTTCATTCCCATTGCCAGCCCTATGGAACTTATATATATATATATATATATATATATATATATATATATATATATATATATATATGTATATATATATATATATATATCTTTAATTTATTTATCTATTTATTCATGTATGTACATTAAAGCCTGTCTCCCTTTCTAGATTGTGAGCTTGTTATGGGCAGGAAATGTGGGCATTTATTGTTTTATTGTACTCTACCAAGTGCTTAGTACAGTACTTTGCACACAGTAAGCGTTCAATAAATCTGATTGAGTGAGTGAATGAATGAACACAGTCCTTGTCTCACAAAGGGCTCACAGTCTTAATCCCCATTTTCCAGATGAGGTCAGTGAGGTCAGTGGCATTTATTAAGCGCTTACTATGTGCAAAGCACTGTTCTAAGCGCTGGGGAGGTTACAAGGTGATCAGGTTGTCCCACAGGGGGCTCACAGTCTTAATCCCCATTTTACAGATGAGGGAACTGAGGCACAGAGAAGTGAAGTGACTTGCCCAAAGTCACACAGCTGACAATTGGCGGAGCCAGGGTTTGAACCCATGACTTCTGACTCCAAAGCCCGGGCGCTTTTCCACTGAGCCACGCTGCCATTATTATTATTATTACAAGCTCCTAGGAGGGTGGGACCATGTTTTTTCTAATGTTGCCTAAAGTTTCCTAAAGCAGACTGTAAGCCTCTAGTGGGTAGGGAGTACTACCCCAAGCGCTTACTACAGTGCTCTACCTACAGGAAGCATTTGATAAATACCATTGATTGAGCTATGTAGCATATTAGGCCCATAGTAGACCCTCAACTGCTGATGCTGATCAGGAGGAGGATAAAAATTTCTGGGGACAATTGGAGCCGGGCATTTTCCAAGCAGAGTCTTGCAAGAATTGTTCGGAGAGTATCAGGTCGTTCTCGGAGGTCAGGCCTTAGTCTGTTGGGTTAGTTCGGATTAGAGTTAAATGACTAAACTTCATGAACTTGTCCTTTGTCGCATAGTGGATAGGGCACGGGCCTGGGAGCCACGAGGTCATGGGTTCTAATCCTGGCTCCTCCACTTGTCTGCAGTGTGACCTTGGACAAGTCACTTAACTTCTCTATGTCTCAGTTCTCTCATCTGTAAAATGGGGATTAAGACTGTGAGCCCCACGTGGGACAACCTGATTACCTTGTATCTACTCCAGTGCTTAGAATAGTGCTCGGCACATAGCGCTTAACAGATACCATAATTATTATTATCAGTGTGTAGTACAGTGCCTGGCACATAGTAAGCACTTACCAGATACCATCACTGTTAGTATTAAGAGGTAGTGTTTATGGTAAACCTTTCAGAATTTATTATTATAACTGTAGGTAATAATAACCCTAATCATCATCATAATAATAAAGTGTGGTATCTGGTAAGCAATTACTATGGGCCAAGCACTATGCTGAGGTAGATACAGTATGATCAGATAATAATAATAATAATAATGGCATTTATTAAGCGCTTACTATGTGCAAAGCACTGTTCTAAGCGCTGGGAAGGTTACAAGGTGATCAGGTTGTCCCACATGGGGCTCAGAGTCTTAATCCCCATTTTACAGATGAGGCAACTGAGGCACAGAGAAGTGAAGTGACTTGCCCAAAGTCACACAGCTGACAATAATAATAATAATAATAATGATGGCATTTATTAAGTGCTTACTATGTGCAAAGCACTGTTCTAAGCGTTGGGAAGGTTACAAGGTGATCAGGTTGTCCCACGTGGGGCTCACAGTCTTAATCCCCATTTTATTCACTCAGTCAACAGATGAGGTAACTGAGGCACAGAGAAGTTAAGTGACTGGCCCAAAGTCACACAGGTGACAATAATAATACTAATGGCATTTATTAAGCGCTTACTATGTGCAAAGCACTGTGGCTCACAGCCTGAGAGGGAGGGAGAACAGATACTGAATCTTCATTTTGCGAATGAAGAAACTGAGGCACAAATAAGTGGCTTTCCCGACGTCACAGCAGGCAAGTGACTGAGCCGGGATTAGGATCCAGATCCTCTTACTCCCCAGGCCTTGGGCTCTTGCCACGAGGCTATACTGCTTCAATTTAGAGCACTATGCAATTAGAGAAAAAAAAAAGTTCCCAACAGCCATCATATTACCGAACACAATGTGACTGAATACACTACTGAATCCTGGCTCCCCCACATGTCTGCTGTGTGACCTTGGGCAAGTCACTTAACTTCTCTGAGCCTCAGTTACCTCATCTGTAGAATGGAGATTAAGACTGTGAGCCCCACATGGGACAATGTGATCACCTTGTATCCCCCCCAGTGCTTAGAACAGTGCTTTGCACAGAGTAAGCACTTAACAAATGCCATCATTATTGTTATTATTATTATTATTCTTACTAACTCTATTCTGCGGGATAAATCCCTACAGTAATTAGAGATTTACATAAATAGCACCATTTACATCACTTAGCTGAAAGACTATAATAACAATAACAGTTTCATCCAGCATTTTCTTTTTTGGAACAGCAGGAGCTATTCATCTGTGGTAGCTAATCGACAGTAATCACCTGAAAGTTTAGTTTTAAAGCAACACTTGTACGATTGGCACGTGAAGAGGCATATTCAACCTCGATTTTTTTTCTGCAGCCTGAAGGGAAAATGAATGTGAAGCTTCCCCCACTAGAGGGCTGTGGGCGGCAGGAGGCACTGAACACATTCTTGGCCAAAGATTGTGAAAGATGGAGTCAATTTTCCTGAAAACATCACTTTCTGTGTGATCACCCTTCGTGTGCTCCAGAGTTACTCCAGTGACCAGCAGCATGGGCTGGTGGGTAGACCAGAAGGGACTAATCCTAATCCCGACTCCACCACTTGCCTGCTGCGTGGCCTTGGGCAAGCCACTTAACTTCTCTGTGCCTCGGTTACTTCATCTGTAAAATGGGGATTAAGACTGTGAGCCCCTCATGGGACATGGACTACGTCCAACCTGATAAAGCTTGTATCTACCCCAGCGCTCAGAATAGTGCCTGCTTCATGGGAAGTGCTCAACACTTCCCATAGGGAATAGAGAAGCAGCGTGGCTCAGTGGGAAAGAGCACAGGCTTTGGAGGCAGAGCTCATGGGTTCAAAATCCCGGCTCCGCCAATTGTCAGCTGTGTGACTTTGGGCAAGTCACTTAACTTCTCTGTGCCTCAGTTGCCTCATCTGTAAAATGGGGATGAAGATTGTGAGCCCTCCACTGTGGGACAACCTGATCACCTTGTAACCTCCCCAGCACTTAGAACAGTGCTTTGCATATAGTAAGCGCTTAATAAATGCCATCATCATCATCATTAACAAAGCCCATAAAACAAGGCAATTGCAAAGGGAATAAGAGAATAAGATCTTCTTAAAACATTTCCTAAACCTGTTGCCTGGTTTCCTTTATGTTCGTCATTCATTCATTCAGCTGTATTTATTGAGCGCTTTCTGCGTGCAGAGCACTGTACTAAAGTCTTGGAAAGAACAATACAGCAATGAAGAGAGACAATCCCTGCCCACAATGGACTTACAGTCTAGAAGGGGATTTCTGATTTCTATGGCTAATTTACAGGTATTTGCTAAAGGATTTTGACCTATTCTATAGTAAATAAGCCTTCCTAGAAAAAGATCACAGCAGGAGGACCTAGAAAAGTGCTCTTCATAGTGTTGGTATCCAGGAAATGCTTTTTGAAGATGATGACCACAATGCTGGCATTTAGACCAGAAGCTGAACAGACCAGTCTAGAGAAGCAATGTGGCCCAGTGGATAGAGCAGGGGCCTGGGAGACAGAGGACCTGGGTTCTGATCCCAGCTCTGCCACTTGTCTGCTGTGTGCTCTTAAACAAGTCACTTCACTTCTCTATGCCTCAGTTACCTCATCTGTAAAATAGGGATTGACTGTGAGCACCATGTGAGACATGGACTGCGTCCAACCTGTCTTGTATCTACCCCAGTGCTTAGTACAGTGCCTGGCACAAAGTAAGCACTTAACAAATACCATTAAAACAAAACAAAAACAAAAGATTTCCATGTAGATTGGCTTCATTGTTATTGTCTTGAAATTCAATATCAGTGTGGTCAGCCTTCCTTACTGGGAAATTTCCACATCTGTCCTCCAGCTCTTGTTATTACTGTTACTACTAACATTTATTAAGTGTTTCTGAGGTGCTATGTTCTGGGGAAATTACATAAATATCACCCCAGATGCAGTCCCTCTCACAAAAGGGAGAAGATATAGAATGATAAGAATAGTTAAATCGTAATAATTATAAAAAATATGATTGATTGATTGATTCCTTCACCCCACTTTGCTGCTCTGCTGCTCTCTTTGTACCCTTTTCGGTTGGGTTCTTCCCTCTGGCCATTTTTCTTTAGGGTGGCCGATGATGGCCCTCACTAATATCAGGAAAGGAGATGCTCATGACGTCACCCGTGGTGCCGGTACACTGGGCATACAGCTTGTGATGACAAACACACAGCTCGTTTGTGACCCAAAAACTTTGAGCACCCATTTTCCTTGTTGGATTCACACTAGCCACTTGTCTTGTTAATATTGTACATGGAGTAGTTGGGGCAGTGTGATATTCTGTTTTTCTCTGGAGAGGACAAATATCAGCGAATACTCAAGTACATGTGATTTATTATTCCTAATAAAAAATGAGTTGAAAATGATTAAATCTCAATCTCTCTGTCTCTCTGTCTCTCTCTGTCTCTCTCACTCATTCTACATGACTGCAAATGACCTTAGGATTTGTTGCAGGTGCTGAGCTTTCCAGCTTCTGTTTTGGCCTGCCGTGATCCCTGTCGAAGCACTGGCCCATCCCGCTGCTTACGCTCTGTGCAGCAGGGTAGGGCCTTCACTCCGTAAAATGTTCATCTCGGGGCACAAAAGCAGCTGCTGAAGGGAACAGCTTCATATGGTGGGCGAGCGATCCTGTCGCCGTGGCACCAAGCAACCTCCAGAGAGACAGAGCTGTCAACCCTCACCCGGCCCCAAGAGACCAGCATTCCGCCGCGGCTCAGCTCAACTTCATCCTCCGCCTCCAGACCCCAGGTGAGATTTCTGATGGCCACCAGAGCCGGCCTGCTTAGAGAAATGAGGGGCGGCAGCCTGCTTGGCATTCTGGACTCACCCGGTGCTTGAGAAAGTAGAATCGGTTCCCCCATCAGATTTGCCATCTTCTACTTTTGTTTTAGTTCTACAGCAAATCGTTTCCTGGGGTGATTCAAAATGTGCCCTGTGACCAAGAAAAACAATCTGCTCTACTTATCAGCACGTTCTTAGCGATATTAGTAGTCCATAAAAAATTCTGGCGTATCGAGACTCTGGCAATGACCGTCCCTGGCTAGGTGAGCATCGCCCTGCTTCCTGAGAACAGGGACAGGAAACGAAGAGCAAGCAGAGATGCTTACCACTTGGCCGGTTTCTGAATTTGCCTTTAAAGATGTTTCCCTGCCATCATTTTTAGTTGGAGATTTATCCTTGAGATGGTGAAAAGGGATCAACCGGGAATGGTTATCCCTTAGTTAGTTATTTCTCATCGTAACCCAAGCTTTATCTGAGGGGATTTTTCTTGGGCGGCTCTGGCCCTGCAGCGATCTGTAAAGGGAACCCACTCTGATACAGTCTGAAAAGTGCATTTTGTACTGGGCTCTCTCTTTGATCGAATTAATCTGGGCTTTTTTGTAGTTCTAAATGAAGCCTATGGGTTGACAATGTAGCTGTTTAAAGGGATTTTAGGGGATAATAGCCAATGCAAATACTACCATGAGAATGGCAACTTGCTTTTGCACTTTCAATCACATAATAACAGCAAAGAAAGCTTTTAAAATGAATTGAAATTTTGTGGCATGCCATCTAGGATTATTTGGGGAAACAGTTCTGAATGCTTGTGGCCGTGTAAAAGAATGGTACTATGGTCAGCTCTTAAGCTGACAAGTCTCAGATGGCAACCTTATGCTAACTGGTGCAAGGTTGGCTAGCATTTTTTTTTTTTTATCATTTTCTTTCTCTCGGATTATCTGCAAAAATTCTCTTTGATTGCCGGTATTTGGGTCTGAAAAACTTTTCTATTGTTGAAGAATTCAATTCAAACCCCTTGCAGCTGCTGATCCCTTTATTGTTCCAATAGTTATGTGTACGCGTCTCAGATGAATGTAGCCAAGCCTTTTAGGGCCTTAATAGGTGTCTGCATAAAGGTCATTTATTCCCTAGTACTTGTTTTAACAAAAGTTTACCCACCAACAACAACCTCAGCTAAAACATTCCCATTAATCAATTCCCCCACGATGTAAAATGCAAACCCTTTCGAAAGTATGCCTCTCCAAGAACGAACAATATTCTCTCCCCGATGTTGGCCAAACAGAAAATACGGAGCTCGGCACCCGCCTAGACAAAGATTTCCAGCTAAAATGACTAATTTTAGAAGACTCAGCACAAGTGTAGCCTTGGCCAGGCTGTAGGAAGCTGGCCTGTGATCTAATGGGACACTTGCGCCTAACGGAGGTGAGCAATAGCTGTTCCTTTGGTTTACATTGTTTTTACATCAGCTTTGGAGCCGCCTGAAAGTCAGATAAAAGCGTAGTGGACTTCGGGCGTTTCTCTGGTCTCTTCTTTTGGCACATCTTTTAGAGGGAAGAGACTGCCAATTAATTAACTGTGGTATTTATTAAGCACTTACTATGTGTCAAGCACTGTTCTGAGCACTGGGGTAGATACGGGTTAATCAGGTTGGAGGCAATCCCTGTCTCCCGTGAGGTTTGCTGTCCAAGTAGGAGGGAGAAAGGGATTGAATCCCCATTTTACAGATGAGGAAATTAAGACCAGGAGAAGTTAAGTGACACACAGCTCAAGGCCCAAGGCTACACAGTGGGAAAATGGCAGAGCTGGGATTGATTGGGAAGCAGCATGGCCTAGTGGATAGAGCCTGGGCCTGGGACTCGGGAGGACCTGGGTTCTAATCCCCGCTTTGACACTTGGGCTCTACTGGAGGAAGGCCACCTGCACGTGGTTACACAGGAGGAGATCAGAGTTGACAGAGATCATCTTCTCCCTCAAACAAGTCCTTCTCCGTCACGTTAGTTGTTTTGGATTTTCCTGAGCTACAGATTTGCTGGATGAGAAGAGTAACAACCGCTCTCACCAAATCAAAACGCCTCCATCAACCACTAAGCAAATGATTGCTTAGGATAGAGCACAGGCCTGGGGGTCAGTAGGTCATGGATTCTGATTGTGGTTCTGCCACTTGTCTGCTGTGTGACCTTGGGCAAGTCATTGCACTTCTCCGTGCCTCAGTTACCTCATCTGTAAAATGGGGATTGAGACGGTGACAGGGACTGTGTCCAACCCGATTGGCTTGTATCCATCCCAGGGCTTAGTACAGTGTCTGGCACATAGTAAGTGCTTAACAGATACCATAATTATTGTTATTAACAGAGTGAGATCAGGGGATCACTTTGGCTTTTGAGGAGAAGTGAGGGGAAGGAGAAATGGAGTGTGAAGAAAGTGGGGAGCATTTCTCTTGAACCTTTCTTGCTTATTTTATATGTACTCCTGCAAATGCCCTTTTCCTGAGGTATCGGAGAGGTCTTATAATAATAATTATAATAATAAAAAGTAATAATAATTGTGGTATTTGTAATGTGCTTACTATGTACCAAGCACTATACTAAATGCTGGGGTAGATACAAGATAATTGGGTTGGACACCATCCCTGTCCCACATGGGGCTCACAGTCTTAATCCCCATTTTACAGATGAGGCAGCTGAGACCCAGAGAAGTTAAGTGACTTGCCTAAGGTCACACAGCAGACAAGTGGCCGAGCAGGGATTAGCACCCAGGCCTTCTGATTCCCAGGCCCGGGCTCTTTCCACTAGGCCATGTTGCTTTTTCTGCAGGTCTGTCTGCAGAAGACCATCATATTAATTAATTCTAGGAGGAAGAGGAGAACTGAAAGGTCCAGAGCCCTGTGGCACTGATCTGTTAGTAGAGTGGAGGGAACTGTGGTTTTAAAACAGATCCAAGGCTTCAGGGAGCGTAAGAAGTTATTGTCATTAATATGTTTATTGGCCATTTCCCTTCATTCTGAGGTCTCATACAAGACTTGGGTTCATGTCTCCCAAATAAAAGTAATTTTTCATCCAAACCCATCTTGAAATTTGGGAGTACAGTGCCTAACTTTGTTATTAATTCCTGACGACTCGCCACTGACCTCTCGCCCACATCTTGCCTCTGGTCTGGAACACCCTCCCTCTTCATATTCGACAGATGATCAATCTCCCCACCTTCAAAGCCTAATTAAAAGCACATCTCCAAGAGGCTTCATTTCCTCTTCTCCCACTCCCTTGTGTGTCACCTTTGAACTTGGATTTCACCCCTCCCTCATCCCATAGCACTTATGTACATAGCTGTAATTTATTTATTTATAGTAATGCCTGTCTCCCCCTCTAGACAGTATGCTCAATGTGGGCAAGGGAACATGTCTACCAACTCCGTAATACTATACTCTCCCAAGCACTTAGTACAGTGCTCTGCACAGAGTAAGTGCTCAAGAAATACTATTGATTGATCGATTGGTACAGAAACCTAAATACGATTTCCATCAGCTATAAGATGAAGTTGCATCTATCTGCATTATGATACAGGCTTGAGGGTAGAATCATTTTTGCTGTAATATGGTAATTGTGTTCTTGAAAAGCTTTGGGTGTGTGAAAAGCATATGATACAACCATAGACTCAATGGGAATTAATGAGTCAAGGGAGTTGATGACTCAAAGATATCATCATGACTGATACTTTTCAGTACAAACTCTGATATTATCGATATGCCCTTTACTAGCAGAATTCTTTACACCCTCAAATTCATTGTTATTTTACCATAACAGATCCCCCCAGGTATGCTAGAATGTGCCTAGGTGTTTTGGCTAGAACATTGTTAAGGAATTTGGGAATGAACATTCCTCTGGCAATTTGAGCTTGTTTGGACAAAGGAGACCATAGCATTGGAAGAAATGGCTTGTGCACATGAATATGTGTGCATTGCATGCAGCACTGGCACCAGAAGTGCAATAATGGATGTTTTCCTTAATGTGGGATTTTGCAAGAATGTAGTTCCTGTATTTTAGGACAGCTGGATTTCTGGAAAACGGGAGAGGGTCAAGAGAGGGATGGGGGTTGAGATCTCTCTCTCTCTGTCTCTCTCTCTCTCACTCACTCACCCCCCCCCCCACCCCCCATATAGATCCACACACACAGACACTACAGACACTCAAACCCAGTTCCTTATGCTCCCGTTCAGGCAGTTCCACACACAGATACAGATATCTTTGCCAAATCCCTTAATTACTGTAAGAGGCTCCATGGAAATATACAGATTATAGGTTTCATGGGTCTATTTTTATTGCTGAGCTTTATATGTCAATTCAGAGAAGCAGCGTGGCTCAGTGGAATGAGCATGGGTTTTGGAGTTAGAGGTCATGGGTTCAAATCCCGGCTCCGCCACTTGTCAGCTGTGTGACTTTGGACAAGTCACTTCACTTCTCTGTGCCTCAGTTACCTCATCTGTAAAATGGGGATTAAGACTGTGAGCCCCACGTGGGACAACTTGATCACCTTGTAACCTCCCCAGCGCTTAGAACAGTGCTTTGAACAGAGTAAGTGCTTAATAAATGCCATTATTATTACTATTATTATTATTATTATCATTATCAAGCTTTAATGCAAATTTGTCCTGAGGTTTGGGTTGGATCTTACATTCATGCTGTGGACTTACATGCAATATTCATGCATATTAAAATGGTCATAGGCTTTAGGATGCACCCCTTGAAAACTCTCACAGTTGGCAAATGGCGAGATCATGTAATGACAATATTCTGAATATCGTACATTTCAGCTGTTCTGATTACTCTTGTATAATTTTCCACCTTTATGGTGGTTCAGTCTACTTTGTTGAATAGTAACATTTGTTTAGGATTATTCAACAGTGTCATTTGTTTGTGTTCCCTGGTTGTTAAGTGTCCCACGGGCACCTTAGAAGGTGAAAGATGAGCTTTCTGGGTTAAATGTAATTAGCTTTAGAGTGGTTATTTATCTGAACCTGTCAAGACTGTTCAAGAATTCATTGCAAATGGGCTAGCCAGCATATCCTTGAGAGCTTTATATTGTCCACCACTTTCTTTGAATGCCTTTAGATTCACTCCCCAAGATGATGGTGAGGCCATATCAAAGCTGCAGAAAAGTGATAGTTAGTTTCAGGCTGAGACCCTAGGGGATTGTACTCTCCCAAGTGCTTAGTACAGTACTCTGCACCTAGAAAGTGCTCAATAAATACCACTGATGATGATGACTCCCTGCCTTTCCTCTTTGGGGACACAAACATCAGAGGGGTGATGAGAGCTGTTGGCCCTAGGATTGAGATCTGGGGGTGTTGACTGGTCCCCACAGCCTTTCGGGCAGGGCAAGAATCCTCAGGTAGCCAGCTCCACCCTGTTAGTGGCAGTGGTGGGCCTGTTTCACGCCTCTCAGATTTTCCTTCCACCACTGAGGTCGAGTAGCTCTTCGCTCTGACTTCTGCTCCTCAGAGCTGTGCTCAGCCCAATTTCTGCCATTCTGGCCCCAGAAGCCCTAGCCGGGGCCACTAGAGCATGAAGCAGCATGGCGGAATGGATAGAGCCTGGGCCCGGGGGTCAGAAGGTCATGGGTTCTAATCCTCGCTCTGCCACTTGTCTGCTAGGTGACCTTGGGCAAGTCACTTCACTTATCTGGGGCTTAGTTTCCTCATCTGTAAAATGGGGATTGAGCCCCTGAGCCCCAGGTGAGACAGGGACTGTGTCCAACCCGATCAGAGAAGCAGCATGGCTCAGTGGAAATCAATCAATCAATCGTATTTATTGAGCACTTACTGTGTGCAGAGCACTGTACTAAGCACTTGGGAAGTACAAGTTGGCAACATATAGAGACGGTCCCTACCCAACAGTGGACTCACAGTCTAGAAGGGGGAGACAGAGAACAAAACCAAACATATTAACAAAATAAAATAGACTAGATATGTACAAGTAAAATAAATGAGTAATAAACATGTACAAACATATATACATATATACAGGTGCTGTGGGGAAGGGAAGGAGGTAAGACGGTGGGGATGGAGAGGGGGACGAGGGGGAGAGGAAGTAGGGGGAGGGAGGAAGAGCCCGGGCTTTGGAGTCAGAGGTCATGGGTTCAAACCCCGGCTCTGCCAATTGTCAGCTGTGTGACTTTGGGCAAGTTACTTAACTTCTCTGTGCCTCAGTTCCCTCATCTGTAAAATGGGGATGAAAACTGTGAGCCCCCCGTGGGACAACCTGATCACCTTGTAACCTCCCGAGCACTTAGAACACGCTTTGCACATAGTAAGCGCTTAATAAATGCCATTATTATTATTATTTGCTTGTATCCACCCAAGCACTTAGTGCCTGGTACATAGTAAGTGCTGAACAAATACCACAATTATTGTTATTACAACAACAACAATAATAATAGAGGGTTCCCTTTTTGGTTATGGAGATACATAACTTTAGGCCTCTGTCCTCCCATTGTTCTCTCTGCTCTGTACTTTCCACCCACCTCTTCTCTCTCTTCTCCAGGCCTGCCACTGGCTGTACCTGTGGGCTTTGACTGTGTCACTCTTTTCTGGCTATTAAAATCTGCCCCAATTAGTTCTTGTGTTCAAAATTAAAAAGGATTTGCACCTATGGTCTTATCAATGCATTTCTCTCCTTCCACTCCTTCCTTATCTACCTCTTCCTTCCCTGTCACTTCAGGGAGGGTTGGAGTTTCCCCTGTCTCTAATCCAGTTAATCAGTCAATCATATTGAGCGCTCACTGTGTGCAGAGCACTGGACTAAGCGCTTGGGAGAGTACAATATAACAGTACCTACAGTGAACTTAGAGACTAGAGGCGGGGACAGACATTAGTATAAATCAATTACAGAGATGTACATAAGGGCTGTGGGGCTGAGGGAGGGGGGAAGAAGGGTATAAATCCAAATGCAAGGGTGACACAGAAAGGAGTGCGAGAAGAGGAAATGAGAGCTTAGTCGGAAGAAGTCCTCTCAGAGGAGATGTGCTTTTCATAAGGCTTGGAAGGTGGGGAGGGTGATCGTCTGCTGGATATGAAGAGGGAAGGCATTCCAGGCCAGAGGCAGGATGTAGATGATAGGTCAGAGGTGAGATAGAAAAGATCGAGGTACAGTGAGTAGGGTGGCATTAAAGGAGTGAAGTGTGTGGGCTGGGTTGTAATCCACTTTAATGTCTTTATCCTCCTACAGACAGCAAGTTCCTTGTGGGGAGGGATCATGTCTACCAACTCTATTGTATGGTACTTTCCCGAGTGCTTAACACGGTGCTCTGCACACAGTAAGCGCTCAATAAATATCACTGACTGATTGGGTGCTGGGTGGGTGGCTGAAGTTTGGTCCACATCCAGACGAACAGCCTTGAACCCTGGAGTCTTACCTGTGATTTTGCCATTTCACTGATTTGACCAATAACTCTTGCTCGGTGATCTACGAAATAGCACTTCAAGCACAAAGATATCAACACCAGCATAAAACATAAAAATCCAACAGTCATCCAAGTGCTTGCCCTTTGACTCTGAGCATATGTACTTTGGAAGAAAAAGATCTGCCACTGTAGTTTCTTAAAGTTAGTAAGAGCTGAAATGTGCACACGCATCTCCTTTGTGAAGTAGCGAGATAGTCTTAAATTTGATAGGAAAGCTATGGCGCAGAGTAAGGGCTTTAAAGAAAAGGGCTATGAACTTAGAAACAGCTGCGCTGCCACTTAAATCAAGTTACCTGCACTTGCTCCCATTTCAGCAGAAGGACAGGAATCTACTGAAGAACCAAAAAGCTTAGCGAGACTGCAGGTATGATGGCCAAATCTCCTGGCCCAGTACAGGCATGAGAGGCCTTTTTGTTTTTTATGGTATTCGTTACGTACCTACTATGTGCCAGGCACTATACAAAGCACTGGAGTAGATGCAAGCTCAATCAGGTTGGACACAGTCCCTGTCCCACACGGCGCTCACAGTCTTAATCCCCATTTTACAGTTGAGGTAACTGAGCCATAGAGAAGTAAAATGACTTGCCCATGGTCGCCCGGCAGACATGTGGCAGAGCTGGGATTAGAACCAGGACCTTCGGTCGCCCAGGCCTATGTTTTATCCACTAGACCATGCTTCTCCATCTTTTGCAAATACTTTGTAAATTTCTTCCATTTTATAATGTTGTCTGTCACACACACTATGGGTATCAAATGGTGTTGGTTAAAACTACATGGTGGAATTGGGTTGGTTGGCTTGCCGTTTTCCATCTGCCTGGGAAATGCTCTCTCTAACAGGACTCGGGCATTTACAGTGCCTTGCCCAGGATCAATACTCCCTTCTGGATTATCAAATGGGGAATAATAATAATATAAAAAGCAGCGAGAAGCAGCATGGCTCAGTGGAAAGAGCCCGGGCTTGGGAGTCAGAGGTCATGGGTTCTAATCCCGGCTCCGCCACATGTCTGCTGTGTG
The DNA here is from genome assembly GCF_015852505.1 of Tachyglossus aculeatus. Classification (NCBI taxonomy): domain Eukaryota; kingdom Metazoa; phylum Chordata; class Mammalia; order Monotremata; family Tachyglossidae; genus Tachyglossus; species Tachyglossus aculeatus. The sequence continues at coordinate 42,202,183 of NC_052075.1, read as the reverse complement.
ACCTTGGGCAAGTCACTTAACTTCTCTGAGCCTCAGTTCCCTCATCTGTAAAATGGGGATTAAGACTGGGAAGCCCCACGTGGGACAACCTGATCACCTTGTATCTCCCTGGTGCTTAGAACAGTGCTTTGCACATAGTAAGCACTTAACAAATACCATCGTTCTTATTATTAATAATAATTATAATTATTTTAAGAAGGGCCAGATGAGGATATTGCAGGAAACTAAGGATTGAGGAAGCCACTGAAGGCTGGGAGTCTGCTAATCCCTTAGAGTGACTCCCAATTTCTCTTGTAGATTGGCCAACTTGGGTCTAACAATCCAACTGCCCACATTTACAAACACCCACTCCACTGCTTGCTTGCATAACGACAGGATCTAATCTAATTGGTAGATGTCATTTAGATCCCCACACTAATGGATAATACAGCCAGCACGACCAAAAACTGAAAATTGTGAAGTGAATACTTTGGCTCTTACTCACTCTCTTATATTATGAACCAATATTAGAATTGCTATCTCAAATTCAGAATTATTTCTTTCTCTTTTTGGACACTTCCATAAAACTAATCAGACTAATTTCCAAAATATCACTCTCGCCTTTCAAGCCATTATACCAAGTTAATTGGCAAGACTCATAAAATAACAGAAGGTACATGCATGACAGGCATTTTTAATAATATTTTTTATGCATCACCTGGCTGCTGCTGGTTTCCCTATTATTATTTTTATTTAACCGTTATCAAGCACCTACAATGTTCATGACAAATCAAAAATGGTGGTAGGTGAATACAAGTCCTTACACAGAACATTTAAGATTTAATTTTACATTTTCAAACTCTAATTTGGATTATAAATTAATTAGAACTCTGTTGTCTGAAACAGATTTGGGCCATGGACTCTGTATCTTGATCAAGAGAGTCAAATAATTAAAAACAAAATTGCTAAATGTATTCAACAATTTCAGAGTCTACCAGTCTGTGACAAATTTTAATTTTCAAGAACATTACATTCTTTTGTATTGAGTTCTTCAATAGTATTAATTTTCAAGAACATTAAATTCTTTGTAGTTTACTGAAGCTGTTAATTATTATCCCTAAAAATAGCTGGTACCCAGGGTCATGGCAATTACTTTGTCACTTACGACTAATCAATTATTTTTCTGCAGTGCAGCACTATACGTACGGTGGTTAACGTAGTGTAATAATGCAAGGCACATATATGAAAAATCAGATTTCATCAAATGTAGACCAAGGCAAATTTTCAACATGTTGTTTAGTCATTTGCAATTTAGTCATGAGTAGAGCCCAGGCTCTGGATTTTTGCAGAAAAAAGAATGAGAAGTCCAACCTTTGAGAAGTCTGAGCATTGGTTTAAGGTTTGTCCACCAATCTTCCACTGTAACAATCAATCAGTCAGAAGGACCTGGGTTCTAATCCCAGCTCTGCAACTTGTCTGCTGTGTGACCTTGGGCAAGTCACTTCACTTCTCTGTGTCTCAGTTACTTCATCTGTAAAATGGGGGTTGAGACTGTGAGCCTGTGTGGGGCAAGGACTGTGTCTAACCTGTTTATCTTGTATCTATTGCCGTGTTTAGTAGAGTGCCTGGCACATGGTAAATGCAAACAAATACTATAAAAATTAGTGGTATTTATTGAGAACCTACTGCATGATGCAGAGTGCTGTACTAAGAGCATAATAACAATAATAATAATAATGATGACTTGGTTGTCAGCTGGGGGTGCAAGAATGGGGATGACCACGCCACTGAGATCAAAATGATCTGAGCTCTCGTTTTTCGTTTTTCTCATCACCGACCTCTCACCCACATCCTCTCTCTGGGCTGGAATGCCCTCCCTCCTCATATCTGCGAGGCGATTACTCTCCTACGCTTCAAAGCCTTTTTCAAGTCACATCTCCTCCAAGAGGTCATCCCTGATTAAGCTTTCCTTTCCCATGTCCTTCTGCCTCACCCTGACTTGCTCCGTTTATTTATCTCCCCTCCCAGCCCCATGGCCCTTATGTCTATAGCTGTAATTTATTTATTAATTTATTTAGTCATATTGTCTGTCTCCCCTTTAGCTCGTTGTGGGCAGGGAATGTGTCTGTATCATGTTGTATCGTGCTCTCCCAAGCACTTCGTACAGTGCTTTGTACATAGTAAGCACTTAATAAATATGATTGAATTGAATTGAACCCCCATGAGGGAAGCAGCGAAGGAGGGCACTTATGCTTGGAGAAAGCCTAAGATACAGTCTGTCTGGCAGATAGACTTGTGAACATCAGGGTTCCTGAGGCAGAGTTGGAGTCGGGACTGGGAGAAATAAACTCCACAAACCATAGCAAAATCCTCTGTGATGTTAGATTTGCTCTAGGCCAGGTGGGTTAAAGAAAGTTTGATACTGAAAAACTGTACAGAAAATACTCTCGCCTTATACAGACACAAATAATGCTCGATTTTGGTTTTGGGTAAAGGAATTGCAGTGGCACGAGCCTCCTCATTTTGGAAAACCGCTGAAGAAAACAATCCTAGAACACTCCATAGGTGTAAAGCACAGCATTCTGCAGAGCATGAGTTGTAACAGACCCAAAAGAATGACTCTCTGGGACACTGGTATTTCTGACCTTGTCCTGACATTAAAGAAGCAATTTACTTCAGATTACATTTCCTCTGGGGTAAAAGATGAATCTTGTAGGTGGTTAGAGTTTAACACACTTCTAGCCAACAGATGTCAGTGTTGGAATGTAATGCAGATTTCTGGATTCTCATGTGTTGTTACATGTCTTAGCTTTAGATTCATGTGCAAATCAACAAAAATATCGCATATAAGTAAATTATAATTAAAACTGATTCAATTTCCAGAAACTGAAAATTTCTTTTGGTCTAGGGGGATGAAATACATTTCCATTACCACTCAGATGCACAGCTCTGCTGCGAATTGCAAAATGAAAGCAGTGATATCTGATGAAGTAGAATCTGATAATGAACAGATTTGGGAGTGAGGGAAAAGAGCATTCAATAAACGAAGAAGCTAGTTATGTTTTGTGCAGATCTTTTCGAATTGATATCTATTAAAAATGTCTGATCTGTTATTTCATTTGGTTCAGTTGGGCTCTTTGGAAAATAATGGGAATAAAGATTTCATTTCTCAGCTTTAAATGAGAAAATGAGAGCAATCTCTCTGAAGAGTTTTTGTGCTGCAGGCCAACTTTCTGGCTTATATCAACTCAAGAGACAGAAGCAAAAAACTTTGGGGCATTTAGTTGAATGGGGGGGAATCCAAGCAGCAAAACACCTATTCAAGTTCATCAACAGGCACAGAAAGTTTTAAGGAAAACTTTGATTTTTGGCATTATACCTGGGAATTGCTGTTTGCGTTACAGTCTTGTATTGTCACCGTCAACAATGTCATTGTGGTTATCACAATTATTTATTTAGTGCCCTTCCTGAGCAGAGTACTGGATCAGGCTGTTGGGAAGTTACAAGAACGTTACTTTCCTTGTTCTCAAGGGGTTTATCAGTCAGTCAATCACATTTATTGAGTGCTTACTGTGTGCAGAGCACTGTACTAAGCGCTTGGGAGTGTGCATCATTTTGTTCTTTTTGTCACTAGCTTTCCAGACTCTGAGGGGAATGAGATGTCCAGACAAGAAGGAGTGGAATCTAATTGGATTGATCACATGCCCTGGTTTATCCAGGACAGTATTGAAACATGCAATAAATACGATTGATTGATTGAATTTTTTTCATGGCCCTGAGCAATTTTGGATAACTATACAAATGTTCCCAAATTAGATCTGGCTGGCCCGTTTTGCATCATCCTCCTACCCCTATATTGCAAGCTCTTAGAGAGTGGGGAGTGTGCCTATCAACTCTTTTGTGCTCTCCTGTGTGCTTAGTACAGGGCTCTACACAGACAGCACTCAGCGATCAATGTTTGATTGATTGCTGGCTCTTTCTCACTTCTCTTATCTCAAAGAGGGGTTCTGGGGAGAGGGAAAAAGGAAAATGAGGATGACAAGGAGAAGGACAGAGAACAAGCTGTCACTAGGAATTGGGGGGGCAGGACAAGAGGTGACACTGGTGGATCAAGTGAACTGACAGCGTGGCATAGTGGAAAGAGCCCGGGCTTGGGAATCAGAGGTCGTGGGTTCTAATCCCGGCTCCACCACTTGTCAGGTGGGTGCTTTGGGCAAGTCACTTAACTTCTCTGAGCCTCAGTTCCCTCATCTGTAAAATGGGGATGAAGACGGTGAGCCCCACGTGGGACAACCTGATCACCTTGTATCCCCCCTAGTGCTTAAAACAGTGCTTGGCACATTTTAAGTGCTTAACAAATGCCAGCATTATTATAGGGCAGCAGGTGGGGGCTGGGAAGGAGAAGGCAGTGCAGAAGCAGCGTGGCCTAGTAGATAGAGCATGGGCTTGGGGGTCAGAAGGACTTGGGTTTCAATCCTAGCTCCACCACTTGTCTGCTGTGTGACATTGGGTAAGTCATTTCACTTCTCTGTGCCTTGGTTACCTCATCTGTAAAATGGGGATTAAAACCATGAGCCCCATGTGGGACAGGGACTGTTCTAACCTGATTAACTTGTATCTACCCCAGTGTTTAGTACAGTGCCTGGGACAGAGGAGGCACTTAACAAATACCATAAAAAAAGAGAAGGTGGGCAGACTCACCGGGAGGATTTGCATACTCAGAACTCTCTCCTGGTCCTCAGTGAGTCCTAACCCACAAAAGAGGGAAAATCTGAGGGCCCACAGAATTCATCCATGCCCCTAATAGTACTCTATAACAATTCTAAACAAGTGATGCACCATCCAACGATGCAGTTTACCTGATGGGCTTATTGTTTCACTGGATTTTGTACCTTACAAATTCTTCATTCTCCAACCTCATCCACCTGCCTTCTATCTCTTCCCTCTCCAGTCTCTATTTTACTCTGCTGCCCAGGTTATTTCTCTGAAAAATCATTCAGTCCACAACTCCCCACTCCTCAAAAACCTCCAATGGTTGCCCATCAACTCTGCATCAAACACAGACTCGTTATGATTGGCTTCAAGGCTGTCGATCAGCTCTCTCCCTCTTATCTGGGTTATAATCCTGGTTATGCCAATTGCTTGCTGTATGAGACCTTGGGCAAGTCACTTAACTTCTCAGTTTCCTCAGCTGTTTTCCCTCCTACTTAGACTATGTGGGACAGGGACTATCTCCCACCTAGTTAACTCTGTGCTTAGAACAGCACGTGACATGTAGTTATGGCTTAACAATGTAATGATGATGGACGATGAGGATGATAATAATAACACAGTTAACCTCTCTGGGCCTCAGTTTCCTCATCTGGACCTGTGGGCACAGCAGAGGCAAGGTGCATGGGGGCATTCTTCAGGGTTTCTTTGGGGATGCAGGTCACCCTAATTTAGACAGGCTCTGCCTCACTTTTTTGAGCTAGTACTACCTGAGTGCCTCCTGGATGCAGAGTACTGTCCTTGGTGCTTAGGACCATGTAGCAGAAGGCTGAAGCTTCTGGGTAGACTGTAGAAAAATCACCCTTGCAACAAACAACTCTTCTGCCTGCACAATTTTTATCAGCTTTTCCCATGTTCACTAGACCCATCAGGACAAGAATCAGGAGAAAGACAGTGCTAGTAGTGAGTTGCATTTTCACTTTCATTTAAAATCTTACATGCCTGCGGTTTGATTCCTTTCAGACTCCATCAAATTTCTTTCAGGCCTTGAAGCCCGAGTTGATTTGCTTGGTTGCTGTAGCTGCAAGTTTTGCTGCCTCTGTAAAAGTCAGAAGCCCCGCGAGAGCAGGAGGCTGGCACTGGAGTCAGGGTCAAGGAAGCTCAAGGTAGATTCCTGGGAAGCTGCCAACCACTCAATCCCCATGGGCCCATTCAAATCACTTGCACTGATATCTCACTTGCCCGATGTGTGACTTGCTTGATGGACTCCCAAACCATACTCTGAGTTAGGAAGAAGAGGATCTGGATTGCAGTATGTCACCGATCTAAGTGGCTTCCATTTTGTGATCTGTTAAATAATAATAATGGTATTTGTTAAGCGCTTACTATGTGCCAAGCACTGTTCTAAGCGCTGGGGAAGATACAAGGTAATCAGGTTGTCCCATGTGGGGCTCACAGTCTCAATCCCCATTTTACAGAGGAGGTAACTGAGGCACAGAGAAATGACTTGCCCAAAGTCACACACAGCTGATAAGTGGCGGAGCCGGGATTAGAACCCATGACCTCTGATTCCCAAGCCCAGGCTCTTTCCACTGAACCATGCTGCTTCTCTGTTAAATGGAGCTATCCTCACCCTCTTTTTGCTTTCCTGGCTGTTGAAAATATTAAGCACTGTCATTATTACATAATTGCATTATGTAATATCAAGAATCCACAATTGGATTCCATTGTTTCTAATAATAGCAAAAATAGTAATGAGAATAATAATGGTATTTGTTAAGCGCTTACTATGTGTTTTGAGCGCTGAGGTTGGACACAGTCCCTGTCCTACTTGGGAGCTCACCGTCTAAGAAGGAGGAAGTAGGAAGTAGCTACCTTATCTGGGCCACTACTAAGTTGCTATTCAGACCTCTGTTTGATTTTCTCCTTTTTCTTAAAGTTTTGCAATTGTCCTCCACATATGGTTGAGTTTGTCCGTAAGCACGAAGGAAGAGAATTACTTTTTGCTGCCGGAGGATATGAGAGGAGAAAACAGCATTGTTCATTTTAGCAAGGGATTAGACAATTATAGGAATAAAAATGAAAGCCGAATTGACCCAGGTTAGCACAAAAATAATGTGGGTTATTAATTGTTGTGCTTCGGGGAACTTGTACTCACCAGTTGAGATAGGAAAAGTTCCCTCCAAAATGCAATTTTGGTTGAAAGAAACTGGATTTGAATCTTCTTTCCAAATGTTCAGCAGAGTTCACTGCCATAAACAGAACTCCAGGCTAGAAGAGTTGGGTTCTCTAATTGCTAATCGTAAGGTGAATAATCATTTCGCAGTAGGTTTATGAAAGAAACAAATTAAACAGGGATTGCTCTCTAAACATCTCCTGAAAAATGTATAAGAACTGGATTGTAAGTTAATTAAGGTTGAATCTCTACTCATTGTCCTTGTTCCTGTGCTCTAGTGAAATTGCTGGGGGCAGGGAATCAAGGCTGTGGTTTGACTGATGATTTACTTTTGCATATCAAATGAAATCATCCACCTACTGGCAGCACCAGGTGTCAGAGGAATAATTTCATCATTTTTGAAGTCGATAGTCAAATTTTTCCGCTGTTGCTTAAATTTATAATTGGAAAGATGATATTTTGTAATGGTTGAGCCAGCATATGCAAGAACATAACACCACTTGTCATTCATTTTTTACAAAATGCTATCAGGTTGACATGGAAGCCGTCAGCGTTGTTGATGGTTTTGAGGATTACTGACTCATTTTTTTAAAATGATCGTATTTAGGAATATCAACCTCTCAACTTGAGTACGGTGGCACAGTGTGGAGGGGGGTGGGTCACTGGGGACAGAATGGGGAGGGGGTGGGTTATTGGGGCAGAAGATGGAGGGGGGTGGGTCATTGAGGTTGGATCTTTGTCAGAATAGGAATGGAAGAGAGGAGGGTGGGGCGAAGATGGAGGAAAGCGGGAAAGGAGAGGAGGGGGGAAGAAGGAAAGGAAGAGAGGAAGGGAAGAGGACAACAAGGGGGAAGAGAAAAAGGTAATCGTTAGTTTAGCCTTCTCCTCTTCACTGCCATGCTTGCTGCTTTTCTGGTCCTTGCTGTGCCCCTTGATGATGATGATGATAATAATAATGATGATGATGATAATAATAATGATGATGATGACAACAATAATATTTATGAAGTGCCTACTCTATGCCAAGCACTGTACTAACCACTGGGGTGGGCTCAATAAAATCAGATGGGTAACAGGGACTAACAGTCCAAGAGGGAGGGAGGACAAGTATTTAATCCCCCTTTTACAGATGAGGAAACTGAGGCCAAGAGAAGTTAAATAACTTGTCCAGGGTCACACAGCAGGCAAGGGCCAGAGGTGGGATTTGAATATGGGTTTCCTGATTCCCAGGCCTGGACTCTTTATTCTGAGTTGGGACCTATTTCCACAAAATGGTGGAGGAAATACAATCTCTAAAACTAAAGGCTGCAGCACTGTCAGGCAAATGAGGGGGGAAATGTTACATTTATCCAGATTATTCAGGCAAAAGACCACCTGAGCAATTATCCAGTAATTCCCATGATTCACTTTGCAGAGAGGCAGGACTTGAAGCTTTGCAATATAGACTCGGGAGCGAGTGTACAAAAGCTATGGAATTCCAGATAAAGGTAGCTGTTGTAAAATCAATTTTCTTCTACCCCTCAGGTTAGTCAAGATACTAAAATGTGGAGAGTGGAGAATGTCACAAAATTAGTTTGGATTTAAAATATGCAGTTTTAAAGATAATACTCTAACTCTGTGAGGCCAGAGATTTGTAAACCTATTACAATTTATAGAAGTTTGGTTCACTATATTTTCATAGGCTCATTGACTTTTCTGCTATCAGTGGGCTTGTTTGCAAGTAAAGAAGCAGCATGACCTAGTGGAAAAAGAGCACAGGACAGGGAATCAGGGGACCTGGGTTCTAATTCCAGCTCTGCCACTTGTCTGCTTTGTGACCTTAGGTAACTCACTTAATTTTTCTGTGCCTCAGTTACCTCATCTGTAAAATGTCTCTGAATCATTTTTCTACGAAACCGTTCGGTCCATGTTTCCCCACACCTCAAGAACCTCCAGTGAGTACCCATCCACCTCCGCCTCAAACAGAAATTCCTTACCATTGACTTTAAGGCACTAAATTACCTTGCCTCCTCCTACCTTATCTTCCTGATTTCCTACTACAATCCAGCCCACACACTTTGCTCCTCTAATGTCAACTTACTCGTTGTACTTCAGTCTCATCTATCTTGCTGCTGACCCCTTGACCACATCCTGCCTCTGGCCTGGCCTTCTTTCTTTCTATCTGAAAGACGATCACTCTCACAACCTTCAAAGCCTTATTAAAAGGCTTATTAAGCGCTTAGTACAGTACTCTGCACACAGTAAGCGCTCAATAAATACGATTGATTGATTAAAAGCACATCTCCTCCAAGAGGCCTTCCCCAACTAAGCCTTCATTTCTTCTTATCCCACACCCATTTGTATCACCCTTTCACTTGGATATGCACCATATATCCCCCCTCTCTCAGCCCCAAATCACTGATATACATATCTTTGAACTCCAAGTTTTTTTCACCTGGCCACGCTTCCTAGAGTATTGCAGCACTTTAATATCAAACAGAATGGGAAGACCTGGGAGGAAGGAAGGAGACATAGGCGTTCGGGGCTGGAAATATTTTTAGGATTTTTTGTGTGTGTTATCAATTCTGGCCAGGGGATGAGTCTCAAAGTTAACACATCCAAAAACAAGCTTCCCATCTGCCCTTCTAAGCCCTTTCCTCAACCTCATTATCCCACAGCTTTGATGTAAGGAGATAGTAATTCCTTACTATCAATTTTCACATTCAGGGGATTACTAAGTCCAACTATTTCATCCTATACATCATTCCCCAAGTCCACCCATTCCTCTCCATCCAGAGCACTATCACTACCACCAGGGTCCAAGCTATTTGTCATAGCACACCTGAATCATTCAATCAGTCTCCTCACTGGTCTTCCTGCCTCCAGCCTGTCCCACCACCAATCAATATTCCAAGCTGTTGCATGGGTCAGCGCTCAAAGTGTGGTTCATCACATCTTCCTACTCCTCAAATCCCTCCGGTGGCCTCCCATTTCCCTTTGCACCAAGCAAAAATTGTGATCGGTGTCAAGGCTCTCCACCAACCTTCCTTCTCTTACAGATCAGTTGATCAATCAGTCATATTTATTGAGTTCTTACTGTGTGCAGAATACTGTACTATGTGCTTGGGGGAGTACAATATAATCAATCAATCAATCAATCAATCGTATTTATTGAGCGCTTACTATGTGCAGAGCACTGTACTAAGTGCTTGGGAAGTACAAATTGGCATCACATAGAGACAGTCCCTACCCAACAGTGGGCTCACAGTCTAAATATAAGAGATTTAAGATCATGCGAATCAGTGCTCTGGCTTGCTCTCTTCATTTCTCTCAAGCCACCTTTTTAGTTGCATCTCAGTTGGGACTCTCCCACTTATGTCACTTTATTCACATCGTTCCACTAGCCTAGAATTCCCTTTTCTCCCTACTCTAACTGACCACAGCATTCGACAGACCACAGGTCTCCCCATCTTCAAAGCCTTCCTAAATGTCCAATCAATGGTGTTTATTCAATCAATGAATCAATCAATGGTGTTTATTCAATTACTAATAATCATTAATAATTATCACTATTAATATTAATTATTATTATTAATAATAAACACTTAGTACAGTGCTCTGCACACAGTAAGCGCTCAATAAATACGATTGAATGAGTGAATAGTAATAATCGTGGTATTTGTTAAGTGCTTACTATGTGCAAAACACTGTTCTAAGCGCTGGTGGGGGGGTACAAGGTGATCAGGTTGTCCCACTTGGGGCTCACAGTCTTAATCCCCATTTTACAGATGAGGGAACTGAGGCACAGAGAAGTTAAATGGCTTGCCCAAGGTACTCCTCACTCTCAGCTTCAAGGCTCTCCATCACCTCGCCTCCTCCTACCTCACCTCCCTTCTTTCCTTCTACAGCCCAGCCCGCACCCTCCACTCCTCTGCTGCTAACCTCCTCACTGTGCCTCGTTCTTGCCTGTCCCGTCATCAACCCCTGGCCCACATCCTGGCCTGGAATGCCCTCCCTCCACACATCCGCCAAGCTAGCTCTCTTCCTCCTTCAAAGCCCTACTGAGAGCTCACCTCCTCCAGGAGGCCTTCCCAGACTGAGCCCCCTCTTTCCTCTCCCCCTCCCCATTCCCCCACCCTACCTCCTTCCCCTCCCCACAGCACCTGTATATATGTTTGTACAGATTTATTCCTCTATTTATTTTACTTGTACATATTTACTATTCTATTAATTTTGTTAATGATGTGCATCTAGCTTTACTTCTATTTATTCTGATGACTTGACACCTGTCCACGTGTTTTGTTTTGTTGTGTGTCTCCCCCTTCTAGACTGTGAGCCCGTTGTTGGGTAGGGACCGTCTCTATATGTTGCCAACTTGTACTTCCCAAGTGCTTAGTACAGTGTTCTGCACACAGTAAGTTCTCAATAAATACGATTGAATGAATGAATGAATGAATGAAAGTGGCAGAGTCGGGATTCAAACCCATGACCTCTGACTCCCAAGCCCGCGCTCTTTGCACTGAGCCACGCTGCTTCCCCTACTTGAGCACTTTACTGGGTGTGCAGAGCACTGGATTAAGCACTTGGGAGAGTACGATGTAACAGAGTTGGTAGACATGTTCCCTGCCCATGAAGAGTTTACAGTCTTAAAGGGGAGATAGACATTAATATAAATAAATAAATTATGGGTATGTACATAAATGCTGTGGAACTGAGGAAAAGGTGAGTAAAGGGTGCAAATCCAAATAGAAAGGGGATGAAGAAGGGAGTGGGAGAAGAGGAAATGAGGCCTAGGTGGGGAAGACCTCTTGGAGGAGATGTGCCTTTAATAAGGCTTTGAAGGTGCGGCGATTCTTTTCTAATTAGAATATTTCCAAAGTGTAACCTACTTTACAAATCGGGATATTTTTCTATTAAACTTTTTTCTTGTTGCCACATGTTCTGAATTTCTCCATTTATCCCCAGCAAATTGTCTTCGCTGATTAAACTGCCACCAGATTTAAGGTCCTAGCTACAGGGTTTCCTTTATTATGCAGTACATCAGGTATCTAAATGATGAATTTTTCTCATGAGCTGGAACAGTGAGAGTCATCTATTTAAAAAGATTTAAACAGATTTTTCTTATCTCTGAGTTAATTGTTACTGAACACATATGTTTATTCTGTTGATTTTCTTCTTCTCACAGATAGTTTTTCCACTCAAATTATTTATGGCTCATACAATTTTCTGCCAGTGATTCCTAATGTGGCCTCTTAATTTGAGCATTCAGAAAAAAGATGGCGAATGAGGAGAATCCTTGTAATGACAAAATTAGAACAAGAAAGCTCACCAAGCAGAAGAAAAACTGTTGAGAGTGCAGAGAAGGGTGAATTATTTTAAATAGAATTAATAGTATTATCATCATTATCAATGGTATTTATGTAGCACTTACTGTGTGCAGGACACTGTGCTAAGCACTTGGGAGAGTACAGTACAACAGAGTTGATAGGCAAGATCCCTGCCCACAAGCTTACAGTCTAGAGGGACTATCTAGCCAGAATCAGGGACTTGACCAGTGATGTGATAAACTTTTTTTAAATGGTATTTAAGTGCTTACTATGTGCCAGGTACTGTAGTAAACCCCCGGGCAGGTACAAGATTTTCAGGTTGGACACAGTCCATGTCCCAGGTGGGGCTCACAGTCTTAGCCCCCATTTTACCGATGAGGTAACTGAGATAAAGAGAAGTTAAGTGTCTTGCCAAGGTCACACAGTGAACAAGTGGAGTCAGGATTAGAACCTAGGTCCTCCTGACTCCCAGTCCTGTGCTTTATAACAATAACAGTGGTGTTTGTTAAGCGCTTACTATGTGCCAGTCACTGCAGTAAGCGCTGAGGTGGATTCAGGCAAATCAAGTTGGACATAGTCTCTATCCACTAGGCCATGATGATGATGGCATTTATTAAGCGCTTACTATGTGCAAAGCACTGTTCTAAGCGCTGGGGAGGTTACAAGGCGATCAGGTTGTCCCACAGGGGGCTCACAGTCTTAATCCCCATTTTACAGTTGAGGTAACTGAGGCACAGAGAAGTGAAGTGACTTGCCCAAAGTCACACAGCTGACAATTGGCGGAGCTGGGATTTGAACCCCTGACCTCTGACTCCAAAGCCCGGGCTCTTTCCACCGAGCCACGCTGCTTCTCAGCTTCAAAAGATATAACGTAAAGAGTTGTCGCTGCAGTTTTCATTTGCTTGTGAGCTTCAGCATGGCCTATTGGAGCAAGCATGGGCCTGGGAGCAGAAGGTACTGGGTTCTGGTCCCAGATCCACCACTTGTCTGCTGTGTGACCTTGGGCAATTCATTTCACTTCTCTGTGCTTCAGTTACCTCATCTGTAAAATGGGGATTTAGACTGTAATCCCCATGTGGGTCATGGACTGTGTTCAAGCCAGTGCTCTGCACACAGTAAGCGCTCAATAAACACGATTGAATGAATTAGCTTGTATGTATCCCAGCATTTAGAACAGTGCCTGGCACATGATAAATGCTTAACAAATACCACAATTAGTATTACTATTCTTTGCTTGATAATTGTGAACTCCTTTTAGATCAGTGAGGAGACTAGTATGTTCTTTCGTGATTTGTGGTTTCATCTATAAGACTATTCTTAAAATCCTTCAAAATGACATTCCTCCTAACTTCTGAAATCTTTTTTCAGATTTATTCAAAATTATTCCCAGTGCAAAAACATGCAACCATTTCCTCATTGATGACATACAGATATGAAGGGAGGAACAGCTTCTTGTTGTTGAAATCTACTAAGCACTTTGTAATATTGATCTTTTTAAAGAACATAACATGGGCTTCCCAGAAATCTGAAAAAAATAATGCTCTTGAGTGGGGGCCAATCAGCAAGTTCTGCTGTCTCTCAACAGGTATTTTTCAAATTACTAATTTCAGGTGGGGAAAATTTAAACTCAATCAAATGTACCTTCAGCAGGTTTATGTCCCAATTTTCCCACTGCCCCTGCCACAAAAAAGGAGTAAAATAGTTGTTAAAATAGTTAAAACAGTTGTTATTTTTGTTCTAGCTTAACAGGATAATTCATCTTCAGGCTGTCTGATCTTCAAATTCTTACTGAAGTCACGTCTTCTCCAGAAAGCCTCCCCTGACTAACCTTTCATCTCCCCACCCTGTTGGCACTTGGGCCCATACCCCTTAAGCCCTTTTGATACTCACCCCACACTCAGAGCACTTATGTATAGCCTTATATTCTCTTGCTTACATGTCAGATTTTGAGCAGAGTAGTGTAAAAGGTTTAATTCAGAGCATACTTATTGTGAATTATTATTACTATGACCAGTCTCCAATCATTTCTCTGACTCCCTTTCTATATGTTGACCCTAATGTTCCCTAACTGTCCATGGTCCATGCCGGGAGACAAAATGATTTCAGAAATTGGCAACTCAATTTGTGGAGGCCTAAATTGAGGGGAAAAGGGAGTGTTTTGGCTTGTTTATGTTTTGGCTGTTCTTTCTGGTTGATTTGACACCTGTCCACACGTTTTGTTTTGTTGTCTGTCTCCCCCTTCTAGACTGTGAGCCCGTTGTTGGGTAGGGACCATCTCTATATGTTGCCAACTTGTACTTCCCAAGCGCTTAGTACAGTGCTCTGCACTCAGTAAGCGCTCAATAAATACGATTGAATGAATGAATGAATGAATGATTTCCATATTTTTGAAGAAAATGGAATTTTGATGTTTTATTTTGATTTCTCCTGAAAGAAGCTTCATTCCCTTGAGAAATTCATTTTGTAGTACAACAGCTGAGTTCCCTAAGGTAAGATGGGAATTACACTACATTATACACTCATCTCACAAACCAGCTACACTTTCCAGGACTTTAAAAGAATTGGTTAGAGAAGTTCATTCAATCAATCAGTGGTATTTATTGAGCACTTACTGAGTTCAGAGCACTGTACTAAGCACTTGGGAGACTACAATACAACAGAGTTGATATCAGTCGATTGTATTTATCGAGCGCTTCCTGTATGCACAGCACTCTACTAAGTGCTTGGCAGAGTGCAATAAAACAGAGTGGATAAAACATGTTCCCTGCCTACAAGGAGCTTACAGTCTAGAGCGAACACCCTCAAACTGACTTTTGGATAGTCACAAAAAAACTTGGGAAAATACAGTTGTAACTTTAATAAAAGGTGTTCCTTTCAAATTGTGAAAGTGTGGACCGAAAAGTTAAGAATATTAGAAGCTCCATTCCTCACCATGACAATGAAAGTAAAGAAGACATTATCACACTGTCCTCCCAGTATCCCTTGCTGCCACTGTCAGAGATAGAACAGGGCCTACAGAGACCACTGGTCCAACTAGTATGTCACTGTTAATGATAAAAAGGGGTCCCGCATTTCAAAAGTGAAAAGGGAGATTTCAGTAAAATATATTCATAGCAGGATTTGTTTCAGAAGTGATATGCTTCAAAAATGTAACATTTAACTACCTTCTCTTTTGGTATAAATCATGATCAAAGTCACGTCAAGCATTTCACTTGTCTCCGAAGGGTCATATAATTCAAGCGAAAGTAATCAGCGCATCTGTCTTAGACTGCGCCTTTCCAGCTAAAAGGTTCATGCTCCCCTCTGGTTCCTTTTCACCACAATTTGGCCAGCTTCACTGTCAGCATTCGTTAATGGTCTTAGGGTGGGAACACTGGAGATTTCTGGCTTCATTGCTCCCACTGCTAAAAGCAATTCTTGGCCCCATTATCCCAGTCTCGCCAAATTGTGCCTGGCTTTGTGATGTGCCTGGAGAATTCAGAGACTGAAAGTCCACTAAATCGGTTTAAGACAGCCTGATCATGGGAACATTAGGGAATCCAGCTGGGTTGTTAGGACAGCCCTTATTACCTGGGGGCTGGGAGATTGTGGTTGTCTCAGGGTATCATTTGTGACCATTAGTGCTCCTGCTACTTGTGCACCTTAGTACAGTTTAAATATCTTTATTCACAATTTTGAACATGCCATACAATAGTCTCTGATTAATTTTGGTATCCATTATGAGAAGTAGCGTGGCTTAGTGGAAAGAACCTGGGCTTGGGAATCAGAGATTGTGGGTTCTAATCCCGACTCCACCACTTGTCAGTTTAGCTTCTCTGTGCCTCAGTTACCTCATCTATAGAATGGGGATTAAGACTGTGAGCCCCACGTGGGACAACCTGCTGGCTTTGTATCTAACCCAGTGTTTAGAACAGTGCTTGGCACATAGCGCTTAACAAATGCCATGATTATTATTAACTCCCGCTGAATTCATTTTACACATGAGCTGAACTTCCCAACCTCTCTTCACTCCTTGTGGGCTGGAGTTGGGTCTGCTACCTCTAGTGTAGTATACTTTCCCAAGCACTGTGTATAATGCCCTGTATACTGTAAGCACTCAAAAAATACCACTGATTGCTGTTCATTGTGAGAACTACACTCTATATTTGATAAAATGCTCTAGGTTATATCCTGTGGATGAAAGAGAACTACTAGCAGGTGTTAATGATAACTTAAAAATCCTTTAGAGTTTTTTTCAAATGGATTTAAATCAGATGTCTGAATATGAATTTACTTAGAATTATGGCAGCAGTTGGTCCCAGGAATGATTATGTGGTGATATTAATATTTTCCTCCAGGAATACATTTTGCCTTATACTCTATCTTTTTCAGAGTTCATTGGGCCTATTACATAGTTATGGTAGTTGTGCCAACATTTTAAAATGGTCTCTGTGAGAATTTCCCGTACTTGATTATTTAATGTAAGAGTTAAACTCCTCTACCATTTTTTACAGTATTTTTTAAGCACTTACTAAGTGTCAAACACTGTTCCAAGTGCTGGGGTAGGTACAAATTAATTAGGTAGGACACAGTCCCTGTCCTGCATAGGGTCACTGTCTAAGTAGGAGGGAGAACAAGTCATCCCCATTTTACAGTTAAGAAAACAGAGGCACAAAGAAGTTAAGTGACTTGTCCAAGGTCACACAGCAAGAAATTGGTAGAGACGGGGTTACAGCCCAGAGCCGGGATGACTCTCTCTTCTAGGCCACTCTGCTTCTTCGTATGTTGGAATGGTATCATATTTTGTTTCAGGTGGATATAATCTGTGTGTGTCTTTTCCTCTCTGTAAGTAGAAGAGAATGAGATTTCAATATTACATCATTGGGAAAGAAGATTGCTTAGAACAGTGCTTTGCACATAGTAAGCGCTTAACAAATGCCATCATTATTATTATTATTATTATTGCTTGGCCGAAGCACAAATGTAGTGACAGTAGGAACAAGAAGGCTAGAAACACCTTCATTTCACAGAGGCATAAGGAGTCTCAGCCCTATTCCTGCTCTCTGAGGCTATGCTTCTTCCCCTAAGTACTTCTTTTAGGCTATTTTAAGATGGACTCTTTTGGGGACACAATGTCTGGTGGGTGATATTTCTTTTTTATTTCTCCATTATTAGCTTTTGTCTTTATAATTCTCGATCTTTTCTTCTATTTACTTTTTGGATTTCTAACTGGTGGAGGAAGACGACTCTGGAGTAAGTCGAGAAAGAGAGAATGACCCAGATGAAGTCCGTAGCTTCTAGGAAGAAAAGGACATTTTAGGAAGCTGGAGAAACAGGAGGAAAAGTTGATGTCCCAGAAAATGACAGAGATTCATTTGTCACCAAATGACAAGGGAGGAAGACATTATTTAATGGTGAGCTGCTTTTTTTTTCTTCTTGAGAGTTCCTGGAACTGATGGTTTCCTGATCTAAGACAGAAGATGAGGAGTTGGATTAGGGATGAGGGTTGGGAATGGGAGGGGGTAGATATGTCAGTATTGTTGGTTTACAGAAGAACTCTAAGCAACTTTTGGTCGCGGCAAGGGGTTCTTTAATAACAAAAATCTCCTGCCTCCTCTTATCTCTTCCTAATCCCTTACCTTCCTGGCCCTCCTTATTTTGGCTGTTTATTAAACACCTCTGTGAAAAATCCTGGTTGAAATGATACATTTTGAATCCTTAAAGCAGTTGTATTTTTTTTTAAAAAGGAACTAAAATCTAGCATTTCAGAAATAAAGCCTCCTAGAACTTTAGTTCTGATTTTTATTGCAAAATGTTTTGGCTGAATCTCAGTTGTAATTGAAGAGCATTATAAACCAATAAATCAGTCATATTTATGGAGCCCTTACTATGTGCAGAGCACTGTACTAAGCACTTGGTAGAGTTCAGTATAACAAAATTAGTAGACACATTCTCTGCCCATAAGGAATTTACTAATGTCCATCCCTAACTAGCATGACCTTTCTTTTGGTGTTGACTGCAGATGAAATTAAGATTACCCACAGCATTGAAACCATGTTAAATGTCAATTGTGATATACTAAAAAAATTAAGAACTGTGAACCCCTAACATTTTGAAAATTGTTTTCCCACTAAATCAGATCTGAATTTGAATATATTTTGGTAACAGTAAGCGCTCAATAAATACGATTGAATAAATAAAGTCTCTCACCCCTTGGTCATTGGATAATAATAATAGTTATTACAATAATAGTAATAACTGAGGTATTTGTTAAGTTCTTATTAAGTGCCAAGCACTGTATTAGGTACAGTGTAATCAGGCCAGATGAAGATCCTGTCCCACATGGAGCTCTCAGTCTATGTAGGAGGAAGAAAAAATATTTAATCTCCATTTTACAGATGAGGAAACTGAGGCACAAAGAAGTCGAGTGATTTGCCCAAGGTCACACAGCAGAGAGGTGAGTGATGGAACTGGAATTAGAACACAGGTCCTCTGAATCCCAGACCCTTGCTCTTTCCACGAGGTCACTTTCCATCTCTTTAAAAAATGAATTTGTTTTTCACTATTTGAAAAGCACAAAGGGAAATGTTTAAGATGATCAAACTAAGGAAAGTAACCTTTTCATGAATACATTTCCTGATTTTTAAAA
Organism: Tachyglossus aculeatus; assembly: GCF_015852505.1. NCBI lineage: Eukaryota > Metazoa > Chordata > Mammalia > Monotremata > Tachyglossidae > Tachyglossus > Tachyglossus aculeatus. The sequence goes on along the minus strand of NC_052075.1, from coordinate 42,183,384 downwards.
AAATAATAGTAAAAAACCATGTATAGGCCTATGTTATGGATTGCACAATAAAGAACTGTAATCCTGGTGGGACAGAATCTGTTACCTTTCTATCACCCACCCTCCCTGTTGACTAATCAGAGCTGTTCTTCAGAAGGTCCTCAAGGGATGGAGGGAACAATCTGGATCACACATGTCATTTATGTACTTCGGTGTAAATGAAATTACAATTTTCTGGGTGAAAATAACAAAAATACGAGAACAATTTTACCCTTTGGATGGAAGCAGGCCTTGGGGGTTTAGGAATCATGTTCAGTATGGAAAATCAGTCAGAAAATGGTTGTGTAGAAAAATTACTGATGTATTGATATTAACTTTATGCAGAACTCTTTGTATGCACTTGTAAGTAAAATCTAATTGGATTAGGGAAGTGAATAAAAAAGTAGTGAAATTCCTTTAGGGTCCATGTCCCAAGTATGAATTGCATAATTTAAATTCACCCAAGAGAAACTTTACCCAAGAGAAACTTTAATGTGACATAATAATTTTAAAGAAGCAGTTTTTCATTTTGGAGCAAAGGCTTCAGACACATCTTGCTCATTTTTGCAAATAATGTCAATATATTCTTCCAATCCTCTCTTTGCAACTTCCATTATCAAACAGTTTTCCTTGGCAGCTGTTTAACTGAGAATTACCCAGTCAGTATATCTCCTTTTTTGATAGGGAGGAACGTTTGCAAAGTATTTTTGAAACTTCACAAAAGAGCCTGAGATGTTTGTTCATGATGGGAAGTTTCCAGGTTCCATGTAAGCTATAGGAAATTCAGTGTATTATTAAAGATATTATGGAATTCTTTTCATTTTTTAAATTTGGCTTGGGTTTGCTATTGGGCTGACTAAAATCTGGGGACTGCGGAGCTGACTTTCCTGTAGCTGTCCTGGCTTCCTGGAAATTATCACATTGCTCCCTCCTACATTACCTCACTGCTCTCCTTCTTCAACCTAGCCCACCCACTTCCTCTGATGCTAACCTTCTCACTGTGCCTCGATCTCGTCTGTCTGGCCCACATCCTACCCCTGGCCTGGAAAGCCCTCCCTCCTCAAATCAGCCAGGCAATTACTTCCCCGCAACTACAAACCCTTACTGAAGGCACATCTCCTCCAAGAAGCCTTCCCAGACTAAGCCCCTCTTTTCCTCATCTCCCACTCCCTTCTGCACCACCCTGACTTGCTCTCTTTGCTCTTCCCTGCCTCCCAGCCCCACAGCACTTATGAATATATCTGTCATTTTATTTATTTGTATTTCTATCGGTGTCTATCTCCCCCTTTCTAGACTATGAGCTCGTTGTGCACAGGGATTGTCATCTTTATTGTTGTATTCAAGTTGGACATAGTCCCTATCCCACATGGGGCTCACAGTCCAAGTAACTGCCCATTTTGGATAAAACACTTATGGAGACTTAGGGAATGCTCTCTTGATAAGGAACATCATCATCAATCATATTTATTGAGCACTTACTGTGTGCAGAGCACTGTACTAAGCGCTTGGGAAGTACAAGTTGGCAACATATAAAGACAGTCCCTACCCAACAGTGGGCTCACAGTCTAAAAGGGGGGAGACAGAGAACAAAACCAAACATACTAACAAAATAAAATAAATAGAATAGATATGTACAAGTAAAATAAATAAATAAATAGAGTAACAAATATGTACAAACATATATATATATATACAGGTGCAGTGGGGATGGGAAGGAGGTAAGATGGGGGGGTGGAGAGGGGGACGAGGGGGAGAGGAAGGAAGGGGCTCAGTCTGGGAAGGCCTCCTGGAGGAGGTGAGCTCTCAGTAGGGCCTTGAAGGGAGGAAGAGAGCTAGCTTGGTGGATGGGCAGAGGGAGGGCATTCCAGGCCCGGGGGATGACGTGGGCCGGGGGTTGATGGCGGGACAGGCGAGAATGAGGTACAGTGAGGAGATTAGCAGCAGAGGAGCGGAGGGTGCGGGCTGGGCTGGAGAAGGAGAGAAGGGAGGTGAGGTAGGAGGGGGCGAGGTGATGGACAGCCTTGAAGCCCAGGGTGAGGAGTTTCTGCCTGATGCGCAGATTGATTGGTAGCCACTGGAGATTTTTGAGGAGGGGAGTAACATGCCCAGAGCGTTTCTGGACAAAGACAATCCGGGCAGCAGCATGAGGTATGGATTGAAGTGGGGAGAAACACGAGGATTGGAGATCAGAGAGAAGGCTGATGCAGTAGTCCAGACGGGATAGGATGAGAGCTTGAACGAGAAGGGTAGCGGTGTGGATGGAGATTGAGATTTACATCTACTTGGAGAGGAGTTCAAGTGCCTAATTCCCGTGTTACAGGAGAATGGAATGTTTTCACAATTCTTATCCATTCCGATTCTCCTCTTGGGCTCAGGGAAAAGCCACCGTCAATGCTTATTGCAAACACAGAAATAAGGAACCCCTTCCCGACTCTACTTCATCAGATTTGCTCTAAAACCAGACCTGTACCGGTCTGAGGAGAGAATCACTCAGAGCCAGGGGCCTCGGCTATGCGGCTCACCAAACCTGCTTAAAGGTGGTTCTGGTACATTAATGAAAGGAGTGAGGACTGGAAGCTTTGTGACAGGGCCCAGCTCCGTAAATTACCCCATTCTGGATTTATGTGCCAAAATAATCTTCCTTTCATGGACATGGGATAGACTTGGGGGGTGAATTAGGTCATTTATTATTATTATCAGTAGTAGTAGTAGTAGTAGTAGTAATAATAATATTTGTTAGGCACTTACTATATTTCAAGTACTTTTTTAAGTGCTGAGTTAAGTACAAGCTAATCAAGTTGGTCACAGTCCCTGTCCCACATGGGGCTCACAGTCTTAATCCCCATTTTACAGATGAGGTAACTGAGACACAGAGAAATTAAATGACTTGCAGACAAGTGGTGGAGCTGGGATTAGAACCCAGGTCCTTCAGACTCACAGGCCCGTGCTCTAGCCACTAGGCCATGCTGTTGCTCACCATCCATTCCACCGTTTGTAGGCCACGGCTAATTTTCAGGGTTGGCTCAAACTTCTTTTAAGCAGCTTTCTCTCATTTGCATTCATAAAGCAGATAAACGTCTTAGCAAAGACATCAACCAATTGGCTTATAAAAGAGCTTGAAGTGCAACCCACAGTTTGTCTTCTAGACCATACTGCCTCCACGTGGGCACCAAGTTGTGTGGAAGACTATCAGTCTCCTGCCCATTCACAAGATGCTTCTGAATATGCAGATCAAAAACCACACTGACTTCTTGGGCTGCCCACGTTCACATCTAATTTGATGTCCTGGTCTCTCATGGGATTACTGCTCTCAATCTACTTCCTCCCATTAAAAAAACGGCATTCAGGATTATGTCTCTCCAAATGCATTAGCTTTCGTTTTGTGAAGTTGCTATGGTTTGGGGGGACATTTTACTCCAAAGCTTTCACAAAATGTCGTTTTATTTACCTTGTAATTCTTTTCTGGGTTGAAATTTCCCTTATTGAGTTTTAACATGGAGGGGCTTTTTTTACTGCTGAAGAAAGTAAACTCATCCATTTGAAGTTAATTTTAACATGGGAAAGGCTACGTGGGGTGCATTTTTAACATTGTGCAAACTTTTGGGAACAATTTATCTTTTTCTTTATGTAAACTGTTGGGTCTTAAGAAAAGAATTTTAACTCAGACTTAGGTTTCCAGCTTTTCCCTTTCGTGATATTGTTAATAGTAGATCTAGCAAAATTAATTTCTTTAGAAACTCAGTTTGGTTCCCAGGATGACATGGCATATTTGTTACAAAAGTGAGAGCATATCATATAGTTTTATAAAGGGATCCAGAATTTATAATAATAATAATATTAATGATGATATTTGTTAAGCGCTTACTATGTGGCAAGCACTGTTCTAAGCCCTGGGATAGATACCAGGTAATCAGGTTGTCCCACGTGGGGTTCACAGTCTTCATCCCCATTTTACATATGAGGTAACTGAGGCACAGAGAAGTTAAGTGACTTGCCCAAAGTGTACTGAAAGTATCAGAATGGAGTAACAATCAATCAATCAATCAATCGTATTTATTGAGCGTTTACTGTGTGCAGAGCACTGTACTAAGTGCTTGGGAAGTACAAGTTGGCAACATATAGAGACAGTCCCTACCCAACAGTGGGCTCACAGTCTAGAAGGGGGAGACAGAGAACAAAACAAAACATATTAACAAAATAAAATAAATAGAATAGATATGTACACAGTATCACGGTCTAAAGTCCATTTCTTATGGCTATTCTAGGGGCACAAACTATCCTTGCATATTTTAATCTCTGGTGATGAGATTTATTTAGTCACCATGGCAATGATTTGTTTTCACTAAGAACTCTGGTGTCTACGGTAATCAAAGTTACAGATCAAACTAATGATGAGAGACTCATAATTCTGGCTCACACCATGCATTGCACCCCTGCCCACCTATTTGCTTGTTTTGCCCTCTGCTTGAGGGAGTCATGACTGGCAAGCACCAGAGAGTTGGAGTAGTACCAGGTAAACCACAAATAATAAAATCAATTCCCTCAAGCTGGCTCTTGGTCCTGAAATCTTTGTGGCTAAACCAAGGCTTGTCCTTCATTTATGGTCAGAGACTCCATCATCATCACGATCATTATGTTAATCAATAAATCAATCAACAGTATTCATTGAGTGCTTATTGGGTGCAGAGCCCTGTCGTAAGCACTTAGGAGAGTTACGATCTGGCATGGGAGACAGACATTAAAATATATTCAGAGAGGGAAGACATCAGAGTATAAAGATATACACATAAGGGCCGTGGGGCTGGGATGAGTATCAGAGTGCTTCAAACTTGATAAAGAATTGTGTCTCTCAGCTAAGGAGTTGGTGGATAAAATTCATTAGTTTTACAATCAGCTAATACTGGTGAATTTTTCCATCTCACTACTAATGAGTTTTTGCTAATATAATATGGTTTTAGTGTTTTTGTTAGCACCTCCGTAGAGTATTAAGAACCACTTTGTTGATAAAGCTCGAGGAAAGCAGATGTTTCCAGTATATTCCTTAAAAAAAATCTAAACCCTTATCAAAAAATATTACTCAGACTTCAATGAGTGCATTGAATACAGTTATTACGACGTTTCCATGGCTTGTAGAAAATCAACTAAAAAGTAAAATAGAAAAGAGATGGTTCAAATCTTCAGTTACTTCTCTTATAAACTTAGTCATACAATTTCCTATGTGTTTGAGAGAGAAATAGTTTCTTTCCAGTTCTCTCTGAAACAATGGATTTCCTTATGTGACTCATACAGTAACATCATCTACGAATTTGTCATGAAGGACCCCCTCCAGAGAATGTATCTTAGTGCACTAATTCAAAACAAAGCAAGTTATCTGGTAAACTACTAGCAGGGAAACTGAAGCTTTGAAATATGAGGAGAGATTACTGTAATTGAAGTGATTAGTTCTTTCATTATTCTTTTGAAAATCAAAAATGCATTTGATCCACCAAAGGGAAATGAAATGTTTTCATGCCACTAGACTGAATTCTTTTGGAAGAATGGCCTAGTGAAGAGAGCCTGATCCTGGCTCTGCCACCTGCGTGCTGGGTGACATTTGGCAATCATTCATCCTTTCTGTTCCTCAGTTTCCTCACCTGTAAAACGGGGATTAAACACCTGTTCTACCTCTCCCTTGGACTGCAAGTCCCAAATAGAACGAGGACTGTGTCTGATCTGCATGTATTATATATACACATAGCAAGCATTTAACAAATACCACTATTGTGATCATCATTGTCATTTATTTCAGCTTCCTTTGCAAACTCAGAGTACCTAGCACTAACTGTGGCTACAGTCCTAGATCTGCTTCAGCAAGAACAGGATAGCGAACTCATGCATGGTCTAGTGGCATGAGCACAGGCTTGGGAGCCAGAGGTTGTGGGTTCTAATCCCGACTCCATCACTTGTCTGCTGTGTGACCTTGGACAAGTTGCTTCACTTCTCTATGCTTCAGTTACCTCATCTGCAAAATGGGAATTGGGACTGTGAGCCCCATGAGGGACAACCTGATTACCTTGTATCTACCCCAGTGCTTAGAGCAGTGCTTGGCACATAGTAAGCACTTAACAAATACCATTATTATTATCATTATTATTATCTTAGAGCTGGGGCTGGCGGGTCACCAACTTCTGCTCTGGCTCACTTCATTCATTCAGTCATATTTATTGAGTGCTTACAGTGTGCAGAGCACTGTACGAAGCACTTACTTGGGGGAATACAATACAACAATAAACAGTCACATTCCTTGCCCACAGTGAGTTTACAATCTAGAAGGGAGGAGACAGAAACCAATCAATCAATCAATCAATCAATCATATTTATTGAGCGCTTACTGTGTGCAGAGCACTGTACTAAGCGCTTGGGAAGTACAAGTTGGCAACATATAGAGACAGTCCCTACCCAACAGTGGGCTCACAGTCTAAAAGTGGGAGACAGAGAACAAAACCAAACATACTAACAAAATAAAATAAATAGAATAGATATGTACAATTAAAATAAATAAATAAATAGAATAATAAATATGTACAAACATATATACATATATACAGGTGCTGTGGGGAAGGGAAGGAGGTAAGGTGGGGAACCAATACAAAGAAATAAAATTACAGATATGTACATACGTTCTGTGTGGATGGGAGGGGGGAAGGGCAAAGCGAGCAAGTCAGGGTGATGTAGAATGGAGTGGAAGATGAGGAAAGGTGGGGCTTAGTCTGGGAAGGCATCTGGGAGGAAGTGTGCCTTCATTAAGGCTTTGAAGTGGAGGAGATGAATTGTCTGTCAGATATAAGGAGGGAGGGCGTTCCAGGCCAGAGGCAGGATGTGGGCTAGGGGTTGGCGGTGAGTCAGGTGAGATTGAGGCACAGTGAGAAGGTTAGCACTAAAGGAGCGAAGTGTGTGGGCTGGGTTGTAGAAGGAGAGAAGTGAGGTGAGGTAGGAGGGGGGCAAGGTGGTGGTCTGCTTTAAAGCCATGGTGAGGAGCTGGATGGGCAACCACTGCAGTTTTTTGAGGAGTGGGGTGACTGCCTGCTATCTCAACCCTGGTTTTCTGAGCAGGGGAACTGGGGTGGCAGTCAAGGCCAATGGGGCTTGAAAAGATCCTGGCCATGATGGTGGCAGAACACGGAGGGAAGGAAGAGTGAAGTAACAGTGAAAGGTCTGGGAAGGAAGGCTGGTGTCCCGACAACCCAAAGTTCTAGCCTCCACTGACTTGAACGGACATGGTGGAAACTCTGGGGAGTCGGAGGGGCATGTGTGTGTAGGGTGGGGGGAGGGCGGCAGTGGTGGCCTGTGTATTTTCTCTTAAATTCCCTTGCTATTGCTGTTCCTTTGGGCACCCGGGAATACAGATGTCTCCGCATCCACCGCAGCCAGGTTCTCAATTCTGAAGTTTGAGGACACTAGGCTACGTTTTTGTTTTCAACGAGGGACTCCCTTGTTTTCTCAGTGAGGGACGGTGTATGGTATTTGGAGATCAATCAATCGTATTTATTAAGCGCTTACTGTGTGCAGAGCACTGTACTAAGCGATGACAGAGGACTGTGTGTCAATGCCTCTGTTTCCTTCTGAAACTCTCTCCCAGCATTACCATCTCCTTCTGTCTGATAGTTCATTCATCATTCATTCATTCATTCAGTCATATTTATTGAGCGCTTACTGTGTGCAGAGCACTGCAGAGATAGTTCCCAAACACCTCTGCATTTCTCTTATATCCATGGGACATAGAGGTCTTGGTGCTAATATTGATAAATGTGGGAGTATGTTGTTTTTTAGTATCAGGTTTTCTAGTAGTGGCAGATTTACTAGCAAACTTACTGTTTGCTAGTAATTATACAAGCCTTCTCGGGATGTAATTGTAAGGCCATATTCACATGACATTAGCCAAAACATTGACAATATGGCTTTACAAATGCAATATGGCATTTTTGTGTGGATGGTGACAGCCTCACAAACGCATCTTGTCAGCTGCTGGAGGCACTTGGCCTTCACCATCCGGTTTAGCAGGGCATCTGTGGAAAAGGACTAGAATCATGTCATGATCAGACAGTAACTAGGATGAACAGATGATTTGAAATGTGCATTGTCCAGTCACACATTTATCATGGCTACAGCAGGTTAGAAGAAAGAAAATGGCAGGTGTTGTAGAGGAAAATATTTATAAAAGGTGATCATGTCCTCTCAATTATCCCTTGGCTAGGTTGGGTATATTTAATTCTGTTAATATTTTGTTATGGATGAATCCCTGAAGGCCTGGGCTTCATCTGTTTGACATCCTAGCTTCTCCTCACTGCCCCTGCTCTCCAGCTAGATGCTACAGTGTGGCATAGTACCACCAAGGCAGAGGGATAGTGGGGAAGACCTACCTTCTAGGTTGATAATCGTTCTCTAACAGCAATGATCTGGTTTTCTCTAGGTTGAAACTCAGAATTGACTCGTTCCTCAGATAATTCCCAAATCTTTTCATAAAAATCATTTTTGTTTTCCAGTTTTCTGTATTGAAAAGCAGTTTTGGGGAGGGAGTTCCATAGTTATCAGTTGGCATTTTACCAATCTGTTTGTTATTGTCCTTTTTTCTGATTCATAGCATTTGCAGTATGGTAATTTTCTGGGTTCATTACTCTGCCCAGCACCTTCTGACAGTGTCAGAGTGGTATTAGAAAGTGGCAATAGTTTGCCAGTCTCTCTGTGAAATGAAAGATAAAAACTGAGCAGCCCAGAGTGACAGTCATTCTTGGATCATCTCATAAAGATACAGTGGCATTTATCCTTACCCTTGGGTTAGGTTTTTCAGCCTGTTCCTTAGCCAGACCCAACTGGAGTCTAATACGCAAGTGTCATTTTATAAGAGACTGTTAGACCTGTTCCCATACCTGTGGAATTCCGAATGACCTTTGTGATACTACCCTGGGTACCAACGTTTTTCTTTTCACTTATTTTCATCAGGCTTTTAATATATTCCACGTGTATAGAAGTAGAACACAGACCTCCCCAACCCCACATCAGTTCTCTCATCCATTTTGTACATCTTTCCAGAGAAGAGCTCACACCTGTTTTCAAAATCTACGCTCTTCACTTGTCCCTCTGATCCTTCAATCACTTTCTAAAAACAACTGACAGTGCTCTGCACACAGTAAGCGCTCAATAAATACGATTGATTGATTGCCATCTTCAACCGCTCATTCAGATGACTCTTTCTCCTTTTCCTTCAAATGCCTCCGTCACCCCATTCCCCAGAAATCCTTTCTAGATATCACTGCACTCTCCAGCTACCACTCTATCTCCCTCCTCCCATTCCTATCCAAACTTCTCAAAAGGGCTGGATAAATTTGCTGCCTTTCAGCACTCTTCACTTTGCTGAGGCTGCTCTGTCCAAGGTCAATGATGTTCTTTTGACAATTACACAGTGGGCTCTATTCTAATTCTTCTCGTCCGCTTGCCTGTTTTCAACACTTGGGACAACTCCCTTCTACTGGAAACACTATGTAACCTTAGTCTTACTGACTCAGTTCCCTCCTGGCTCTCCTCTTACCACTCTGGCTGATCTTTCTCTGTCTCTTTCTATGGCTTTTTCTCTGCCTCCCTCCTCCCAACTATGAGGGCTCCCTCAAGGCTCTGTTGTGCATCCTCTTCTCATTTTATACTCTCTCACCTTATGGAGCTCATAATATTAATGATGGTATTTTTTAAGCGCTTACTATGTACCAGGCTCTCTAGTAAGTGCTGGGGTGAACACAGTCCCTATCCCATGTGGGTCTCACAGTCTCAATCCCCATTTTACAGATGAGGTAACTGAGGCACAGAGAAGAGAAATGACTTGCCAAAGCCTCATCAGTAAAACTGTGATTACAAATCCTGTTTTTCCTTCAGGACTTTTGTATTTCTTTGAAATTAACAAGGAGAAACTCCTTTCGATTATCTCTTCTGTGGGGCCTGAGTCTCAAGAGATGAGATCTGCCCATGGCATAGCTTTTTCTCTAGGAGTTATTTTATTTCTGCAATTGAATTAATTTTAATTTGGGAAACTACTTATATTTTAATCAATCTTCTCAAATCGTTTCTGTCATCTTCTTTCCTCAAATAATTCTTTCTCCATTGCTCTTTAAAGAGACAAAGCCTGTTCCTCAGGCCTTCTTATTCTGTGGAGGGCAGAGGCCTAGAACTAGGAATTACTAGTTAGTGTATTTAATAAATTATTAAGTGAAGCAGTTTGACCTCGTGGATAGAGCACAGACCTGGGAATCAGAAGGACTGGATTCCAATTCCAGCTCTACCACTTCTCTGCTGTGTGATCTGGGCAAGTCACTTAACTACTCTGTGCTTCAGTCACCTCATCTGTAAAATAATAATGATAATAATAATGATGACGATGGCATTTGTTAAGTGCTTACTACATGCAAAGCACTGTTCTAAGTGCTGGGGAGGATACAGAGTGATCAGGTTGTCCCAGGTGGGGCTCACAGTCTTAATCGCCATTTTACAGATGAGGGAACTGAGGCACAGAGAAGTGAAGCGACTTGCCCAAAGTCACACAGCTAACAATTGGCAGAGCCGGGGTCTGAACCCATGACCTCTGGCTTCCAAGCCCGTGCTCTTTCCACTGAGCCATGCTGTAAAATGGGGATTAAGACTGTGAGCCCCACTTGGGACATAGACTGTGTCCAATCTGATTATCTTGTATCTACCCCAGTGTTTAGTACAGTGCCTGGCACATAGTAGGTGCTTAACAAATACCATAAAAAAAAGCACTGGGATAGATACAGATAATGAAATCTGACATAGCCTCTGTTCCATGTGGAGCTCGCAATCTAGGAGAGAGGGAGGAAGGGAGGGTAACCTTCCCAGAGCTTAGAACAGTGCTTTGCACGTAGTAAGCGCTTAATAAATGCCATTATTATTATTATTATTAAAAAGCACACTGTTGGTAACATCAGTTTTGAACTGAGAGCAAAACACATATATAAGCCTATGTACACATACAAGAAATATTACTATTATTATTTATACAGAATTGGTTTAAAACAACACTTCCTATATTCAGTATATAGGTAATTTATTTTTGAGAGAAATTCAATTTTGTGCAAGCTTTTTAAGAAACATCTTTCTCTGTTAACAAGGGCTGAAGTTGTTTCTAATTTTATGAAAGAAATCCAATCTTATTTAAAAATGACACTTCTCTGATGACTAGAAAAGAACAAATACATTTTTGACACCTCTGATAAAAATGCAATATACTTAATTCAGAGGCACCTGGGTCTTTGAAAGCCCAAGTCATTTTAAACTATCAGATATTGACTTTTCTGCTGCTGTGTGTTATGGAGAGATAACTGGATCAATCTTTCATATTTTTATTTACCACAAAAGACTTTAAAGATGCAACATTAATATGAGCCTATTATGATCATTATATCACCATCATTTAAGCAGCATTGACTAAGCTGCAGCATTGAATAAAACTGTAAACTTTTTGATCCAGTTTCCCCTTAAAGCAACTTGCAAATCTACCCAATCAAAAGGTATTCTATTAAATTTAAACAGTCAATGGAATCATTATTTAGGCAATAGTGTCATTTCTGGCTGGTGGCTGGTAATTTTGATTAAAGTGAAGTGATGCATTAATGCGGAGAGATGCTGAGCAAACCAATCCTCTTCCCCCTTCACTCTATTGAAACTGCCCTCTCAAAGGTCACCTTCTTCTTGCCATATCCAATGGCCTCTACTCCATCCTAATCCACCTCGACTTCCCAGCTGCCCTCAACACTGTCGACCACATCCTTCTCCTGGAAATGTTATCGAACCTTGCCTTCACTGACACTCTCCTCTCCTGATTCTCCTCCTGTTTCTCTGGCTATTCATTCTCAATCTCTCTCATGGGCTCCTCCTCCTCTGCTTCCCACCCCCTAACTGTGGGTGTCCCTCCAGGCTCAGTTCTGGGTCCCCTTTTATTCTCCAGCTACACTTACTCCCGTAGAGAAATCATTCACTCCCGTGGCTTCAACTACCATCTCTATGCAGATGTTTCCCAAATCTACATCTCCAGTCTTGATTTCTGTCCTTCTCTGAAGTCTCGTATTACCTCCTGCCTTCAGAACATCTCTAATTGTATGTACCACCAACACCTCAAATTTAGCATGTCCAAAAGAGAACTCCTAATCTTCCCACCCAAACTCTGTCCTCTCCCTGACTGGCTCACAGGCCCGTAACCTTGGCATTATCCTCGACTCTAGGCTCTCATTCAACCCACATATTCAATCTGTCACCGAATTCTGCTGATTGTATTTTCAAAACATTGCTAAAATCCACGCTTTCCTTTCCATCCAAACTGTTACCATGTTTATCCAAGCACATATCCAATCCTGCCTTGACGTACTGCACCGCCTCCTTGCTGACTTCCCTGCCCGCGTCTCTCCCCACCCCAGACCCTACTTAAGTTTGCTGCCCAGATCATTTTTCCTAAAAGACGTTCAGTCCATGTTTCTCCACCCCTCAAGAACCTCACAGACACTCCTTACCATTGGCTTTTAAGCACTCAATCATCTTGCCCTCTCCTATCTTACCTCGTTGATTTCCTATTACAACCCAACCCATTCACTTTACTGCTCTAACGCCAACCTCCTGACTTTACTTAGATCTTATCTATTTTGCCACTGACCCCTTGCCCACATCCTGCCTCTGGCCTGGAACTCCTTACCCCTTCATCCTCGACGGACTATCACTCTCTCCACCTTAGAAGACTTATTAAAATCACATCACCTCCAAGAGACCTTCCCCAACTAACCCCTCAATTTCCCTATGCTCTCTTCTTTCTGCATTGCCCTTGTACTTGGATTTGTACCTTTCAATCACGCCATCCTCAGCCCCACAGCACTCATGTACGTATCCGTATTTATTTTAATATCTGCCTCTCCCTCTAGACTACTAGCTCCTCGTGGAACATGTCTACCAATTCTGTTATATTGTACCCTCCCATGCACTTAGTACGGTGCTCTGTACACACTATGTAAATATAATGGATTAATTGATTAATCAAATTGAAATGAAGCGATCTCTAATGTTCAGGCTAAAATGACTAAATGACAGTATCTATTTGAAGCAAGTATATTTAGGGGAGAAAATGTTTCCTTT